>NC_064627.1:372211501-373461501 GCF_023864275.1 Schistocerca cancellata | reverse complement strand
TACGCGACTGGAACAGGAAAGGGAGATAATGACAGTGGCACGTAAAGTGCCCTCCGCCACACACCGTTGGGTGGCTTGTGGAGTATAAATGTAGATGTAGATGTATTGCTTATCAGTGTGGGATCCGTACCAGGTCGGGTTGACAGAGGAGATAGAGATGATCCAAAGAAGAGCGGCACGTTTCGTCACAGGGTTATTTGGTCAGGGAGATATTTCGCAAACAAAACTGGCAGACTCTGCAAGAGAGGCGCTCTGCATCGCGGTGTAGCTTGCTGTCCAGGTTTCGAGAGGGTGCGTTTCTGGATGAGGTGTCAAATATATTGCTCCCCCCTACTTATACCTCCCGAGGAGATCACGAATGTAAAATTAGAGAGATTCGAGCGCGCACGGAGCCTTTCCGGCAGTCGTTCTTCTTGCGAACCATACGTGACTGGAAGAGGAAAGGGAGGTAATGACAGTGGCACGTAAAGTGCCCTCCGCCACACACCGTTGGGTGGCTTGCGGAGTATAAATGTAGATGTAGATGCAGATGCATAACGTATAAAACGGCAGTGCATTGGCAGAACTGTCATCTGTATTCGGATCATTCACTTGAAAGCCGACCGGTGTGGCCGAGCGGTTCTAGGCGCTACAGTCTGGAACCGCGAGAGAGCTACAGTCGCAGGTTCGAATCCAGCCTCGGGCAAGGATGTGTGTGATGTCCTAGGTTAGTTAGGTTTAAGTAGTTCTAAGTTGTAGGGGACATAGTGATCAGAGGCATTTGAACCATTCACGTGAACAGGTTTTCGTCTTGATTATGGCTGCACGATGGGAATTCAAAAACTTTGAACGTGGAATTCTAGGTGGAACTAGATCCATTGGACATTCCATTTCAGAAATCGTTAGAGAATTTAATATTCTGTGAACCACAGTGTTGAAAGTGTACTGAAAATACCACATTTCAGGCAATACCTCACACCACAGACAATGCAGTGGCCATCAGCTTTCCGTTAACGACAAAAAGCAATGGCGTTTGCGAAGATTTGTCAGTGCTAACAATAGGTTTGTTTATAAATAACTCATGTGCTACCAGTCACGGTTTTCTTTATTTTATTTTTCTCACGACGCGTTTCGGGGAATGATTCCCATTTTCAAGTGTATTTTTTTGTGTTTGTTATGTCATTTCTATGTTATGTCAATGTGTGAGGGTCTGCTTCATTTCGTTAACTTTAAGTTCCCATATGGTCCATTTGTGGAGAGTCCCACACACACTAAACATCACACATAACTTGTTGCACACTTTTAAACATTGTTAAAATAAAATAAAGAAAATCGTGACTGGTAGCAGATGAGTAATTAATAAACAAATCTTTTCTTTTCGCTGTGGCAGGCGTTTAGAACCATTTGTAATGGATCAAATCAGTGCCAACAGACAAACAACACTGATTAAATTAACCAAGAAACCAAAGCGGGACGTCCGAGAAACGTATCCTTTAGGACATTGCGATGAATGTTGTCGTTAATGGACTATTGCAGCAAACGACCAAAGCGAGTGCCCCTGCTAACAGCATATCACCCGCAGCGCCTCTCCTGGGCTCGTGACCATATCTGTTGGACCCCGGCCGACTGGTAAACCGTGGCCTGGTCAGATGAGTCCAGATTTCAGTTTGTAAAAGCTGATGGGAGGTCTCGAGTGTGGTACAGACTCCACGAAGCCACCAACCCAAGACGTCAACGAGACACTGTGCTAGCTGGTGGTGGCTCCATAATGGTGTGGGCTGTGTTTACACGGAATGGTCCAGATCCTCTGGTGCAACTGAATCGTCCATTGGCTGGAAAGTTTATGTTCACCTACTTGGAGTCCATTTACAGCCATTCATGGCCTTCAGTGGTCCCAAAGAAAGATGGAACTTTGATAGATAGCAACGCGCAATGTCAATAGGTCACAGTTATTTGCGACTGATTTGAAAAATATTGTGGACAATTCCAGTGAATGATTTGGCCACCCAGATCACCCAACACGAATCCCATGCAATATTTATGAGACTTAGGAGATCGAGAGTCAGTTCGAGCATGAAAACCTCCACCGGCCACTCTTTCGCAATAATCGACGGCTATAGGGGCAAAGAAGTGCTCTACATTTCTGCAGGGGCTTGCAATAACTTGTTGAGTCCATGACACGTTGGTTTTCTGCACTACGCAGGGAAAAAAGAGGTTGACGTGATATTAGGAGGTATCCCATGATTTTTGCCACCTCAGTGTACGTTAAAGTAATGGTGATCATTTAATATGTTAAAAATAATTTCTTGGCCCCTTACTTCAGGCCGGTGAGCCTCGAGATCCCATGGCGACGTGGGACTGACCGTCCTCTCCGCCTGCCCTGGCCTCGCTACCGGCCACACCCTTCTGCTACTGGTGCGGCTAGTCTCGGCGGAGCTGATGGATCGGCGCCGCCCTCGTTATATACATTCCGCGCGCGCCGCGACCGCCATAAATAACGGTGTCAGCTCAGCGCGCTTTTTATTATCACTGCCTTAATCCGGATCACGGTCCTTATTGTTATTCATGCGCCTGCACATTTATCCTCCCTTATTTATGTTCCCCTTTCGCCAGCCGTCCCTGCGCCCCGCTATCCGAAGGGTGGGCGGCTATTTCGTTGCGGGAGCCCGCCCTCAGTCTTAACGTGTAATTTCCTGTCCATTCATAACCGCGCCAGGCCTGGCCCGTCATCTGTCACGGCGAGCGCCCCTCCCCTCGACTCCTCCTCCGCCATCCACCCGTCCTCTCTGCAATATTTGCCTCGCCACTTCTTCTGCTTCTCCCTCTTCTACGCCAAATACTCGTCCCTTTAAGTGAATGACACAAGATTTTCAGCCAATCTCTACTCGTGGAATAATGAAGATTAGATGAGTGATGAGATTCGAGAATGTCAACACCACTTTGAAACGGTAAACCTTTCTCGTGAACAGGGTGTGATTAAAAGCATGAGAGAGTGGCGATATCAAGATGGAAATCAAGGGGACGTACACGTTATTATTGGATACTTTCATCTGGAATACATTACTGAACGAAATAAAGCAAAATGGATGTATAGATTGACAAAAAACAATGGGTCATCGATTTCATTAATCTCTATCCATGAACGTAGAAGCAAGAAAAGCTCCTCCAGTAGTGTAAGGTGCACTATTTTCAGACAATGGCCTAATTCGGGTTTGTAGTTGAAACACTTCTTTATTGACTGCACATACACATGAATTCATCAGCAGTAATAATCAATTAACAACATTTACATATCAAAGTCCTATCCACAATTAGTATTTACAATATTAACCGTCACACTTGTGACAACGGCCCTTTTACGTGCCGGTATCATCAACCAAAATAATAGATGAAGTAGATAACCAAATGTTTACAATGTCGGCTATTGCCTTTCAAAAAAATGGTTCAAATGGCTCTGAGCACTATGGGACTTAACATCTGAGGTCATCAGTCCCCTAGAACTAAGAACTAATTAAACCTAACTAACCTAAGGACATCACACACATCCATGCCCGAGGCAGGATTCGAACCTCCGACCGTAGCGGTCGCGCGATTCCAGACTGAAGCGCTTAGAACCACTCGGCCACAGCGGCCGGGCTATTGCCTTACTCACTCAGTTTTACACTTACTTAAAAGGTAAAATTAATTGATGCTATCTGGCCTGAAGGGTACTATTAATTGTTCTGTTTACACTTAGCATTTTACTACACTCAAGGTCCGGAAGATTCTATACTTCATGCAATCTTAAGGTAAAACGTCAATTTGATGAACATGTGATGGACGCGAGCAAACGTTAATCTATTACGATTTCACAAACACACGATCCAAAAGGTGAACTTATATTCAACTTTGGGCAGTAGGAAATCTTCTGCCTAAAACAAGCCTCACGTTGAATGGAATAGAGAAATCGCGCGTTAACGGGGTCCGGACGGCCCTGAGTTCAAATCCTGAGATTTGCTTGGTTGGTTGTTTGGGGAAGGAGACCAGACAGCGTGGTCATCGGTCTCATCGAATTAGGGAAGGAAGTCGGCCGTGCCCTTTCAGAGGAACCATCCCGGCATTTGCCTGGAATGATTTAGGAAAATCACGGAAAACCTAAATCAGGATGGCCGGACGCGGGATTGAACCGTCGTCCTCCCGAATGCGAGTCCAGTGTCTAACTACTGCGCCACCTCGCTCGGTCCTGAGATTTCCGTCACATTGCAAGCTCTCGGGGCGAGGTTTGCTCGCGTCGTCCACTATACACGTTTCTGAAAACAGGAAAACATGAGCGTCAGACACACTGTAGCATATACAAGCTACACAAATATACACAGGGTGAGTCACCTAACATTACAGCGGGATATATTTCGTAAACCACATCAAATACTGACGAATCGATTCCACAGACCGAACGTGAGGAGAGAGGCTAGTGTAATTGGTTATTACAAGCCATAAAAAAATGCACGTAAGTATGTTTCTTAACACAAACATACGTTTTTTTTAAATGGAACCCCGTCAGTTTTGTTAGCACATCTGAACATATAAACAAATACGTAATCGGTGCCGTTTGTTGCATTGTAAAATGTTAATTACATCCGGAGATATTGTAACCTAAAGATGACGTTTGAGTACCACTCCTCCGCTGTTCGATCGTGTGTATCGGAGAGCACCAAATTACGTAGGGATCCAAAGGGAACGATGATGGACCTTCGGTACAGCAGAGACTGGAACAGCACATCACGTCCACATGCTAACACCATTTTACTGGTCTTTTTCACTGACGCACATGTACATTACCATGAGGGGTGAGGTACACGTGAGACGGGCGTTTCATAGGACGTGGAGGACGCATAGATTGGCCAGCCCGTTCTCCTGATCTTACACCTTTGGACTTCTTTCTGTGGGGTACGTTAAAGGAGAATGTGTACCGTGATGTGCCTACAACCCCAGTGGATATGAAACAACGTATTGTGGGAGCCTGCGGCGACATTACCCCAGATGTACTGCGGCGTGTATGACATTCATTACGCCAGAGATTGCAATTGTGTGCAGCAAATGATGGCCACCACATTGAACATCTATTGGCCTGACATGTCGGGACACACTCTATTCCACCCCGTAATTGAAAGCGGAAACCGCGTATGTACGTGTACCTCACCCCTCGTGGTAATGTACATGTGCGTCAGTGAAAAAGACCAATAAAAAGGTGTTAGCATGTGGACGTAATGTGCTGTTCCAGTCTCTTCTGTACCTAAGGTCCACCACCGTTCCCTTTTGATCCCTACGTAATTCGGTGCTCTCCGATACACACGATCGAACAGCGGAGGAGTGGTACTCAAGCGTCAACTTTAGGTTACAATATCTCCGGATGTAATTAACATTTTACAATGCAACAAACGGCACTGCTTACGTATTTGCTTATATGTTCAGATGTGCTAACAAAACTAACGGGGTTCCATTTAAAAAAAAAACGTAGGTTTGTGTTAAAAAGCATACTTCCGTGCATTTTTTTATGGTTTGTATTAACCAATTACACTAGCCCCTCTCCTCACTTTCGGTCTGTGGAATCGATTCGTCAGTATTTGATGTGGTTTACGATGTATATCCAGCGGTAACGTTAGGTGACTCACCCTGTATATAGAAAAGCAATACCTTAATATAAACATATTACAAGTTATCCAATGAACAGAATTAAGGAGCTTAGTTTCCTTTGACACAAAAAAACTAGATACTACGTGAAAAGATGTGTTAGTCCACACCCAATGACTTAAGGTCTACCTTACAACATAATCTGTCTTTGCTGAATGGCTGACACCACATAAATCAATCGTGCAGTACCTAACGTGACAATCAACCTTCAGATAGGTATTTGAAATTGCAATAGAAAACTAATGTCACTTCAATAGGTCGCTAATGCAATAAACACGGCCCCTATGGCCACATACCAAAATACACACGGCCTCTATTCGACCATAAATCACAATGTGACCTGTACTTACCATGGCCACTTGCCTTCTATACACACAAGAAATTATTAAGAAACAACAACTACCACTAATTCGTAAAACCAGAAAATTCTAAATATACAAGTAAATTAAGAAATGACGTTCAAGTGAACCAGCCACCTTCAGCGTGCCACTAAGCACCAAATCCAAACTTACAAATGCGTGGCGCTATTTCTAGCCACTTTAGTAACGTAATTTCATGGCCGTTCCAGAACATAACTCGCGTCGCCACCACTGCAGTGAATGTTTTGCTGGCCACTAGCACGAGCAACAGCAACAGTCAACCGTCCTTAAGTACACAATAATATTCACTGTATGTAGAAGGAGGAACCCACCACGAAAGCTTGGCGATTAATTTTTTTCTTCTTCGTGTGAAATTCACACGCCATCCATCCACATAGCTCTCGAGGTATTAGCAAATCCTGATCGCCACTGGCCAGCCGTATCAATACAACTTAAATACTTTCCGGCAGCGGCCCATGCTTCTTCGGTGCTCCAACTCAGCTAGTCCTCACGGCATACGGCCGTGACACGTGACATGGTGTCGCCAACTCCCACAACGACAACATCGAAAGCACGTTACGTCAAGACTGCCTCGGCTCATGCGCGGACCCTATTTCCTCGACTTGCGCACGCGCGCCACCATAAATAGCCTGCCTCAACGACGCAAAGAGAACAAGGCACAAGGACAACGATCAAAGATAGAAGTAAGAATCGGCATCACCTGGCGCCAGAAACCCACCGGCTCATCGGGATTGGTGGCTATTCGCTCCCTGGACAGTGCTGCTGAACTCCTGGTGCTTCCGCCATTTTCGTTCCAGCTAACCTGCTCGTAACTGTTTTTTTTGTTTTTTTTTCATCATCCTACATTTGAATGTAATATTCTGTAGACACAATGTAAGCATCACAGTTGCGTGATAACTAGTTTGATATTTAGTCTAATTTATTAGCATTATTTATTTTAGTCTTATTTTTTAGTTTAATGACACTTGTGAGTTACCTAATTTCGGATGATGCTGGGGTGCTTAATTTCGACCAGTCAACAAATGGGCCCCATAATAGATTTCACATTTATTTGTCTTCAGGACCTGGCTGAAAAGGGGAAGAAAATGTTGGGAAGAGGAAAATATGAGGAACGCAGTGGAAGCCATAGAAGTAAAGAAATGAGGTTCTTAAAGACATCCACAATGTTTCAAGTGTTAAAATATACACTTTTGGATTACGTAAAGACAGGAAACTTGGAAGAAAAACTAGGCTTTGTTATAACACAGAAACGTGCTTTATGGGGTGATCTTGAGAACTTTCAAAATATTGCCAAGTAATGGATGGGATATATCAGAAAATGTACCGCCACAGCTCTATCTTGAGAATGTCGTAGATACCGTAGATATCCGAAAATAGGGCACCTTACCCTATGATGTGCTTCTCAGTCGTTATCGACAAATCTCGGATCAAAATTTTGCGAGCTAATTGAATGTAAAATGAGAGTAGCACCAAACACTTGTACCGCTACCAGAAATTATTCTTTTTTTCCCGTGAAGGTACAGTACTAAAAATGATAATAACCTTGGGACATTTGTGGTGAGGTGTAGTCAATACGTAACAAGAAAAATGTTGATGAAATGCGAATATCGCACGTTTAAGTGACCACTTGCTGTCTTCGTCACTGCTATTACCAAATACTGTATACAGCTTAGAATATGACAACGATTTAACAACAGAATAACATGATGCGGTGCTAATGACTGAGTGCCGAAGCACCCTACACTATTGTTCTCATACGCTTGAACACTTCCAATGTAACACAGCTGCGACATGAAGCCGCATAGGAGGCAGGCGACAGTGTTAAAATTGAACAGTAGTAATGCATAAAGGTTGGACTGGTTACTAGTCAAAGAGCCATGTTCCTAAAATGGAACGACTTCATTGCTCGTAACGTGACGCAGATGTCTAGGAGCAACATTTTGCACCAAGGTATATAAGCTGCAAGATGAGCGTGGAACAATCATAAGCAGTCCGATGTATGCTGGAATAACTACCTGCTTCCACTGACAATATCAGCCCAAATGCTATCTTTTCGCTTGCCACAGAGTCACCCAAATAATTCAGTGCAAGACAAGTAATACGTTTGAACAAATATGCCTCTAGCCTTCCTCCAAATGTAACTGGTAACGAAATACACACACATTCACACATCTACAGTTACACGAAAACAAGTTCTGACTACATAAAAGATGAATTGTTCTCTGGTTTCTACTGAATTATTGTGTGTAAACATACAGGGTGACTCACCTAACATTACCGCTGGATATATTTCGTAAACTACATCAAATACTGACGAATCGGTTCCACAGACCGAAAGTGAGGAGAGGGGCTAGTGTAACTGGTTAATACAAACCATAAAAAAATGCACGGAAGTATGTTTTTTAACACAAACCTACGTTTTTTTAAATGGAACCACGTTAGTTTTGTTTGCACATCTGAACATATAAACAAATATGTAATCAGTGCCGTTTGTTGCATTGTAAAATGTTAATTACATCCGGAGATATTGTAACCTAAAGTTGAAGCTTGAGTACCACTCCTCCGCTGTTCGATCGTGTGTATCGGAGAGCACCGAAGTACGTAGGGATCCAGAGGGAACGGTGATGGACCTTAGGTACAGAAGAGACTGGAACAGCACATTACGTCCACATGCTAACACTTTTTTATTCGTCTTTTTCACTGACGCACTTGTACATTACCATGAGGGGTGAGGTACACGTCCACACGTGGTTTCCGTTTTCAATTACGGAGTGGAATAGAGTGTGTCCCGACATGTCAGACCAATAGATGTTCAATGTGGTGGCCATCATTTGCTGCACAATATTGCAATCTCTGGCGTAATGAATGTCGTACACGCCGCAGTACATCTGGTGTAATGTCGCCGCAGGCTGCCACAATACGTTGTTTCATATCCTCTTGGGTTGTAGGCATATCACGGTACACATTCTCCTTTAACGTACCCCACAGAAAGAAGTCCAGAGGTGTAACATCAGGGTGACTCACCAATTTATACCCGTATTTGTTACAACACGCAACTGAACGTCGGAGGTTTCAAGCGTCAACTTTAGGTTACAATATCTCCGGATGTAATTAACATTTTACAATGCAACGAACGGCACTGATTACGTATTTGTTTATATGTTCAGATGTGCTAACAAAACTGACGTGGTTCCATTTTAAAAAACGTAGGTTTGTGTTAAAAAACATACTTCCGTGCATTTTTGTATGGTTTGTACTAAACAATTACACTAGCCCCTCTCCTCACGTTCGGTCTGTGGAATCGGTTCGTCAGTATTTGATGTAGTTTACGAAATATATCCAGCGGTAACGTTAGGTGACTCACCCTGTATTTATCAAACCCCTTACTCTACGGAACTAATAGTATGCAAACGAGAGTGAATTATTAACATTTACTGTGTAAATTATGACAATATGAATGAGGTTAACAGTATGTGCTATCGGAATATTGGTAGCATGGTATAAGTACGGCTTTCATACAGTAAAGTCACTGGTGTATAAATTTTTATGAGACGCTAAAATTTGCAGAACTACTTCCGTGTAAAGTAACAGATTGAAAAGTAAAGATTACAGACAAACATTTATGATTTCCAGTGAACTTAGTGGGACAACTTTGAACAGAAAGAAAATTTGAGTTGGAGTGGAGAATTCAAATGCAGTATTTAACCTATTATACTTCTAGGTAACTTTTTTAATTTTTGTTATCTTTTACATTCTAGTAACTTTCGTTAACGTTCACGCGAAAGTCTGTGTGTAGATACATGTCTACGGAGATAAAAAGCATTATCCGGCACCGAGGTCAATCACCGCAGTATTTCCTTAGCGCATCTGGGAGGCTGCTGCTGCAACCATCAATCGATGGTGCCGTCATGCGGCATATATTCGGCAATTGACGGAAAAATGACAAGATGGTTGGTGCAATTTCCTCGGCGAAAAAAATTATTTAAATGATACATAGTAGGTTCCTGCCACTTCAGCGATGCACCGTCCCGGCGTAAAACTTTCACTGTTAGAACTCTTTAAATTCTTATACTTCCCTCTTCTACTTCCAGTTTCGCTTTCACCAACATAAAACTGCCTCTCCTCGGAATTATCCATTTTTCGGGGATTCAACGACATGGCTCTGCATGCCCGTCTTTAGGTTACTGAATCGCAGCACTTGTTACTTTATCGTTAGCAAAATTTTTCACAGCCTCAACTTTTCCTGCAGGACCAAAGCGTCCCCTTGCATGTAAATTGTACACAATTATGGTTACGGATAATAATGCAACATATTTTCAGAAAATATTAAGTTTCCTTGGAAGTTACACAAAACAAAGAATAGAGATAAAGGATACATAAATACCTAAGATCTTCGTTACCCATGAAAATGGCTTACCTCAATTTTTCACAGGGAAAGTTTCCATTGCAGTACCACCATGCTTTCCTTTTTGAAGATATATGATTTTTTATCGCGATTCGAATATTTGGTAGAGAATTAGGGAAAAATTGTGACAAGTCGTGAGTACGGCACGCTTTGAATTCTTGTTCGCTACTGTTCGACGCCTGCCACTCTCGTATGGTATTCATAAAACTATGAACATCGCTACATTCCTTATGACAATATTTTATATCACATGTATTTTTTCTAAGTACCACATGACGTAAATATTTCTATAATTTGATTGGATTTGTCATACCTGAAATTCACGCCTTGTATCTGTACGGTAACGTTTTTAAAGGCGTGCTAAAGAACATAGTTAGAAGCCCATGATATGCATGCTAGAATATTTACGCCCCCTAATCGGTAGATTAATGCCCCGCTTAAAATGTAGCGAATGTCTCTCGTGAAAGTATTTTGTTCTTGCTGACATTTGAGTTCATGACATTACTGATTTAACTAAATCTAAAGCATTTGTTGTCTCACCTTGAAGATAGTTCCCTCTCTTTTTAACTAAGAGTTTGTAAAGTTAGGAGAGATATTCATGAAGTTGAAAACTAGCACCTCCATGAAACAGTGCAGTGAAAAAAGATTAGTACACAAACGACGTGTCCGAAATACCATTTCCTTTGAAAAAACTTTAGTGTTAAACTGTGAATGCAGAAAACTGCATTTTCGATTTAGTCGAGTTTTGTTATAGTACAGTAGATATCTTAGTAAAATTTATTCTTGTATGTACGCGAATACTGTAGATCGAAAGTATACTCTCCTTTTTGGGGAGAAAACTGTTATTGTGTATACGAACTGAGAGCGCATTCCGTGAATTTAGCGGCCATCATACACGCTTTTTTGTTTGCCACAAATATTCCACTGGTAACGTTCTTACGTTTTTAAAACATGGCAGTTTGTTTTCCTTATGGCAAACCATTTCAAGTTGTCAGTTCCATCCGAGCTACATCCTACCAATACTATAACTCTTTATTTGGAAATTTTGTGCTCTGAACACAACTGCCCTGTGAAGGATAATGTATAATGTGTTACAGGGTAACCAGCGATAAATGAATTCTCGTTGGCGTTGAAGACAGCTCATACTTGCTCACGGATTGAAGGCAACGTAAACCGCAACCAGTCTGCATTCTTAGTTGGTAAAAATTGGTTACTTGCATTATCAACATTTTAACACTGTGTCGTTGCTTTTCTCAAACGTTCTCTGCATCCTGGATTTGTAGAAAAAGGAATATGCATTTGTTTTCCAGATTCATAGCGGTCTTGATATGGGAGCATAATATGAGCTACCCTCCTCGAATCAAACAAAAACGCAGTCTCAACATCTTCTACAATATTTTCTCCCCGACTCGAACAAATTCCTCCCGAATGTTTCCATAATATAATCTCTCCTCTTTATAACCGACGATGTAAAGCTAATAATGACAACTCTTCACAGATATCCACTTCCAATCTCCGTTTTTTATCAAATGCGTCAAGCAGTTCCATCATGATATTAAGCGAAATGGTATCTTTTGCTACGTGACTATATTATCTATAACTCATAGAAATGTTTTATATGACTTCACGTGTTCAAAGTGCGTAAATGGAATTGTTATGCATCACGACCAACGTGTAAGTGGATTAACGACGTCTGAAGATGGCAGTCAATTGCCGAAATCGATAATCTGAGCATTATATGAATTAAGCGATCATGACGTAATAAATGATTGTGTTAAGTGGAATGGTGGTTTGCTTCTCTCTAGACCTGTCTGCAATTGAACTCAAAGAATCTATGTTTATAAGGAAATAAAACAAAAAAAATTTACACAAAATTTATTTATTTCGGCACAGAGTCTATCGACTTCGGCACACCGATTGCCGAGTTTAGAAAGCCTAGCATTTTGACGTTGGTAGTACGGTGTCCAAAATCAAACTGTAACGAAGCGTCTGTAACAAGGATTCAGAATGAGATTTTCACTCTGCAGCGGAGTGTGCGCTGATATGAAACTTCCTGGCAGTTTGGAAGGTAGGAGACGAGATACTGGCAGAAGTGAAGCTGTGAGTACCGGGCGTGAGTCGTGCTTCGGTAGCTCAGTTGGTAGAGCACTTGCCCGCGAAAGGCAAAGGTCCCGAGTTCGAGTCTCGGTCGGGCACACAGTTTTAATCTGCCAGGAAGTTTCATATCAGCTCACACTCCGCTGCAGAGTGAAAATCTCATTCTGGAAACATCCCCCAGGCTGTGGCTAAGCCATGTCTCCGCTATATCCTTTCTTTCAGGAGTGCTAGGTCTGCAAGTTTCGCAGGAGAGCTTCTGTAAAGTTTGGAAGGTAGGAGACGAGATACTGGCAGAAGTGAAGCTGTGAGTACCGGGCGTGAGTCGTGCTTCGGTAGCTCAGTTGGTAGAGCACTTGCCCGCGAAAGGCAAAGGTCCCGAGTTCGAGTCTCGGTCGGGCACACAGTTTTAATCTGCCAGGAAGTTTCATATCAGCGCACACTCCGCTGCAGAGTGAAAATCTCATTCTGGAAACATCCCCAAGGCTGTGGCTAAGCCATGTCTCCGCTATATCCTTTCTTTCAGGAGTGCTAGGTCTGCAAGTTTCGCAGGAGAGCTTCTGTAAAGTTTGGAAGGTAGGAGACGAGATACTGGCAGAAGTGAAGCTGTGAGTACCGGGCGTGAGTCGTGCTTCGGTAGCTCAGTTGGTAGAGCACTTGCCCGCGAAAGGCAAAGGTCCCGAGTTCGAGTCTCGGTCGGGCACACAGTTTTAATCTGCCAGGAAGTTTGTAACAAGGATTGTTTATATTGTGCAGTGTAAGGGGAAAGAAAGCAAATAAACCTCGGGAAGTTGCGGTACGAGACAGAACGTATGGTTTTCTTTCTCCCGAGAATCGAAACCTTCAGTGCTCAACGTTTTCTGTATTGTGTTATTAGAGAAAAAGATACGAAGTATTGCTTTGTGTTAAACAATATTTGCGTTAAAAGTTTTGATGTTACACGTTGTTCAGAATATTTTAAGTTTCAGATAATTTGCTTATCGATCGACATTAATTTTAAGAAATGGAACCTGAGTGATTAAAATATTTATAGCATCAGGTTTACAAAAATTGTGGGGCAGAACGATAAAAGCAGCCTAAGATGAAGTAAGTTTATAAAAGCCCCAAAATACTAAATGTGAACGTGTAACCATGTTTTTTTCCGTCTTCAGTCTCCACTAACAACAAACGAAGAGCAGTGGACTTCAGAAAATGTAAAATGGCAAAAACCCCTTGTGTAACTTGTACGCGAAATTTATAAAGAAAATATGTTTTACCATATAAATACCAAAGGTGTAAACATATGTATACCATATTTCTGGAACAACTAATGAAGACGCTTTGTAAGAAAAAGCGAAAAGCATTAGGTGGAAAACAATACTAAATTGCATTAATCTTAAGAAGGAAAGAAAGATTAATAACTGATGAAACTTCCTGGCAGATTAAAACTGTGTGCCGGACCGAGACTCGAAATCGGGACCTTTGCCTTTCGCGGAAGTAAAGCTGTGAGGATGGGGCCTGAGTCGTGCTTGGGTAGCTCAGTTGGTAGAGCACTTGCCCGCGAAAGGCAAAGGTCCCGAGTTCAAGTCTCGGTCCGGCACACAGTTTTAATCTGCCAGGAAGTTTCGTATCAGCGCAAACTCCGCTGCACAGTAAAAATCTCATTCTGGAAACATTAATAACTTATGTATATCAGCTGCTGCAGAAGACTTGTGCACGTGAAGTTATATGCCTATGATCAGAAAACGTATTACAGTTTTAAATATTACTTTTTTTTTTGGTTCACGCACAGAAATCCGATGCATACCTATCCACATGTACCGGTGACGTAATAATACGTGAAATGAAGCGTGAAGCTTAAAATACACACTTTAAAATGACTACTGGTTGAGACTGGTCGATTGCACACATAATAAACAGATTAAAGACTACTTGAAACATGTTTTTATTCTCGTGACACAGTTCCCCATTTCCCAATAATGACTTACGTCAATCTACAAGAGAAAGTTCAACGAGATCTGCAGTGCAGCCGATACGGTCGGTTAAAGTAAAAAGTATTTGTGATTGTCAACTACTGTTGTAGGTTTATTTACTAGAACTTAATTAAAGAGTATCGAATTACAAGTTTTTATTTAGAAAATATGTACAAAATGGCGTTGCTAATTAAATGAAAGTGTAGAATATAAATAAGCGGCGTTTAGAGATTCCAGTGATCTTCAGTGTGATCAGTGGCGGAAGTCAAACATTCGGAACAGCGAGTGTCCCTGTCCGAACAGCCACCAGCTTCTGTCCTCAGAGCTGTCGGAATCGGAGCCGGTATCGGAATCGGAGTCGGAGTCGGAGTCGGAGTCGGAGTCGCCGTCGTCGTCGAACCAGCGGCGAATGAGCGGGTCGGGCCTGCAGTCGGCGAGAGGCCGCCACACGCAGCGGCGCTCGCTGCGGCTGAAGGCGCTGCCCCGGGGACAGCTCAGCGTGAGTGCGCGCCACTGCCATCCGGCGCGGTAGCACAGCACGAACTGGTCGCAGCTGTCGGCCGATGGCTGCGCGCCCGCCGCGCGGCACTCCGGGCTGGTGAGCGCGGCGCGCACCGCCGCGCGCAGCTGCCGCGACGCCAACACCAGCCGCAGCTGCGACGCCACGTCGCCACGCCGCTGCCCCGCCAAAGAGCCCAGCAGCTGCCGCCACCGGCGGTCCGAGGTCGCCTCCTCCAGCTTGGCGGCTATCGTCTCCCAGTAGGGGCTGTCTCTGCGATACGATTCGAGAACCTCCCTCACACTCGACGTCACATCCCACACTGTAGGCTTGTGAGAAGCGGACACTCTTCGGAACACTTCGGTTACGTTCTTCCAGAAGTCGTTCACCACCTGGCGGCAGTGGACTTCTGCCAAACCTTCCAGAAACTTGGTCGACATCTCTTTCATGACGAGGATAGAACCTCCCACAAAGTCCCCTTCAGGGGTAGCTGGGAGCGATGTGGAAGCAACTGAATTCCCTTCAGAAGATGACAGTCCGATGGGGGGCTGGCTGGTTGATCCAGGATTAGGCAGAAGTGATGTAGAACCGACTGCATTCCCTTCAGAAGACGACACTCCAAGCGTGGGCTGACTGGTGGATCCAGCAGGTTTAGATGGAAATGACGCCAAAGCAATTGAGTTCCCTTCAGAAGATGACAACTCAACTGGGGACTGGCTGGTGGGTCCTGCAGGATTGAGTGGTAGTGAAGCAGAAACAACTGAATTTCCTTCAGGAGATGGCTCTCCAACTGGGGCCTGACTGGTGGGTCCAGTAGGATTAGGCGGTAGTGATGCAGAAGCAACTGAATTTCCTTTGGAAGAGTACACCCCATCTGGGAACTGGCTAGTGGATCCACCTGACAACCCAAGCTGTGGGGTAGACTTAGCACTCTGGTTGGAGCTGCTGACTCCTTCTGGTAAGCTGGTACCTTTCGAGCCTGTAGAATCTGATACTTCAGAATTACTTGGTAATGTTTGTGATGAGAAGTCCACAGCCTGATTTTCTGATCTGTTATCAGAATTTCCCTCTGTTTCTGTAACTGACGTCTCTTGGCCACCATTTGCTTCGTTTTGGTTGTTTCTCAAGGGATCCTGTCCTGATGATGAGTTATTTGATGCTATTGTTGAACTCATTCCTCCACTAGTAGGCTGCACTGCAGTTGAATTAGAATTTCCGAAATTTTCTTCCAGTATAACTGGTGGCTGCACTTTTGACTCCTCACCATTAATATCTGCTGGGTTTTGTGTGAGGGCAACTGTACTTCCTGTGCTGAAGACAGTCGATTCAGTTGTCGCTTCTACTAGATCCACTGCAGGCTCTGTTTTTGATGTAAATATTCCTTCTCCCTGATCTGGCTGTGTATCCTTAGCTGGTGAATCTTGTAGAACACCTTCTGCAGTCTGATGAATTGATGATTGTCCTCCGCTTGTTACTTGCTCGGAGACTAACGACTGTTCATTTTCAGTACCTGAATCCCCATTCGTAGATTGCGTTGTGCCAAATTCTTGAGTTGGTATATTTTGCGAATTCAGATTCTGAACCTCAGAGAAAGCGTCGATGCTACTTGGCGCTTCCTTAATTATTCCAGGTTCCGGTCCCACGTCTGATGCTATGAATGTGGAGTTACTAACCTCTCCTACTTGGATTTCAGACTGTGCAGAAGACACATTAGCAGTGCTTCCGTGTCCTGCACCTTCAGTTTCCACTCTATTTATGTTGCTTCCTGAAGAAGAAATGTATAAGCCATCTGTCGCTACTTCTGTAGTAATAGGCGCATCGGTTTCTGATGTTACACTAGTTGACAGCTGTTCCACATACAGTTGCGCTTCACTTATCGAGTCTTCTGTACCATTACTTCTGTCGTCTGGTACATCCTTTTGTTCTTTCTCCAGTACATGGGTAATATCAGGTGACTGATGTATGCTCGGCGTTTCACTAGAATTCTGGATGCCAGATTGCTGAATAAATAATCCTCCCTCATCTAGCGATTGCTGTCGTCCGACTTGTGGAAACTGGTCATGGGTTTCTGCATTATTAAAGGTCTGGTTTGTAGGACTTTCTCGAACTGCAGGTGAATCACTACTTTTATTTCCTGGCACTGGCATTTGATCTCCTCGTTTCAGTGTCTTCAAATTTGTGACTGGTGCCTGGAGAGAGCGAGTACTGTTACGTCCATTATGGCCATAATCGCCAACGAGTTCACTCTGCTCTCCTACACCCACATAAAAGGTAGTCACGTTATGTGGCTCTATATGAAGCAGTTTGTTCTGTGGCTCTACAACAGATCTATTGCTAGTTGTGTTATGCGGTTTTATATGAAGGAGTTTGTTCTGCGGTTCTACAACAGATCCATTGTTTTTCTCGCCTGTCGTCGCTGTCGGTACACCTACATTCCAGCTAAAATTTGAACCACCGCTTACTTCAAGATCTACTTGCTCTTGTGGAAATGTGTTGTTAAGAACGATTACTGATTGCTCTCCACCAGGGAGCGCAGTGGACACGTTGAGAGTTTCATTCCTAAGTGACTGGAACTCGGAAGTGTGATTTGTTTCTTGAGGAATTGCGCCACCGTCGTTTGCTTGTTTTACTGCCTGTTGCTCATCTTGTTGTGTAATCAGAGGCGTTGCCAGGTCAGTGTTGATGGCAGATGCTTCTCCTGACGTACTGAGTGCCTCCGCCCCATTCCAGGATGTGGTGGCGGTGGGAGGCGGCTGCGTGGCTGTCCTCTCGGCCACCTGGCGGCAAAGCACCTCTAAGAAGGGGTTGGGAGCACCACCTGAGTTGCCGACCTCGTTGCAGAAGGCGGCGAACTCCGTCAGGGAGGGCGACTGCGACAGTGCGCCGTTACGGCTTAGCAGCGCCGTCGTCTGAGAACACCAGACGAAAAGCAAACATTAGTTACAAGGCTGCAGCGTCAGCTTATTTGCATATGCATACATGGTATGCAAACCACGGTGAAGTGCTTGCAGAGGGTACCTAGCGTTCTGTTACATTATACTGTTTCTTTCCTTGAAAAACCCGTGAGTAGTGTATCGACTCGTGCTACACCTTGTCTTTAGATTGCATTGGTTTTCCTTTTCTTCCCCTGTCATGTTTGTTTGATATGTTGTCTGTCATTAAGTGGCTGCTTGGTTGTCTTTTCCCTCTGCTATCGATATCTGCGTTTTTGCTTCCGGGAAACTGCTATTGAGGAAGTGAGATCTTTGACCGGTTGTAACCTCGTGTGGTGGCGCGGAAGTAGGGGGTTGCGGGCAGAGAGTGTGGTGGACACGGGAGAGCAGTGTGGCAGTCGGTTGTACCGAGTCGCCACGTGATGTATGTCGGTTGTGTGTAACGAGCGGGTCGAGTTGACGGAAGAGCTCTCCGCGTGTTGGTTGTATACAGAACCGCCCCACGAGTAGATGTTCATTTCGCCTTGGTGGGACGTTAACTAGCTTCTTTAAATCCTCCGTTTCAACACTGGAGTTTAAAAGGAGACACCTAAAATGAAGGAGCGGTAACTACCCGTCAACGTTGCAGAGAAGACGGAACAACAGTGACAGAGCGTGTTGTCACGTGACCGTGGCGTGTTGGGTACGCTGGCGACACGTGCGCGGTCGGATGTGTGGATCCTTGCCATCTGAGGTCGTGTACTGCCTGTTCAAGCATAATTGCAAGTTACGTTCGTGGAAGGTTTAATCATTAAGTAATAATTTTGTGTAACCAGCGTCTCTTCCGCCTTGTAGCCTCCGGCGACCGGGTTTCCTGTCCCTGGCACCCGTGAATTCAAGACAGTGATCTTTCCTCCTCCTCTCGTTACTGTCCGATGGGAGGTGTAGCTTTGGCAGTTCAATTGTTTCACTATTCTGTCGTGGGTTATGAGTAAATTCATGCTTCTTGTTGGTTGATCATGTGGTCGCTGATTCAGGACTGTGTGGTGTAATGTTGCCTTGCACGAGGTTAGCTCTAATTCTGTCAGCAAGTTAAGCCACCTTATAACAAGTTTTCGCTGGCTAAAAGTCGGTGCAGTGACCAGTCTGAGAGCGGGAATTGTGTTTACGGGCGTATTTAAATTGATAAGTATTCTGTCTAGCCTGAGCATTCCTGAGTGGGTGATTTGTCGCCGCCTTACACGGGTCCGTCATATCTGTTATGTTCTACCGATATTCCAGGACACTTTTGCTTAAATTTTTTTTAAAATTCCTCCAGGCTTGTAAATTCCTTTTATTGCCATTAATCGTGTGTTTGCTGAGACCTGTTTAATTTTTTAAATGGCGGTATTGGCAGCATCACTACCTCACCGTACTTTATGAATAAAGTTCTGGTTTTACTTTAGTAGCCTGTTTACTAATGTTCTTTAATTTTTTTTGAAATTGTTGTATTGCTATAAATTACTTTGATTGCCGTTAGCGGCGTGTTTTAAAAGGTAGTTTATTGCCGTACAGCTAGCTTCGTTTGCCTTTTTTTTTAATTTTTTGAAACTGTTGTATTGCTATGAATTACTTGATTGCCGTTAGCGGCGTGTTTTAAAAGTCTGTTTATTGCCGTACTGCTAGTTTCTGCAAGATACGAATAAAACATTGGTGAAAATCTCAACTCGACAGTAAACTACTAGAAATTTGGTCCCTTTTCCAAACTTGTGGTGTGGCTTGTAGTAACCGTAACCACTGGTGTGTCAACCCGGTATGGAGCGCGGGAAGAATGTTTACATACCTTTGTGCGCTCTGTAACTAGTCTAAGGTTGACTTGGTAGTCCTACCGGCCTCCATACCCGAGGTCACTAAGGCGCAACTCTGCTGTGGCACTCTATTCAGACGTAAGTAATTCTAGTTCTGGATGAAACATGCGATGTGAACAAAAATGTGGGAACACATTACCAAGATTAATAGGGCGTTCGAAAACTGTTGGCGTTCAAAACAGCTTCCAGTAGTCTCGGAATGGATGAAATCTGTGTGATTTTAAACCTAATCTTACACCATTCTTCCTGCAAAATAGTGGAAAGTTAATGTAACGATGATGGAGGTGGGTAGCGATGTGCACCCTTTTATCAAAAACGGAACAACAAAGGCTTATTAATAAGGAGATCTATTGACTGTGGTACCACGGGAGACGTGACAATCCATTTTCGAGCTCACAGAACCAATCCTGGACGATACGCACCCGCCGTGTAAAAAGGCACCTCTAGTCTTGGAACACAGCATCACTATGGGAATGACTGATCTGACAAAATAGCCACCTAGTCCTTGGCATTAATGCCATCTTTCAGAGTACACAGCGGGCCTATGGAATACCACAGTATTGCTGTTCACACCGAAACCCCTGCATGTTTAGTTCTTTGGACTTAAACTCGGTCAGACTTTGGACACAGTGCGCAAGAAGACTCATCCGACCAAATATCTTCCACATTATACGACTTCGGCAGCTCCGACGAATCGTTCTAGAATCCCAGTTCGCCCTTAATTTTCCAGTTTATGGGACCCCCTTGGTGTTGTTTTGGTGCTGACAGGGCTCGCGAGTGCGACATTCAATTCTGTAGTGATTTTTGTAGCTATCGTCGTCTTACGTCTCGTCACAATCCTCTTCAGTGCCTGTGCGTCACGATCTACTGTATCAGCACACATTCTCGTCCGCGTCATGACTTAGTGGATGATATCTTTCCGCTTTCCCTGTATTTGGTATAACTCTTTGACACAATGCTTCTTGAAACACAAAGAAATCCGGCTGCCTTGGTTAGTGAAGCATCCACCATACGAGCGCCAACAATTTTCCAAGACACTTAGCTCTGACATAATGCACTCACAACTACACAGAACATTTTTCTGACCACTACTGACTCTTACAGCTTATTCACGACATTGCGCAATAGCCATTCGTGGTCAGCGCAACCTGCAGGCTTGTCTAGCATCTGCATTTATATCCAAGCGTTAATTTCTCGTTTCTACATTAGTGTCCAGTCCCTGTATTTACTGTCAGCGTTTGGGCGACAAGGGGACAGGAGGTGGGGGAACAAATCATCCGTCTGCTCGCCAGTCTTTGCGACAATGGACTGGACTAAATTCGAAACCTCTCCGCAGTGTGACATGAAACGTGAGCATATCAAGCTGTTGGTGGTGAGCCGTCCGCCAGTCGCAGAGGACGTTATGCTTGGTGTTACGTGCCAATATCGGACTTTGCTCTCTTCTTTTTCTCGTCATCATAATACAATGCAAATCTAACACTACGCTATACATGCATCAATTACACTAACGTATACTTCACAAATACGCATTCGACACATCGCTCACAAATCTGCAAAGAAAGGAGCCTGTGTGCACCTATGAAGAACATCCTTTCCTACGGGCGGCTGAATCCACCCCTTGGATTATAAAGGCTAATAGTACAGTAGGACATTTACGCCTTTTTGGAGACCTTTGTGGGATCGATACATAGGGAGTTGTAGTATATTCCTAGGGTCCTCACTTGATACTTAATCTTCTCTCTCTCTCTCTCTCTCTCTCTCTCTCTCTCTCTCTCTCATACACACACACACACACACACACACGCACACACACACACACACACACACACACACACACACACACACACAGTCAAACACGCAAACTCGAAACGTCTGGAATGTGCCCACGCTTTAAAAGGAAATAGGGAGAAAAATGAAATCCCTTACCTACCAAATCTAAGAAAGAATTCTATATGTTTGAAACGTAACCATTTGTACTGAGAATGTAGGCTTTAGGAATGTAACTAAATAGTTTTTTGAATCATGATTACACTCTGCGAATTAGTGTGAAGTGCCTGTCTGTAACTACTTGCACTGACATATAGCAGCTCTCGTAAACAAGTAAGTCATTATTGCAGTGAGTCTGGCCGGCCGTGGTGGCCGTGCGGTTCTAGGCGCTACAGTCTGGAACCGCGTGACCGCTGCGATCGCAGGTTCGAATCCTGCCTTGGGCATGGATGTGTGAGATGTCCATGGTTAGTTAGGTTTAAGTAATTCTAAGTTCTAGGGGACTTATGACCTCAGAAGTTGTGTCCCATAGTGCTCAGAGCCATTTGAATCATTGCAGTGAGTCTCTTGTGTGATAACTGCGGTAACACATTGAATGAAACAGCTGTAGCAATAAATTTCTTTACATGTGCCTTCATATTATATTCATATGATATCTTCATGAATGATATCTAATGAAAAAATTACAATACCAACATTTTCATTAAGGATAAGTGCAAGGGTAAACTGGTCGTGGAAACATAAGAAACGATGTTATTCTTTCGAGGAACTATCAATAAAGCAGATTAGCAACGCCAAGTGTGTGTAGTGTGTGGCCGCATTAAAAGAGTAAAAATAGAAATTTAAAAAAAAAAACATAAAAACAGATTCTGTTAGTGAAGCAGGACTCGAGGTGACGCTACAGAACGATTAAAATTACTCAGAAGAACTTACTAGCGTAAACCATCCTCAGTATAAAACTATCATTAGAAACGAAAAATTTTTATGAAAATTTTCCTGATTTCTAACTGCGCTTACCGCAAAATAATGACTTGAAGAGCATTCTTGCTCAGTACCTCGTAAATAATTCGTCAACGAAGGACATGAGACTATAGATATATTCGATAATACATTAGAGTGATGTGTGGAGATAATCCTTGTATAACCGAGGTAACACAAGTCTCCACATTATTTTAACGATGGGAATAAAATAAATTAAGATATGAGGAACGGCAGAAAAAAATATCTTCAGTATCAGATGATGACTTGAAGTGGTTGAATTGGATGTGGAGATGAATTTTAGTTCACTGGTGGGGGCAGCCATAGGTTCAACCGAAAACCGAGATTACAATGGGGTGAAAATAAGTAAGAAATGAGAAATGTATCCGTTTCGTTTACCTCCTCAGTACTACTTACAAAAATAAAAATAAGAAAAGCCGTATGAGTAAGTGAGTTCTGTTTCTTGTGAACGGAATTTTGTAGGCACGAAGAATAAGCGAATACGAAGATGATTCAACACAACTGAATGTATATTGATCATTATAGTTTATATACCCTCAGGAACATCAGAAATTAGTAATAAAATTCAGTTAGTACAGAATCGCGGTGCTCACCAAAAGAAGGAACGCGAGTGCCACGCGCGTGCCCATCTCGCAGGTCGTCTTGTCAGGCGTGGCGGGACACTGATGCCGGTACTCGGTATTCCTCTCATTATAAAGTCCTCGCTCCTTATCTGGCGCACGCGCTCCACAGTAAACATGTGCCGAGGGCTTGATCCGTGCTTTACGGCACCAAATAAATTTGTCAGCGCACTTCCTGAGAATGTGGCTGAGCGAGGTGAGAAAGTGTATGACGCATAGCTGTTTCGATGTAACAGTCATTATGTCAACTCATTATCCGGAGGAGAAACGGATGTAAATACTAACATCCACTAGAATAAGACTTTTCACGGGCTTTACTGTGTCTACAAAACCTCCTTACTTTATATCTGCGCGTTGGAGCTTTTGAAGTATTCAGAAGACAAGTAGAGACTCTTAGAATGGTTTATCACCTCTATTAGCTACTCTCGTTATTATCATCGGGCCGATTATTTCCGAGAACCAAACTGTGTCGGACATGGAAACTTCCAGTGAGTTTAAAACTGTGGTAGTGCAGAGATTCGAAACCGAAAACTTGCTTTCCATCGACAATGCTCCTACCTAATGAAGTACGTACGCGCGACCTACGACCTGTCATCATAGTTTTATTTTTGCCAGTACCTCTCTCCTATGTTACCAACTACAACGATTTTCTCATGCATCTCACTCAAGTTACTTTGCCACGAAATATTTCTACCAAATAAAAAACGATAAGTAATGTAGCTAAATCTCTACACGAGGACATAATAATATAACTGTTTTTATACAAGGGGAAATGTGAAGATGGTCAGTTCTTAGTGCAAAGCTCGCTACTAACATTTAATGTAATTAAGGCCCAATATCGTATTACTACAAGACAGATTATAGGTCAGAGGAATCAGTCACAATCATCTAGTACTTCTGTGTATCTATAAGGAGCGGTTTAAGTTTGCATGGTCACAAACACGGTTAACCCCATTATGATGAAGCCAATGAAGCCAGAGCCCAGATTGAGATACATCGACCATAACATACGAGAGTGTCACACAACCACGAAGAAGGTGGATTACAAAGTCCAGTTCTATAAGTTCTCGATATTGTTCATCATATTAAAGGAGCAGAGAGCGAGAGAGAGGGAGAGAGAGAGAGAGAGAGAGAGAGAGAGAGAGAGAGAGAAAACAAAAAGACTTTCAAAGAAGAGATATCCTACGGTATTTACCACCTATCGGAATTCTTACTGAGAGTTACAAAAGTGTTCAGAAAACTCCACTGAAATACGCTATAAAAAAAAGCGCTCTGCGTTGTGGAGAGCCTGTCTTTCAACAGATCCAAAAATATCTTGCTTTCAGTTTCCTACTTTAAATTTCCCAAGCGGAACTGGTACTTTTTGCAGAACGCTCTAGTGTTATAATAAACCCCTTTGGAAAGGAAGGAACAGAGAAAAAACTATTTATTATTTTATTCAGAAAATTATTAAGAGGTTTTCTGAAAACAGATTTTTCTAATTTTTTAGAATACTCGCTATACTCACTTCTATACAACAAACAGAGCCATACCAACAACTGCTGTAGCACATGAATAGGAGTCAAAAACATTGCAGAATGCTCAAAATTTTTATGTCCGTTTATAGGTGAAAACTTGAAACGAAGGAGACGTATTACTGAACTGAAGTTCAGATATCTTTGCTCTTCGTATGGTTGCTAGTAAAACGAAGTGCCGATTGCACAAAAGCGAGAAGATCGAATATGTGTGGTCTTCACTCACAGTCATCTTGTACGTATCTCATCAAGGGGCTAGGTTCCTTAACTGCACCGTCACAGTACCTACATTAACTAATGAAATTCGTCATAAAAAATCCATCAGAATTTCAGAATGCAAATGATGTGCTTACTTACATTACTAGAAGAAACATAGCCTTTACTATCCGTTATTAAAGCTGTAACTGGTCCATAAAGGTGTTTAATATGCACCAACAAAAAGTTTTTGTTCAACAACATTAAATATCTGATGGGTAGTTTTAAAGTTAATTTAAATTTATTTCTTCTGGACTACTCCTGTTTTCCTAGACAAATATTCACTTAACTGACAAAAATATCTAGTTTGAAGTGAAGCTCTATTAGTAGGACTCAAAAACTAGATGTGCATTATGTACAAACCCTTTTTACGACTAATACAGCAAGAAACAGCGTGCAGCTATCACAATGTCAACACAGAATGGGCTCTCTGAACTAAGCACAAAGGATGGTGTCGTAGTGCTGAGACGCCAAGAGGAAGTGGGCTGTGTGACTGCCCCCGTCGTCCTATGTTGCGGCGGCAGGGGGCGCTTGTAGTCCAGAGCTGGTGGAGGCATGGTTCAGCAGGCATGCACCATTGGTTCTGTCAGATCCCACTTAAACTCTGTCAGCGTTAGACGGAAATTTTCAGTTCCACGCCCGTAGGGTGGTATCGATACGTGAGACAGCAGAGGTAGCTGTGGCAGTATAGAAACGGTCAGCAAGACTGGTAACACAACTAGCAACTTCCTAACAGGGTAGCTGGCTGGACGAAATGAAGTTGAATGCCGGTCGAAGTGGCCGTGCGGTTCTAGGCGCTGCAGTCTGGAACCGCGAGACCGCTACGGTCGCAGGTTCGAATCCTGCCTCGGGCATGGATGTGTGTGATATCCTAAGGTTAGTTAGATTTAAGTAGTGCTAAGTTCTAGGGGACTAATGACCTCAGAAGTTGAGTCCCATAGTGCTCAGAGCCATTTGAACCATTTGAAGTTGAATGTTCGTGTGACAAAGCAGTAGAGTCACTCGTGTAGATTCTGCTGATTTGTTGTCAACAAGAATCACAGATACCTGGCTGGACGAGTGGACGGTGCTTGATTCTCGTGGATCCAAGGAACGTAGAACTGCTAGGGTAAAAGTTGGTATTAACTGTGGTGAATGTTCATCTACAACAGTTAACGAAGATTGTGACAGTACTCTTCAGTATTGTGCAGACAGCTGTGTCTGCATTTCTCAGTATGGACTGTGCAAGAAGTCACTCTGCAATTAGGGCCAGGTCACTGTAGGTCCCAGGTGTGTTAAACCCTCACAATCTGCAGTTTCTTGCTTATTGTGTTCAATGAACTTTTGATCCATATTTACTGCTGGCGTTGACCGATTTTCTGTTTTCGCTTGTTATGGGCTGTAATCAGCAGTGGGTAACGTGTGTTGGTGTACTGTGTTATTTATATTCTGTTTCTTTTTAAGTGATCGTGTACAATTAGTTTAGGGTGTCAGCATTTGGTCCGGTATATTTTGGGACATTGAGTCTGGGCAAAGTTTCGATCATTGTGTGTCTTTTTTGTCATACTTTTACAATTTTGGTATTATTATGGTAAATTGTTTTGTGTCCCCTTATTCTAAAGCTGAAGATATTCTAAGAAAAAGATGAGTTTACCGTGTCCTCTATTGTGTTAGAACTTACGTTGTGCTTTCTTGTACTGTCAGTGCTGGATTCATCACTTCACCCTGCGCATGCTTTCATATTTGTTGGACTTGTCTATTAAATGTATTTAAAAACTGTTAAGATTTTAGTCTCGCCCAACCCTTAACCACTAATTATAAATAAAGGGTCACATATTTGACTAGATAAATTGTGATCTTTTACTTATACAACTAATTATTCTGTGTCGAATTGATGATCTTCGAATTCGGTTTATTTTAAAGCAGTCTTTAGATCTTTCCACCTGACTGTTGTAGGTGTACATGATTAAAAGAGTGCAGGACATATTTCAGTATTTGGTGCATACCTATTGCTATTTGAACACGTCTCCTCCAGAAGGAAGTGCAGTGTTTTAGCCACTGTACAGTCTCGATATTTGAGGATCAGTGGCAAATTTTGCTCCAGGACGTTTGACAATTCTGAGCGTTATCAAATCAGTTTGAATATGAGTTTATTTTATCTGTGATTGCATGTACTCATTAACTTTGGTACACGATGATATAGGGACCCCAAGCTGAAATGGCGTGCTGCGTGACGTATTGTCTTTCATTATTGTATCCCCGTTTTTTACACATACAACAAGTGGAACTGTACCACACTTTGAGACGAGATAGTGATATATCATTTTGCTGCACAAGCTCATTACCAACAGTAAAAACTAAAAGATTACTGTTTACTAGGTTTGGACATATGCAAATGGGAAATTTCCAGTTCATAAATGAAATTTGCACTGAAATCTAACTTAAGGTTTGATTTCTATGCAATTTTCAATCTAACATAGCAGAGGAATACATAGGGCATATAAGATAGCCATGTTAGCCATTGGTCCGGAATTCGAGAAGTAGCTTTGCGAGAAAGTTGAAGATGTATGGGACGGAGGTGCCAAATGCCTTAACTTGGAACCGGAGGAATGGACTAAACCATATCCTTGTAATGGAAGGAATATACACACATCAGCAGCAGTTTTGAATCAGCCCAGTTCCCAGAACTTCTGAAGACAGACATTACCTGTGAATATTGTTTCACAGACACAGTGCCTTTGACTCTTCAGAAATGTCTCTAAATCTGCCCAAACACACAAACAACCATGCATCAGCACCGCCTACTAGACGGAGGGGGTCCGAGAACCGATCAGTTCCAGTCATTCCACCAGGAAGGAGGTACACGGCTCGTGTTGTCTGTAGTTCAACCTTGCGTAGACGGTCAATACCGGGGTTCGATCGCGTCCGCATTGTTGCTTTGTACCAGGAAGGGCTCTCAACAAGAGAAGTATCCAGGCACCTCGGAGTGGACCTAAGTGATGTTGTTCGGACATGGACAACTGTTGATGACATGCCTCACTTAGGCCAACCAAGGGCTACTACTGCAGTGGATGACCGCTACCTACGGAGGAACCCTGACAGAAACCCCACCATGTTGAATAATGCTTTTCATGCAGCCACAGGGCACTGTGTTACGACTCAAACTGTGGACAGTAGGCTGCATGAAGCCTAACTTCACTCCCGACGTCCATGCCGAGGTCCATCTTTTCAACCACGGAACCATGCATTGCTGTACAGATGTGCCCTACAACATGCCTAATGAACCGCTCAGAATTGGTATCGAGTTCTCTTCATCAATGCGTGTTGCATGCCTTCAAGCAGACAATCGTCGGAGAAGTGTTTGGTGGCAACCCGGTCAGGCTGAATGCCCTACACTATCCAGTGAGTGCAACAAGTTGGAGGTTCCCTGCTGCTGGCATTATGTGGGGCCGACGTACGCCACTGGTGGTCATGGAAGGCACTTTAACGGCTGTACCATACGTGAATGCCATCCTCCGACCGATAGTGCAACCATATCGGCAGCGTACTGGCGAGGCATTCGTTTTCATGGACGACAATTCGCGCCCCCATCGCTCACATCTTGTGAATGACTTCCTTCAGGATAACGACATCGCTCGTCTAGAGTAGCCAGCATGTTCTCCAGACATGAATCCCACTGAACATGTCTGGGATATATTGAAAAGGGCTGTTTATGGATGACCTGACCCACCAACCACTCTGAGGGATCTACGCCGAATCGCCATTGAGGAGTGCCTTGATGAACTTATGGATAGTATTCCACGATGAATATAGACATGCACCAATGCAAGAGAACGTGCTACTGGGTATTACAGGTACCGGTGTGTACAGCAATCTGGACCACCACCTCTGAAGGTCTCGCTGTATGGTGGTACAACACTCAATGTGTGGTTTTTATGAGAAATAAAAAGGGCGCAAATGATGTTTATGTTGATCTCAATTCCAGGTTTCTGTACACATTCCGGAGCTCTCGGAACCAAGGTGATGCTAAACTTTTTTTGGTGGGTGTAAAATCGTGCGTCAGTATATGCTATATTTACATGATAAATGTATTATTAGCTGAGCGAGAATAAACGCTCCTCATGCTCTCTGCTGACAAAAGTGTTTTGATTACGTACCTAACCAAGTTTATATACACACATCAAAAAATGTTTGCATCACCTTTGTGTCGAGAGTTCAGCACCCTGTACAGATAATTGGAATGTAGATCAACATAAACATCATTTCCACACTTTTTATTGCTCATGAAAATCACACATTACGTGTTGTACCTCCATAAAGCGAGCAAGCGGCTACACGGGTAGCAGGGGTTATGTGGCGTGGACTGGACACTGCTTTAGGTTAGATGGCCTCGGGCAAGTACAGAAAGGGCAACAGCCTCAAAGGGTGCGGGTTTAAGTCAGGAGATGCGGGGACCAAGCAGCAATCGGTATTGTAATTGTAAACTGTCGAAGCTGCATTGGTAAAGTACCGGAACTTCAAGCGCTGATAGAAAGCACCAAAGCTGAAATCGTTATTGGTACAGAAAGCTGGCTGAAGCCAGAGATAAATTCTGCCGAAATTTTTACAAAGGCACAGACGGTGTTTAGAAAGGATAGATTGCATGCAACCGGTGGTGGAGTGTTCGTCGCTGTTAGTAGTAGTTTATCCTGTAGTGAAGTAGAAGTGGATAGTTTCTGTGAATTGTTATGGGGGGAGGTTCCACTCAACGACCGAGCTAGGTTAATAATTGGCTCCTTTTACCGACCTCCCGACTCAGCAGCATTAGTAGCAGAACAACTGAGAGAAAATTTGGAATACATTTCACATAAATTTTCTCAGCATGTAATAGTCTTAGGTGGAGATTTCAATTTACCAGATATAGACTGGGACATTCAGATGTTTAGGACAGGTGGTAGGGACAGAGCATCGAGTGACATACTGAGTGCACTATCCGAAACTTACCTCGAGCTATTAAACAGAGAACCGACTGGTGGAGATAACATCTTGGACCTACTGATAACAAACAGAGCCGAACTTTTCGACTCTGTAAGTGCAGAACAGGGAATCAGTGATCATAAGGCCGTTGCAGCATTTCTGAATATGGAAGAACATATGAATATAAAAAAAGGGAGGAAGGTGTATCTGTTTATCATGAGTAATAGAAGGCAGATTTCAGACTACCTAACAGATCAAAACGAAAATTTCTGTTCCGAGACTGACAATGTTGTGTGTTTATGGAAAAAGTTCAAGGCAATCGTAAAATGTGATTTAGACAGGTACGTGCCGAGTAAAACTGTGAGGGACTGGAAAATCCCACCGTGGTTCAATAACAAAGTTAGGAAACTACTGCGAAAACAAAGAGAGCTTCACTCCAAGTTTAAACGCAGCCAAAACCTCTCATACAAATAGAAGCTAAACGATGTCAAAGTTAGGGTAAGGAGAGCTATGCGTGAAGCGTTCAGTGAATTCGAAAGTAAAATTCTATGTACCGACTTGACAGAAAATCCTAGGAAGTTCTGGTCTTACTTTAAATCAGTATGTGGCTCGAAACAGCATATCCAGACACTCCGGGATGATGATGGCATTGAAACAGAGGATGACACGCGTAAAGCTGAAATACTAAACACCTTTATCCAAAGGTGTTTCACAGAGGAAGACGGCACTGCAGTTCCTTCTCTAAATCCTCGCACCAACGAAAAAATGGCTGACATCGAAATAAGTATCCAAGGAATAGAAAAGCAACTGGTATCACTCAACAGAGGAAAGTCCACTGGACCTGACGGGATACCAATTCGATTCTACACAGAGTACGCGAAAGAACTTGTCCCCTTTCTAACAGCCGTGTACCGCAAGTCTGTAGAGGAACGGAGGGTTCCAAATGATTGGAAAAGAGCACAGGTAGTCCCAGTCTTCAAGAAGGGTCGTCGAGCAGATGCGCAGACTATAGACCTATATCTCTGACGTCGATCTGTTGTAGAATTTTAGAACATGTTTTTTACTCGCGCATCATGCCGTTTTTGGAAACCCAGAATCTACTCTGTAGGACTCAACATGGATTCCGGAAACAGCGATCGTGTGAGACCCAACTCGCTTTATTTGTTCATGAGACCCAGAAAATATTAGATACAGGCTCCCAGGTAGAAGCTATTTTCCTTGACTTCCGGAAGGCGTTCGGTACATTTCCGCACTGTCGCCTGATAAACAAAGCAAGAGCCTACGGAATATCAGACCAGCTGTGTGGCTGGATTGAAGAGTTTTTAGCAAACAGAAAACAGCATGTTGTTATCAATGGAAAGACGTCTACAGACGTTAAAGCAACCTCTGGCGTGCCACAGGGGACTGTTATGGGACCATTGCTTTTCACAATATACACTCCTGGAAATGGAAAAAAGAACACATTGACACAGGTGTGTCAGACCCACCATACTTGCTCCGGACACTGCGAGAGGGCTGTACAAGCAATGATCACACGCACGGCACAGCGGACACACCAGGAACCGCGGTGTTGGCCGTCGAATGGCGCTAGCTGCGCAGCATTTGTGCACCGCCGCCGTCAGTGTCAGCCAGTTTGCCGTGGCATACGGAGCTCCATCACAGTCTTTAACACTGGTAGCATGCCGCGACAGCGTGGACGTGAACCGTATGTGCAGTTGACGGACTTTGAGCGAGGGCGTATAGTGGGCATGCGGAAGGCCGGGTGGACGTACCGCCGAATTGCTCAACACGTGGGGCGTGAGGTCTCCACAGTACATCGATGTTGTCGCCAGTGGTCGGCGGAAGGTGCACGTGCCCGTCGACCTGGGACCGGACCGCAGCGACGCACGGATGCACGCCAAGACCGTAGGATCCTACGCAGTGCCGTAGGGGACCGCACCGCCACTTTCCAGCAAATTAGGGACACTGTTGCTCCTGGGGTATCGGCGAGGACCATTCGCAACCGTCTCCATGAAGCTGGGCTACGGTCCCGCACACCGTTAGGCCGTCTTCCGCTCACGCCTCAACATCGTGCAGCCCGCCTCCAGTGGTGTCGCGACAGGCGTGAATGGAGGGACGAATGGAGACGTGTCGTCTTCAGCGATGAGAGTCGCTTCTGCCTTGGTGCCAATGATGGTCGTATGCGTGTTTGGCGCCGTGCAGGTGAGCGCCACAATCAGGACTGCATACGACCGAGGCACACAGGGCCAACACCCGGCATCATGGTGTGGGGAGCGATCTCCTACACTGGCCGTACACGACTGGTGATCGTCGAGGGGACACTGAATAGTGCACGGTACATCCAAACCGTCATCGAACCCATCGTTCTACCATTCCTAGACCGGCAAGGGAACTTGCTGTTCCAACAGGACAATGCACGTCCGCATGTATCCCGTGCCACCCAACGTGCTCTAGAAGGTGTAAGTCAACTACCCTGGCCAGCAAGATCTCCGGATCTGTCCCCCATTGAGCATGTTTGGGACTGGATGAAGCGTCGTCTCACCCGGTCTGCACGTCCAGCACGAACGCTGGTCCAACTGAGGCGCCAGGTGGAAATGACATGGCAAGCCGTTCCACAGGACTACATCCAGCATCTCTACGATCGTCTCCATGGGAGAATAGCAGCCTGCATTGCTGCGAAAGGTGGATATACACTGTACTAGTGCCGACATTGTGCATGCTCTGTTGCCTGTGTCTATGTGCCTGTGGTTCTGTCAGTGTGATCATGTGATGTATCTGACCCCAGGAATGTGTCAATAAAGTTTCCCCTTCCTGGGACAATGAATTCACGGTGTTCTTATTTCAATTTACAGGAGTGTATATAAATGACCTAGTAGATAGTGTCGGAAGTTCCACGCGGCTTTTCGCGGATGATGCTGTAGTATACAGAGAAGTTGCAGCATTAGAAAATTGTAGCGAAATGCTGAAAGATCTGCAGCAGATAGGCACTTGGTGCTGGGAGTGGTAACTGACCCTTAACATAGACAAATGTAATCTATTGCGAATACATAGAAAGAAGGATCCTTTATTGTATGATTATATGATAGCGGAACAAACACTGGTAGCAGTTACATCTGTAAAATATCTGGGAGTATGCGTACGGAACGATTTGATGTGGAATGATCATATAAAATTAATTGTTGGTAAGGCGGGTACCAGGTTGATATTCATTGGGAGAGTCCCTAGAAAGTGTAGTCCATTACCAAAGGAGGTGGCTTACAAAACACTCGTTCGACCTATACTTGAATATTGCTCATCAGTGTGGGATCCGTACCAGATCGGGTTGACGGAGGAGATAGAGAAGATCCAAAGAAGAGCGGCGCGTTTCGTCACTGGGTTATTTGGTAACCGTGATAGCGTTACGGAGATGTTTAGCAAACTCAAGTGCCAGACTCTGCAAGAGAGGCGCTCTACATCGCGGTGTAGCTTGCTCGCCAGGTTTCGAGAGGGTGCGTTTCTGGATGAGGTATCGAATATATTGCTTCCCCCTACTTATATCTACCGAGGAGATCACGAATGTAAAATTAGAGAGATTCGAGCGCACACGGAGGCTTTCCGACAGTTGTTCTTCCCGCGAACCATACACAACTGGAACAGAAAAGGAAGGTAATGACAGTGGCACGTAAAGTGCCCTCCGCCACACACCGTTGGATGGCTTGCGGACTATAAATGTAGATGTAGATGTAGAGACCGTCAGAGGCGGTGATCGAGACTGCTGTACACACCAGTACGTTTAATACCCAGTAGCACGTCCTTTTGCATTGATGCAGACCTATATTCGTCGTGCCATACTATCCACAAGTTCATCAAGGCACTTTTGGTCCAGATTGTCCCATTTCTTAACGGCGATTCGGCGTAGATCGCTCAGAGTGTTTGGTGGGTCACGTCATCCATAAACAGCCCATTTCAATCTGTACCAGGCATGTTCGATAGCGTTCATGTCTGGAGAATTTGCTGGCCATTCTAGTCGAGCGATGTCGTTATCCTGAAGTAAGTAATTCACAAGATGTTCACGATGGGTATGCGAATTGTCGTCCATGAAGACGAATGCCTCGCCAATATGCTGTCAATATGGTTGCAATATCGGTCGGACGATGGCATTCACTTATCGTGCAGCCACTACGGTGCCTTCCACGACCACTAGCGGCGTATTTCGGCCCCACATAATGCCACCCCAAAACAGCAGGGAACCTCCACCTTGCTGCACTCGCTGGACGTCTAAGGCGTTCAGCCTGACCGGGTTGCCCCCAAACACGTCTCCGACGATTGACTGGTTGAAGGCATACGCGACACTCATCGGTGAAGAGAACGTGATGCCAATCCTGAGCAGTCCATTCGGCATGTTGTTGGGCACATCTGTACCGCACTGCCTGGTTTCGAGGTTGTAAAGATGGGCCTCACCATGGACGTCGGGAGTGAAGTTAGGCATCATGCAGTCTATTGCGCACAGTCTGAGTCGTAATACGACATCCTGTGGCTGCACGAAAAACGCTTAGGAAGTATCTTTGCATGCTGATTGTTTCTAATTGTGAGAATGACTATACACTCACATACAGTTAGATAATGAAAAACAAAGCTTACAGATCTTCATTGCGTCATTGTGCTCCATTGTGATGGTAAGGAGGGAAATGCTACATATTCTGATGTACAATATTCTGAGTGTTGTTTGGATACACGTACGTTGGCCTTATGAAGACAATTAGTTGGTAAATGTTATGGTAGTGGAGAATCCATTCGTGAACGGTGCCGAACGGTGTTTCATCCTGGCGCTATAAGAGCAAAGTCACAAGTGGCAGAATATTTTAACAGACTCCATTATATGTGTTAGAATAAAAGTGTAAAACAGGGATGTAGTCTTTCGTCCTAGTCTTAAATCTGTACATTTAAGAAGTATTGACGGAAATCAAAGAATGGTTTAAGAGTGAAGTTATAATTCACGGTAAAAGGATATCAATGATAAGATTCGGTGATGACACTGCTGTCCTCAGTTAAAGTGAAGAGGAATTATAGGATCTAATGAACGCAGTGATCACTCTAATAGGCACAGAATATTCATTGACAGTAAACCGAAGAGAAACTGGAGTACTGAGGATTAGCAGATATGAGATTATTGATAAATTTAACATCGAAAAGAGGGAATTTGTGGCCAATAGAGGCCAGCTAGTATGAAACATCGACCTTAACCTCTATTCTATTTCTAATGAATCACACCCGCCCATCTGCTCAAGCCACAACAAACAAATCTTGACGTCGTTGCCCTCTTCATGTGAAAGAGACTGCCGTCAGCAGAGATTCTAGGAATGTGTACTCCCACGCATCGTTGCATTACAGTAGCAGCTCGTAACACTGTTCAAAAGACAAGTTACGTATGAGGTATTCTTATCTTGCCCTCTTTCTGACGAAACATCCGGTTCGTCAGTAATACCTAGCATCAGATAAGGCCTCTCTGAATTTTTATCAGACTGTGTCTGCTTTGTCCAGAATGAAACTTTATTAACTGGAATAGGAAAATTCCGCAACTGAGAAGCCGTACTTGAGGCAGAAGAAATATAATAGTGTATCTGAGAAGCTGAGTGGTAGTCAACTTTGTTCTGATCGAACGAGGGGCAGTATGATTAAGAGACTGGACCCAATTACCACGATATCAGGGTTCTTATTCCTGGCCAGAAATTCTGATTTCTTCATACTCAATCGTCCACCGTGCAAAAGAGAGTCAGTTTGTTTTACAACTTGTCGTCGGATTAAAATTGTGTGTCGCTGGCTCCCAAATGGTGTTTGCAGGACTCCGTCAGTAAGAAAACAATGTGTCTAGGAGCAGACCGTGAACACGTCTTACTTCAACAAAATATTTACTATTCCTCAGATCTATTGGTACAAATATGGGTCACTGCTGCATTCACCTGATTTCACAAACCATCTTCATATGTTAACATTACTACAGTAATCAGATTAAAAACATGCTGTGTGAAATTAAAATGTGTTACCCAGTTTTTAAGTGAGACTATATGGAATATAACAAATCTATCTATTTTGTGATTATTTGTGCACCCCGTGACTTTGACAGCGTTCGTATTAGTTTCATGTTTCGACTAGATGTGTTTGTATCTGTGTGGATATTCCTATTTAAGTCACATAAATAGTGCTCACTACTAGCTTTTATATATTAAATGGAACAAGCGCTTGTTTTGTAAAAAACTGCATGTACTGATTTGTTGTACGCCTCAGACTGCCTGACCATGAACAGTGATACTGAAAACTGCAAACGTAATCAATAAAAGTAGATCATTTGACAACTGTAAGTGGAAGTAACCATCTTTAATAATCGTGCATCAAACTATGAACTAGCGGTCCTGAAGGATAACAAACATTCTGTTGAAGTAAAAGCATAGTGCGTGTAAAGCAATTGTCCGGATTTGTGTTCCTGCACACAGCTGTAACTTGCCAGCACGTTTTTCTCTGCACTCTTTTGCGAATTGCCTCTACTTCTTCTGATAGCTGGTGGGAAGGTTCTCATGGATGTGTTGCCGTTAATTCCTTACCCCGTGCTTCTAATACTAAAGTACGTGGCAGCATCGCTTTGGTCTTAAGGGATCACTCAAGACCGCATGTTCATCGTTGCTCACAAGTACGACAGCGCCATACCATGCTTCCTCTGACACTTTTTTGCACAGAAATCCACTGTAAATTATTTTTTGCCGGCTTACTGCCTTTGTGCATTTTTGTGTGTGTATGTATGTGTGTGTGTGTGTGTGTGTGTGTGTGTGTGTGTGTTTGTGTGTGCGCGCATTTGTCGAGAAGGACCTAGAAATAAAAGTAAGAGCAAAGGATGTCTTTGCGGATGAGTAATCAGGCGTATATGAACAAGCGTGCCTTGCAGTACACCATTACATTAACATCCCTCCACTTTGCTTACAAAGGACTTCAGTATTAAAAAATGGTTCAAATGGCTCTGAGCACTATGGGACTTAACATCTTAGGTTATCAGTCCCCTAGGACTTAGAACTACTTAAACCTAACTAACCTAAGGACATCACACACATCCATGCCTGAGGCAGGATTCGAACCTGCGACCGTAGCAGTCCCGCGGTTCCGGACTTCAGCGCCTAGAACCGCAAGACCACCGCGGCCGGCAGTGTATTCATCTCTTGGTCTCCCTCTACGATTTTTACCGTCCACGCTGCCCTCCATTACTAAATTGGTGATCCCTTGATGCCTCCGAACATGTCCTACCAACCGATCCCTTCTTCAAGTCAAGTAGTGCCACAAACTTCTATTCTCCCCAATAATATTCAATACCTCCTAATTAGTTATATGATCTACCCATCTAATATTCAGCATTCTTCTGTAGCACGACATTTCGAAAGCTTCTATTCTCTTCTTGTCCAGACTAGTTATCGTCCATGTTTCACTTCCATACATGGCTACACTCCATACAAATACTTTCAGAAACGACTTCCTGACATTTAAATCTATACTCGATGTTAACAAATTTCTCTTCCTCAGAAACGCTTTCCTTGCCATTGCCAGTCTACATTTCATATCCTCTATACTTCGACCATCATCAGTTATTTTGCTCCCCAAATAGCAAAATTCCTTTACTACTTTAAGTGTCTCATTTCCTAATCTAATTCCCTCAGCATCACCCGACTTAATTCAACTACATTCCATTATCCTCGTTTTACTTTTGTTGATGTTCATCTTATATCCTCCTTTCAAGACACTGTCCATTCCGTTCAACTGCTCTTCCAAGTCCTTTGCTGTCCCTGACAGAATTGCAATGTCATCGGCGAACCTCAAAGTTTTTATACCTTCTCCATGGATTTTAATACCTACTCCGAATTTTTCGTTTGTTTCCTTCACTGCTTGCTCAATATACAGATTTAATAACATCGGCGAGAGGCTACAACCCCGTCTCACTCCCTTCCAAACCACTGCTTCCCTTTCATGTCCCTCGACTCGTACAACTGCCATCTGGTTTCTGCACAGATTGCAAATAGCGTTTCGCTCCTTGTACACTCCTGGAAATTGAAATAAGAACACCGTGAATTCATTGTCCCAGGAAGGGGAAACTTTATTGACACATTCCTGGGGTCAGATACATTACATGATCACACTGACAGAACCACAGGCACATAGACACAGGCAACAGAGCATGCACAATGTCGGCACTAGTACAGTGTGTATCCACCTTTCGCAGCAATGCAGGCTGCTATTCTCCCATGGAGACGATCGTAGAGATGCTGGATGTAGTCCTGTGGAACGGCTTGCCATGCCATTTCCACCTGGCGCCTCAGTTGGACCAGCGTTCGTGCTGGACGTGCAGACCGCGTGAGACGACGCTTCATCCAGTCCCAAACATGCTCAATGGGGGACAGATCCGGAGATCTTGCTGGCCAGGGTAGTTGACTTACACCTTCTAGAGCACGTTGGATGGCACGGGATACATGCGGACGTGCATTGTCCTTTTGGAACAGCAAGTTCCCTTGCCGGTCCAGGAATGGTAGAACGATGGGTTCGATGACGGTTTGGATGTACCGTGCACTATTCAGTGTCCCCTCGACGATCACCAGTCGTGTACGGCCAGTGTAGGAGATCGCTCCCCACACCATGATGCCGGGTGTTGGCCCTGTGTGCCTCGGTCGTATGCAGTCCTGATTGTGGCGCTCACCTGCATGGCGCCAAACACGCATACGACCATCATTGGCACCAAGGCAGAAGCGACTCTCATCGCTGAAGACGACACGTCTCCATTCGTCCCTCCATTCACGCCTGTCGCGACACCACTGGAGGCGGGCTGCACGATGTTGGGGCGTGAGCGGAAGACGGCCTAACGGTGTGCGGGACCGTAGCCCAGCTTCATGGAGACGGTTGCGAATGGTCCTCGCCGATGCCCCAGGAGCAACAGTGTCCCTAATTTGCTGGGAAGTGGCGGTGCGGTCCCCTACGGCACTGCGTAGGATCCTACGGTCTTGGCGTGCATCCGTGCGTCGCTGCGGTCCGGTCCCAGGTCGACGGGCACGTGCACCTTCCGCCGACCACTGGTGACAATATCGATGTACTGTGGAGACCTCACGCCCCACGTGTTGAGCAATTCGGCGGTACGTCCACCCGGCCCCCCGCATGCCCACTATACGGCCTCGCTCAAAATCCGTCAACTGCACATACGGTTCACGTCCACGCTGTCGCGGCATGCTACCAGTGTTAGACTGCGATGGAGCTCCGTATGCCACGGCAAACTGGCTGACACTGACGGCGGCGGTGCACAAATGCTGCGCAGCTAGCGCCATTCGACGGCCAACACCGCGGTTCCTGGTGTGTCCGCTGTGTCGTGCGTGTGATCATTGCTTGTACAGCCCTCTCGCAGTGTCCGGAGCAAGTATGGTGGGTCTGACACACCGGTGTCAATGTGTTCTTTTTTCCATTTCCAGGAGTGTATTTTACCCCTGCCACCTTCAGCATTTGAAAGAGAGTATTCCAATCAACATTGTCAAAAGCTTTCTCTAAGTCTACAAATGCGAGAAACGTAGGTTTGCCTTTCCTTAATCTAGCTTCTAAGATAAGTCGTAGGGTCAGTATTCCCTCACGTTTTCCTATATTTCTACGGAATCGAAGCTGATCTTCCCCGAGGTAGGCTTCTACCAGTTTTTCCATTCGTCTGTAAAGAATTCGCGTTAGTATTTTGTATCCGTTACTTATTAAACTGATTGTTCGGTAATTTTCACATCTGTCAGCAACTGCTTTCTTTGGCATTGGAATTATTACATTCTTCTTGAAGTCCGAGGGTATTTCGCCTGTCTCATACATCTTGCTCACCAGATGGTAGAGTTTTGTCAGGACTGGCTCTACCAAGGCCGTCAGTAGTTCTAATGGAATGTTGTCTACACCTGGGGCCTTGTTTCGACTCAGGTCTTTCAGTGCTATATCGAACGCTTCACGCAGTATCGTATCTCCCAATTCATCTTCATCTACATCCTCTTCCATTTCCATAATATTGTCCTCAAGTACATCACCCCTGTATAGACCCTCTATATACTCCTTCCACCTTTCTGCTTTCTCTTCTTTGCTTAGAACTGGGTTTCCATCTGAGCTCTTGATATTCATACAAGTGGCTCTCTTTTCTCCAAAGGTGTCTCTAATTTTCCTGTGGCCAGTATCTATCTTACCCATAGTGAGATAAGCCTCTACATCCTTACGTTTGTCCTCTAGCCATCCCTGCTTAGCCATTTTGCACTTCCTGTCGATCTCATTTTTGAGACGTTTGTATTCCTTTTTGCCTGCTTCACACCCAAGGATTTCTACTAGCCCTCGTCTTTTTACCTACTTGATCCTCTGCTGCCTTCACTATTTCATCTCTCAAAGCTACCCATTCTTCTTCTACTGTATTTCTTTCCCCCATTCCTGTCAATTGTTCCCTTATGCTCTCCCTGAAACTCTGTACAACCTATGGTTTAGTCAGTTTATCCAGGTCTCATCTCCTTAGATTCCCACTTGTTTGCAGTTTACTCAGTTTTAGTCTACAGTTCATAACCAATAGAGCGTCGTCAGAGTCCACATCTGCCCCTGGAAATGTCTTACAATTTAAAACCTGGTTCCTAAATCTCTGTCTTACCATTATATAATCTATCTGAAACCTGTCAGTATCTCTAGGCTTCTTCCATGTATACAACCTTCTTTTATGATTCTTGAACCAAGTGTTAGCTATGATTAAGTTGTGCTCTGTGCAAAATTCTACCAGGCGGCCTCCTCTTCCATTTCTTAGCCCCAATCCATATTCACCCACTTCGTTTCCTTCTCTCCCTTTTTCTACTACCGAATTCCAGTCACCCATGACTATTAAATTTTTATCTCCCTTCACTATCTGAATAATTTCTTTTATATCATACGTTTCTTCAATTTCTTCGTCATCTGCAGAGCTAGTTGGCATAAAACTTGTGCTACTGTAGTAGGCGTTGGCTTCGTGTCTATCTTGGCCACAATAATGCGTAGACTATGCTGTTTGTAGCAGCTTACCCGCACTCCTATATATTTATTCATTATTAAACTGACTCTGGAATGATATGGAAATGAGTGTATGTCATCGTTGGTCGGGAGGCCCCATCCGGGAAAGTTGGGCCGCCAGGTACAAGTCTTATTTCATTCGACGCCACATCGGGCGACTTGCCCGCCGGTGATAAGGATGAAATGTTGATGAGGACAACACAACACCCAGTCACCGAGCGGAGAAAATCTCCAACCCGGCCGACCCAGTTTGAATGGGAGGCAAGCACGTTACCACCCAGCAAAGCAGGCGAACAATAGAATGGTATGTTTTTGATTCACTCTAACATTATACGTAGTATTATGCACATTGATGTAATGATCTCATTGTTCTATAATTTTTAACCGTGTTGTTAATAATAAGTGGGGACAACTTAGAGGACAGTGGAATATATCAGAAGCAACTGACAGAACGATAATTACAATCGCCGCCTTTGCTCCAGTCTTGACATGTATCCCAGAAAAGACTGAGGAAGTGTTCGATAGGCAGCAATTCGCGTAGTGTAATAAAATTTAGATTTGTGCTGGTGGACTTCTGAGTGCTGCCTTCGCTCTCTGCAGCACACAGTCCGACAACTGAGCTCTTGGAGGACAAATGTTGACCTCAATGAAAAGGGAAGTGTCTCCACTGGCACCAGCATGCGGCATAACGCAAGTTCCAAATGTCGCGTCGAAAAACAGGCTGTCTTAATTTATTTTTCCAACTTTATACTTTAATAACCAGCTATCTAATGTAGTTTTAAAGTTTTAGTGTCCAGATTTGTGAATGTAATTTGTAGATTCCAGCTGTAAAAGAATCGCAAAGTGTGTCACGAGGGAGCGTACGTCGACTAATGTTGATTGCTGCCTGCACGACAAATTTTTCACCCCTAACCTGCTGTATTTGAAGAAGTCATGTTGGACTGTTCCCCGTCGCGATCAACGCTCAAAGTTGACACTAGATCGAAGGTTCGTTAGAAAACGAGCACCGTACATCTGAACTGTTCGCTTCACCGATGTACGTTAGGTAGGCATTTTCTGTCTGAAAGCTTTGATTAATAGCAGATCTGAATTATTCTGTGGAAGGCCACACAGATATGAGGTGTTCAGAATACAAGACAGTGGCGAAAGTTAAAAAAAATTGTTAGAACATAGGCGTATTACATTCTCCGGTATGGTATCTTCCAAGAGGGCTGGGAAATAAAGTCCCTAGTTTAGGTGTTTGTTTACAGAAGGCAGAAATTTACTTGGCAACTGAAAAAGTTGTTATTTTATAATTTTATATTAGTACAGTCAGAGAAGTGCTTTCATAAGAAAATGATGGTAAAATAACTTATTTTAAAAAGTTCTGCGTAACAAAACTTATTATTTTTAGCACTTATATCCTTTTTCTGCGTGATTTTAAAATAAAATAACGCGTTTTGAAACCAATGAAGATGATGAGGTCCCATACTTCTCGACAGAGCGCAGGGGACGATGTGGGGAACCCGCACCGCCGTACTAGGCAAGGTCCTAGAAGAGATGGTTTGCCATTGCCGTCCTCCGACCGTAATGGGTATGAATGATTATGATGTAGGCGCCACAACAACACCCACTTATCTCGAGGCAGGTGAAAATCCCTGACCCCGCCGCGAATCGAACGCGGGCCTCCGTATTCGGGAAGCAAGAACGCTACCGCGAGACGACGAGCAGCGGACTTTGAAACGAATAGTGAACCTATGTATTTTCTGTAATTTTAATTATTGGGTTTGTGACAGTTACTTTAATTTTAGATTTTTCGTTATAGGAAAGGAAAGGTCTCCAAAATACTTGACAAGATATCACAACAGGAGAAGGAAACAAGCTTTTACCTACAACATGTATTTAAGTCGCCTAAAATGCTCTTCAAGAGTAACTGAAAGACGGTCTAAGAACTTATTCGATTCTTTCTAGAAACTAGGTAAGTATTCCCAACAAAATGTTTCCTACTGACGAATAGCGCAATAATTCAATGAACCTAGGAAACGGCCGAGAGGTAGTTATGGAAATGAAATATAAACGTCATTTAAACATTTCCAAAGCATGCAGGTTTGTAAATCTTTTTTTTTTTTTTTTCTGGACGCATTTCAGATATCTGATGGACGAATGTACCGCTGCATATCAAGCCAGACTTATTTGCAGTAGTCGAGTCACGTGGCAAGAAAAATTCAAGCAATAAAACTGATGGCACTGACGTTGTTGGTTATATGAAATCATTTTCTGCTTATCAGAGCCGTTACACAAGAAACAAAAATTTTGAAAGAAATTATTTAAACTGAGATTTCTCAATTCGCAAAATGGACAGTACGTCCATAAATGTGATGAAAAACACCAGTAAAAGATAAATTCTACTACAATGTCTGCCCAACAAAATTCATCTCCATTTACAGCTACCATCAAACGACACGAGCAGTTTCTGTGATGCGATGACCACAAATATTTCAATGGGACAGAATTAAGGTGAATTTACGTTCCTGAAGCAGGAAAGAGAAGAGCGTTTAAGATAAGTTGTCCAGGTGAGGGAGAATGTGAAATTAGATGCAACGAACATTTCAGATAAATTTTAGGTACCTACATTTGATCTACAGAACGCACCCCGCATCCAAAACTGTTGCGTAGTTACCATTACAGTAGGAATTTGTATGTGTAGATAACGTTGATGAATTGTTCTATGAGTGAATATATCAACAAATATACTCAACATAAGAAACGTTAGAAACTGAAATATTATGTTATGCACTAGTTTATTGTAACAATTTTTATGACACTGCCGAAATAAGTGCATAACTTGTAACCTCCCAGAAAAATGTAAGAGAAAAAAGACAATAGTGTAACCTCCCAAGAAAAATAATAATAGAAATATTTAAATGTTAATGCGAATAAAGCCAAAGTGTAACCTCCCCACAAAAATGAAAGTCAATTTAATAAGAAATGAAATCTCAGTGACAATGAAAACGCAAATAGACCGAAATGTCCATCTTAGGCCCTGTTCTTACCTCAGTAAAACTGCATCTGCTCTTATTTTTTTCGCCATAGCTTGGAGGAAATGCATCGTAAAAATTCTTTGAACTTAAGTAAATTTTTTCTTATAAAATGTTTGTTTTGTTAAAATGCTTGGTTTGAAAACAAAATTATTATTGGGGCGATTCTTGAACAAATTAATTACAATTACAATACATTATTAGCTGAGCGCAATGCTGTTTCATTATCTTATTTAAAAAATATACCTTGTCCTGAATCTCGACCAGAGTTCCATGTCGACGCCAGCCGACTCCTCACACACTACTGTACTGACTGACTACTGCAGACCGAGTGCCACTTGCCACTACTACTACCGACTCCCTACATGGCACTGAACTCTCGCGCGGTCAAGCGCAGACTAGCAACGATAAATAACTCTCTGGTCAGAGATTCTCTCATGGCTCGCCATCGCTGAAAACATACATGTTTCCAACTTCCGGTTAAAAACTTATCATAGCATCAAATTATATATTCTATGTACTTCATGTCGCATATAACAAGCAAAGTACAAAGTATAGTTTCTGTTTTAAAATGAACTAAATTTGGGTTTTTAAAGTATATGCCTTACTGTATAGTTAATTGATGGTGGCGGCCTCTTGGATAAAATATTCCGGAGGTGAAATAGTCCCCCATTCGGGTCTCCGGGCGGGTACTACTCAGAAGGTCGTCGTTATTAGGAGAAAGAAAACTGGCTTTCTACGCAGAGTGGAATGTCAGATCCCTTAACTGGGCAGGTAGGTTAGAAAATTTAAAAAGGGAAATGGATAGGTTGAAGCTAGATATAGTGGGAATTAGTGAAGTCCGGTAGCAGGAGGAACAATACTTCTGTTCAGGCAAATACAGGGCTATAAATACAAATTCAAATAGAGGTAATGCAAGATTAGGTTCAATAATATAAAAAAATAGGAGCGCGGGTAAGCTACTATGAACAGCATAGTGAAAGCATTATTGTAGCAAAGATACACACGAAGCCCACGTCTATCAAAGTTTATGTGCCAACTAGCTCCACATATGACGAAGAGATTGAAGAAATGTATGACGAGATGAAAGAAATTATTCAGATAGAGAAGGGAGGCGGAAATTTAATAGTCATTGGGGACTGAAATGCATTAGCAGGAAAAGGAAGAGAAGGAAAAGTAGTAGGTGAATATGATATTGAAGTAAGGAATGAAAGAGGAAGTCGCCTGGTAGAATTTTGCACAGAGTGTAACTTAATCATAGCTAACACTTGATTTAATAATCGTGAAAGAAGGTTGTATACGTGGAAGAGGCATGGAGACACTGGAAGGTTTCAGACAGATTATATAATGGTAAGACAGAGATTTAGGAAGCAGGTTTTAAAGTGCAAGACATTTCCAGGGCCAGATGTGGACTTTGGCCACAATCTGTTAGTTAAGAACTGTAGATTAAAACCGAAGAAACTGCAAAAGGGTAGGATTTTAAGGGGATGGGAACTGGATAAACTGAAAGAACCAGAGGTTTCAGAGAGAGCGTTATGGAACGATTAACAAGAACGGGGGAAAGACATACAGTAGAAGAAGAATGGGTAGCTTTGAGAGATGAAATAGTAAAGACAGCAGAGAATCAAGTACGTAAGAAGACGAGGGCAAGCAGATATCCTTGGGTAACAGAAGAGATACTGAATTTAATTGATGAAAGGAGAAAGTATAAAAATCAGGTAAATGAAGCAAGCAAAAATGAGATCGGCAGGAAGTGCAAAATGGCTGAGCAGGGATGGCTACAGGACAAATGTAAGGATGTAGAGGCACCTATCACTAGTGGTAAGATAGATACTGCCTAAAGGAAAATTAAACAGATTTTTGGAGAGGAGAGAACCGTTTTTATGAATATCAAGAGCTCAGATGGAAATTAATTTGTAAGCAAAGAAGGAAAGGCAGAAAGGTGGAAAGAGTATATAGACGGTCTATACAATGGCGATGAAGTTGAGGGCAATATTATGGAAATGGAAGAGGAAATCAATGAAGATGAAAAGGGAGATTTGATACTGCGTGAAGAGTTTGATAGAGCACTGAAATACTGAAGTCGAGCCAAGACCCCTGGAGTAGACAACATTCCATTAGAACTACTGATAGCCTTGGGAGAGTCAGCCCTTACAAAACTCTACCATCTGGTGAGCAAGATGTATGAGATAGGCGAAATACCCTTAGACTTCAAGAAGAATATAGTAATTCCAATCTCGAGGAAAGTAAGCGTTGAGAGGCCCCAAAATTACCGAACTATCATTTAAATAAGTCACGTCTGCAAAATATTAACACGAATTCTGAACAGACGAATGGATAAACAGGTAGAAGCCGACCTCGGGGAAGATCAGTTTGGATTCCATGGAAATGTTGTAACATGTGATGGAATACTGACTCTACTACTTATCATAGATTAAGGAAATCTTACGCTTCTATCATTTGTCAACTTAGAGAAAGCTTTTGACAATGTTGACTGGGATACTCTCTTTGAAATTCTGAAGGTAGCACTCGTCAAAAACAGGGAGCGAAAAGCTATTTCCAATTTGTACAGAAACCAGATGGCAGTTATAAGAGTCAAGGGGCACGAAATGGAAGCAGTGGTTGAGAAGGTAATGAGACTTGACTGTAGCCTGTCTGCGACGTTATTCTGTATACTGAGCAAGCAGTGAAGGAAACAAAAGAAAAATTGGGAGTAGGGATTAATATACATGGAGAAGAAATAAAAATTTTGAGGTTTTCCGACGACATTGCAATTCTGTCAGAGACAGCAAAGGACCTGGAAGAGCAGTTGAATGGTATGAACAGTATCCTGAAAGGAGGTAAGATGAACGTCAACAAAAGCAAAACGAGGATAGCGGAAAGTAGTCGAATTAAACTAGGTGATACTGAGGGAATTTAGATTAGAAAATGAGACACTTAAAGTAGTAGATACGTTTTGCTATTTGGGGAGCAAAATAACTGATGATGGTCGAAGTAGGAAGGATATAAATTGTTGACGCAAAAAAGAAAAGTGTTTCTGAAGAAGAGAGATTTGTTAACACCGAGTATAGATATAAGTATGAGGAAGTCTTTCCTGAAAGTATTTGTATGGAGTGTAGCCATGTAGGGAAGTGAAACATGGACGATGAATAGGATACGAAGAGAATAGAAGCTTTCAAAATGTGGTGCTACAGAAGAATTCTGAAGATTAGATGGGTAGATCACGTAACTCATTAGAATTGGGGAGAAGAGGAATTTGTGGCACAACTTGACTAGAAGAAGGGATCGGTTAGTAGGACACTTTCTAAGGCATCAAGGGATCATCCATTTAGTATTGGAGGGAAGTGCTGAGGGTCAACATTGTAGAGGGAGACCATGGCATGAATACACCAAGCATATTCAGAAGGATGTAGGTTACAGAGGATGGAGTAGCATGGGGAGCTGCATCAAAGCAGTCTCACTACAACAACAACAAAGCGTATTCTAATTTTATTATTCTCACATCAGGGACAAGGGCATCATCAGAAGTGCAACTGGGAAGTGTGATAGGACCGCTATATTTTCTGTAGACATAAATTATATGGGGAAAGGATGGGCAGCAATCTGTGGTTGATGTTGTTGCTGTGGCGTACGGTGTGGTGTCGAAGTTGAGTGACGGATTGTAGAAGGATACAATATGACTTAGACAAAATTTCTAGTTGTGTGATGAATGGCAGCTAGCACAAAGTGTAAATAAATGTAAAGTATTGCGGATTACTGGGAAAAGCGATTCCGTAATGTCCGGATACAGCATTAGTGGTGTGTTGCTTAACACAGTCAAGTCGTTTAAATATCTGGGCATAACGTTTCGAAGCGATATAACACGGAACGAGCAAGTAAGGACGTGGAAGGAAAGGTGAATGGTCGGCCTGTTCATTGGGAGAATTTTAGCAACGTATGGTTCATCGGTAAAGAGGACTGCGTATAGAACACTACTGATGCTCGAGTGTTTGGGATCCCACCAGCCCGGATTACATGCAGACATCGAAACTATTCACAGGTGGTCTGCTAGTTTTACTAGTTTTGTTACCGGAAGATTCGATCAATGCGTTATTATTACGAAGATGCATTGTGAACTCAAGTGGAAATACCTCGAGGGAAGACGACGATCTTTCCCCGCAGCAATATTGAGAAAATTTAGAGAACCTGCATTTTAATCTGCCTGCAAAATGATCTGCTGCCACCAATATACTTTTCGCATAAGGACCGCGAGGATAATAGAAATTAGGGGTCGTACGGAAGTACGTAGACAGTCGTTTTTCAACCGCTCTGTTTGCGAGTGGAACAGGAAGGAAATGACGAGCTGTGGTACAGGGTATCCCCCGCGAGGTACTATACGGTGACTTGCGGAATATATATGTCGACGTAGATGTAGAGCTCTTTAACCTCCAATACATCTGAGACACTTTCTCCGGACTTGCAGCACGTGTATTTTGAATGCCTCATATACTCGTATCACTCGCAAACATCACTTTCGACTTCATCTGGAGGACGTACGGATCAGTTCTGCGACTTCACTCAACTACGTGCCGAGCGGCGTGAGCTCACCTTCTGTACGTCCTTCAGTCCTACGTTGAAACAGTTTCGTATTGTACTCAGAACTAATTTTAATAAATACAGCGTAGTACACAGAGATGGAGGAATGACCAGCCCACCCTAGGTTGGCAGCTATCAAAGGACAATCGTTTGGAGATAACCACTCAGTGTTATATCAATCGCAGTAAGCCATTATCAAGAAAGGGGTGCTGTATTCCAGTCCACCTGTGATCCCTAACGTATCCCCTGATGTCAATAATAGAGACAGTAATCAAAATGTTGGGATTTGATCCGAATTTGACGTTTAAAGCTAACCGGAAACTTTTTGTCTAGTGATCCCTAACTGACTGAAAAGTAACCAGAAAGCAAGATAAGACTAGCGAACACTTGTTGGCTGTGGCAACTATTCATCCCCCTGTCACCAAATGCTTCACACAAGTTGTGAGTTTTCTATAAAAAATTTGTCTATACGTGAGAGTACTGAAACTTTGTTTTCGTGTAACGTGTACGGTAGATATCGTGTTCAATTGCAGAGAAATACTGGCTGTTGGTTGGCCTGTGTTGAGTATATGAACAGTGTAAAATAAAGCTTTAGACTGAATGAAATGCAAAATTTGAAATAACGAAAGCAAATTTGTTTAACTGCCAAAAGAAACTAATTGTGTGCTCCGAGAAACTATATAACTGAAAATCACGGAACATTCCATGAATCTTAAGAAATTCTGGTACCAGTCTGCACCCGGATATTCTTCCTCTAGAGAGTAACGGGGAGAGTTGGAGTAGTCGTTAGCACACCGGACTCGCATTCGAGAGGATTCAGATTTAGCTGTAGGCATTCAGATTTAGCTGTTCTCTGATTTCCTTTAATTGCCTAAGGAAAATGCCGGGAAGATTCTTTTGAAAACAGTCATCCTTCCCTCATGCAAGCTCGTGCGCCATCTCTAATGAGCTTGTTGAGGACGGGATATTAAACGCTGGTCTTTTTCTTTCTCGGAACGAGTACCATGTTCGGGTCAAGCAGCTACGCGGACTGAGAGAAGACAGCAAGCAAACGAAATTACTTTTTTATACATCCACTTCTCTTTATCCACATAATTTATTGCCCATGAACAACTGTGCATGCTTCAATACCTATTCACAGGTGGGCGAGAAATTCGACTGGATTTGAACATACGATCATCAAGAATTAGCAGCTGATGGGAAATTAGTTTCGAGAACAAAAGTAAGTTAATGATATATCAGCTCAACAGCTGCAGTCCATCTTTGAATAAAGTTCTGTACCGAAATTCTAGTTAGCCCTCTTTTTACCATAATATATCGCAAATCCCTAGAAAAAAGAACAGCGCACAGTAGCCGGAAGAAAGCACAGGACACTCCCATCTATAAGCGTGGTAAAGAAGTCATCCACAAAACTAATGTCCAATATCAGTAACATCCATTATAACATATTTGAGATGAAACGTAATGACGCATCTCAAACAAAATTATCTATTCCATGTAAACTAGGATATATTCCGAAAACGTCGATCACGTTAGACGCGTACTTTTCTCACATCCCGTCCTAAAAGCTGTGGATTAAGGCAGTAAGGTGGATGTAGTATTTCTCAGTTTCTAAAATGCGTTAGACCCAGCATCACACCCAGCTAACAGTCGAAAACAGGGTCATATGAGGCGAAAAACGAGAACTGTCTTCGTATTGAGGATTGGATTTCTTGATAGGGTGAAACCAGCGTTTTATCTCAGATGATGAGTCATAGACAGATGTAGAAGTAACTTCAAATGTATCTTTATGTTCACTTTCTTCATTAATCAGCTTTCAGACAATATTAACAGCAACAAAATTTCTATAATGAATAATTGCCTAAAGAATTCTGCACAAATTTTGAGTCAAAGTGTTGCAAAGACTTAAATGTTCATAAATGTAAAGTTGTACACTGTGGTGGGGGAGAGAGGGGGGAGGGAGGGAGGTCTGGGAAATGGTAAGCTGCCGGAGATTATTTTAACCAGAACATTAGCACAATGTTCTTATTCACATGTTCTTCTACTAAATGGGAACTATTTATATTTTGCAAAATTGCAAATTTCATTGTGAATTTAACAAGTTAACTGAAGTGATTAACAACCATTACTTCAGAAGATCAGTGAGATTATTAAACAATAAAATATTTAACTAACTGTATAATGAATCACTCATGTATCAAAACAGTAAATGAAGTATCCTTCTAATAAATTGCTGTTCGAGTAACAAGTCTACTGTCGCCTTGGAATGGCAATAACAAATGAATGTGGTAAGAATAATGGATCACTATAACAGACAGAAAGCAATCGAATTATAAACAGCATTTAGACCGTTAAAACATCCATTTATACACAAACAAAATCTGGCCTCTAGAAGCACGGGAGATGCAAAAACATACTTGGCTCAAACTTTAAAAAATAAAGTTACAGCAGAGTACAGGGTGACCCAAAAGTCTGCTAGCATTTGAAAATGCGCTAATTTACGGAATACTGTAGGTAGACAGATAGTACTTGACACACATGTTGAAATGACATGAGGGGTTTTATTGAAACCAAAAAGGATTTTTTTTTCTTTATTGAATTTCAAGCTGGCAGCAGCTTAGTATGCCGCTCTTCAGCCTGCAGACTTTGTGAGAAAGATGAAGAGAATAAATAATAAAAACAGGCGATAAAATCGGTGACTTAAAGAGTAACATGGCGAAAAGAAATCGTGGAACTTAAAACAAAGAACAGAGGGATGATGATGCTAATAAAATACATACGAAGCAGACAGGTAAAACAATAAACAGACAATTAAAAACCATGGCGATAGTCTGGATTCTGTTCGCAAAAGACATAATATTCACACCTAGCGACAGCATGGGTTCTGTTCGCAACAGGAGAAAGACGAACAACACTGAATAGTCACTGGAACACTGCACTAAAAAGTTGGCAAATGTGACATACCACAGTCGAGAGCAGGTGGGGGGAAACTGGACAGATGATGGGAAAACAAAAAAGGGGGGAAAGGAGAGTAAAAGCGAAGGGGGGAACCGGGAAAGGAGCTGATGGAGGATGAGGACCCATAAGAGGGGTGGGGGCAGACGCGACAGGGAGTGGGGTAGGCAGAGGAGGGGAATACAAAAGGACTTGGGGGGGAGAAGGGAGGTAGGGAGAGGTTTAGTGGGGAGAAAACAGGACGGAAGGGGGGAAGAGGGAGCCCAGGGAAAGGACAGAGGAAAGGAGGGGGAGTGAGGATCAGAGTTGATAGGAGGGATAAATGGAGGGAGAGAGGGCATCGTCCAGGAGGGGGAGTTGATGGAAGCCACCTTGGGAAAGGAGATGTAGGGTGTAGAGATGGAGGGTAGGGGGGACACAATGGTGAAGACGTGGCAGGGGGCGGGGATGGGATAGGAGAGGAGCAACCAGGCGGTGAGGGGGTTCAAGACGGCGGGAGGTGTAGAGGATGCGGATATGTTCGAGGAATAGGAGCAGAAGGGGGAAAGGAATGAGATCATAGAGGATCCGCGTGGGGGATGAGAGGCGTATATGGAAGGCGAGGCGGAGTGCATGACGCTCAAGGATATGGAGGGACTTATACAATTTGGTGGGGGCAGATATCCAGGCAGGACTGGCATAACAGAGGATGGGACGGATTAAGTATTTGTAGGTGTGGAGGATGGTAGAGGGGTGCAACCCCCATGTCTGGCCAGAGAGGAGTTTGAGGAGTCAGAGGCGGTTGTGGGCTTTGGATTGGATGGAGCGGAGATGAGGGATCCAGGTGAGGTGACGGTCAATGGTGAGGCCAAGGTTGGTGAGGGTGGGGGTGAGGCGGACAGGACGTGCGCAGACAGTAAGGGAGAAATCCAGGAGCCAGAAGGAGCGAGTGGTACGACCTACGATGATTGCCTGGGTCTTGGAAGGATTGAGTTTCAGGAGCCACTGGTTACACCATGCAGCAAAAAGGTCAAGGTGATTCTGGAGAAGGCGTTGGGACCGTTGGAGGGTAGGAGCGAGGGCGAGGAATGCGGTGTCATCAGCATATTTCAAGAGGTGTACTGGAGGCAGGGGTTGGGGCATATCCGCCGTGTACAGGAGGTAGGGGAGAGGGGAGAGGACAGAGCCCTGGGGCACACCTGCAGAGGGGTAGAAGGTGTGGGAATTGCTATTATGGATGGTAACATAAGAGGGGCGGTGGGAGAGGAAGGAGGCCACCAGACGGATGTAGTTGATAGTAAGGGCGTAGGTTTGGAGTTTAAACACAAGACCGGGATGCCAGACACGGTCGTAGGCCTTTTCGAGGTCAAGTGAGACAAAAATGGCGGAGCGACGGGAGTTAAGCTGGAGGGAGAGGAGATGAGTGAGGCGGAGGAGTTGGTCATCAGCAGAGAAGGAAGGTCGAAAGCCACATTGGGTGTTTGGGAGGAGGTGGTTTTGGTGGAGGTGGAGATGGATGCGCCGGGAAAAGATGGATTCCAAGAGCTTGCTGAACACCGATGTGAGACAGTTAGGACGATAGGAAGAGGCATCAGATGGAGGCTTGTTGGGTTTGGAGAACATCAGGATATGGGAGGTTTTCCACAGGTCAGGATAGAAGCCAGTGGCAAGGATGACATTGTAGAGGGTGGCAAGGATGGAAAGGAAGGAGGGAGGGCAGCGTTTGAGGTGGCGGTAGGTAACGCAGTCGTGGCCGGGAGCAGTGTTGCGTTTAGTGCAGAGTGTGAGGCTGATGTCCTGTGTAGTGATGGGAGTGTTAAGTGCAGATGGTGGGGTGTGGCCCAAGTACTGGAAGCTAGGAGCAAGGGAAGGAACAGAGGTATTCGTACGGTCCATGACATCAGGGAAGAGGGAATACCAAAAAGGAGTGCAAAAGTCGGCCAGTATACTCTGCTGGGCAGCAACATGTCAGTGATGCCGCATGAAAATCGTGTATGAAATGAGCTGTAGTGTGTGAGAGAGAGAGAGAGTCAGATTCGTCAGCAATCAGGGCACGTTTACATCATTTTAGCAGATGGTTGGGCACTTTCGCTATTTAAGCCCAAGTGCATAATTTTTACATTTTTCTTCTGTTACTTCGATGATATACATGCAACCAGCTTTTGTTCAGTTACATATTTGTATCCAGCATCGGATTAGTCAGCTCTGAAGTTGTTCGTCGCTAGATGGCTTTACTTTCTCTTACAGTACGACGCTCGCTGGTTCTCGTGCACGACTGCCGCGTCCGGCCATCCTGATTTAGGTTCCCCGTGATTTCCCTAAATCACTCCACGCAAATACCGGGATGGTTCCTTTGAAAGGGCACGGCCGACTTCCTTCTCCGTCCTTCCCTAATCCGATGAGACCGATGACCTCGCTGTTTGGTCTCTTCCCCCAAACCAACCAACCAACCACGACTGCCTTCTACCAACATGTCACGCAGTATCCCGGCATTACGTGGGCTGTCACCTGCCTGCAGCCTGTTTTTCATGGTGCGGCGGCCACCCCCCTCACTGTGTATGTTCTCTTATGTTGTTAATTGATTTTCTCTTAATTTTCTCCTTCTTTTCTTCTCCTCTCGACGTCTCACCCGCTCAGATAATTTTGTTGTTTGTGTGTTGTGACAACCGTTCTCATTCTAATCCGACCATATCAATTTCATAATTACAGTTACGCAGTGCTTTCCCACTATTATTATAACAACTAATCTCTAATTATAGCTACAATATTTTCCTGTTGCAGTCTTGCTCACCTGAAGATAGGCTTATAATCGCCCGAAAGCGGTCATGATTGAACCAATAAAAGTATTCCCAACTGAAGCGGTTTGGTATCTGACTCCACAATAGTTGCGGATGTCCTATTAACCAAATTTTATGCATTAATCGCAAAAGAATTTCGAATAAGGCCACATAGACGCAAAAGCAGGTGCAGTATGCTATAAAAACTTGCAAATATGGGAATTATAGAAGGTCAGTGTAAAAAAAAAAGATTTCCTTTCCGCACCTCCAGGACCGAATAAGACAGGAATGGAGGAGGCACAGAATGCGAAGCAAATCGATATTCACTGTTTAGCAGGAGAAAGAAGTTACAGAAGATGTCAAGGAATTGGCAGACTTGTTTTATGACATCGGTTCTATGTATCCATCGGTTCTTCTGATCTCAGAAGAGCTGCATATGAATTTGAGAAAAGGAACAAAACAGTTAACAACTTCAACCCAGTTGCTCGTATGGCTGGTAGAGATTGGCTAGAGAGTTTTCTCAAGAGAAATCCCACCATTTCTGTAGGGAAACCAGAATCAATCAGAGTGAGCCGGATTCGAGGCTTCAGTAGGGAAGAGGTACATGATCTTCTGACTGAAATAACACTCAGGATAAAGCATTTTCCAGAAAAAGGGAGTTGCTCGCAGAAACGTCTCCGAAGTACAGACAAAGAAACGGCTCCACTCACTAATTCTGAGTCCCTCTTGATAAAAATTCTTGAATAAACAAAGGCATAGAAGGCGGAAAAGGCAAACAAAGAGAAATCGAAGGCTTTGTAGAACAGGATACCAATCCTTCAGAAGACAGGTCTAGGCCATAAGAGGAATCTAGCTGTTGCATTTGTTGATACTACATCGGAGAGTGATAATTCGGACGACGACAATGAAACTGACGAGGGAAAGTGTCTAGCTTGCGCAGACTACGCAAAGAACGACAAAATACGGTAGAGATGTGCAATCTGTGGTTTATGGCACATTAAGATTGTTCACGGTGGGATTAACCAGACTACTACAACTGTGGTTTTAGCATAAACACAAGAGCAAACTATGTAGGAAACATTCAGTTATTCAAATTTCGCCAAGCTATTACTTTTGTGAATACCTTACGTCCCACTAGATGGAATTTAAATATGCTTCTGCATGTATTATTCTTGATTTCAGAGTTGATTTCCTTCGTTATAATGCTATTTCTTTCTTTTCATTTTTGTGACCTTGTAACATTTATTCCTATAACTTAACACCATAAAGACCGTTACTACCGTTATCTGTTGGTACTTCCGGTCAGAGTAGTATGTTCACGAAAGCTGGTAAATCCATGTGTATGGTATTCTAATTCTGACTCCTCATTAAGCGACCGCGATTTCCCCAATCTGACCGCTACGCTTTGGTTTGCAGATTACGGTTGTAGATGCCAATGTTGAACAATAATTGTTTAAGAAGGTGCAGAATCCATTGGAAACAAATTAGTTCCTAACCATGTCAATAAGACGTGAAGTGTAGGTAATGTTGTTCTGACCAAAGGATAAAACATGCAGGAATATTCACTGAAGAGCCGAACAAACTGGTACATCTCCCTAATATCGTGAAGGGCCCCCGCGAACACGCTGAAGTGCCGCACACGACATGGCACTGACTCGACCAATGTCTGAAGTAGTACTGGAGGAAATTAACACCACGTATCTTATAGGGCTGGCCATAAATCCCTAAGAGTACGAGGGGTGGAGACATCCCCTGAACAGCACTTTGCAAGTCATCCCAAATATGCTCAACAATGTTCATGTCTGGGGAGTTTGGTGGCCAGCGGAAGTGTTTAAACTCAGAAGAGTGTTCCTGGAGCCACTCGTAGCAAAGCTTGATGCTTATGTACGTATCAGGGATCCCATATCACACCAACTACACACGCCCACACCATTACAGTGCCTCCACCAGCTTTAACAGTCCCCTACTGACATTTTTTTTTTTTTTTTTGTCATTAGTCTGCTGACTGGTTTGATGCGGCTCGCCACGAATTCCTTTCCTGTGCTAACCTCTTCATCTCAGAGTAGCACTTGCAACCTACGTTCTCAATTATTTGCTTGACGTATTTCAATCTCTGTCTTCCTCTACAGTTTTTGCCCTCTACAGCTCCCTCTAGTACAATGGAAGTCATTCCCTCATGTCTTAGCAGATGTCATATCATCCTGTCCCTTCTCCTTATCAGTGTTTTCCACATATTCCTTTCCTCTCCGACTCTGCGTAGAACCTCCTCATTCCTTACCTTATCAGTCCACCTAATTTTCAACATTCGTCTATAGCTCCACATCTCAAATGCTTCGACTCTATTCTGTTCCGGTTTTCCCACAGTCCATGTTTCACTACCTGTACTGCTGTACTCCAGACGTACATCCTCAGAAATTACTTCCTCAAATTAAGGCCGGTATTTGATATTAGTAGACTTCTCTTGGCCAGAAATGCCTTTTTTGCCATAGCGAGTCTGCTTTTGATGTCCTCCTTGCTCCGTCCGTCATTGGTTATTTTACTGCCTAGGTAGCAGAATTCCTTAACTTCATTGACTTCGTGACCATCAATCCTGATGTTAAGTTTCTCGCTGTTCTCATTTCTACTACTTCTCATTACCTTCTCCGATTTACTCTCAAACCATACTGTGTACTCATTAGACTGTTCATTCCGTTCAGCAGATCATTTAATTCTTCTTCACTTTCACTCAGGATAGCAATGTCATCAGCGAATCGTATCATTGATATTCTTTCACCTTGTATTTTAATTCCACTCCTGAACCTTTCTTTTATTTCCATCATTGCTTCCTCGATGTACAGATCGAAGAGTAGGAGCGAAAGGCTACAGCCTTGTCTTACACCCTTTTTCATACGACCACTTCGTTCTTGATCGTCCACACTTATTATTCCCTCTTGGTTGTTGTACATATTGTATATGACCCGTCTCTCCCTACAGCTTACCCCTACTTTTTTCAGAATCTCGAACAGCTTGCACCATTTTATATTGTCGAACGCTTTTTCCAGGTCGACAAATCCTATGAAAGTGTCTTGATTTTTATTTAGCCTTGCATCCATTATTAGCCCTAACGTCAGAATTGCCTCTCTCGTCCCATTACTTTTCCTAAAGCCAAACTGATCGTCACCCAGCGCATTCTCAATTTTCTTTTCTATTCTTCTGTATATTATTCTTGTAAGCAGCTTCGATGCATGAGCTGTTAAGCTGATTGTGCGATAATTCTCGCACTTGTCAGCTCTTGCCGTCTTCGGAATTGTGTGGATGATGCTTTTCCGAAAGTCAGATGGTATATCGCCAGACTCATATATTCTACACACCAACGTGAATAGTCGTTTTGTTGCCACTTCCCCCAATGATTTTAGAAATTCTGATGGAAGCTCTTTTAAATTCCGATTCTAATACAGGATCCCCTATCTCTTCTAAATCGACTCCTGTTTCTTCTTCTATCACATCAGACAAATCTTCACCCTCATAGAGGCTTTCATTGTATTCTTTCCACCTATCTGCTCTCTCCTCTGTATTTAACAGTGGAATTCCCGTTGCACTCTTAATGTTACCACCGTTGCTTTTAATGTCACGAAAGGTTGTTTTGACTTTCCTGTATGCTGAGTCTGTCCTTCGACAATAATATCTTTTTCGAAGTCTTCACATTTTTCCTGCAGCCATTTCGTCTTAGCTTCCCTGCACTTCCTATTTATTTCATTCCTCAGCGACTTGTATTTCTGTATTCCTGATTTTCCCGGAACATGTTTGTGCTTCCTCCTTTCATCAATCAACTGAAGGAACTTTTTCCAGCCGTAAATCTGATGTTTTACCGGAATCCTGATATTCACGGTACACTCGTGAAATGGTCGTGCGGGAAAATCCACACTTGATCGCTCCCTCGGACATGGAGTGTCCCATCGTTCTCCGACTACAGCATCACGTTCAAACTCACTTAAATCTGGACAACCTGCCATTTTAGCAGCTGTAACCCATTCAACAACTGCGCCAGACACTTGCCTTATATAAGCGTTTCCGACTGCAACGCCATATTCTGCATGTTTACATATCTCTGCATTTGAATGCGCATGCCTATACCGTTTTCTTTGGAACGTCAGGGTATTTATTGTATATTAAGAGTCAAACTCGGCAAAGCACAGTTTTAGAATAATTCAATTACTTAAAAATGTGGAAACCCTGATGTTGTATCTACCAGAGTACTTAATTTGATACATAAATTAGGTACTCTACTCGTTTTACTTATATTAAACTATATTGCGAAAGTTCTCTCGGAACTTAGTGGTATCAAAGTCAAAGTGGGAAACTTCTGACGCAGGGAAAGAATTTTCGGATTTTCTACGACAGTCAGGGCAATATCTGTGGGGGTGTCTCTCAGACAGCAAGGCTGCAGACCTGTAATTAAATACTTTCTGGAACTGTGTCACCTACAATAAAAAGAGGAGCAGGAGATACACCCTGAATTGCCTGACTTTTACTGCTACCACGGAAGCAAATGCTATAGGCAATGTTTAGCTGCTTTTGTAACCTTGCAAAGTGATATTTGTTTTTTTTTTCTGTGAGAAGCCACATCTGGCTTATTTTTTAAGCAAATTATAGACTTTTCACTATTTTACACTTTACAAATGTTTTCTGTGACCTACGAGAGGGAATGATTCGTGAGCACCAAGACGAAATCCGGATTTATCCGCATTGGAGAAATGGTTGTCTTAAAAGCTACCCTTTGGCGTGTATGTACTTAACGAAATGTATTTGAGGTCAAACTGCATTTAATAATAGCAGTCACTTTCTTTAAAATCATCCCCCAAAATTTAAAACATTGTGCACGTGTCGAAGATTTGAAATTAAGAGTATACCGCAACACGCGGAATCGTCTAGTCTGTGCTCATTGGAACAAATGTTATGGAATACTACTTGCTGTGAGAAGAGCTGGAGTCAATGAGAAAGTAAATGGCCTTATGGCAGTAAAAAGAGAGTAAATATACTTTTCCGGATAGCTTTTCTCGAGTAAATGGTGCAGTCGTTGAGCTAATTCTCAACGTAGGAGTATTCATCAGCGAACTTGTCTTCTCTCTGTTATAGTAGGGGCGGATTTTGTGTTGCTGTTGAATAAGTGTGTCACCCCCAATTTGCTTCCACTCCCAAAAACTCGTCAGTAGTAGTTGTTGTTGACAACGATATTGGACATGTTATGGCATTAAGGTTTAAGGAAAGAAAAGAGACTTAATTCATATATTCTGGCAATAACATACTTACAGAACCAGTGTGACAAAAGATAGAACATGACATCGTCCGGCATTTTCCTCATGTAATTTGCGGAAACCACTAAAAATTAGAAATAGCGGATGGAGATAGAGCTTCCCTCCTCCCAACTACACTACTTTCCATCAAAATTGCTACACCAAGAAGAAATGCAGATGATAAACGGGTATTCATTGGACAGATCTATTATACAAGAACTAACATGTGATTACATTTTCACGCAGTTTGGGTGCATACATCCTGAGAAATCAGTACCCAGAACAACCACCTCTGGCCGTAATAACGTCCTTGATACGCCTGGGCGTGGCATGTACAGGTACAGCTGCCCATGAAGCTTAAACATGATACCACAGTTCATCAAGAGTAGTGACTGGCGTATTGCGACGAGCCAGTTGCTCGGCCACCATTGACCAGACCGTTTCAATTGGTGAGAGCTCTAGAGAATGTGCTGGCCAGGGCAGCAGGCGAACATTTTCTGTATCCAGAAAGGCCCGTACAAGGACCTGCAACATGCAGTCGTGCATTGTCCTGCTAAAATGTAGGGTTTCACAGGAATCGAATGAAGGGTAGATCCACGGGTCGTAACACATCTGAAATGTAACGCCCACGGTTCAAAGTGCCATCAATGCGAACAACAGGTGGCCGAGACGTGTAACCAATGGCACCTCATACCATCACGCCGGGTGATACGCCAGTATAGCGATGCGGAATACACGCTTCCAATGTGCATTCACTACGATGTCGCCAAACAAGGATGCGACCATCATGATGCTGTAAACAGAACATGATTTCATCCGAATAAATGAAGTTTGGCCATTCGTGCATCAAGGTTCGTCGTTGAGTACACCATCGCAGGCGCTCCTGTCTGTGATGCAGCGTCAAGGGTACCGCAGCCATGGTCTCACAGCTGATAGTCCCTGCTGCTGAAAACGTCGCCGAACTGTTCGTACAGATGGTTGTTGTCTTTCAAACGTCCCCGTCTGTTGACTCAGGGATCGAGATGTGGCTGCACGATCCGTTACATCCATGCGGATAAGATGCCTGTCATCTGGACTGCTAGTGATATGAGGCCGTTGGGATCCAGCACGGCGAACCGTATTACCGTCATGAACCTACCGATTCCATATTCTGCTAACAGTCATTGGATCTCGACCAACGAGAGCTGCGATGTCGCGATACGATAAACCGCAATCGCGATAGGATACAATCCGACCTTTATCAAAGTCGGAAACTTGATGGTACGCATTTCTCCTCCTTACACGAGGCACCACAACAAAGTTTCACCAGGCAACGCCGTTCAACTGCTGTTTGTGTATGAGAAATCAGTTGGAAATTTTCCTCATGTCAGCACGTTGTAGGTGTCGCCACCGGCGCCAACCTTGTGTGAATGCTCTGAACAGCTAATCATTTGCATATCACAGAATCCTGTCGGTTAAATTTCGCGTCTGCAGCACGTCATCTTCGTGGTGTAGCAATTTTAATGGCCAGTAATGTATAAAACAAGCCTATTTGAAACAGCGCAACCTAATTCAGATTATTCCTAAGGGACAATACTGTTTCGTTTATGTATATAGTTATTTTGTAATATAAAAATCTAGTACTACCTATTCATTCATTTCTGAGTACAAATCATTCCACAAATTACTCATGTATCTGGCTAAATGAGTCCACACACCTACTGCTGTACATCAATATAGGGTGTACCCGAGGACACTTTCAGTGAGGTGTGTGAACGTCTGCGGAGGAATGACAGACCATTCTTCCTCAAAAGACGAAACCAGAGAAGGCTGTAACGATGGACGCTGTTGTCTGGAACGAAGTCGACGCTCTGACTCATTACAAATGCGTATCATTGGGTTCCGGTCAGGACTCTGTTGGGTCCAGTCCATTTCAGGAGTACTGGCTGACAGCTGGTAACTTATGAAAGGGTCCTTTGTCATGCTGATGCAGTCGTTGTCTCGTTCTATTCACGTACTGTACGCTGCACATAGTGCTGTACAATATGTTCATATCCTCTCGCATCTACCGTTTTCTTAACCGCCATAAGTGAGCCACACCTAACCACGAGAAACACCTAACACCTTAATATCACATACTCCATACTTCAGTGTTGGCACTACATACAGTAGCAAGTAGTGTCCTCCAAGCATTCGCCGAACACAAACACTTCCAATGAATTTTAACAGGTCATAGTGTGATTCATTACTCGAAATCAATTGTTTCTGTTCATCCACTGCAGTGCCGTTTCCTTTACACAACCTCAAGTGTCGTTGAGTGTTGACTACAGAAACGTATCGCTTATGGAAAACTGCTCGATCGTTGTAACCCAATCCCATGAGTTCCCACGCACAGTTATTTTGCTACCTGGATTGCTGGTACGGCTTTGTAACTCACGAAAGATTCCTCCCGCAAATTTCATGAGATTTTCTACAGCCACACTCAGCAAAGTTGTACGGTCCCTGTCAGTAAGTAGAAGAGGTCTGCGTAGTCTTGCTTCGACTCTCCTCTGTTCCGGTTTACCACTGTCCATGATTCACTATTATACAATGCTGCACACCAAACGTACATTCTCAGGAAATGTGATTTGTGTTTGATATCAGTCCCTTCTCTTGACCGGGAATGCCATCTTTGCGTCTGCTGGTCGGCTTTCTGTAGCCTCCTTGCTTCGTCTGTCATGGATAATTTTGCTTCCGAGGTATCAGAATTCCGTAACTTCGTCTACTTCGTGATCACCAGTTTTGCTGCTAAACTTCTCGCTATTCTGATGTCTGCTGTTTCTCATTTCTTTTGTCTCCCTCAGTCTGTATTCTGTACCCATTAGACTGCTAATTTTATTCAACAGGTCCTTTAATTGTTCTTCACTTCCACTGAGGGTAGCAATGTCATCAGCGTATCTTTTCACAGACACGCTTTCACACTGAATTTTAATTCCACTCTAGAATCTTTCTCTTATTTCCGTCATTGCTTCTTCGATGTATAGATTACACTGTAGGGACGAAGAGACTACATTCCCGTCTTACACCCTTTTTAATGTCAGTACTTTATGCTTGGTTTGCCAGTCTTAGTGTTCCATCTTGGTTCTTGTACATATTGTATATTACCTCTCTTTTCCTACAGTTTACACCTACGTTTCTCTGCACGTCTTGCACAATTTTACATTGTCGAACGCTTTTTCCAGGTAGACACATCAAATGAATGTGTCTTGCTTTAGAACCAAGCGCAACATCAGGTCTTCCTCTCTGGTGCCTTTAACATTCCTAAGACCAAGCTGGTCCTCATCTAACATATCTTCAATTTCTGTTTCCTCCCGTTCACTACGAACAGACATTACCATCCAATTATTCTGATGTCCTTGGTAGCCAGAGAATAAAAATACATCTAATGATTCACAATTTATCAAGTGTAGAAGTATGAAACCGGAATATCCCTATAGATGGTGCTAGCTGTCAGTGTAGGGCCCTTGAGACCGCGTCTGCAGCGCCATCTGCTTCCTGTAACGGCTGACGGCGAATGTTAAAACATAGTAACCCAAGTTCCATACATCGGCATCGATATCTGTTTCAAACCCGTAAACCTGTCGAGTTTTGTGGCTACGAATGACGATTTGCGAACAGAATCGTTTTCTGTTATCATTTGAAGAAAATTGCTACAGAATCGCATCGAATGCTTGTCGAAATTCTCGGGAACATGCTCTTGGGTAAACACAGTGTTTCCAGTGGTACAAAAAATTCAAAAGTGGTGATTCTGACGTGAGAAACGACGAGCGCGGGAAACCACCGAAAAAGTTCTAAGGCAATGAATTGCAGGCTTTATTGGATGAAGATGATGCTAAAACTCAACAGGAGCTCGAGGAACTATTGAATGTGTCGTAGAAAGCCGTTTCTCTTCGGTTGAAAGCTATGGTAAAGGTGCAGAAAGTGGAAAAATGTGTTCCGCATGAACCGAGTGAAAGACAGTAAGCTAATCGAAAGACCAATTGTGAAATACTGCTCTCCAGATACAAAAGAATGTCGTTTCTCCATCGAATAGTGACAGGAGATGAAAAATGGATACATTTTGAAAATTATAATGTCCGTAAATCATGGGTGAATCCAGGCAGATCATCGACATGCACTGCAAGGCCAAATTGCTTCCGAAAGAAGTCAATGCTCTGTTATAGGTGGGGTCATAAGGGTGCTATATATTATAAGCTGCTAAAACCTGATAAAATCGTTACCACTGACCGTTACCAACAGAAAAACATCGATTTAAATCGATCATCACCTGTAAAGCGACGGAATATGGAAAAAGGCAACACAAAGTCATATTGCTCCATGATAACGCCCCATCACACACAGCAAAACGAGTCAGGGAAGCGATCGAGGCGATCGGTTGGGAAATACTAGCGCATGCGGCTTACGCTCCAGACTTGGTTTCGTCTATGAAAATGTACGAAAATGGCTTGCTGACTGTTTCGCTTCAGAAGGATAACTCTTTTTCATTCATAGCCTTCCGTAGAGGTGGGAGACATGTGTAAATAGCAATGGAGATTATTTTGAATAAAATACTGTTGTCAGTTTCAAACAACAGACCTGTAATTATTGCAACCAAATTCCGGTTTCATACTTCTGCACCTGGTAGTTTGAGAGTAAATGTACTGCTACTCAATACAATGATAAGCCAACGAGAGGGTGAATGCAGGCACGTCACATGGTAAGAGAAATATAAAAATGGAGATGAATGCAGAGTCATTCTAGCTACGATACGGTACTCAAAAGGAGAAATCGACTGACGTAGGGGATTTTGACAAAGGGTAGAATGTTATGGCGTAGCATTTGGGAACCAGCATTTAAGAAACGATGAAGATCTTCAGCTGTATGCTTCCTATTGTTGTGACTGTGTATGAGAAGTGATTGCCTGGAAAGTAAGATAGGCGTCGATCCTTAGATGGGCTTAAAATTTAGATGTGGGGTTATTCTGTGTTTTATGTGTGTTGTTTTAATTAGAAATTAAGGAGTTTTTCTGATATATTCAGATTCACACATAGGTAGTGCTTGGTTCCATTTGTCAACTTTCACAATCAGAGCTTTATTTAAAGTCTACCCCTACAACATCAGACAGAGATGAATCTGAGTTGCTTGAGAAAGTCTTCAATAATAATACGAGGAAATGTATTACAACAGTGGTTTTTCATACCTCATACATTATCAACATGAATCAGTGTACATGGGATCTCTCAACATATTCCCCACCGATATCAGTACACCGCTGCTAACTTTCTAGTAACTTTGTTACTTTATTGTGAAGCCATTATTTCGGGATATTACGCAGCCATTCATGGACAGGTGTCTGTTGCCGAATCTCTTACCTCACAGTGTGTCCTCCATGTTATCGAATAAAGCATAAGCAGATGGAGCAATATACGGCGGATATGGTACTTATGGCACAACAGTGAATTCCAGTTATGTCAAGTTTGCAGGGTACAAAAGGAGAGGAGTATTGCTGGTGTGGTTGGAGCATTGTAGTGCTGGAAGAGCACTCCCTTCAGTAAAGTTCCCTGTTGCCTCTGCTAAAACCTGCGTCTAAGTCGTGTGACATTGTCGCAGTGTCAGCCAGGGTGGCCGAGCGGTTCTAGGCGCTACAGTCTGGAACCGCGCGACCGCTACGGTCGCAGGTTCGAATCCTGCCTCGGGCATTGATGTGTGTGATGTCCTTAGGTTAGTTAGGTTTAAGTAGTTCTAAGTTCTAGGGGACTGATGACCTCTGATGTTACGTCCCATAGTGCTCAGAGCCATTTGAACCATTTGATTGTCGCAATACACCCATCTGTTGACAGTTGTTTCTAATGGATGTCAGTCCTTCAGCACTGTGCTAGAAGTATCCCAAAAGATGGAAAACATCTGCTCATATGCAGATAGAGCAGCAAGAAATTTTTTGGGCTGCTGACTCCCAGGATAATTCCATGGTAATGACACCATGGTAGTGTTGCCATGATTCGTCACCAGTCACTAGATTCTCCAAAAGTTCTGGATCTTCATTTCCAATAGCTGGTGACACACTTAACCTCTGCATAAAAATTTTTCAGTTCACTTGTTACGTCAGATTCGGATAAAACTGCATCATCTCTGTCATGTATTAAAACTAAGTGTCGTGAACGTTTTATTAATAACACGCTGTAAATCCAAGTGCCATCGTCGACGACGAATTAGACTTCATAATGGAAGATAAGTATGTGCTTGGGTTCATTTTATTATGAATGAACTTTTGGGTTCAACTTGTTAGGACCTGTACATCGGTCCATAAGATACCGCCAGTTGGTTTAATGGGTTAGGATGTCATAGCACCAAGGAACGTGGGATCTTATACCGACGCCATCGGAAGGGTGTTGTCCTGCGTAGAGTTCTTATGTGGTACAGAGGGTTACGAAAAGTGCCTTCTTTGTTGTGCAGCGTCGTCGTCCATTTGGAAATTGCTTCAAGTACTGCATGCATACGGATGGCAATGTGCAAGTCAACGGTGCGAGTATAGCGACTGGCACGAAGTATTCACCTGAGTAACATATTTTGTAAAACTTTGAAACGTCCCCTTAGAACAAATTATACATGACTGTGCTTAAACTGACACACAATATTTTTAGCGCAACGCAATCTGACTATCAAAGATCCCTGCAAAAGAAGGCCCTGAGTAACATTAAACTATTCCTTTCAGAAATCACTTACCTCAAAAAAATCTTCATTACTCGAACTACTGCAATACAGCGAGCGCTATACTGCCAGCTAAATAAAAGATTCAAACTACAGAAGGCACTAACTACTGATAGGGATAGTTAGCAAATGAAAGATATTAATAGAGAACAAACAATATATTTACCTTAATAGTCATAATATATATAGCAGTTCATGACAAATTACAAAACTCCGCCATCTCTCTCCCCACATCCACCACTGCTGGCGGCTCACCTCCAACTGCGCAACGCTACGCGCTGTTCACATCCAGCTGCTGCTGCCCAACACTACAATGGCAGACAACAATGCAAACTAGCCACAGACTGCACACAGCACAGCCAGTGATTTTCATATAGAGCGCTACGTAACTTTGCCAATAAGAAAACATAAACAGCCTACTTACAACTTGTAGACGGCCAATTTGGGTTGGATTGGCAAAACCCAGATGGAGCTACCATGAATTATCTTAGAGAAAACCGAGGCCTTATAAGAGTATAATCTAAGCTTTCCTGTGGTACTGAGGTCAGTACTCTTTAAATAAAAAAGGAAGGAGTTTCTTAGCTGGACCAAAAGCTTTGTTCCTGAGAAAGTCAATATGTTTATGGAGAAAGACATGTTTGTCCAAAGTGGCCCCTAGGTAAGTCACCGTTACCCCCCTACTCCCCCCCCCCCCCCAAGGGATGTCACACCTATGGAGTCTCAAATTGGTAGTCATCACGGGGCGTTTCTTGATGAAATAGAAGGCTGTATTCTTGGTGGGATTTAGTTGCGCTTCATAGGTCGTAAACCAGGCTTCATCAGTTGATCTTGAAGGCTTCGAATGTTGCCGTGAATATGTCTTCCTCTGATGAAAAAGTCCGCATCCTCGGCAAACTGTGGATTTTGTACCTCTGTGACATATGGCATGTCAGTTACATACAGATTAAATACTAGGGGGGATAAAACGGATCATTGAGGCAGCCCCCCTCCCCTGCGCCTGTCGGGTACCAGACGATTGGCCCTCTACTGTAAGAATCACTTTTCTGTCTGTCAAAAAACTAGCTATAAGTTTCATGGAACAATGTGGTATTGACGTCAGTTCACCCAGTTTAGTTGCTCCCTCCATACCTTATGATTATCTTGGAAGGCTGAAATTTCTGGAAACATGTTCCGCCAGACGAAGGAACTGCTGTTTTACGAATAGTTTACGTTGGAAGCCATACTGCTCTGCTCTGATCGTACCAGTGGTTCCATAATGCTGACCGTAATGGTCAAACCACTAAGAGGGGCCAGGATAATGTCCATCTGTAGTTTGGGAATAGGAACTATCTTGGCGATCTTCCACACAGTGGAGAATAAAGAGGCAGCCATTATAAATTTTCGTCAGGAGGACCAATGGTTTACGCGGTAGGTTCTTCAGGTGTAAGTTGCTGACCTTGTCAACACCAGGTGCCTTGTTCCCATTTAGCTCCCTGAGTATAGTCCAATTTCGCTAGGTGTAGATATACGGGGACGGAACCGGGAGGGAGCTGTGACGATCCGATCGACTAGTTGTATGGTTTCATATTCGTATTACGTCTGGGCTCTGTAGATAGGTTCCCTCAGAAGCGTCATTTGTCGCACGCCGTTGTGAATGTTTCAGCTTTGGTGACTGGGTCTTCCGTTAAACCCTGAGGGGACTGACGTGGTCGTTTGGGCGTGGGGTCGGCCGTCAGGTTTTTCACTAACCACCTCTCGTATGTGGTTTGCAGGAGGAAGGAGGACATCTTATCCTGTCAAGTTAGCGGCGGCAAGCTGGGTAGCGAGTCCATTGCCATAGTTTCCGGTACTGGTTCTTCTGTAACCGTAGTTTTTCAAGGACGGAAGGCAAAGGATCGTAGGCCAGTTTGTAAGTCCTCCATAGTTTTACACGTGAAGTAATTGATGGCGTAATCGATTTGGGCCGGCGTCTGAACCTCCAGGGTAGACATGATGTTGTTATTTAAGTACCTCCTGACCTGGGGCCATTTATTTTCCTGGTGAACTCGCTGCTTCGGTAGGTGACTCGTCCTTGGTAGTATTCTTGGTAGCATCACCAGAAAAGGATCATGGTTCGACAATAAGTCATTGACAGTAATAAGCAGGGGATCAATTCCAAGTTCTCGGGTGATAACAATGTCAAGGACATTGATGACTGATGACTGTGAGGGGCCGGCCGCGGTGGCCGTGCGGTTCTAGGCGCTGCAGTCCGGAACCGCGGGACTGCTACAGTCGCAGGTTCGAATCCTGCCTCGGGCATTGATGTGTGTGATGTCCTTAGGTTAGTTAGGTTTACGTAGTTCTAAGTTCTAGGGGACTGACGACCTAAGATGTTAAGTCCCATAGTGCTCAGGGCCATTTGAACCATTTTTTGACTGTGGGGGGGGGGGGGGGTCATTGTGAGTCACCTCAAGAGGTACCCAGATCTCCAGATCGAAGTCCTGTTCCAGGCGGTGCAGCGACAGTCCCATAGGGTTCGTGGTGCGTGAATTCCAGGTAGGGTGCTTCACTTTGCAATAGCCGCCAATAAACTTCTTGACACAAAAGTGACCTCTTCCAAATCTCTCCAGACGGAAATCGCAGTCGCCTCTAGCTCTTGTAAGTTGGGTAGGTCGATGTTCCAGTGAATAATAGTACGACGAAGGTAAAGTGCTGTGCCACCACATCGTGCATGTGTGGCAGTGCGGTAACCCAGTTTCATTCGGCTGTAGGTAAGTTTCTGACAAGAGGACTCTGTCGATCTTGTGACAACCAATGAAATCTTGTTGCTCATAGTTCTTATTGCGAACCCCAGCAGCGTTCCATAACATCCGTCGTATATGTGTCCAGGCCGTTAATCTGATCCCTCAAGCTGAAGTAGTGTTTCCACCAGTATACCTATCTTATATAATGTGGCTGCCAACATCCTTTTTCCAGCAGAAAGTTCTGGCTGCTAATAATATTGAAAACGGTTGTCACCTCTGTAAGTGCAGTATCAGGATCTTTGTCTTGAGACGCCCTCGCTGTTGAACGACCAGTGACTCGTTGTACACCCTGCAATGCTGAAGCTAACGGTCGTCCTTCCCATGTTATAATGCAGTCCGCATTTGGTCCAGTGGCGTTGGAGTGGGGGCGGGGTAGCCCTCACCTAGTCCAGTGGTGGTGTAGTGGTTGGAGGGGGGGGGGCTTTGGAGCAGCCAGGGCAACCGCGTCAGCCATTACAGTTTCACTCCATCAGGAACAGTTGGAGGTTTCCTTTGTGGTTGTAAAGGACGTGAGGCTGATGGGCACAATTTATTGTGAGCTTTCTGAAATGCGCTCTTCGAAGAACCTGCATGCAGCCACAAATTTAGGCGGTGAGCCTGGAGGTACGCTCCATTCAGTACTGGCGTGCATGGCGCCACATTTAACACAGTGGCCGGTAGACAACAATAATTAGATATGCGTGTCCAACGATGACATCGTGTACACTGGGACGGTTCGTTGCCTAAGCGGTATTCCTCCACTCGCACTTTCGTCGACAGCACATAGCGGACTCAATAGCTAGTATCAGATTTATCCCCCTTTCGCAGTGTCACAGTGTACACCGGTAGTGGGCGGAGCTTTCCCTGCTTCTTGCGCTTGAACTGGTGTACATCATTTATGAGAAAATCTTGCTCCTGTAGGTCTTTGTGCACTTCCTCCGCAGTAACCAAAGACCGCCACCTTCATATCCCTTCTGCTGAGATCCTGGTACGTGTGAAATGGTAACTATTGATTCTTGCAAAAGTCGAACACCTTCTGGTATACCTCGAGGGTGTCAATGTAGAATTGTACTCCGTCGCCCGTGTTCTAAACCACCGTAAATCTGTTCCTTCAGGTCGCGGCACAGCTTGACATGGTTGGCACAGTTGTAAATCACTATAGGTGATATCTTGGGCATCTTTGGGATCGATGGAGATGGGAGTGTCGGGTCGGCGGTTGTAGGCTCCTGCGACGAAGTTCCAGATAGGGTGTCACATCTGCTTGTAGCTACAAGTGTCGGTTTCGCAGCTCGTACCAGCGCCTCAGCAGCGCTGAACTGGTTGAAACCCCACGTTAGCCACGATGTCAACAATAGGTTGGCATTCCACAGAGTCATCGTCTGTGATTTCCCTAAATCGTTTCAGGCAAATGCCGGGATGGTTCCTTTGAAAGGGCACGGCCGATTTCCTTCCCAATCCTTCCCTAACCCGAGCTTGCGCTCCGTCTCTAATGACCTCGTTGTCGACGGGACGTTAAACACTAACCACCACCACCAGAGTCACCGTCTGGGTATGCTGTTCTACCAGGACCTGCTGTTGTCACTCCGTAGTTAGAGGCACAGGACGATAAGTCCTCATAATCATCGTCTGTAACCCACAGAAGCAGTTGTTTGATACGGAGTATTTTTTAAAGCTTCTCTGCGGTGATGTCGGTGGTCTTCGTACTTCTCTCCCGGTGCTTGACCGTTGTTTCTGGTATAGACCTAGCTTTCAGACTTTGATTCGCTGTGTTATACTGTAGTTGCATTATAGTGTCACTCAGTGCAGTGTCCGACGAGACGTTCGTGGCGTGAACCATGTCGTTTCAGATGGGGAGCCGATAGCAGTCTGTAGTCGACTTTACACGTACGACGACGCGTCCGTGAGAAACACAACTGCGGAAGTACTTCCGGGAACACGTCCGCGAGTACACGAAAACAGGGTAACTGACGATGAAGGCTTCGCTAAGAACATTTCGATAGAATCGAAGACTGGCTCTGTAGTGAACAGTGTAACTACTGGACGGCTTGATGGCGTGTGCAGAGGTGGCGCCCTCCACGTCCATAGATTTTGCTTGCGTTCCCTACCTAGCGTTGTCTGCAGCGTCATCTGTCACATAGGGAGATGAACTGCGTGAAGTATTCCTATGTGCTTTTTCCTAATCACTTGCACGCTTCCACACATTGCTAAGTGCGTAGCCGGTGTCTCTTTTGAAGCTGTTTCCACAAAATCTAATTTCAACTGCTTCCCTAATCACAGAGTGTCAATAGTTCGATGCACGAGCAAATATTCTCGTTTGTTCGAACAAAATCCTGTGCTTATCTAATAGGCCGTGCAATGCCGCCGCATGGCAGTGAGGTGCTGAAGCTGTTCGTTGATCGTTAGAATCGTGTTATCCCAACAAAATATTTCCAGTTGGGATGGAGACAGACGGGAAGTTACACTACTGGCCATTAAAATTGCTACACCACGAAGATGACGTGCTGTGGACGCAAAATTTAACCGACAGGAATAGCATGCTGTGATATGCAAATAATTAGCTTTTCAGAGCATCCACACAAGGTTGGCACGGGTGGCGACACCTACAGCGTGCTGACATGAGGAAAGTTTCCAACCGATTTCTCATACACTAACAGCAGTTGACCGACGTTGCCTGGTGAAACGTGGTTGTCATGCCTCGTGAAAGGAGGAGCAATGCGTACCATCACGTTTCAGACTTTGATAAAGGTCGGATTGTAGCCTATCGTGATTGCGGTTTATCGTATCGCGACATTGCTGCTCGCGTTAGTCGAGATCCGATGGCTGTTAGCAGAATATATAATCGGTAGATTCAGGAGGGTAATACGGAACGCCGTGCTGGATCCCAACGGCCTCGTATCACTAGCAGTCCAGATGACAGACATCTTATTCGCATGGATGTAACGGATCGTGCAGCCACCTCTCGGTCCCTGAGTCAACAGACGGGGACGTTTACAAGACAACAACCATCTACACGAACAGTTCGACGACGTTTGCAGCAGATGGACTATCAGTTCGGAGACCATAGCTGCGGTTACCCTTGACACTGCATCACAGACAAGAGCGCCTGCGATGGTGTACTCAACGACGAACCTGGGTGCACGAATGGCAAAACGTCTTTTTTCGGATGAATCCAGGTTCTGTTTACAGCATCATAACGGTCGCATCTGTGTTTGGCGACATCGCGGTGAACGCACATTGGAAGCGTGTATTTGTCATCGCCATACTGGCGTATCACCCAGCCATTGGGTTACACGTCTCGGTCACCTCTTGTTCGTATTGACGGCACTTTGAACAGTGGACGTTACATTTCATATGTGTCACGACCCGTGGCTTTACCCTTAATTCGATCCCTGCGAAACCCTACATTTCAGCAGGATAATGCACGACCGCATGTTGTAGGTCCTGTACGGGCCTTTCTGGATACAGAAAATGTTCACCTGCTGCCCTGACATCTGGTCAATGGTGGCCGAACAACTGGCTCGTCACAATACGCCAGTCACTACTCTTGATGAACTGTGGTATCGTGTTGAAGCTGCATTGGCAGCTGTACCTGTACACACCATCCAAGCTCTGTTTGACTCAATGCCCTGGCGTATCAAGGCCGTTAATACGGCCAGAGGTGGTTGTTCTGGGTAATGATTTCTCAGGATCTATGCACCTAATTTGCGTGAAAATGCAATCACATGTAAGTTCTAGTATAATATATTTGTCCAATGAATACCCGTTTATCATCTGTATTTCTTCTTGGTGTAGCAATTTTAATGGCCAGTGGTGTACAGTTCTTAGATGGGTTGGTGAACGGAAATCCAATGGACGACTCGGCCATTCTGTGAACACAAAACCGACGAATCCACATCTGTTTCTGAGGGGGCGTAGGTTTCACCATTCAACGCAAAAGACAACTCTGCAGAACACCTTAGTACACAAAGCAACAACTATTTTGGACATGGACCAATTCGGTTCCATTTTAAGCACCTGAAGAAGCAACGGGTATTCTGTCCGTGACATTAGACCAACGTTGTTGAGAACAGCAAGATGCGACGCCGTTCAAATAAGTCCAAAGGGCCGACATATAGTGCGGCCTCCATTCTGCGGTGCAACAACTAGCAAGATAGGTAGAGTCCGAAACAGGCAAATACTCAGACTAGTCTTCCAGCAACCCAGAAAAATTAATGAAATGTTGCGACGGGTTAAATAAAATCTAGGCCAGAGTGTGCTGAGTATTTACAACGTTCCCTGCGATTGTGGCGAGAGTTACATGGGCCAGTCTGTACGGACGGTTGCAAATTGGTGCGTCGTTTTTTTTTGTTTTTTTTGTTGTTGTTTTTTTTTGCATCCCCCACGCCCGACAGGGTCGGAGTGTGGGCTGTCAGCAGTACAATACTCCACCCTTCAACCAAGAGATTACGAAGATAATAGATAAATAAAAATATGAGGACTCTTTATGTTTTAAGTTAAAAAGATTAACGCCAGTCAGATAAAAGGACCACATATATATAGAATGTAAAAATCAAAGTTGCGATGAGGTAATAATCTTCTGTGAAAAAACTCTGGTGAGCTGCACTTTTACATAACATCTGAAAGAACTACGCTTGGTAAAAATGTATTCTGGAAAGCGAAAATATGTTTCATAGTGGTTTGGGGGGGGGGGGAGGAGTAGCTAAAGAGATAGAGATTTGTTAGGTGGAGGAACTAAAGAAATGATAAGAGGTGAGTAGATGGTGGAAATATAGACGGTCGGGACAGAGGGTGACGACGAGTAATGGTTCAAATGGTTCAAATGGTTCTGAGCACTATGGGACTTAACTGCTGTGGTCATCAGTCCCCTAGAACTTAGAACCACTTTAACTTAACTAACCTAAGGACATCACACACATCCATGCCCGAGGCAGGATTCAAACCTGCGACCGTAGCGGTCACGCGGTTACAGACTATAGCGCCCAGAACCGCACGGCCACTCCGGCCGGCGACGAGTAATGATATGTGGGGTGGGTAGTGGTACAAGAAAAAAGGGATAAGGGTGGGTGTAGAAGGAAAAGAGAGGAATCCTGATGCAGATTCGGTAGGTGAGGAACTCCCTCTCACAGGAGAGGGAGTTTGTTGAAGTTTCGTTCAGATAGGATGTAGAGATGGAGAGATATGTCTTTCAGCGCGCAGTAGCATACCAGGGTTGGTGATCAGAGGCGAGACGATGGGGTTACTGGAATCTAGTTTTTGGCTATTACAGGGTATGCGGAGATGAATTGATGGGATAGGGGATAATTGGGGTAGGGGAACTGGTCATCAGAAGGCGGAAGCCCCACTGGCTAATGGGAAGAAAGTGGTGTTGGTTCAAGTGTTGATGGATGCGTCGGAAGAGAATGTATTCCAAGACTTTACTGAACACTGAGATGAGTCATTTGGGCTGGTGGGAGAAGGTATAAGTAGGAGGTTTGTGGGGTTTGAGGAAAAGTAGGATTTTGGATATTTTCATTGCTGATCATAGTAATCCGTAGAGAAAATAGTGGCATAAAGCGTTGCAAGGGTCACGATTGTATCGAGGATCAGAATTACCTTATATACAGGCATTTCGATAAATCAGCAGTGGCACGGCACGGCGTGTTAAATGAAGACAATGTTTTGTTTGAAAAAAAACGAGAATACTTGCTCACACATCGAACTATTTGTATGCTCTTAGCAATGCATTGATGTGGTACTTGGTAAGGAAAAAACACTGAGACATGTATTTAGCTTCGCCTCTCTACGTCCATCTTGACGTACTGCAGCCAATCGGATGCCGTTCTATGGGTATAAACGAGGGAACCTTGCCAGTTCAAATGGTTCAAATGGCTTTGAGCACTATGGGACTTAACATCTGTGGTCATCAGTCCCCTAGAACTTAGAACTACTTAAACCTAACTAACCTAAGGACATCACACACATCCATGCCCGAGGCAGGATTCGAACCTGCGACCGTAGCAGCCGCGCGGTTCCGGACTGAGCGCCTTAACCGTGAGACCACCGCGACCGGCGTTGCCAGTTCACAACAGTCAGTTTTAGTCCCTGACGAAGATGAGGAAGGATATGTTCAAAATCTTGGACTTTTATTCAATAATGACGCAGCAAGAGAACCGAGAAATTTTTGTGCAAGAACTCTGTCGCAAAAAACTTCAGCCAGACTTCATTTCCTCCCGGGACTGTCACGCTCCTTGGCACCAAATATGCACACATCTTTTTTATGTCCAAGTCGTTATGAATAATGTAGTGCAGAATTTTGCAGGTGAATCCTGTCTTTTTCTAGTTCATCAAAGATTATACGCCTATCAGCTATAACCAACTGAGACATGACGTCAGTGTTTCCTGGAGATCGCAAAGTTGACAGATGACCAAATCTCTCATTCCTGCGTCCAGGTTCCCTTCCACTAGCGAACCCGGCGATCCAGTTGTAAAAATTATTCGCGGAGGAGCATCTTGACCGCACACCGCAGTTAAATATTATGAATAGCTGTTGTTTCGGCCCCTTTCTTCCGCAAAAGCTACGCAGTTCTCCTTTGGTCCATGATGGCTTCCACCTTGTCCGTAGCTTTCGTACCTTTAACTGTACGCACTGTTGGCACTGCCACATAGCGTCTGCGTGTAGTAGTATCATCACCCTACGAGAGGACGTGTCCGTAGTTTGAGCGATGTTTATAAAACAACGCAATTTGTAGCTTAATTCCCTTTCGTATTACACCATTGCTCAATAACGACAGTATAAAAGATTTAATTGCCTGTTCTAAAGCCAGCTAAAAGGAACAGATGAATATTGACATTAAAGTTAAGAATACCATGCACACAAGTCTAAGGCCTGAAAACACAAAATTCTGTGAAAACTCAGTCTAAATTGCTCATAAATATTACTAGAATATTATCGAAGGAAAAAAAGCTCTGGTAAAGAAAGCTCACAAAGAGACTAAGTAATATAAATCGAAAATTACAAGAAAAGTCCTGAATTTTTCAGTAATAACATACAGGAAGTTCAGAATGACCTCGCGCCCAAGTTTCAGACCTAGATAGGGAAACTACTGAATACCTCTGATGCTCTGTTATCTTACTTGGATGTCCAGAAACGTCCTATCATGGACCCATCAGCACCAAAAATATGTTCAAAAAATTGCAAAGGCAGATTTACCTACATGTCCTGATGTCTACTCAAGAAACAGTTCTGCAGCTATTACCACTAGGACTCTAGAAGATATTCTCAATACTTTTTCGATGTGCCAGAAAAATTTCTTAATTAAGACTGTGTGATCTAATACAAGGTATGAAAGACATACCAATACCACAGGGTGCCATCTTTGCTGCAGCAAATACACTAAATCTTTACTCTGACGAGCCCATCCATGAGATAGTTCACGTTATTAAAAACAACTTATTAAAATACAAAATTTTATCCATGGCCTAGATACATGAAAAAGTTCAACTGTTAGAAGTAATCGTGTCCGATAATTATATCACTTTTAACAACAAAATTTATGAGACAGTAGATGGTCTGGTAGGAACTCTAGCGTACATTTACATTAGTCGTATAAAAAATCTGTTCTTCAATTCACTTTCTTTATTTAAAAGTAAATCATGACAACCAGATAATGAAGTTAAAAATCACACAAATGCTCTCATAAGCATGCAGAATAACATAGACTTCACCGCAAAACGTCAAGTAGATAAAGGAACTAATTTTCTCCGTTATAATTTCAGTCTAAATAACAAACATGTTTTCACTTGTGTGAATGCGTGGCCTCGCGGCGATACGAATTACTAAAATCTTCCCGGGCCTCCAGTGGTGTCAGATGGTTAAAAACCACGAGATTTAACCCGAACACTGCTCGTGAATGACTGTGGTGCTGCCATGGCCTCGCCGTTATATAGCCGCGCTGTTAGCTGTGACGTCACTGGTACTCTCGTCCTCGCCAAATATGCTAATGTTTCCGTCCCACGTCAGTGGTACCCGCTTCAAGCTGGAGATGGCCGGGTCTCAGGCTTTGATGAGATGCAACCACCGCGCATGTTTATGGTGGTTTGAGGTGTTTTTATTTTTATGACATCGTTTATAACACTATCCCAGAATCCCAACGCCCTCATAATGACGATGTCAACTTAATAAACAAACCCACAACTGTTCTATCAAATCACTGGGATAGGAGATCTACACAGCATTTGCAGGTAGAACACATCAAAATTGTACTCCGTTTTGGAAGCCTTCAAATCAGAGGTGGTCTCGGGGATGTTAACCACTTGGCGCAACTGGAAGCCCAACTTAGGTAGAGATTCTGAAATCAGATACAAGATTGTAAAGCGTACCCAGGAGCAGGTATAGACTCGAATCACAATTTAGTAGTGCGGAAGAGAAGACTTAAGTTTAAGAAATCAGTCAGGAAAAATTACTGCCCAAAGAAGTGGGATACAAAGAAGTGGGATGCAAAGAAGTGGGATAATGGATGACGGGATTCGCTTGATGTTCGCTGAGGCTATAGACACTGCGATATGGAATAGAACAGTAGGCACTTCAATTGAAGAGGAATGGACATCTCTAAAATGGGTAATCACAGAATCTGGAAAGAAAAACATAGGTACAAACTACCAAACTACGAAGGAACCATGAGTAACACAAGGAATACTCCAACTGATAAATGAAAGAAGGAAGTACAAAAATGTTCAGGGAAATGCTGGAATACGGAAATGAAATACGAGGGTTGCAGCAGTTTTTTCTTCAGCAATTCTTTATTGAATATAATGAGAATTACACACACGAAAGAATGGTGTTTTATCTACACACACTATTTTTCAACCTAATCTCCATACCTTTCTATGGCCTTCCTCGAGAGCGAAACAAGGACGTATATGCTCTGTCGATACCAATCCTTGTCCCGGAGGCGGAGCCAGTGTTTCACTGTGTGAATCAGCTCCTCATCGACCTCAAAATATCTTCCACGAAAGACGTCCTTTACTGAGTCCGTCCTCGTGAATGACATCATCTTGCTGCAACATGTCAGGTGTGACAGCCGTGGATGTTCTCCCCGACCACTGCAAATCGTGGAGCTCTGCCGTACCACATTCTGATGACCTCACCCTTCGTGCCCAGCGACTAACTGTACTTCTGTTGACAGCAGATGCTCCATAAACTTTGCACAAGCGTTTGTGAATATTCTCCACAGTTTCTTTTTCTGCAGTGAGAAATTCAATGACAGCACGTTATTTGTTAGGTACATTACCTACAGACAACCATTTTGAAGCAGTCCTGCGGCTACGCTACCAGTCGGCAGTGACGGAAACTCGGCGCGCTCACTCAGGAGACTTCAAATAATACACACGTAAAGTTTCGCATTCGTAGCGTTGGTTTAGGCTGAGAAAAAAATGCGCTACATTACTTTCTTGGCAGCCCTCGTAAACAGGTAGCGCAGGGAAGCTAAGGTGAAATGGCTACACGAAAAAAATGTGAAAAAAGAAAATGAGAAAAGAAATGACAGTCGGAAGGACTGACTTAGCATATAGTAAAGTCAAAACAACCTTTTTGTGAAATTAAATTCAAGGGTGGTAACATTAAGACTGCGCTGGAAAATCCACTCTTAAATACAGAGCAGAGAACAGATAGGTGGAAAGAGTATACTCAAGGCCTGTGTGAGGGCGAAGACGTGTCTGATGTTGTGATAGAAGCAGAAACAGGAGTTGGTATAGAAGGGATAGGGGATCCAGTTTTAGAATCAGAAGTTAAAAGAGTTTTGGAACATTAAGATCTAATAAAGCAGACAGGATAGATAACAATCCATCAGAATTTCTAAAATCATTGGGGTTAGTGGCAACAAGACGACTATTCATGTTGGTCTGCGGAATGTATGAGTCTGGCGATATACCATCTGACTTCCGGAAAAAAATCATCCACACAGTTCTGAAGATTGCAAGAGCCGATAAGTGCGAGAATTATGGTACAACCAGTTCTACAGTCTCATGCATCCAAGCTGCTGGCAAGAATAATACACAGAAGAATGCAAAAGAAAATTGAAGATTTGTTTGGATGACGGTAATTTTGGATTTAGGAAAGGTAATAGTACCAGTGGACCCGTGGTCTAGGAGAAGCGTCTTTGATTCATAATCAAAACGTTTTCGGTCTCGGGTTCGAATCCCACAGCTGCTTAAATTTCGATTAATAATCAGCATTGGGGCGCCCGAAGACTTCCGGCATAAGAAGTCACCCTCATTCTATCAACGGCCTTGTCAAAGAGGGGGGGGGGGGAGCGGACGGAGGTTCAGGGCATTCTCTTGTCCTAGGGGTGGAGAACAGCCCCTAAAGGCGGAAGAATCAGCATTGATCAACGGCATGAGGACGCGGAAGGCAGTGCAATCCACTGAATTCAAGACACGTAACATGTATCCACAAGATATGTGGCCTGTAATTGAAGAACTGTGATGATGATCTCCTAATTGGCAAAAGATTCCGTAATAGTCTCCAATTCAGATGTCCGGGAGGGGACTGCCAAGTGGGAGGTTAGTATGAGAAAAAGATTGAATAATCAACGGAAGGATAACGTTGTACCAGTCGGGGCGTAGAATGTCAAAAGCTTGAACGTGCTAGGGAAAGTAGAAAATCTAAAAAGGGAAGTGCAAAGGCTCAATCTAGATATAGTAGGTCTCAGTAAAGTGAAGTGGAAAGAAGACAAGGTTTTCTGGTCAGATGAGTACATGGTAATATCAACAGCAGTAGAAAATGGTATAACAGGAGTAGGATTCGTTATGAATAAGAAGGTAGGGCAAAGAGTGTGTACTGTGAACAGTTCAGAGACACGGCTGTTCTTATCAGAATCGACAGCACACCAACGACAACGGTAGTTGAGGTATGAATGCCGACGTTGCAGGCTGAAGGTGAAGAGATAGAGAAAGTGTATGAGGATACTGAAAGGCCAATACAGTATATAAAGAGGGATGAAAATCTAATAGTCGTGGAGGACTGGATTGCAGTTGTAGGGGAAAGAAGTAGAAGAAAAGGTTACAGGAAAATATGGGCTTGGGACAAGAAATGAGAGAGGAGAAAGACTAACTGAGTTTTATAACAATTTTCAGTTAGTAATAGCGAATACCCTGTTCAAGAATCACAAGTGGAGGAGGTATACCTGGAAAAGGCCGGGTAATACAGGATGATTTTAGTTAGATTACATCATTATCAGACAGAGATTCCGAAATTTAGTAGTGATGAACAGTAGGTTGAAGTTTAAGACATTAGTCAGGAACAATAAATATGCAAAGAAGTGGGATACGGAAGTACTAAGGAATGACGAGATACGCTTGAAGCTCTCTAAGGATATAGAAAGAGCAATAAGGAATAGCTCAGTAGACAGTACAGTTGAAGAGGAATGAAAATCTCTAAAAAGGGTCTTCACAGAATTTGGGAGGGAAAACATAGGTACAAAGAAGGTATCTTCGAAGAAACTATGGGTAACAGAAGAAATACTTCAATTGATTGATGAAAGGAGGAAGAACAAAACCGTTCCGGAAAAAGCAGGAATACAGAAATAGAAGTCCCTGAGGAATGAAATTAAAAGGAAGCATAGGGAGCTAAGACGAAATGGCTGCAGGAAAAATGTGAAGACATCGAAAAAGGAATGGTTGTCGGAAGGTCAGACTCAGCACACATGAAGGTCAAAACAACCTGCGGTGACATTAAAAGCAAGGGTGGTAACACTCAGAGTGCAATTGCAATTCCAGTGTTTAATTCAGCAAAAGAGCAATTAGGTGGAATGAATACATTGAAAACCTCTATGAGCCGGAAGATTTGTCTGATGTGATAGAAGAAGAAAAAGGAGTCGATTTAGAAGAGATAAGAGATCCAGTATTAGAACCAGAATTTAAAAGAGCTTTGGAGGACTTAGGATTAAATAAGGTAGAAGGGAGAGATAACATTCCATCAGAATTTCCAAAATCATTGGGGGAAGTGGCAACAAAAGGACTATTCATGTTGGTGTGTAGTATGTCTGGCGACATCATCCACACAATTCTGAAGACGGCAAGAGCTGACAAGTGCGATAATTATCGCACAATAAGCTTAGCAGCTCATGCAATTAAGTTGCTGACAAGACTAATATACAGAAGAATGGAAAATAAAACTGAGGATACGCTAGATGATCAGTTTGGCTTTAGGAAAAGTAAAGGCACGAGAGAGTCACTTCTGACGCTGCGGTTAATAATGGAAGCAACATTTAAGATAAATCAAGACACGTTCATAGGATTTGTCGACCTGGAAAAAGCGTTCGACTATGTAAAATGGTGCAAGATGTTCGAGATTCTGAAAAAAGTTGGGGTAAGCTATAGGTAGAGACGGGTCATATACAATACGTAGGACAGCCTAGAGGGACGACCAAAAATTAAGTGCTCGTATTAAAAAGGATGTAAGACAAAGATGTAGCTCTTCTCCCCTACTATTCAATCTGTACATCGAGAAAGCAATGATGGAAATAAAATAAATGTTCAGTTGTGTAATTAAAATTCAAGGTGAAAAGATATCAATGATACGATTCTCTGATGACATTGAAGTTTTGAGTTAAAATGAAGAAGAACTACATGATCTGCTGAACGGAATGAACAATCTAGTGCGTACAGAATATGGATTGAGAGTAAGTCGAAGAAAGGCGGAAGTAATGAGGAGTAGCAAAAACGTGAACCGTGAGTCTTAACATCAGGATTGATCGTCACGAAGTAGATGAAGTTATAGAATTCTGCTAGTTAGGAAGTAAAACAACCAATGACGGACGGAACAAGGAGAACATCAAAAGCAGACTCGCTATGGCAAAAATGGCATTCCTGACCAAGAGAAGCCAGATGGTATTAAACATAGACCTTAATCGGAGGAAGAAATTTCTGAGAATGTACGTCTGGAGTACAGCGTTGTATGGTAATGAAACACAGACTACGAGAAAACCGGCACAAAAGAGAACCGAAGCACCTGAGATGTGGTGCTAGAGACCAATGTTGTAAATTAGATGGACTGATAAGCTAAAGAATGAGGAGATTTCTACGCAGAATCGGAGAGGAAATGAATATTTGGAAAACACTGATATGGGGAAGGGGCAGGATGATAGGACATGCTAAGACATGAGGGAATGTCTTCCATGGTACTAGAGGGCGCTGTAGAGGCAAAAACTATAGAGGAAGACAGAGACTGGAATACATCCAGCAAAAATTGAGGACGTAGGTTGTAAGAGCTACTCTGAGATGAAGAGGTCAGCAGAGGAGAGGAGTTCGTGTCGAGCTGCATCAAATAAGTCAGAAGACTGATGACAAAAAAGAAAAATGTACCAGATAGGCAATTCTCACGTTGCGGTTAGTAATGGAACCAAGACAGAAGAAAAATCAGTACGCGTTCATAGGATTTGTCGACTTGGATAAAGCGCTTGACAATTTAAAATGTTGCAAGATGTTTGAAATTCGGAGAAAAATGGAGGTAAGCTATAGGGAATACAATATGTGCAAGAAACAAGTTGGAACATTAAGAGAGAGAGCGGAAGAACGAAGTGTTCAAAATCAAAAATAGTAAGACAGCGATGTATCCTTTAACTCCTACTGTTCAATGTGTACGTCGAAGAAACAATGACAGAAACAAAAGAAAGGTTCAAGAATGAGTCAAAATTCAAGGTGAAAGGATATCAATGATAACATTCGCTCATGTTATTGCTATCCTCGCTTAAAGTGAAGAAGAATTCTTGGGGTCCTCATTCGCCGGAAAACCAATGGCTACCTCAGCCACACTGTCTAAAGAAAATCCACAAACATGGATCAGTATCTGCACGCTCTCAGCCATCGCCTTGTGGCACAAAAATTTAGCATTCTGAACACCCTCATCCACTCATTGGTCATCGCAGACGCTGCAGATCTGTCTGGAATTAAACCTTGCTGGAAAATGGCTACAAACACCGTCAGGTACCACAGGGTGTTTCTGGTGGAACGCGCAAGAAAAACAGCACAGAAGAAGATAGCAGGAAATGTGGCACAGTGTCGGAAAAGACTAGCGGACTCCTGAAGAGACACAACATTTCATTGTTCAGACCCCAGCAAAAACACGACAGTCCAGGAGGCCTGTGAAGGACGATATAGGGCTCAGAACGCCCGGAGTGCGCAAAATACCCTGTCAGTGTGGCTGCTACTATGTCGGACAGACTGTACGTACAGTGGAGCAATACCAGACGGAAAGCTAGAGGTGGTTACGCCTACGCTGTTCAGAAAAATTAGCCGTTTTAGAAAGCACTTTAGAAAATCAACATCAAATTCTATTGAACGAAACGGCTATCATCAGGAAGATGAAGGGATTTTGTGACAGCGTTATAAAAGAAGCCATAGAAATAAAAATGTCTGAAAACATCATCAATATGGATGGCGGTTTGCAGCTCAGCACAGCCTGGGACCCGATCATGGCGACGGTCGCGGGACGAGTACATTACCCCATTTGGCGAGGAAAAGAGTACCAGTGACGTCACGACTAGTAGCACTTCTGTATAGCGGCGACGCCACGGCGGTGCGGTAACCATTTACCACTTGACAGTGGCCGAGGAGAGCTCGGTCGAAAGCTTGTGGGTTTTAACTGCCTGGCACCCCTGGAAAGCGGAGAAGATGTTATTAACTCTTTGATTGTATCCATAATGGATGCAAGGTCGTGGTCGCAAAAATCAGTGTTACAATGTCGGCTCTACCATCCATCTACAGAGTAAAAGACAATTTACGCGTTTTGAAAGTCAAGTCTTTATCATCAGAACAATAGTTCAATGATCTTTAAAACTGATCATCGTAAGACATAAGACACGAGACATAGGCAAGAAGATTAAAAGTACTCGTAACGGTAAAATAACGTGGCCACTTCTCTTACAGCCGTGGCCTCTGAAGATGGATATCCCCATCACCGTCAGCCCATAAAATAGATTAAAATGGAATTTCATATGTTATCCTGGACGTTGGTAGTGCCACAGTAACAGCTACATGCATACGTCCCTGTATCTTTCTGAACAACTTGCTTCTCAAAGTGGTTGCTAAACCACCACCAGTTATGCTAGAAAATACGCCTCCTTCTTGCCCACATAAGACAGAATTGCCTTCTTCCTCTTTATACTTAATGATACGCACCAAGTCTCACTCATTCCTATTGATGACCTGAAACAAATTGCATATATCAGACGGAAAACCAACATAATTGATAAACTTCAGAATACAAAGGGAAAAGAAACAACCTACTCCAGCTAATACATGATCACATAAACAAACACACATTTGCCTGCATCTCCTTTACAGAAAAAATTTAATACCAAGTTGCTTCTCCGTAGCGTTGGTATCCAAAAATACTTCAGCACAAACAGTAATCTGCAAGTCAGGTATTCACAAGCTTCTACGTGATAGTTGCCCACAATTCTACATAGACAGCAAGGAGCTTCACTCTAAAGTAACAGCAGCAGTTTGATGCGTTTCGGCAAGTAAACTTTGCAACACATTTGAAAGGACATGGTCACTCAACCACAGACATAAACACCACCTTCAGACTATACACACTGTCACCAGATGTAAGAATAAGAATCTTATTGAAGACATTATAATTTACAATCGCAGTTCCAGCTCACCACATCTAATCCTAAAGTTATTTGCACATATTTTGCATGAATTATTTAGAAACAAAAGCTATTAACTACACTACTGACCTTTAAAATTGCTACACCAAGAAGAAATGTAGATGATAAACGGGTATTCATTTGACAAATATATTATACTAGAACTAACATGTGATTACATTTTCACACAATCCTGGGAAATCAGTACCCTTAACAACCACCTCTGGCCGTAATAACGGCCTTGATACGCCTGGGCATGCAGCTTCAACACGATACCAGAGTTCAGGAGTAGTGACGCGTATTGTGACATGCCAGTTGCTCGGCCACCATTGACCAGACATTTTCAATTAGTGAGAGATCAGGAGAATATGCTGGCCAGGGCAGCAGGCGAACATTTTCTGTATCCAGAAAGACCCTACAGGACCTGCAACATGTGGTCGTGCATTAACCTGCTGAAATATAGGGTTTCTCAGGGATCGAATTAAGGGTAGAGGCACGGGTCGTAACACATCTGAAATTCTGAAATGTAACGTCCACTGTTCAAAGTGCCGTCAATGCGAACAAGAGGTCACCGAGACATGTAACCAATGGCACCCCATACCATCACGCCGGGTGAACGCCAGTATGGCGATGACGAATACACGCTTCCAATGTGCGTTCACCGCGATGTCGCCAAAAACGGATACGACCATCACGATGCTGTAAACAGAACCTGGATTCATCCGAAAAAATGACCCAGGTTCGTCGTTGAGTACACCATCGCAAGCGGTCCTGTCTGTGATGCAGCGTCAAGGGTAACCGCAGTCTTGGTCTCCGAGCTGATATTCCATGCTGCTGCAAACGTCGTCGAACTGTTCGTGCAGATGGTTGTTGTCTTGCAAACGTCCCCATCTGTTGACTCAGGGATCGAGACGTGGCTGCACGATCCGTTACAGCCATGCGAATAAAATTCCTGTCATCTCTACTGCTAGTGATACGAGGCCATTGGGATCCAGCAAGGCGTTCCGTATTACCCTCCTGAACCCACCGACTCCATATTCTAATAACAGTCATTGGATCTCGACCAACGCGAGCAGCAATGTCGCGATGCGATAAACCGCAATCGCGATAGGCTACAATCCGACCTTTATCAAAGTCTGAAACGTGATGGTACGCATTTCTTCTCCTTACAAGAGGCATCATAACAACTTTTCACCAGGCAACGTCGGTCAACTGCTGTTTGTGTATGAGAAATCGGTTGTAAACTTTCCTCATGTCAGCACGCTGTAGGTGTCGCCACCGGCGCCAACCTTGTGTGAACGCTCTGAAAAGCTAATCATTTGCATATCACAGCATCTTCTTCCTGTCGGTTAAATTTCGCGTCTCTAGCACGTCACTTCGCGGTGTAGCATTTTTAATGACCAGTAGTGTATTTGTCCGCTCATAACCACCGATCTTGTACTATTAAACTCCTTGGCGTGTAAGATAATTTCATGTAAATTACTTAATTTGTTTAAATCTAATGAATGTTCATGACATGAAAGCTTTCTATAATAGGTTATTCACCAAATATTGCTTCCACTGAAGAAAAAATAAATAAAATTGTAGTTATGTCTGGTTATGCCTGTTGACAACTGCTAATCGTAAGAACATATGTAACGTAAAAAGGAATGACATATTATTTATTATTGACTATGTAACATATTTTAATTTGGCAGTAACAGTTTCATATATTATAATCTGGCAGTACGGTTTTATAATAATGGAATGATTTTTGAAAACTGTAGTGTCCACTATGTTTCTATATGTGTAACATCTCTGTGCCTCTTAGCTGTAAACTCTTTGGGTATAAGTTTTGTATTTAAATGTTAATGTTTTAGATGCTATGTATTTACGTTTCAGGTACAGTTAATAAACGTTTAAAGGCTATCAGTGTGTAGTAATCGGTTTATGGTGGTGCTCATTATTATTTTGGTGACAAATGTACAACTGACCTCTGAATACCCCATCTACACTGAACAACCAAAGAATCTGGTACACCTGCCTAATATCATACAGAGCCCCCGCGAGCGCGCAGAAGTGCCGCAACAGGTGTCATGGACTCGACTAATGTCTGAAGTAGTGCTGAAGGAAAGTGACGTGATGAATCCTCCAGGACTGTCCATACATCCGTAAAAGTACGAGGGGTGGAGAACTCTTCCAAGGAGCACGGTGCAAGGCATCCCAGACACGCTCAATAATGTTATGTCTGTCGAGTTTCGTGGCCAGCGGAAGTATTTAAACTCAGAAGAGTGTTCCTGGAGCCATTCTGTAGCAATTAAGGACGTGTGGGATGTTGGATTGTCTTGCTGGAATTGCCTGAGTCTGTCGGAATGCACAATCGATATGAATGGATGCAGTTGCACAGACAGGATACTTACGCACGTGCCACCCGTCAGAGTCGTATTTAGACCTATTAGGAGTCCTATATCACTCCAATTTCACATGCCCCACACCAATACAGAGCTGCCACAAGCTTGAGTAGTCCCCTGCTGACACGCAGGGTCCACGGATCCATGTGGTTGTCTCCATACCTATACACGTCCATCGACTCGATACAATTTGAAACTAGACTCGTCCGGCCAGGCAACATGTTTCCAGTCGTCAACAGACCAATGTCGGGGTTGATGGGCTCAGGCGAGGAGTAAAGCTTTGTGTCATGCAATCGTCAATGGTACCCATATCGATGATGTTTCGTTGAATGGTTCGCACTATGACACTTGTTGATGGGCCAACATTGAAATCTGCAGCAATTTGCGGTCGGCTTGCACTTATGTCAGGCTGAAAGATTCTATTTAGTCGTCGTTGGTCGCGTTCTTGCAGGATCTTTTTCCAGCCGGAGATCTGATGTTTTACCGGATTCCTGATATTCAGGATACACTCGTGAAATGGTCGTACAGGAAAATCCCCACTTCATCGTTACCTCGGAGATGCAGAGTCCCGTCTCTCGTGCGCCATCTGTAACAGGAACCGATCTAACGACTGCGCTAGACACTTTTTGTCTTATACAAGCGTTTCTGTCCGCAGCGCCGTATTCTGACAGTTTACATATCTCTGTATTTGAATAAGCATGCCTATACCAGTATCTTCGGCGCTTCGGTGTATATGTAAGTACATTCAATTCTTACAGCTTCGCCACATCCAGTGGTGTTACTTATGTCTCCCTAGTCAATATCATCTAATTTGCATTTTAGAACCATGATCTCTGGCAGTGAATGCACAAACATAAAACTTAACGTGTGAGCACCTGAAGATGCGCTAGATTCCTAAACTTGTTGTAATTTAAATACACTGATGATCCAAAACACTGATACGACTCACGCCAACCACGAGACTGAATCCCGACAGGTGGTGTTAAGGGCACGAAGATATGTAAGTGGAGCAGAGACAAATGGAGAATCATTTCAGCGACGATACGGATCGGATGTTAGGTAGTCCACTGACAGAAGCAACTTTGAGAAACGGTACGTTCTCATGGCCGGGCGTGTCGGAACTAGTGACTCGGCGAACCTGGTCGACTGTTCAGTTGCTATTGCCGTTAGTGTCTATGGTAAATGGTTGACGATCCCTTAATCCACTAGTAGACGGAAGCCTGTGGCGGAATTAAGGACTGAGTTTAGCACTGGCACAGGGACAAGTGTTTTCGAAGTACACTGTTCATCGCACATTGTTGAACACGGGACTCCGCAGTAGACGTATTCCCATGTTGACCCAACAACATCGTTGGGTCTGCATCATCCACCGTGAACCATGGATCAATGCAAACCTGTGGCCTGATCCGAATGAGACTTCTCAGCTGTTGTACCGAAATGGTTATGTTCCTAACACATAAACCAGTCACAATAATGTTACCAACGCCTATCTTCAACGTTAACGTGCAAAAATCACTCACAAAGGTCAGGTGGCAGCTCTAGCTGTGGAGGAGTGTAAAAAGCGTGTCGGGGGGATCCTAAATAGTGCAGTCGTTGTTGTAATGTGGAAACTGATCAATTTCTCTGACATCCAAAGGGCTTATGATCATTATCTTTCGGGTCAGGAAGCATTTCTGAAACGGCTGTTTGTAAACTGTTCGCTTGCCGCCTTGGTTAAAGTACACCTTGCACGGCAGATTGCCGCTATCCAAAACATGCGTCAAGGCAACTATGCTGTATCACGCACCATAGATGACAGTAGTCATGTGAACGGGCGAACAGACAAGCAACTGTTGAGCAACTGAACTTCCAGAAGGACCATGGGGCTACCAACAATGTCTCTACATCGAAAGTTTCTGTGCATGGACATCTGCAACAAGCGTTTGATTCAAGTACCCATGCTGACTGCTGTTTATCGGCGACGAAGGCTGGAATTTTCGCGCAAGTACCAAAGTCGACGTCCACGGAGTTGTAACAGGTAGCCTCTCCAAATGAATCACGTTTCATGCCCCATTGGGCGTGAAACATGTCAAAGCAAACACTTTAAAACAATCGTCGGATGGTTCCATAACTGACGCGGGGGCGTTATGATCTATGGAATGTTTTCGTGACATCCCCTGGGCGATCTCGTCATTCTGGAAGGTACAATGGTGTAACAGAAGTATGCATCTATCCTTGAGGACCATGTCCACCCCTATATGCAGTTTGTGTTAGTTCGGCACGTAGGCGTCTACCAGCACGACAACGCAAAGTGTCACTCAGCTCGCAAAGTAGGCGCGTGTTACGAAAAGCACCAGGACCAATTTACAATACTCCCTTGACCACCAGGCTCTCTGGATTTAAATTGAGTCAAGAAACTGTGGAACCACTTTGAACGGGCTGTTCGCGCAATGGATCGTCAATGGACAAATCTTATGAAGCTGGCCATGGCATTGTAGCTGGCAAGGCACATCACAGTCGCTACCTTCCAGGAGTCCACGGACTCTCTTCCTGCACGTCTGGCAGCGGTCCAAGCTGAAAAAGTAGATTATTCAGGCTTTTGAAAGGTGGTCACATCAGTTCGACTGGACAGTGCATAAACATAAAACTATGACTGTTTCATTCACAGGGTATTACAATCACTCGGAATTAAAGAATCATGGATATCCATCATAACAGATAAGCAAGGACCCACAATGGCTCCAGAAAATTATAGCGTCACGAGTTCTTAGATGGGAACAAACGCCACCCAAACGTATCTGTCAGATTTAAAGTTTCTACGACATCTAAATAAAGCGTCAAAGAAAATCCACCTACTCATTCCTATCCAGCGGGCATTATATCCCGCGAGTTTTTTTTTTCTAGTACATTACATTAAACAACACGTAATTCAACATTCAATACAGATAAACATGCAAAAGAAAACGTAAAATTAAAAAGAAGGTGCCATTGCAGACGAATATATAGCACACGTAAATCTTACAACAATGACGAAAATGTGTAAAGAGAAAGTATTCGCAAGAATAGTATAACTGATAAGATAAGCATTTAATAAAAGAAATTAATTTCAATCTAACGGTTTCAAATTCTGGAAGTGTGCTTGAAAGTGCCTGACATTTACGTTACGTGAGATTGGTAACAGCAATGAGACGTCGCAAAGAAAACACTTACGTAAGTCTTTTTGAAACTATTTTTCGGAAGAAGAGCTGCCTAACAGTCATAATGTCGGATGAAGAAACAGCTGTAGGAAATGGCGTGTCGTCATCCCATGTTGGCAGTCTACAAGCCACATTAGTGCAGACCTTATTAAGAAATTCCGCTTGTAATGGCCACTTGTACGAGCATCGGTCAATAAGTAATGCCCCACATTCCTTTCTCAAAACACATTTACCATTAAGTCAGAATTTTAAGAGAGTATACCATGTCTTTTCCATGCCCTATTTTTCTACGTAGTCTCCATCACGTTCAATGGCCATACGCCAAAATTGTGGAAGAGCATGTATTTTCCGCTGGTAAAAACTCTTGTCCTGTAGGTGTAGACATGTTTTCACTGCTTGACTGACACTCTCGGCATCTTCAATGTGTGTTCCCCGTAGAGAATATTTAAGCTCCAACAATTCAGATTAATTAGCCTTTCTTTGATTCCTGTGGTCCGCTGTGAGCATTCGTGAAACCCATCGTGAGTACCTCTTTGAATATCCGAGACTCTCGATCATTGCAGACGCACTTCCAATGCTGACCGACAACTGTAGAGCCAATTGTCGAGTTGTGATGCGGCGGTCTGCACGAATAACGGCATCCGCACGATTCAGCATGTCTGGAGCAGTGGCTGTGACACAACGTCCCGAGCGTGGCTGATCATGGAGCTCTATTTCTGAATTTCCTGAGGCTGTAACTTTCTTTACCCATCGCCCAACTGTACTCCTATCTACTGCAGCATCGCCATACAGTGCACACAAACGTTTATTGTTGTTCACCATGGTTTCTTTTTCTGCACATAAGAATTCAACAACAGCACGCTACCTGTAACGTGAATCGTATGTAGACGCTGTTCTGCCATATGTCAGAACTGTTCTAAACTTCGCCGGCGCACTGAACAAACATCTAATATTAAGCAACAAGAAGGAGGTTTGTCTATGCATATTAATGGCTTTTTTTAAAAAAATGTGGGGCATTACTTATTGAACGACCCTCGTATATAGTTCCATTAGAAAATGAGTTATTCATAGCTTCCTCGTTGACTGAAGTATATGGAGTCAGCGATGTAGACTCAAAAAAAAACGTGATTTTTACCGACGTCAATGTGCTTTTTAAGCATTTACTACCACCGTTCCAATGTTGTAGTCATATTTCTTAGCTATTAGCTTGTGACGAGATTCAGGTCTGTACATTTATATTTCACAGAAAGTGAAATGTATCAAAAACTTTTCACTTGGTGAACACTTTAGTCCACTGTCTGAACGTCCTAGCTTTCAGACTATTAAGTATTTTGTGAGAAGAAGCTTATTTGTACTCCACCGCTCTATGCAGTGAATCATCGGTAAACTGGTCTTTTCAGTTTTGTAGCTTTCACATTGTCATTTTCTGCTGCAACAGCTTAACGCGAGAATCACTTCGATCTGAAAGTCCATTGAGTTCAGAGTCCGCGCTATACACCGAAAACAGTCTAAACAACAAGTACGTTACTTCATTGTCCCCCACATGGTAATTTTCGAGTTTACTTTGTGAAATGAAAGTCCGGCGGGGGGGGGGAGTACTTTAATATATCTATATTGTAACTTCACAGTCTGCGATATGTATCGAAAGCATCCCATGTTACACATCTAAAACACAGATAAGTCTGCTGCTATAAACACACCATTCCGTCGCTTACACACAGCCAGTCCCTGCCATTCACCCCCGACTCCCTTTCTACAATTCGACACATTTCGAAGCTCATCTCTCTTCCAGAACATTACACGGATCACAAAGCTTTAAACTTTCGAGCGAAATCTTTCTAGCATACAACCATGGAAAATGAGAAATAATAATTCCACTGTTGCCAGTTACAGAGCTTATATGAATAGAAACATCAAACGTGCACTGTTGCGTTCGGAGAGAGGGAAGCAAATGAAAAAGTTATATCTTCAGGCTTTGCCGTTCACTTTTCCTGCAGGATTCGGAATTCTGAGGAAACAGTTTAGCAGAGGGTCATAAACGTTGTCTCTCGCCTTTGCGCTAGTGAAAGAAGATTGTCTTTTGGTTTGCATGGGTCCGAAACTTGCCCTGCTTTCTTAAGCGCCGAGACGCATTTGTCTCTGGGATGGGATTCAACTTTAATTAAAACATATGAATGTTAAACAACTGTATATGTTCTTCTACAATTTACATAGACATAGCCGAGAGCAGCTTTCATTGATCAAACCGCTGAGGTACAGAAATAGTAATCAATAAATGCTAAAATCAGCAAACATAATTATCAAAAGAAATGGCCCTAGAGTTTGAAGTTCAGGAGAGATGTCAATTCCTGTAAGATTCTTAACATATTACAAAGACAGCTGAAACCATGAAGTAGCCGTCAAAGTGATTAAAACAGATTAGCTACATTGATGGCTTTCCACATGTGTAGAGTGTCTTCTCATCTCACTGCACGAGGGGGACATAGTCTCTCTCGTTGATAATTAACGGTGGCACTTATACACGATCAACATTTCTGCCTTCTACTCTAGATAATGAGAAGGTAAACTTTACTCTTTATCCAGGCTACTCGTTCCAATAGTATAACGCTTGTATAAAAGGAGTGGTTTTACAGTAACCGTTGGTCTGAATAGAAGGTGAGAAACTGAAGCCGGGGTGACTGCGCTCTGAAGTTTTATGGTTTCTGAACGTCCGCACACTCGTGTGCTTTCGACTTCAAAAAATGTGGTAAGTGCAAAACGCCAGAGGGGTCAAGGACTTTTGACTCCAACTGTCGCAACAGTGGTTTTCACAGCACTGCGCCTCTTCTCGGAAGAAGAAGAGCCGTTTGAATATTTTATTTTATTTTTTAATATAGCGATTGCGACCGTCTTGATCAAATAATAAAATTCTCCCAAAACGATTGTTCCTCACTACGTCAGCAATCGATCTGTTATGATTTCTTCTGTGTCTGAACTTTTTATAAGGGGTAAATGTGCGTTTAACTTCTAAATAAAATTTATAACGTGGTAACTAGTTTATCAGTGCGTCAGTCGTTAAAAATGGGTTCAGAGTCGGTAATGATAGGTATTAATTTCAAATGTCTAGGGAGTCTTTCTTTGCTATTGTTACGAACGCACATGTACACGCCCCGACGTGTGTCTAGGCTTGTCAGGATAATGGCGTTACAGCACTTTAGCAAAAGAGTATGTTACACTGCTATCGTTCATAAAATATTCGTTTGGGCAAAATTGCACAGACACGTCTGATACATATTTCTGGTGTCACTGTAATTCGCTGTATTTTGCACCAGGATCGTTATCTCCTTGTTGCCATACGCTCCACTTATTTTGATGAATGGCGCTCGCTATCAGGTATTCTTGTACCAAAGAGGTACGTTCGATGACCAGTATCAGGATTCTAAAAATATCTGTGGTACATCTTATTTATTTAAAACCTTGTGTCAGCAGTAACAAGACGTGTTTTTCTAACCACCATTCCTAAAGTCTTTCGGATGCAGGATGGCAAGTAAATGAGTCAGAAAGGTGTTGAACGGATTCCTGCTCAGTTTCAAGATAGTAATTGCTATATGTGTGCGCCATTCCGTTGGAAATGTATTGCTACGGTACAGGACACTATAAATGTCGATGTGCGTGTTCTTAACGGATCTCAGGAGTCGACATCATTGAATAGGTGATGTGATCGACTGTTGGTGCAGTATTTACATTTGTTCCAACTCTCCTATCTCAAATAGTTTTTTCAGCATCTGTACTGGACGTCCGTGGATTCTGGAGTCCCCAAGTGTAGGAGCTTTGCAGGCAGTCAGTGCGAGAGCCCGTTTACCAGCGAACACCTCTATCTAGTCTTTACGAATGATATTTATTCGTCTTTTCCTTCTGACGTTTCATCATTAAGGAAAAACACAAAGAAGTGCTTTATTGATTTTCTGACAGTCAAAAATGGTTCAAATGGCTCTGAGCACTATGGGACTTAACTTCTGAGGTCATCAGTCCCCTAGAACTTAGAACTACTTAACCCTAACCAACCTAAGGACGACACACACATACATGCCCGAGGCAGGATTCGAAACTGCGACCGTAGCAGTCGCGGGGTTCCAGAGTGAAGTGCCTAGAACCACTCGGCCACACCGGTCGGCTTCTGACAGTCACGCCAATTATTTCGCTTTTCCTGTATAAATCCGCGTTTCGCACGAACGTCTAACAGTTTAGCATTTCATAGACGTATCCGAAGTAGAAATTTGTTTAAGTATTTTAAAAGCTTGTCACCGCTTTTTAATAAGAGAGTCGCAGTCTAATTTCCATCATGGTGCCAGTGGTTCTCTCGGTACGTAGACTGGACTAAATGTGGGAAGCGATGCAATAGTTCTATCATAAATTATATTAAAAAATTGTATAGTAGCTTTCTGTATGTGACGATGATGTGGTTATAGCCGTAATTCGTTCCTCTAATATTCCATCAAGGTCTATCCAGTTTATTTTGTTAACTTCCCACATTCTTGATTGATTACTGATTATCATAGGTTAATCTCTAAGCAATAGTGGTCTTATCCCTTGGGATGGTTGAAGATATTGCTCTGGAGATCCGTAGCGGTATTTGTTGAATACAGAGTTACGTCGAGAGCGGATTGGAATTCTTCTGGTTACGGAATCAATCAAAACATAAAAACGGAACCACCTATAATGTGAAATAATCCTCTCCGTCATTGTCTTGATAGTCACATCCCCAAGCGCAGCGGTGGGAATTAACATCTCCAGCAATAACTGATAAAGGTTCTACTCTATTCGACTAAATACCCGCTGTCCCTCTTGAGATATCTGTTCCCTGTGGGCAGGACGACACTCTTCAGTTGTATGTTTTCTGTCGTTCCTTAGTTGCTTCTACGTTATTACTATTATTACTATCTACTTAGAAAAGTGGTCCGTTGATGTAACTGAATTCAGTTGCATAGATGGGCCGCTTCTCCAAGAAGAGAATGGCAATAACAATGACACTATCCTTAATTTTTTGTCAACTATACTGGTCCTACCAGCCACACCCTGTATACTACTGCTGTTAAAGTACTCAATTTTTATTTCATCGTGAGGCAAATGTGAACGTAGCTTTCCTCTGGCATACTGCTAGTCATGTCCAAACACAAGAAATCCTCTAAAATAAACAGAAGACCCTTGTCTGAACCATGTTTCGCGGATACTTCACCATTTTCTTATGCCATTGTCCCACATCGCCGCAGGGTCGGCGTGATTATTAACCGATGTGGCATGGTTGATTTAAGGGGTAGCCGGATGCCGTACTTGTTGCCATCCTTGACGCAATTTGTGTATCCCAGCTGTAGTGTTATCCATGTGAAAGAGAGCGAAAGTTTTCTAAATGTTTTCTAATCTTGTAACTGAGGCGATATTTGGGTAACAGCACGGTATTCACCTAGTAGGATATGTAAAACCGCCTTAAAACAACATCCAGACTTGTCGGCATCCCGACCATCGTCGTTAATCCGCCAGGCGGATTTGTCCCGGAAGCGGCACTTAACACACACGGCTATCCGGGTCGGCAGCCAAGACAGATACAATTCTGCGTCAGAAACATTCCCCTCCACATCACTCGAAGTTGCTGAGGGCCTGTTTGTTCCTCAGATGGAATGCATGCACTTGCGTTTTCCTGGGATTTTGTTTTAACAAGTTTTTACAGCGGTATTTACCTAATTCCTCCGAAGTAGCGTTTTAATTTAGACCCACCTGCGCCGAGGTCTCTCTCTCTGGGAACAGAGGGCTAGATCGCCATCACAGATGAAACTTAGTGTATTATTAGGCAGATTTTGATCGTTCACATATACACTGAGTGTGAACGAGGTCATGTAATAGGGCTATGGGGAGCTGGATGTTCGTTCTGCGATACTGCAGAAAGACATGGCAGGGCTGTAGCTACTGTGCATGATTGGTGGCAGCGGTGGTCACGGGAATGAATGGTCGCAAGAAGAACGGCCACCGGACAGCTACGTGGGGCTACCGAGAGGGAACACCACAGAGTTCGGCGTATCGCTCTGGCGCATCTTACTACACCTGCAGCAGCAAAATTAGCAGCGGTTAGGTTACTTCAAGGACAGCTCCTAGCCAGACGCCTTGTAGCGTGCATTCCACTGACCCCCAACGCCACTTGCGATTTCAGTGGTGCCAACCGAGAGCTCATTGGAGGTCAGTGTGGAGGCCTGTTGTGTTTTCTGATGAAAGCCGGTTCTGCCTTGGTCAGTGATGGCCGTGTGTTGGAGGCCAGCTGAGGGGTTGCAACCGACCTGTCTGCGTGCTAGATACACTGTACATACACCCTGAAATATGGTCTGGGTCGCAGTTTCCAGGATGACTCTCGTGATTAGCTCACGCAACGCACGTGAATATGATGATTCGACCCGTTGTGCTGCCATTCGTTAATAGCATTCGAGGGGATTCTCCAGCAGGATAACGCTCGCACACGTATCGCCGTTGCAGCCCAATATGCTCTACAGAGCATGGTCCGCTCGATCATCAGATCTGCCTCCAATAGAGCACATCTGAGACACAATCGGATGACAACTACATGGCAGCATCATTCGCAAACAGCAGTAATCTTCCTTGTATTGACCGACCAAGTGCAGCGGGCGTAGAATTAAATCCCATAAATTGACATCCAGCACCTGTACAACACAAAGAATGCACGTTTGCATGCTTACATTCTACATTCTGGAGGTTACGCAGGTTATTAATGCACCAGATTTTACATTTGCACTGGCTTATATCCCGCTTACATTAACCTACAATCTTAAAATTTATATTTTTATGTACATGAGTTCATGGCAATACCCAACGCCAAATTATTTCAGAATTTGTTGGAGCGCTGCTCACACTTTAGAGCAGGGTCAGTGGAGCGAACTGGCCTAACAGCAAATACGAAGAACCAGCCTTGATCGCGTAGCCGTAACAGTGTATGCAGACAGGATTATACGCAGATGCATCAATAAATAAATGTGTCACAAGGTCTTCCCATTTACTCCACTTTACATAACCTTCATATTTCCACAAAATCATGTAAAGGAAACGAACTCTTGATAGAAAAATAATATTGAATTTATAATAAGCAGAACTGAAGAAATTAATTCAATACTATCAGGAGCCGTTCACATACAATCAAGCCGATTGTTACTTGCTAACTTTCTGTCTGCAAGCAACGGATCGTATTAATTTTGAAACATAAATTTTATCGTGAACTGCTCGCTCAGCATTGGCAAATGAAGGGGTCTTGAACCGTAAAACACTGAAGCGCCAAAGAAACTTCTTTAGGCATGCGTATTAAAATACTGAAATTTGTAAACGGACAGGATACGGCGCTGAGGTGGAAAACGTCTGTATAAGACATCAAGTGTCTGGCACAGTTCTTAGAACGGTAACTGCTACAATGCCAGATTATCAAGACTTAAATGAGTTTGAAGGTGCTACATCTCCGAGGCAGCAATAAAGTGGGGATTTTCCCGTACGACCATTTCACGAGTGTACCATGCATATCAGGAATCCGGTAAAACATCAAATCTACGACATTGCTATGTCCTGAAAAAGACTTTGCAGGAACAGGACCAACGACCCCTGAGTAAAATCGCTCAGCGTGACAGAAGTACAACCGCTCCGCAAAGTGCTGCAGATTTTAGTGCTGAGCCATCAACAAGTGTCAGCGTGCGAACTATTTAACGACACATCATCGACATGGGATTTCGGAGCCGAAGGCCCAGACGTGTACCCTTGATGACCGCAAGACACAAAGCTTTACGCCTCGCCTTGGCCCGTCAACACCGACATTGGACTGCTGATAACTGGAAACATGTTGCCCGGTCTGACGCGTCTCGTTTCAAACAGTATCGAGCGGATGGACATGTACAGGTATGGAGACAACCTCATGGATTCATGGACCCACCCTGCATGTTAGCAGCGGACTGTTCAAGGTGGAGGAGGCTCTGTAATGGTGTGAGGCGTTTGCAATTGTGGGGATATGGGACGGTTGATACGTCTAGATACGGCTTTGACAGGTGACACTTATATAACCATCCTGTCTGATCACCTGCATCTATTCATGTGTAGTGTACATTCCGACGGACTTGGGCAATTCTATCAGGACAATGTGTCACTGTCACTTCCAGAATTGCTACAGACTGGCTTCAGGAACACTCTTCTGAGTTTAAAGGCTTCCGCTAGCCATCAAACTCCCCAGACATGAACGTTATTGAGCGTATCTGGGATGACTTGAAACGTGCTGTTCAGAAGAGATCTCCAGCCCCTCGTACTCTTAGGGATTCATGGACAGCCCTGCAGTATTCATGGTGTCAGTTCCCTCCAGCACTACTTCAGACATTAATCGAGTCCATGCCATGTCGTGTTGCGGCATTTCTGCGCGCTCACTGGGGCCGTACACGATATTAGGCAGATGTACCAGATTCTTTGGCCCTTCAGCATATATCTTAGGGTCTTTTGACCGTACATTGACTTTGAAGCAGCACTGGCTGAATGTAAAAGAAAAAGTATCTATCAGAAACGACATAGTGCGCAAAAATATGGTAACTTTCTGTGACGCAGCAGCGAGAACTGATATAACTACAGCTTGAACTAGTTACTGGATGTCTGAAAGCTACACCGAGGAGCAAACTCTTTAGCTTGAATTGCTCCATTGGTCATCAGGCATGAGATTGTTGCATACAGAGAAAGGCCATCCTCCTCCTTCATGACTGACGTCCAGGTAAAGTTTATAGAGAACAAAAGATAACACTGTCCATAGACATGTTCGCAGATATCTATTTAGCATATAAGATCGGAAGATCACTGGGTGGCACCATCGGAAAACCTTGCTATTGATTTCGCTGGGGATGAGCCCGTGTGGATAAGAGTATAGCCTCAGAACTGAGGTCGCAGTTTCAAACGTAAACTTCCAAATTAGGGTTGCCCCACGCCATCAACCGTTTGATACTGTGGAGTTAAACGAACGACAGAGCACTTACAGTAATGCATGTCTTGCAACATGTGCCATTGATAACTTGACATCCACAAGCTCTGAAGCTATTGTGATTGCTAACTACTGGTCGAAGGTTGTTTACTTTGTGAATTTGGTCTATGTTTCTTTTGTTTAAGATTCTTTTAAGCTATACTAATGAAGCCTATGATCTGTAAGATGTAACATTATTTTCAATTAGCTGTTATTACACAAATGTTACAATGTATGTACCCATGGTCTAGAGGGCCGGCACGGTAACTAAGCGTGTTCGGTCAGAGGGTTAGTTAACCTCTGTAATAAAAAACTGAGATAATGGATCAACTACGAACTGAAACGGGTGTATTGCGACGCCCACACCGAGCAGATACAACGAACGAAAACGAACAAAATGAGACTACAAAAATAAACGGGGGGTAGCGTCTTTGATTCATAATCAAAACGTCTTCGGTCCCGGGTTCGATCCCCCCCACTGCCTAAATTTTGATAAATAATCGGCATTGGCGGCCGAAAACTTCCGGCATAAGAAGTCAGCATCATTCTGCCAACGGCCTTGTCAAAGAGGGCGGAGGAGCGGATAGAGGTTGAGGGCACTCTCTTGTCCTAGGGGTGGGAAATTGCCCCTAAAGGCGGAAGAATCAGCAATGATCAACGACGTGAGGATGCAGAAGGCAATGGGAACCACTGCATTAAAGACACGTAACGTGTATCCACAGGACATGTGGCCTGTATTTGAAGAAGTGTCATTATGATCTCTCCATTGGCAATAGATTCCGGAATAGTCCCCCATTCGGATCTCCGGGAGGGGACTGCCAAGGGGGAGGTTACCATGAGAAAAAGATTGAATAATCAACGAAAGGATAACGCTCTACGAGTCGGGGCGTGGAATGTCAGAAGCTTGAACGTGGTAGGGAAACTAGAAAATCTGAAAAGGGCAATACAAAGGCTCAATCTAGATATAGTAGGGGTCAGTGAAGTGAAGTGGAAGGAAGACAAGGATTTCTGGTCAGATGAGTATCGGGTAATATCAACAGCAGCAGAAAATGGTATAACAGGTGTAGGATTCGTTATGAATAGGAAGGTAGGTCAGAGGGTATGTTACTGTGAACAGTTCACTGACCGGGTTGTTCTAAGCAAAATCGACAGCAGACCAACACCGACAACGATAGTTCAGGTATACATGCCGACGTCGCAAGCTGAAGATGAACAGATAGAGAAAGTGTATGAGGGTATTGAAAGGGTAATGTAGTATGTAAAGGGGGACGAAAATCTAATAGTCATGGGCGACTGGAATGCAGTTGTAGGGGAAGGAGTAGAAGAAAAGGTTACAGGAGAATATGGGCTTGGAACAAGGAATGAAAGAGGAGAAAGACTAATTGAGTTCTGTAACAAGTTTCAGCTAGTAATAGCGAATACCCTGTTCAAGAATCACAAGAGGAGGAGGTATACCTGGAAAAGGCCGGGAGATACGAGAAGATTTCAATTAGATTACATCATGGTCAAACAGAGATTCCGAAATCAGATACTGGATTGTAAGGCGTACCCAGCAGCAGATAGACTCAGATCACAATATAGTAGTGATGAAGAGTAGGCTGAAGTTCAAGACATTAGACAGGAAGAATCAATACGCAAAGAAGTGGGATACGGAAGTACTAAGGAATGACGAGATACGTTTGAAGTTCTCTAACGCTATAGATACAGCAATATGGAATAGCGCAGTAGGCAGTACAGTTGAAGAGGAATGGACATCTCTAAAAAGGGCCATCACAGAAGTTGGGAAGGAAAACATAGGTACAAACAAGGTAGCTGCGAAGAAACCATGGGTAACAGAAGAAATAAGAAATACTTCAGTTGATTGATGAAAGGAGGAAGTATAAACTTGTTCCGGGAAAATCAGGAATACAGAAATACAAGTCGCTGAGGAATGAAATAAATAGGAAGTGCAGCGAAGCTAAGACGAAATGGCTGCAGGAAAAATGTGAAGACATCGAAAAAGATATGATTGTCGGAAGGACAGACTCAGCATACAGGAAAGTCAATACAACCTTTGGTGACATTAAAAGCAACGGTGGTAACATTAAGAGTGCAACGGGAATTCCACTGTTAAATGCAGAGGAGAGAGCAGATAGGTGGAAAGAATACATTGAAAGCCTCTATGATGGTGAAGATTTGCCTGATGCGATAGAAGAAGAAACAGGAGTCGATTTAGAAGAGATAGGGGATCCAGTATTAGAATCGGAATTTAAAAGAGCTTTGCAGGACTTAGGTCAAATAAGGCAGAAGGGATAGATAACATTCCATCAGAATTTCTAAAATCATTGGGGGAAGTGGCAACAAAACGACTATTCACGTTGGTGTGTAGAATATATGAGTCTGGCGATATACCATCTGACTTTCGGAAAAGCATCATCCACACAATTCCGAAGACGGCAAGAGCTGACAAGTGCGAGAATTATCGCACAATCAGCTTAACAGCTCATGCATCGAAGCTGCTTACAAGAATAATATACAGAAGGATGGAAAAGAAAATTGAGAATGCGCTAGGTGACGATCAGTTTGGCTTTAGGAAAAGTAAAGGGACGAGAGAGGCAATTCTGACGTTACGGCTAATAATGGAAGCAAGGCTAAAGAAAAATCAAGACACTTTCATAGGATTTGTCGACCTGGAATGGAAAAAGCGTTCGACAGTATAAAATGGTGCAAGCTATTCGAGATTCTGAAAAAAGTAGGGGTAAGCTATAGGGAGAGACGGGTCATATACAATATGTACAACAACCAAGAGGGAATAATAAGAGTAGACGATCAAGAACGAAGTGCTCGTATTAAGAAGGGTGTAAGACAAGGCTGTAGCCTTTTGCCCCTACTCTTCAATCTGTACATCGAGGAAGCAATGATGGAAATAAAAGAAAGGTTCAGGAGTGGTATTAAAATACAAGGTGAAAGGATGTCAATGATACGATTCGCTGATGACATTGCTATCCTGAGTGAAAGTGAAGAAGAATTAAATGATCTGCTGAACGGAATGAACATTCTAATGAGTACACGGTATGGTTTGAATGTAAATCGGAGAAAGACGAAGGTAATGAGAAGTAGTAGAAATGAGAACAGCGAGAAACTTAACATCAGGATTGATGGTCACGAAGTCAATGAAGTTAAGGAATTCTGCTACCTAGGCAGTAAAATAACCAAAGACGGACGGAGCAAGGAGGACATCAAAAGCAGACTCGCTATGGCAAAAAAGGCATTTCTGGCCATGAGAAATCTACTAATATCAAATACCGGCCTTAATTTGAGGAAGTAATTTCTGAGGATGTACGTCTGGAGTACAGCATTGTATGGTAGTGAAACATGGACTGTGGGAAAACCGGAACAGAAGAGGATCGAAGCATTTGAGATGTGGTGCTATAGACGAATGTTGAAAATTAGGTGGACTGATAAGGTAAGGAATGAGGAGCCTCTACGCAGAATCGGAGAGGAAAAGAATATGTGGAAAACACTGATAAGAGGAAAGGACAGGATGATAGGAAATGGTTCAAATGGCTCTGAGCACTATGGGACTCAACATCTATGGTCATCAGTCCCCTAAAACTTAGAACTACTTAAACCTAACTAACCTAAGGACATCACACAACAGCCAGTCATCACGAGGCAGAGAAAATCCCTTACCCCGCCGGGAATCGAAGAAGGGAACCCGGGCGTGGGAAGCGAGAACGCTACCGCACGACCCAGGATGATAAGACATCTGCTAAGTAATGAGGGAATGACTTCCATGGTACTAGAGGGAGCTGTAGAGGGCAAAAACTGTAGAGGAAGACAGAGATTGGAACACGTCAAGCAAATAATAGAGGACGTAGGTTGCAAGTGATACTCTGAGATGAAGAGGTTAGCATAGTAAAGGAATTCGTGGCGGGCCGCATCAAACCAGTCAGTAGACTGATGACAAAAAAAAAAAAAAAATACACGTATCTTGTATGACGAAGTTTGCTGCTTTGCTTTCAAAGGAATAAATAAGCAAATCCGCGCAAAAATCTACTGAATGAGGACCTCTGCATTTACTGCATCTAGTATGGCTTATGCACTGTGGTGAGCAATAGTTGTATCGTAAACAATTTGTGCATTGTATAACTGGAGCAGCATATGGTCAACTTAATACCCAAAATTGTAACGTAATGAGGTAACATTTGTGATCTAAATGGAATATTACAGGCCAATAACAGCCCATCCTTTTCAGGATTTGTAAAATAACTGTCATTGTACATTGTTTGACGCTAGTAACTGGGTGTTCACTTTGTATTACTTACCTGTTAGTTGTATCAGAATCAAGTATGATTCTGTATTTATTTATCCAGAAATTGGGGATATACGCATTCAGGTTATTCTCTTTAAATCAACATAACTCCAGTAGGTTGCTTGCTGCTATACCTGAATTCAATCTGCACTCTGTTCCTGCCTAAAGGTTCAACGTTTGTTACATTCTTTTTAAGGTGGGTGCTTTACGAATGCGCTAGTTTATCTATAGACGTGGGATGTAAATTTCCATTATATTTGTCTAGGCTCCATCTAACACATTGAAGGTCCTCAGATCCACACTATTGCACCTGTTTTCATTGCTTCCACATTCGTGCATATTTTGTCCTGGAGGAGGCTGCTGATCCTCCCCCTGATTAGTCACTTCTGGAGCTGATACCACTACAGGGCAGCTTTCTACAGGACGTGTATTAGTTTTCCCTAATATGTCAACATCTACATGAAATTCTGTTTTAGGTTACATACAAATATGTTTATTTCGTGGTTTCGTATTTTCTTGCCCTACAGTGGATGCACTTCCACTGGTTAAGGTTTTTGTAATGACCATTGTTTTAAGTGTTTCTCTGCATCTGAGCTCGTTACCACAGGTGCTGCTGTTTTTTTTTTTTTTTTTTTTTTTTTTTTAGCAACTGCTGTTGTTGGTGCAGTTAGTTTTGAAGTTTATGGTGATCTGTTCCTTTTGTTGTTTTTCCTGTAGAACCTCGTGAGACAGTGTTGATGACATTATTGCCCCTTCTGTTATAGCACTTGTTGTTGCTGAAGCTGCAGTACCTGCTGTGAAGGCTATTGCTGCTCTTGTCGTACTATCGTTGCCTGCGGGAAACATGTTGTACATGAGTCTGGTAAAGGCGTCCATTGCAGAATGTACAGCTCGCGCAGGATACGGTGGTGACGCGCAGTGACCAGTTTTAGTCCAAAGGGCTGGGCGTTTGTTGAGAAGCGGAGGTCGACAAAGCGTTTGCCACCTCCCGGCCGGGCAGGGATGACAGAATCGACGCGCACGCTCTGCAGTCTTTCTCAAACGATTTTACAGAATCCGTTCGTTAAAACAAATTCATTTTTGGTTTACTTGTAGGTTTATATGCCAGGTTCATTATGATGCACCCATTACTATGTTAATGATCATAGCTATTGGGATATTTACGTGGAAGTAAGACGCTTTGCGAAATTCGAAAATGTATGCAATGAAAAATATAGGTCGCTATAGTTTGGCATCTAGTGCATATTACATAATATCTTGCTGCGTATGAAATGTAGCTAACATATTGAATTTCTCTTTAAACTTGGTTGGAGGTCTCTCTATCCGTCTCCAATCTCGAGAGAATTGCTATGACGGAGCACACTCATTTGCGATCCCACTTCGCCAGCGGTTTGAAATAGACGGTCTGAGATATCGAAATGAGATTTGGGCAAATAATACCTCACGAAGAGGAGAGTGTTTTTCTGTATGGTTAGTATGCAAAACTTCATTATTTACCGCAATTGTTCCACTAACTGCAGGCTTTTCCGATGAAAAAACGTAATTTTTAAGGGCCGTCGATAGTTCGTGAAACGAGAAATGCTATATACGAAGTCATTACACGTTTATTTTGTACCGAGGATGTCGTTTTTCATAAGATGGTAGCCTTACTTTTCCTCAGATCGTCGCTTAATATACTTAATAAACCACTGTCACAGAGTTCTCCCGGAATTGCGTCTGCACAACATAGTCAGGTAAGACTGTAAACTCCGCTCATTTTTGGCAAAAGTAGCAAATTTTAACATGGCTACAAGAAAAATATGTAGGTTTTACTCAAAATTCTGCACTCGTAACTGAGACGTAGGTCACACTCTCAAGGATACTTCAACTCAATAAAGACAAGGCGATAAAAACCAATCAAACACAAACTCTAGCTTGTAATTTCCAACAGATTTTATTTAACAGTTACGTGACAACAGCAAACAGCTGTTATCCCACAATAATACACATAACTGCCCTAGAATTTGAAACATTACTAAAGAGACAAAATGTCTACGGGCGTCAAAGCCCATCCAAAACAATAAATAGTTTTAAAACCCTACTTACATAAATCATAAGAACCATACAACAATAAATGGTTTACTGAGAAAAACTTCCTCTGAAGCTAGACATCTTTTAAGATATAACAGCAGAAACAACTCACAATTTCTCTTTCTGAATAAGATATTAAAAACACAGTACAACGAAAGACATCTTTCAGGTGTCACAAAATTTCAGTGACAAGTAATGGCACATCAGGGGTGTGTGGAAACTACAACTCAGATCGAGCACGAATGAAAGCGGAAACGAACAGCGAAGAAGGAACGACGGACACCTCGGCGTCACCAGGAACAAATAATAAAATGCTCAACCCACATTTGCCGAAGAACTAGAGTCTACTGATAAACAGAGCGCCGCGCTATCTGTTACAATTTAAATGGGCTGCCGACAAGGCGTCGTCCCCCATTTAAACGACCAGCTACAACGGACGACGCGCACCGCTGATTATACCACTGACACAATGACATAAAACCACCCAGCAACTAGGCAGTATGCAGAGAAACACAATCCTTAACACATCAAAAAATTTCAAAACAGGAATATGACCGCAAGGGACCCACAAGCCATTTATATTCGGAATTATCCACTTTAAGTATCTGTACTACTGTGTCATTAGTGATATGTGCAGACAAGCCTATTACTGTCAGAGCAGGAAGTGATAATATACCTAAATATATAAGAACCTGGTCATAGTGCTAAATCACGCACTCGTAACTTAACTCATAACGTAACCTCAATGTATATATTCCATAAAAACACACTCAATAATTACAATACGACAGGAATCTAGCTCAAAATAAATTTTTCATCATTAAGCCCCTGCTTGTTTACCTCTGAACACATTACCTAAATACCAGCAGATAGCACGAAAATCGAACCTACGATTATTTTGGAGTGCACAGACATGCACTTTGATATCTACATCTACATCTACATGATTACTCTGCAATTCACATTTAAGTGTTTGGTAGAGGGTTCATCGAACCACAATCATACTATCTCTCTACCATTCCACTCCCGAACAGCGCGCGGGAAAAACGAACACCTAAACCTTTCTGTTCGAGCTCTGATTTCTCTTATTTTGTTTTGATGATCATTCCTACCTATGTAGGTTGGGCTCAACAAAATATTTTCGCATTCGGAAGAGAAAGTTGGTGACTGAAATTTCGTAAATAGATCTCGCCGCGACGAAAAACGTCTTTGCTGTAATGACTTCCATCCCAACTCGCGTATCATATCTGCCACACTCTCTCCCCTATTACGTGATAATACAAAACGAGCTGCCCTTTTTGGCACCCTTTCGATGTCCTCCGTCAATCCCAGCTAGTAAGAATCCCACACCGCGCAGCAATATTCTAACAGAGGACGAACGAGTGTAGTGTAAGCTGTCTCTTTAGTGGACTTGTTGCATCTTCTAAGTGTCCTGCCAATGAAACGCAACCTTTGGCTCGCCATCCCCACAATATTATCTATGTGGTCTTTCCAACTGAAGTTGTTCGTAATTTTAACACCCAGGTACTTAGTTGAATTGACAGCCTTGAGAATTATACTATTCATCGAGTAATCGAATTCCAACGGATTTCTTTTGGAACTCACGTGGATCACCTCACACTTTTCGTTATTTAGCGTCAACTGCCACCTGCCACACCATACAACAATCTTTTCTAAATCGCTTTGCAACTGATACTGGTCTTCGGATGACCTTACAAGACGGTAAATTACAGCATCGTCTGCGAACAACCTAAGAGAACTGCTCAGATTGTCACCCAGGTCATTTTTGTAGATCAGGAACAGCAGAGGTCCAAGGACGCTTCCCTGGGGAACACCTGATATCACTACAGTTTTACTCGATGATTTTCCGTCTATTACTACGAACTGCGACCTTCGTGAGAGGAAATCACGAATCCAGTCGCACAACTGAGACGATACCCCATAGGCCCGCAGCTTGATTAGAAGTCGCTTGTGAGGAACGGTGTCAAAAGCTGATTACGTATCAATAGATCTTTCCCTTCGAGGTGATTCATAATGTTTGATACACTCCTTGCCCGTATCTCAAGTGCGTCCAATACAGGCAAATCTCATTCACACAGGTAACCGCTATTCAATAATTTGTGCGCCAGTTACCAATACGAAACAAATAACATGGGCGTCCAAATACTGGGAGAGCTTTTAACTACAAACAGCACGAAATACAATATACGAGACAGCAGGACCTTAAGAACTTGAATAATTCCCACGGGTGGATTCTGTAGCATATCCGGTTGCAGGCTGATACATTCCAAACCCACTTTCACATCGTTTAGCAACACAGACGACTCCATCGCCCTCTCACTAGATGCAGTACACACTCGCCGACAGAACGCACGTCTCCGTCCGCAGCCCCACTGCCTACGAGACAGAAAGAGGCAGAGCATGCGCATAGACCGACCGCCGACGACCAGACTGCACACCGGAGCGCCTACCAACCGATCAAAACCAGTCCTCTCCCCACAGCGCCTTGCGCTTAAATAGCCAGAAAGCGACCAAAGAGGAAAACCACGGTCACACGAGACAAAGTCGATCCCAGATATCTTAAATGAATACAGAGAAGCGAGTGGCGCCAATGGCGCCAGATATCAGTAACTCTTCTCTGAAAGACCAGACGAGAATAAACAGCTCAATTTGCAGCGGAATTCTTTTTAGTACTACACGAAGAAGAGATGCCAAACCTTTTTGAGCAGGAGCCATGCAAGCATGGGCGTGGAGGATCACCGCTTAATATTTACCAAATTTGTGAGTGCAGGCCTCAGTGTAGAACGACATTACCACTACAGCGGTCTGAGCGACCCCCACGACTGTCGCTCTCCCCTCGCTCCCCAGCCGACTGCGAATCTAGCGGCTACGGCATTTTGCGCGCACTATACCAACTTGATCCGTTTTAAGCGATCTGCCACGCTTTCCAGAGGCAGTGTGCGTGTAACACATAGTTAAGTACACTTCAACAAAATTGAATGCTGCACTCTCTCGCTGGAAGGGAATAATTCACTACCGTTTGGAGTGCTGTGAATACCATGTCCTTACTACGCGAGAGCAGAAAATGAAGTGTTACCTTCTCTTCTTGCCCTTTTCCTTTCTTCTTCTTTGCATCGAAAGACAAGCGTAACAACAGACCAGTTGAAACAAATGTTTCGGATAATAACATAAAATAAGCGTGTCAGACTAGTATCGAAAGAACCGGAATCAAACTAAGAGCATATTTCATACTGGCAAAGATCTAGTAACAAGAAATGCTTTTTTTGACTTGAGTCACCCAGATTTACTGACGAACAACAGACATTACGGATGAAAACTGAAGCAGGATTCACTGACATGCTTTCCGTGCACTAATGTCACATGACGTCTGATTTTACCTTGTCGGCACAAGGTACACTAACGACAGTCACCATCGTTGCAAGGAATAGCACTATCCCTCGAACTTTTGTTTGTCATCCAGAGACAATGTTTTATAAGCGTTCAAACATGTGTAATGTGGCAAACAAAAACTACATCGAAGAAGCGCTATTTTTCTCTGTGTCTTTGTACCGGTCGTTGATGATTTTGTGTGTAGTTTATAAATTCGAACCAGTCGATGATTTTGTGTGTAGTTTATAAATTCGAAACTATGCAATCGACTTGTGCTCAGAAATTCTGTTTCTCCCGAATGAACCCAGTACAGATTGCTTTTTAGTCTGTGATCTGTGACGTGATCAATGTTCGTCTGAGACGTGTGTGGATCCTGAAGGCCACGCAGAGGTTAAAGGTTATTCGATAAGAGTACAACTGGCACGTGAGCATCTTGTTAGCGTGATAACGCGATAACATTGCTCAACCACCTTCCAGTGAAATGTTTACGGTGGATGTGAGAGGAGGTGAATGTTCAAGAAACTCATAAACAAAGCAGATAACGGCAGCTTCTGAGTCAGGACTGAGGCTGTTCTTTAAGGCTATTTTATCCGAAGGTAGTGGAATATCATGTCTCACACAGGATGACTCATAAATGCACCAATAGTAATCTCTGGTCCGTCTTGATATCCATTATGGCAACTTCGCACTAGACGGTTGGAGCTGGTTGTTTGATGAATTTTTTTAGAAGTTTACTCTACAGTAACTACTAACCTGGTATTGACATAACGCTGCAATTGGTGTCTTAAAAATTATTAGAATGTGACGCATGCGGAAGCTGTAGAGGGCGCTAAAGACCATAATTTAAAAGGCGGTGCTGTGAAAATACGAATACGACAGAGCACGAAAATTTTCAACTCCTAATAACATTCGACTTACTGAATGGGCATAATATTCTAAATCTTTTATATGTTACCTCTGTTTGGTATTTCTCATTGTTTCTATTTTTCAGTTAACACGTCTTTGGGTTGTTATTAGTTAATTAAAGAGGATGAAAGTTCAGCATTGTTCTTATTAATGTGCCTAACATGCAACTGTAAAAACATGCCTTGTGGATACACGTTACGTGTCTTTAATGCAGTGGTTTCCATTGCCTTCTGCATCCTCATGCTGTTAATCATTACTGATTCTTCCCCCTTTAGGGACAGTTTCCCACTCCTGGGACAAGAGAGTGCCCCGAACCTCTCGTGATGACTGGGTGTTGTGTGTTGTCCTTAGGTTAGTTAGGTTTAAGTAGTTCTAAGTTCTAGGGGACTGATGACCATGGATGTTAAGTCCCATAGTACTCAGAGCCATTTTTGAACCCCGAACCTCTGTCGGCTCGTCCGTCCTCTTTGACAAGGTCGTTGTCAGTATGAGGGTGACATCTTACGCCGGAAGTCTTGGGCCCCCAGTGCTGATTATTAATTAAACTTTTAGCAGTGGCGGGATCCGAATCTGTAACCGAGAACGACAAGACACTACCCCTAGACTACGGGGTACACAGGAAACAAACATCCAGCTAAAAAAGTGGTGACGGTGGGTTCCCAAGGGCATATCACAGCAAAGATTTGCGTGATAAGTACATGGTCGTTTTCTGTCTGTGTGGACAGTGCAAAAAAGCGACTTCAGTATTTCGCAGTCTGTTATACTGAAACAGCTTTATTTAATTCTGAAACTGCTGAGTGAAACTGAATGCAAGTGAACCTTCTCAAACTGCTGAGTGAAACTGAAACTGAACGTACTGTCACTTTGCCTGTCTTTATCGTTTCAACACTGACCTACAGAATTTTCCCTGACAAATACAGCACAAAATATTCTATTCATTAATGGCCCACAATATAGGAGGATAACGCAATCTGACTATTAATCAACACAAAAGAATGCCCCTGAATCAGAAGAAATCCTAACAATAACATTTCATAAGTCACTTACCTCACAAAAAATCTTCATGACACGAACTACAGCAGATACAGCAAATATACAGCCAGCCAAACGAAAAGATTCTAACTACTAATAGGCATGTGGTTAGCAAAGGAAAGATTTTGTTGCAAAGCAAACAATGCATTTGACAGATTTTTACCTTAATCATGTGAGATCCAGTTCCAAAAATTATATAATCGTCAAGAATTCCATTACCCACATTTTACAATCCATGTCCAACCAATTTTAAATCTCCATCACCGATACACGTCCAGACCGTCCGCGCGCGCTAACACTGCTTCTAACCTCCATCACTGCTATCAACTTCTAACTGCGAGTCAGACCAGCCACAGAGTCTCTTACAGAGAGCACACAGCGCTGCCAGAGATATTAACGCAGTGTATAGCGCTGCATAGCGCTGCCAACATAGAAACACATAAACAGACTACTTACAATGTCAAGGACGAAAAGATCACAAATGAGTACAGTTCAGCTAATTGAATTTCGGTAATATATTGTTACAGACCTGCAGAACACTGAAAATTTCTCCTGAAACACTCAACATCTGGTGTTGTGTGTCAATGTAATAGCTTTCCCAGTAAGATGTATGCAAGAACGACGGTGAATTTGTGTCTGATACGGAGTCTTGGCGTAGAAAAACGCAAATTAATCACATTTGCTTGAAATGTATCAGTCTAATCATCTCAATATTTGTGTGATTACATGGCAATGGTAGCGCACGTTAGGACTGTGGTTACCCACGAAAACCATCAACACCCTGTTTCCATGAAGTTGGATGCGACTGATGCTGCCCCTCGTGTGTAGCGCTCGGCACAGCCGCAGCTAGAGGCATAAATTACTCGAATTGTGGTTACAGAAGAGTGAGGATCCTTTATAGTCTCCAGTGTGGTGTCGGCAATGTAACGGAAACTACCATGGGGTATCACGTAGTGCTGTACCAAGTTCGGGTGTAAAAGTGTAGGGGAGCCATAGCTTACGGTGACCGTACACCTCTGGTTTTTGTTGATAGAACACCGTACGGAGAGTTATACACTGAGATGACAAAAGTCGTGGGATACCTCCTAATATCGTGTCGGACCTCCTTTTGCCCGGCACAGTAATGCAGCCACTCGACGTGGCATGGACTCAACATGTCGTCGGAAGACCCCTGCAGAAATACCGAGCCACGCTGCCTGTATAGCCGGCCACAGAGTGTTGCCAGTGCTGGGTTTTATGCGTGAACAGACTTCAGGATTATGTCCCATACATGTTTCATGGGTGCCCAAACCATAAACTCGTCCAGTCCAGATTGTTCTTCAAACCAATTACAAGCATTTGTGGACGCGTCACGTGGCGCACTGTCATCTATAAAAATTCCTTCGTTGCTTGGGAACACGAAGTCCATGAGTGGCTGCAAAAGGTCTGCAAGCAGTAGAACATATCTCCAGTCAATGACCGGTTCGTTTAGGCCAGGAGACTCAATCGATTGTACATAAACACAGCCCACGGCGTTACGGAACCAACGCCAGCTTGCACATTGCCTTGGCTTCTTGCTGTCTGCGCCACTCTCGCACCATCAGCTCTTACCAAATGAAACCAGACTTAATTTGAGCGGGACACGGTTTCCCAGTCTTCCAGGAACCAACCGATGTGGTTACGAGCCCGGGCGAGGCGCTGCAGGCATCGGTCTTCTGCTGCCATAGCCCATACTGCCAAATTTCGCCTAACTGTCCTAACGGATACGTTCGTCGTACACCCCACATTGATTTCTGCGGATATTTCACTCAGTATTGTTTGTTAGCGCTGACAGCTCACTTTAAATGTCACTACTCTCGGTCGCTAAGTGAAGACCGTCGGCCACTGCTGTGAGAGGTAATGCCTGAAATTTGGTATTCACGGCACAGTCTTGACACATGGATCTCGTAATATGGAATGCCCTAACGATTTCCGAAATGGAAAGTCCCGTCCGTCTAGCTCTACGTACCGTTAGCGTTCAGAGGCTGTTAAGTCCTGTCATGCGGCCACAATTACGACGCAAACCTTTTCTCATCAATCATCTGCGTACAAATGACAGCTCCGCCAACGTGCTGCCCTCGCGTACGCGATACTACCACCACATGCATACGTGCATATCACTATTAAAATGGTACAAATGGCTCTGAGCACTATGGGACTTAACTTTTGGGGTCATTAGTCCCCTAGAACTTAGAACTACTTAAACCTAACCAACCTAAGGACATCACACTCATCCATGCCCGAGACAGGATTCGAACCTGCGACCGTAGCGGTCGCCCGGTTCCAGACTGTAGCGCCTAGAACCGCTCGGCCACTCCGGCCGGCCATATCACTATTCGATGACTTTTGTCAACTTAGTCTACGTACAGAACATTATGTGTCGCATTACGGTGCCATTTCTATACCATCATGAAGATGGTCCGTGCAGAGAGGAAAATGCCCGTGCAGGCACTTAAGCGTTACCAAGGTCGGTCTGAAAATGTCAATTCCTATACATCAGAACAAAAACAGTTTTGGTTGCGAAATTATTTAATGTCAATGACGCGTTTCACCCCTTCTGCGCATAATCAGATTGTGTAAAAGTAGCTGAATACGTGACCATCAGCCATAAAACCACATATAATGTAAGATAGACATCAGAGTAACCGAATATACACTCCTGGAAATTGAAATAAGAACACCGTGAATTCATTGTCCCAGGAAGGGGAAACTTTATTGACACATTCCTGGGGTCAGATACATCACATGATCACACTGACAGAACCACAGGCACATAGACACAGGCAACAGAGCATGCACAATGTCGGCACTAGTACAGTGTATATCCACCTTTCGCAGCAATGCAGGCTGCTATTCTCCCATGGAGACGGTCGTAGAGATGCTGGATGTAGTCCTGTGGAACGGCTTGCCATGCCATTTCCACCTGGCGCCTCAGTTGGACCAGCGTTCGTGCTGGACGTGCAGACCGCGTGAGACGACGCTTCATCCAGTCCCAAACATGCTCAATGGGGGACAGATCCGGAGATCTTGCTGGCCAGGGTAGTTGACTTACACCTTCTAGAGCACGTTGGGTGGCACGGGATACATGCGGACGTGCATTGTCCTGTTGGAACAGCAAGTTCCCTTGCCGGTCTAGGAATGGTAGAACGATGGGTTCGATGACGGTTTGGATGTACCGTGCACTATTCAGTGTCCCCTCGACGATCACCAGTGGTGTACGGCCAGTGTAGGAGATCGCTCCCCACACCATGATGCCGGGTGTTGGCCCTGTGTGCCTCGGTCGTATGCAGTCCTGATTGTGGCGCTCACCTGCACGGCGCCAAACACGCATACGACCATCATTGGCACCAAGGCAGAAGCGACTCTCATCGCTGAAGACGACACGTCTCCATTCGTCCCTCCATTCACGCCTGTCGCGACACCACTGGAGGCGGGCTGCACGATGTTGGGGCATGAGCGGAAGACGGCCTAACGGTGTGCGGGACCGTACCCCGCTTCGTGGAGACGGTTGCGAATGGTCCTCGCCGATACCCCAGGAGCAACAGTGTCCCTAATTTGCTGGGAAGTGGCAGTGCGGTCCCCTACGGCACTGCGTAGGATCCTACGGTCTTGGCGTGCATCCGTGCGTCGCTGCGGTCCGGTCCCAGGTCGACGGGCACGTGCACCTTCCGCCGACCACTGGCGACAACATCGATGTACTGTGGAGACCTCACGCCCCACGTTTTGAGCAATTCGGCGGTACGTCCACCCGGCCTCCCGCATGCCCACTATACGCCCTCGCTCAAAGTCCGTCAACTGCACATACGGTTCACGTCCACGCTGTCGCGGCATGCTACCAGTGTTAAAGACTGTGATGGAGCTCCGTATGCCACGGCAAACTGGCTGACACTGACGGCGGCGGTGCACAAATGCTGCGCAGCTAGCGCCATTCGACGGCCAACACCGCGGTTCCTGGTGTGTCCGCTGTGCCGTGCGTGTGATCATTGCTTGTACAGCCCTCTCGCAGTGTCCGGAGCAAGTATGGTGGGTCTGACACACCGGTGTCAATGTGTTCTTTTTTCCATTTCCAGGAGTGTATAATCCGTCCGTCAGTTCCCGCAGCCTCAAACATTCAAACGTATGTGAATTCTTAAGGGACCAAACTGCTGAGGTTATCGGTCCCTAGACTTACAGACTACTTAAACTAACTTATGCTAAGAACAACACACACACCCATGCGCGAGGGAGGACTTGAACCTCCGGCGCCCGCAGCCTCAAACTTCACGTCTACCCTCCACGGAAAATCTGTGGTACGTGATAGGATGCAAAGGGTCATTGCACTGCGTCTAGTAACTTCTCTCTAAAACATCTTTACTGTTCTATGGTGCGCCCGTCCTCAGTACGTTGGTGACCGTTGTCTTTTTTTGGGACTCTTCTCCCTTTCTTATGAATGAGTGGTAGACATATTTCTCTCCCCTTTTTTCCAGAAATGCATTTTTCTTTGAAGGTCCAGCTAAGAAGTCTTTCGGAAGTGATGTTTCGGAAGTTAATTTTGGTAATCACGTTTCTGCCTATAATGATTTTGGTACCTGAGTGTACCTACGTTTGAGTCAACCATGACCCTCATTTTCACTTTAGCCTCGACCTTTTCTGCGAGTAATTGGTTCACGAGTCTCTTTTTTTTCGCTTTGTCTATAAATACAGACTTCTGTTAATAACGCTCAGAAATATTTTTCATTAGTTGTATTTCAGAGATTTATTTTAGGGTGGACAGATTACCATTTTAATAGGATTAGATTCGAGTTACATGTAGGGAGCTGAACATTTCTCATATCTGTTTCATCTGTTATTATGTCCACTACGTAACTATGACAACTTCACGAATACAGGGTGTTACAAAAAGGTACGGCCAAACTTTCAGGAAACATTCCTCACACACAACGAAAGAAAATATGTTATGTGGACATGTGTCCGGAAACGCTTACTTTCCATGTTAGAGCTCATTTATTACTTCTCTTCAAATCACATTAATCATGGAATGGAAACACACAGCAACAGAACGCACCAGCGTGACTTAAAACACTTTGTTACAGGAAATATTCAAAATGTCCTCCGTTAGTGAGGATACATGCATCCACCCTCCGTCGCATGGAATCCCTGATGCGCTGATGCAGCCCTGGAGAATGGCGTATTGTATCACAGCCGTCCACAATAGGAGCACGAAGAGTCTCTACATTTGGTACCGGGGTTGCGTAGACAAGAGCATTCAAATGCCCGCATAAATGAAAGTCAAGAGGGTTGAGGTCAGGAGAGCGTGGAGGCCATGGAATTGGTCCGCCTCTACCAATCCATCGGCCACCGAATCTGTTGTTGAGAAGCGTACGAACTCTGCGACTGAAATGTGCAGGAGCTCCATCGTGCATGAACCACATGTTGTGTCGTACTTGTAAAGGCACATGTTCTAGCAGCACAGGTAGAGTATCCCGTATGAAATCTTGATAACGTGCTCCATTGAGGGTAGGTGGAAGAACATGGGGCCCAATCAAGACATCACCAACAATGCCTACACAAACGTTCACAGAAAATCTGTGTTGATGACGTGATTGCACAAATGCGTGCGGATTCTCGTCAGTCCACACATGTTGATTGTGAAAATTTACAATTTGATCACGTTGAAATGAAGCCTCATCCGTAAAGAGAACATTTGCACTGAAATGAGGATTGGCACATTGTTGGATGAACCATTCGCAGAAGTGTACCCGTGGAGGCCAATCAGCTGCTGATAGTGCCTGCACACGCTGTACATGGTACGGAAACAACTGGTTCTCCCGTAGCACTCTCATACAGTGACGTGGTCAACGTTACCTTGTACAGCAGCAACTTCTCTGACGCTGACATTAGGGTTATCGTCAACTGCACGAAGAATTGTCTCGTCCATTGCAGGTGTCCTCGTCGTTCAAGGTCTTCCCCAGTCGCGAGTCATAGGCTGGAATGTTCCGTGCTCCCTAAGACGCCGATCAATTGCTTCGAACGTCTTCCTGTCAGGACACCTTCGATCTGGAAATCTGTCTCGATACAAACGTACCGCGCCACGGCTATTGCCCCGTGCTAATCCATACATCAAATGGGCATCTGCCAACTCCGCATTTGTAAACATTACACTGACGTCGTTGTGCATTGCCGCGTCTCAGGAGGCGTCTTGTCGGGCCTAGGGAGGGGATTCTCTAACCTAAAAAAACCCCATGTGCACTCCACACGTACTCCGCTACCCTTGTAGCCGCTTCCGGCGTGTAGTGCACTCCTGACCGAAATGTGAAATGATTTGGGTGAAGGTCACGGTTAAAGCAGGCTCAGACATGGTAATTGGATGTCTCTATAGGCCCCCTGGCTCAGCAGCTGTTGTGGCTGAGCACCTGAAGGATAATTTGGAAAATATTTCGAGTAGATTTCCCCACCATGTTATAGTTCTGGGTGGAGATTTTAATTTGCCGGATATAGACTGGGAGACTCAAACGTTCATAACGGGTGGCAGGGACAAAGAATCCAGAGAAATTTTTTAAGTGCTTTATCTGAAAACTACCTTTAGCAGTTAAACAGAGAACCGACTACATATTAGACCTTCTGGTGACAAACAGACACGAACTATTTGAAAAAGTTAACGCAGAACAGGGAATCAGCGATCATAAAGCGGTTACGGCATCGATGATTTCAGCCGTAAATAGGAATATTAAAAAGGGTAGGACGATTTTTCTGTTTAGAAAAAGTGATAAAAAGCAGATTTCAGAGAACCTGTTGGCTCAACACAAAAGTTTTGTCTCAAGTACAGATAGTGTTGATGATTAGTGGACAAAGTTCAGAACCGTCGTACATTATGCGTTAGATGAGTATGTGCCAAGCAAGATCGTAAGAGATGGAAAAGAGCCACCGTGGTACAACAACTGAGTTAGAAAACTGCTGCGGAAGCAAAGGGAACTTCACAGCAAACATAAACATAGCCAAAGTCTTGCAGACAAACAAAAATTACGTGAAGTGAAATGTAGTGTGAGGAGGGCTATGCGAGAGGCGATCAATGAATTCGAAAAAGTTCTATGTACTGACTTGGCAGAAAATCCTAAGAAATTTTGGTCTTATGTCAAAGCGGTAGGTGGATCAAAACAAAATGTCCAGACACTCTGTGACCAAAATGGTACTGAAACAGAGGAAGACAGACTAAAGGCCGATATACTCAAAGTTGTTTCACAGAGGAAGATTGCACTGTAGTTCCTTATCTAGATTGTCGCACAGATGACAAAATGGTAGATATCGAAATAGACGTCAGAGGGATAGAGAAACAATTAAAATCGCTCAAAAGAGGAAAGGCCTCTGGACCTGATGGGATACCAGTTCAATTTTACACAGAGTATGCGAATGAACTTGCCCCCCTTCTTGCAGCGGTGTACCGTAGCTCTCTAGAAGAGCGTAGCGTTCCAATGGATTGGAAAAGGGCACAGGTCATCCCCGTTTTCAAGAAGGGAAGTCGAACAGATGTGCAGAACTATAGACCTATATCTCTAACGTGTATCAGTTGTAGAATTTTGGAACACGTATTGTGTTCGAGTATAATGACTTTTCTGGAGACTAGAAGTCTACTCTGTAGGAATCAGCATGGGTTTCGAAAAAGACGGTCATGTGAAACCCAGCTCGCGCTATTCGTCCACGAAACTCAGAGGGCCATAGACACGGGTTCCCAGGTAGATGCCGTGTTTCTTGACTTTCGCAAGGCGTTCGATACAGTTCCCCACAGTCGTTTAATGAACAAAGTAAGAGCATATGGACTATCAGACCAATTGTGTGATTGGATTGAGGAGTTCCTAGATAACAGGACGCAGCATGTCATTCTCAATGGAGAGAAGTCTTCCAAAGTAAGAGTGATTTCAGGTGTGCCGCAGGGGAGTGTCATAGGACCGTTGCTATTCACAATATACATAAATGACCTGGTGGATGACATCGGAAGGTGACTGAGGCTTTTTGCAGATGATGCTGTGGTGTATCGAGAGGTTGTAACAATGGAAAATTGTACTGAAATGCAGGAGGATCTGCAGCGAATTGACGCATGGTGCAGGGAATGGCAGTTGAATCTCAATGTAGACAAGTGTAATGTGCTGCGAATACACAGAAAGATAGATCCTTTATCATTTAGCTACAAAATAGCAGGTCAGCAACTGGAAGCAGTTAATACCATAAATTATCTGGGAGTACGCATTAGGAGTGATTTAAAATGGAATGATCATATAATGTTGATCGTCGGTAAAGCAGATGCCAGACTGAGATTCATTAAAAGAATCCTAAGGAAATGCAATCCGAAAACAAAGGAAGTAGGTTACAGTATGCTTGTTCGCCCACTGCTTGAATACTGCTCAGCAGTTTGGGATCCGTACCAGATAGGGTTGATAGAAGATATAGAGAAGATCCAACGGAGAGCAGCGCGCTTCGTTACAGGATCATTTAGTAATCGCGAAAGCGTTACGGTGATGATAGATAAACTCCAGGGGAAGACTCTGCAGGAGAGACGCTCAGTAGCTCGGTACAGGCTTTTGTCAATTTTTCGAGAACATACCTTCACCGAAGAGTCAAGCAGTATATTGCTCCCTCCTACGTATATCTCGCGAAGAGACCATGAGGATAAAATCAGAGAGATTAGAGCCCACACAGAGGCATACCGACAATCCTTGTTTCCACGAACAATACGAGACTGGAATAGAAGGGAGAACCGATAGAGGTACTCAATGTACCCTCCGCCACACACCGTCAGGTGGCTTGCGGAGTATGGATGTAGATGTAGATGCAGATGTAGACTGCAAAACCACGTTCGTTGTTGACGCTACGTACTGATGTGCTTGATGCTAGTACTGTAGAGCAAAAAGTGGCATGTCAACACAAGCACCGAAGTCAACATTACCTTCCTTCAATTGGGTCAACTGGCGGTGAATCGAGTAAGTACAGTACATACTGACGAAACTAAAATGAACTCTAACATGGAAATTAAGCGTTTCCGGACACATGTCCACATAACATCTTTTCTTTATTTGTGTGTGAGGAATGTTTCCTGAAAGTTTGGTCGTACCTTTTTGTAACACCCTGTATATCCCACGAGACACTGTTTATGCGCTTCTTTCAGAATTCACAGTACAGAGTACCTTCGTAGTAACATTGTTATTCACGTTGTACCCCAGCTTTGAGCTATAGAGGAGATCAGACTTGTTTTCTATGGTTTTCATTTTACTTTGTCTGAAGCTTTCTCCTCTTTCAGTAACAAGACTTCAACTCTTTAATGATGCAACGCCACATGTACGGACGTGCTTCTTTATCATAAAAGTCACTTAATAATTATAAATAATACATTTGTGGCATATGTTTTGCCTCAGTTCGTTCGCAAATATGTAATAATAATTACTACATATTATACATTTGTTCGTACGTTTCATTTGATACTTCTGTCTTTTTTCAGTCCGTTATATCTATTTTGTTTTGATGATAGCTATCAGTGTTAAAATAAAACCTCCAGTTCGCACATTTACAGGGTGTTACAAAAAGGTACGGCCAAACTTTCTGGAAACATTCCTCACACACAAATAAAGAAAAGATGTTATGTGGACGTGTGTCCGGAAACGCTTAATTTCCATGTTAGAGCTCATTTTAGTTTCGTCAGTATGTCCTCAGTACGAACCATGGACCTTGCCGTTCGTGGGGAGGCTTGCGTGCCTCAACTATACAGATAGCCGTACCGTAGGTGCAACCACAACGGAGGGGTATCTGTTGAGAGGCCAGACAAATGTGTGATTCCTGAAGAGGGGCAGCAGCCTTTTCAGTAGTTGCAGGGGCAACAGTCTGGATGATTGACTGATCTGGCCTTGTAACAATAACCAAAACGGCCTTGCTGTTATGATACTGCGAACGGCTGAAAGCAAGGGGAAACTACAGCCGTAATTTTTCCCGACGGCATGCAGCTTTACTGTATGGTTAAATGATGATGGCTTCCTCTTGGGTAAAATATTCCGGAGGTAAAATAGTCCCCCATTCGGATCTCCGGGCGGGGACTACTCAGGAGGACGTCGTTATCAGGAGAAAGAAAACTGGCATTCTGCGGATCGGAGCGTGGAATGTCAGATCCCTTAATCGGGCAGGTAGGGTAGAAAATTTGAAAAGGGAAATGGATAGGTTAATGTTAGATATAGTGGGAATAAGTGAAGTTCGTTGGCAGGAGGAACAAGACTTCTGGTCAGGTGAATACAGGGTTATAAATACAAAATCAAATAGGGGTAATTCAGGAGTAGGTTTAATAATGAATAAAAAAATAGGAGTGCGGGTAAACTAATACAAACAGCATAATGAACGTATTATAGTGGCCATGATAGGCACGAAGCCCATGCCTACTACACTAGTACAAGTTTATATGCCAACTAACTCTGCAGATGACGAAGAAATTGAAGAAATGTATGATGAGATAAAAGAAATTATTCAGGTAGTGAAGGGAGACGAAAATTTAATAGTCATGGGTGACTGGAAATCGACATTAGGAAAAGGGAGAGAAGGAGACATAGTAGGTGAATATGGATTGGGGCTAAGAAATGAAAGAGGAAGCCGTCTAGTAGAATTTTGCACAGAGCATAACTTAATCATAGCTAACACTTGGTTCAAGAATCATAAAATAAGGTTGTATACATGGAAGAATCCTGGAGTTCCAAAAAGGTATCAGATAGATTATATAATGGTAAGACTGAGATTTAGGAACCAGGTTTTAAATTGTACGACATTTCCAGCGACAGATGTGGACTCTGAACGCAATCTATTGATTTGAACTGTAGATTAAAACTGAGGAAACTGCAAAAAGGTGGGAATTTAAGGAGATGAGACCTGGATAAACTGAAAGAACCAGAGGTTGTACAGAGTTTCAAGGAGAGCGTAAGGGAACAATGGACAGGAATGTGGGAAAGAAAAACAGCAGAAGACGAATGGGTAGCTCTGAGGGATGAAGTAGTGAAGGCAGCAGAGGATCAAGTAGGTAAAAACACGAGGGCTAGTAGAAACCCTTGGGTAACAGAAGAAATATTGAATTTAATTGATGAAAGGAGATAATACAAAAATGCAGTAAATGAAGCAGGCAAAAAGGAGTACAAACGTTTCAAAAATGAGATCGACAGGAAGTACAAAATGGCTAAGCAGGCATGGCTAGAGGACAATTGTAAGGATGTAGAGGCTTATCTCACTACGGGTAAGATAGATACAGCCTACAGGAAAATTAAAGAGACCTTTGGATAAAAGAGAACCACTTGTATGAATATCAAGAGCTCAGATGGAAACCCAGTTCTAAGCAAAGAAGGGAAGGCAGAAAGGTGGAAGGAGTATATAGAGGGTCTATACAAGGGCAATGTACTTGAGGACAATATTATGGAAATGGAAGAGGATGTCGATGAAGATGAAATGGGAGATACGATACTGCGTGAAGAGTTTGACAAAGCACTGAAAGACCTGTGTCGAAACAAGGCCCGGGAATAGACAACATTCCATTGGAACAACTGACGGCCTTGGGACAGCCAGTCCTGACAAAACTCTACCATCTGGTGAGCAAGCTGTATGAGACAGGCGAATTACCCTAAGGCTTCAAGAACAATACAATAATTCCAATCCCAAAGAGAGCAGGTGTTGACAGATGTGAAAATTATCGAACTATCATTTTAATAAGTCACAGCTGCAAAATACTATGGCGAATTATTTACAGACGAATGGAAAAACTGGTAGAAGCCGACCTCGGGAAAGATCAGTTTGTTGGAAAACGTGAGGCAATACTGACCCTACGACTTATTTAGAAAATAGATTAAGGAAAGGAATACCTACATTTCTAGCATTTGTGGACTTAGAGAAAGCTTTTGACAATGTTGACTGGAATACTCTCCTTCAAATTCTAAAGGTGACAGGGGTAAAATACAGGGAGCGAAAAGCTATTTACAATTTGTACAGAAACCAGATGGCAGTTATAAGCATCGAGGGCCATGAAAGGGAAGCAGCGGTTGGGAAGGGAGTGAGACAGGGTTGTAGCCTGTCCCCGATGTTATTCAATCTGTATATTGAGCAATCAGTAAAGGAAACAAAAGAAAAATTCGGAGTAGGTATTAAAGTCCATGGACAAGAAATAAAAACGTTGAGGGTCGCCGATGACATTATAATTCTGTCAGAGACAGCAAAGGACTTGGAAGAGCAATTGAACGGAATGGACAGTGTCTTGAAAGGAGGATATAAGATGAACATCAACAAAAGCAAAACGAGGATAATGGAATGTTGTTGAGTTAAGTCGGGTGATGCTGAGGGAATTAGATTAGGAAATGCGACACTTAAAGTAATAAAGGAGTTTTGCTATTTGGGGAGCAAAATTACTGATGATGGTCGAAGTGGAGAGGATATAAAATGTAGACTGACAATGGCAAGAAAAGCGTTTCTGAAGAAGAGAAATTTGTTAACATCGAGTATAGATTTAAGTGTCATGAAGTCATTTCTGAAAGTATTTGTATGTAGTGTAGCCATGTATGGAAGTGAAACATGGACAATAACTAGTTTGGACAAGAAGAGAATAGAAGCTTTTGAAATGTGGTGCTACAGAAGAATGTTGAAGGTTAGGTGGGTACATCACGTAAGTAATGCGGAGGTAGTGAATAGGATCGGGGAGAAGAGAAGTTTGTGACACAACTTGACTAGAAGAAGGGATCTGTTGGTAGGACATGTGCTGAGGCATCAAGGGATCACAAATTTAGCATTGGAGGGTAGTGTGGAAGGTAAAAATCGTAGAGGGAGACCAAGAGATGAATACAATAAGCAGATTCAGAAGGATGTAGGTTGCTGTAGGTACTGGGAGATGAAGGAGCTTGCACAGGATAGATTAGCATGGAGAGCTGCATCAAACCAGTCTCAGGACTGAAGACCACAACAACTACCACAGTATGTACTGTACTTCCTCGATGCACCGCCATGATTTCACGCGGAATACTCTACCTGTGCTACTAGAACATGTGCCTTTACAAGTACCTGATGGCTCAACACAAAAGTTTTGTCTCAAGTCAGATAGTGTTGAGGGTCAGTGGACAAAGTTCAGAACCATCGTACAATATGTGTTAGATGAGTATGTGCCAAGCAAGATCGTAAGAGATGGAAAAGAGCCTCCGTGGTACAACAACCGAGTTAGAAAACTGCTGCGGAAGCAAAGGTAATTTCACAGCAAACATAAACATAGCCAAAGCCTTGCTGACAAACAAAAATTACGCGAAGCGAAATGTAGTGTGAGGAGGGCTATGCGAGAGGCGTTCAATGAATGCGGAAGTAAAGGTCTATGTACTGACTTGGCAGAAAATCCTAAGAAATTTTGGTCTTACGTCAAAGCGGTAGGTGGATCAAAACAAAATGTCCAGACACTCTGTGACCAAAATGGTACTGAAACATAGGATGGCAGACTGAAAGCCGAAATACTAAAGATCTTTTTCCAAAGCTGTTTCACAGGGGAAGACTGCACTGTAGTTCCTTCTCTAGATTGTCGCACAGATGACAAAATGGTAGATATCGAAACAGACGACAGAGGGATAGAGAAACAATTAAAATCGCTCAAAAGAGGAAAGGCCGCCGCACCTGATGGGATACCAGTTCGATTTTACACAGAGTACGCGAAGGAACTTGCCCCCCTTCTTGGAGCGGTGTACCCAAGGTCTCTAGAAGAGCGAAGCGTTCCAAAGCATTGGAAAAGGGCACAGGTCATCCCCGTTTTCAAGAAGGGACGTCGAACAGATTTGCAGAACTATTGTAACCTCTCCACAAAATGTAATTAAATATTATTTTTGGTTAAAGATTCTAATTTTAGTGTAACCTCAGAACAAAACTGGTTCCCATTTAATGTACCCACAAAATTCTTTTCTCATTTAATGTAAGCTCGAAACATAAAAATTCCTAAACCTCGTAATAAAAAATAAATTCAGTAACCTGGTAAAATTTGGACGAGAGCAGTGCTGCGTCATGGCCCTGTAAGATCATTCTGAATAAAAAAGCAAAAATTCTTACCTCAATGAAAACTGCGAATATATCTGCTCTTACCTAAATTTTTTCGGCACAGCTCTGTTCAATGCTGGCCTATACATTTGTTATTTATGATAGGAAGCAAATGATTTTTCTTTTGCAACAATCGGAATGATCATGCATTGAAAAAATATTAAATTCTTTAAATTGAAATGAATGCTTGTTAGAAATTAGACAAAGATTATTATTAAGACATTTTTAAAAGATTTACATGTGAGTTTACATAATATTACTAGATATGCGGGAGGCTGCTTTTTTTACCTTATACGATAATACTCAGGCTCCGGCATCGCTGCACCGCGACCGGCCCAGCCAACATGATATACCACACAGGACTGACAAGCGCAGACAGGCGACTGCTCGCTAGCAACAACTTACTGCTACTCCTACACAGTTCGTACTGCAGTCAACACTGCTCTTTGGTCTCAGATTCTCTTATATCTTACATATCGCAGGCAGCACATACCTCTTACATAACCCTCCACTGGGGGGGGGGGGGGCAAAAATTTGGCAGCGATGGTGAGTCAATTGGACTTGCCATGAGCAACAAATTTTTCTAAAAGCTACTTAATTAACTAAGTTGACAGTCACAGAGTATATACATATATATAAGTACACAACATAAAATGAAATATAGTGCACATGCACTGAGTACAGAACATATCAAGCAATGACAAAATGTATACGCAATGAGTACAAATCATATTAACAAATGACATAAAGGGCATACACACTGTAGTACAGAACATATCAAGCAATGACAAAATGTATACGCAATGAGTACAAAACATATTAACAAATGACATAAAGTGCATACGCACTGTAGTATTTTTTTGTTACCATTGTACTAGAACTAGGATAGGAAAGGGAAGGATTGCATCATGGTTGTAGCACATTAGGTTGCACGTAGCTGCACTGAAAGTCCATATCATTCTACAGAAGCACAACACCAAGTGAGACAATCTGAAGTTCTCGTCCCTGAAGTATTAATCAGTGTAGCCAAGACACTGAAATGTCGTATTAATATTCCATGTTATTATTTTGGTAGTACATTAGGTACACCAAACAGTGGAACCATAGTAACATCTCCATTGTTCAAGGTGGTGGACCCCATGATGTGTCAACACCACACTCATTCACCAACGTAGAATTGGTGCAGAAACCAAATATAGTGCTCCATGATCATAAGGATAGACAGGACAAACGTATATTGCAGTAATTTCTGGTAATTAGGTCAGAAGGTGAAGGACATTAAGTCTCATACTAGTCATCATTGAGAATCACACTAGTCTATCAACTGATTTGACTAATTGTTGGCACTCATCGCCTAGTTACTGAACACTTCTGTACTATGTATGAAGTATTACAGAATAATGTTCATAAATCATCTGATTACAGTGAACATTGGCACTCATTGGCCAGTTACAAACCATTTTTATACATTATTTAAAGGTGATCATTCAAAGCAAGAGTTAATTAATGGCATGCCATTTACATTATTCATCTAGTTATAGTAATCATTGGCACTCATTGGCCAGTTGCAAACCATCATAAGTCATCATTCAAAACAGGAGCTAATGAATGGCATAGTATGAACATAATTCACCTATTTATGGAAATCATTGACACTAATTGGCCAGTTACAAACCATCAGAAGTCATCATTCAAAACAGGAGCTAACGAGTGTAGCATCAAGCTACTGGTATTCATATATAATAGCATGTAGCTGACATAATACAGAATTAAAATAAGAAACAGGGCATTCATTGGCCAGTTACTAGACATATAGCAGGTACTTAATAGTACAAAACATTTTTCATCAATCTAGTGACATACAACATATTTAAAATAATTATTGGCACTCATTGGCCAGTTACAACCTATTCTTATATTTTTATAAAACCTTATTCAGTATTATCAGAAGTTATCATTCAAAATGAGAGTTAATTATTGGCATAGCATTTATAGAGTATAACAAAAATATTATTTACAGAAATTATTGGCATAGTATTTATGCATTATTACAAAGCATCATTCAGTATTACTTAGAACTCATCATTCAAGTGACATAGGACATATTGAAAATGTAACACCCTGTAACTATTACTCAAGGTCTGTGATCAGAAAACATCATCGAATATTACTCAGAACTGATCATTCCAGTGACATAGGACATATTGAAAATGTAACATACTGTAACTATTATTCAAGTTCTGTGACTAGAAAACATCATTCAGTGTTACTCAGAATTCATCATTCAAGTGCTAGCAATGCATTGCGTTGGGATCGATAGTTAATTGCTGGGGCATGAAAATATTTGCTTCTGACTTATTGCTGCAAATGAGGATAGGTAACGTCATTCGTCATGAGTCAGCTGTAGCAAGGTTATGAAACAAGTAGTGTATATGTGATCACATTCATGAATGACACACACAAATGGGTAAAAAAAAATGCAAGTACTAGAACAAGTTTAATGATTTACTGCTTATAGCATATTAATTTCGTGAATACCTTCTCCTAGAAAAAATACAAAATGGACTATTAAGCTGAAAGAAGAAACGCATATTATGCTGAAAAGTAGTGAACTTTGAATTAACAGGTAATGAAATGTGTACTCAATATATATATATATATATATATATATATATATATATATATATATACTCTAGCTGTCCTTTCCAAAACCTTCTGTCATTATACCATGCGACATAAGACATACTGTCAAAATGAACTGCAACAAATACTTAAATAACTACATATCATTTCTTAACTAACAGTAAATATATAAACTTCATCATTATTCTCATCTGCAAACAAAGACTTAAAAGTGGTGCGTTTAGTGGCCATATAAAATTTATCACTATCATCACCTGTAAACAAAAACTTCATTATTCATATCACCATAACTTCATTATTATCATCACCTGAAAAGAAAAACTTCGTTATTCATATTACCATATTCTTCATCACTATTCATCATCATTCATTATCATCTGCAAAAAAACACTTCATTATTCATTATTCATATTACCATTCACTTCATACAACTATTCATACACTCCTGGAAATTGAAATAAGAACACCGTGAATTCATTGTCCCAGGAAGGGGAAACTTTATTGACACATTCCTGGGGTCAGATACATCACATGATCACACTGACAGAACCACAGGCACATAGACACAGGCAACAGAGCATGCACAATGTCGGCACTAGTACAGTGTATATCCACCTTTCGCAGCAATGCAGGCTGCTATTCTCCCATGGAGACGATCGTAGAGATGCTGGATGTAGTCCTGTGGAACGGCTTGCCATGCCATTTCCACCTGGCGCCTCAGTTGGACCAGCGTTCGTGCTGGACGTGCAGACCGCGTGAGACGACGCTTCATCCAGTCCCAAACATGCTCAATGGGGGACAGATCCGGAGATCTTGCTGGCCAGGGTAGTTGACTTACACCTTCCAGAGCACGTTGGGTGGCACGGGATACATGCGGACGTGCATTGTCCTGTTGGAACAGCAAGTTCCCTTGCCGGTCTAGGAATGGTAGAACGATGGGTTCGATGACGGTTTGGATGTACCGTGCACTATTCAGTGTCCCCTCGACGATCACCAGTGGTGTACGGCCAGTGTAGGAGATCGCTCCCCACACCATGATGCCGGGTGTTGGCCCTGTGTGCCTCGGTCGTATGCAGTCCTGATTGTGGCGCTCACCTGCACGGCGCCAAACACGCATACGACCATCATTGGCACCAAGGCAGAAGCGACTCTCATCGCTGAAGACGACACGTCTCCATTCGTCCCTCCATTCACGCCTGTCGCGACACCACTGGAGTCGGGCTGCACGATGTTGGGGCGTGAGCGGAAGACGGCCTAACGGTGTGCGGGACCGTAGCCCAGCTTCATGGAGACGGTTGCGAATGGTCCTCGCCGATACCCCAGGAGCAACAGTGTCCCTAATTTGCTGGGAAGTGGCGGTGCGGTCCCCTACGGCACTGCGTAGGATCCTACGGTCTTGGCGTGCATCCGTGCGTCGCTGCGGTCCGGTCCCAGGTCGACGGGCACGTGCACCTTCCGCCGACCACTGGCGACAACATCGATGTACTGTGGAGACCTCACGCCCCAAGTGTTGAGCAATTCGGCGGTACGTCCACCCGGCCTCCCGCATGCCCACTATACGCCCTCGCTCAAAGTCCGTCAACTGCACATGCGGTTCACGTCCACGCTGTCGCGGCATGCTACCAGTGTTAAAGACTGCGATGGAGCTCCGTATGCCACGGCAAACTGGCTGACACTGACGGCGGCGGTGCACAAATGCTGCGCAGCTAGCGCCATTCGACGGCCAACACCGCGGTTCCTGGTGTGTCCGCTGTGCCGTGCGTGTGATCATTGCTTGTACAGCCCTCTCGCAGTGTCCGGAGCAAGTATGGTGGGTCTGACACACCGGTGTCAATGTGTTCTTTTTTCCATTTCCAGGAGTGTAGTATAGAGTTTCTTATTTCTAGCATATTTCATCACTAAAACTAAGATGTGTAGTTCTGTTTAACAGCCTGCATTAATCACCTCGTATTCTGAAAGAAAAAGTTAGTTAAGACTGCTATCATACGATGTGTGTAGTATATTCATGTTAATGTTTGTTAATTCTGATCCATTTACTCTTCGTGACGAGGTATTGCATCTTCTTTCGTTCATTCCGAAGGTGAAATTCCCATTTCATAGTAATCCACTGTGGTTTGTTTCATTTATTTCTTTTACACCTTATTGCTTTCTGAAAATGATGAACAATGATTAATGTCTTGCATTTAAATCATATACCCATTAAATAAAAACTGGTTTCTAGTGATATAATTAAGCATAGAGCATAGCATGACAGAAAACGTAATATGTCAAAAACATAGACAGTGTTCGGATGCAAAATTGTTCACGGAGTATCACAATGTAGCAGCAAAAAAAAAAAAAAAAAAAAAGTAAAATAGTCACGATGTCGAGATATCTTAAGGCAAAATGTCAAAGTCAACTGGTGTTTGTTATATCTTAAAGATTTCATAGTGCATACAAAGAAACAGGAAAACAATCATACATACATAAAAAATGGAAAATGTGCACAGTCTGATATATAACGACACGAAATGACTTTCTTTGTGTTCAGCTTGTATGTTGTGTAGTTGATAGAGACGAGAGTTGAAGACTTTAATGGAGAAAGAATATGACAAAATTAATATGTCACTAGATAGAATTGCACAATTGTTCATAAAATATGTAAGTTTATCTGGAAAAATGTGCACGGTCTTATGTGTAACGACAAGAAAAGTGACCTGCTAACCTTACCTTGCCGGGCACTTGCCAAGAAAAAAATATAATAATCAACAGTAAGTAGTCACATTAATATAATTGCATAAGTGGTCATAAAATGTGTAATTTTATCTGGAAAAATGTGCACGGTCTGATGTGTAACGACAAGAAAAGCGACTTGTTAACCTTACCTTACGGGGCACTTGCCAAGAAAAAATATGATAATCATCAGTAAGTGTTCATATAAATATAATTGTATAAGTGGTCATATAAAAATCAGGAAATGGCATTACAGTGTAATAAATCATAAAGTATGTTCCTTCAAGAAAGGGATTAATATTGCAGACATGGTGATTGCCTTTACTTTTTCTAATTCTCAGAGTTTCGACGTGTACTACATTGGGGTGAGGAATGCTGCGAATTCTATATGGACCTGCGTATAGAAGCTCAAATTTACATCTACTCTTTCCTCTGTTCGATAAATAGTGTGTACGCACTAATATCTTCTGTCCAATGTCAAAGTCACGGCGTGTACAAACCTGTTTTTGCTGTCTTCTCCGGCGCTCTGCGGCACGTTTGATGTTGTTCAGCGCAATGTCAATTATTTCATGGTGTCGTAGTCGACGAGATGAAGGAAATGATACTAATTCTTTAATTTTGTTAGGTGGTTCAACATTTTTCAGTATAACAGACGGAGATAGCATAGAAGATTCATTTGTTATGGAATTAATTACATCCTGGAATGGGAGTATTTGTGTGTCCCAATCAATATGTCTTTTATGGCAGTATATTCAACACAGTTTACCAATTTCTTTCATTAATCGTTCACAGGGGTTCGAAGAAGCATGATACTTGGATATATAGATCGGAGAAATGTGTTTTCTTCGTAACATACGTGTCCATATAGCAGATCTAAATTGTGGTCCATTGTCGGAAATTACTTTCAATACATGCCCTACATGAAATAAAAAATGTTTTACAAATGCTTTCGAAACAGATTTAGCAGTAGCTTTGCGTAACGGAGTGAAGGTAACAAATTTTGAAGTGAGTTCAACAGCGACAAAGATGTAGCAAAAACCTCTATTAGTTCTGGGAATCGGACCAAAAATGTCTTCAGCGGCCATGTGTCTCCATTTAACAGGTACAATGGGATGTAACGGAGGAATATGTGAAGTCGTGTCTGACTTAGCTTTCTGGCAGATTTTACATGACGCTAAAACTCGTCGAATACGTTTCTCCATGTTGGTAAAATAACAGTTCTGTCTCAGTATTAGAAAACATTTTCTGGCTCCAAAATGTGCGTAACTTAAATGAGTATACCAAATTAATTTGTTAACAAGCTCGTCAGGAATGCATAGTAACCAGTTGTTGCTGTCAGGGTGAGAGCGGCGAAACAGAATATTATTGCGTACAGTGTAATGGTTCATAATGGTAACATTATTCCTATCTTGCCAAAGGTGTTTAATTTCTTTCCATACGTTGTCTTTACTCTGCTCTTGTACTATGTCTCGTAATGATGACGAAATGAAATTTTCAAATGCAACTTGTTGAATATACATGACGCTGAAATTTGCTTTGCAGAAGCTGGTTGCGATGTCTTGCTGATTGTTGCTGAGAGAACGGGATAGTGCGTCTGCTACAATATTTTGTGTACCGGGAATGTGAACAATTGTAAAATTAAATTCTTGTAAATAAAGTTTCCATCTGCTTAATCTGTCGTGTGTAAATTTAGCGGAAAGTAAAAACTGTATAGCTCTATGATCTGTGTAAACGGTAGTGCATCTTCCACAAAGAAAATGCCTAAATCTCGTAAATGCCCATACAACACATAATGTTTCAAGTTCTGTAACAGAATAATTGCGTTCAGCAGGTGACAGAATGCGACTCGCAAAGGCGATGTTTTTAATTACTGTAGTACCGTCTTCCTCAATTTCCTGAAAAATGTGTATGCCTATAGCGGTGTTGGAACTGTCGGTGGCAATGGAAAAATTTCTAGTGCGATCTGGATGTGATAAAAGTGGTGCATTCAACAAGGCTTCTTTCAGATTCACAAATTCAGAATGTGCTTGGCTATCCCAGGACCAAATATTGCTTTTACCCCTCAATTGACATAATCTAGGGGTGTCTAAAGCAGAGTAATGAATAAATTTACGAAAAAAGTTAATTAAACCCAAAAAGCTGCGTAGTTGTTTCTTCGTCGTAGGAACTGTAATGTCACGTAAAGCTTGACGTTTTTCCGGGTAAGGCGCAATGCCTTCTGCTGAAATTACATGTCCAAGAAATTTTACCGAAGTTTTGCCAAAGTGTGATTTACTAAGATTAACTGTGAGTCCTTGTGCACGAAAAGTTTGCAACAGTTGTTCAAGAATCAGATTGTGTTCAGACCAGTCAGCTTCTGCAATAAGAATGTCGTCTACATACGTTGTGATTCTGTCTTTAAGTTCTGTCGGAAGTATACTATTCAAACCGCGAATAAATGCTGCTGAAGAAATAGTTAAACCGAACGGTAATTTACAAAACTGATAACTGTCACCAAAACAGAAAAGCTGTGTACTTTCTGCAGTTCGGATGCAGCTGTATTTGCCAAAATCCCGATTTCAAATCTAACGTGGAATAAATAGCAGTACCATGAAATTTCTGTAGAAGTTCTTCTAGTGTCTGTGGGCAATCTGTTTCATTAATAATAATGTCGTTAATGTGACGCGAATCAAGTACGAGACGAAGTGAACCATCCTTTTTCTTAACAATATGGAGTGGGTTTATGTACGGACTAACTGCCGGTTCAATAATTCCTTGGTCAAGCATAGCTTGCAATTCTTTCTTAACTTTTTCTCTGTGAATAGACGGAATGGGATAATGTTTGGCTTTAAATGCGTCGTGCTGTTTAACTTGAAATTCATACATAAAACCGGACATAGTACCAGGGACGTTGTCAAAGACTGGAGCTTGCTGTAAAAGAATTTTGCATAGTTGCGTGCGTTCGTCGTCTGTATTTGCACTGCTCTGTTTAACTTTATCAGAAATCATTTGTATAACGTCATAGTCGGCTTCGTCTGGAGTATTATAGTTGTGTACGTACGTATCTGCGAACAATGTGGAATGACAGTCTATGTTACGTGATGCGGAAATGACCTCTGTACGATTAATTGGTTGTTCTTCTACAGATAAAGAGTGCTGAAATTCTAAAGCCAGTTGTACATTTTCATCCTTTAACATTAAATAGGAGTTTTGAAAGTCAATAATTGCGTCGTGTTGTACCAGAAAATTCGTACCTAAAATAACGTCTGTTGTCAATAAAGGAACAATCCAAAAATTTTCCTGAAATGTATGATTTGCAATACAAAATGATAAATGTGTCTGTAATTTTACAGCTACTCCTTTACCAGATACTGCTCCTTTTACTTTAGTTTTGCCTAATGGTAACGTAGGATAGGTATTCTCTTTGTTACATTCGTTGAAAGTTTCCTCATTTATAACTGACATAGGTGATCCAGAATCGATTACTGCTGAAAATTTGGATGATCCAATCTTTACCTCAATGACAGGGTGGGAAACGGTTTTTTGAATAACTGCTGTTTCCTGCAAGAGAGTGTCTCGGATGTCGTCAAAAGTAATAACATTTTCGTGAACGAGATTCTGCGTGTCAAAAGTACTGCTTGCGTTGCTGGAAGATGCAACCTGTACTATATCTAGTCAAATTCTATCTGACGTGCTATCATTTGCGGGAGGATGCTGTGGCATTTCCACTATTTGCACTGTTCTGTTATTTCTTCCTGACGTTCGGGATTATATCTACTGTCTGGTTCATTCATGATAATATGTTGTTGCGGATGATTTTGCTGCTGATAAGACCGACTATTATTAAACGTACGCTGAAAATTTTGCTCATTATTTTTACGTCTGTCATGATAGTCATTTCTATACGGTGCATTGCGATATGAGTTGAAATGGTGTGTTTTATGTACGTACTGATTTCCTTGTTGCTGTGCGATACTATTTGGTGTGGCCGACGCTATACGTGTAGGCGGCGAAACATTAAAGCTTGGTTGACCTTGCAGACTGCATTGTTGGTTAGGTATGCTAACCGGCTGGTTTTGATGCTGTTGTTGAGAAAAACCTCTATTGTTACCAAAATGCGGTTCCTGTTGCTGATAATTTTGACGATACTGATAATTAAAATTTTGTCTGTTAATAAAGTTCTGGTGGTTGTCGTTCCTGAAGCGTCTATTACCTTTGCTCTTGAAATAGCGTGGCTGATCGTAATTGCTGTATGCTTGTTGACCTTGGTTATTATGTGAAAAATTTTTGTTTATAAAGGAATAATCTGATTGCTGAACTTCCAAAAGCTGTAACAGATCTCTGAATGCCGAAATATTTTCTTTCTGCTGACCCGTTAAAAGTGACACTCTTAATGATCGTGGTAATTTAGAAATACATAATTGAATAAGTGCAGATTCACTGTAAGGTTCACTTAAGTACTGGTTTTGTTGGACCATGTGTTCAAAAAATTGCGTGACAGTGGGAAAACTTGAGTTCTCATAATTTGGTAAGCTAATTAATTGATCCTTGATTCCGCGCTGTGTCGTCTTCGACCAATACGCTGACAGCATTCTGAAATTCTTCTACCGAATAACATTGTCTCGCGATCGGTCTCATCCGAGTTGCCGGTTCGCCTTCCAAGAAACTGCAAATAAATTCAAGTTTGTGTGTTACAGGCCAAGTCGGTGGAAAAGCAAAGCTAAATTGTTGTATCCAATCCAAGGGATGAATCTGTATTCTGTCATTTTTAAATACTTTAAATTTTCTCACGGATAGAAAGTGCTTGTAATCAAAATTATTGTCTCTGTACGTCTGAACAGGTTCAGGATTGTATGAGAATTTATTTGTCTGTGACTGTTCGGAATCTAACTCACGTACTCCCTGTAAATTACCTAAATTATACTGGCTGTGTGAGTCTGACAAATATTCGCAAAGTGGCGTCTGCTGTGATGTGTTAAAGGCTGAAACATTTTTCATTTCTGTCACTTCTTGCTGTAAAGTTGACAATTTTCTACGTAATGTATTATTGGACGAACCTATCTCACTGATCGTCTGCTGCAAATTCTGAAATTTGGGTGTTTTATTAAGCGAAACAGGTGACGTATCGTCTGATTTGGTGTCATTATTACTTTCGATAACATCAACACGACTGGCCAGTTCATCATATTTTTCAGTCAGTGCTTTTACCTGATCATCGTTTTTATTATCACAAGCATTAATTTGTTTTTGTATTTTACGTGTGGTTTCGTTCAATTTTTTAACGTCTGCTCTGATGGCATCGGGATCCTGTATTAGTTCTAATTGTTCAAGTCTGTCGGTCATTGTCTGAAAGTCTACTGTGTGTGTGTGTCTGTTTTTGTTTTAAGATCAGAGATTTCATCATGTAATTCGTTGTTCAACTGTTTGATAGCATTAATTTCGTGTGATACTGTAGCAATATTGTTGTCTACGTATGTTTTTGCTTTCGTAAACAATTTACGTTTATCTTCCCGTCTCTGTGCAGTAATTGTTTCCATGACTCGTCGCTTTACTTTATTCTGTTCCTGTATAAATTTACGGTAACGCGTTTCACTGTTGTGTAGGTGGTGATTAAAACGTTCGTCAATTTGGCTGTTCTGTTGGTCATATTTCGCGTCTACTTTTGCATCCAGTGTACGTGAAAGTTCTGCTGACATTGATTTAAACTCGTCGCGTAACTGTGTTGCGTTTTCGGAGCATTGTTTAGCGACTGCATTAATTTCGTCTCTAAGTAATTTAGTTGTAGGTGCAGGCGTATTATTTAATTCTTGAGCCACAGATCTAATTTCTTCACTACTATTCCTAGCACAAACCTTAATCTCCTCACGTAATTGTTCTTTAGTGTCATGACATTGAGCGGCAACGGCTGCAATGTGTTCATTAATCTGTTTAAAGTTCTCATTAATTTGTTCAATCGACCTGTCTTGTTTTTCATTCAACTGTTTGGAATTGTTGTCTAGTTTCTCATTAATTTCATTAATTTGTTGTTTGAGATTTTCACTAAGTTGATTGTGATTGTTGTCTTGTTCTTTTTTCGACTGTTTAAGACTTTCATTAATTTGTTTATAATTGTTGTCTTGTTTTTCATTGAATTGTAGCAATAATGCTACAACTTGATCCAAGTCAAAATTACCGACTCTATTCTCTGTACTGTGTGATGGCGTATCTGCATGTGTCACGGTTTGTGTAACCATTTGGTTATTCTGTGATTCTTGAAAATGTTTGCTAATCGGATGTGCACTGTTGGTCACTACACCGGAATCAAATAAATCTGACGTATTCTGATTACACTGTTCATTTTCGTTAGAAAAATTTATCTGTTCGTTACGTAAATTTTGCAAACCGGGTGTGTCAAACTGGGCAGCGTTCATTGTAATGGAACGTGCCACGTCATCAATTGTCGCTAAATTAACAGAGGACACAATTGAATTTGTTTGTTCATCATTAGCATCAAAATCATTACTAGTGGTCGGTACGCACTGATTGTCTGTAAATGGAGGACTATCATTAAGACACTGAGTGTCGCAAGTATTATCAGTCAAATTAATCGAGTCGGCAATTTCACTCATTGCACATCGCGAAGTACTGTTAAGAGTTTTTCGCGGCATTTTTTTACAAATCAAAATTAAGCATAAATGAAACAAAGACAAAGCGAAATGAAACAAACAATTTCAACAAAGAGCAATAAATTGCCGATGATCTGTGAAAGAAAGAGTGACAAATTAGTAAATGCGTTGCGCCAGATGCAAACTACATTTAAGTAAATAAGAGCAGATATCTGACTACTTCTCAGAAATTCACAAAGGAAATCCGATCCTGGCCGGTTGTCGCCAAGTGTAACCTCCCCACATGAAATAATTAAAAATATTATTTGGTTAATGATTCTAATTTTTGTGTAACCTCACAAAAAACTTAATTAATAATAGTAATAATATGATTCTATTTTTTGTGTAACCTCTGAACAAAATTGGTTCCCATTTATTTCCTCCCTACAGAAATTCATTCACATTTAACCTCCACACAAAATTTGTTTCCCATTTAATCTAAGCTCGAAACAGACAAATTCCTAAACCTCGTAATAAAAAATAAATTCAGTAACCTGGTAGAATTTGGACGACAGCAGAGCTGCGTCATGGCTCTGTAAGATCATTCTGAATAAAAAAAGGAAAAATTCTTACCTCAATAAAAACGGCGAATATATCTGCTCTTATATAAAATTTTTCCGGGACAGCTCTGTGCAATGCTGGCCTATACATTTGTTATTTATGAAAGGAAGCAAATGATTTTTCTTTTGCAACAATCGGAATGATCATGCATTGAAAAAAATATTAAATTCTTTAAATTGAAATGAATGCTTGTTAGAAAATAGACAAAGATTATTATTAAGACATTTTTAAAAGATTTACATGTGAGTTTACATAATATTACTAGATATGCGGGAGGCTGCTTTTTTTACCTTATACGATAATACTCAGGCTCCGGCATCGCTGCACCGCGACCGGCCCAGCCAACATGATATACCACACAGGACTGACAAGCGCAGACAGGCGACTGCTCGCTAGCAACAACTTGCTGCTACTCCTACGCAGTTCGTACTGCAGTCAACACTACTCTTTGGTCTCAGATTCTCTTATAGCTTACATATCGCAGGCAGCACATACCTCTTACACTATGGACCTATATCTCTAACGTCGATCAGTTGTAGAATTTTGGAACACGTATTATGTTCGAGTATAATGACTTTTATGGAGACTAGAAATCTACTCTGTAGGAATCAGCATGGGTTTCCAAAAAGACGATCGTGTGAAACCCAGCTCGCGCTATTCGTCCACGAGAGTCATAGGGCCGTAGACACAGGTTCCCAGGTAGATGCCGTGTTTCTTGACTTCCACAAGGCGTTCGAAACAGCTCCCCACAGTCGTTTAATGAACAAAGTAAGGGCATATGGACTATCAGACCACTTGTGTGATTGGATTGAAGAGTTCTTAGATGACAGAACGCAGCATGTCATTCTCAATTAAGAGAAGTCTTCCGAAGTAAGACTGATTTCAGGTGTGCCGCAGGGGAGTGTCGAAGGACCGTTGCTATTCACAATATACATAAATGACCTTGTGGATGACATCGGAAGTTCACTGAGGCTTTTGTCGGATGATGCTGTGGTATATCGAGAGTTTGTAACAATGGAAAATTGTACTGAAATGCAGGAGGATCTGCAGCGAATTGACGTATGGTGCAGCGAATGGCAATTGAATCTCAATGTAGACAAGTGTAATGTGCTGCGGATACATAGATAGAAAGATCCCTTATCATTTAGCTACAATATAGTAGGTCAGCCGCTGGAAGCAGTTAATTCCATAAATTATCTGGGAGTACGCATTAGGAGTGATCAAAAATGGAATGATCATATGGAAGTAGGTTACAGTACACTTGTTCGCCCACTGCTTGAATACTGCTCAGCAGTGTGGGATCCGTACCAGATTGGGTTGATATAAGATATAGAGAAGATCCAACGGAGAGCAGCGCGCTTCGTTACAGGATCATTTAGTAATCGCGAAAGCGATACGGAGATGATAGATAAACTCTAGTGGAAAACTCTGCAGGAGAGACGTTCAGTCGCTCGGTACGGGCTTTTGTTGAAGTTTCGATAACATACCTTCGCCGAGGAGTCAAGCAGTATATTGCTCCCTCCTATGTATATCTCGCGAAGAGACCATGAGGATATAATCGGAGAGATTAGAACCCACACAGAGGCATACCGACAATCCTTCTTTCCACGAACAATACGAGACTGGAATAGAAGGGAGAACCGATAGAGGTACTCAAGGTACCCTCCGCCACACACCGTCAGGTGGCTTGCGGAGTATTGATGTAGATGTAGATGTAAATGTACGACACAACATGTGGTTCATGCTCGATGGAGCTCCTGCACATTTCAGTCGAAGTGTTCGTACGCTTCTCAACAACAGATTCGGTGATCGATGGATTGGTAGAGGCGGACCAATTCCATGGCCTCCACGCTCTCCTGACCTCAACCCTCTTGACTTTCATTTTAGGGGCATTTGAAAGCTCTTGTCTACGCAACCCCGGTACCAAATGTTGAGACTCTTCGTGCTCCTATTGTGGACGGCTGTGATACAATACGCCATTCTCCAAGTCTGCATCAGCGCATCAGGGATTCCATGCGACGGAGGGTGGATGCGCTTATCTATCCTCTCTAACGGAGGACATTTTGAACATTTCCTGTAACAAAGTGTTTGAAGTCACGCTGGTACGTTCTGTTGCTGTATGTTTCCATTCCATGATTAATGTGATTTGAAGAGAAGTAATGAAATGAGCTCTAACATGGAAAGTAAGCGTTTCTGGACACATGTGCACGTAACATATTTTCTTTCTTTGTAGGTGAGGAATGTTTCCTGAAAGTTTGGCCGTACCTTTTGGTAACACCCGGGCGTATATGTAACTACCGATCCCTGTCCATAACGTGTTTTAATGCTTCCAAGTAATCATTTTAAGATAGAATATTTTACAACTACAGTATCATCAGCATTTGTGCATTACTTGTAATATATTCTCTGTGATTTCTGAGGTACTGGTGCCTGAAGGTGACGCTAACTTAGTGTCAAACTGGTCGCGTAATTAATAATTTTATAAAAAGTACGGCTGTGGTATTCCTTATTTCTTGGTATTCCTCATTTCTACAAGTTTATGACAGTCCACACTCCCGTGTCGACATCATTGTTGATCATCTAAAACTTGAAGGGATGAGATCTAATCTAGTATGAGTTACTGGAAAAATTCTATAGTACTTGGCAAAGCAGGTGAAAGTAGGGTGAAGCACTGTCTCTTATTACAGCATTGTACACTTCTACGACTGTTTACGAACAACTGCAATAACACACGGTGGCTAATGGTAATCCTAAAAGATTATCAAATTGTTGCCCACGACATCTTGCCATACGTGTATGATCTAATGATTATCGTTATCAGAGTACGACTCCTACGCTACGGGTCGCTCAAAGGGAAATCCATTGAAGTAAGTGACTTTGGCAAACGGCAAATTGTTTAGGCCCCGTACCTGGGAGCGAGCATCACGGAAACGGTGAAGCTGGTTAGCTATTCGCGTGCTACTGTCATGAGCATCCACGGGACTTGACTCAAGGATGGTGAAAGCATGAGTAGCGTACAAGGTGTTGGACGTCCATGCTTCATCACAGAACGCAGTCTCAGGTTTGCCGGCTCTATAAAGCAGTATAGGACCTGTGGCAAATACGACGGCAGAGTAAAATACTAATGCACTCGGATTGTTAAGGGACACTCGTTCCTCACATATTATTGACTATGGGGCGCCGCAGCAGACGACTTGTACGTGTTGCTATATTGATCCAACAGTGTCGTCAGTTACGACTGCAGTGTGCGCAGGACCTTCGACGCTGGACCATGGGTCAAAGGAAGCGTACCTTGGGTCGGATGAATCAAGTTACACCAGTTCAATGTCCTGTCTGGGTACGCCTTAATCCAGGTTAACGGCTCCTCGAAACATACACTGGACCATGGGCACATACCCGTGGGGACAGTATTACGCTATGTTAACTTTGATAGTAATCGAAGGCAGCATGACAGTTGTGGATGACATGAACATTATTGTGAGCTACCTGCACCCGTTCATGATTGATGTTTTTTTTTCCCTGTTCAAGTGGAATCTGTCAGTGGGATAATTATCGGAGTTACAAGGCCATAATCGTGTTACAGTAGTTTAAAAAGCTTGAGAGTCATCTGACGCTGGTGTCTTGACCACCAAATTTTCCTGATGGGAACCTGATGTAACACATCTGGGACGCTATCTGGCGCCAGTTGCGTGGCCACAAGCCCCTTGCCCGTAATTTATAGAAACTGCGTGACTGAGATCTGGAGCCACACACCTGTGGAAGGACACAAAAGACTTGTCAAATCCCTGGTATCCAGAATCACTGCTGTATTGCATCTAAAGATGAACCAACACAAGTTAAGCTACATTTACTTGCAGAGTTTGATGTCTCAAACATCGTGTACAATCACATTGTATTATTTTCCTGAGTATTTGTATTGTTACATGTAAAAGTATAGTCATTAACATGTTGATGTACCAATCGTCTTTGTTCCTATAATTATTGGACGATGCTCTTATCTTTCATATTGTGATACCCTATTAGTCAGGCGATTTCTAAAGCTCTGATTTTTACAAATGGTACTTTTTAAGTAGCAGCATTAACACACTGAATAAGGGCCAGATAATTTTTGCGTTTATAGAATTCCGAGCATTTTTGTGGTATTTCAAGACTACCAACCTGATACGCCTGGGCATTGAGTCAAACAGAGGTTGGATGATGTGTACAGGGACAGCTGCCCATGCAGCTTCAACACGATACCACAGTTCATCAAGAGTAGTGACTGGCGTTTTGTGATGAGCCAGTTGCTCGGCCACCATTGACCAGACGTTTTCAATTGGTGAGAGATCTGGAGAATGTGCTGGACAGCGCAGCAGTCGAACATTTTCTGTATCCAGAAAGGCCTGTACAGGACCTCCAACATGCGGTCGTACATAATCCGGCTGAAATATAGGGTTTCGCAGAGGTCGAATGAAGGGTAGAGTCACGGATCGTAACACATCTGATATGTAACGTCCACTGTTCAAAGTGCCGTTAATGCGAACAAGAGGTGGCCGAGACGTGTAACCAATTGCACCCCATACCATCACTCCGGGTGATACGCCAGTATGGCGATGACAAATACACGCTTCCAATGTGGGTTCACCGAGATGTCGCCAAACACGGATGCGACCATCACGATGCTGTAAACAGATACTGGATTCATCCGAAAAAATGACGTTTTGCCATTCGTGCACTCAGGTTCGTCGTTGAGTACACCATCGCAGGCACTCCTGTCTGTGATGCAGCGTCAAGGGTAACCGCAGCCATGGTCTCCGAGCTGTTAGTCCATGCTGCTGCAAACGTCGTCGAACTGTTCGTGCAGATGGTTGTTGTCTTGCAAACGCCCATCTGTTGACTCAGGGATCGAGACGTGGCTGCACGATCCGTTACATCAATGTGAATAAGATGTCTGTCATCTCGACTGCTAATGATGGCAGGCCGTTGGGATCCAGCACCGTATTACCCTCCTGAACCCACCAATTCCATATTCTGCTAAAAGTCAATGGATCTCGACCAATGCGAGCAGCAATGTCGCGATACGATAAACCGCAATCGCGATAGGCTACAATCTGACCTTTATCAAAGTCGGAAACGTGATGGTACGCATTTCTCCTCCTTACACGAGGCATCACAACAACGTTTCACCAGGCAACGCCGGTCAACTGCTGTTTGTGTATGAGAAATCGGTTGGAAACTTTCCTCATGTCAGCACGTTGTAGGTGTCGCCAATGGCGCAAACCTTGTGTGAATGCTCTGAAAAGCTAATCCTTTGCATATCACAGCATCTTGTTCCTGTCGGTTAAATTTCGCGTCTGTAGCACGTCATCTTCGTGGCGTAGCAATTTTAATGGCCAGTAGTGTACGTCATTTCGCATCTAAAATCTAGAGAAGTCGTACTTTGTCAAATGGGTGAATCGGAAGTCCATCGAAGTTTTAGAATCCCATAAATTGACGGAATTCGCAGTCAGAATGTTAAAGAAAGTTAAAACTGACATTTTCAAATGCAGAGTGAGTAAGTATTCTTCCTGTTGAGAACAGTGTGATACAATAGATCATTCAGCGTCAGACGCCCCAGTGTGTAAGTGGGTGAGAGGCAGGCGGACAGCCTTCACGCTGTCTGGGGGGGAGGGCGATGGTGGGGTCGTGGGGAGAGGGGGGAGGATGTCTGCTGCAGGAAATACGATGCCCCGGAATGCGCCGACTGTCAGCTGTTTTAATTAGCCGAGGCGACGACGCTGACGCCCGGTTCCCAGCGTTTCGGCCCCCCACCAGCCGGCATCGTCTGGGGAGCCATGAAGGAGGCGCCAGCGCTGCGGGGCGAGGCGCGGCGCGCACCCTTGTTTTACGCCGGCGGGTTTACTGCGGATTATCCTGACGTTGAGGAAGTAATCAGGCGGAGGCCGTTAAACGCCTCCCGTGCGTCTAAGTCGATTCTCCCCCAGCCGGCCTCGTGTCCCTACGCCGCCGAATAACATCGCGCCTCCTCGCCTCTCCGTTTCTTCAAACTTCGTCTTGCGACTCAGAGCGCGCTGTACCGCTTTCTTGTGCTGCCATCGAAGTTCGCCGGGGCTGTCGCCCTGTTTACATCGACAATAGTGCAGTTCCATTGTGTGCTATTTGTTAGTTGGTTGGTCGGTTGGTTGGGGGAAGGAGACCAGACAGCGAGGTCATCGGTCTCATCGGATGAGGGAAGGACGGGGAAGGAAGTCGGCCGTGCCCTTTGAAAGGAACCATCCCGGCATTTGCCTGGAGCGATTTAGGGAATCACGGAAAACCTCAATCAGGATGGCCGGACGCGGGATTGAACCGTCGTCCTCCCTAATGCGAGTCCAGTGTCTAACCACTGCGCCACCTCGCTCGGTACTATTTGTTAGTCTACTACATGTTCTCTGTAACAGTCTACAGTGTTATTGTGTAAATTTACGGGAATGACACCTTGCAACTTTCTCTTTGTATTAAGACCTGCAAATATTAACGTCCATACTAACATAGTGTCGGAAGTTCCATGCGGCTTTTCACGGATGATGCTGTAGTATACAGAGAAGTTGCAGCATTAGAAAACTGCAGCGAAATGCAAGAAGATCTGCAGCGGATAGGCACTTGAGTGACAACTGACCCTTAACATAGACAAATGTATTGCGAATACAGAGGAAGAAGGATCCCTTATTGTATGATTATATGATAGCGGAACAAACACTGGTAGCAGTTACTTCTGTAAAATATCTGGGAGTGTGCGTGCGGAACGACTTGAAGTGGAATGATCATATAAAATTAATTGCTGGTAACGCGGTTACCAGGTTGAGATTCATTGGGAGAGTCCTTAGAAAATGTTGTCCATCGACAAAGGAGGTGGCTTACAAAACACTCTTTCGACCTATACTTGAGTATTGCTCATCAGTGTGGCATCCGTACCAGGTCGGGTTGACGGAGGAGGTAGAGAAGATCCAAAGAAGAGCGGCGCGTTTCATCACAGGGTTATTTGGTAAGCGTGATAGCGTTACGGAGATGTTTAGCAAACTCAAGTAGCAGATTCTGCAAGAGAGGCGCTCTGCATAGCGGTGTAGCTTGCTGTCCAGGTTTCGAGAGGGCGCGTTTCTGTATGAAGTATCGAATATATTGCTCCCCCCTACTTATACCTCCCGAGGAGATCACGAATGTAAAATTAGAGAGATTCGAGAGAGCACGGAGGCTTTCCGGCAGTCGTTCTTCCCGCGAACCATACGCGACTGGAACAGGAAAGGGAGGTAATGACAGTGGCACGTAAAGTGCCCTCCGCCACACACCGTTCGGTGGCTTGCGGAGTATAAATGTAGATGTTGATGTACTAACTGTGTGTGGATGGAACCGAATTCACTTGAAGTCACAGTAGTGTTACAGAGACTGAAAATCACTGTGATACCGTGAGCAAGAGACGCTTGAGATTCTGCAGGCATACTTAAAGAATGCGAATGAACAGACCCACCAAACAGCTTTTCCATATGATTAAAACAAAGAAGGTAAATATTAACGGCTGGAAGGAAGAAGGGAAAATTGTAAAGAGATTAAACATCACTTTATGTCATGTAGCCATTGTAAGCACAGATTGACGGGGAAAGTTAAAAGATAACTGACAAGAAATGATCATAAAAACGGAATTCATGACATGTGTGTGTGAGAGAGACAGAGAGAGAGAGAGAGAACATACAAGTTTTAATATGAAACTTTAGCTTCTCCCAGTGCATAAAATACTGCAGCTGGGTGACGTCTCCGACAACCGTCTACAATGTTCCCACAGGTGTACACCCTGCCATTTTCAAGGCACGCATTCATGCTACCAGTATACTTTAGTCTTAAATTCCTGGCAAATGGCATTTGTTTTCAACATCTTCACATACATATATATATATTTTGCTTGAAGTATTTCGTCATTACTTCATCTCATTTGGCTGTGACATCTATTTAACTCTCTTCTTTCATTTCATTTTCTCCAAGAAATGCATGTACAGTCTATTAGAGCGACTTGTACGTGGATAACTGTCAAAAAATCGATTTTTTAATTTTTGTCTTAAGAAATTCTTTCTAGTTTTCTGAACGAGAAAAAGTTTACTTCTAGGAAAATGGACCAGAGAAAGCACGAAAATTAGAGGAATTTAATCGCACCACGACGTCCCCATGGCACATGACTGTATTAAAGATAAAGTTTTGCTCCATTTTGTTTCGTTCTTATGGCTTGTTAGCCATCAATTTGGGTAACCTGCGAAAGCTTTACGGTAGCTCATCTTTTGTTTATGCAGACTGTTTAGACATTGTTTGCTGTTGTTTTAGCGCGAATATTTTGTTCACAACAAAGTAATTGTGTGCGTGAGTTCCTTATTATGTGTGTGAGTTTCTTATTCCACTTGAAAGCAATGGGAAGAATTAAGAATTTCGATGTTAAACAACCTAAATTTTATTAAAATCGGTTCACCAAACGGATTAATTCTGCTAATACTGAAACACAACGTGATACAACACTTGAATCAGCTTCAACTACTCCAAGTGCTTAGAAGCTAAAACTGAAATATTTGGACAATGGACTTGACAGTATTAATGCTGATAATATAGAGACGCCAAATATTGATTCAGGTTGTGTTATTGTTGAACTTTGTGTTCTATCTGAACTAATAAATAAAGCTTTGCAGTGTAAGGAATGTTGCAATAGTGGTGTGAAAGTAATTGAGGAGACACGTCCTAGAAGAGGTTGTGCATCAAACTTAAGAATTGTTTGTAATTTTTGTGATTTAAACGAATGTGGTTATACTTTTGGCGTAACTAAACAGAGAGAGTACAACACAAATATTAAAGTTGCTTATGCAATGAGGCAAAGGGCACAGAAGTGCACAAATTTTCTGTGCTCTTTTGGACTTACCTTCCCCTACAAGGTTTGACAGGTACAATACAATTATTCTACAGACTTCAGAAGAAGTAGAAAGTGTATGAAAAATGCTGTTCAGGAAAGTGTAGACATGAATGACAGCAATACATGTATGACTGCAGCCCTGAACGCATCCTGGCGACCAAGAGGCCACAGTTCCGTAAATGGAGTTGTGACAGCTACCTCCTTGGACAATGGTAAAGTCACTGATATGGAATATATTACCAAGTACCATAAAGGCTGTATTGGTGGAAATGAAAATCATAAATGTTCGATTAAGTTTAGTGGTTATAGTGGAGGTATGTAATCTGAAAGTGTTGTGAAGACATTTCATAGGTCACTGGAGAAATATCCTGTGATCCATAGATCTTACCCAGGAGATGGAGACTCAAAAGTGCATCAAAAAGTTTATGGCTCCAAAACTTATGCTGGCACAAAAATTGAAGAAATGGAATGTATTCGACATGTCCAGGAAAGGTTAGGTACAAGAGTAAGGAACCTGAACAGGAATTTGAAAGGAAAGAAATTAGCTTATGATAAGTGCATTAGTGGATGTAGTCGGCTTACAGACGAAAGAAAAGACAGGTTGTAGTATTATTATGGACAATCCGTAAGACAATTTAAAAATTACCTTGAGGGAATGAAAAAGGGAGTATGGGCTACCTTCTTTCATAAACCCTCCACAGATGACAACTCATGTCGTTTAATCTGTCCACCTGGCAGTGATTCATGGTGTGGCTACCAGCGGGCTGTTGCTCAAGGTGAGACCCACAACCATAATCATTCTTCGCCCTACAATCATAATCATTCTTCGCCATTTGCCATAAAGAATTTTAGAAAAATCTATATATAGGGATCATAGTGACACAAGATTACTAAAGAAATGCTTACATAGAAGGACTCAAATTTCAAATGAAAGTTCAACAGCTGTCTATGGGAATGGATACCTAAAACTGTTCTAGTAGGAATAAATACTTTGAAAATATCTGTGCCAGATTCTGTTCTATGTTTCAGTGACGGTGCAGTGTCAAGGCTTGATATTATGGAACTGACGGGTGTACCTGTTGGGTTAAATATGCATAGACCTGCGCTGCATTAATACCACGCAAGTTTAATTGAAAAAGCAAGTTTTAACTCTGACTTGAATTTCCTGAAACGAAAATTATTTCATGCTCTGGTACACTTTGGCTAAAAACTCTTAAAGATAGTTTAACTAAACGATAGACTACTCTTGTGACTTAACTTTGAAAATAAAATTTTTTTTGAAGAAAAACCCTGAATTCATTTCCAAATTTTTTCATAATCGTACTTAAAATTTTTGTACGAGAGTTTATGACAGCACCATCTCTTCAATAGTCTGCTTTAAACATAATTGTGTAAAGATCTTACAGGAAAAATAAACCTATTTTGTTTGTATTTTGTGTAATGTGTTCCTATGATGTACATAAACAATTAACATGGTTTATATCGCTTGCAACGAAAAGTACAATTAAAACAAAGTGTGAGAGCTAAAGCTATGGTTCATACATAGAAATGTTCCCAAAGATGCCTTAAATGATGGTATGCATTGTAAGGGGTTACAAAATTTTATTCTTTGGGTTACACTGTTTAGAAAACTGACAATTTTTTCAAGGTTTCCCCTGGTATTCACGGACAAGCCCCTTAAAAAGACCGTGAGCCTTTTATTCAAAAAAATATATACATCATTTATAAGCAAAGAAAACAGCAACTACAATTAATAATATGTCCAGTCACCCAAAGCTTCGATAATTTAATGGCATCTCCTAGTCATGCTTGAAACCAAATTTCCGCGTATTCACTTGGAAGAGACCTCCACATACATCGAATGTACGTTGACAGCTGTTTAAAAGTGAATTTTGCTTTCTCTTTACATTATGTTAAGAATGCGTCTCCCGTAGAAAGATCAATAATCAGTTCCACTTTTGGAGTCATTTTATAGATTGAGCCCCGTTCTTCAGTCACCGGCGGTTTTAACAGATTTATAGAGTATTATCCACTTTTGTACAAATGACATTGATTTCCCCACATATTTATACGCTGAGGGGTAACTAATTTTCGGACCTTTGGAGTGACTACAGAGTAACACAGCCTCAAAACGCAACTCGTAAGCTGCAGTCATGTCTCTTCTTGTGTGTTGCGGTCAATATTCAAAAGAAAACTAACGTTTTTGAAATGATATAAGCGGGAAAGGCGTGCCAAGCCATTTTAGAAACATGCCTTAAAAAAGATTTAAAAAAGATTAATTGTTAATCTCCTAAAAGCTTTTAAGCACTTGAACACAGATGTTTGCTCAGAAAACTTCAATCAAACTCTGATAACCAACACCACCGACTGCTGACAGTAAATAATATTGTCAGTAAACAATATTTATAAAGAGTTCCAAGAATCTTCGAATATCACGTTTTCTCTTTAAAACAGATAGTTACAACTCACAATTTAACAAACGGCTGGCTCGAGAAATCACTCACGACAATCAATTAAACGGCAGATATAATACTCGCGAATCCATTGGCAGTCAATGGATAAACAACACTACTTAACTTGAGGGGGGGGGCGGGGGAATGGAGCGGGCGAGGCTTATGCGCCACAATATTGGTATTAGTTTTACAAATGGTAGACCCTTCAGTGCATTTTCTGGCTTTGCTCTTTACTATAGTCCGCCTCTGGCGCTTCTGCTTAGCGTAGTTTCTGATGCCTGTAAATTAAACCTGTTAGCTCCAAACATATTACAAGTATTTGAATTATCTCTTGGAAATGAAAGCCACAAACCCATTTAATTTCAACTTTTTAATTTGTCTCTCTAGAATTACACAAATCGATGATTGCTCGCTCTCATACCATCTTAACAAACCATCGACTGCAGTGACTTCCAGAGACTTTAAGTAAGAGGTAATTATTTGACCAATGCAAGCGAGAGCACTTGTCTTTATGAAACAATTCTGGATCAAAAGCAGAGCAAAAAGTTTAAGCCAATTATCCATATTCCACATCCACGCAGTAAGTCAACAGTTAGTTCACAAACACCACCTCGGTTTACGAGAAGCAACAGGCCCAGCTCACTTAACTATACTAGAATTATATTCAATTGAATTATCATCCACCCAGCTAATCTTTGCAAATGTTTGAGTAAAAGGAAGTCCTATAAAGCACAAAATATCTAAAGTACTCTAAAACAACAACAGCACATGATAGTTCTTTAAACATGAACACCGTACTAAATTACAGGCAGCTGAAGTTACGACACTTCATTACGGGCAAAAGAAACTTGAACAGTAGAATGTGGCCAAATTATTAACATCAAATCACTTAGACCAATTAGTTATTTCAGAACATAAGCGCTCATAACATACACGTTCATAATGTACATGCAGAGTAGTGTAATTCTGTCGCAGAGTAGTATATAACAGCGTAACTGCAGTATTACTTCTACTGTAACCAGGCTGCGGGACACACTAATGCTGTAAACAGCCTTTTAGACACAAAACTAACAAACGGTCACCGCTGTTTCTGAACACCAGTGCGAACTGGTCCCTGGGACTCGTACTCAGCGACAGCGGACTACACGCCCCTCACTGCACCGTCCGCTGGTTCCATTACTGTGCCAGAAAACACGAGACCCGCCACCTCACGGAGTATTCCCGCGCCACCGCCGAACCAAACTTGAAAGGCTCGAGATCAAAGCCTTTCAAACTCTTCCAGTCGAAGACCATCAGACCAGCGTCTCGGATCGGAAGACTAAACCAGTGACGACCATCGATGACCAGAGAGGCACGACTCTAGCCGCGAAGTCAGCGCGCACGGCTCAGTTTTATGGATCCCGCCTGAGGGACAAATATTCCCTCTACTGGCCTATGAAGGAACTACGGCGATAGCTTTAAGGGCGACCACGCTCTTACATAACGAACTGTAAGATACAAGTGTTTCCATTTTCTTTTAATCTAACGTTTCCAATATCCGTTATGAATGGATCTAAAATCCCTCCCAATTAATTTAATTCAATTTTTTTTTCTTTTAACAGATTTCAGGTCTAAATTCCGTTCTTTTATTTGGAGTAGTGACTGGCAATCACACTTGAAGCCGACAGATTTGATTAACATTTTTACCCCAAATCATTGATTCGTTAATATTTGCTGTACATTAATAATTTTATCTGTTTGATCTGAATCCGGATTTACGTTCGCCGATTTTCTGTTTAAGTTGTTCATGATTATAACAACAAGACATAGCGATACAAATTTAATGTGATTGGTAATCACGGTACAGTTCAATAGCTATTGACACTGTGTCTCTTTTTTTCTAAAGAGATTGATGTAGAGCTTTTTCGCAGTCTTCCGCAATTTCTTCTGAATGACAAATACCTTGTGTACTTGCAATGAATTTCTATATAGTGCTTGGCCGAGGTTCTGGGTCCGTTTTGCATAGATACTTTCATATTTGTTTGTCTCCTAATTTTCTAAGCTATTTCATTCTTGCCTGACGTTTGAGTTTTATGATCCTTTCTCTTTGGCTGATGTGCTGCAATTAACAGTATTGATTCTGTACAAATCGGCAGTTTATCGAAATAATTTGGAAGTTTCTTGCAAGTTTATTATTTGTATAACACTACAGTTCTTATCTACTTTTTAAGACAAATGCTCTGTGGCTGATGCCCTGTGTTTGCTTCTGAATTTTTAAATTCTAGCTAGATAAAACACTCGCTGATTCGGATGAATCTCTGGCTTTTGTCTGAAGCTGGTCCAAAGTCTCCGATGGCATTGTAGTAAACACCGTTCGACAGTTACCAGCTGAGGGAAGGAAATTGTTTCAGTCTAACATCGTAGTATTTGATAATCAAAGAATGTCACTGAAACTTAGTTCGGTTTGACTGCAGTGGTCGATTTATTCTAGTGACACCTCGCCTGAGCATACCTTACTCACACTGGCACTTCCTCGAACACTCAAAGACGATGTAGCTTATCTCAGAAGTTATACATATATAATGGTACGAATTTTTCCCCATTCTTACCTCTGAGACGCTACTTTTTTCCTTCTTACTAGCCGTTGAAAGTTTTCATCTGTAGCCTCTATTCATACAGCTAAACATAGTTATTTTACGAGCTTGTCCTCCCAGTTAAAGATGAAACTCCAGTCTACGACTAGTATACTGGAGGTAATATTACTACTATTAGAAGTTCATATACTTTTATCAAACTACGAATATAATTCAGAATACTCTCATACTGCACAGCGCTTCAGACAATTCTTCCCTAAGATTCCGATTTTCTGACGTGGACGTAGAAAGGACAACACAGAAGAATTGGTAACAACTACTGCTGTACTGAACAACACACGTCACATTTTCCACGTAACATATTGGCTAATGCGGACAAATTAACAAATCTCACTCGAATAATTAAATATATTTGTTGTGTTTTCCCTTCATAATGGCGTTCGCAGTGTTTTATCTAAAAGCAAAGAGATAAGTGACATTAATGGGAGAAATAAATCGAAATTAATTCTGCGTGATGCAGGGCCATAAAACAGCTAGATAACATTGACTGATTATTGCAGACATTATAGTCTGGAAATTAGCTATTATTTGGGACCGCTGCCTTCCATTTATACGTCATGCAAATAAACAAATGGAAGTTTTGTATCGAGATAGGTTATGGGTGCTATAAACAGCCAGTGTATTAAATGCACTGCACGCATTTTGTAAGTTATCGCCGAATGGACTGCTTTCCATCAGTTTTTTTAATGTAACGACCAAGGTATATAACGTGCATTAAGAGTTCTAGGAAAGAAAAACTATAGCAGCATTCAACAAGAGCTTGAGTTATTATGCGACTTTGTTGTGCTGCACGTCTCCAGAGATCCAAGATGAGTTTTTGTTCACTTGTTAAAGAGATGAAAATGAGCTACTCATCCAAGATGTGAAACGATATATTCCTTCGATGCAAATCAAATTAATTACCTTTAACAATGAAGTACTGAAATAAAATGATGGCTTGAAAAAATAAATCATTGTGATGGATTCATCTGCTAGTTAATTACGGAGCTGAACTTCTCATGCTTTGCATTAAGTGGAAATCCTTGCATCCTGATTTCCGAAGACTACATTTTCTTGAATTTGTTCGAGTGAGGCATCACTTTGAAGATTTTATTAATAGAATTTTGTGAAACTGTGAGAGTAAGGTGAAAATTTCACGTTCTGGTGTCGAAAGCAAATTGAAATTACATCTAGCCAAGTTTTTCAAATGAAATTGTTCCTGTAAAAAAAAAAAATAAAGAAACCTCCAATTCTATTAGATCCGCAAAATACAAACTATTGAACAACTCGGTTCAAAGCATTAACCAACGTCGCCATGCCTTAGACGTGCGAATAGGGGACAGGGGCTTCCAACGTAGGCACTTCTTATTTCGTATCCCTCACTTCTTCTGTCACTGTACCTCTTTGGCAAGTGTATTATCCTGATAGAACATGATTTTAAAACTTTGGAAATCTGACCTCTTTTCTCGGACCTCTTCATAAAATTGGTGCAGAACATTTGCGCTGATTTCGCTAGTTATTAGTTTTTGCAAGCTTTAAAGTAATCAATAAGAAAACACATGTTCACGTACTAGACGTCATTGGACGTTACGTTTCGGAACATGAGATAGACTTTTTTGTTGCAGGGACGTGGGTGCCCTTCAGCTGCTTCGAGTATTGTTTATTGCTAGATGCACGTCTCACGCATAGTATCAAATGGGCACACTGCGTCATCAGGATTCTTTTCAGAAGGGTAAAATTCGATCAGAGTTTTCTTTTGGTCAGCATTCGGCTACTATAACACTCATCTTGTACAACGATTCCTCGTAGTTAATTATCATTCAAAATGTAAAGCACTCTTTCCTCCGATGTGCCGATGACATCATGTTTAGTTAGTTTGTTAGTTGTTCCAGAGATAATTTGAAGGATAATTTTATGGAAATGATGTGGAGGGAGTCAGTTTACAGCAGTTTTTAGTGTTAACATAAATTAACTTCTAATTTTTGATCCTAAACAAGCAACTACACTTAAAAATAGTTTTTTTATAAGCTACCGATACCACTTTTGAGAGAAAAATTCGTTCGTAGAATAGAAGGAGTTATCCCGAAGAAATTATTTTTGGGTCAATGTCTTCTTTTGATACGTGTCACGTATTTTATGCACTTCGGCAAATGATCAAAAAATTTTGTTACTAGATATTGACTATTTATCTGAGCCACTGACAAATGTAATATACAGTAATAATGGTCATTTTTTCCTCTAGTGTTCCAGGTATAAATATCATTATTCTTCTCAAATTGTTATATTACGGTTACTGCTCGCTTTTATGTTATCAGTACGTTCTTCCTAAGTAGTGACTTACTCCAAAAAGTTTTTCTATAAGACGTTATCGATTCGAAACATGCAATATGTTTGACGACGATATACGTTTGTTTACATGATTAGCAGTTATACGAAGAGGAAAAGTAGCTGAACTTCACTGTCTGAGCTGCTCAGTAATGTGCTTAATCCATTTGAAGTTTCCATCCACCTGTTCATCCAAAAGTCTGGAGCGTCCTACCCCGTTTACTGACTCCTGTTTTGTGACTGCGCCATCACGGTACATATATTCCGTAATGAAAGTTGTCACAAATAATCCATCGCATATATTTTATACATTTTCCGTCCTTGATATATCTGCCATATGTCAAGTATTAACTATGCGCACTTTACTTTCCCCTGTCCTGTGTGTCTTCCGTAATCTGCTGCTGCATTCTCTCGTTTTTGACACAAACTTTGCACGAATTGTTCTTCCTACCCCTGTTTTGGTCAGGTGAATACAGGGTTATAAATACAAAATCAAATAGGGGTAATGCAGGAGTACGTTTAATAATGAATAAAAAAATAGGAGTACGGGTAAGCTACTACAAACAGCATAGTGAACGCAATATTGTGGCCAAGATAGACACCAAGCCCACGTCCACTACAGTAGTACAGGTTTACATGCCAACAAGCTCTGAAGATGATGAAGAAATTGATGAAATTTATGATGAGATAAAAGAAATTATTCAGGTAGTGAAGGTAGACGAAAATTTAATAGTCATGGGTGACTGGAAATCGACAGTAGGGAAAGGGAGAGAAGGAAACATAGTAGGTGAATATGGATTGGGGCTAAGAAATGAAAGAGGAAGCCGCCTGGTAGAATTTTGCGCAGAGCATAACTTAATCGTAGCTAACACTTGGTTCAAGAATCATGAAAGACGGTTGTATACATGGAAGAACCCTGGAGATACTAAAAGGTATCAGATAGATTATATGACGGCAAGACAGAGATTTAGGAAAGAAGTTTTAAATTGTAAGACATTTCCAGGGACAGATGTAGTCTCTGACCATAATCTATTGGTTATGAACTGTAGATTAAAACTGAAGAAACTGCAAAAAAGAGGGAATTTAAGGATATGGGACATGGATAAACTGAAAGAACCAGAGGCTGTACAGAGTTTCAGGGAGAGCATTAGGGAACAATTGACAGGAATGGGGGAAAGAAATACAGTAGAAGAAGAATGGGTAGCTTTGAGGGATGAAATAGTGAAGGCAGCAGATGATCTAACAGGTAAAAAGACGAGGGCTAGTAGAAACCCTTAGATAACAAAAGAAATATTGAATTTAATTGATGAAAGGAGAAAATATAAAAATGCAGTAACTGAAGCAGGCAAAAAGGAATAAAAACGGTTCAAAAATGAGATCGACAGGAAGTGCAAAATGGCTAAGCAGGGATGGCTAGAGGACAAATGTAAGGATGTAGAGGCTTATCTCACTAGGGGTAAGGCCGATACTGCCTACAGGAAAATCAAAGAGACCTCTGGATAAAAGAGAACCACTTGTATGAATATCAAGAGCTCAGATGGAAACCCAGTTCTAAGCAAAGAAGGAAAAGCAGAAAGGTGGAACGAGTATATAGAGGGTCTATACAAGGGCGATGTACTTGAGGGCAATATTATGGAAATGGAAGAGGTTGTAGATGAAGATGAAAGTGGAGAAATGATACTGCGTGAAGAGTTTGACAGAGCACTGAACGACCTGAGTCGAAACAAGGCCCCCGGAGTAGACAACATACCATTAGAACTACTGACAGCCTTGGGAGAGCCAGTCCTGAAAAAACTCTACCGTCTGGTGAGCAAGATGTATGAAACAGGCGAAATTCCCTCAGACTTCAAGAAGAATATAACAATTCCAATCGCAAAGAAAGCAGCTGTCGACAGATGTGAAAAGTCCGCAGCTCGTGGTCGTGCGGTAGCGTTCTCGCTTCCCGCTCCCGGGTTCGATTCCCGGCGGGGTCAGGTATTTTCTCTGCCTCGTGATGACTGGGTGTTGTGTGATGTCCTTAGGTTAATTAGGTTTAAGTAGTTCTAAGTTCTAGGGGACTGATGACCATCTATGTTAAGTCCCATAGTGCTCAGAGCCATTTGACGGATGTGAAAATTACCGACCTGTCAGTTTAATAAGTCACAGTTGCAAAATACTATTGCGAATTCGTTACATACGAATGGAAAAACTGATAGAAGCCGACCTCAGGGAAGATCAGTTTGGATTCCATAGGAATGTTGGAACACGTGAGGCAGTACTGACCCTACGACTTATCTTAGAAGAAATATTAAGGAAAGGCAAACCTACTTTTCTAGCATTTGTGGACTTAGAGAAAGCTATTGACAATGTTCATTAGAATACTCTCTCTCAAATTCTGAAGGTGGCAGGGGTAAAATACAGGGAGCGAAAGGCTATTTACAATTTGTACAGAAACCAGATGGCAGTTATAAGACTCGAGGGGTATGAAAGGGGAGCAGTGGTTGGGAAGGGAATGAGACAGGGTTGTAGCCTATCCCCGATGTTATTCAATCTGTATATTGAGCAAGCTGTAAAGGAAAAAAAAGAAAAGTTCGGAATAGGTATTAAAATCCATGGAGAAGAAATAAAAACTTTGAGGTTCGCCGATGACATTGTAAATCTGTCAGACACAGCAAAGGACTTGGAAGAGCAGTTGAACGGAATGGATAGTGTCTTGAAAGGAGGATATAAGATGAACATCAACAAAAGCAAAACGAGGATAATGGAATGTAGTCGAATTAAGTCGGGTGATGCTGAGGGAATTAGATTAGGAAACGAGATACTTTAAGTAGTAAAGGAGTTTCGCTATTTGGGGAGCAAAATAGCTGATGATGGGCGAAGTAGAGAGGATATAAAATGTAGACTGGCAATGGCAAGGAAAGCGTTTCTGAAGAAGAAAAATTTGTTAACACCGAGTATAGATTTAAATGTCAGGAAGTCGTTTCTGAAAGTATTCGTATGGAGTGTAGCCATGTATGGAAGTGAAACGTGGACGATAAATAGATCAGACAATAAGAGAATAGAAGCTTTCGAAATGTGGTGCTACAGAAGAATGCTGAAGATTAGATGGGTAGATCACATAACTAATGAGGAGGTATTGAATAGAATTGGGGAGAAGTGGAGCCTGTGGCACAACTTGACTAGGAAAGTGATTGGTTGGTAGGACATGTTCTGAGACATCGAGGGTTCACCAATTTAGTATTGGAGGGTAGCGTGGAGGGTAGAAATCGTAGAGGGAGACCAAGAGATGAATACACTAAGCAGATTCAGAAGTATGTAGGCTGCAGTAGGTACTGGGAGATGAAAAAGCTTGCACAGGATACAGTAGCATGGAGAGCTGCTTCAAACCAGTCTCAGGACTGAAGACCATAACAACAACAACAACAACCCCTGTCTTCCGTGAAATACTTCCTTCCATAACTCCCCATTACAGATAATTCCTTTTTGTTCCAGACATGCTTTTATCCACATTCTTAGGATTTCCATGAATTTTCTATCCTTTCCTTTTGTTTCGTGATTCTGTCCCTTCTTTTTTTACTGTCATTGATTCATGACCATGTAATACTACACTTTAAACATCTTATTTTGGAACTGTAGAAGTACCTAAAAACTGTACTTGTTCCAGGACCTTTCATTCAAATGATGTTTTGATTGAACTTTCCTGTTTACTGATTCTCTTCACTTTTGTCTTTCCTACATATATTCTGATTCAGTCAACACTTCATGACCATCTTCATACTTAATTAATATTATGCACATTGCTTTCTCTAACGCTTGTCGCGATAGTATTGAAAAGTGTTGGTGACAAACAACAGGTTTACCTGACATCCCATCCAATATTTTAAAGTCGGCAGAATGATGCACCATTCAAATCTGTCAAACGCCTTCCCCCGATGTAAATATTGCTGTTAACTTCTAGCATTATTTTTTCCAACTTCCTCAAAATTCCAATAGTATCTCATGTTTATTTTCCTTTCCTGACTGTAAACTGATGTTTCCACTGATTTCCTCAAGTTTTTTTTCTTTTTCCAGATCTTCTGAGTAAAAGCCTAGAGGTTCCTTTTTCAGTGTCACATATCAGGTAAAGTAATTAAAATGGTTTGAACTAAATATTTAAGCCAAATCCTAGTGATAAAGTTGATTACTCAAGATATTGGTCCATTCGCCAAGGTAATTTGTGATTCACCTTTGAAACATTTTCGTCATATGAATCATCTTCAGAAGACTTTTGTCCCATTTGAATTCCACCCCTATTTCGCAACTGCTGAAAGTGAAGGGGCTTACACGCATTCTACCTACCTACCTGGAATGTAGATACATTCCTTGTAAACCGTCCGAAGCCTAGTGATTCAGTTTCACCACTGAAAGAAATACACGCAGTGACAGTAATTTGGGAGACAAAGCATAACAAGGAAAATAGGTACACAAAACTAGCGCTTAATTTCCTTTACTGGACAACATGTACCAAATTAACAAATAGCAATAGTACATTCATAGTAATGCCCTCTCTGTTCCAGACATAGAACGTTTCGATTTGGCGTCGAATAATTTATAACGTATCACAATATTCGGTAATTATATCACACGTGTAACCAATACCCTGTAATTTCAGGAAACGTATGTATTTCGAAGAATTTTGTACCAACAGAATGATGAGTTGCGTAGCGTTGAAAGTTTTTATGCCAGAAAAACATGTCGCGTTAATAACGATCGAAACTCGAAAAATGTATAATTGCTTTTGCGCAGTTAACGAGGATGTTATTCATTTTAAATTGAATTACAACAAAAGTGCTGTTGTTTTATGAAGTAATACAGCCACCAGCTCTTTTCGAGCAAAAAGGAATGAAAGTGATTATGCTGAGTGAATATATAAATTTACGTAAAAATTATACTCAAAATTGTGAAGTCAATAACGACCAACACACGCGGGGAAGCTCTGTTGAAAATGCAAAACTTTATAAAATGTTTCAAATTTAATGTACATCATACTGAACATTTTATAATAATTCAAATCCAAAAGTTGTTGCCTAATGGTGACACTAATGCGGTAATGACAGATAAACGTTATGTCACTCTAATACTTACTGTCTGTAATTGCCACTAGTCATTTCTTTTCAACAAACAAAAACTCATTATCAGAAAAACAGTACGTTACCACTTAATACGTCAGTCAGCAGCAATGGAAACAGGTAATGCCGAAAGTACAAAAGCCAAGAATCACGTAAGATACAGATAAACAAATAAATGTATATACCACAGTTGAAATAAAATGATGTACTATTATTGTTACCATATAAACTGCATCAAATTATTAATAAGTCTTTTTATGTGAAATTTGGGGACCGTTATCAACACTGCAAGTTAAATTACAGTGTTTCGCTTTTCACTGATCCAACAAAATTTAAGCTTTACTGTGTACCACGTTCATAAGTTCTAAATGCAGATCTTTCCATTTAAGTGGCACTTGGTTACTTTAATGATGAGAACAGGATCTTACCATTGGAAGTGATTATTTGGGATAATTACTAGCGCTATAATGTTTAATACTCTGATTCTAATACCTTGCAAAGTCCTTCACTTTTCTTAATTTCTGAAATGGCACAGCCTCACATTTTCATGGAGTCGCTGTAGGAGCCTACAGTAACTCCACGTCATTGTAAAACTGTTCCATTTCAGGAATTTAGCGGCGATATGATGATGAAAATTATGAGATAACAGGCTCTATCTGCCATTTACGAGCAGACTTAACGACACCCGGTTTCACGGTACTCTTCAGCCATAAATAGTCTTGGAACTCTTCTCAGATAATTACTGTGCTGTGACTCGTGCTGTTGCTCGTTATCTTCTACATTTCATTACCACGAAATTCACAAACCAAGATTTGCGAGTGTTTTCGTCATTTTTCATGCCTGGTCTCTCTGACTGTCAACCTGCGACTCTCTGAGCGCGTAATAGCATACTAATGATGTTAGTCCATGCCGAGATTGTATTTGAACAGAGATTTTTATTTCACATAGCAAAAAGCTTGAATTTGCCAACGTGTCTATTAAATTCCTTTAGAGTAGTACTTTTAAATGTACTGCAGTAAATTTGCGTTATAACATTCCAAATATTAACTATAAAATCATGAAATATATATACTTATAATCTCATATTGCTAGCAAATAATATGAAAAAGTTGGGTACTGTGTTACAGTGTTGTAAACTTCTCTCTTAAAACGACTATATCTCGATATTCCGCAGTGGTGCTGGAGTGATTGTGTGTGTGTCTTCCTTATCAAGTCAGTGGGGTGACAATCGTCGGTGAAACTGAAAGATGAACATTTGGTCCGTTAAACGGATAAACTATTGGACAACGAATTTGAATTGCAGAAACTATTATTACGAAAACCTGCTGTGCAAATTTAAAGTGTCTATAGCTGAAGTACTTCTTTTGTAGGTGCGATTAGCAGGGAGAGACATGAAATACAATTTGCTCCTTAGGTGACTGCTGTAGTACAATGACAGAGTAATATTAGTATAAAGCATTCTCGACCATCCACTGTGTAAATGTAGCGACAGACAAGTAGATCGATCCTATTACTCGATCACAAGCTAAAAAGTCACTGAAAAGCACAGTCATTAGCTTACAGGTAATATTAACTTTTAAAGAATCTTCAGTTGTTAAGCGTCGATTAACAGTGATATTTTCGGTCAGAGAAGAAACATATAATGAACATAGCTGAGAAAGTAGACGGCGAGGAGATAGAAGTTACCAGACCAAAAATAAATATTTACTTCAATAACTTTTTTTTTTATTTTGAAGGAGTGGCTGCACACAGAAACCATAAAATCTGCACTACGCAGGAAATACATAACACAATTGCCGACTTCAGTGCAAATTATTTACCGACCAGCTTCAGACCAGGACCATGTTTGCAGTAGTCAAATATGCTATTATAAAACCAACATTGCATAATATACATTTTTCGAAATCCAAAGTACGTAATTTAAGTGAAGCAGAACAGTTCTGAACACAATAACTATGTCAAATTCAGGTACTAACCACTACAAATGAAGACAACACACCGACTCAAGATAGTCAACAACAGAGCCACATTAGATCACCGTATCATAGTCAAACACCAAACCTCCCTAGACAAGATGTTAAGATCCACATAACTTTATTGTCAAGAGAATTAGCAGTAAATATAAGAAATTATTAATGAACCGCACCAGCACTTAAAGAATTTCTTACAGTTGAGTTTGTCCAGCTAAGTTACAAGGAGGAAGTGACCGCTGTCATCAGTACCGGAGGAGTACACTCAGCAGTTTCAGCCATTAACCTGGCCGTGCATTGTAACTACAACATTTAAATGGTAATTCCTACTAAAAATGTAAATAAGTAAAAGATACAAGAATAACGAACATATGCAAACGGACTTCGTATTATATATTGAGCAGGTATAGGCTATACTTTCAATGCTCTGATGAAAGATTTACGAAAATCTGATAATATTAAGCAAAACAACTATTAACATTTAAGAACCACAAGACAGGCATTAATCATTGCCGATACAGAAACGTAATTAGACCAACACATAACCTGGGCTACATAGACATATATCAAATACACTTTAACTCAGTGGCTGTGATTTACGAAATTTTAATCCTGGCAGGGGAGCCAGACATATCCTACTTCAAATACGTAGATGATACCTCCTTATTCATTACAGACAACGATGAAGATGTTAAAACAATTGTCAACAAGCTCAGCGACCTTCATAGTAAAAGTCACTTACGAGGTGGACTCACACATCTCACTTGACTTTTTATACCCGAATATTATTATATTAATCGAGAAACATGCATTCAGGATTTAGAGGGAACGCATGTGCACCGACACTATCAGAAAGTACACCTCAATTCACGCAATCTCCACAAGAAAGTATACAGGTCTATTACAAATGATTGAAGCGATTTCATAAATTCACTGTAGCTCCATTCATTGACATATGGTCACGACACACTACAGATACGTAGAAAAACATAAAGTTTTGTTCGGCTGAAGCCGCACTTCAGGTTTCTGCCTTCAGAGCGCTCGAGAGTGCAGTGAGACAAAATGGCGACTGGAGCCGAGAAAGCGTATGTCGTGCTTGAAATGCACTCACATCAGTCAGTCATAACAGTGCAACGACACTTCAGGACGAAGTTCAACAAAGATCCACCAACTGCTAACTCCATTCTGCGGTTGTATGCGCAGTTTAAAGCTTCTGGATGCCTCTGCAAGGGGAAATCAACGGGTCGGCCTGCAGTGAGCGAAGAAACGGTTGAACGCGTGCGGGCAAGTTTCACGCGTAGCCCGCGGAAAATTGGCTCATGCCACAACTGGAGACCGACAGCGCCGACTTCATCTTTCAACAGGATGGTGCTCCACCGCACTTCCATCATGATGTTCGGCATTTCTTAAACAGGAGATTGGAAAACCGATGGATCGGTCGTGGTGGAGATCATGATCAGCAATTCATGTCATAGCCTCCACGCTCTCCCGACTTAACCCCATGCGATTTCTTTCTGTGGGGTTATGTGAAAGATTCAGTGTTTAAACCTCCTCTGCCAAGAAACGTGCCAGAACTGCGAGCTCGCATCAACGATGCTTTCGAACTCATTGATGGGGACATGCTGCGCCGAGTGTGGGATGAACTTGATTATCGGCTTGATGTCTGCCGAATCACTAAAGGGGCACATATCGAACATTTGTGAATGCCTAAAAAAACTTTTTGAGTTTTTGTATGTGTGTGCAAAGCATCGTGAAAATATCTCAAATAATTAAGTTATTGTAGAGCTGTGAAATCGCTTCAATCATTTGTAATAACCCTGTACTTTATTTTTTCCGTTAATCGGTTATCAAAAGTTCACTTTCAAATACATGCATAAATCTGAGCTGAATATAAGAAAATATACTGCTATGGTTAATAAATACCACTGCAACAACGTAAACGTTTGTAACAACATAGTGAATAAAAGGTAGAAAGAAAATAGTTTCAATGTAGTGGACGGTGGCAACAACAAGTGCATATGTCTACCACACTATGGTAAAATTAGTGATGGAGTGGCGTCAGGTTTTAGAAAATAAAAAGAATGTATGGCGTTTTCTACCACAGGTAACTTCGTTAGAATTCTAAGCAACAGTACTGAAGGGAAATGTTTTCCATATATCGAGTGTCTGTAGAACTGAATGTCCCAATTGTGATGTGGAACAAATTGAATGATGGGTCAAAGCCAGGATCATCGAACGTCACTTTTGATTGAAAAAGTGCGGCAGAAAAATCTAATTTCTCTACCCACCTAACAGAGAGTGGACCTAGCTTACCAGCTACGTCCTCACATACGTGGATGCTCCACCCCTGTGAGACGACTAGACTTACGGACCTGTTGGATCAGTGTGAAAATTTTTGTCATCAGGCAATGTCTCGTGGGACAGTGCTTAGTGAGGAGCTTGTCAAGAAAAGCACGAATTTTAGCGGATTATTTAAAAATTATTTGGATTCTGATATTATGGACCGATTCCAACAGACGCATTGATCTATCAATAACTACCTGTTAATGATTACACTCCTAGAGATGACGAGACAACATTATTTCTGGAGACAAATATAATGTATTTCCCAGATCTATACACGATGTTTCTGAACGTTTACTAGTTTTAAGACCAAACTGAGTAAATCATAGTGTATTTTTTATATGAAATCTACTACAGAAGACATTTTAAAGCAAACAGATTTCGGGTCCTTTTGACATATGACAGCTTACAACACCATTTTTGTCTTAATTCGTTCAGCTGTAAGAATTGGGCATTGTTTTAATAAATTTACTAGCGCAGTTCTTTTGGAAAAGATTTACTGTATTTTTTTAAACTACATGTAACCCTAAAATATGCGACAATAACTGGTGCCACTGGTTCCATCACGCGGTCACCACCACGTATGAATAATTGTAAAACGTTAAACAAAGTTTTCAATTACAACCACCTTACTCGTTTTATAGGCATAAGTTTTTTAATATATTTTACTTCTGACTCACATGTAAAGCGTATACAACCCTGTCAATAATAACACATGCGTGTGATCTTATTATAATTGGTTTCTTACATGTCTTTTAGCACTAAAGATGGCTTCAAAGTGACCTAAATATTAATTTTCAATTACCATTATTTGTGCTATACTCTTTATCACTTGAAACACATGCATCCGCTGTGCACATCTCTTTCCACCTGAGGTTAAATCGGATAATTTTCTTATTTGTACAGTTTAAATAACTTCTGTACTTTTTGAATAAGCATTGTCATACCAGTATGCATACAACAGCATGCGCTACCTAGTAACTAGCATGGTCGAAACCACCACGCAAAAAGGCGGAATTTTTCCATCGCCCATTCTTATGTTTCTATTGGCGACAAAAAGGCAAGGTCAAGTGTTCTGGACAGCCCATCGGCTAGGTACCATTTGTACATCCAACTGAAGAATTGTCTTAGTGTAATTATCCCACAGTACAGGGTCAAAATTCAAATAGTACACACTTCCACCAGCTTACACAAACGGAGAAGGCACCATTTAGTTCACTGTTCAGTTGTACCCCAGTGTTTCAACTAGAATTCAACCTCCTAACTGCATCGTCACTGTAAATGTACGACGTAGGCAATCAACTACAGCTTTGTCTCAACCTTTATTTGTTTCTTCTGTATATATGCTTTTTGTATCTAAGATTACTGATGTTTCTTTGTACAGTCTTTTGATAGCTGATATAAACTGTGAAGGGCAACCTGTGTGTTCCATAATTCTCCATAATCTTTCCGTATCTAAAGATCGCGTTGTCATGGCACGGTAAACCCTAACCTTCCTTCCTTCTTCTTTCCATATTTTTTTTTATAAACACATTGTCGAAAGCTTTCTCAAAATCTATGAAAGCAATATGAGTCTCTTTCCTAAATTCCCTCTGCTTTTCAGGAAACCGTCCTAACATACAAATTCTCAATCATTTTTCTTCACTTACTAACACAGACCTTCAAATAACTTCCGGGAATTCAGCCAGGTAATACTTTCAGCGACCGCCGATATTTCGGCGGGAGAACACCCCGCCATTTTCAAGGCAAACTGCAACGGACAGGCGGCGTACATGCAAATTTAATACCTCGGTTCTCGGACCAAAGCAGGAAAGATAACACACACACACACACACACACACACACACACTGAACACTAGTGCCACCAAAGATGACCAAAGTCAGAGCTATCGATAGTGAGACTATGAATTCGCAGGTGAGGCAGCATTGACTCTGTTCCTCTGTTTTTTGACAAGGGAGAGAGCCGGATTCCAAACAGAGTTTAAACAGAAACCTCCATCCCTGTTAACGAGGTTGCTCGCTAATTTAATCTCAACTGCCTCCATAATGACACTGTCCCAATAGCTGGACGTGCATGCCAATATCTCGGTGTTATTATTTAACATGGGGTGACCAGTATCCAAGCAATGTTCGGCAATAGCAGATCTATTTGGCTGCTGTAATCGTGTGTGCCGTTTATGCTCAGTACATCTGTCCTCCACGGTCCTGATAGTTTGACCAATATATGCCATGCCGCAGCTACAAGGAATACGATATACACCCGCTTTACGCAGTCCTAGATCATCCTTAACGGAACTCAAAAGTGCTCTTATTTTAGATGGAGGTCGGAAAACACATTTCACATCGTATTTCCGTAAAATACGACCGATCTTATTGGACGTGTTTCCTACGTAAGGCAAGAAGGCAGTAGACTTAGGTGTTGACTCAGAATTATCATCAATCACCCGATGTACAGTTGGTCGATAGCGCAACGCACGTTCAATCCGTCTATCACTGTAACCATTTTGATGAAATGTAACTTGAAGATGGGACAGCTCAGTTGGCAAAGTCTCAGCGTCAGAAACGACATGTGCCCTGTGTACCAAGGTACGTAGTACCCCTTCACGCTGAGCCGAATGGTGACAACTATTAGCTTGTAAGTACAAGTCGGTGTGAGTACGTTTCCCGTAGACTGCATGTCCCAATGATCCATCATTCTTCCTCCTAACCAACACGTCGAGAAAGGGAAGGCAACCATCCTCTTCCACCTCCATCGTAAAACGAATGTTCGGGTGGATCGAGTTCAGATGTTCTAGAAAGACATTCAAATTCACCCTACCGTGAGGCCAAACAACGAAGGTATCGTCAACGTATCTAAAGAAACAGGCGGGTTTTAAAGGCGCCGACTCAAATGCACGTTCCTCGAAGTCTTCCATAAACAAATTTGCGATCACAGGAGACAACGGACTACCCATCGCAACTCCATCTGTCTGCTCGTAATACTGGTCATTAAATAAAAAGTAAGTGGATGTCAACACATGCCTAAAGAGATTAGTTAAATCAGCACCAAACCTGGCTTCAATTAACCGCAACGAATCAGACAGAGGAACACGAGTGAAGAGAGAGACCACATCGAAACTCACTAAAATATCAGAGTCATTCAGCCTCAGTCCCTCCAAACGACGTAAAAAATCAGCTGAGTTCCTGATATGATGTTCACACCGTCCTACTTGTGGACTCAACAGAGAAGCAAGATGCTTGGATACACGATATGTCGGGGCGCCGATGTTACTCACTATAGGACGGAAAGGAACCCCTTCCTTATGAACCTTTGGAAGGCCATATAACCTAGGGGGAACCGCACTATAGGTGTTAAGCCTCTTGATTGTGTCCTGCGACAAACCACTTTTCTTCAGGAGGCTGTTGGTCTCTCTCTCAACACTTTTCGTGGGGTTAGCATCGATTCTGCGATACGTTGAATCAGATAGTAAACGTTGCATCTTTTGTACATAATCATGTTTATTTAAAACAACGATGGCATTGCCCTTGTCAGCAGGTAAAATAACAATACTGGGATCAACTTTGAGAGAGCGTAAAGCAGCCCTCTCTGCTGCTGTTACATTACTCTTGGGTGGACGAGCCGTAGTCAAAACACGGCATGCCTCCCTCCTAACTTCCTCTGCAGCGTCAGGAGGTAGTTTGCAAACTGCCTGTTCAATTGAACTAATAAAATCAACTACCGGCAAATTCTTCGGAGTGGGTGCAAAATTTAAACCCTTCCCTAGCACGGATAAGGTTGCGTCGTCAAAAGATTTCTCTGTGAGATTTATCACAGAACGTCGAGATATAACATCCGACTCCGCGCGATGAAACCGTTCAAACTTTGCCAAATGCCGGGCAGTAACGGAGTTGTACTCCCAGTCAGCTTGGGTCCATGAGGCACCGTCCAACCAATCCCAAGTGAAATCAGACACTTCAGATGCAACCATTAACTGAAAAAGATACAATTCTTTGGAAACAGAATCCAAACGTCGACGAGTAAAACGAATCCTTTCGCGAACAAGAGCCAAGCCAGCACGTTGCTTAATTCGATTGGCGGCAGGAGATGCAACGTTTACTATCTGATTCAACGTATCGCAGAATCGATGCTGACCCCACGAAAAGTGTTGAGAGAAAGACCAACAGCCTCCTGAAGAAAATTGGTTTGTCGCAGGACACAATCAAGAGGCTTAACACCTATAGTGCGGTTCCCCCTAGGTTATATGGCCTTCCAAAGGTTCATAAGGAAGGAGTTCCTTTCCGTCCTATAGTGAGTAACATCGGCGCCCCGACATATCGTGTATCCAAGCATCTTGCTTCTCTGTTGAGTCCACAAGTAGGACGGTGTGAACATCATATCAGGAAATCAGCTGATTTTTTACGTCGTTTGGATGGACTGAGGCTGAATGACTCTGATATTTTAGTGAGTTTCGATGTGGTCTCTCTCTTCACTCGTGTTCCTCTGTCTGATTCGTTGCGGTTAATTCAAGCCATGTTTGGTGCTGATTTAACTAATCTCTTTAGGCATGTGTTGACATCCACTTACTTTTTATTTAATGACCAGTATTACGAGCAGACAGATGGAGTTGCGATGGGTAGTCCGTTGTCTCCTGTGATCGCAAATTTGTTTATGGAAGACTTCGAGGAACGTGCATTGGAGTCGGCGCCTTTAAAACTCGCCTGTTTCTTTAGATACGTTGACGATACCTTCGTTGTTTGGCCTCATGGTAGGGAGAATTTGAATGTCTTTCTAGAACATCTGAACTCGATCCACCCGAACATTCGTTTTACGATGGAGGTGGAAGAGGATGGTTGCCTTCCCTTTCTCGACGTGTTGGTTAGGAGGAAGGATGATGGATCATTGGGACATGCAGTCTACAGGAAACGTACTCACACCGACTTGTACTTACAAGCTAATAGTTGTCACCATTCGGCTCAGCGTGAAGGGGTACTTCGTACCTTGGTACACAGGGCACATGTCGTTTCTGACGCTGAGACTTTGCCAGCTGAGCTGTCCCATCTTGAAGTTACATTTCGTCAAAATGGTTACAGTGATAGACAGATTGAACGTGCGTTGCGCTATCGACCAACTGTACATCGGGTGATTGATGATAATTCTGAGTCAACACCTAAGTCTACTGCCTTCTTGCCTTACGTAGGAAACACGTCCAATAAGATCGGTCGTATTTTACGGAAATACGATGTGAAATGTGTTTTCCGACCTCCATCTAAAATTAGAGCACTTTTGAGTTCCGTTAAGGATGATCTTGGACTGCGTAAGGCGGGTGTATATCGTATTCCTTGTAGCTGCGGCATGGCATATATTGGTCAAACTATCAGGACCGTGGAGGACAGATGTACTGAGCATAAACGGCACACACGATTACAGCAGCCAAATAGATCTGCTATTGCCGAACATTGCTTGGATACTGGTCACCCCATGTTAAATAATAACACCGAGATATTGGCATGCACGTCCAGCTATTGGGACAGTGTCATTATGGAGGCAGTTGAGATTAAATTAGCGAGCAACCTCGTTAACAGGGATGGAGGTTTCTGTTTAAACTCTGTTTGGAATCCGGCTCTCTCCCTTGTCAAAAAACAGAGGAACAGAGTCAATGCTGCCTCACCTGCGAATTCATAGTCTCACTATCGATAGCTCTGACTTTGGTCATCTTTGGTGGCACTAGTGTTCAGTGTGTGTGTGTGTGTGTGTGTGTGTGTGTTATCTTTCCTGCTTTGGTCCGAGAACCGAGGTATTAAATTTGCATGTACGCCGCCTGTCCGTTGCAGTTTGCCTTGAAAATGGCGGGGTGTTCTCCCGCCGAAATATCGGCGGTCGCTGAAAGTATTACCTGGCTGAATTCCCGGAAGTTATTTGAAAGTTGTATACGCCAGGAGAAACTCAGGTAAAACAGACCTGTTCTTCCACCTGTAAACATTCAGCTATTATTTTCAGTCTTGTTTATGTATCTTTGCATAAAGTTTATACGCTGTGTCAAGTAAGCTTATCCAATGTAGTTTTCAGATTTATTTTCTTCGTCGTTCCTGTATACAGATATTATTCATTGGCACTCCTTCTTATTTCCCGTACATGTTAAACAAATGTAAGAATTTAAGGTGAGCCTCCATATTTAATTAACTCTACATCAAGTGCATCCAAACCTGTTGCTATTCGATTTTTTGTTACTTCATTAGGCCTTTTACTTCTTTTCCTGGGTTTGTTTTGCTCTGTGATAGTGTTACACCGCATTTTTATAGTATTCAATCCACTTACTTCGTAATATTATCCAAACAATTTTTCCCCTTTTCTGTTTTATCCAACGTTTTCGAAACTTTTTCTGATATGTGCTGAAGATGGTGGATAACATGGTATATTCTGTTAAAGTCCAGTATCAGTCGCATAAATCGGCTCTCTTCACTATTCCTTCCGTCTAATTCCTTTTGTTCATGAATTTTTTTACTTTCGATGGCAATCTTCGAAAGGTATTTTGTATTCTCTTTGTTTTTTTGTTGCTCTCATAATTTTGTGGAGCAAATTTTTAATTCACGACTTCACCGATATTTCTTTTCGCTCCTAACGTCTCTTTCGCTGCATTTTTATTGTTTTTTAATATCTGTTCATTCTTCTTCAGCGATGTTCCGAGCAGCTAATCGTTCTAAATGTTTTCTTTTTTATTATGGTACAAGCTCTTGATATTTTTAACCTGGATTTAATATACTTTATAGACCCCCCTCCTGTTTCTGCGTAGAAGAAGGTTTCTTATGCTTGCGTTTAGCAGCTTGTTCTTAGTTTCTGAGAGAGCTGATAAATCTATCAGTTTTTGTGGGGATATTACGAGATATGACCAGCACTGATATCAAAAGTTCTATGTACTCTTGTATCCTTTTTTAAACTGTATTCTATTATTCACTATTATGTAATCTCAAACTGATCTATATCCTCTGCTGGCCTAAATACATTTGTCAATGTTTTTTTCCAAAAATAGGTATTACTTATAATAGAAACTTTAAAAGTAGAAAAATTTCTAAGCTATTTCCAATTATGACTACAAGCCATTTTTCCGTACGTTCCAACAACATTATGTATTTTGTAAAAAATAATTTCGACTATCTTACTGCCGTCCAGTGGTTCACTGGGCAGATATAATTTCCTATCTTTGCATTTAGGTCACCAGACAGAACATTTTGATGCTTTTGATTACACTGATTAAGGGGCTCCAGAACCCTTAAAATCATGAAAAGTTCAATTTTTACTTTTTTGCTTTTTCTGAATCTGCAGACTATTACCTTTTAATAGATATATAATTTATTCAATTCCGAAGACTACAACTATTTTTAAATCTTTTTTTTAAATGTGTTCTACATGGGAGTGACCCACTGTGGCGCTGTTAAACTGCTGTCAAATGGTGTTATTATTAACGTCCGTGTTCATCAGGTGCATTTTAGTGATGTGAGATAAAGTATGTGTTGTGGCTAACCTTTGATGGTTCAATATATATCGCTGGTGTGATTGTCGGCGACTGAAAGCTTCGTACAAAAAACAAAAACTCAGTGATGGTAAAGGGTTGGATGGAAAGGGAAGGTTAACTGACAGTGTAATTGACAAAATACAGAACTATTATGGAATGGCTATTAGGCAAAATACACAAAGTGTCAACGAAATGAAGAAGGCTGTTTGGGCTCTTTTTTTTTCATACTTCTTCAACCGATGAAAACCCCAACATAGCTTAAGAAGAAGACAGTTGGTGTAAATATAACAAAGGATTGCTAACTGGTGAAGTGTACACTCATAAGCATAGTCTGCCTCATGCAATAATGGAGGTGATAAAACCTATTTTCAGAGACTTAGCAGCATGGTCGAGAATCCCCAAGACTGTATTTGTTGGAATAGAAACACTTCACTTTGGTGTGTATGATGCTGTTGCGACTTTCAATGATGGCAACATTGTAAGGTGCAAGGTATTTAGAAATATGGGAATGAAGATAGGTTCTAACATGGTACGAGCGATGCTTGCTTTAGACAAGGAACGCCTTCGGGCTGCAGGCAGGGCTGTAAAGAGTCTAGAAATACAAGCAAGAGTAAACAGGAGGAGGAACAAGAGGAAGCTCGAGGAGGAGTTTGCAGAGGATGAAGATAATCCATCCTATGGACCTGGAATGCACTAAAAAGTTAATCCAATCTTTGTCGCTCGATTCCCAAAACTTTTATTTTCTCATACTAATTACATGTTTTCTAAGGATCTTCCAAACATATTTGTTTCAAACTTTCTGTAAATGTTACACAGTACCTTCTGCATAATTTAACCCAGCCGTTTTCCAAAAAACTGTATATTTTTGAATATATAAATAAAAAATCGCAAAAAAATGTTGTGAATTTTCATTACAATTGAAAAAAATCATCTTTAATAACGGAACTAAAATTTTGTAAAATCCCTGTGTTAAGTTGTAGCCCATATTCCAATAAATAATCTGTAAAATGTTCAACTTCCTACCTCAAATACTTTGTGAGGAAAGATGTAATTTATAACTGTTATTTTAACATTCCAAGTATAGGGCGTTCCGGAGCCCCTTAATAATTAATAACTGATTCCACAGTCTTGCATTCCTTTGGTACATGAATTGTTATCACGGTGTTAGTTTCTCTCTTTCTGTTTTTATCGTCACTATTATAAGTCTATCGTTTATATATTCATAATTCTTTATATATTTTTCCCATTTTTATTAATGCATATTACTACACCTTTTTTACTGGCTTTTTCTTCCTGTTGCACCCCATTACGCAGCATTATATATTTTAAAACATATTTACAAGTTTTCAGCTTGTTCTTAGTTTCTGAAAGAGCTGATAAATCTATTTGTGTTTGTAAGGATATATTTGCTATTCTCTGTAGGCAATTCCTCCTGCATTCCCTGTAAATTCAATGTAACTAATCTTACATTTCCAGATATTGATTTTCTCTTGTTCTTTTATGTAGCTGGAATCGTCAGAGAATATACAACCTCTTTCGCCACGCAAATTTGGGAACTGGGAATATCTTGTAACATCCCTGAAGGAGGTCGCAAGTCAGAGCTTGTGATGAAGCTGCCATCTTCAAGTTCACCAGTCGAAGCTCTATCAGTACTTAAATGAGTATCGGTGCTGCATTTCTTCTGCGTTAGATCTTACAGTTACATCACTCAGATTCTGTCATCAGAGACTCGATAGCATGGAAGAGAACACCACAGGCAGGTGAGGCTTTATAATCGCACCATTACCCCATTTGTACCCCATGAATATAAACACGACAATGAATATTGAAGAAAACCAAAGTTATTTATAAAATCGGTACAATGCGAAAGAAGCCATGACATGGAAGCAGAACAGCAGCTGGGCGTAGAGAGTAATGTCCATTAGCAAACGATGTACTTGAAAGGTATTGCGACGTTTTATGATTCTATCATCTTGCATGGAAATTCTTCAAATATTTCGCTAGTTTATGTGGTCTCTACCCATCGGGTTTTTCCGAGGTAACACAGAGGAAGTCTCAAAAATCACACCCACTGTTCCTCTCGCGTCTTTCAACAATTCAGTTTCTAGTGCTACTTGCGCCTCTTCCTCCTACTTCCTCTCTTCTTCCTCCACCCCCTGCCTCCACACCGCCCATACCTCTCTTATGAGTTGCACTCAATAGGCTGCTTATTCTAACCTTCCTACTCGAATGTGATCTTTCACCCTCCTCCCTTGCTCGCCTCTACGAAGACAGAGTGGAGTGAATCCATAGAACACTCAAGAATACTATGATTTTACATGAGACGATGTGTGTAAATAAAGGAATATTTAGTAGCTAAATCGGTGTTCTGAAAAACGTGTATCATTTGATATAAAATGATAAAATTCAGCACATGATTCGCAAGTTTACTGAAAGGTAACGATGTTTATACGTATCAGAGGATACTCTATTTGCAAAATGCACTGTGAATCATAAATAGCATAGTTTCTCAGAGACAGTTCCATATTTCACTTCGCCAGTATTATGATGGCAGTCGTTTATTTCCACACGATCAGCTGGCTTCAGTGATGTACCATTTTCAAGTGTTTACTCATATCCTCGTCGAATCTACCGCTGTCATTTAAATACGTAACTTCTGCCGTAGTAGACTCGAACAAGAACATAGCTTCAATTCGTCAACGATTTAAATAATAGACTCTTAATGGTAGAGAGGATAAAGCGTCATGACTGAAGCTGGTTCATTGTAATTGCATTTGTAGTTTAGAAAAAATTTCGAATTTATGTGCATCGTTTCCAATCAACGATAAATGAAAGAACAAGGTGCATCAGCTGCAGGAATGTAAATCCATCAATTTCCTTAAACAAATGTGTATGAACAGCGGCTGTTTCATTTCAGTTACTATTCACAAAATTACAGTTAAGAAGCAGTCAGTGTCCGTCAAAAATGACAATAAAAAAGAAGAAAACACTGCTACATGCATCACTGTATCAATGTAGCTTCTTCAACTCACATTAACTCCTCGTCTCGGTTTTATCTCGTCTCTTGGATTAAAAAAAAAAAAACCCTTCCTGTTATCCATTTGCTCGACCTTTATTTCATATCCATCTACATGACCTCTCGGGAGTTAAATGTTTGGCTGATGGATCAGTAAACACCTATATTTCGCCGATCCACTCTCGAATACCACGTGCGGAAAATGAACACTTAAATCTTTCCGAGCAACTTCTGATTTCTTTTACGTTAATGTGGTAGCCATTCCTCCCTGTGAACAAAATATTTTGGCGTTCGAAGGAGAAAGGTGGTGACTGAAATTTCCTGATAATAACTCACCTAAACGAAAACAACTTTGTTTTAATTATTGCTAGCCCAACTAGCTTATAATATACGTCATACTTTCCCCGCTATTTTGCGTTTGTATACTCTTTTACACTGTCGTCTTTCAGTCCTGTGTGATAAGGATCCCATACCACGCAACGGTACTCTAGAAGAGAAGTGTCAAGTGGTGTATACAGTCTCTTTAGTGGATTTGTTGACTTTTCGAAGTGTTCTACCAACAAAACTCTGTCATTATTTTGTCTACCCCACCACACTTTTTATGTCGTCTTCTTGTACTTCCCTGTTTACCTTTCTCCTGTTTCTCCACAAGGAGGCATTGTTATATGTGTTGCAGCAATGGTAGCGACAGCTGGTGGCCGGATGCCCTCCGTGATGCCACCATCATGACAGCATCATCTACAAACGATGCAAGAAAACTGCCCACATTTCCTCCTACATCCTTTACATAAATTAACAGCAGCAGAGAGTCCGTAATCCCTCTTTGGGGAACCACAGATGTTACCTCGGTTTCACTAGATGACTTCCCCTCAATTATTGTGTTGTGAATTTCCTCACAGGAAGTCTTGAATCCATTCGCAGAGCTGAAACGACCCTTCACAGGCATGCTACATGATTAATTTTCTTTATTGCAATTGTATCGCTCCAGACATTTCAGTTACTTATTTGCTTGTACCTCTGTTTCTTTTAACAGTTTACATCCTGCATCGCTCAGCCATTCATATTGAACTGACTTGTCATTCAAGTCCAAGTAAAAATACCTTATCCTCAACTAGCAACAGATAATGGTTATAAACTCCCCATTTCAGATGTATCGAAAGTTTCTTCTGATAATTATGTTTGCTCTTTTTTTTACTGTCTATCCAGTCGGTATCATCAGCTGCCCTAAATACAAAAACCCTTCAGCTGGTCCTGGGACTTCATTGTTAACTGGTGTTATTTTGTTGGCGATAGGTTACATGTACAGGCACAAAAATGAAACAGGATGTGTGGGATACCTAGATGACGTATTTAAATAGAGAAACTAGAGTCTAAAAAGCCAAATTAAGAAGACATTACCTTGAACACATCATTAAACTTCGTTGTTCTGAACAGTATACCAAACGTTGAATAAAATTCAATTTTTTCGTCAACCTAATCATGTATGCATCTTCTTTGCCATCTGTGTTTTACGTGTTGCCTGCTGTTCAGGCTCACTCTCTAATAGGCACTGCTGACTCCTTTTCGTATTATTCATTCTTACTTTTATAACACTAATTCTACTGTTAAAATTTGCTTCCCTGATCTTGCTTGCATTTATGGTTTACGTTACTGTACTGTTAAGGTAGTGTACCGCATGTATAATTTATAGTTACATTTTACGGCGGAGCAGTAATTAGCTTTAACTTTTAGTTGAAAGCCAGCAGTGAAGGATAGACTTCGCTTTGTCTTTTTCTTTCTATTTGTGTTCAGAACTGGAGAAATAACAGCATTTGAAAATTATATATTATTCAGAGTATGTTGTGGTAAAACGCTTTTGGTATTTTCCTTTAAGGTGCAAACACAGTAAGTTCTGTCCTTGTCTAACCTGCGTACACTTCTCCTGCGATAAACACGATATCCTTAAAATCTGTCCCGAACAACGGGATGCTGGTCCTTGTGATTTATTGATACTCACACTGTATACCAAAATTACCAACTTAGGAGAGCTGTTTGTAAGTTTATCATTTCGTTTGGTTCATAATTGTACTAAAGAAAGTATTTTTTTTTCTTCTCCTCGCATCATGCTTGGTGTTTGCTACTTTCTTTGTTGAACCAATGCTTTATTTTATTGTGACTAGTTCAGAAAACTGTTTATAAAGGAAATTTCCTCCCTGCAGCTTACTGTTGAGATCATATTCACTGACGATGTACTTATGAACTGCAAGAAATCCATGTGTAGATTCAACAGAATTCTAAGGCCATAACCTTTTAACATCACCAAGTACAGCTTGCTTTGAACGTCTGGAATGACATAATAAATGACTGTTCATTGGGTCAGATCTACCTCAAACTTTGGACGGCCACCTGTAATATCAATCCCTGAAGATAAAAACGTCGAACTGCCATGAAGTGTATCACGGACTTTGATAAGCAAATGGTAAGCACTTCAGCGCAATCTCAAAAATAAGGCATTAATGACGATATTGGTTGTTTATGAAAATTTTCTCTTCTGTACGATAATGATGTAGACTGAAGCAGCGAATTAAAGCTTGTACCACCGCCATGATTCGAATCCAGACCTCCTGCTTACTAGGCAGATGCATTATCTGTTGCACCACAATGGGTCTCCAATTACCACAGCTGCACGTACTACTCTACTGTCTTCCAACCCAATTCAAATTCCAATTCACACCTCAGACCATTAATATTCCCTTCTAAACGCCCATCATCATTACTTAGGCTCTCTGGTGTTGGAATAGCACCTTAGCAATGAACGGAATGGGCTTAATCCTGCCAGTATCGGAGGCGTAGATGATATATTAATCATGCACAGAAGATGTTCCTGCGACATATGGACTCTCACCGTTATCTACTTTTCATGCCTAGTAGACAGATGCGCTATCTATTGCGCCACACTGGCAATCCGGCTACCAGAACTGCACGGACCACGCCAGCGTATCTCCCTACCCAAAACAGATTCCATTTCACGCCTAAGCCTATTGCTATTCCCCTGCCTAGTATGCAGGAGACCAGGTTCGAATTCCAGTGCTGATACAAATTTTAATTCGTTTCTGCACCCTGTTGTTGTTGTTGTTGTGGTCTTCAGTCCTGAGACTGGTTTGATGCAGCTCTCCATGCTACTCTATGCTGTGCAAGCTTCTTCATCTCCCAGCACCTCCTGCAGCCTACAGCCTTCTGAATCTGCGTAGTGTATTCATCTCTTGGTCTCCCTCTACGATTTTTACCCTCCACGCTAACACTAAATTGGTGATCCCTCGATGTCTCAGAACATGTTCTACTAACCGATCCCTTCTTCTAGTCAAGTTGTGCCACAAGCTCCTCTTCTTCCCAATTCTATTCAATACCTCCTCGTTAGTTATGTTATCTACCCATCTAATCTTTAGCATTCTTCTGTAGCACCACATTTCGAAAGCTTCTATTCTCTTCTTGTCTAAACTATTTATCGTCCACGTTTCACTTCCATACATGGCTACACTCCATACAAATACTTTCAGAAACGACTTCCTGACATTTAAATCTATACTCGATGTTAACAAATTTTTCGTCTTCAGAAACGCTTTCCTTGCCATTGCCAGTCTACATTTTATATCCTCTCTACTTCGACCATCGTCAGTTATTTTTCTCCCCAAATAGCAAAACTCCTTTACTACTTTAGGCGTCTCATTTCCAAATGTAATTCCCTCAGCATCACCCGACTTAATTCGACTACATTCCATTATCCTCGTTTTGCTTTTGTTGATGTTCATCTTATACCCTCCTTTCAAGACACTGTCCGTTCCGTTCAGCTGCTCTTCCAAGTCTTTTCCTGTCCCTGACAGAATACAATGTCATCGGCGAACCTCAAAGTTTTTATTTCTTCTCGATGGATTTTAATACCTATTCCGAAATTTTCTTTTGCATCCTACATCATTATAATGGATAAGGGGGTCCCTCAGGAACACCTTCCATATAAGATTAATATGACGCTTATGCCTGAGGAACAGGCAAGACTAACCCCAATTTGCTGATTGCTGAAGTGCTATTCTAGTGTTGCGGAGCCTCAACAATACGGGTGCAAGTTTAGAAGGGGAAGAGCAATGGGCTGAGGCACGAACTGGAATACGTATTGGGGAGGGAGATATACTAGTTTAGTCTGTCGAGCTGCGGTAGGTGGAGCGCCAGTGAGCCGCCACAGATAGCGCATCTGCACACTAAGCAGGAGACACGGATTCGAATACAAGTGCTGGTAAGAACTTTAATTCATTGCTTCAGACTTCATATCATAGTTAAAACCGACACCCCATATGTCTCAGATATCTCAACTGTATACGATTAATATACTGTTACGTCTTCAGCAGGGCCATAATCAACATCTCGCAGGGTCTCAACGGCCCTCGCAACTAGCTCCCTGAGGGTGTACACATTGTACGCTCGGCTGAGTGAAGTCGTAAAACTACACCACATGCCTTGAGCCAGGAAATCGGTTCGCAAGCCAAGTGTCAACACGGACTGCAGCACAGAGGGCTGTCAGCCATTGATTTAACTTGAGGCGCACTGACTGTTGTATACCGTATGGCAAGTCGTTACAGACTAGTCTCGTTCCTATCTTCAGTATTACGATGGAAATATCCTAGTGTGAAGGCTCCAAGGAGATCGGACGTTGCCAGACTGTAATCATCATATAGCCCCAGCACCGTCTGATGGTATATAGAGCCTTCGGGTACGTAACACTACCACATCTGGCTCGTACACCCTTTAGCTTGAATAGTAGCCGTTAAATTTCCGATTTATTATGGCCTGAGACTATGGTACTGTTTCCCCGTGACGTTGTCTTGATGAGAAATAGAACACGAGAACGCATTTTGTCTCTACCGTCTAGTCGAACACCACAGAGAACATTCGACTGTTGCACGTTCTTCAGATTCCTCACCCAATGCAAACTTATTTCCGTGGGCTACCATGGGACTGGAGCCCCACCAATCAACAGTGACTACCATCGATAAACTGTGGTATAAAGCGGGACTAGATAAAGTAATTGAATATGTCAGGCGAATTCTGTGAGACTCGATGCCCAGAAAGGTTATAGCCGTTGCTGTTGCCAGAGCTGGTAGCTCTATGTACTAAATTTCGAAACCTGTGTATCCTTCTGCTCCCATTAAACAATGGACCTGCCGACGTGGGGTGGCCTCTGTGCCTCTATGATAAAATCAGCTGTACTGCACGTGCAACCACGTCACAAGATGTCTGTGCGGACACTAGACAAAATTTGGTTCCTGAAAAGGGGCAACCATCTTCTCAGTAATCCCAGAGGCAACATTTCGGATGGCTGATTGATATCGCCTTCTAACGTTAGCCATTATGGTTTGCCTACACTGGGAGTGCAGATGGCTGAAAGTAATAGGGAAATACAGTCATTGTATTTCCCCTGGCCGAGCGGTTCTAGGCGCTACAGTCTGGAACCGCGCCACCGCTACGGTAGCAGGTTCGAATCCTGCCTCGGGCATGGCTGTGTGTGATGTCCTTAGGTTAGTTTGGTTTAAGTAGTTCTAAGTTCTAGGGGACTGATGACCTCAGAAGTTAAGTCCCATAGTGCTCAGAGCCATATGAACCTTTCTTTTTTTTTTTTTTTTTTTTTGCATTTCCCCAGGATATCCAGCTCTACTGTATGGCTCAGTGATGATGACAACCTCTTGGGTAAAATATTCCAGAGGTAAAATAGTCTCCATTTTGAATTTGCGGGCAGCAGATACCAAGGGTGGCGTTGTCACCAAGAGACACAAAACTGCCTTTATACAGATCGGAACGTGGAATGTTAGGTCCCGTAGCTGAGTAGGTAGGTTAGACAGTTTAAAAACGAAAATGAGGAAGTTCAACTTACGTATAGTTGAAATTAGTGAAGTGCGGTAACAGGAAGAACAGTAAAGGTTTGCCAGTACAAAATCAAATACAGTTAATAACGATGTAGGTAGGTCTAATACTAAATAAGAAATTAGGAAAGTGGGTAAGCTACAACGAACAGCTACGTCTGTGCATTATCGTAGGTAAAATACCTGTGAAGTCAACAACTACAACAGTATTTCAAGAGCCGTGCGGGGTAGCCGTGCGGTCTTAGGCGTCTTGTCGCACTTCGCGCGGCTCCCCCTGTCGGCGGTTCGACTCCTCCCTCAGGCATGGGTATCTGAGTTGTCCTTAGCATAAGTTAGTTTAAGTTAGATTAAGTAGTGCGTAAACCTAGGGTCCGATGACCTTAGCATTTTAGTCCCACAGTCCTTACCACATATTTCCAGCAGTATTTCAAGTTTATATGCATAATAGCTCAGTCAGTGACAAAGAGTTTGGAAGAATGTATGCCGAGGTAAAAGAAATATACAGACAGTTAAACGAGATAAAAATGCAATTTTCATAGGTTACAGCAGGATAGAACATTATAACGTACCTTTTGCTAAGGCTGGAGTGGACTTTATAATAATAATAATAGTAATATTTCTCTTGCTTGTGTTTGTATAAAAGCAGTATCTTGAAAAAATTAACATCTGTAACCTACTCAAACTACACTAACCATTATTCTCTGATGATTGTAGTTGTTTTGTACGAGGAAAATAAGACACTGTTGTTCTGGCATCGGCATATACGGATATAAGTGTACTCGATTTTTTTTTTTTTTTTTTGCCGGTAATGATTTGACCATTATATTTTAAACTTGTTCCCATTTTATAAAATGGCAAACCTGTAAGTTCTCCTGTTTAAAGCGAAATATGGCATTAATAGTGCACCCGTGGTTTAGAGGTAGCGTCTTTCATTACTAATCAAAACGTCTTCGGTCACGGGTTCGAATCCCACCACTGCTTATATTTCGATCAACAACCAGCATTGGCGGCCGAAGACGCCCGGCATAAGAAATGACACTCGTCCTGTCAACTTCCTTGTCAAAAAGGAAGGAGGAGCGGACAGTGGTTCAGGGCACTCTCTTGTCCTAGGGGTGGGAAACTGCCCCTAAAGGCGGAAGAATCACCAATCAACGGCATGGGGATGAAGAATGCAATGGAAACGACCGCATTAAAAACACATAATGTGTATCCACAGGACATGAGGCCTGTAACTGAAAAGTGTCATCTCTCCATTGGCAAAAGATTCCGGAATAGTCCCCCATTTGTATCTCCAGGAGGGCGCTGCCGAGGTGGAGGTGACCATGAGAAAAATATTGAATAATAAACGTAAGGCTAATGTTCCACGAATCGGGGCGTGGAATGTCAGAAGCTTAAACGAAGTAGGAAAACTAGAAAATCTGAAAAGGGAAATGCAAAGACTCAATCTAGATATAGTAGAGGTCAGTGAAGTGAAATGGAAAAAAGCCAAGGATTTCTGGTCAGGTGAGTATAGGATAATATCAGTAGCAGCAGAAAACGGTGTAACAGGAGTAGCATTCGTAATGAATGGGAAGGTAGGGGAGAGAGTGTGCTAATGTGAATGGTTCAGTGATAGGGTTGTTCTTATCAGAATCGACAGCAAAACAACACCGACAACGATAGTTCAGGTTTACATGCCGACGTCGCAAGCTGAAGATGAAGTGATAGAGGAAGTATATGAGGATAAATGGTTCAAATGGCTCTGAAAACTATGGGACTTAATTTATGAGGTCATCAGTCCCCTAGAACTTAGTACTACTTAAACCTAACTAACCTAAGGACATCACACACATCCATGCCCGAGGCAGGATTCGAACCTGCGACCGTACCAGTCGTGTAGTTCCAGACTGTAGCGTCTAGAACCGCTCGGTCACCCCGGCCGGCTATATGAGGATATTGAAAGGGTAATACAGTACGTAAAGGGAGAGGAAAATCTAGTAGTCATGGGAGATTGGAATGCAGTTGTAGGGGAAGGAGTAGAAGTAAAGGTTATAGCAGCGTATGGGCTTGGGACAAGGTATGAGGAAGGAGAAAGACTAACGAGTTCTGTAAAAAGTTTCACCTAGTAATATTGAATACTGTGTTAAAGAATCATAAGATGAGGAGGTATAGTTGGAAAACGACGGATGATACGGGAAGATTTCAGTTAGATTACATCATGCTCAGAGAGAGATTCCGAAATAAGATACTGGATTGTAAGGCGTACACAGGAGCAGATATAGACTTGGATCACAATATAGTGGTGATGAAGAGTATGCTGGAGTTTAAGACTTTAGTCAGGAAGAATCAATACGCAAAGAAGTGGGATACAGAAGTACTAAAGAATGTAGAGATACGCTAGAAGTTCTCTAAGGCTATAGATACAGCAATAAGGATTAGCGCAGTAGGCAGTACAGTTTAAGAGAAATGGACATCGCTAAAAAGGGCCATCAAAAAAGTTGGAAAGATAAACATAGGTACAAAGAGGGTAAATGCAAAGAAACCAGAAGAAATACTTCATTTTATCGATGAAAGGAGGAAGTACAAAAATACTCCTGGAAACTCAGGAATATAGAAACACAAGTCACTGAAATAAATTGGAAATGCATGGAATCTAAGATGAAATGGCTGCATCAAAAATGTGAAGAAATCGAAAAAGAAATGATTGTCGGAAGGACAGACTCACCATACAGGAAACTCAAAACAACTTTCGGTGACATTAAAAGCAAGTGTGGTAACATTAAGAGTGCAACGGTAATTGCACCGCCAAATGTAGACGAGAGAGCGGATAGGTGGAAAGTATACATCGAAAGCCTGTAAGACTCAAATGGCTCTGAGTACTATGGGACTTAACTTCTAAGGTCATTAGTCCTCTAGAACTTACAACTACTTAAACCTAACTAACCTAAGGACATCACACACATCCATGCCCGAGGCAGGATTCGAACCCGCGACCGTAGCGGTCGCGCGGTTCCAGACTGTAGCGCCTAGAAGCGCTCGGCCACCCCGGCCGGCACCTGTAAGAGGGGGATGATTTGTATGATTTGATAGAAGAGGAAACAAGAGTCGATTTAGAAGAGATAGGGGACCCAGTATTAGCATCAGAATTTAAAAGAGTTTTGGAGGACTTCGGATCAAATAAGGCAGGAGGGATAGATAACATTCCATCAGGATTTCTAGAACCATTGGGGGAAGTCTCAACAGAACGACTATTCACGGTAGTGTGTAGAATGTATGAGTATGAAGACATACCATCCGACTTTCGGAAGAATATCATCCACACAAAGAGTTGAAAAATGCGATAATTATCGCAAAATCAGCCTAAAAGCTTTTGCATCCAAGTTGCTGACAAGAATATTACACAGAAGAATGGAAAATAAAACTGAGGATATGCTAGATGACGATCAGTTTGGGTTTAGAAAAGGAAAAGGCACGACACAGACAATTCTGACGTAGCGGTTGATAATGATGGCAAGCCCAAAGAAAATTCAAGAGACGTTCATAGGATATGTCGACCTGGAAAAATCCTTCGACAATGTAAAATGGTGCAAGGTGTTCGAAATTCTGAGAAAAATAGGGGTAAGCTATAGGGAGAGACGGGTAATACACAATATGCACAAGAGCCAAGAGGGAATAATAATAAGAGGGGACGACCAAGAACAATGTGCCCCCCCCCCTACTGTTCAATTTGTACATCGAGGAAACAATAATGGAAATAAAAGAAAGGTTCAGGAGTGGAATTAAAATTCAAGGGGAAAAGATATTAATGATATGATTCGCCGATGACATTGCTATCATGAGTGAAAGTGAAGAAGAATTACATGATATGCTGAACGAATGAACAATCAAATGAGTGCATAGTATGGACTGAGAGTGAAACGAAGAAAGACTTAAGTAATGAGATGCAGCAGAAACGAGAACGGCGAGAAACATAACATCAGGATTGATGGTATCGATGTAGATGAAGTTAAGGAATTCTGCTACCTAAGCAAGGAGAACCTCAGCAGCAGATTAGCAATGCCAAAAAGGATATTCCTGGCCAAGAGAAGTCTACTAACATCAAATATCGGCATCAATTTAAGGAAGAAATTTCTGAGAATGTACGTCAGAATTTCAGCGTTGTATGGTAGCGAAACATGGGCTGTAGGAAAATTCCAACAGAAGAGAGTCAAAGCACTTGATATGTGGTGCTACTGACGCATGTTGAAAATTAAGTGGACTGATAAGGTAAGGAATGAGGAGGTTCTGCGCAGAATCGGAGAGGAAAGGAGTACGTAGACAACACTCATATGGAGAATGGACAGGGTGATAGGACATCAGTTAAGACAGAAATTGGAATACATCCACCAGATAGCTGAGGACGTGGGTTGCAAGTGTTTCTCTGGGATGAAGAGGTTGGCACAGGAGAGGAATTCGTGGAGGGCCGCATCAAACCAGTCAGAAGACTGACGACTCCCCCCCCCCCCCCCAAAAAAAAAAGGCATTAATGTCTGGTCGTTTAAATTAAATGTGAAGCGACACGTTCGGTGACGCAACTATAGAGCACATTAACTTCGCTTGCGTTAGTTATTATATTATTCTTAAGAAGTGGAGTCAGCTTCTTAATTCGAAGTCCGATTAACTTCTACAGAAGAATTTCTTTTGTTTGAACATTAATTACATACACAGTCATACATTACCAAGGCTATATCAACCAAAAACGTCTTCTTGGCCCTAAGCACGCTTTTGTCCATTCTCTTTCAGTCAGTGAATACAATTAAATTTAAAGTAAATAAAATCACTATTTACAACAGTTCCAGTTACAAATGAGAATAATTGTACCTTTCCGTTTTATCACGTTTCGAGTGGATACTTTTGTTTGAGACTTTATGATATTTTTAATCTGAAAAATTAAGCTATTTATACATAAGGAACCCACTTCAACGCGAAGGAAGTATAGTAGGAGGACATGAACTGGTGTAGAAGAATGAGAGGAGAAGGGGACAGATCCAGTTTTGAATAGCACAGTTTAATCATTCGTACTACTTGGTTAAACATCACGAAATAAGATTGTATACTGCAAGAACTGGTGGCACAGGAAGGTTATAAATAAATTACATAACTTTCAGACTGACTTGAAAGTATATTTTAAATTGCGAAATATTTCCAGGGGCAGATGTAGACCCTGACCATAAAATATTGGTTATGAACTCTACATTGAAACTGACTAAACCAGAAAGCTTGGAAATGAAGGAGATGGTACCCGGATAAGTTTCAGAGGTTTTTGAGAGTTTCAAAGGAAGTATTGGCCAACTAATGAATGAAACTAGGATAAAGACACGACAGAAGAAATATGGCTAGCCTTGAGAGATGACTTTGTCAAGTCAACAGAGAATCAAATAGGCAAACAGACAAGGGCCGACTGTAATCCCTAAGTAAGGCATGACATATTGGTACTAACCAATGAAACGAAAACCCATATTAAGAGCTGAGGCGGCAAGTCCATACTAAGCAGTGAAGGAAAGGCTGAAAAGTGGGAGGAATAGAGAATGTTTAAATAAGGGAAACCAACATGAAGGCTTCACTATGTGATCAAAAATATCCGGACACCTGACTTAAAATGACGTACAAGTTCGTCGCGCCCTCCATCGGTAATGCTGGGATTCAATATGGTGTTGGCCCACTCTCTACCTTGATGACAGCTTCCACTCTCGCAGGCATACGTTCAGTCAGGTGCTGGAAGGCTTCTTGTGGAATGGCAGCCCACTGAGGAGACGTATCGATGTCTGTCGGTGAGGCCTGGCTCCAAGTCGGCGTTAGAAAACATCCCAAAGGTATTCTTCAGGATTCAGGTTATGACTCTGTGCAGGCCAGTCCATTACAGGGATGTTATTGTCGTGTACCACTTCGCCACAGGCCGTGCATTATGAATAGGTGCTCGATCGTGTTGAAAGACGCAATCGCTATCCCGTTATTGCTCTTCAACAGTGAGAAGCAAGAAGGTGCTTAAAACATCAATGTAGGCCCGTTCCGTGATAGTGTCACTCAAAACAACAAGGGGTGCGAGCTCCCTCCATGAAAAACACGACCACTCCGTAATACCAACGCCTCTGAATTTTACAGTTGGCACTACACACACTGGCAGATGACATTCACCGAGGATTCGCCATACCCACGCCCTGCCATCGGGTCGCCACATTGTGTACCGTGATTCGTCACTCCACACAACGTTTTTCCACTGTTCAATCGTCCAATGTTCAAGCTCCTTACACCAAACGAGGCGTCATTTAGCATTTACCGGTGTGATGTGTGGGTTATGAGCAGCCGCTCGACTATGAAATCCAAGTTTTCTCACCACCCGGCTAACTGTCATAGTATTTGCAGTGGATCCTGATGCAGTTTGCAATTCCCGTGAGATGGTCCGGACATATATCTGCCTATTACACATTACGACGGTCTTCAGCTGTCGGCAATTTCTGTCAGTTAACAGACGAGGTCGGCCTGTATGCTTTTGTGCTGTACGTGTTCCATCACGTTTCCACTTCACTGTCACATTGAAAACAGCGGACCTAGGTATGTTTAGGAGTGTGGAAATCTCACGTACAGACGTATTACACAAGTGACACCAAATCACCTGACCACGTACCAAGTCCGTGAGTTCCGAGGAGCGCCCCATTCTGCTCTCTCATGAGCTCTAATGACTACTGATGTCGCTGATATGGAGGTACGTGGTAGTAGGTGCTAGCACAATGCACATAGTATGAAATGCGTATGTTTTTGGTTGTGTGTGGGTACTTTTGATCACATAGTGTATGTTACAGAAAGAGAGGAGGAAATAAATAGGATCAATGGGAGATACACTCCTGGAAATTGAAATAAGAACACCGTGAATTCATTGTCCCAGGAAGGGGAAACTTTATTGACACATTCCTGGGGTCAGATACATCACATGATCACACTGACAGAACCACAGGCACATAGACACAGGCAACAGAGCATGCACAGTGTCGGCACTAGTACAGTGTATATCCACCTTTCGCAGCAATGCAGGCTGCTATTCTCCCATGGAGACGATCGTAGAGATGCTGGATGTAGTCCTGTGGAACGGCTTGCCATGCCATTTCCACCTGGCGCCTCAGTTGGACCAGCGTTCGTGCTGGACGTGCAGACCGCGTGAGACGACGCTTCATCCAGTCCCAAACATGCTCAATGGGGGACAGATCCGGAGATCTTGCTGGCCAGGGTAGTTGACTTACACCTTCTAGAGCACGTTGGGTGGCACGGGATACATGCGGACGTGCATTGTCCTGTTGGAACAGCAAGTTCCCTTGCCGGTCTAGGAATGGTAGAACGATGGGTTCGATGACGGTTTGGATGTACCGTGCACTATTCAGTGTCCCCTCGACGATCACCAGTGGTGTACGGCCAGTGTAGGAGATCGCTCCCCACACCATGATGCCGGGTGTTGGCACTGTGTGCCTCGGTCGTATGCAGTCCTGATTGTGGCGCTCACCTGCACGGCGCCAAACACGCATACGACCATCATTGGCACCGAGGCAGAAGCGACTCTCATCGCTGAAGACGACACGTCTCCATTCGTCCCTCCATTCACGCCTGTCGCGACACCACTGGAGGCGGGCTGCACGATGTTGGGGCGTGAGCGGAAGACGGCCTAACGGTGTGCGGGACCGTAGTCCAGCTTCATGGAGACGGTTGCGAATGGTCCTCGCCGGTACCCCAGGAGCAACAGTGTCCCTAATTTGCTGGGAAGTGGCGGTGCGGTCCCCTACGGCACTGCGTAGGATCCTACGGTCTTGGCGTGCATCCGTGCGTCGCTGCGGTCCGGTCCCAGGTCGACGGGCACGTGCACTTTCCGCCAACCACTGGCGACAACATCGATGTACTGTGGAGACCTCACGCCCCACGTGTTGAGCAATTCGGCGGTACGTCCACCCGGCCTCCCACATGCCCACTAATCGCCCTCGCTCAAAGTCCGTCAACTGCACATTCTGTTCACGTCCACGCTGTCGCGGCATGCTACCAGTGTTAAAGACTGCGATGGAGCTCCGTATGCCACTGCAAACTGGCTGACACTGACGGCGGCGGTGCACAAATGCTGCGCAGCTAGCGCCATTCGACGGCTAACACCGCGGTTCCTGGTGTGTCTGCTGTGCCGTGCGTGTGATCATTGCTTGTACAGCCCTCTCGCAGTGTCCGGAGCAAGTATGGTGGGTCTGACACACCGGTGTCAATGTGTTCTTTTTTCCATTTCCAGGAGTGTATGTTGCTGCGCAGTTATTGAGATCCTTGGGAGAGCCGGCCATGAGAAAACTATTCCATCTGGTGAGCAAGATGTATGGCACTGTCCAAATACGTTCAGAGTTCGAGAAAAATGTAATTATTCCAGGTGCAGACAAAAGTAAACGTACCGAATCATCAGTTTAGTCATGACTGCAGAACGCAAACATGAACTGTTGACAGAATGATGGAAAAGGAGATAGAGGGCGCTAACGGCGCAGGCAATGGGTTGAGGTTACGAATATGTGTAGGAAAATAGGAGGCCATATGACCGTAACTCATTATGATGGTCCACGGCGCCATGTCACGAATTACGCGGCCCCTCTCGCCAGAGGTTCGAGTCCTCCCTCCGGCATGGGTATGGGTGTTGTCTTTCAGAATAGTTCAAATGGCTCTGAGCACTATGGGACTTAACATCTGAGGTGATCAGTACCCTAGAACCTGGAACTAATTAAACCTAACTAACCTAAGGACATCACTCACATCCATGCCCGAGGCAGGATTCTAACCTGCGACAGTAGCAGTCGCGCGGTTCCGGACTGAGGCGCCTAGAGCCGCTCGGCCACCGCGGCCGGCAGTGTTGTCCTTAGCGTAAGTTAGTTTAAGTTAGTTTAAAGTAGTGTGTAAATCGATGGACCGATGAGCTCATCAGTTTGGTCCCTTAGGAATTCACACACATTTGAACATTAAAGCGTTTATAGCGTATGTAGTTTTAGAGAAAGCTGTCGATAGGGTTGACTGAAATTCAATGCTTGAAATACTGGAGGTTGCAGGGGTAAAAGATATGGGAGCAAAAGGCTTTGTATACCTAGAAGGAACAAGTGGTTTAGGACAGAGTAAATAGGGTTGCCTCCTCTCCTCGATGTTACTCAATTGGCGTATTGAGGAAACAGTAAAATAACCGACAAATTTAGAAAGAGAATTAGTCCTACAGTTCAGGAAAGAGATAAAATCTACCTTATCATTGTATTTATGTCAGAGACAGCAAGTAAGTAGCATGGAACGGGCAGTGTCTTGAAAAGATATTATAAGACGAATATCAACAAAAGTAAAACAAGGAATGCAATTGAATTAAATGAGACCGTGCTGAGGAAACTAGACTAGGAAATAAGGCAGGAAATGAGTAGTCGATGAATGTTGCTAGTTAGGCAGCAAGGTAACCGACGATGGCCGAGGTACAGACGATATGAAACGCAGACTGACAGCGGGTATGAAAGAACTTCTGAAACTAGAAAATTGTTAACTTCGGAAATAAATTTAAGAAGCCTTTTCTGAAGCTATCTGCATGAAATGTAACCTTGCATAAATGTGGAAATTGGGTGATGAGCAACTCAGACAAGGAGGTTTGAAATTTGATGCTACTAAAGAATGCTGGGGATTACACGTGTGGATCGAATAATTAAAAGGTACTGAACTGAACAGGGGAAAAATGAACCTTGACTAGAAGGAGACATCTTCAGTCATGAAGCACTTTTAGATTGATAATGGATGGAAGTGTGGGGGATGAAACTTGCAGAAAGGGACCAGGGTAAAAGGATATAGGTTCAAAAGGATGTAGGTTGTAGTAGTTATTCAGAGATTTAGATGCTTGTAGGAGACGGACTAGTGTGGAGACCTGCGTCAAAGCAGCTGCGACAAACCACAATACCAACATACCGATGGGTCACAAAAAAATTTTATGTGTTCTTCGTGATATACTGCACTAGCGACCCGACCCGTCTTCGGACTGTTAGCATTAAGTATCTACAGCCCGACGACTTGTCCGGCATGGCGTACTTTACTTCAGGCCTTACATCCAGATTCGAATAAAATCCATAGAACAATGTTAAGTACGTGAATATCATCACTTTCACGTAACATGCGATGCAAGCAGCGAAGGCCAGAAAGTTTGTCCGGAGGCATAAATGTTAAGTTGTACCTAATGAATCGGTGTTTGCAGTGACATTTCTTGCAGTGATGGGAGCACATCGTGATAGGTAACGGTTGAGAATTATTTCGGTAATTCCTTGCTATGGACTATTTACGACAGACCTCTTCGCCGTGCCACACAAAGAATCATGTCCACATCTAGGTTTGATTTAAGCAAAGCAGAAAGCTGAAAGATGAGCCATTTGTAACGCTGCTGGAGGTACTGTATGTAAACGAAGCAAAGTTGCTAAGTAGTTTTCGGAAAACGCTTTACTTGCAGCATAAAAAATAAAACACAGCATTTTTGTATTCGCTTGTTTTTTTGGCTATACAGTAAATATCGTTACACGATTGACGGGAAATTATTGGATAAGTATTTGATTATTTAAGATTGTGTATCTCACATCACAGCCTGGTGAAGAGACGGTTATCTTTTCGTTATAGGTCGTACTGCTTACAATAATTCAAAGTTGAGTGACTCACTGCCTGGTGTACGAAGAATTTGCAGTGGATTAAGAGTGCGAATTGCGATTGCTAATCTAAGGGAAGCAGAAATTGGCAATCTGCAATTGTCGTCATATTTCCAAATATGTCCCATAACGATCTGTAGAACTATTTCTAAGCCTTGTGTATTTATCCGCAAGAAGTTTCTGAATTCCATTCTGGTAGATCGTATCCACGTCTTTACGATCTTTGAAAGGCCTTATTTCTTTCTCTCTAGTGGATGTCCGTTTATCAATGTTCTGCGTAATTTGAAATGGTCCAATATCTTCGGCTCCACCACGCAAAGAATCGTGTTCGCGTCTACCTTTGATTCAAGGAAAACATTAACTTGAGTCATCTGCAGCGCCGCTGCAAAACTATCTTGATATAAACGAATCAAAGCTGCATCCCATACTGAAGTAGATTTTTGGAAAACGTTTTACTTTATGCATAATGAATTGAAAATCTCAGGTTTCGGATTCGCATGTTTCTACTCTGCGAAGTTGTTATGAAACTATTGCAATCAACTGCACGTCACTTATACGACTTGCATGATCCTAACAATTTACCAAACCGGCGACAGAGGAGCTACAGAGTAACGTGGAATCAGAGCCACGTTTCGTTTCTGACGAATCTCCACAACATTGAGAGCTGAATGTTATGTTAAAAGGCAGAGTAAAAAATTGACCTTGCTAGCATACGTTGCCATAACAACTCTGTATCCAGCCACACGCCTTACCGCTAGACCCCGAACACCATATACGTAATTGGCTTGCCAGCTGCACTCTCGAATCCATGCTGCTCTCTCGAGTTATGGCAGTTGTTCTCCAGGTGACAACAGCATCGTTTTGACTATGTAACTTCAATTCATCTTAATTCAGACAATTTGTACGAAATATTTATAAACTGTACACAAAAAACTTCTTCCTGAATGACTGAATCTATTACTCAACACCGGATCAAAACTCCTACAACAGTTCTTGAGATTACCCTGCACATTTCAGGCAGACGTGAGGAGGCGATTTAAACTTACATATATAGAGATATGCACAGCAATTAATATTCATGGTTTTGGAACTTTAATAGCCAGTAGTGTAACAGTATTTGTACTAAACTGTAGTAAGTAAAAGTTGTTAACTATTGCATAATAAATTAAAGGCAATACTAGCGATGAGCACCAGTGATCTGTAACAGTATGAGCAGATATTTTGGGTGTTGGTAATATTTTCCATTTTGAAGGTTAGATTGGTCGAGTAATATTAATTATTTTTGAGATCGACAGCCTTTTATTACCTTGTGAGGTAACCGGGTAGTAAATGTCGAATATTAATGGCAGATAGGGCTACAAATTTCCGACGACCTGGCTGTCGGCGACTCTATTCGAACTGGCCGTGCGTGTTTTGATAACTTCGCAAGACCTGAACAAATCACCATGGACAAGCGACCACGAGAGAACTGCCGTTAATCGACGTTTCTTACCGATCTCCTGCTACAGTAGGACTGGCAGTACGCCTTTCTTGCAGCCACACCTCCACTGTCACCTTGACTCGGAACTGTAAAATGACGTTCACGACAGTGAGCTACATTATCACCGAAATAAGATGGTATGTAGAGAAAGGTGCAGTTTACTTGCCTTGAAGAGGATTGCTGCAAAGACAATCGAAATGTCAGTTTCAATAACGGTTTCATTTCCAACTGAGATGACCTAATTCCCAAACGAGTTTTATTCAAATCGATGCTGGCTGTGGAAGGCTTCGCGTCTCGTCCTTCTGAGCGTGTAGCTTATGAGACAGTGGGGCACCACCCACCCACAGCGTGCCCGCCCTGGCCGTGCGCCGGTTGCGCGCGCATATTCATGCCGCCCTGACTTGTTGCGCCGAAAGTTGCGGGTGGCGCCCCGTCGGACAGCCCACCACAGTACAGCGCGGCGCGGACTGCACAGTGCAGAGCGGCATGCATATGGATGGTGCGCCGGCCGCAAATAACCGCCGCTGGCTGTCGGCCACCCGCCTCCTCCCTCCTGGGCTACAGAGCTGCAAACAAACTACAAAACATGCGACGTGGCCCGCACGGATGCAGGCATTTTATGGGTACACTGGTTCTCCCGCCGCATTCAGGTTCTCTTGACTTCTGAAGAGTCATACCTGAACTTACTCTGAAAGTTTGATCGTATAGCTTACATATATTTATTGCGGAGTCATTGACCGCAGTTTTCCGAAATTCCTACACCAGGGAAGACGAATGGAATAGTCCAGAATTTGAAACATGAGTTTCTTAGAAGTAGATGCCTTAGGGGTTGCGAAGCAACTCAAATCGCTTGATACGGGCAGGTCTTCAGGTCCTAGGTTCCTTTCAGATTACGCTGATACAATAGCTCCCTACTTATCAATCATATAGAACAGCTCGCTCACCGATAGATCTGTACCTACAGATTGGAAAATTGCGCAGGTCGCACCAGTGTTTAACAAGGGTAGTAGGAGTAATCCATCGAACTACAGACCTATATCATTGACGTCGGTTTTCAGTAGGGTTTTGGAGCATATAAAGTATTCAAACATTATGAATCACCTCGAAGGGAAAGGTCTATTGATACGTAATCATCACGGTTTCAGAAAACATCGTTCTTGTGCAACGCAGCTAGCACTTTATTCGCACGAAGTAATGGCCGCTATCGACAGGGAATCTCAAGTTGATTCCGTATTTCTATACTTCCGGAAAGCTTTTGACACCGTTCCTCACAAGCGACTTCTAATCAAGCTGCGGGCATATCGGGTATCGTCTCAGTTGTGCGACCGGATTCGTGATTTCCTGTCAGGAAGGTCGCAGTTCGTAGTAATAGACGGCAAAACGTTGAGTAAAATTGAAGTGATATCAGGTGTTCCCCAGGGAAGCGTCCTAGGACCTCTGCTGTTCCTGATCAGTATAAATGACCTGGGTGACAATCTGAGAAGTTCTCTCAGGTTTACCGTCTAGTAAGGTCATCCGAAGACTGGTATCAGTTGCAAAGCGGTTTAGAAACGATTGCTGTATGGTGTGGCAGGTGACAGTTGACGCTAAATAACGAAAAGAGTGAGGTGATCCACATGAGTTCCAAAAGAAATCCGTTGGATTTCGATTACTCGATAAATAGTACAATTCTCAAGGGTGTCAATTCAACTAAGTACCTGGGTGTTAAAATTACGAACAACTTCAGTTGGAAAAACCACATAGATAATATTGAGGGGAAGGCGAGCCAAAGGTTGCGTTTCATTGGCAGGACACTTAGAAGATGCAACAAGTCCACTAAAGAGACAGCTTACACTACACTCGTTCGTCCTCTGTTAGAATATTGCTGCGCGGTCCGGGATCCTTACCAGGTGGGATTGACGGAGGTGCAAAAACGGGCAGCTCGTTTTGTATTATCACGTAATAGGGGAGAGAGTGTGGCAGATATGATACGCGAGTTGGGATGGAAGTCATTAAAGCAAAGACGTTTTTCGTCGCGGGAGATCCATTTACGAAATTTCAGTCACCAACTTTCTCTTCCGAATGCGAAAATATTTTGTTGAGCCCAATCTACATAGGTAGGAATGGTCATCAAAATAAAATAAGGGAAATGAGAGCTCGAATAGAAAGGTTTATGTGTTCGTTTTTCCCGCGCGCTGTTCGGGAGTGGAATGGTAGAGAGATAGTATGATTGTGGTTCGATGAACCCTCTGCCAAGCACTTAAATGTGGATTGCAGAGTAATCATGTAGATGTAGATGCCAAATAGACTCAAGATTTCCTGGTATGGAGGATGCAGCGTGCGTCTTAGACGGAGAGTCATCGTGAGATGTAGAAGTAACTTCCGATGTGTGCCCCAGGGAATTGTGCTGGGACCCCATCGAAACACAATTCGTGGGGTTGCCTGCCCTAAGGAGCTAGAGCAGCCGGGAGACACCACTTAATGAATGGGTGTCGAAGTCTCTCACAGCTTCATTTTTGATGTGCTCAACACATGTGCGTGGGTGGCATTGAGGATGTTAACGAACTGGGGGCTCTTATGGGAACCCACTGCCGTTTTATTCACGCACATGTCCATTCTGCACCCTCCGCTGATCAACTCACAGGAGAGAGCAAAAGAGAACGGCTGAAGAAAAATAAACACTGTTTTCTGCTTAGGATCACGTTCAAATTTCTTCGAATGGTTTTGATTGGTCACTGGTGGTTCCCATGTACACTAGAGCGAAAATTGCAGCCCTACGACTTTTCTAGGGTAGAGCTGAATCGTACAGGAGGTGTCAACAGGGTAGACAGTTGTCAAGAACATAATACTGTTGCTTAACGCACTGCAAACTGTCGTTTTCGAATGTGAAATGTGTTCGAATCAACGCTGTAGGGAATGGGTGGTTTCATTTACGCCCCCCACCCCCCTCTTCCCTAAACCCCTCCGAGTACAGTTCTCTTATATGTGGTTCTGATTAGCCAAGTTGGGTTGCTGAGGCAAATTATTAGATTTGATCCTGAGTGATCGAACGTGCAATCTGGTTGGTTGGCTGATTTGGGACACGGGACCAGACAGTGAGGTCATTGGTCCCATCGGATTGGGAATGGAAAGGTAAGGAAGTCGGCCGTGCCCTTTCAAAGAAACCATTCCAGCTTTTGCCTGTAGCAATTTAGGGAAATCACGGAAATACTAAATAAGGATGGCTGGACACGGGTTTGAACCGTCGTCCTCCCGAATGTAAGCCCAGCGTGTTAACCACTGCACCGCATCGCTCAGTTGCACTGTAATCTAATTAATATTATGCAACGGAGACGGAACAATAAATAAGAGTTATTTTAAATATCAATAGAGTCAATGAATCACTCGATGTGAATATGTCAGCTATAGTGAAAGTGATGTCGCACAAGAATCTAACATTTGGACCGCGTCTACTCGTCAACCTCAATGGTATGTCCAGGACTTGGCCAGAAATGGAACAGGGAGCTGCAGATGGCCAAGTGCTTAGAAGAACTAGTATTTCTGGCGTGGGTAGGGCGCGACATGAGCCATCTATATTAACATAGTTTCAACCGGCGGATCGGTAATCTGGGAGTCGTCAGTGCGAGTTCCCATGCAAAAACATTTTTTTCTCTTACTTTCGACAAAAGGCAAAGGAAAACTTGAGACTGCAAATTAAATTTCCAGGTAGGGATTGTAAGGCGAACAAAGAACTTTGTGCGTAAAATTACATACTCAAATTATTTTACAGTAATTGAGTTAGACGTGCGAGGGAATTATGCATCGCAAAAATAAGGGCCCAGCAGTAAAAGAAGGTACCCTCCGCCAGGTACCATATACTGGTTTGAGAATAATGTTTGTAGATCTAGATGTAGATGTGGAAACAGTATTTTTCTTCCCATCTTTCACAAGTTATGAAAGCAGCACTTTTACGATTACAAGGTTGTTTAAGGCTTACATAAGGAAGCTTACTTGGTTTACTTTCATAAAAGGTTCTCTCTCATCGCAAATTTTGGCAGCAAACCACGGGTAGCACATTTATTTCGTCTAGTATCAGCGAGGATAGCTGGTGATATGTAATGGAATACATTTTTGTGCAGTCTTCCCGGGAAGTGATTTCTACTCCTCCCACGACGAAACAAGTGCTATTTTGATGCTTCTCGATCAAATTCTTTACCTGACAATAAAAACTGACGTCGTAGGGCTACACTATCGGAGTACATTTCGGACGATATCACCTTAATACTGTTCGATGGTACTCATTCAAAACCTCATCGTATAGTTGTCGACTGGTTTGTCCTCCCCAAGAATACATTGGCAGAAGAAATTTGCTGTCGTGCAGATAGACTCTGTTATTAAATACGATATAGCGATCATTATGTAGGTTTATTTGCAGCGTAACTAAAGTAAAAGTTGAAAGAAAACAAAAATTTAAAAAGTGCCCGCGTAGGGACTCGACCCACGACCGTCAGATTGTCTTTCTCGACCCTTTCTGCTGCACCATCCACTGCCAGCAAGCAGTGTCGAGTGTCGTCTGACCCACGCAAAAAGACCTATTTTTTTTTCTAAGCGCTTGGTCATCTGGAGCTCCCACTACAATCAATTTCATTTCTAGCCAAGACCTGCGTGTCCTATAAATTTGTACGAAGTCAGTGATTACGAGTAGGCGTGCTCCCCTTGTAAGGTGTGGTGGTGGTGGTAAGTTCCTATGCTACCAAACTGCTGAGGCCATCGGTCCCTAGGCTTAAACACTAATCAATCTAATTTAAACTAACTTTCGCTAAGGACAACACACACACACCCATGCCCGAGGAAGGACTCGAACCTCCAACGATATGAGCCGCGCGAACCTTGGTAAGACACCTCAGATCCTTTTAAGGAACAGCAGAGCTTGTCATCTTCGGTATGTGGTGAGAGAAAAATGTTGAATATTAGACGGTTAGATCGATTAACTATCGAAGAAACACCGGATCCTGAGGCGTCAGGTAACTGAAAGCATGGGGAGGTAAAAATGGTAGACGCAATTGGAGGTTTGACTAGACTAGGCAAGTTCAGGTGGATGTAAGTTGCAGTAGTTACACACAGATTAATAGGGCAGTCTAGCTTGGAGTGCTACATCAAAGCATCGGACTCAACACCACAACAACAACAGAAAAAACACGATATGTTCCCTCTGCCATAATCCGCACACTGGCTTGTGGAGAACAGATGCGAGTACTCCACATTAAATGAAACAAAAGGGAGTTGATCATGTTAGTTATTGACCTCAACTTAGTGACGAAGAGAGTCCACAAGTTTCTCCAGGTGCGTCGTATCCACCTGAAGCGGCTCATTGCTGATTCAACAACATTGCGCTACCACGTTACGAACGTTTTAACTGCTTCGTTTGACAGGTTGTTGAAAATAAACAGTCTTTTTATGTGGGATTGCAGGCGCATGGTTCAGCTGTCTACTGAGGTGCGAGAGCGTGTGTGATTCTTTGTCAAAACAGGAACAATCGTCTGTTGTCAGAAGACGAGAGCGTCCGCGATGAAGAAAAGATAACGCTTTGTAGTTGAGTAGCTGTACCCAGTCTGTAGTAATATAAGAAACAATTTTGAAATTTATATTTAAAAGTGGCCTTGAAATGTAGTTCGCGTAACAAAAGAAGGGCCTTGTTAAAGCAACGCTGAACTGCCTCAGAATTCAAGATCGCGAACTATTGCCACCACATGTGTGTCGTTAACTACAATTACTGCAGCGCAGCGACACGCACCTGTTTCTATTTATCATCCAAAAATTTAATTATTGAATCAAACCGAGCTACTATCCCCTCTGATGGTGGGCCAGACTTTCGTACTTCCGTACTCACACCCCAAGGCACAACAATCGTATAACATTATTCCGTCCTAAATAATGATAACAAAAACAAAGATAAATCAAACAAACCTTTAAACCAATTTTCATAGAAATGTAATTTAAGTGAACGCAAGTCTTTGCAAATCCGATCCACAGCGCCGATTTACTCGTAAAGCAGCAATGTCACAGCAAATGAAACATGAAGGAAGAAACCCATTCACTTTTACATTCGTGTCAGCAGAAGCACACTGGACTCATATGCTCGCTACATTGATTATAATTAGAGCATTGCCATTTATGTAAGTAGAATGTAGTGACAAAACGGTATATCTTATTTCCGCTACACAAGTTGCCAGATACTACGAAGCATAACTATTTTACTTCAGAATAAAAGCAATCTTGGTTGCGAAGTTATTTAATATCAGTGACGCATTCTACCCTTTTTGGGCATCATCAGATTTTGTCAGCTAGATATGTAACCCAGACGTCATAAAGCCATATAAAATGGGAAATGGACGCAACAGTAACTGGATACGGATCCGTTTTCCATTTTATATGGCCTCGTGATGAATGTGTTGCATATCCACCTGGTTTTACACTATCTGATGGGGCCCTAAAAGGGCGAACCGCGTCACTGATATTAAATACACTCCTGGAAATTGAAATAAGAACACCGTGAATTCATTGTCCCAGGAAGGGGAAACTTTATTGACACATTCCTGGGGTTAGATACATCACATGATCACACTGACAGAACCACAGGCACATAGACACAGGCAACAGAGCATGCACAATGTCGGCACTAGTACAGTGTATATCCACCTTTCGCAGCAATGCAGGCTGCTATTCTCCCATGGAGACGATCGTAGAGATGCTGGATATAGTCCTGTGGAACGGCTTGCCATGCCATTTCCACCTGGCGCCTCAGTTGGACCAGCGTTCGTGCTGGACGTGCAGACCGCGTGAGACGACGCTTCATCCTGTCCCAAACATGCTCAATGGGGGGCAGAACCGGAGATCTTGCTGGCCAGGGTAGTTGACTTACACCTTCTAGAGCACGTTGGGTGGCACGGGATACATGCGGACGTGCATTGTCCTGTTGGAACAGCAAGTTCCCTTGCCGGTCTAGGAATGGTAGAACGATGGGTTCGATGACGGTTTGGATGTACCGTGCACTATTCAGTGTCCCCTCGACGATCACCAGTGGTGTACGGCCAGTGTAGGAGATCGCTCCCCACACCATGATGCCGGGTGTTGGCCCTGTGTGCGTCGGTCGTATGCAGTCCTGATTGTGGCGCTCACCTGCACGGCGCCAAACACGCATACGACCATCATTGGCCCCAAGGCAGAAGCGACTCTCATCGCTGAAGACGACACGTCTCCATTCGTCCCTCCATTCACGCCTGTCGCGACACCACTGGAGGCGGGCTGCACGATGTTGGGGCGTGAGCGGAAGACGGCCTAACGGTGTGCGGGACCGTAGCCCAGCTTCATGGAGACGGTTGCGAATGGTCCTCGCCGATACCCCAGGAGCAACAGTGTCCCTAATTTGCTGGGAAGTGGCGGTGCGGTCCCCTACGGCACTGCGTAGGATCCTACGGTCTTGGCATGCATCCGTGCGTCGCTGCGGTCCGGTCCCAGGTCGACGGGCACGTGCACCTTCTGCCGACCACTGGCGACAACATCGGTGTACTGTGGAGACCTCACGCCCCACGTGTTGAGCAATTCGGCGGTACGTCCACCCGGCCTCCCGCATGCCCACTATACGCCCTCGCTCAAAGTCCGTCAACTGCACATACGGTTCACGTCCGCGCTGTCGCGGCATGCTACCAGTGTTAAAGACTGCGATGGAGCTCCGTATGCCACGGCAAACTGGCTGACACTGACGGCGGCGGTGCACAAATGCTGCGCAGCTAGTGCCTTTCGACGGCCAACACCGCGGTTCCTGGTGTGTCCGCTGTGCCGTGCGTGTGATCATTGCTTGTACAGCCCTCTCGCAGTGTCCGGAGCAAGTATGGTGGGTCTGACACACCGGTGTCAATGTGTTCTTTTTTCCATTTCCAGGAGTGTACATTCGCAACCAAGACTGTTTTTATTCTGGAAGAATTCGAAACTGTTTGCTGAAGCACACTGACTCAAAGGAATGTAAAAATTGTAGACTTTTGTTTAATTTTCAACCAGTAATTACGTTATCTGATTTAGAATGCGGCAGTTGAGCTGATTAAATACTGAAGCAACATTGGCTCGTTAATTTGATTATAACTCAGGACAGAGGAACAGATTTCAGTGGACCAAAACATAACCACTGTACATCTAAAATAATATATTCTCAATTATAACGTATACAAAACTACTGAGCGGTCAATTTACAAAACTGAGTAGGATCTAACTGAGGTACAGCTAGCAGTTCTTCAGAATGTCACAGCAGCTGCTGATACGTAGAAAGACGTTGCCAGCACCTCCACCTATGACAATGAGCAAACCTGTGCTTGCTTAAACGCACTGCATTACCGCTAGTAGTGGTATGGGTATCGCCTACACACAAACAATCCTCTTGTTATTGCCCATTTCAGATGTTCGGTACTCCACCGCACACCCGCACTTATTCGTAATAACTATCTTCCTACTTCACAGTGTCTATCTTTACCTGACTCGAACGAGTTATTTCAAATGTGTTACAATTCTCTACTGAGTACTCGTAAAATAAGTGTTGTTTACAAAGGTATTCCAACAAAAAATATTCAATGTTTCATTATACTTTTATCATAAGTTACTCCCGATGTATAAACATGAAAACCAAATACAATAGTTTACAAAATAATTAAGCGTAAGTATTTCAGAGAGTTACATAAGCGGCCAACAGTCGGCACCACAGACGTTTCAAGAAACATATACCCATTGTCTATGCGTATGTTTCAAGAAACATAGTATCTGCGCATAGAGCTTTGTCTTGGGAATTACGACTTGGGCACCAGGAACGTTGAAATAAACATGCTGATGCATGTTCACGTAACCTGACCAAGTCATGGTACGAAAAACATACCCAAAAGTCACAAAATTACCCCCAGTCTGAACCTCCACACACTGCACGTTAAACTCATTACCAGGCCGTTGCTAAACTCAACGTCTATCATCATTCGAATACAGAAAAAAGTTACGACTCGTCGGCCACACTGGACCCCTTCAGCCAACAACTACCCAGGTTCTGCGTTGTATACACCACAGGAGACGCATAACTTTATGAACTGCTACGAGAAATTGCTTTTTGCGAAGCATCCGGCTCAAAATGTCGGTTGCACGTAGCTGTCTTCATAAACTTCTTCCGGAGGCTGGTTGGAACTGATCTTCATTGTCCGACAGCAGCAATTCCTATCGGGTTTGAAAGAGATTGTTGTTGGCAAGGAGTGATACTCGTCTCCGACCCTTGTCGGTCAAGATTTTTTACGACTGCTCATCTTATGCTGTTACATGGCTATGAGTTGAACAGTTTGATTTGGTACACCATCTGAGAGGGCAGTTTCATTAATAGTGAAGTCATGATGTTACTCATTTCTGTAATTAAATTATGCCTTCACGTCCTTCACGTCAACCATCTTATTGTGCTGATTCTATACAAGCAAATACCATATACACCATTATACCATTTTTTATTTTATTTTAGTCACGGTTTATCGCACGGGCTTGATGCGGACCCCCATGAATTCCTCTCCTGTGCCAAACTCCATCTCAGAGTTTGTTTGGTATAAGTGGGGGTCAAAAGTTTCCACTTGAAGACGTTGCTGATATGCAACGTTGCTTGACTACGATGCAGGTGTAGAAGCACCGACATTTAAGCAAAGGATTAGTGTCTTTCCGACGTACGTGTGATAAAAACAGAAACTTAAACTATGGCGATGTTATTATTAAGTGCGTCCACATCGGACCAACGTGCTTTTATTCTTTTCTTGGCTGTCGAAGGACAAACACCGATAGACATCCGTCGGAAAATGAAGAATGTGTATGGGGCACCACGTATGTCGAAAACCACCGTTGTCGAATGCTGCATCAAGTTCCGTGCTCGTCGAGGTTCAAATGTTCAAATGCGTGTGAACTGGTGAGAGAGCAAACTGCGTAGGTCATCGGTCCCTAGACTTACACACTACTTAACTAACTTATGCTGAGAGCACACACACCCATGCCCGAGAGAGGACTCGAACCTCCGGCAGGAGGGGCCGGGTAGTCCGTGACATGACGCCTCAAACCTGGCGGCCACTCCGCGCGACCGACGAGGTTCGACACAAGACACCGGTCCATCTAGGATCCAGCCTCCTCCATTACGGAGAAGTAGGAAGCATTAGATCATCTGCCCCATAATCCTAATCTCTCTTCATGCGACTATCACACTTTCAGTCCCTTTAAAGGCCTTGAAAGATCGACAACTGTTGTCGAACAATTCAAGCGGCATGACACTCTACTACCAAACGGGTATCTTCAACCTGACGAGTCGGTGGGACGACTGGCTCCGTGTTCACCGCGATTTTGTCTGATTGGCATTACGATTCTGGACTGTACGGCATTCGAATAATCGTCCCAACAAGTGATGTGGCACATGAGCATAGGTTAGTAAATAGGGTAGAATGCTCCAAATTTTTGGGTGTACATATTGATGAAAACTTGAACTGAAAGAAGCATGTCACTGAGCATCTCGAACTATTAAGTTAGCTACTTTTACTCTTCGTATAATTGCTAAGCTTGAAAACAATGTATCAACTTTCTGACATATTTTGCATATTTCCAACCAAGAACGTCTTAATGAATAATTAGCTGGCTTCACTCACCACTTAGAAAGAAAGCATTAGTTGTACAAAAGCGAACAGTAAGAATAATATGTGGTGCTCGCCCATGGACGTACAGGTACATCTTCAAGAAGTTAGGCATTTTAATTGCGCCGTCACACTACATATATTTGCTTATGAAGTTCGTCTTAAATAATCCATCACAATTTGAGAAGAACAGTGATGTCCATCCATACAACAATACAGGAAAAAATTACCAATTGTTAAAGCCAGCAGTGGCTCAGAGAGGCGTACAATATGCAGCAGCAAACATTTTTGATCATTTAACGAATAACGTAGAATGTCTGACATTTAACGAGCAAACTTTACATCTAATTTAAAATCATTTCTCCGGGACAACTCGTTCTATTCCATAGATGATTTTCTATTTAAAAACTGGTACCCATTAAAAATAGAAAAGTGTACTTCTGAATGGAAGTAAACATAACAATGTGTTCATTACCACATCATTTCGATCAGTCGTTAATGATCTATATAACTAACTAACTAACTTACGAGCTTTTTGATCACCTATTATATATTTCAACACACTGAGGTCCTCTGCCGGCCGGAGTTGCCGTGCGGTTCTGGGCGCTACAGTCTGGAGCCGAGCGACCGCTACGGTCGCAGGTTCGAATCCTGCCTCGGGCATGGATGTGTGTGATGTCCTTAGGTTAGTTAGGTTTAATTAGTTCTAAGTTCTAGGCGACTGATGACCTCAGAAGTTAAGTCGCATAGTGCTCAGAGCCATTTGAACCATTTTTTTTGAGGTCCTCAACGATGGGGAGGAACTGTCTGCTGACATGGCAACCACATAAATATTGAGTTTATCATGTAGAATCTATGAGACTGGAGATAGTATGAGACTTTTGGAAAAATATCATCCACACACTTCCAAAGACTCCAGAATAAAGATCTGTGTAAGAACTACTGCACAGTCCGCTTCACGCTTCAGGCATCGAAGTTGCTGATAAGAATAATAAACAGATGAGTGGAAAAGAAAAATGAGGCTGTGTTAGGTGAAGATCGGTTTAGCCGTGGGAAAAACGAATCGTCATAGCGGCCGTTCTAATGTAGCACTTCGTAATGGAAACCAAGCAAGTTCATAGCGTCTGTTAATCTAGAAAAACTGTCAGACAACGTAAATGGCGCAAGATGTTCGGAATTTTCCGAAAAATATATGTAAACTATAGATAAAAATGAGCAATATACAAGATATGTAAGTAACAAGAAGGAACTCTGACAATGGAAGACCGTGAACGGAGTGCTAGAATTAAGAGAGCTATGATACACGTCTGTAGTCTTTCTCCACTACTGTTCAGTCCGTGCTCGAACGCTGAGATAAACGCTAAGTAAAAGAGTGGGAACCAAATTCAAAGCGAAATAATGATAAGATTTCTTGTTACATTGCTCTCTTCGCGGTCAAGGAGAAAGAAATATGGGATATACTGAATTCAATTACCAATCTACTGGACGCAGAATATGACATGAAAGTAAACCGAAGAAAGAAGGAACTACTGAAGGAGGAACAAAAAAAAAGGTAATTAGTGAGAAACATCAAAACTAAAAACATATTAAATATTTTGGAAAACTTTTTCTGAAAACAGCGACCAATTTCACAATTGTACTTAGAAAAAGCGTATAGATCGTGAAAATCTGATTTATTGGTGACTGTTTTCAGTCCAAAGGCGGAAAATCTTCAGACTGTATTCTAAAGATGATGTGTGGAGACGGATCCATGGAGCAGGAAGTGCAGAAGTCTCCAGATGGTGTCAACTTGAGCAGTCCGTCTTTGAACTGAAACGTGTCGGCAATAAAGGTGATTTGTACTATCTAGACTGTTTTTCATTAAACAATAAACGCCAATTAGACGAAGTGTGGAAAGAAAATACGGTATGACGAAAGCTGCAAGGAGGGCTTAAAAATCTGTGCGGCACAATTAAATTGGCCTTCCTACCCAAAATACATCTATTGGAATCTAGTATTGTTCTTAGACTAGGGATGAAATTCCTGCAGATCTACGTTTGGAGTACAACTTCTTGTGGAAGTGAATCGTGGGCTGTGGGAAAACCGGAAAAAGGAACTATTTGAGTTGTGGTGCGACAGAGGAACGTTGAAAATTAGGAGGAATGATAAAGGAAAAAATGAAGAGGTCCTCCCCTGAATCGCTGAGGAAAAAGGTATGTGTAAAACACTGACAAGAAGGGTGGAAGTAGGATGATAGTAACTGAGGACATACGCTTCAAATGCTACTCTGAGATGAAAAGGTTGGCACAAGAGAGGAAGTTGCGGCATCAAACCGCTAAGAGGCCAGGAAAAAATGAAAAATAAAAATAAAAATAAATATTAAATACAATACATCGAATCTCTGTCTTCAACTACAAGTTTTTACTCTCAGCAGCTTCCTCTAGTACCAAAGAAGTTAATCCTTGATCTCCCAGATAATGTCCTATAATTCTGACCATTCTTCTTATCAATGTTTTCTGCATGTTACTCTGCTCAACAATTCTGCTGAGACTTCCTAATTTCCATATCGTTTTCTAGCACCACATCTTACGCACTTCAGTTCTCTCTTATTCCGTTTCTCCCACAGTCTATGATTCAGTTCCATACAGCGATGTGCTCCAGACGTATACTCTTGAAATTCGGTCCTCAAGTTAAGGGCAATGTTTTGGGACCAGTAGACCTCGTTTTTGCAAACAGTGTCCCCTTTGCCTTTGATAATCTGCTTGTTATATCCCCCATGCTCAATCCACCATGTGTTATTCCTTTCCAAAGTAGCACAATCTCTTCACTTGGTCACCTTCGTAGTCCCCAAGTCTGACGTTAATTTTATCTGCTAATCTGCCTTTCTTTGGCTTACTCTCAACTCATAGTGTGTGCTCATTAGACTGCACCTTCCGTTCGACGTATTCTGTGGTTCTCCCTTTCACTAAGAATATCAATGTCATCAGCGAACGATATCACTGATATCCCTTCACCATAAATGTCAATCTCATACTTGAACCATTTTCTTTAATTTCTGTCACTCCATGTTCGATATAGAGTGTATTATATGTATAAGTACATATATCGTGATCATTGGTACCTTAATATGTACACACTTGAGTGTGTCAATTGTTCTTTATCAAACACTCTTCCAGCAAACACGTCACGTAATTTATCACCTGATGTGCTCTGCACGGTCATAACTGCGCCATGAAGTGGACTACGCCTATCAACATAGACTACACGTTTTGTGTACATATCTCCACGTACCAATACCTGACCTGCCGCTCAGCAAAAAAGTTAACTTCATTGGCTTGCTTGCACCTTGCGTACTTAGAGGTACTAACCAACCTAAAAACATATTACTTGTAATAGCTATAATTATTAGCCAGAAATTGAAGTAAATACTGATATAATGTTGTTCAGCACACTATTGTCAGACATCACAGGAAATCTAGAATGACATTTTCACTCTGCAGTGGAGTGTGCGCTGATATGAAACTTCCTGGCAGATTAAAACTGTGTGCCGGACCGAAACTCGAACTTGGGAGCTTTGCCTTTCGCGGGCCAAGTGCTCTACCAACTGGGCTACCCAAGTACGACTCACGTCCCCCCCCCCCCCCTCCTCACAGCTTTACTTCTGCCAGAAACTCGTCTCCTACCTTCCAAACTTTGCAGAAGCTCTCCTGCGAACCTTGCAGAACTAGCACTCCTGAAAGAAAGGTTGGGCTCAACAAAATATTTTCGCATTCGGAAGAGAAAGTTGGTACTGAAGTTTCGTAAATAGATGTCGCCGCGACGAAAAACTTCTTTGTCTTAATGACTTCCATCCCAACTCGCGTATCATATCTGCCACACTCTCTCCCCTATTACGTGATAATACAAAACGAGCTGCCCTTTTTTGCACCCTTTCGATGTCCTCCGTCAATCCCACCTGCTAAGGATCCCACACCGCGCAGCAATATTCTAACAGAGGACGAACGAGTGTAGTGTAAGCTGTCTCTTTAGTGTCCTGCCAATAAAACGCAACCTTTGGCTCGCCTTCCCCACAATATTGTCTATGTGGGCTTTCCAACTGAAGTTGTTCGTAATTTTAACACAGTTTTAATCTGCCAGGAAGTTTCATCACAGGAAATATTTGCACTTGTACCCCTAATTACCGATAGAGATTGAAAGACAGAGGCGAAGACTGTATCCCTGTCTTACACCTTTTTACTCCGAATATTTAGTTCTTGGCTTTTTCATTCTCATTTTTCCTTCTACACACCTTGCAGAATGCACCAAAACGACAAGTGTGCTACTTAATAAACGGGTGAAACTCGCATGACGTCCAGAGAGCTTGAATCCGACTTATCATGTTGTCCCGTCGCTAAGTGTGAAACACAGATGCTGAAAAAAGGTAGGCCGAACTACGTATGCCACACAGGTGTATCTCTTTGGCACAAAGAGCAGACTGGGTTCGCGCAACACAATGGCACTATGCGCGCTGTTGCAAGCAAGGTGGCCCCACCGCTTCGCGCCGCGTTGTTAATTTGCGAGGTGCCGCTGCACCGCCCCGTCCGGCCTTTGTGCGGGCGGCACCGTGCCGCCCCCAGCGCCCCCGCCGTCCCCACCGACATTTCCGCCCCCGCCGCTCCCGACTCCTCCCGACCCCCGAACGTCTGCTGCCTGCTCATGCACTCGCTGCAGCCAGCCTGTCTGAACTTTCATCTTCTGGAGGCGCGGCGCGCGCGCGGGGAACGTATTTAAGACTTTGATGTTCGCTCCAAGCATGAAAGCACTCTATTGTCGTCAGGTTTCCTCGTGCATATTCATGAGCCTCGAGACGTACCGTCGAGGGATTTCAAAGGGACAAACACTCCCTTCCCTCAACCCCCGAACCTCACGCAAGGGCTCCTCCGTCGCTCTGTGTTGATGGAACGTCGCAGCTGAAACAGTGTTGCATTGAGTAACTACACACGACGCAGATCGAATTACTTTTTTGTTTTGCCTGACTTACTTGCAAACCCTGTTCTCAAAAATATTAACACGTTCTTTTTCACAGTGAGTAATCTGTTTTGTATGTCCTGATGTAAGATAAATATCGGCTAGAGTTTGGATGTAGAGCTCTCCACAGAGCAGAGTCACTGATATCTAATGTGCGTAATAGCCCGCCACTGACACAGCGGCAGCACAAGACACAGTTTACGTAACGTCCAGATTGATGCTGCCAAGGATGTTTTCAGTTTTTACTTTAGTAAGAACGTAAAAAAGAAACAAACGTTTTAAAGATATAGAATCCGTCTAGGGTTCGTAACAAGTTATTACTTGAGCCTGGATTTTTGTGGAACTGAATAATATTTTCCTTCGCTCAAATGGACGCGAAATGAGTATATGCTCAGGAATTATATAGCCAGCGTTGATGAATTTCATTTTCTCGTTACATCTTTTTTTGCATACTTCACCATTACTATCGTCAAATGAAAATATATGGTTCTGGAAACCTTTTTCCAGTCTCAGACAGCTATGGTGTACACATGCAGACTGAAGCGACGAAAGAAAATTTGTAGCAAGACTGAGATCCAAATCCCAATCTGCTGCTCAGAAGGCAGAAGCACTAACCACTACGGCACTGAGGCACAGGACATTCACTCAACTTGTAAGTAGGCTGTTTACGTTTTCTTATTGGCAACGTTACGTAGCGCTCTGTATGAAAATCACTGGCTGTGCTGTGTGCAGTCTGTGTCCAGTTTGCATTGTTGTCAGCCATTGTAGTGTTGGGCAGCTGGATGTGAACAGCGCGTAGCGTTGCGCAGTTGGAGGTGAGCCGCCAGCAGTGGTGGATGTGAGGAGAGAGATGGAGTTTTGAAATGTGTAAGACTGGATGTCATGAACTGCTATATATATTATGACTATTAAGGGAAATACATAGTTTGTTCTCTATTAAAATCTTTCATTTGCTAACTATCCCTATCAGTAGTTAGTGCCTTCCATAGTTTGAATCTTTTATTTAGCTGGCAGTAGTGGCGCTCGCTGTATTGCAGTAGTTCGAGTAATGAAGATTTTTGTGAGGTAAGTGATTTGTGAGAGGTATAGGTTAATGTTAGTGAGGGCCATTCTTTTGTAGGGATTTTTGAAAGTCAGATTGCGCTGCGCTAAAAATATTGTGTGTCACTTTGGTGAATGTTTGAGTACGTTCAGTTTTGCTCAGCTGTTTGAAAAGCAAATAATGTAAGAGGTTTATCAGCACAGTAATTCAGAAATTGTTGTAAGGGGACGTTTCATATGTCGACCCTTATCCGAGGATACCTCACTGGAATCTTCTAATTTTTTTCTTGTAATTTGTGTAATTAGTGTAGATATCGTTTATTGCTAGCGCGTAATTGTAGAGAGAATCTCCTTTGTAGTTGCAGTCTTTCATTGTTGTACAGTAAAAAAGTTGTGGCATGCATGTAGATTTGCACCAAGTATTTCGCAGCTGCGCTTGCAATTAACTAGATATTATTTTCAGTGCTATGTTAATGTGTTCTCTTATTTTTGCTCTTCAAATTGTGCTTTTCTGTGTTATCGTGTGAAATATTGTGACAATAATGGCGTGTGAAAAACGTAACACAGAATCACGAAGCAGCCATAAAAGAACTGCAAACTATTGTTCATGAAAATCACGACACCTTGCAAGCTAAAATTGACTCAGTTGCATCTACCGATTCGGTTACGCAACTTGCAAAAACTCAAGAAAACTTAAAGGACACAGTAGATACGATTTCAACACCAATGGACACTCTGAAACTTGGTTCAGAAAAACACACTGAGGAAATAAGTACACTATCGGAGAAAGTAGCCGAACTTTCGGACCAGTTCACTAATTTATCTACGAAGGTATATGATAATGTGAATGACACAAAACCGGTAGTCTTTAATGACACAGAAGAGTGCGAACAAATTAGGAAACTGAAACAAAAACTGAATCAAATTAATACGCAACACCAAAGAGAAATCCGGGAAGTACAAGATCAGCTGACACAGGTAATACAAGAATTACGTATTTCTGAGGACATTCGCGCTCCAATACGGGAAGAGGGACATAGAAATACGGAACAGCCACAAAATAATAACACAGGGCACTTCGGAAATTATGAAAGAAATTGGCAAGGCACACCGAATTTTGAGATGGAACCGCCGAAACGACGTAACAATGACGGACATGTGACTCGCCGACATGACGATTTTGACTATAAGCTGTTCATTACTACACGTAAATTCAAAACATTTAAGAATTCTGGCAACGACATTCATCCACAAGCATGGCTCCATCAATTTTCTCATTGTTTTCCTCCCAACTGGCCGTTAGAGCACAGATTAGAATTTATGTGTGGCTACTTAGAGAATGAACCAGCTGAAAGAATGCGATCGGTCATTCACAATTGTCACAGCGAAGGAGAATTTTGTCATGCCTTCCTCTCAGCATATTGGTCTCAAGCTACACAAGACCGAGTAAAACATAGCATCATGATGATGAAACACTTTGAACAATCTGAATTTTCCAGTCTTGTGAAATATTTTGAAGACATGTTACACAAGAATGAGTACCTGTCAAACCCAAACAGCCCCTCAGAACTCATCCGCATTTGCTTAATCAAATTACCTGAACATTTACGGCATATTATTTTGGCAGGACGTTGCAAAGACGACATTGAAGCTTTTCAGGGGCTCTTACAAGAACTGTAAATTGACACTGACAATCGCGGAACGCGAAAACAGGAGCACAACAATTACAGGTCACATCCGTCACAATTCCATGATGACAGAGATAATAACTGGACGTGACAAGGCTATTCTCACAACACAAATCGTGAGCAAAACAGACACCACCCATATGACAACCACTGGCAGAGTAATAATAGTTACAGAGAAAGATCGCATTTCCGTAGTAATGAATATGACAGAGATTACCATAGAAACAGACAATATGTCAACCAGAACTATTATTATCAAGGGAGACAGAATAACTTCAGATGCAACAGTTCAGCACGCAGTTACGATTCCGGGAGAAATTCTCCACCACATGACCGACAAACAAGAAACTATGTAAACTACCGACAAAACGACAGACCTGAATTGCATCAGAACTGGCGGGATTCAAACAGAGCAGGGCACTCTCGGCAAGGCGAATTTGTAGAAGTTAGGTCTCCTAATCCCAGTAACGACACGCGCCAACAAAGAAACAGACAATGACAACACCGCAGGCAGCCACGTGCGCCCGCTGGCTCAGGGAAAAATATCATAGATGATAACCTTGAGAAAAATTCCAGTATTCTTTACCGACGTATACCACATGATAATTGCGTTACTTCTGTAAAGTAAAACATGTTTTAGTAGTAACTTTTGTGGTGTAGCTGCAATGAGACAGCCTTTTTCGTAGCACAACAATACGTTACATTATAGTACTTTCTTGATCACGGTAAGGTACATAATAACAACGATATCTATACGCAAAGCATTTCACTTTCGTTTACAATGAGGTAAGTACATTGACTTCAGCAGTACTTTGCTTACAGAGAACGATAATTACGACACTTCCACAGAATTATCTTACAGCAAGATGCACATTTAGTGCTACAGGACACGCATTTGAGTTACTGATTTTGTACTTAAACCATTTATTTTTCAAGATTTTTGAATTACAAAGAAAGTTTTCCGTGATACATTTCATTACATTGCTATAATCTGTAACACCTGAGGGTATAATTACATTAATCCTCAGGGGGGTACACGCCTACTTTGTGTACCATGTGTTTGGCAAGCACAAGGAGCCCTAGCTAATATGGTATTTGCTTATACAACTTTAGACATCGGTATCATATTTCTCTAAGACATAATTACACAGCTATCTGATCATTTAACAGAGAAACAAACATCTTTTTACTACGTCAATGACACACATTTACGCAATTACACAGTTGGATAACTTCACACTTATGAAATTGTATTTTGTCTGTACTTAGTGAACTGTTCATATTTTTCGGAACCATTGTGATACTGTGAGAGCTTTGAACGATTTATTTTGTATGGGTTCGTGATTTTTAAGGTACGTTTGAGGTAGATGACACTACTGAAATGAGCAGAGAATTATTTTTAGGTTTTGAAACTACTGCAGAAAGCTACAACGTTTTTTGAGATTTGGCTCAGGTTTTATGATGTTATGATGACGATGTGTATTACGCTGTTGCGGTATGTTTGTGATCAATAAGCTGATTCTATATGAGAAATTTGATTATGCTACATATTTATTATGATAATATATTGAAGAAGTGTCGACAAATATGTATATCTGTAATAAGCTAAGGAATAATGAGTAGTGGTTAGCGACTCTGACTTATGAAAAGGATGTTGGAAACCAAGAAACGTACTTTAAGAGTTATGAAATGTGCGTGTATATGCGTGAATGTATCACAATGCTGGCGAAAATTTTTTGGACACTGTTATATTTATAGGATTTTGTTTCTACATATTTGGAACGCAAATTCTCAACCTGTGAAAATTTTTATATGAGACTGACACTGTAGTGCAAACTGGTGTCGTAAATATTTTGGTAAGAAAGCCAAGTGACCTTGACGTAATGCATCTTGAGCGGCCAGCTGTGTCAGATGCCTGGAGAAAAAGCCATTAGTGTGTGCCTTTTCAGAAGCACAGGTAAAAAAAAAAAAAGGAGGCCATCATCCTTGCTATTGACATTCCTTTGTAGAAAGCATCGCAAATACGACACGCTCAAACTTGAAAACATATGATTACACTGTACACTGTGGAGCTCTTAATTTATGATATTTACTAAAATGCCTAATGAAATGATGAGAAACATTTTACATCTATTGTCTTTCTAATTGAGAGATTGCTCATTTTGTTTAATATCTGGTCTCCAGCTGTGTTGCAGCATTGGCTTTATAAAATAAAATTAAGTGCATTTGCTAATGTGAACACTTTCTGCTAACAGATCTGCACTTGGAATGGAAAGAACAATAATAAGGGATTAATAACAGTAACTGCATACATAATTTTCTTTTCAACTACTTGGTAATTTTTTTTTGGTAGAGTAAGTTTTTGTGATGCATCACTCTAGTGTTAAGATGCGACATAGGTATTAAACATGGCGATTTTTACTGTAATATTTTTTCTGTTTGAGCTTTGTCATGTTTAGATATAAGTTATTGCATTTGCTGCTGCTGTTTGCCAGGCATAATGTTACTGAATTTGACTTTGTATTACGCTGTTAAGCCAGTTGTACTACGGATTTATTTTTCTTGTTGGCTGCACAGTGCTTTATATTAGTTGTAATATTGCAATTGCTTGGCCAATTTCTATTTTTTTGCCCTTGCTGTTTGTGTTAATGTGCTGCTGCATTGCCTCGTCCCTTGGTATATATATATCGGAGCTCTGTAGATTTAAGTTAGCTTAGGAGGGGGTAGACTATATAAGAAACTATGATGAATTGGAAGAAATGCATTGAGAAGCTATAAGAAAATGGTTTGGCCAAAAAAGTAGCATAGAGTGGAGAAAAACTATTTTTGAAAGAGGATGTGAACAGAATAAAAAAGCATGTTTGGATAGGAATTTTTTGGTGGAAACAAATGTTGAAATAAGAGGAAAGATGGACTGCAGTACGAAATGTCACACTGAAAACAAACCCTGTCCTGTATTTTTGTGTTATTACACTCCGTGAATTTGTGTTTTTCCTGTCTTTATGTGTTTAGCTAATAAGAGTTATGTTGTAGAATTTTTCTGATAATATGTTATTTACTTTGTAAAGATGTTTAGACATTATTTATTCTGTTTTGTTTTAATGCTCATGTGTGAAGTTGATGTTTCCAAAGTTATTCTGATCTTTTATGTAAGTACTTATGTCATAATTCTTGTAACACTGGTGTACATGTTTATTTCTATTCTTTTGTAAAGGCTGCATTAACACAAATGTTATCTGTATTGTTATGTTCTTTAATCATGTATTTTGTACCTTTGTTATTGTATTCTTATGTTGTAAATTTATAATAATATAGACACCAGTTCTTCAAATTAAGTTACATTTCACTACACACGTTTCTGTTGGTCATAGTAATGCACAATATGTGAGAAGTTGAGACTGTTAGTGTTTGCATGTGTGTTAATAATTCAGCAAGGGACTGGATAACAGCATTGCTTGTTCTGAGGACATTTCAAAAAAATTTTTGTGAGTGCACAAATGGTGGTTCATGGACTTGCTATATTCTCCTCAAGACTCTTTGATGGTGATTGTGAACCTGCACAGTCGCAACAGATGGCTGCTGGCCATCTCTACAAGGACTACAGTGGGTCTACATCTTTGATGACTCACCAATAGCATTATTTCGACAATGACTGCATTGGGTCTGCACCTCTGGTGGCCCACCAATACCGTAATCTCTACCAGTACTACAGTGAGTCTACTCTGTGATGACCTACCTACCAATAAATCAAAACTTCGACTGACTCTGCTGTGGGTTTGCTCTGTTGTGGCCCATTACCTGTCCGCATGCCAAGAGTCAGCACTGTCTTTCCATTGGAAGGACAACACTACTTCTTCAAGATTGCATGAAAATGCACTACTTCCATGTGCAATCTCTTTTGCTGCTCAGACTTTGAGAAAAACACTGCAATTTTACTGTGATGAATGATCAGGACTGTCTTTACGGACTGTGAGAAAATTTTAGCTTTTGACCAACATTGTATTAATAAGTGTGTGCATTTGATATTTTTCTTACTGTAATTATGAAAAATTTTTACAAACCATTATTGGCCACTGCCCAAAACAATTTGTAAAATTTTTTGTGGGTAGCATGGAGGCTATGTAAGTAGGCTGTTTATGTTTTCTTATTGGCAACGTTACGTAGCGCTCTGTATGAAAATCGCTGGCTGTGCTGTGTGCAGTCTGTGTCCAGTTTGCATTGTTGTCAGCCATTGTAGTGTTGGGCAGCTGGATGTGAACAGCGCGTAGCGTTGCACAGTTGGAGGTGAGGCGCCAGCAGTGGTAGATGTGAGGAGAGAGATGGAGTTCTGAAATTTGTAAGACTGGATGTCATGAACTGCTATATATATTATGACCATTAAGGGAAATACATTGTTTGTTCTCTATTAAAATCTTTCATTTGCTAACTATCCCTATCAGTAGTTAGTGCCTTCCGTAGTTTGAATCTTTTATTTAGCTGGCAGTAGTGGCGCTCGCTGTATTGCAGTAGTTCGAGTAATGAAGATTTTTGTGAGGTAAGTGATTTGTGAGAGGTATAGGTTAATGTTAGTCAGGGCCATTCTTTTGTAGGGATTTTTGAAATTCAGATTGCGTTGCGCTAAAAATATTGTGTGTCAGTTTAAGCACAGTCATATAAATTTTTCTAAGGGGACGTTTCAAACTGTACAGACTAACCTAGCATGCGTCCCTCCTCAGTTCAAGTTCTGATGCACGCTTGAGCGCACTTGGTATACCCCCTAAGCTCGAACAGCATTGCAGAAGCTCTCCGTATGTATTTAAATAGCAGAATTTCAGCATCAGACTAAATGCGGCATCTTGCCTGAAACCCAAGCAAAGGAAGTTTAATCAAATGAAACTTTATGGTTACAGAGACCTTTTTCCACTCTAGTAAAGTCCTTGCCGCAACTTCTCCCTCTCTAGAAACCATCATCAGTCTACCATGAAATCTTACGTCGTTACAGCTCTATCTCAATCGATCACCCCATCAACTCTCTGTTACCCTCTAACGCCTAAGCAAGTAAGTTTAGAGCTGGATGGTTCTTTGTCTTCCTGAAACGCATAAAACACAGTAGTCAACTCACATGTATCACAGGTACCTCAGTACACATACAGTATAACGCTACCTCGGATGTGGTATATTGTGGATCTGCACCCCAACACAGCTTCGCTTATTGTGCATGGCGGATCCACCTTCAAAACCTATCCCGTGCACAGCACAATGTGCATCTGCATCCCAACGTTTCTCCAGATATAACGAGCAGCGGATCCTCACTCGAACGCTAACTCGCTCTACTGTGGGTCCTGGGAGCCTTCCGTAACAGATGCATATACACAGACATACAGAAAACAGAGAAAATGCTCTCCAAATGTGGAAGTGTCTGGATACAATCGACTACAGTGCTATGCTACGCCTCCCGATGAGTACATTTGGGCTAGGTGTTGGCAGCTGTGCTACATTTACAACCAATTTTAGAACACAGAACAAGAGGTTATGCCATGATCGCATGGATATAACTGGCATAACAAATAGTTAGAATTGTGAAAAATGACGGGGAATATGTATAAAGTGATCGAATATACACCGAAATGCGGTGAAATTAAGGAGTTACTTGCTTATCTTCTGGTTAGTGAAGATCAACTTCTACATGGGAACAAGTATGCGGCAGCAAGAGGTATCCGAGAAAACATTGATGTGGAGGCGAAGGGAATCAGAGAGCAGTCAGTTTTTTTCCGTCAAGGTATCATTATACTGTATGTCTATTGAGGTACCACTGACACACGCGAGTTGACTACTGTATTTGATGTTTTTCAGGAAGACAGAGAAGCATCCACCACTAAACTTACTTACATCTGCGTTAAAGGATAACATAGGGCGGACGGGGTGATCGATTGAGATGGAGCTGTAACGAAGTGCAATTTAATGGTAGACTGATGATGCATTCTAGAGAGAGAGAGAAGTTGCCGCAGGTCAATTTTTCCACAGTTCTGGCAGGATGCATCAGTCACTTGACATAGCCTGTGTTCGACTCTTATACAGCCACATGTTCTGCATGTGATTGAAAGCACTGTCTACTTGCTATGGTTAATGGTTAACCTGTTGGTCATCAGAGTGCTTCCATCTCATGTGTGATGAAACGTGACACATTCCTCTAAATGAACTTTGATTTATGCAATGTACATCATCCCCCTGTCGCATCTTGGGTGTAAAATCGAGACTTCAGCTTCATAACTAAGTTAGCGATAGGTGCTTTTGAGGTATTGCAATCCCCGTGTATACATTTGCCTGACAGATGTGATGTTTACAGAGTTAGTGGCTGAATGAATTATAATTTTCAAATGTCGGACGTTGCTGTTATGCGTTTATATGTTTCCTTATAAAAGGTATCCCTGTTACAAACGATCATATTATATAGGGCTGATGCAGGCACAATATAATTTCTGAACCATGATCAGGTGTTAACAGTGGCCACTCTACACCTCTGGAAAGCTATATTGTGCTCGTATCACACAGAGGAAATGTTTTCAGGAAGTAGTTTTTTCGTCTTACGCTTCGATAACACAGTTTATCCTAGAGAAACTGGGAAGAAGGATGTATGTCATGGGCTTGAAATATATTTATTACATGGGAATATTAACGTCGCTATGACTAGTAGCGCAGTGACGCAAGCAATCTGACGTTATAGCCCATTTTAAATGCAGGTCGTTGTAGCCTTAGGAGTGCGTGTGTTTATGTTCTGTCCTACCCAGGTACTGATCCACTACTCTGGAATAATACTTTAAAATTGATAGCTTATTTGATTTACATAAAAATGCTTCGAACTCCATCCGTCTGGAGCTCCAATATGCATAAAAATTATCCGTTTCTTGTTCTTCTTAACTGTCTGCTATTACATCATGGACGCACCTCAACAAATCTTGTGCACTAGGATGGGTGAGGACTTAGCAAGCTCCATTCATTCACGAGATGTGGAATGTAGCGGCCCACTTCTGGTTGATTGTAGATTAAATCGGTAATGGTGCTGCAAGGTTCGTTGGTCAATGACAGTACGAGGGGGGTCTTTCACTCTCTAGTTTCACCTTAACATAATGAGAATGCTTTACAACTCCCACACTCAGAGACATAGATCGTTAGTTAAGCACTATGCTCGAGGTGTTAGAAATATGTAGAGTGCTGTCTGATATAGTTTTATGGTTTATGTGTTCAAGAATTAACAATGAATGGACGTACTGCGCAGTCATCTATCCACATTTGCAATGAAACTCGCAAAGTGGAGAAGGGGTGGTTTGGTTATGATACTGAAACTGGGAAACATGCTGTCACATCATTGGTCAGTGTTGAAATTACTGCAATACTGCTAAAATTATTTGCACTATCAACTGTGATGCTTATTGTGATTTCGTAGACTTTCCCAGCAGAATAACTGCTTATATTCTTCACGGGTTTGCAGCCGGATCATGTCATCGTCTAGACATGGTCTGGCTGCAAACCTGTGAGGAATATCAGCTGTGATGCTTATTATTAGAGTACATAGCTTTTCCATCCCATTCGTCCACTGGCACTCTGTTGGTTACCAAATAGTGACTGACTGACATCGCTTGTTTCAGTTGGAGAGAGTTTTGGTGGAGGGATAGCACCTTCTGGGGTGGATAGCACCGAAACAGTGATCATTTACATTAGAATTCCGTTTGCATAATTGTTCTGATTTTTCCCTATCTGTGCTTCGACATTGATCTCTTTCCAAGCAACAAGAATACTTTCATGAATAATGCTGTTTCCGCAAACGTGCACAGACTTTAAGCAGTGAGAACGTTTAACGTTTCTGAGACGTATATTGATAGCAGGACGAACATTTCGCACGATGCATCAGCCAGGCTGGGTATGCATGCACAGCTAGATGCAGTTCGCATGTTCTGTTAGGAACAATGCACCCTGTGCTATTTATGTGATGTCAGTATCCACAGGTATCACGCCAGCAATGGTAAACACACATGCTGCCCAGAGACATCTCGCATATGGAACCTGTGTGAGCATGCCTTGGAGTTCTCTGACGTCAGTATGACACTTGAAGAACTCTAACTGTACACCTGAAAACAGAGGTACATTTCACCTGCTCGCTTTAGGCAGCAGTGGTGAGAGAGCGATGGCTCACGCTGGCTTGCATCTGACAGTGGCATTGACGTGAGCGCGCCCTTGGAGCATCTGCACTCTAAAAATAGGTCTTTGCTCCTGTCCAGTCGTGTCAGCAACAGTGTCTAGGTGATCCCATATATCTAGAGGAATTTCTCAGGTGTCAAACATGAATGGAATGCCGCCGCCTCATGCCTGAGGAACCCAAATGAGCACCTGTGCATGGCTAGCCAGCTGACGGCAGTAGCACTTCGTGAGAAGGGGGTCTGCCGGTAGCATCCAGTGCAGTGGACAGAGGACAGTCGGCGGTGCCTGTGTGCACGTTGTTTCTGTGTCTGTGGCATTATTTTGCGAGCAGGTCTGTAGGCTTTGCTATGCGGTATTTGGACTGTTTACATGAGTTGATTTCATGTCTGCACATCAGTGTACTGCATTATTTAGTAGGAGTTTGCATGTATGTGTGCTGTGTACTGAAATTATTTCGGTAATTTAGGAGTTGTTTGCGTGTCTGCAGAGCGTTATTTCGGTAATTTAGGAGTAGTTTACAGGTCTGCAGGCTGTGTGGTGTGACCCCAAGCATGTAAGAGCATGTGTTTCGTATCAGTGTGATAAATACATTACCTCAAATTCATCCCTAAACAAATTGTTCCAAAACATATAAAGTACACTCCTTCCTCTCTCCATCAGCCCAGTGCAGTCTGAGTCACTTTTTCCCCTCCAGACAGCCATCTTGGGTTATGTCACAGAACAGACGAGAGCACGCTCTGGTGGTGGTACTGTGTACTATGCCCGGACCCCCTGGTGAACGCACTGTTTCGCTCCATTTTCCCTGCAGATGCTGGATTACGTCACAGAATGGACGACAGTGCACTCTAGTGACAGTACTGTGCACTAGGTCAGTTGGACTCCAGACCCCATGACGACTACACTTGATGGTGGTACTGGATCTAATTGTTTAGATGAATTGTGCATTTAAATGAATAGTGCATGCAATATAAAGACTTATGTCCTGCACAGTTCGAGTCCTCTTCCCGCCATTACCTAGGATGAGGTGGTGGTCAGATGACTTGGGTTAGTGGAGGTAGCCCAACTGCCCTCTCTTTCCCACCATTTTTCTCACGTTAGTAAGGGTTGCATTATCCTGATGGAATTTGAACTTCCTGCCAGGGGGCTGTGGCATGGAGGGGGGGGGGCGGAGCCTGGTACTTTACTGCCATCTTGGATAATGATAATACCACAGCACAGGCCTACATTGATGTTTTAAGCACCTTCTTGCTTCCCAATGTTGATGAGCGATTCGGGGATGGCGATTGCATCTTTCAACATGATCGAACACCTCATCATAATGCACAGTCTGTGGCGGAGTGGTTACAAGACAATGATATCCCTGTAATGGACGGGACTGCACAGAGTCCTGACCTGAATGCTATAGAACACCTTTGGGTGTCTCACCAACCGACATCGATACCTCTCCTCAGTGCAGCACCCAGTGAAGAATGGGCTGCCATTCCCCAAGAAACCTTGCAGCACATGATTAAACGTATGCCTGCGAGAGTGGAAGCTGTCATCAAGGCTAATGGTAGGCCAACACAACATCGAATGCCAACATTACCGATGGGGGCGTCACGTACTTGTAGGTCATTTTCAGGCATGTGTCCGGATACTTTTGATCATGTAGTGTACTCGGCCTATTAGTAGTGGTTCCAAGGCCAAGAAACCAGCGCTGTTGTGATCACATGACCCAGCATGCCGCACTCGATGACACCATTGGCAGATGATTACACAGCTGTCTAGGGCCAGAGTGCGGAACTACTTTGCGGATAATTTTAAGGTTTTATTCTTTTAATTTACCTTTGCTTTGCTTTGTTATATTTCTTACAATTTTCATTGTGCTTCTTATGATATTTTCCTGGGTTCTGCCTTCCACATACTAAACAGTAGCTTAACACAGTACACAGTAGATCAGTGCATTTTTTAGATCCAGAAGAGGTAGAAGTAAATTCGTAATTGTAAGAACTATGACATAGAAAATGAACGTGAAGAACATCCATGAATACATACTCGATCTGTTTTCTGAAAAGATACAACAGCTATCAACAAATCACGGTTTTTTTTGTGATGAATACAGAATATACAAGCTGACGCACACGTATGCTTTCTGCTGTTTCACAGAAGAAAACAGTAACCAGATTCGACGAAAATTCCGTTTCCCCTGATGCGTTTCAGTCATCTGAGACTATTTATTTGTAATGTAAGGATTTATCTAGTAGGAACAATACTAATTAATATCAAATATAATACGCTGACGAAACGCAAGCAAAATTTTTAGAACATGAAAAGTTTGCCTGGTATGGTCTGTAGTGATGACCATTGGGCATAGCTGACAGTTGATGGCAGTTAATATCGACATACACGAAAGACAGGAGAATCGAAACATTTCCATGTTTGTAGCGGAACAAAAACTGAAAGAAGAAATATTCAAATTAATTATGTCTGTTACAAAAATGACGTATTTAATTAACTTTTAAATGACTGACGGTGCGTTTCCAAATGCACGTTTTCACTCAAAGGGTGGTATGGGGTGACGAATTAGCAGTCGTATGACAGCAATAATCCGATCAGACAGCATTTGTCCACGTCTGCCCCAGTTCAGAGGTCGCAACCGTAACTGAGTGGCCCTGTCATTTGTCCCTGCTGCTTAATATCGTGTGATACGAGCTGTCAACAACAAATGGCACAAAACTGATGTACGTCATACGAACAAAAAGTTAAATGTAACATATTTTGAAACGTATTACAATAGTTTTAAAATAAAACAGATCCCAGACACTCTCCGAATACCCAACGCTTTTCGTTCCACGGACGCCAGGGTACATAAGCAGTGGGTTATAGGATATCTTCTTGCCACTCTCTAAGTGTTAAATCCTAGGAGGGGACTTCTCAGTAAGTTTTGGTGCTTCCAAGTTGAGATTTTGTTCCGTTCGTGTTGTATATTTGTCAATTTTTATTCACTTTTCTTTCTTCTTGCGAAGTGCCTCGACGAAGACTCTCACAAAATGTTCTACAAATATTAAATTTTGAGGAAGGTATGTCTGCTAAATCTGTAAACAATGTTTACTGGAAGGTTTTAACATGTAGCTTGTAGCTTTGGAATCCCATAAAAACATGCGACTGTTTAGTTACCGTCTGTATGATTCTATTCTGGTAAACATACCAAATGTTTATGATGTTTATCTAATGCTAACTTTTCACTAATGTTGCGAAACTGAGTGGTAATCCACAAGCCGTGTGATCAGGTGCACAGGGCGTAATGTTACAAGACCGCAGACGCCTGCAAGAGCTCTTCTCCATTTCACGTCTGGAAAACTAAATTAACATTTACCCCTAGGTTTCATTAATAAAATCTAAGGCAAGGACGATGCAACAGGAGGGAATTATCCGAATGGTACGGAAAACGGTATGTGTGATGTAAATGTATAAACGAATGATTACATTTTCATAAAAATTTTGTGATTTAAGAGGAAGAACTTTACAGTTGGCGAAGTCAAAAACGTTTTGGTCCACCTCTGGCCCTTATGCATGCAGTTATTCAAATGGTTAAAATGGCTCCATGCACTATGGTACTTAACATTTGAGGTCTAAGTCCCCTAGACTTAGAACTACTTAAACCTAACTGACCTAAGGACATCACATAAATCCATGCCCGAGGCAGGATTTGCAGCAGCGCGTTTCCGGACTGAAGCACCTAGAACAGCTCTGCCACAGCGGCCGGTCAAGCCGTTATTAAGCTTGAATTCATTGATAGAGTACTCCAAAGATTCTTAATTTGGAAGATATCGGCCACCTTGCTGAACAAGATAGGGTTGTAAGCACGAAGAGAAGCAGTAGACGCTCTTGCCGTATGCGGGCGAGCATTATCTTGCTGAAGTATAAGGTCAGGATTGAAGGGCTAGAAAACGTGGCGTAGAAGATCATCGACGCTGTAAGGGTGCCGGGAATGACGACAAAAGTGATCCTGCTATGAAAACAAATGGCACTACAAACCATCACTCCAGGTTGTTAGTCTGTATGACGGGTGACACACAGGTTGGTATCCCAACAATGTCCAGGCTCATCTCTGCTGGTCGTCGGGGCTCATTTCGAAGTGGGACTCGTCACTGACGACTTACTCCAGTCACTGAGATTTCAGGCCGAAGACGTTTCTGGAGACTGCCTGGAAAGCAGTGGGACACCAATCTATCATCCATCATACGACCTGAAAATCAGGAGTGATGGTCTGGGGTGCCATATCATTTCGTAGCAGGACCCCTTCGGGTGTCATCCGCGGCACCCTTACAGCAAAGCTGTGTGTCGATGATATTCTACGCTACGTTTTGTTCCCTTCATGACAAGCCATCCTGGGCATACATTTAGCAAAGTAACGACCGCCCGCACACTGCGAGGGATTCTACAGCTTGTCTCCATACTTGCCAAATCCTACCTTGCCCAGCGAGGTCGCCGGATCTCTCTCCAATGGAGATTGTATGGAGCATTATGGGCAGCGCCCTTCAACCAGATCGGGATTTTGACCATCTAAAGCACCAATTTGACAGAATTCGGCACCGTATCCCTCAGGAGGACATCCAAGAACTCCATAAATCAACACCAAGCTGAATAACTGCTAGCACAGGGTCCAGAGGTGAAGCAAAACATTACTGACCTTCTTAATTAAATGATCCAATTCCTCTTCAGTCCTACATTTACTGATTTCCGTCTGATAATTCCTTCGTTTTGATTCAGCTTTTTTTGTTTTTTCTTCCTTTGTTCTTTCTTTTACTTTGTCTTAAAGTAAATACAGGGATAGTTCCTTGGAAAATGACATGGCCTCATTCCTTTTACATCATTGTCCACTTTGAATACGTGCTCCATCTATAATGACCTCTTCGACGAAGGGCCTGTAGGTATGAATATGTGTTGTTCATTATAATCTCAGGTACCATGTACCTCTAAGAAAGTGTTGACAAAAATTTTCAGAATACCTGTTACTTTCTGGTGCGTGCTATTGGCCACGAGATGAAATGCTCCGAGCTACAAGCTACCATGTCTTTCACGACAAAGTCCTTGAATCAAATGTTTTCTGGTAACATGCCGCGTCAAATTCGGAGAAACTTACAAGCTGTTGATGATATCCTCCCTCATCGTCGCCTGGAACTAGGTCCGACTTATAAAGGAAATTAATAACTCTTTTCTTATTCATAAATGTATAGATAACAATTCGATACGAAAGATTAATTTGAAAAGTATTTAACACTGACGGACAAAAGAAGATTTACGCTCTTCGTTTATTAGTTTTAGTAACAGTGATCTTTCGTTGTTCTCATGTCCTGGTGATAAGACGTGCTGTGTAATTTTAAAGTTAAATTGTGTAATATAATGAAAGCAATTTATGAACAATATGATTTCCTCACTTACGATACCGTGGATCCCAGCTGCTGTAACTCTGGAAGATTATTATTATTTTAATTTTGTAATGGAAAAATTGGTAGAAGGCGACCTCGGGGAAGATCAGTTTGGATTCCATAGAAACGTTGGAACCCGTGAGGCAATACTGATCCTACGACTTATCTTAGAAAATAGATTAAGGAAAGGCAAACCTACGTTTCTAGCATTTGTAAACATTGAGAAAGCTTTTGACAATGTTGACTGGGATGCTCTCTTTCAAATTCTGAAGTTGCAGGGGTACAATACAGTGAGCGAAAGGCTATTTACAATTTGTACAGAAACCAGATGGCATTTATAATAGCAGAGGGCCATGAAAGGGGAGTATTGGTTGGGAAGAGAATGAGACAGAGTTGCAGCCTAAACCCAACGTTATTCAATCTGTATATTGAGAAAGCACTAAAAGAAACCAAAGAAACATTCGGAGTAGGAATTAAAATACATGGAGAAGAAATAAAAACTTTGAGGTTCACGGATGACATCGTAATTCTGTCAGAGACAGCAAAGGATCTGGAAGAGCAGCTGAACGGAATGGACAGTATCTTGAAAGGAGGATATAACATGAACATCAACAAAAGCAAAACGAGAATAATGGAATGTAGTCGAATTAATTCGGGTGATGCTAAGGCTGTTAGATTAGGGAATGAGACGCTTAAAGTAGGAAATGAGTTTTTCTATTTGGGGAGCAAAATAACTGATGATGGTCGAAGTAGAGAGGATATGAAATGTAGAGTGGCAATGTCAAGGAAAGCGTTTCTGGAGAAGAGAAATTTGTTTGCATCGAGTATACATTTAAGTGTCAGGAAGTTTCCTCTGAATGTATTTGTATAGAATGTAGTCATTTATGGAAGTGAAAGGTGGACGATAAATAGTTTGGACAAGAAGAGAATAGTCGAATTAATTCGGGTGATGCTAAGGCTGTTAGATTAGGGAATGAGACGCTTAAAGTAGGAAATGAGTTTTTCTAATTGGGGAGCAAAATAACTGATGATGGTCGAAGTAGAGAGGATATGAAATGTAGAGTGGCAATGTCAAGGAAAGCGTTTCTGGAGAAGAGAAATTTGTTTGCATCGAGTATACATTTAAGTGTCAGGAAGTTTCCTCTGAATGTATTTGTATAGAATGTAGTCATTTATGGAAGTGAAAGGTGGACGATAAATAGTTTGGACAAGAAGAGAATAGACGCTTTCAAAATGTGGTGCTACAGAAGAACGCTGAAGATTAGATGGGTAGATCACATAACTAATGAGTGGGTATTGAACAGAACTGGGGAGAAGAGAAATTTGTGGCATAACTTGACTAGAAGAAGGGATCGGTTGGTAGGACATGTTCTGAGGCATCAAGGGATCACCAATTTAGTATTGAAGGGCAGCGTGGAGGGTAAAAATCGTAGAGGGAGACCAAGAGATGAATACACTAAACAGATTCAGAAGGATGTAGGTTGCAGTGGGTACTGGGAAATGAAGAAGCTTGCACAGGATAGAGTAGCATGGAGAGCTGCATCAAACCAGTCTCAGGACTGAAGACCGCAACAACAACATAGAGAATTTAGATGGAGACGACGATCCTGACGACGGCTCGGCTCAACAACAGATGTACGTGAATTTGTTCATCTCTTTCCCTTCGTGGCCACCAAGGACAATTTCAATATTTAGGTCATATTTGCCACGACATTCAGAACTTGCAATCTTTCTTTTCATTTAATTATGAAGTCCGATTATTTTTTTCTCAGATGAATAAATACATATTAACCACATTTCTGTTTACCCAGGCCACGGGGAATGATAGTACTAAGAATGTACGTGCCTCTATCCCGATCGTACGTTCGCATACAACTGAGTATGTACCGACGTAACTATACTTACGACCCATTCCCTTTACAGTATTAATTCTTATTTTGAACCACTCGCTCGCGAATGCACGTGCCCTCCTACACTCAGTCGCAAAAGTATTCAGACAGCACGTAACGGCGCGTAATTTTGCTGTTTGCCGCATGAACAAATACAGAAATGTAATTTATTTGGGACTCTGGGTACTATGTCGCAACGTGAAACACTCGTCAAATACGAAGAATTGTTGTTGGACATGTGTCTGTTACGTAATATTTCCTGAAAACGGCATGGGAAGGTACAACAAAAGTATTCGGACAAAGGCCGACAACGTGAGAGATTAGTTCATTCCGAGACGCACAGAGGGTGAAGCGACTGCAGTGTGTCCGACATTTCCGCGAGACGATAGCGATGGTTAGTAAACACGTATCGCGAGGCTGTGCGGGTCGACGATGGGACGCAGAGGGAAGTGTTCTACGTTCGAGCAAAGGCAACTTGTCGTTTATCATCACGCGAAGGGGAAAACCTGCAGGGAAATTGCCGCAATAGTGAACATGAAGAAAAGTACAGTTCACGACATTATTAAACGGTTCGAGAAAGAAGATCGATTGGAATTCCATTGCAGTACAGGACGGCCACGGACATTTTCACAGAGAGATGAACGCGTGATTGTGCGAAAGGTACAACAGAATACGAAACTATCTGCCACGCGAATTGCAAGTGAGGTGGAGGGAGACCTTGGTATAAAAGTTCATCCCTAATCCGTGCGGAGAGTACTATGACGATCGCAGTACCATGGTCGAGTGGCACGGCGAAAGCCAATTATAAATGCAGTGAACCAGAAGAAACGTATGCAGTTTGAGTGGGAATACGCCGAATACGATCAGGCTTGGTGGAATCGGATGATATTTTGCGACGAACGTAAATATACATTATGGCAAAGCGACGGAAAGGCAAACGTGTGGCGAAAGACCAATGAAGAGTTGAATCCCAGGAACCTCACTCCAACGGTAAAGTCTGAAGGTGGGATCATCATGGTGTGGGGATGTATGTCCGGCAATGGTATGGGTGATTTAGTGTTCATTGATGATATGATGAACAAGGAAGCGTATCTGAATATACTGCGAGGACATTTGAAGCAGAGTGCACGACACTAGGTATTGCGAACAAGTTTCATTTTTATCAGGATAATGATCCCAAGCATACCGCGCAGATTGTACAAATGTGGTTGCTCTTCAATTGCCCGAAAGTATTGCACCCCCCCCCCCCCCCCAAATCACCAGAACTTAACCCAATCGAACATTTGTGGGATAAATTGAAACGGACCCTCTGTGCGGACATCTACACGAAGGAGATCTTGAGAGAGAAACTGCGCCAAGAATGGGCAAATATAGGCCCAGATTTCATGAAAAAACTCGTGGAAAGTGTGCCTAGTAGATTGGAGGAGGTATTGAAAATGAAAGGTGGACCCACAAGGTATTGACATTTTCGTCGTACAACTTATGAACATTTATTGGACGGTGTCCGAATACTTTTGTTGCAACAGGGTGTGCAGGATGTTTCATTTTTTTGTTAATTTTTCTGTTGTTTATGTTTTGGAAACGAAACAATACAATAATTCTTTTGTAATTAATGTTGTTACGCATATATATTGCTAATAAATATGTTTGGGTTTCATAGTCAGTGTTTCTCGAGTACTCATTGTGTAACTTCCCACTATCCGAATACTTTTGCGACTGAGTGTATTTGATGTAGGTAATCATGTGTATTCTTTAATAACGTGACTTATACTTGACCTTGCTTCTGTCGCAACGGCGCTTCACGCGAAATATTTCTTACGCGACATTCGTACGAACTATCATTTCAAAATTATGACACCGCCTGACTAAATTTAAAATAATTTAACAGGACGGTTACAAACTGTCGTTCAACTGTCTCAACACTCACACGTTTATGCATTCGCCATCTGCGAAATGTATACTAGTGCGATACGTCCTTCTGTACATAAATGGGAAAAACTCAACTGTTTAATGTTATTCATGCTTAGACCCTGACGATGAAGATACAAAAAATGATCGAAAACAGTGATTTTATAAGAATCTGACGTAATAAGTTAACCGCAACCATTTTATTCCGTGAGCATCAGGTCCACATCAAAACCATACGTCGAGTGCTGCCAGAAGGAGTGCGCCCGACTCCATAGTTGAACACTACCATTAGGGCGCATTTTAGCATCAATACTTATCGGAGGGCCGGAATGACGTCAGCCAGCAGCGCGCCCCAGTTCCGCCGGCTCTGCGTCCCCACTCTTCAATACACGGACCGCTGAACGCATCGCTGCATCCATATTAGTCGGCCGTGCACCACTGAATTCTCCATAACCGACACTCGCCGCGTATTTTCGTTCTTCCATTTAGAGCAGCAACGGCAGCAACTGCGTGTTTTTCTCGAAAAGGTCTCCTAGGTCCTTTATTTTATTTTATTTTTTATTTCGTGTCAGGTTTCTATTCTTCCCAAACATGAAGGCCATTTGCCTGCGGGTGTACAATGCTAGAGGTGTTCCTTCTCTGTTCCTTCGAAAATACTGATGTCCTATATCTTATAGCTACAGAACGATATCCCGTTCAATTTTAATTTCGCTGAGGTTATATGAAAAATAGGATCTGAATATTATGAGAGGCAGTCAAATAAAACCGAACGTCCGACACAACGGGACACAGTTCCATTCAAAAGTAATCACCACACCCGCTAAGACATTTATCCCACCGATCAGCCCGTATCTTTCATCGTGTGAGTTTTCACATTTCTGGCGACCTGTAGAAAGACATGGATGGTCGTCCGTTTTAGTAGGACGAAGAAATGCAAGAGTGTGTGCAGTTGTGGATCCATCAGCGGCTGACCGCATACGAAACGGGGATTGACCTCGTCTCGTCTCCCTGTCGGATAAATGTCTTATCGAGTGTTGTGATTACTTTTGAATGAATGAAAACATTCAACGATCCCGTTGTGGCACGTGTTCGGTTTTCATTTGATTACCCCTCCGAAGACCCCTTTACCAACCTGCTCATATAGCAAAGTGTGTAGACTGCTGGCTTGCATACAGTTGGATTGAATTCACAATAAGAAATATACGAGTGTGAATGTGAAACAATTTACATAAAGCATAAATTATAAACCCTGCAGATGGATGTACACAACATTCAAAAATTTAGACAAATGTGTGTGCGGCATCTAGAATTTTCTCAATAACTCCGCAAAGCCTCAATCTGGATATAGTAGGGGTCAGTGCACTGAAATGGAAAGAAGACCAGAACTTCTGGTCAGATGAGCGTAGGGTAATGTCAACAGCAGCAGAAAATGGTATAACGAGAGCAGGATTCGCCATGAATAGGAAGGTAGAGCAGTCAGTGTGTTACTGTGAACAGTTCAATGACAGGCTTATTCTTATCAGAATCGACAGCAATGAAACACCAACAACGATACTTCAGGTAACATTCCGACGTCGCAAGCTAAAGAGACAGAGAAAGAATATGACGATATTGAAGAGGTAATACAATACGTAAAGGGAGATGAAAATCTAATGGTCATGGGGGACTGGAATGCAGTTGTAGGGGAAGGAGTAGAGGAAAAGGTTACAGGAGAATATGGGCATGGGATAAGGAATGAGAGAGGAGAAAGACTAATAAAGTTCCGTAATAAATTTCAGCTAGTAATACCGAATACTCTTCCAGAATGAGATTTTCACCCTGCAGCGGAGTGTGCGCTGATATGAAACATCATGGCAGATTAAAACTGTGTGCCGGACCGAGACTCGAACGTAGAACGGTCCCGAGTTCGAGTCTCGGTCCGGCACACAGTTTTAATCTGCCAAGAAGTTTCATATCAGCGCACACTCCGCTGCAGAGTGAAATTCTCATTCTGGAAACATCCCCCAGGCTGTGGCTAAGCCATGTATCCGCAATATCCTTTCTTTCAGGAGTGCTAGTTCTTCAAGGTTCGCAGGAGAGCTTCTGTTAAGTTTGGAAGGTAGGAGACGAGGTACTGGCAGAAGTAAGGCAGTGTCGACGGGGCGTGAGTGGTGCTTGGTTAGCTCAGTTGGTAGAGCACTTTCCCGCGAAAGGCAAAGGTCGCGAGATCGAGTCTCGGTCCGGAATACAGTTTTAATCTGCCAGGAAGTTTCATATCAGCCCACACTCAGCTGCAGAGTGAAAATCTCATTCTGGAAACATCTCCCAGGCTGTGGCTAAGCCATGTCTCCGCAATATCCTTTCTTTCAGGAGCGATAGTTCTGCAAGGTTCGCAGGAGAGCTACTGTTAAGTTTGGAAGGTAGGAGACGAGGTACTGGCAGAAGTAAAGCAGTGAGGACGGGGTGTAAGTTGTGCTTGGGTAGCTCAGTTCGTAGAGCACTTTCCCGCGAAAGGCAAAGGTCCCGAGTTCGAGTCTCGGTCAGGCACACAGTTTTAATCTGCCAAGAAGTTTCATATCAGCGCACACTTCGCTGCACAGTGAAAATCTCATTCTGGAAACATCCCCCAGACTGTGGCTAAGCCATGTCTCCGCAATATTCTTTCTTTCAGGAGTGCTAGATCTGCAAGGTTCGCAGGAGAGCTTCTGTTAAGTTTGGAAGGTAGGAGACGAGGTACTGGCAGAAGTAAGGCAGTGAGGACGGGGCGTGAGTCGTGCTTGGGTAGCTCAGTTGGCAGAACACTTGCCCGCGAAAGGCAAAGGTCCCGAGTTCGAGTCTCGGTCCGGCACACAGTTTTAATCTGCCAGGAAGTTTCATATCAGCGCACACTCCGCTGCAGAGTGAATATCTCATTCTGGAAACATATCCCAGGCTGTGGCTAAGCCATGTCTCCGCAATATCCTTTCTTTCAGGAGTGCTAGTTCTCAAGGTTCGCAGGAGAGCTTCTGTTAAGTTTGGAAGGTAGGAGACGAGGTACTGGCAGAAGTAAAGCAGTGAGGACGCGGCGTGAGTCGTGCTTGGGTAGCTCAGTTGGTATAGCACTTTCCCGCGAAAGGCAAAGGTCCCGAGTTCGAGTCTCGGTCCGGCACACAGTTTTAATCTGCCAGGATGTTTCAGCGAATACTCTGCTCAAAAATCACAAGAGGAGGAGGTATACTTGGAAAAATCCAGATGATACGGAAGATTTCAGTGAGATTAGACAAGGGTCAGACAGAGATTCTGAAAACAATTTCTCAATTATAAGGCGTGATCAGGAGCAGATACAGAATCAGATGACAATGTAGTAGTGTTGAAAAGTAGGCTGAAGTTTAAGAGATTACTCAGGAAAAACAAGTCAGCAAAGAAGTGAGGTATGGAAGTAATAAGGAACGACACGATACGCTTGAAGTTCCGTAAAGCGGTAGATACAGCAATAAAGAATAGTCCAGTAAGTAGTACGGTTGAAGAGGAATGGACATCTCTAAAAAGGGTAATCACAGAAGCTGGAATGAAAACCTTAAGTACAGAGAAGGTAACTGCTAAGAAACCATGCATAACAGAAGAAATACTTCAGCTAATCGATGAAGGAAGTAAACAAGGTCCAGGGAATTTCAGGAAAACAGAAATAGAAGCCGCTGGTGAAGGAAGCAAACAGGACGTGCAGGGATGCTAAGACGAAATGGCTGCATGAAAAGTGCAAAGAAACCGAACAAGAAATGATAGTCGGAGGGACTCACTCAGCATATAGGAAAGTCAAAAACAAACTTCGGTGACATTAAAAGCAAGGATGGTAACATAAAGAGTGCAACCGAAATTCCATTGTTACGTGCAGAGGAGAGAGCGGATAGGTGGAAGGAGTACAATGAAGGCCTTTATAGGGGGGAAGCTTTGTCTGAGGTGAAATAAGATGAAACAAGAGTCGATTTAAAAGAGGTATGGAATCCAGGATTAGAATCAGAATTTAGGAGAGCTTTGGAGGACTTAATACCAAATGAGGCAGAAGGGATCAATAACATTCCATCAGAATTTCTAAAATAATTAGGGGAAGTGGCAACAAAACGACTATTCACGTTGGTATGTGTGGAATATATGAGTCTGGAAATATAGCATCTGATTTTAAGAGAAATATCATCGACACAATTCTAAAGACTGCAAGAGCTGACAAGTGCGAGAATTATCGCACAAACAGTTACTAGCTCATACATCCGAGTTACTGACAAGAATAATATACAGAAGAATGAAAAGAAAATTGAGGATGTGTTAGATGAAGATTAGTAAGACTTTAGGAAATGTAAAGGTACCCCAGAGGCAATTCTGACGTTGCGCTTGATAATGGAAGCAAGCCTAAAGAAAAATCAAAACACGTTCATGTGATTTGTCGACATAAAAAAAGAGTTCGATGATGTAAAATGGTGCAAGATGTTCGAAATTCTGAGCGAAATAGGGATAAGCTACAGGGAGAGACGGGTAATAAACAACATGTATGAGAACCAAGAACGTAATACTCGCCCGTATTGTTCACTCTGTATATCGAAGAAGCAATGGTGGAAATAAAAGAAAGTTTCAGGAGTGGGCTTAAAATTCTAGGTGAAAGCGTATCAATGTCACGATTCGCTGATGACATTGCTATCCTGAGTGAAGTGAAGAAGAATTACATGATCTGCTGAACGGAATGGACAATCCAGTGAGTACAGAATGTGGATTGAGAGTAAATCGAAGAAAGACGAAAGAAATGAGAAGTAGCAGAAAATAGAACAGCGAGAAACTTAACATCAGGATTGATAGTCACGAAAAATATGAAGTTAAAGAATTCTGCTGCGTAGTGAAAGAAATAACCTATGACGGACGGAGCAAGAAGTACATCAACAGCATTCAAGTAGTGCAAAAAGGGCGTTCCTGGCCAGGAGAAGTCTACTAGTACCAAACGTAGGCCTTAATTTGAGGAAGAAATTTCAGAGAATATATGTTTGCAGCACAGCATTGTATGGTAGTGAAATATAGACTGTGGGAAAACTAGAACAGAATGGCATCGAAGCATTTGAGATGTGGAGCTACAGACGAATGTTGAAAATTAGATGGACTGTTAAGGTAAGGTATGGGGAAGTTCAGCGCAGAATTACAGAGGAAAGGAATATGGGGAAAACACTGACCAGGGGTAGGGACAGGATGATAGGACATCTGTTAGGACATCAGGGAGACCGAGCGAGGTGGCGCAGTGGTAGCATACTGGACTCTCATTCTGGAGGGCAACGGTTCAATCCCGCGTCCGGCCATCCGTGATTTCCCTAAATCGGTTCAGACAAATGCTGGGATGGTTCCTACTTATTTATTTACATGTCAAGTTCCGTAGGACCAAATTGAGGAGCAAATCTCCAAGGTCATCGTACGTGTCAGTACATGAACTTACAACATAAAAGTAATAACAGATAAAAATAAATGTTCATGAACGTGAAAGAAAATCAGTCCATACGTTTAAGCAAACGCTATCAGCAATACAGTGAGAATCAGCTTAATTTTTCAAGGAACTCCTCGACGGAATAGAAGGAGTGACCCATGAGGAAACTCTCCAGTTTCGATTTGAAAGCGCGTGGTTTACTGCTAAGATTTTTGAATTCGAGTGGCAGCTTATTGAAAATGGATGCAGCAGTACACTGCACACCTTTTTGCACAAGAGTTAAGGAAGTCGGATCCAAATGGAGGTTTGATTTCTGCCGAGTATTAACCGAGTGAAAGCTGCTTATTGTTGGAAATAAACTAATAATGGTAACAAGAAACGACAATAAGGAATATACATATTGAGAGGCCAATGTCAAAATACCCAGACTCGTGAACAGAAGTCGACAGGAGGTTCGTGTACTGACACCACTTATTGCCCGAACCGCCCATTTCTGAGCCAAAAATATCCTTCTAGAATATACCATACGACATAAGTGAATGAAAATAAGCAAAGTAGACTAATTTACGAGTCGAAGTATCACTCACTTTCGATACCGTTAGAATAGTGAAAATGGCAGTATTAAGTCTTTGAACAAGATCCTGAACGTGGGCTTTCCACGACAGCTTACTATCTATCTGAACACCTAGTAATTTGAACTGTTCAGTTTCACTAATCATATGCCCGTTCTGTGACATTAAAACGTCAGGTTTTGTTGAATTGTGTGTTAGAAACTGTAAAAACTGAGTCTTACTGTGATTTAAAGTTAGTTTATTTTCTACAAGCCATGAACTGAGGTCATGTACTGCACTACTTGAAACCGAGTCAATGTTGCACACAACATCCTTTACTACCAAGCTAGTGTCATCAGCAAACAGAAATATTTTAGAGTTACCCATAATACTAGAGGGCATATCATTTATATAAATAAGGAACAGGAACGGCCCTAACACTGATCCCTGGGGCACTCCCCACTTGACAGTACCCCACTCAGATCCCACATCACAGCTGTTATCAACATTGTGAATAATGACCTTTTTCTGCTTGTTGCTAAAGTAAGAGGTGAACCAATTGTGAGCTACTCCCCTTATTCCGTAATGCTCCAACTTCTGGAGCAATACTGTGAGATCAGCACAGTCTTTGTTAAATAAAAAAATACGCCAAGCGTTCGAAACTTTTTGTTTAGCCCATCCAGTATCTCACAGAGAAAAGAGAACATACCATTTTCAGTTGTCAAACGACTTTTAAAGCCGAACTGTACTTTTGATAGCAAATCGTGTGATATAAAATGATCAATTAACCTTACATACACAGCCTTTTCGGTAACTTTTGCAAACACTGATGGCATAGAAATAGGTCTAAAATTATCTACATTATCCCTTTCTCCCTTTTTATAAAGCGGCTTTACTACTGAGTACTTTAATCGCTCAGGAAACTGACCATTCCTAAAGGAAAAATTACAAATATGGCTAAATACAGGGCTAACATCTGCAGCACAGTACTTTAATATTCTACTAGACACTCCATCATAACCATGAGAGTCCTTAGTCTTCAGTGATTTAATTATTGACTCAGTCTCCCTCTTGTCTGTATCACGGAGGAGTATTTCAGCGGTAAATCTCGGAAATTCATTTGCTAAGAAATTTATATGATTTCCTGTAGAAACTGATTTTTTATTTAATTCACCAGCAATGCTCAGAAAATGGTTGTTAAATACTGTACATATATCTGATTTATCAGTAACAGAAATATTATTACTGCGAGCTGACTATATCATCAACCTCGTGCTGCTGACCAGACACTTCCTTCACAACTGACCATATGGCTTTAATTTTATCCTGTGAATTAGCTATTCTATTTGCATACCACATACTTTTTGCCTTGCTAATAACATTTTTAAGCACCTTAAAATACTGTTTGTAATGGGCTACTGTATCTTGATTGTGACTACTTCTAACATTTTGATTTAATTCCCGCTTTGTTCTACATGATATCCTTATCCCACTAGTCAGCCAACCAGGCTGTCCATTACTGCTAGTGTCCCGTTTAGAATGTTCTAATGGAAAGCAACTCTCAAAGAGCATGAGAAATGTGTTATGGAAAGCATTGTATTTATCATCTATATTATCGGCACTATCTTGCCGCTCTTGTTCCTTGACAAGTTTTGAAAAACTCTCTATTGCTGTTGGATTAACTTCCCTACGTAGTTTGTAATTAAATACGACATTGGTTTGAGCACAAAAACATTTTAGTGTTAAAATTTGTGCATCATGGTCTGAAAGGCCATTCACCATTTTACTAACAGAATGCTCATCTAGTAATGAAGAATGAATAAAAATATTGTATATGACTGTGCTACTGTTCCCTTGCACCCTAGTTGGAAAAAACACAGTTTGCATCAGATCATATGAATTTAGGAGATCTACCAACATCCTTTTTCTTGCACAATCATGTACAAAATTTATATTGAAGTCACCACATATAGCTAATTTCTGGTACTTCCTACAAAGTGAATCAAGAACCCTCTCTAGCTTAAGCAAAGATGCTCTGAAGTCGGAGTTAGGGGACCTATAAACAACAGCAATTAGAATTTTAGTTTCACTAAATTCAACTAATGCTGCACTACTTTCAAATATCTGTTCAGTGCAGTGTCATGATACGTCTATGGACTCAAATGAAATACGGTTTTGTACGTACAGAGCCACTCCCCCACCCCGCAAGGAACTCCTTGAGAAACAGCAAGCTAATCTGCAGCTTGGTAAAGGAAGCCTGTGAATTATCAAATTATTTAAGTGGTGCTCTGATATACCAATAATTTCAGAGTTAACATCTATTAGCAGTTCACTAACTTTATCTCTAACACCTCTTATATTTTGATGAAATATGCTAATCCCTTCTCTACTTGGAAACATTACATCCTCTGGAGGTGAGCCTTTAGTTAGAGTCACTTCCTTTAAGCGGGTGTACCTATCAGCTGACTTCAGTCTAAAAAAGTTGCAGCTCTAACACCAACTACTACAGGAATTTTTCCATGAGTCATACCACTCGTACTTTCAGTTTCCTTAACGTCTTCCAGTAGCTTCCAGAGTTTGTGGTGGTGCTTCCAAACATGAACTCGAAATGTACAACATTCTGGATATCCCAGAAAACAGCACTGTTAATGGCATGATCTTGAACGTTTTTGGCTTCGGTGATCCTTTATGGTGGAATTCTACTGATGTTCTCTTATTTTTGGGGTGAAAATCGTGAATCCAGCGTTCATCGCCTTCACTACGAACACGAACAATTCAACGTCGCACATCGCTGATGTCGATACAATCATTGCTGTACACAGCTTTCATTCTTCTATGGATTTCGTCTGGAGAAACGTTTTCTGCATTTACAAACTCGCTTACAGCGCCTGTTTCTCAAGTACCGACATATCACAAACTACTCTAGTAGCAGAGGGTTGCAGTTTGCGTCAGCGAAGCGGAAAGGTCGACCGAGTAAAAAGCAACAACCGTTATTGAGAACAAAACAGAAAGAAATCGGAGGCATTACTTTTCTGCGTGCCCTCATAATTCACAGGATGAAAATGCGTTGAAGAATATTGTTTCCGAGCGTATTGGGAGTGAGCTTTTGTAGAAATAATTTGTCCAGTTCCGATTTTTACTAGGAGAGTTGTTTTAATATAGGGTATTGAATGTGGTGCCACAGCATGGGTGTAGTTTTCTTTGCTCTGAGACAGCACCATGTATTTACGCACGAGGCAAACCAAACCCTCTTTACACTATATTTTCCAATACTATTTGTCTTTATCTAATATATAAATTTCTCTTGGAACGTTAATTTAAATTGTTACGTAAAAAAGCGGATTACCTTATTTCTCCTAATTTCCAATCATGGGTATGTTGCTTTCTAGATTGTCGTATGGAATGTGTAAATATTCCACAGTCATAGCCCTTTTGAACACCACGGAAAACAGAATGGGTCTCAGATCAATCATTACTTACTCTTTTTTTTTACTTTACATGTGGCAAGGGCCTTATCGACCATCCGCCTCTTCCATTTCTGCCTGTCCAATGCGCTGTTTGTCCAGTTGTTGTTGCTGTTCATCCTAGTTGTGTCCTCCCGAATGTTATCCCGCCATCTGATTCTGGGTCTCCCTCTTCTTCTCGTTCCATCTATTGTTCTGCTGAATGCCATTCTAGGTAGTCTATCCTCTGTCATTCTTGCTATATTGGCCTGCCCAATTCAACCTTCTCCTCTTGACCACTTCGACGATGTTACGGTGTTTGTACAGCCCTCTTAATTCTTCATTTCTTCTTATTCTCCATTCCATGTTATTTTCGTCGTATACAGGTCCAGAAATTTTCCTTAGTACTTTTATTTCGAATATTAACAGTTTTTCCTCATCTTTCTTTCTAAATATTAATGTGTCACATCCATACAACATCACAGGTGTAATGGTCGATTGATATAAGCGGAATTTGAAGTTACTGCTAACTGATCTTTTTCTTAGAATTTTGATGAAACTAATTAGTGTCTTGTTTGCTGTTGATAAACGGGCATCTATTTCTATATCTGTTCTGTTGTTATTACTAAAAAGACTTCCTAGGTACTTGAAGTGGTCAACGGTATTGAAATTGAATCCATCTACAGTCAGAGGTGCATCTTTTCTGGTTTTCTTGCTTATGGGCAGGTATTCTGTCTTTTCTTCAGTAACATGTAATCCTATTTTCTCAGCAATTTTGTAGTAATTTTGCATCATTATGATTAATTCTCTTTTGGAACTACTTATTAGCGCTACAGCATCTGCATAGGCAAGAGTTGTAATGTTCACATTCTGTAGCTGGATCCCTTGTGGACTGGTTTTAGAAAATTCCCTATCGATCTTCTCTAGGACAAGGTTAAATAAAATAGGTGAAATGGCATCCACTTGTCTCAGTCCAGTGTACACCTTAAAATCTTCAGTTTCTCCTACCGATATCTTTATGCGACATAAAGTTTCATCTATTCACATTTTAGCTAATCGGATTAATTATGATGGTATTTTAAATTCCTTCATTATACACTCCTGGAAATGGAAAAAAGAACACATTGACACCGGTGTGTCAGACCCACCATACTTGCTCCGGACACTGCGAGAGGGCTGTACAAGCAATGATCACACGCACGGTTCACCGGACACACCAGGAACCGCGGTGTTGGCCGTCGAATGGCGCTAGCTGCGCAGCATTTGTGCACCGCCGCCGTCAGTGTCAGCCAGTTTGCCGTGGCATACGGAGCTCCATCGCAGTCTTTAACACTGGTAGCATGCCGCGACAGTATGGACGTGAACCGTATGTGCAGTTGACGGACTTTGAGCGAGGGCGTATAGTGGGCATGCGGGAGGCCGGGTGGACGTACCGCCGAATTGCTCAACACGTGGGGCGTAAGGGCTCCACAATACATCGACGTTGTCGCCAGTGGTCGGCGGAAGGTGCACGTGCCCGTCGACCTGGGACCGGACCGCAGCGACGCACGGATGCACGCCAAGACCGTAGGATCCTACGCAGTGCCGTAGGGGACCGCACCGCCACTTCCCAGCAAATTAGGGACACTGTTGCTCCTGGGGTATCGGCGAGGACCATTCGCAACCGTCTCCATGAAGCTGGGCTACGGTCCCGCGCACCGTTAGGCCGCTTCCGCTCACGCCCCAACATCGTGCAGCCCGCCTCCAGTGGTGTCGCAACAGGCGTGAATGGAGGGACGAATGGAGACGTGTCGTCTTCAGCGATGAGAGTCGCTTCTGCCTTGGTGCCAGTGATGGTCGTATGCGTGTTTGGCGCCGTGCAGGTGAGCGCCACAATCAGGACTGCATACGACCGAGGCACACAGGGCCATCACCCGGCATCATGGTGTGGGGAGCGATCTCCTACACTGGCCGTACACCACTGGTGATCGTCGAGGGGACACTGAATAGTGCACGGTACATCCAAACCGTCATCGAACCCATCGTTCTACCATTCCTAGACCGGCAAGGGAACTTGCTGTTCCAACAGGACAATGCACGTCCGCATGTATCCCGTGCCACCTAACGTGCTCTAGAAGGTGTAAGTCAACTACCCTGGCCAGCAAGATCTCCGGATCTGTCCCCCATTGAGCATGTTTGGGACTGGATGAAGCGTCGTCTCACGCGGTCTGCACGTCCAGCACTAACGCTGGTCCAACTGAGGCGCCAGGTGGAAATGGCATGGCAAGCCGTTCCACAGGACTACATCCAGCATCTCTACGATCGTCTCCATGGGAGAATAGCAGCCTGCATTGCTGCGAAAGGTGGATATACACTGTACTAGTGCCGACATTGTGCATGCTCTGTTGCCTGTGTCTATGTGCCTGTGGTTCTGTCAGTGTGATCATGTGATGTATCTGACCCCAGGAATGTGTCAATAAAGTTTCCCCTTCCTGGGACAATGAATTCACGGTGTTCTTATTTCAATTTCCAGGAGTGTATTTAGGAGCGTCTGTCGGTGTATGCTATCATAGGCCTTTTTAAAATCTACGATTAATATGTGGACAGCTTCATTGAATTCCCACGCCTTCTCAGTTACTTGTCTTAGGGTGAATAAGTGATCTAAAGTGGATCTGTTTCTGCGGGAACCGCATTGGTAGTCCCCAATCAGTTCTTCTGTTATTGATAACAGCCTGTTTAAGAGGCAGCGCGATAAGATTTTGTAGGTGACATTCAGTAAGGCAATTCCTCTGTAGTTATCACGGACAAGTGGCTCATTCTTCTTAAATATGGGGCACACAATTGCAGTTTTCCAATCTCCTGGAATTCTAACATTCTGCGTGGTTTCTGTTTGTTCTATATCGTGTCTCCCTACTACTTTCGCGCAACGACGCTCTGAGCGTGTTTTGTAGGGAATTGACTAGTTTGAACCTTGGACCTGTTGCTGGTAAAGAGACGCCATACCACACATGACATGTAGAGTTCAGAAGAGTTTAGTGAGACTAGCGATGATATAACCAAATACTTAATGATTTCAGCGTCAGCTCCACTGCACTCCCTGTAAAAGAATCTTAATAGTAACTAAATTTAGCGGAAGGGGTTCAAGGCTTTCCTATTTTTAGTTAGTTGGTAAAATAACGTCGAAAAAGCAGTTAAGTTTACCATTGGAAATTTTATTCTACTCTTAAAACATTGTTTATAAATTGCACTATTGATAAAAGGAAATGTTTTAATACAGGATAGTAAAAACCAACTGCGTTCAACAAAAATGTGAACGAATATTCCCTGAATGGGTTTCCAAGTTCTACAACGGATCAAAGGATGACCTATGCCACATCACATCTATAATCTAGGTTTAAATTAAGTTTCACAAAAGAGAAAACTATCAAAATGGTCTACAGTGACCCTCAATTATCTTTAATTACTTATCTAACTTGTCGTAAATTACAGTGGCTGATGTGGCTTCTCAATAACTATATAACAGAAAAATCATCGCGTTTCAGATTTTTACTTCAAGTGGCAAATGTGAACACCATGAGCTTTAATTGACGATCGACACTAGTATTACGCAAAAAGGGGGTGTAACAGATGAGACTTCTGCAGTTCTGAGTGAAGCTTTGTGCGCTGTTATGCGGTATCGCGTGCGTTCATTACCTTGTCAGTGTTCGTCAGGGGGCGGCGTAGGCACAGCTCCGCTCGCCTCGCCGTCTCGGAAGCAACTCTCCCCTAACTTCTCCTTACTACGATTTACCGAAGTTGGTTTAAAAAAAACTATCTGGTTGTGTTTTCATCCGACCAATCAGGATCTCGGCGTTAACGTTAAGCTCCGCCCACAAAAATTCTGTCTATCCAATGAGAAACGTTATACTTTTCGTGGTGGGGCAATGTTTTTAAAGTTTGCATCGTAACAGAGACGCGAAAAAGTCTCACGCTAAAACTTGCAGCTGGTGTGGTCCTTTTAGTGTTATCGTAAGATCTATACTGTTCTTCTGGAGGGCTCTAGCTTTTAACATGGGCTGGGGGGTGGTCCTGACGTAACAGAGACGCGAAAAAGTCTCACGCTAAAACTTGCGGCTGGGGTTGCACTTTTAGTGTTATCGTAAGATCTATACTGTTCTTCTGGAGGGCTCTAGCTTTTAACATGGGCTGGGGGACGGTCCTAGCGGTTAGCTGGCGATGTGAGTGTCCGTCCCTTATCGTAGGGCCTTCCATCTTAACACGGTTCTGCTCTTAGCTTCTGTTCTCGTTTCTCCCCTCGGAACTGCGTCTGTCTCACGGTGGGGAGGTATGACATGCATTTAGGCATTCTTGTGTTAGTCTGTGGTATTCCATTTGCTCACTCATTACTCGTATTACTTTGGTTAATTTAATGTCACGATTTATTCGGAGCTATGTGACATACTACTGGATTTGCTTATCATGTCAGGGTTTTCATGGAAGGTGTTGGATTTGCCTGTCTCCCAAATTGTTTCTATTAACGCCTTTATTTCTAATTCCAGTTGTGGGCCTCCATTCTTTAATAACTCAGCGTGTATGTTGTCCTCGCCACAAGCCTTGTTATTCTTTACTTTCATTATTGCTTGCTGTATTTCCTTTACTGATGGGGTAGTAACTGTATCAGCTGTATAAATTGTATCAGGTTCTTCCAATTTAACGTAAGAGTGTGGGTCATTGTAGTTGAGAAGTTGTGAAAAGTATGTCTTCCATCTGTTTTGTATGCCACTTTCCCATACTGATCCTTTATAAACTGTTTCCTTTTATTGAATTGACCAAAGGATTTTTTTATATTTTCATACATTTGCCTTGTCCTGTGATGTTGGAAATCATCCTCTGCTTCTCTAATCATATTGTTATAGTATTCCCTTTTCTCTTGTCTTAGGGTTCTTTGTGTTTCTTGGTGGAGTTTATAGTATCTTTCCTTCAATGTCATATTGTCTCTTTCTTTAATCCATGCATTCCTCGCATTTCTTCTTTCCTGAACTTTTTCATGACACTTTGCACTAAACCAAATTTTATTAGGTCGTTTTCTTTCACCTATGATTTTGGAAGCTGCTTCTTGAATACAGCCTTTCAGGTGTCTCCATCTGCTTTCGACATCCTGTGGTTTTGCATTGGTCACTTTTGGTTTTGTTAGATTGCTTTTAATTTCTTTTGTAAAATTTTCTTTTATATCTACTTTCGCCAGGTTTTCTATGTTATATCTTGTAATTTCTTCTCTATTTCTATTTACTTTCCTTTTGAGTTTCACTTTCTTTTTTGATATTATTAACATGTGATCTGTGTCACAATCCGCTCCCCTAAATCTTCTGACATCTTTAATACTGTTTTGGAATCGTTTCTGGATAGCTACTTGATCTATTTGATTGACTACCTTTCCATCTGGTGATATCCATGTTTCTAAATAAATGTGTTTATGTTGAAATTTTGTGCTGCTTATGGCGAGACGATTTGTCATTGCAAAGTTTATAAGTCGAACCCCGTTATCTGAACTTTCCTTGCGTAAGCTAAAATTGCCGATGGTTGGCTTGTAGATTGCTTCCTTTCCTACTTCGGCATTAAAATCTCCTAACACTATTTTCACGTTGTCCTACTTAATAAGTTGTACGTTTGTTCCAGTTGGATGTAGAATTCTTCCTTGGTGTTGTCATCGTTATCTACTGTAGGTGCGTGTGCATTTAGAAATGTAATGTCTAACCACTGTGTCTGAATAGTTATGTATGATATATGGTTATTAACATGTTTGAACTCTCTTACTGAATCATCTATTGATTTATGAATGTAGAAACCGCTTCCAAATTCATGGCACTGACCGCAGTCTCCATACATTACTGTTCCGTCTGCTATTTTCAGTGCACCTGTTCCCTGCCATCTTACTTCTTGGAGAGCTACCAGTTGCACTCTATATTTTCTTAATTCGTTTGCAAGTATTTGGGCAGTTCCAGCACGGTACAAGCTTGTAATATTCCACGATCTAAAAGAGAATTCCTCATAGCTTTGCCAGTTTTTGTTCCAGTAAATCCTGTCCTGTTTCCGAGGCTGGCGTTGAGTATCCTGAGCCTTTCGTATTTTTACATGAGTGGGTTGGTAGCCCTCTGCACAACCCCCACCCTGGAGGACCAGGAGTCTTGATTTTGGGGTACTCTAGCCCTAGGAGGGTTGCCTTCACCGCGGCTGAGCGAGCCTCTTCTGCCCGTGCTAGTTTTGGTCTACCCCAGGTATTTTATTTCCCCAGTACCCTCTATATCTAGAGAGCATTCCCCTATCCGCCACCTGGGGAGGCGCCCGATGGGGGACTAGCAAACCCCAAACGGGCTCAGATCAATCATGACAGCGTAAAATTTTTACTCTCGTGAATTGTTTTGTTCAACGCTTATGTTCATGAACACGTAATTTAGTAACATTTCGAAATTTCATTTTACTGTTCAAACGGAAATTGCTCATTGATTTTCCAGCCATACGATAAAACAAACACATTTTGTTTAAGCGATATATATTAAGATAAAATATCTATAGTAGCTGATTGTTCCATGCTTGGTGCAGTCATTAATATTTGCATCGATCTCATTCTTCAAATGACAACTATGTTAACTCATTTTGGACCTCATTCTGTACTATTTTGCGTTTGTGCTTTCGTCTTGCTTGTACCATAAGTGCACAGAACGGGCAGATACAGCGGAATGAAGATAATTGATAAGATTACGTTACTGTCACAACCGATTGCATTTCAAAGAACGTAGTGCAATGTGACTGTATTTCTCAATGGAAATGTCTATTGTTCCAAATGTTGTTGTGGTCTTCAGATTGAAACTGATTTGATGCACCTCTCCATGCTAGTCTGTTCTGTACATGCATCTTCGTCTCTGAATGACTACTGCAAACCACAGCCATCGGAACCTGCTTACTATATCCCTCAGTTGGTCTCCCTATAAAACTTTCACTCCTACACTTCCCTCCAGTACTCAACTGACAATTCTTTGAGATTTCTGTCTTCTATCAACTGATCCCTTCTCTTAGTAAAGTTATCCCACAAATTTATTTTCTCCATAGTTGCATTCACTACATTCTCATCAGTTACATGATCTATCCATCTCTTCTTCAGCATTCTTCCACAGCACATTTCTGAAGGTTAAATTCTCTTGTTGTCTGAAATGCTTATTGTCCCAACTCCACTTCCGTAGAAGGCTACATCCTAGATAAATATATTCAACAAACGCTTCCTAACACTAGAAGTTAACAAAATCCTTATCGAAGCAGAAATGCTTTTCTTCCTGTAGATAGTCTGCACTTCATATTTTCAGTTACTTTGCTGCCCAAATGAAAACACTCATCTTTAACTTTTTCTGTTTTATCCCTTAATTTAATTCCTCCATCATTGCCTAATTTGACTCGACTACGTTCAGTTATCCTTGTTTTACGTCTATTGATTTTTATCCTTCAGCTTCTTTTCAAGAAACCGTCTATTGCGTTCATGCATCCAGCCTCCTTTGTCGCGTCTGACACGACAACAGTATTATTAGGAAACTTCGAAGGCTTTATTTCTTCTTCCTAAACTTTAATTTCCTTTCAAAATTTCTCCTTGTTTCCATTTATTGCTTGTGGAATGTTCGGATAGAATAACATCGGTAATAAGCTACTAACATTTCCCACACCCTTCTTAATCACACCTTCCCTTTAATGTTCTTCGACTCTTAAAATTGCACTCTGATTTTCGTACAACCTGCAAAGTACATTTCACTCCCTGTATTTTATCCCTGGTACCTTCAAAATTTCAAGGAATTTAGCCCCGTCAACACAGTCAAACATTTTCTCCATATTTTCAAATGCTATAAATATAGGTTTTACTTTTTTCATCCTGTAATGAAGTTAGGCCGATATTGCCTCGTGTGTTCGTATATTCCTCCGGAACCAAAAAAAAGATCTTCCCCGACGCTGCTTTGAATAAGTTTTTCCATTCTACCGTGCATAATTAGCGTCTGGATTTTGCAGCAATAACTTATGAAACTGATGGCTCGGTTGTATTCACAGCTGTCAGCACCCTCCTTCTTTGGGATGGAATTATTACATTTTTCTTGAAGTTTGAGGGTGTTTCCCTCTCTCACATAAGTTCAATGCCAGGTGAAACAGTCTTGCCATGGATAGCTCTCCCAATTATCTCAGTAATTCTGAGGGTATGTCGTTTACTTTAAGGGATCTCCCATCTGAGTTTTACTTTCCTCTTCCTTTTCTATAATAGTATGCCTAGTTTATTTCGCCCACTCGTTTCTTCCCTTTTCAGCATTCGATACCCAACTTGGTACTGGCTTGCCACGTGTGCTCTTCTTATTCATACTGCTGCTTCTGTGATCTCTATAGGTCTCTTCCATTTTTTATAGGTGGTATCTAAATCTTCTCGAGTAACGCATGTTTTTACAGTCTTATATTTGTCCTCTAGCCATTTCTGCAAAGCTATTTTGCGTTTTCCGTCACTCATTTTTAGACATCTCTATCCGCTTTCGCCGTCTTCACTTGCTGCATTTTTTTATATATTCTGCCTACATCAATTAAATTCAGGCTCCTATAAATCCAAATATTTCCACCTTACCTTGTCTTTTTACCTCAACTTTCAAAAACATCAGACGGCACATTAAGAGAAGATATAGTATATATGTTCGCAACCAACGTTTTCTCGGAGCCAAAGTAGTGATGTGAACAAAAAAGGTAACTGAATAAATTCTGTGGCCTAGTGCTCTTGCAGAATGTTGCAAACTCTTCCCTGCGTTTTTACGGACTTAATTATGTTTTTTTGTGTTTGTAATACGATAATTATCTGTATAATAGGATTGCAGCTAAGTCACGAAGCATCCACATCCAAATGACAGGCACCAAAGTAGTAATGTGAACTAAAAGAATAACTACACTCCTGGAAATTGAAATAAGAACACCGTGAATTCATTGTCCCAGGAAGGGGAAACTTTATTGACACATTCCTGGGGTCAGATACATCACATGATCACACTGACAGAACCACAGGCACATAGACACAGGCAACAGAGCATGCACAATGTCGGCACTAGTACAGTGTATATCCACCTTTCGCAGCAATGCAGGCTGCTATTCTCCCATGGAGACGATCGTAGAGATGCTGGATGCAGTCCTGTGGAACGGCTTGCCATGCCATTTCCACCTGGCGCCTCAGTCGGACCAGCGTTCGTGCTGGACGTGCAGACCGCGTGGGACGACGCTTCATCCAGTCCCAAACATGCTCAATGGGGGACAGATCCGGAGATCTTGCTGGCCAGGGTAGTTGACTTACACCTTCTACAGCACGTTGGGTGGCACGGAATACATGCGGACGTGCATTGTCCTGTTGGAACAGCAAGTTCCCTTGCCGGTCTAGGAATGGTAGAACGATGGGTTCGATGACGGTTTGGATGTACCGTGCACTATTCAATGTCCCCTCCACGATCACCAGTGGTGTACGGCCAGTGTAGGAGATCGCTCCCCACACCATGATGCCGGGTGTTGGCCCTGTGTGCCTCGGTCATATGCAGTCCTGATTGTGGCGCTCACCTGCACGGCGCCAAACACGCATACGACCATCATTGGCACCAAGGCAGAAGCGACTCTCATCGCTGAAGACGACACGTCTCCATTCGTCCCTCCATTCACGCCTGTCGCGACACCACTGGAGGCGGGCTGCACGATGTTAGGGCGTGAGCGGAAGACGGCCTAACGGTGTGCGGGACCGTAGCCCAGCTTCATGGAGACGGTTGCGAATGGTCCTCGCAGATATCCCAGGAGCAACCGTGTCCCTAATTTGCTGGGAAGTGGCGGTGCGGTCCCCTACGGCACTGCGTAGGATCCTACGGTCTTGGCGTGCATCCGTGCGTCGCTGCGGTCCGGTCCCAGGTCGACGGGCACGTGCACCTTCCGCCGGCCACTGGCGACAACATCGATGTACTGTTGATACCTCACGCCCCACGTGTTGAGCAATTCGGCGGTACGTCCACCCGGCCTCCCGCATGCCCACTATACGCCCTCGCTCAAAGTCCGTCAACTGCACATACGGTTCACGTCCACGCTGTCGCGGCATGCTACCAGTGTTAAAGACTGCGATGGAGCTCCGTATGCCACGGCAAACTGGCTGACACTGACGGCGGCGGTGCACAAATGCTGCGCAGCTAGCGCCATTCGACGGCCAACACCGCGGTTCCTGGTGTGTCCGCTGTGCCGTGCGTGTGATCATTACTTGTACAGCCCTCTCGCAGTGTCCGGAGCAAGTATGGTGGGTCTGACACACCGGTGTCAATGTGTTCTTTTTTCCATTTCCAGGAGTGTAAATAAATTCTGTGGCCTGGAGCTCTTGCAGAATTTTGCAGACTCTTCTCTATCTGTGTTTCTAATACGATAATTGGCTGTCTGATAGGTTTACAACTAAGTCAAGAAGCATCCACATCCGAATGATGGGCATGCAAGACTATCGCACGTTAATCCGGTGTGAGCATTCCAGTTACTTGGGTAAAATGTGTTTTGTCTTGGAAAAGGTGAATGCACTTATTCAGCGGAAGACGGCTATAAAATTTCAAGATCGTAGTAATAAAGGCAAGACTTGCGATAATATAAGTGACACAGAATACAAAAATGGCTCAAAGTCATTGCAAGTAGAATCTTTGATACCTTAGATTCGTCGCAAACCTTTTAATTTTGATTGGAAGTCAGCCGGAAATACAACGTAAGAAGTAGTGTGTACTTTTCTGTTTGAGCTTTAAGTACAGTGCCTTTAGCATGAAACCTCAGATGCTATTGCAAGACAGTGACACCTGGTGCTAAACTTGAGGTACTGCTACGAATGTAGTGCGTTGTACCAAACACTTATAGTATTAAAAGCAAGTGTCTGCGCGGAGATTGTGCTATGTTATCGTAGAAGATTGTGACATGCGTTTTTTTTTATAGTACCCATATTGAGGCTATCACTGACAGTGAAAGCAAGTAAATGTAACAATGTTGTAACGTAGATTTGAGTTTGTTCTGTTGCTTCTAAGAGTGGTTTCAAAATGAAACCACTGGAGCAACATATAGTTTCGATAGAAAATTTGTTAGACTTTGGGCTGATTTTTGCTTGTTATTTACAACTATAGTTTTTTTTTCTAATTATTAAGAGTTCTTGGATACTCGTGTGAAAAATTTTAAAACTATACGAGGGCTGTCCAGAAAGTAAGTTACGATCGGTCGCGTAACGGAAATGACAGTGAAAACCAGAAACATTTTATTTGCAACAGTTAGGAACACTTTCCACTTACTTCTCCACATAGTCGCCGCTCCAACTTCGAGTTTTGTCGTAGTGTTGTATCAACTTTCCAACATCCTCGTCATAGAAAGCAGCCGTCTGTGCTTTCGCCTAGGTCTGCAGGTCGTTGTCTGTCGAAAAATTTTGTCTTCATGGACAGCGGTTTTTGTGAGCAAAAATGAGACCCAGGGGGAGCCAATTACGGACTGCATTGTGGGTGATCAAACACTTCTCATCGGAAACGCTGCAGGAGAGTCTTCATTGCCCCTGCAGTGTGCGGCCGAGAATTGGCTTGAAGAAGGAACTGCTCGACAGTTGTGTTATGTGGGCTGCATGACACAGGCGAAATCTCTAACCGGGCCCTCATGCTTGGTGGGAGACGCTATTCCCTACGCATCTTTACGTGCTCACTGTTCACTCAAAACTGAAAAGAGCGACGCGACATGATTGACGGGCATACTAGAGACACTGACCAACACATCCGTGTGAAGCTTTACCGGATTTTCCCAGCGGTTTCCATTTCGCGGCCGATCGTAACTTACTTTCTGGACAGCCCTCGTATTCCAAAGTGAATCGATCACCTTAAAACATTTGGGTATTTACTTTTTGCCCATTTATTCTTACAGTAGTTGCTTACTATGATGATTAAGGATAATTACGTGAAAATTCAGAAACTTTTTTTTCATGTTGGTGGGGTCAAACGGTTAGACGTTAGTCATGTGTCTTCAAACAGAAAATTCGTTGGCTGCATAGTGATCACCGAATGGCCCTGTAGTTCCTTTAGTTTCGTTAATTCGTTGTTTGCAAGTTCCAAACTTGAGTAAGGCCACGCTAGATTTCTTACATGTACGATTAGTTTGCGTCATGAAATTTGCGGTTTGGCTTTACAGATCATTCGGACAGATCATTTATGAATGCACGAAGTTATTACAAAAGACCTAATACAATTCGAAGAGACAGTATAAAGGAGGTCATCCCCGAGTCTGACAAGTGAATGCTCTGCTAGGCGCCCCGTGGCAGTGAAAGTAGGTGAGCGACTGAGGTAGGAGAGACGCGGTGGCGGCAGTTCGCCTGTAGAACGCGGGGGATTACCAAGGGAGCGCTCGCAGCGCGTCTCTGCCGGGGCTGTATACAGGCCGACACTCGGCTCGTTTTATTTTGCTGCGGACACGGCCTGGCACTCAACATAAAGCCCGTTTCTTCAATTCAGCTGACTGCCAACCGCGGAGAAAAACACGGTTCCAAGTCTACGTGCGAAACCCGTCCGCATCGTTTTGGAAACTATCAAGTTCGTAGCAGAAAGAGGGCACTTAACGTTATTTTAGGGAACCTTTTCCAAATAATTTTACCGAATGATTTATTTCTATTTTTTTATTGCAACCCAAATATAACACCATTGTGAATCTAAAGAATAACATGAAGATTCAACGAATCAGACAATCTCGAAATTGAACGTTATTCGCAATAATAGCCACGAGCATCACCAGCTTTGGGTAGAGGGGTAGGGGGGGCTGGGGTGGACCGACTCAGTAGATAGGCTATAGATCACAAGTGGGAAAACTGGAGATCCCCTTGAAAAAAGTTGAAAACGTCAGAACATAAACCACTTTCTGTAGCATTTTGGATGCTTCGAACCATAAACACCAATGGGACTTAACCCTAAGACCCCCAAGCCTTTTTTTCTAACTAGGATGCCTAAGGAGGGGGAGGGGGGGGGGTTCGGCGAGCCACAGGTATTAAATAAGTTTACTGACGAAAAATTACAACTTTCAAAATGGTTTATGTATTTTAACTAAGGCATTGGTTTATAAATGTTGTTAATTGTTATACATATTGGATTGAGTGACTAAATAATTGACATATTACAATGCAAAGTACAGACATTTTCATATACAATAGACTACACTGAGTCCTCAACTTCAAGGCAAGAGACACACTTCACAATTTTTTTCTGAATATGTGTTACAAACACGTTTATGACACTGTCCACAACACTGTTTTGGTTTAGTTAGATTGTTATACTTCTGCTTCTTTGTTTTAGCTTCTCTTACACAAATATGGCACCGACCATTCCCTGCAGGAGGCTGACGTGCTTCTGTTAAAACGTCTTTGGTTTTCTTTTGTAGAATAGCCTCCATTGATTGAACAATTTGCTTAGATAACCATCTTACAATGGCACTTCTTTCCTCTACCTGCAATTTCACTAGTTCCATCCCAACTTGCAGAAGAAAAAGTTTTCGTTTGTTGTGTTTCTTTTCATTCCATCCTGGATGTTGCTGGATGAATATGATGGTTGCATTGATAGCACAAATGCCGATGAGAGAGTAAAATACAAATAGAGGCCATCTCTTTGTTCCCCTCTTGCAGGTGTACATACGCGCCAATTGATCAATGGTATCAATTCTACCTTTAGTGGAATTATAATATGCATTTATCTTAGTTTTATTCTTCTCTCCTCCAACAGTGCCTTTATCTTGGTGCATTGTTTTTAACTTGGTTTCGTTTTTGCTATGTAGGACACCGAAGTTACTGGAGACCTACCTGTTGATGGGTCTGTGAACAAGAACATTGATGAATATAGCTCTCGATTTGACGTGTTCTTCATTATTTCTGGAATATGCTTCAGCTCCTACTGTAATAACTTTGTAGTTTTGGTATAACTCTTCCGCCAAATGCACCGATGTGTAGTGTCGGTCTCTAGAAATATTTCGACCAGTATTTTTCACATGTGCTACCAGATGTTTGACGACAGCTGCTGAACCCCGTTCTTCTTTCGACAAATTCTGAACATTACCTGCAGAGGGTTCCATATTCAAGACGTATCTATCAACTGCATCGGACATCATGCGTATAAGGATGCCATACTTGCCCGGTTTATCCTTCATAAACACTTTGAAGGGGCAGCGCCCTCTAAACAAGCTGAGCATTTCATCAATGGTGAGGTGAACCCCTGATTTATACAGTAGTGGAAACCTATCATTCACTTTATTGAAGACATCACTGATTGCTGCGAACTTGTCTGCTTCCCTTCTTAGCTGGCGGGTACTTTTGTCATCAAACCGTATGTTTGCAATCAGTTCCTTGAAACGTTCTCTCTCCATAATACCCTTGTAAACTGGCCTACCCTTTAGGTCTGACCAAAGATTGTGTACACTGACAGAATTGTCCTTATTTGCCCCCATAAGTATCAGGATTCCTATAAAGGCATACAATTCTTTCTCATTAGTCAAGGAAACACGTCGTCTAACTACCTCTTCATTTGAATGTTTTACTATGTCAGGCGTAAGAAGTAACTTCAAGGTGGATGACAAACACCAGCTGGAGTTACTGCTGCCTGCTCTCTTGCTATATTAGCAATAGACCTCTGAGGAATTCTAGGCTGTGTGGTTACGTACCTTCTTCCAGACTTGGCCACAATAACATCCTGATGGTCACTGCCTGAAGCTGAACTATCATCTTCCCAAACATCCACATCACTTTACCGATCTGAATCATACTCCATAACACCATCCTCATATTCACTTTCACTCCCTGAGTCAGAATCTTCATCTAAAATTTCATTCAGAACTCTTTCTAAAGATGAGTCACGTATTCTTTTAGTCATTTCTAAATCTGGGTGTGAACAGTAGGGAACTGCACTAACTCATTGCAATGTTACAAGATAAATGACAGCTGAATGACATCAACAATCACTTCCTCTGAAAGTAAACCGATTGTTGTGAATATCAAGAATACCAACCAAGATAAACTAACTTGCATTGTTGTAGATATGAGAAATACGAAATCCTACTAAGGGAAATTTTCTATAGCATGTAAGAATAAGGGGGAGTGGGGAGGGGTTTATTGGACCCATAATAAGTTTATTTATATTTTCTTTCAAAGCAGGAATTTTCTATAAAATATATTGACACTAACATATCATAAAAAAGCCAACAAACAATAACTCAAAGGGAATATGTAGTATGAAAGTTACTTGGCCAAAAGCAGGGGACATAAAAAAATTGTGGGTTCAACGAACCCCACCCCTTAGGCGTCCTAGGGTTGAAACTCCTACAGAAGGCTAATTTAAGCCTAGATTAAAACGTATGTTGCAATTACCGAGTATGAAAGTAATAGGTTATGACATACACATTTTAAATACTGTAGTAGTTTGATGGTTAAAACTAAATTAAGAAACTGAAAATAATCCACCAGAAATAGTTAAGTACACACCTAGGATTTTTAATCATGGAGAACGTTGGAAACCTATTGCTTTACAAGAAACCGTTCAAAAATTCACATTGCATAATTTTGTTTCGTTGAGTAATGCTAGCGAATTCGCGAAAGGATAATTGGTAGTGTACTATAAATCATTCTGAGGGAAGACACAACGAAAACCAATATGTGAAGAACATGATATGCTGTAAGCTATTGTAGTTCAGTTTAAAAACAGGTTGATAAATTTCTATAAACTAGGTCTTCTGATACATTGTAGTTGTAAAACTGAGTAACCTGGATTACATTTCCCAATAAATATTTATTACCATCATTCCTTTGACTTAAAAACTATATTAATGACTTTCACTGCAATTCCTCTTGACACATGCACTGTCTATACTCTTTTTATTATATCAGCGTTGGACTGTTAGTGATTTTTACGTGGCGTTGTTAGCTGTCTGCTTCTTGGCTAACACTCCTTCAAGCCTACAGCAAAAGAAAGCAGCTTCGGGGTTACTTACCACAGTCCTTCATCACTCATAGTTGCACTGTTTTTTAATGAAGAATATAAGTAGATTATATTTACTGTCTTGTTACTAAATTCCGAATACCATTAATTTTCTTACTGCACAAGACACCACTCTTTCCCGAAGTACGAGAACTATGTGTTACGTGCATCACATAAGTGTAGGCAACTGTAATGTATATGTGTGTGTGTGTGTGTGTGTGTGTGTGTGTGTGTGTGTGTGTGTGTATGTAGTCGCTGTGTCGTCATTCTGTTAAATGAGGGAAGGCCGAGGGTGAAATCCAGCGACTACACATAGCCTGCTCTTCTCGAATTGCACCAAGTAGTCCCCTGAGCTCAATGTTCCCATCCGACGGACGGACTCCAATCAACAGTTTCACATTCCTTCACTTCATGAGACACTGAAGAGAGGTTTGGAAGTAAATCCAGAACTTTGCGAAGCGTTTGGTCATCAGGAACTTTTCACCATCACACAGCCAACGGCACCTGGAATTGTTTATGAATGACTGTATTCGTTACATCGGTGATGTCCAACTGATCGTATATCATCACCATACGTACAGCTATGCTGACTGCGTGCAGACAAGCGCAGAGATTTCGATACCTTCTTTCTTCTCTACTATGTTGTCAATGAATACCGTTCCACATACCTCACCTGGACTTAAACGCTCTTGCCTGAGCAACGTGGCAGAAACACCTGCTCCCGTCAGAGCAAAATCGTTATCGTCCAACTCAGAAGTTCAGCCACTTTCTTGAAGTCTTTCTCAGTCGCAGGAATCCGGTTCTGCAATAACTTCCCACATTATATTGGGGAACTGAATAACCTCTCCAGATCCAGAAGAATGACAAATGTATTAAAGCAACAGTACGCACTTGTACATTCCTCTTCCCAACCTGAGCTTCCTCATTGCCCAATATTCTTAGCTGATGATGGCTCCGTAAATTTCGTTTCTGGGAAATTTTTCTGTTGCCCAAATTTTTTGTAAAATAATATGTAAAGATGTCTGAGTTGTTTTACCAGCATACTTCCACATTTCCGCAAAAACTTGAATTTCTCAACATGCTTTGTAGTTTCTCATTTCTTTAAGTGTAATTTCTATTTCTTGTATGTAGGTAGGTTTATATTTTCTAGTTTGGTTTCTACACGAGTGCTTGTGTCTATTGTTAAAAGCTTTTCAGATTCATCGTAGTTCAAGAGCTTGTTGAATGCTTCTGCCATGATTTCTGCACTTTCCTTGTTATTATGGGCTGTTCTTCCATCTTTATTATTCAGCAATAGTATAAGAAGCTTATAGTTTCGTAATTGTTTTTCAAAGTCTTTGAAATACTCTCTGGAATTTGCTTTGTATTAGCTTTCTTCGACAGAACTCAGTAGATCCTTTTTATATTACCGCTTTCTTCCCCTGGTATTTTTAGAGATTTTTTTCCTAGTTGTCTGAGGTTATTTGCATTCTCTTTTGTTTTGTGAGTTTGAAATTTTATCCAAGCTTGATATCTTTCATAATGCATTTCATCACATTCCGTAGTCCACCAAACATGTTTTTTTACATCGATTTACTGGGGCTGATTCTTATTAAAATTGGTATTGGTTCATCACGATTTTCCGTTACTATTATATTTTGTGTGTTTTTCTGGCATTTGTCATTTTTTATTAATTTATGTGGGTCATAATTTCTTATATCTCCAATTGCTCTCTGTCTTTTTTATAATGGGATGAATTTGGTTTTGATTTTTACCAAATAATGATCTGAATCTGTGCCTGTTCCTCCAAGTACTTTAACATTTCGAATCTCTTTATGAAAGAATTTGTATATGTAGACATGGTCCATCCACCAATCTCTTGTCCAGCCAGGATATTCCTCTGCCATGTATGCTTGGTTTTCTTTTAAAATATGTAGATTTAGAGATACGCCCATGTTTTCTACAAATTTCGACGAGTCTTTGTCTGTTTCTATTAGTTTGTTTATGGGGAACCACTTTTTCCAATTACATCTCTGTACTTCTTTTCCTTTCCCAGCTCGGAAACCTTTACTTTGTTTTTATTAACTTATTTATTGTCTGATCCACAGAATTTTTCTACTTCTGCCATAGTTATTGTTAGAAAATTTTTCTCATTGGTAGGGGCATGGTCGTTTATGATCTGTTTGTGCTTTCCAGAGTTTCTTGTTTGTGGTTTTCAGAGCTAAAGTTGCGATTCGAGAAATTGCTTTAAAATCACTTACTGAATCCATCACTTTCAAATTTACTATAAATCATATTCCGAACAGTGACCACTGTTACATAACACTTCATCCTGATTTTCCATTGTGAATTCTATATCCTTGAGATTCAAATGGATCTTCTGTTGTATTTCTCATTTCTCGGAGTCCTGCTATTATGATGTTTTGTCTGTCCAATTCATCTGTGAAGTGTCTGAGCTTTGCTGTTTTCAGTGAAGAGTTTATGTTTTGTTCTGCAATGTAGTTAACGTGTTTATGTTTTATTTTGACATTGGGCGCTTGATGAAAATTGGGTGATTTCAAATGCTCCGATACATTTGTGTTTTCTAGATGGCTACTCACAGAATCCGATGTAGCCTTCACCTTCCCTACTGGTTTGACGGTGTGAATTCTTCTCTGAAATACCTTTTCATGTTTGACTGTCAGAAGCTGTCAGTCTGGAGTGGAGCAAGCAATTTGCTACAACAGTGGTAGTTAGCCACAGGGGATAATAAACAGCCGCCACTAACATATCGAACACACGCTGTGGGGGGTACCACTACTGACAAATGGAACCATCGTGCCCTTCATACTAGTTATGATCCACTCCAGATATTTTATTTCCCCGGTAACCACCATACCGGTGAGCATCCTCCTGTCCCCCCTCGCCCTGTCCCATCCTCTGGGGAGAATGTCGGTGGGAGACTAGCAACTACCCGAGACTGTCACCTTTTCATAGTATTATTTATTCACATTGTCAATATAGACACTCAAACCATTTTACTACTACTTGTAGTATCAAGAAAATTGGTAACTACGATGTGTGCTTGAAACCATGGTCCGACGTAAGAGAGGATCTGATGGCTCTAATCACATCATATTAAATAAATAAACACCATGGTGGTTATAAGTCCACTTTCTGGTCACCCTCAACGTTACTAAACAGTGGTGATCTGACAAGAACCGGTGCATTCAACGAGGGAAAGTCACTGGCATGAAAAATGTAAGACATGGTAACGAATTATCAAGTGGGATGCAAACATAAAAAATTCATAAGATGTACATGTAGGTGAGAATTTAAAATGAAAAACACAGAGTTTTGAAGTCTTAAAATAACTCAACACAGCCACTTTTGTAACTGGAATCATTGCTAATCTTAGGAAGAAACAAATTAGGTAGTTAGCATACTTTGTGTATTTTCATTCAGTAAAGTCGTATGGAATAGACCCTCCCGGATAGACGAGTGTGTTACAGCGGAGGCCTCCGTGACATAACGTGGCACCCCTGCCGCAGAGAGTTTACGACTGGTGCACCGGCCAGCGTGAATGAGATTTTTAAGTGGTTTTCTACATTTAATTAGGTGAATAACGGGCTGGTACTCACGTCTTGCCTCAGTTACACGATTCACAAACATTTCGAAAACATCTTCACACTTGAACATGTGATAACACTAGACGCAGACAAATGGGGAGCACCAACACCATCCCTGGGGGAAGTCGTGTCTTCAGTGACGACATCTGGCCACCCTCTAGCATTAACATTGCTAAATCCGAAATAACTTGCAGACCTAGATGAGACATGGGGCAAGTCCAGGAACAACAAGAACGCCATCTGGACTAATGTTTTGCGGTAACTCATATTTAAGATTGAATCTTTTCGTTGCTGTAAAAAGTGCCGTGAGAATAACACGCTCTGCTAAACCACTATCATCGTGTACACATTTCTTTAAAAAGTTATACGTTTTGACTGCTTCACAGTACATTTACTCCCCCGTTAAGATTACTGCAAATAACTAAACATTGTTGAAAAGGAACAAAGAGGTACAACATTACAATATCAAAAGAAGAAATGACATTGGACCTCAAGCTTGTCTTTAAAGCAAGTAAGGCTGCACAATAGTGAGAACAAAATATACGATCACTTGGCCAATCGTATAAAATGTCTGACAGACACCAAAATTGGATTTAGAAACAAAGTGATAAAGTTTCTCCTTGACAACTCCTTCCACTCCTTAGAAGAATTCTGTTTGTTAAAAACCATTCAAAGCCAAATTTCTTTATTCAAGACAGGTTTCAACAGTTTTTGCTGTCCTCTTCAGGCCTTACATACCTTCTTGTAGTAAAAAACGTTCATTATAGGCTGAACATTGTCCAAAATGCCACTACCATATACATATTGCTCACAGATGCTTGTTACATAAGCAAAATGTTTAGGGACATGGCCTTTTTGACAAGGTTCAGCGTAAAATGAAAGCGTTTTACTACAAAAACATGTTTAAGACCTGAAGATGACAGCAAAGAACATTGAAACCGGTTGCTTTGAATAAGAGATATTTTGTGCGATCTTAGGTTTTGAGTGGTTTTTAAAAATTAAACCAGTTCGCCCTTTAATACTGTTATAATGCGAACATTCAATAGAATTATATTTGTAGAGATGGTGGGTAGTATATACTAATACACAACTCAACCATAAAAAAACCTCTAAAAGGTCAGCATGTTATTACTTACATATGATTGTCTAATTCGAATGTGACATCACTTGTTCCACTCCATAGTGGTTAATCACACAGAGATGCATGGATCACAAAAACTAACTCTCTCAGTCAAGTGAAGAACGTTAAGACGCTCTATGAGCCACGACTACCGGAAAGTCAAGGTTCACGACGCCATAATTAAAACATTATGAAATTTGCTTGAAGCAATTTTTCCTGAGAATATTGTAATCTCTACTTTGTTCACCAATATTAAAAAGATAAATTAAAATAGCACTACATTAAGCATCTAATATGCACTGTATTACCATCTTAAAACAGCATTTACATTCACATCCTGCAAGGCACCTTATGGCTTCTGCTCTGGAGGGTAAATGGTGACATGCGAATAAGAATATATTCCACTTAGAAAGGATTTTACAACATCGCGTTTTTCTGAGGTATGTCGTTGCACTTCTCAACTGGCCTTAGTGTTTTATAAGGCTCGTTATAAATGAATGTGCTTATAAAAACTCTATTTTTCTTTACCTACATTACTATAAGCATATTAAAATATATGATTTCTTCAGTAGAACAAATATTTGCCCAAAACAAAAGGACGGAAGGTTAGTGTTTATTATTTAACGAGACATAGAACAAGTTTGATTAATGAGGAAATTGGCCATGTTCTCTTCAAAGGAAGCATACAGGAATTTACATTAAGCTAAAGCGAATCCAGTGTTTTAGTACTGCCTCCTAGATCTACTTGGTCCAAAGACATACCTCATTCCAAATCTAAACATCCTTACAAACGGTAAATCTTACGTAAGTGGAAGATACATTAGCTGAAAGACAAATCACATTCCTAGTTTAGCCCTACCGATAGGTGGGAATCTGTTTCCTATATCAGGACCCGATTCTGCCATGCCTCTGTAACAGCGGATCCATTCTCGAACACCTGACGGATCGACTCAACGCCCTGGCATGTGCTGATCTGCAATCCAGCTTTCCAGTCCATATTGTCCGCCCCGATAGCTGAGTAATCAGCGTGACGGATTGCCATCCTACGGGCCTGGGTTCGATTCCCGGCTCGGTCGGGGATTTTCTCCGCTCAGCGACTGGGTGTTGTGCTGTCTTCATCATCTTTTCATCCCCATCCGGCGCGCAGGTCACCCAATGTGGCGACGAATGTAATAAGACCTGCACCAAGGCGGCCGGACCTGCCCCGCAAGGGGCCTCCCGGCCAATGATGCCAAACGCTCATTTCATTTCAGTCCATATTGACACTGTCCTGTCTATGTCCTGTCTAGCATTCTAGCGGCACACTCCACTGCTCTGTCAAAGTATCGTTCCCACGCTGGAAACCCATCTTTGTATTTCAATACGCATTGAGTCTGTCATTTCATGGAGCTTCAGGAAAGTTTTCAGGCTACACTGCCACATTCTTCTTTTTGAGTCATCAGTCTTCTGAATGGTTTGGTGCGGCCCGCCACAAATTCCTCTCCTGTGCCAACCTCTTCATCTCAGAGTAGCACATGCAACCTACGTCCTCAATTGTTTGCTGGACGTATTCCAATCTCTGTCTTCCTCTGCAATTTTTGCTCTCAGCTCCCTCTAGTACCATAGAAGTCATTCCCTGATGTCCTATCACCTTGTCCCTTCTCCTTTTCAGTGTTTTACACATATTCCATTCCTCTCCGATTCAGCGCAGGACTTCGTCTTTCCTTACCTTACCAGTCAACCGAATCATCAACATTCGTCTGTAGCACCATATCTCAAATTCTTCGTATCTCTTTTGCTCCGGTTTTCCCACAGTCTGTGTTTCACTACCATGCAATGTTGTGCTCCAAACGCACATACTCAGAAATTTCTTACTGAAATTAAGGCCCAAGTTTGGTACTAGTAGACTTCTCTTTTCCAGGAATTCCCTCTTTGCCTGCGCTAGTCTGCTCTTAATGTCCTGCTTCTTTGCGGGCTAGGTGTGAAAATCCCTTAAATTCATCTACTTCGTGATCACCAATCTTGACGTTAAGTTTCTTCCTTTTCTCATTTCTCCTATTCCTCATTACTTCCGTCTTTCTTCGACTTACTCTCAATCCATATTCTGTACTCGTTAGACTGTTCATTCCATTCAGCAGATCACGTAATTCTTCTTCGCTTTCACTCAGGATAGCAATGTTATCAGTAAAACGAATCATTGATGTCCTTTCATCTTGAATTTTAATTCCACTCCTGAACCATTATTTCCTTCATTGCTTCTTCGATGTACATACTGAACAGTATTTGGTGATAGACTACATCACTATCTTACGCTGTTTTTAATCCAAGCACTTCGTTATTGGTCGTCCACTCTTATTATTCCCTCTAGGCTCTTGTACAAATTGTCGAAAATTTTTTTCCAGGTCTATAAATTCTTTGAACGTATACTGATTTTTCTTTAGTCCTTCTACCATTATTAACCGCAACGTGAGAATTTCCTTTCTGGTGCCTTTCCTTTCCTAAACCAAACTGATCGTCATCTAACACAACCGCAAGTTTCTTTTCTAAACTTCTATATATTGTTCTTGTCAGCAACTTGGATGCATAAGCTGTTACGCTGATTGTGCGATAATCCTTACATTTGTCAGCTCTTGCTGTCTTCGGGACTGATGAAATTTTTCCGAAAGTCAGGTGGTATGTCGCCAGACTCACGCACTCTACACACCAGCGTGAACAGTCGTTTTTTTCCCATTTGCCACAATGATTTTATAAATTATGATGCAATGTTATCCATCCCTTCTGCTTTATTTGATTCTAAAACCTCCAAAGCTCTCTTAAATTCTGATTCTAATACTGGATCCTCTATCCCTTCTAAATCGAATACTGTTTCTTCGTATATCACATCAGACAAATGTTCCACCTCATAGAGGCCTTCAATATACTCTTTCCATCTATCTGCTCTCTCTACTCTGCATTTAGCAGTGGAAATCCAGTTGCGCTCTTAGTGTTACCACCCTTGCTTTTTATTTGACCGAAGTTTATTTTCACTTTCCTATATACTGAGTCAGACCGCCCAACAATCATTTCTTTTTCGATTTCTTCACATTTTTCATGCACCCATTTCGTCTTAGCTTCCTGCACTTCCTATTTATTTCATTCTTCAGCGACTTGTATTTCTGTATTCCTGAATTTCCCTGAGCTTTTGCATACTTCTTTCTTTCATCGATCAGCTGAAGTTTTCTTTCCAGCTTCTGTGACTGCCTTTTTTAGAGATGTCCATTCCTCTTCAACTGTACCGCCAACAGAGCAATTCCTAACTGCTGTATCTATAGCCTTAGAGAGCTTCAAGTGTATCTTGTCGTTCCTTAGTACTTTTGTATCCTACTTCTCTGCGTATTAATTCTCCTTGACTAATCTCTTAAACCTTAGCCTACTCTTCATCACTACTACTATATCTGCTCCTGGGTACACCTTACAATCCAGTTTCTGATTTTGGGAATCTTTGTCTGACCATGAGGTAATCTATCTGAAATCTTCCCGTATAACTCGGCCTTTTCCAAGTATACCTCATCCTCTTGTGATTCTTGAGCAGAGCAATCAATATTACTAGCTGAAATTTATTACAAAACACAATTAGTCTTTCTCCTCTCTCATTCTTGGTTCCAAGCCTTTATTCTCCTGTAACCTTTTCTTCTACTCCTTCCCCTACAATAGCGTTCGAGTCACCGATGACTATTACATTTTCATATCCGATTTCTCATGGTCACCTCGTTTGCAATCTCCTCCTGGAGATCCGAATGGGGGACTATTCCGGAATCTTTTGCAGGTGTAGAGATCATCATTACACTTTTCTCAATTACACACATTATGTGTCTTTAATGCAATGGTTTCCATTGCCTTCCGCATCCACATGGCGTTGATCACTGCTGAGTCTTCCGCTTTAAGGGCAGTTACCCACCCTAAGGACCAGAGAGTGCCCTGAACCTCTGTCCGCTCCTGTGCCGTCTTTTTGACAAGGCCGTTGGCAGAATGAGGGTGACTTCTTGTGCCGAAAGTCTTCGGTCGCCAATGCTGATCATTAATCAAAATTCAAGCGGTGGTAGGTTTCGAACGTGGGACCAACAACGCTTTTATTAGTAATTAAAGACGCTATTCCTGTATCACGGGTCCAGCTATTACTTACTGCCAAACGTATTAAAATGCATTTAATTTCTCAGTAAGAAGGCATCCACTAACAAGGGAACATTCCCAAGTGTTAACGAACGATGTTGGTTCAACTTCGCGGGTGTGTGGACGGGTCAAAAATTGCAATACGTATTTTCTGTTCTTAGTTAAAGTATCCAATACTATAGAGAATTTTGATACTTATAGTCTTGGTTTCTTTTAACTATCAAAGTAAAGAATGTTTAAAGCATTTTTACGAAACGTAAGTTATAGAATTTTCATGCATTGAAATTTTTTTTAATGTTTTATGATTTATTCAGTGGACTCTGCGGCACATCTGCATCGTTGCCCTAGAATATATGCATACGATGCTCCTCTTTTCACTCTAGTTTTAACATAACTTACGGGCGTTATTTTCGAAAAACGTCAGCTATCGCTATTATATTGATATTCTGCAGATGGTTAAAAAGTTTCTGTACTTTGTACCTCAGGATTCCTTGTTTTCGCCGGCCGCCGTGGTCTAGCGGTTCTAGGCGCTCAGTCCGGAACCGCGGGACTGCTACGGTCGCAGGTTCGAATCCTGCCTCGGGCATGAATGTGTGTGATGTCCTTAGGTTAGTTAGGTTTAAGTAGTTCTAAGTTCTAGGGGACTGATGACCACAGATGTTAAGTCCCATAGTGCTCAAAGCCATTTTTTTTTCCTTGTTTTCAATAACCATTCGCGTAATCCCAAAAAGACCACCAGTCATTCGGTCGAGCCTGCGCTTCATCAGAGCATGCGCGGGGCGTCCGCAGGCAACTGTTTACTTTCTTCTACCAGTCCATATGTGTCATAACAGAAAACCAATACTGTTTACTTTCTTGCCGTCAGTATGACAGAGCTCGCAGCAGCACCCCCTGTACGCGATTCCATATAATCGTAGACTGGAGAAGCGGTAAGTACGTTTCTCTGGTTCTGCTTTTCCGCCATTAGCTTTTTACTTGACGATTGTATTTGTCAGACAACGAATGCTTGGACAATAGATTCCGAGCTTTTCTGCTCTAATGTTTTAATCATCTGAGTAATAACATTTTCATACTGTCATGTAAAAGTTCTTAACATTTTTTGAAATCTTAAAACAATTTATCATATCAGTGTATATATCAGGTTTTTATTCCTTCTGGATTTATTATTACACAGATGTCACCTGAAGATATGGATTTAACGCCACGAAGCGGTAGCGGTACAGTAATAAAGGACCAAAATACAATTGAAGCGATTATTAATACCCAAGACATTACAGAAATGAGTATCTGTAAAGAAAAGCACAAAACAAAACTTTTTTGTGTTACTGACGTAAAATGAATTTAATTTCCTCTCATAATACACACAATGTAGAAGAGTATTTCCAAATTGTGTATGTGTGTGGGGGGTGGGGGGTGAGCCTTTAAATATCCTGAACTGTACAATACATATTTCAGTGCGCTGAAAACCTTGGCAAAGGGAATCGATTCTGTATTAGTCGCTGCAAGTTGATTACATTGTTTTACAAGTAGAGATTAAATGTTCTCACAAATTCCTTCGAAAAACGAGATCTGTATCAGTCCGAGAGCTGCACATGTCTCGTCATGCCTTTTGGTATCACGAAGTTAACAAGTTCCTTTCCTCACGTACAGCGCTCCAAACGGTTTCTTTCACATTTACCACGTCCCTTCTCGTAGTTTTAAAAGATACTAATCGAAAGTTCAAGAATATCTTTTTGAAGCTCCAAATGTTCTTGTGACAGCATCAGAATCTGGTATACTAACGTCTGAACATGTCACAAGATAATTGACGGAAGTTTTATTTCCCAGTGTAGGATAAAAATCTGTTGTTGTTGTGGTCTTCAGTCCAGAGACTGGTTTCATGCTACTCTATCCTGCTACTATATCCTGTGCAAGTTTCTTCATCTCCCAGTACCTACTGCAACCTACATCCTTCTGAATCAGCTCAGTGTACTCATCTCTTGGTCTCCCTCTATGATTTTTACCCTCCACGCTGCCCTCCAATACTAAACTGGTGATCACTTGATGCCTCAGAACATGTCCTACCAACCGATCCCTTCTCCTAGTCAAGTTGTGCCACGAACTTCTCTTCTCCCCAATCCCGTTCAATACTCCCTCATTAGTTATGTGATCTACCCATCTAAGCTTCAGCATTCTTCTGTAGCACCACATTTCAAAAGATTCTATTCTCTTCTTGTCCAAACTATTTATAGTCCATGTTTCACTTCCATAAATGGCTACACTCCATACAAACACTTTCAGAAACGACTTCCTGACACTTAAATCTATACTCGATATTAACAAATTTCTCTTCTTCAGAAATGCTTTCCTTTCCACTGCCAGTCTACATTTTATATCCTCTCTACTTCGACCATCATCAGTTATTTTGCTCCCCAAATAGCAAAACTCCTTAACTACTTTAAGTATGTCGTTTCCTAATCTAATTCCCTCAGCATCACCCGACTTAATTCGACTACATTCCATTATCCTCGTTTTTCTATTGTTGATGTTCATCTTATACCCTCCTTTCAAGATACTGTCAATTCTGTTCCTCTTCCAAGTCCTTTGCTGTCTCTGACAGAATTACAATGTCATCGGCGAACCTCAAAATTTTTATTTCTTCTCCATGGATGTTAATACCTACTCCAAACTTTTCTTTTTTTTCCTTAATTGCTTGCTCAATTTACAGATTGAATAACATCAGGGATAGGCTACAACCCTGTCTCACTCCCATCCCAATCACTGCTTCCCATTCATGCCCCTCGACCCTTGTAACTGCCATCTGGTTTCTGTACAAATTGTAAATAGCCTTTCGCTCCCTGTCTCATTTCCTAATCTTATTCCATCAGCATCACCCGACTTAATTCGACTACATTCCATTATCCTCGTTTTCCTTTTGTTGCTTTTCATCTTATATCTTCCTTTCAAGACACTGTCCATTCCATTCAACTGTTCTTCCAAGTCCTTTGCTGTCTCTGACAGAATTACAATGTCATCGGCGAACCTCAAAGTTTTTATTTCTTCTCCATGGATTTGATTTCCTACTCCGAATTTTTCTTTTGTTTCCTTCACTGCTTGCTCAATATAGAGACTGAATAACATCGGGGAGAGGCTACAACCCTGTCTCACTCCCTTCCCAACCACTGCTTCCCTTTCATGTCCCTCGGCTCTTATAACTGCCATCTGGTTTCTGTACAATTTGTAAACAGCTTTTCGCTCCCTGTATTTTACCCCTGCAACCTTCAGAGTTTGAAAGAGAGTATTCCAGTCAACATTGTCAAAAACTTTCTCTAAGTCCACAAATGCAAGAAACGTAGGTTTGCCTTTCCTTACTCTAGCATCTAGGATAAGTCGTAGAGTCAGTATTGCCTCACGTGTTCCAATATTTCTACGGAATCCAAACTGATCTTCCGCGAGGTCGGCTTCTACTAGTTTTTCCATTCGTCTGTAAAGAATTCGCGTTAGTATTTTGCAGCCGTGACTTATTAAACTGATAGTTTATTAATTTTCACATCTGTCAACACCTGCTTTCTTTGGGATTGGAATTGTTATATATTTCTTGAAGTCTGAGGGTATTTCGCCTGTCTCATACATCTTGCTCACCAGATGGTAGAGTTTTGTCAGGACTGGCTCTGCCAAGGCTGTCAGTAGTTCTAATGGCATGTTGTCTACTCCCGGTGCTTTGTTTCGAATCAGGTCATTCAGTGCTCTGCCAAACTCTTCACGCAGTACCATATCTCCCATTTCATCTTCATCTACATTCTCTTCCATTTCCAGAATATTGTCCTCAAGTACATCGCCCTTGTACAGACCCTCTATATACTCCTTCCACCTTTCTGCTTTCCCTTCTTTGCTTAGAACTGGGTTTCCATCCGAGCTCTTGATATTCACACAAGTAGTTCTCTTTTCTCCAAAGGCCTCTTTAATTTTCCTGTAGGCAGTATCTATCTTACCCCTAATGAGATAAGCCTCTACATCCTTACATTTGTCCTCTATCCATCCCTCCTTAGCCATTTTGCACTTCCTGTCGATCTCATTTTTGAGACGTTTGTATTCCTTTTTGCCTGCTTCATTTACTGCATTTTTATATTTTCTCCTTTCATCAATTAAATTCAATATATCTTCTGTTACCCAAGGATTTCTACTAGCCCTCGTCTTTTTACCTACTTGATCCTCTGCTGCTTCAATACTTCATCCCTCAAAGCTACCCATTTTTCTTCTACTGTATTTCTTTCCCCCATTCTTGTCAATTGTCCCCTTATGCTCTTCCCGAAACTCTCTACAACCTCTGGTTTAGTCAGTTTATCCCAGTCCCATCTCCTTAAATTCCCACCTTTTTGCAGTTTCTTCAGTTTTAATCTACAGTTCATAACCAATAGATTGTGGTCAGAGTCCACATTTGCCCCTGTAAATGTCTTACAATTTAAAACCTGATTCCTAATTTTCTGTCTTACCATTATATAATCTATCTGAAACCTGTCAGTATCTCCAGGCTTCTTCAATGTATACAGCCTTCTTTTATGATACTTGGACCAAGTGGTAGCTATGATTAAGTTGTGCTCTTTGCAAAATTCTACCAGGCGGTTTCCTCTTTCGTTTCTTACCCCCAATCCATATTCACCTACTATGTTTCCTTCTCTCCCTTTTCCTACTGACGAATTCCAGTCACCCATGACTATTAAATTTTCGTCTCCCTTCACTATCTGAATAATTTCTTTTATTGCATCATACGTTTCTTCAGTTTATTCGTCATCTGCAGAGATAGTTGGCATATAAACTTGTACTACTGTGGTAGGTATAGGCTTCGTGTCTATCTTGGCCACAATAATGCGTTCACTATGCTGTTTGTAGTAGCTTACCCGCATACCTATTTTCCTATTCATTATTAAACCTACTCCTGCATTACCCCTATTTGATTTTCTGTTTATAACCCTGTAGTCACCTGACAAGAAGTCTTGTTCCTCCTGCCACCGAACTTCACTAATTCCCACTATGTCTAACTTTAACCTATCCATTTCCCTTTTTAAATTTTCTAACCTACCTGCCCGATAAAGGGATCTGACATTTCACGCTTCGATCCGTAGAACGCCAGTTTTCTTTCTTCTGATAACGACATCCCCTTGAGTAGTCTCCCCCACCCCCCCCCCCGGAGATCTGAATGGAGGACTATTTTACCTCCGGAATATTTTACCCAAGAGAACGCCATCATCATTTAACCATACAGTAAAACTGCATGCCCTCGGCCTCTCCACCAACGGCAAGGTCCATGGTTCATTGGGGGGGGGGGGGGAATCTATATTACTGTTAGACACTTGGGGCGGTCAGTGTGAAACACCCGTTTTCAGCATTGTATCTGAAGGAAAGGAACTTGTTATCTGGTGATAACACATATGGCACACATTGCTCGAAAAACTTTTTGAGATGGTTCTCAGATCTAAATCGGCTGAATGATAATGACGTCAATCTCCACTTGAGACACAATATAATCAGATGGCAGTCACTAGCACGTAATCAGTTCTCTTCGCCAAGGTTTTCCCAGTGCTATGAAATGTGCTTGGTACAATTCAGGTTATTTAAAGGGTCGACCACCACAATCTGAAAAGTCTCCTGAATTTAGTTTTGTATCGTACATCGCGTGGATTATGTGAGGAAATACTATTCATTTTATGTCTATGGTGTGAAGAAAAGGTTATGTTTTGAGCATTTCGTTACAAATAATCAGCTTTTTAATGATTTTGATTCACAATAATGAGTTAGTTATTATTTTCAGTGGAAAAAATACACATACTTGAAACGGTAAAATAAAACTGAATTGAAAAGAAAACAAGGGAAATATGATTATAAAACGTAAATTAAAAATTTAAAATACAAAACAAAAATAATTAAGACAAATAACAGAGTAGTAATTAACATTTCAATATTTTAACAATTTGAAAGACCTCCTGAATTTTATTTTATATCGCACCTTGTGTATCATGTGCGGAAATTCTATTCATTTTATTTCTGTAGTGTGAAAGTGTTCTGACAGCACATTTTGTACAGCGTATTTTCCGAAAATGGTATTTTAGGCACCAACTTCGTTACATATGGATAGATGTGGCATGAAAGCTTCTTTAACATAAGCTATAAAAAATGTTCATTTTCCAAAATTAAGTAAGGTGTCTATTTTCGAAAATATCAGATTCTTATACAAGTTGATTATACATGTTAAATATATTTCAACTTTTATATGCAACACGTTTCTATAGATCATGGTATCGAAGCTATTCCCTCCGAACCTAATACACCAAATTAGTTTTGGGGGGTGAAACTGGGCAAAAATGAAAAGATATTTATTGTATTTTTTGATCCCTCTACATATACGCCAAGTTTCATCAAGGATGTTTATTTACACCTGAGAACACCTTATTGTACACTATTACTGCACAAACTAAGTTCAGATATTTAGGTTTAGTTAAATTCCAAACACATTAAAGACTCAATTCTGAAAGAACTGAAGTTATCACTGCAGAACATCTCTGAGCTTTATTTTATGCTTAGTGTTTTTTAACAATGCATTGTCTCCACAGAAGTTTATACCTTGAGAATGAAAAAAAAATTGTAGAGTTTAAATGACAAATTTGATTACGTTAATTTACGTCTATAGATATCGACACCAAATCTACTGATCACATTCTAGAATTATAAAGAGTGATAACGTTCATTATCACGTCTTTAATAAAACCTCTCTTAGCACTTAACAACTCCACAAATAATTTTATATAGAAATTAACGTTAAAACGTCTTCTTCCTAATCTCTTGACAGAATTTTCTTTGTAGCAATACAGTTGTGCGAAGAGAGCTTTTGGGATCTGTGTAGCTTGCTTCCTTGCAACAAACTGAGACTGTAAATGGCATGTCTCAAATATATCCAAAGTTTTTCTGACCTTGTGATAAAAAATTATTTATTTGTTTATTATAGGCTTCTAGCATGCATACATTTACTCATCACAATTTAAAAGAAGTTATAAATATATCTTCTATCAAAGTGTCATTTAGTGTATTCAAACAGCCTTAAAATTGTCGACAAAGTCTCGAGAGCTCGTACAAAAAGTTGATTCCACTTTTCTCGGAGTGCGTGCCTTGAAAGAGTAAGGGATTTATCTCATTATTTGTTATGTTCCCACATTGTGTCCAAGACGCCGTTTTATGAACTGTGTGTGTGTGGGGGGGGGGGGGGGGGGAGGGTGGAGAAAGATCCATGACTAACACGTCTCACAATGGATGCTGTATGAGCGGCTGTAAACTTGGATATTTTTTAATTTATCTTCTTGTCGTTGTTTCTTTTTACGCCATTCTCCCTGCAACGAGGCAATCGTTTGCTCTTTTATTTCCAGTAGGTAATCTCAGTATGAAATTTTTATATCCACGTTTCTGCCACTCCTAATACCATCCTTCGCTACTCGATCCATCGTTGGTTTATATTTAATGCCGGAATGAGATTTAATCCGCACGAATTATATAACTTGACCACGCATCCTTGGCTGCTGATACTGATAACAACTTCCCGAATTTATTTAGTTCTTCTTTTGCTGCTGTAACGGATCGAATGCAGAACGTTTTGTGATCTGATGATTAGTACTGCTTTTGGAATTTTAGAGAAGAATGTATGTTTTAAACATGAAAGCGTCATCTGGTAGTTGAAGTTTTCCATTTTCCGTAGTTTGTGGACAAAAGAAAGAGAATCCAGTACGATTTTCCGTATCAATTTTGGATCAATCTACGTGCATTTGGGTGTGGCCTGTTCACTTACATTCCAGGTACTGTATTCTTTAGCTGGAATACTCGACATATGTTACAGGAATATTTTGAGAGGTGCTGCGATAGACATTAGTATTATCAGAAGGACCTCACTTCGGCGTACTTTATTTTAAAGAATTTCCAGCGTTCGTGCAATAAGCATGGTGTGCAATACTTTTCGGGTGATATGTCAGTGACAGGTAACATAGCGCAATGAAACTTACGCCATACATAGGACGAACTGACACAGTGTGGTACAGAAGAAAGACGCAGATAAATGAAAAAAAGACACTTTTATTCGAAGACAGTAATAACAATGAAGTTACCATGATTTATGATGGTCTCTTGGACGATACAGAAGGCGAGATATGGTTCTTAATAGAGTATGTGAGTAGCACGGACGGCAATGCATGCTTTGCACGTGCTCTGATGCTCCTAGCCACAAGGCTGACAAGGTTGTAGGAAGTGCCCTTCCACCACCAGCGGGTTGTCAACTGCCGGATGGTCGCTGGTGCATGTGGACGTGCTGTGGTACGTCTCCTCAGCGCATCCCACATCGTGGTGCGTGAGGCTGCGTGCCTTGCAATAGTGTTAAATGTGATTCTAATTGACCGCTGATTGACGTGGGTGCGTCCTTGCCTGTTGCACAATGCAGCTGTCTTCTGTAGTTTACCATAGTCTATCACTTGTGGTTCGGAAAGTTCCCCATGCACATGTAACACTGCCGTGAACAATACCAAACGTCTGTGCTACACTCGTCACATTTCGTCCCTCTTCCAGTGTCTCAATGTTTTTTTCCCATTGTGAAATCAACCAAATGTTGCTTCCGGGCCATGTTGTAATGACGAACATCACCACAGTTCACTGTAACTGCTCATGGTTGACAACATTATCTGTTCCCTTTCCTTAAACTGCCTCGTATTGCCAAATTCCGCGCTATAGTCACGCCATGTGACGTCCAGCGTTCTATGCACGTCTGGGAGACAGCTGCCATTATGCTCCCGCAATTTCATTTATTTTCACATGGTTGTGAAAGTGTTATGTTCCTTGATCTACCTCGTCCTTAACCTTTGCAGGACAGTGCAGAATAAAATAGTCACACACCACTGATCTGCAAACATGTAGAGGGATTTCTGTTGCTTCCAGGAGAAGCCACACCTTAGCAATAGATCTGGCAGAAAATTCTGGTCAAGTAAAATCACTAAGCGAGTGTAAGGCGTCCATTCAGTCTAAGACATCCATTCAGTCTAAGGGTTCTATTCAATCTCTTGTTGACCAGTCTGGTGGGGCAGTTGAACTTAGCAAAACGAAAGCCGAAGTTCTAAATTTCGCTTTCAAGAGGACGTTCGCACAGAAGCAACCCTGGGCCGGCCGCGGTGGTCTAGCGGCTCTAGGAGCTCAGTCCGGAGCCGCGCGACTGCTACGGTCGCAGGTTCGAATCCTGCCTCGGGCATGGATGTGTGTGATGTCCTTAGGTTAGTTAGGTTTAAGTAGTTCTAAGTTCTAGGGGACTGATGACCATAGCCATTTGAAGCAACCCTGGAGTAGAGAAACACTGAAAGATATGACAGCAAATAAATCACCAGGTCCGAATGGAATCCCAATTCGATTTTACAAAGAGTACTGTACGGCATTGACCCCTTACCTAGCTAGCATTGATGGTCAATCTATCACCCAGCATAAAGTCCTAAGCGACTGAAAAAAAGCACAGGTGGCTGCAGTATATAAGAAGGGTAAAATAACATACTTGCGAAGCTATAGACGAATACCCCTAAATTCGGTTTCTTGCACAAAACTTGATCACATTCTCAGTTCGAATATAATAAACTTTCTTGAGCCTGAGAAGCTTATGTCCAAGAATCATCATGGTTTTAAGAAGCATCGCTCATGCGAAACACCACTTGCTCTTTTCTCACATGATATACTGCGAATTTTGGATGAAGGGCTACAGGCAGATTCCTTATTTCTAGATTTCCGGAAAGCATTTGACATGGTGCCCCAATGCAGGCTGTTAATGAAGGTGCAAGCATATTGAGTAAGTTTACAGATACCTGAGTGGCTCGAAGACTTCTTAAGTAATAGAATGCGGAATGTTGTCCTCGACGGCGAATGTTCATCAGAGACAAGGGAATCGTCAGGAGTGCCCCACGGCAGAGGATGGAAGCAATCTGCTGTTGTTTGCTGATGATGCTATGGTGTATGGTAAGGTGTCAACGTTGAGTGAGTGTAGGAAGATACATGGCGACTTAAACAAAATTTCTGTTTTATGTGATGAATGGCAGCTCGCTCTGAATGTGGAAAAATGTAAGTTAAAGCGGATGAGTAGGAAGAACAAAGGCTGTAATGATCGGTTACTCATCCACTACTTGAGGTAATTAAGTCGTTTAAATATCTGGGCCTTAAGCTGAAAAGCGATACGGAATTGAACGAGCATGTGAGAAATGTTGTATGTGAGGCGAATTGTCGACTTCGATTTATTGGCGTAATTTTAGGATAGAGTGCTTCACCTGCAATGGAGACTGCGTTTAGGACTCTAGTGTGACCTATTCTTGAGTACTGTTCGAGTATTTGGGATCCGTATCAGGTCAGATTGAAGGAACACGTCGAAGTAATTCAGAGGCTAGATTTGTTACCGGTAGGTACGAACAACACGTAAGTGAAATCACAATGAAATCCAGACCATTAGCTGCTTACAGGCGTTGATATATATCAACGGGGACAGTTAAAAATGTGTGGCCCGACCCACACGTAAGTGTTACTGAGGCGCTTCGGGAACTCAAATGGCGTTCCTGGAGGGAAGGTGACGTTCTTTTCGAGAAACCCTATTGAGAAACACAGAGAACCTTCATTTGAAGCTGACTGCCGATCGCCTCTACTGCCGCCGACAAACACTGCACTTAAGGACCACGAAGAAAAGATTCGCGAAATTGGGGCTCATACGAAAGTATATGGATAGTTGTTTCTCCCTCGCTCTGTTCGCAAGTGTAACGTAAAGGAAATGACTAGTACAGAGTACCCTCCACCACGCACCGTACGATGTCTTGCGGTGTGTCTAGATGTGCATATAGATGGGACCAGAAAGCACAGCTACATGGGAGATGCCTAGGCTTTTACAGGGTGACAATTATTGAACTATATGAAAAAACGTAAATGAGTTACAAACTATTGTGTGCACACACTTTATTCAGCATATAAATGTCACTACATATATTCGGATTTAAGTTACGACGTATTCGATGTGCCTGCCATCATTGGAAATGATGTGGCACAGACGAAAATCGAAATTCTACATGACCCGCTGAACTGTCGAAACAGCGATGCTGTTTTAGCTCAGTAATGCTTTTGGGATTATTGCTGTACACCTTGTCTTTAACATAGCTCCGGAAAAAGGAGTCACATATGTTCATATCCGGAGAATATGCGCCCAATCGACGCTCATGGCAGTGGCCTCCCGGTGCCCCGGAGCCAGAATGCGGTCCCCCATATCTTACACCAGGACATCAAGTACTCTCCTGCTTCGACGGGGTACAGCCCCGTTTCGCAAGAATCACATCTTGTCAAACTCAGGATCACTTTGGATAATGGGGATGAACTCATCTTCGAAATCCTTCACGTATCGTTTGGTAGTCACTGCGCCATCACGGAATATCGCACACCACACAGTGATTCGTTGAGGGTGAAGAGACCTCTCGATCGCGAAATGCGGATTCCCACTCCCCAATGCACCAATTTTGCTTATTGGCGAACACATCCAAATGAAAGTAGGCTTCGTCGCTAAACCAACCAACAATTCGCATACAAATTCCCATAATCCCCTTCGGCGAACCGTGCAGTTTGATCGTCTCAATACAAACCATTCAGAAGTTATGACGGTTTCAAATTATATACTTCTGTAATTATCACCCTGTATATTGCAACCTGCCCAGTAGTGCTAGGTACAGCATTGTGAAAGATTATGGCTCTATACGTGAAGCTAACAACTTACGGTATAAAATAAGCATAATGTTGAGGTTCCTCCTCACTAATCTCGCTGACCTCATAAGGCTCAAAGCTTTTTCGTATCCATTAGCGAAGTTTTATTATGTCGGGGGTCCAACTCATTCTTGAATGAAGTACACATATCAAAAAAAGTTTTGCCTCACCTCGGTTCCGAGAGTTCCGGAACCTGTACAGAAAATTGGAATAGTGATCAACATAAACATCATTTCCGCCCTTTTCATTGCTCATGAAAACCACACATTTCATGTTGAACCACCATACAGTGAGCCCTTCAGAGGTGGTGGTACAGATTGCCTTGCACACCGGTGCCCCTAATACCCAGTACCACGTCATGTTGCATCGATGGGTGTATTCGTCGTGGTATACTGCTCACAAGTTCATTAAGGCATTGTTGTCCAGATTGCCCTATTCCTCAACAGCGATTCGGCGTAGATCCCCCATGTAGCTGTGCTTTCTGGTCCCATCTATATGCACATCTAGACCCATAAACAGCCCTTTTCAATTTATCCTAAGCGTGTTCGATAGGGTTCATGTCTGGAGAACATGCTGGCCACTCTAGTCGAGTTATGTCGTTATCCTGAGGAAAGTCATTCACGAGATGTGTACGATGTGGGCTCGAATTGTCGTCCATAAAGACGAATATGCCTCGCCAATATGCTGCCCATATGGTTGCACTATCGGTCGGAGGATGGTATTCCCGTATCGTACAGCCGTTACTGCGCCTTCCATGACCAGCAGTGTCGTACGTCGGCCCCTCAGAATGCCACCCCAACACAGCAGGGAACCTCCACCTTGCTGCACTCGCTGGACAGTGTGTCCAAAGCGTTCAGCCTGACCGGATTGCCTCCAGACACGTCTCCGACGATTGTCTGGTTCAAGGCATATGCGACACTCAACGACGAAGAGAACGTGATGCTAATTCTGAGCAGTCCATTCGGCATGTTGTTTGGCCCATCTGCTCCGCGCTGCGTGGTGTCGTGGTTGCAAAGATGGACCTAGCCATGGACTTTGGGAGTGAAGTTGCGCATCATGCAGCCTATTGCGCACAATTTGAGTCGTAACACGGCCTCCTGTGTCAGCACAAAAAGCCTTGTTCAACATGGTGGCGTCACTGTCAGGATCCTCCGAGCCATAATCCGTAGGTAGCGGTCATCCACTGCAGTAGTAGCTCTTGGGCGGCCTGAGCGTCGCATGTCATCGACACTTCCTGTCTCTCTGTACCTCCTCCTTGTCCCAACAACATCGGTTTGTTTTACTATGAGACGCCTGGGCACTTCCCTCGTTGAGAGCCCTTCCTGGCACAAAGTAACAATGCGGACGCGATCGAACTGCGGTATTGACCGTCTAGGCATGGTTGAACTGCAGACAACTCGAGCCGTGTACCTCCTTCCTGGTGGGTTGAGTGGAACTGATGGGCTGTCGCACGATCTCCATCTAATAGGCGCTGCTCATGCATGGTTGCTTATACCTTTTGGCGGGTTTAGTGACATCTCTGAAGAGTCGAAGGGACTGTGTCTGTGATACAATATCCACAGTCAATGTCTATCTTCAGGAGTTCTGGGAACCGAGGTGGTGCAAAACGTTTTTTGATGTGTATATAACTCCAAGAGATCTATCTTGGGATTTTATTTTTATTTTATGAGTGGATAGCCTTAAACTGTTCAAAGACCATGGTCTAGATCGTTTTTTGAAAAGAACAGTCATCCACTTTTTTGAAGGTATCTCTCTCTAACCAACTACTGAGTAATTTCTTGTCGAGTACGGCTATTGCCGCTGATAGGTCACATACTGCCTAATCCAGACAGTTGGTTGACACATAAATACAAAAATCATGTGGGTACTGGAGGATTTTCACAAGGGGAGGAGTATATCTCTCAAACTTGTAATTGTAGAGAGCGAATTATACTGGCCTAAGGACAGTTACTTCTGGAACACTGTTGCAACAGTACATGGTCCACTTATTTTTTTCCAGAATCTGGTATAAGTGCTTCTCTTTAGGACAGAAAAGTGCTAATTCTGTAAATCTTTAGTGGCAGTATTTCAACTACGTTATACCAATCCTTTTTCTTTTGCCTTTGTCCAACATCGGCGCAAGGTCGACAAAGTTAATTTAAGATGTGGCCAGATGCTAGGTTCCTATCACTACCCCCTCCTTGCCGCTACGGAGTGGAATATGTGTACCCCAACTGCCTGCGTATAATGTTATTCGCGTGAAACTGAGCGAAAGGGTTTTAAACCTTTGCCAACCATATACGAGTATAAGTGGGACCTGTGCGCCAGTCCGATATTCACCAAGTGGGATGTAGCAAACCGCAAAAAACACACATCCAGGCTGACCGTCACATCGACCGTCAACGTTAATCCACGGCCGCATTATATCCTCCCCGTCTCGAAAGCGATGTTTTAAAAGCCACGGCTATTCAGGCGTGTTCAACAGTTTCCGATTTCATTAGCAAAATAGATAATACATTAATGGCCATTAAAATTTCTACACCAAGAAGAAATGCAGATGATAAACAGGTATTCATTGGACAAATATATTATACTAGAACTGACATGTGATTACATTTTCACGCTATTTGGGGGCATAGAGAAAACAGTACCCAGAACAACCACCTCTCGCCGTAATAACTGCCTTGATACGCCTGGGCATTGAGTCAAACAGGTACAGCTGCCCATGCAGCTTCAACACGATACCACAGGTCATCAAGAGTAGTGACTGGCGTATTGTGACGCGCCACTTCCTCGGCCACCAGTGACCAGACGTTTTCAATTGGTGAGAGATCTGGAGAATGTGCTGGCCAGGGCAGCAGTCGAACATTTTCTGTATCCAGAAAGGCCCGTACAGGACCTGAAACATGCGGTCGTGCATTATACTGCTGAAATGTAGGGTTTCGCAGGGAACGAATGAAGGGTAGAGCCACGGGTCGTAACACATCTGAAATGTAACGTCCACTGTTCAAAGTGCCGTCAGTGTGGACAAGAGGTGACCGAAACGTGTAACCAATGGCACCCCATATTGCCAGTAAGGCGATGAGGAATATACGCTTCCAATGTGCGTTCACCGCGATGTCGCCAAACACGGATGCAACCATCATGATGCTGTAAACAGAGCCTGGATTCATCCGAAACAGTGACGTTTTGCCATTCGTGCACCCAGGTTCGTCGTTGAGTACACTGTGATGCAGCGTCAAGGGTAACCGCAGCCACGGTCTCCGAGCTGATAGTTCATGCTGCTGCAAACGTCGTCGAACTGTTCGTGCAGGTGGTTGTTGTCTTGCAAACGTCCCCATCTGTTGACTCAGGGATCGATACGTGGTTGCACGATCCATTGCAGCGATATGGATAAGATGCCTGTCATCTCCACTACTAGTGATACGAGGCCATTGGGTTCCAGCACGGCGTTCCGTATTACCCTCCTGAACCCACCGATTCCATATTCTGCTAACAGTCATTGGATCTCGTCCAACGCGAGCAGGAATGTCGCGATACGATAAACCGCAATCGCGATAGGCTACCATCCGACCTTTATCAAATCCGTAACGTGACGGTACGCATTTCTCCTCCTTACACGAGGCATCACAACAACGTTTCACCACGCAACGCCGGTCAACTGCTGTTTGTGTATGAGAAATCGGTTGGAAACTTTTCTCGTGTCAGCAAGTTGCAGGTGTCGCCACAGGCGCCAACCTTGTGTGAATTCTCTGAAAAGCTAATCATTTGCATATCACAGTATCTTCTTCCTGTCGGTTAAATTTCGCTTCTGTAGGACGTCATCTTCGTGGTGTAGCAATTTTAATGGCCAGTACTGTATTATCGTAGGCGCCAACAATGTTGAGAAAGTGACACACATGTCAGATGTTCACACACGGTCCAGTCCTAATAATGCGAGCACCACATATGTGCAATGGAGCGTATATAAAGCGTGTCGAGGGGACACTGAAGCGGAAAACGCACTCCGCTGCTCGACTCGCTGCGCCTCGCTTCGTTACCGTCGCTCGCCTACGCCCCTAGCCGCCAGATATGGCTGGGCGCAAGGGAAGCAATCTGGCAGCCAAGCTGGAGCTCCTCATCGACGCGATGTGGAGCAACGGCATCCGCAAACGACAACCGAAGCGTACACAACGTACTCAGAAGTGCCACAAGTAAAAGCAAATGGGGCACTCTGCGAGTGTTTGCAAGAACGCCGTCGTGTGCTTGAAGTGAGGGGCAGCGCACGACACTCGAAATTGCCCCAAGCCACGGCTTGCAGATGTGCGAACTGCGGCGGTTCAAATGGCTCTGAGCACTATGGGACTTAACATCTGAGGTCATCAGTCCCCTAGAACTTAGAACTACTTAAACCTAACCAACCTAAGGACATCACACACATCCATGCCCGAGGCAGGATTCGAACCTGCGACCGTAGCGCCTAGAACCGCACGGCCACCATGACCGGCGCGGCGGTTCACACGCCGAAAAATCGCGTAGCTGCGGCTACTTCAAGGAGTTCCGCCACCAGCACGCCGCGACACGCCCTGCGGTGGTGTCTGGCGCCAAGACGGCCGCCCCGTTCCCCACTCTGGCGAGTGGTGCTAGAAGCGCCGCCTCAAAGCCGCCACTGATGACGCCATGGCCGGCTTCCAAGCCGCCGTTGCAGCCGAAAGGGCTGCACTCTAGCCAGCTCCAGCAGCTGCGTGAGGAGCTGCGGGTTCTAAAGAAGAAGGCGCCCGTCCCCGCCCGCGCCACCCCTGTGGGGCGCCCGGTCGGGGTGGACGCCGCCATCGCCTCGCCCCCTGCAGAAATGCAGCAGGCGGTGCACCTGGGGATGGACGTCGAGACGCATGCTCTGCCTCCCGCTGTGGAGACAGACACAAGAACCGGGGAAGAGACACCATCCGCTTCCTCCAACGACGAGGAAGAGGCATCAAAGGGGGAAGAGCTGCCCCTGTGCCTGCTGCTCCCAGATGAGCGCAGGGTGCAGCCCTTTCTCAAAAAGACGTGCAGCGTCCATAAAGGATGGGACGTACGCACATTGGGACAACTCTTATTCTTTCACGCCGCAGGACACGTCCAAGCCTCCCCTTCCCCACCACCATTGCGACCTCCGCCACGCCCGTGGCCTGTTGCACGAGGTGGTGTCTCGGAAGGAGCTGCCCCTGATTAACGCCCACCCTATCTTCACCCCTATGTTTACCAAGTGGGTCAAGGAGGAGTGGCGCTGCGGCAGAAGACAGCCTGCCACTGAAGATCTCGCAGCAGCAACCTTCTTCCAAAATCTATGAAGCAGCGTGATGACTATTCCAACGAGAGGCTAACACTACCGGAGAGAGAGCAACGGAGGAACAGCAGCTACTCTGCTTAGCCTCCTTTGACACCGGACTCGACGAACAGTCCGTGCCCTAATGAGACCGTGATACGCTGAAGAGAAATAAGCGCTGTATCATTCGTGAGATACAGAGGCGAGCAAGTGTGCTGCGACTTACCCCAATTCACTGCTAGTAACACCAGGTCACCTTAATGCGTCTGCACGTGGCGCACAAGTATTGTACCATAATTAGGTATAAAATTATAAGTGAAAATTACTTATTCAGACTTTGTCGACGTGTATTTTAATGTAGTAACGTTTTAAGTGTCAAGTCAAAGTAATTAAGTCAATAGGATTCATAAAAATACCGCTTTAAGAAAATAATAAGTGGCGCTAAGTAATAAAGATAGAAAGCCAGAATTTTTTCATAATGTACCAATGCCTGTCAAAAATAAATGGTGGAAGTTTCAACAGAATAGAATAAAAATTATAGTCAGAATCCCCGATTTTAAGAAAAATTGAAGGCGCTAAATATTAGACTTTGAAGTGTAAGAATTTGTATGATGCTTCATTTCAACCTAAAAAAATAATTAAGAGACCAAGCTAAGTTACCTCTAATAGTTTTCGAGAAATTTAATGAAAACCAAATTTCTAACTAAAATAATACCCATTTGTAATAAATTTTCGATACGGCACATGAGAAAACTTATTAAGTAATAGAGCTATAACGAATTTTAGGACCAAAATATTAATAAAAACTAATACAAGGTCTTTTTAAGTTATAGTTCAGAGATAACGATCTACCGTCAGTTGCACCCTACAAACTCTAGAAGGTAAAATTTTTATTCAAGCGAGTGAAACTTTTTCTGTGATTTTAAACAATTTACCCGAATGCAGGAAAAATGAAGAAGATTCTAAATTAATTCACAACCTTGGTATTAAAGATTATGTGTCCGAGAAAGCGGTCGTACAGGGACTGCTGCTGTGTGCGTAAGGCAGACGATAGCTGGTGTTCCCTTGGCTATCCACTGCGGCACATATATACTCATAAATACAGCCCGGGAGACAGGAGAAAGGTTCACTTCCAACTCAGCGAGTATAAGATCTTCATCTGTTCAACGCCGGATTGCGCTCTGTCCCGGAAGACGTTAGAGACGGAATGTGACAAAACATGTATTTTCTGTAATAGTGAACTCGCGAGGACTCTACACAATGCTGGATCGCTTAGATTTGTGCTAAAGTATCTGTTAGTGAGGCGTCTGTGTTGATTGCAAATCCGCATGGCAAGTAGTGACTATTATTCCCACTTCTGTGGCAAGCATTTATTTCGAACACTTGAGTATTATTAGTCAGGGCGAAAGACAATTTGGTAGGAACATACGGTAGAGGTCGCCTCCGAACTGAGAACAGTGCTGTTGACCATAGAAAGATTTACTGTCAGTTAAACATAATGACTTTCAAATTTTTGTGCGTGAGATACTTTACTAAACGTATGTATGAACTAGAAATTTATACCTTCATTTATAACCATAGTCCTGATACCACTAAGCAGAAAGAGAATAGAAACATTTCTTTCAGTGGACTGGACAAGAAAGTGGACGTGCAGACTGGAAACAATGTCAGTATATTCTCCATCGCTTTCTGGCTGACCACAAAAATAGTAGCCAGGTTTGAGTGAGAAAGAAGGAAAACTACAAACACTAACTAACTACGTAAACTAACAACTAAAAGTAATAGAAATTTTTACCCGCCGCCCCACATCGCGAACAATGATGCAGTATTTCGGAAATGGAGCGATTTACTTGGCTTTCGGGCCAAGGGCGGAAGAATTCCCGAAATGCCTAAGTTTGTGAACTGTTCAGGTCCGCTGTGATTGAAACATATTTTGCATGACAGTATGGCGCTATCCAAAACCGGTGTCGAGGTAGCTGTGGTGACCATGGGCCACAGATGACAGGGGTAAACGATGGCTACGGAGATGTGTACATGCAACTGTTGAGCAACTGACAACCCAAATGAACCAAGGGACTACCAACGACTGTTCAGCGAACGTTGCTGCGTATGACCCTCTACAGAAGGCGGCTGCTTCATGTACCCCTGCTGACTGCTGTTCATCGGTGACGAAGACTGGAACTTGTAGGACAATACCACAAATGGACGTCCACTGAGTGGCGACCGGTGGCCCTTTCAGATGAATCACGTTTTATGCTCCATCAGACAGATGGCTTTTGACGTGTACAGCCCTGCCACAATCGTCGGAAAAAGACACGATGGATAAAGGCCAGTATGCATCTATCCTTGGGGACCATGTCTACTCGTATATGAGATTCGACTTTTCCTCAGCTTGATAGCATCTACCAGTAGGACAATGCAAACTGCCATACAGTGTGTAATTCGAAGAGCACCAGGATGAGATTAACTAACTCCTCTGGTCGTCAACCTATTGGACCACTTCGAACGGGCTGCCTGAGCCGTGGATACTCAACCTTGAAATCTAGCGCACCTGGCTACGGCACTGGAGGCGGCGGCTGTACATCTCTGACGGCAGCTTCCAGAACCTCGCTGACTCTTCTTGCACGTCAGCGCTGCAAATGGTGATTGTTCAAGCTTTTGACAGGTGGTTGCTTTAATGTGACTGGACCGTGTATATTTTAATTGTATACACTACTGGCCATTAAAACTGCTACATCACGCAGATGACGTGCTACAGATGCGAAATTTAACCGACAGGAAGAAGATGCTGTGATATGCAAATGATTAGCTTTTCAGAGCATTCACACAAGGCTGGCGACGGTGGCGACACTTACAACGTGCTGACATGAGGAAAGTTTCCAACCGATTTCTCATACACAAACAGCAGTTGACCAGCATTGCCTGGTGAAACGTTGTGATGCCTCGTGTAAGGAGGAGAAATGCTTTCCATTACGTTTCCGACTTTGATGAAGGTCGGATTGTAGCCTATCACGATTTCGGTTTATCGTATCGCGACATTGCTGTTCGCGTTGGTCAAGATCCAATGACTGTTAGCAGAATATGGAATCGGTGGGTTCAGGAGGGCAATACGGAACGCCGTGCTGGATCCCAACGACCTCATATCACTAGCAGTCAATATGATAGGCAGCTTTTCCGCATGGCTGTAACGGATCGTGCAGCCACGTCTCGATCCCTGAAACAACAGATCGGAACGTCTGCAAGACAACAACCATTTGCACGAACAGTTTGACGACGTTTGCAGCAGCATGGACTATCAGCTCGGAGACCGTGGCTGCGGTTACCCTTGACACTGCATCACAGATAGGAGCGCCTGCGATGGTGTACTCAACGACGAACCTGGGTACACGGATGTCAAATGGTCATTTTTTCGGATGAATCCAGGTTCTGTTTACAGCATCATAATGGTCACACCCGTGTTTGGCGACATCGCGGTGAACGCACATTGGAAGCGCGTATTCGTCATCGCCATACCGGCGTATCACCCGGCATGATGGTATGGGGTGCAAATGGTTACACGTCTCGGTAACCTCTTGTTCGTATTGACGGCACTTTGAACAGTGGACGTTACATTTCAGATGTGTTACGACCCGTGGCTCTACCCTTCATTCGATCCCTGGGAAACCCTATATTTCAGCACGATAATGTACGACCGCATGTTTCAGCTCCTGTACGGGCCTTTCTGGATACAGAAAATGTTCGACTGCTTCCCTGGCCAGCACATTCTCCAGATCTCTCACCAATTGAAAACGTCTGGTCACTGGTGGCCGAGCAACTGGCTCATCACAATACGCCACTCTTGATGAACTGTGGTATCGTGTTGAAGCTGCATGGGCAGCTGTACCTGTACACGCCATCCAAGCTCTGTTTCTCTCAATGCCCAGGCCTATCAAGGCCGTTATCACGGCCATAGGTGGTTGTTCTGGGTACTGATTTCACAGGATCTATGCACCCAAATTGTGTGAAAATGTAATCACATGTCAGTTCTAGTATAATATATTTGTCAAATGAATACCCGTTTATGATCTGCATTTCTTCTTGGTGTAGCAATTTTAATGGCCGGTCGTGTATTATTCGCTTGCCTTTTCCAAGTCGAAACCGACACGATACCAGTTCCATTTACCGTTCGATTGTTAACCAGACTCTCTAAGGTTTTGCTGATGCAGGAAGAGAAAGGAATGTATTTTCAGATCGCAGTTTCGTTTTGGTTTTTATGTGGTTTCAATATGCGTATCACGATTTTCGCTGTCTAATCCCGTATTAATTCGTCGTTCATCAACATTTCATTAAATATGAGTATCTGTAAACGTTCTCTGAGTGATACGTCAGGGACATTTTCTATCATATGTTAGTCTATTCTGCCCTCGCTGGGTGAGGAATTTCCTGACTTGTTAACTCCTTTCATCGGTTCTTTGTATGCAAATGCTACCAGAAGATGGAAACCGTAATCTCGTCGCTCTGAGGGGGATGAAATAGATACTCGGCTGCGGTAGCTGATGACAGTACATACACAAATTTCTCAAACCGTATATGATTTATTGGCTGATTATTATTTGATTACCTACACTGCATGAGTAGCTATACTAACTTTATTATTTAATGACTCACTAAATATTTCCACACTCCTATTTTTAGTCTTGTTTAACTTTCTTCAAAAGTCTTGTTACTTCTATCTTGTATGCAATGACTTTTTTCAAACATTGCATTGATTCTGAATGTTACACTAAGTAAGTTCACGCACCACTACAGCTCTAGAGCACTCTGCTGTCAACTTGGCAGCTAACTGCAGCTTCAAAATGGGTGTCGTCCTTTTGTTTTGGAACTAAATCAACGTAACTTCTTCAATAATAGAAACCAATTGTTTATTAGGATCTCGATGGCCTATCAATTTGAAGATGGATATGAACGTCTCTTGGATTGTTGCTATGTGATAGAATCAGCCTGGTTCCTTGATTTTCTACCTGCCGCTTGGGCAGATCATTTTAGCTGGATCTATAAGTTAACCGATTGTGATTTTCAGTGGGAAACGCTCAGAGCCGAGAGAGTCACATTTGACTGTGTAATATACATGTACTTCCTACACTGGTTTTTAAGAAGGTTTCCCAGAAAGTAATGAACCCCTTTTTTTCTCAGCCTATAACTATTCTACGAATGCACCAAGTTTCCGTCACTTCTGATAGATAGCTTAACTGCAGGACAGTTTCAAAATGGCGTCTGTAGGTGATGTATGTTACAAACAACATGCCGTAATTGAATTTCTCACTGCAGAGAAAGAAGCTGTGGAGAATATTCCCAAACGCTTGTGCAAGGTCTATGGAGCATCTGCTGTGAACAGAAGTACGGTTAATCGTTGGGCACGGAGGGTTAGGTCATCAGAAGGCGGTTCGGCGGAGCTCCACGATTTGCAGCGGTCGGAAAGACCATCCACGGCCATCACATCTGACATGTAGCAGCGAGCTGATGCTTTCATTCGCGAGACGGACGCATTGTGACTCGGCAGCTGGCGCTGCATCTGTCAATCAGCAAAGAAAGTGCGGATGCAATGATCCGCACTTTTGGATATTGAAAAGTATGTGCAAGATGGGCCCCGCGGTGTCTAACGGTGGATTACAAATCGCACATGAAAACCATTTGTCTTGATTTGTTGCAACGTTTTGAAGCTGAGGGGGCAGTTTTTTTGTCTCGGATTGTGACAGTTGATGAAACCTGGGTTCATCATCTTGACTCCGAAACAAAACGAGAGTCGATTTAATGGCGACTTTCCCACAGGAGAAAAAATTCAAAGCAACTTCTTCTCCCAGTAAGGTCATGATCACCGTGTTTGGGGAGGGTGAAGGTGCAATTCTCATTGATGTAATGCGAAGAGGCTGTACCATTGATTCAGAAGCATATGTCATCACATTAAGAAAACTCAAGATGAGCTTCCGGCGATTTCTACTCCACAGCAGCCCAGGAGATGCTTTGCTGCAATATAATAACGCTCGGGCCCACACAAGTCTGACGACCGCTGAACACATCGCAAAACAGGTTTGGACATTTTGTCCTGTCTACCCTATAGCCCTCACCTAGCCCCCTAGGACTTCCACTCGTTTCGGCCATTATAGGATGCCATTTGTGGAAGACATTTTGAGGACGATGAGAAGGTGATTCATACAGTGAAGCACTGGCCCCGCCACCAGGACAAGGATAGGTATCGACGGGGCATACACGCACTTGTTTCGCGCTGGAGGAATGTCATAGAACGGGATGGACATTACGGGGAAAGATAGGGTGTGTAGATAAACACCATTCTTTCTTGTCCATAATTGTTATCTTAAATAAAGAATTGTTGAATTAAAAATACAGTACATTACTTTCTGGGCAACCTCGTATTTAAATTCACGTACAAGTGCGAAAGTAGCGCGGAAGCGATATCCTTTGAGCGCAGCTACCATCCAAAGGGAATGACAACGTAAAGTTCGGTGCTACTAATGGCACGAAGTCGCTGGTTCCTTATGCGTTATAAGTAACAGGTCTTGGAGAACCACTTCCACTTACGATTCACTTTTTGTTGTTATCAGTTTTATGATCACGTTTCGACGAATATCATTACGATTGTTTAGATATGATATCTAAAGAAATAACAAAAAGTGTTGAATTACGTGCGGCTTTTTGATAAAAATGATGTATCAACTATAGCCCAAATTCTAAAGACAGAATTACACATCAGCTTCTGTGATACAAGAAATCAAATAAACAGCCTTCAGCTCTATTTGTATTTTCATTTATACTGTGCATCGCTTCGTCCTTTTATCTGGTGCGAGTAATTAAAAACGAAACTCAGTTATCTGTTTCTTTTTCTTGACGTTCTTGATAGAATTTAGAAGATCCATCTTTTGTTACGAAATTCGACGCTCAAAGTTTGAGTAATAATTTTACAAGACATAAATTTATTGGTGCCAGATTCGACATCGAGGTGGGGCAACGCTGTAACTGGACGATCCTTTACACGATAGACTTAACCAGAGAACAATATCAGATCAACGGTCTATCGTCTTCTATGTGGGTTATATATAGGTCGGAGAACCATAGTTTACAGCTTGATCAGAATTGAAATGAAATTTTTTGTAAGGCCAATGAAATCTCCGACATTTAGGTCACCTATCACAGTCACTTACTCAGTGGTGCACCTGGAAGCCTGCGCGTAACAGAAATGGCGCTAGAAGTCGGAGAATTATTGCATCTTGTGCAAGAAATTGTACTTTGCTGTTAGGTAGTTTGTAACTGGAGAAAACGGTAAAGGTACCTTCAGGAGAGTAAATTACAGATATTGATACGATACAAGATACTGTATGAAATTCTGTTCAAGAGTACAGCAAATCTGACACTGGCCTTTAAAATCTTCTAGTGCAATACACTGTAAGCAATCTCGAGTAAAGCAGTTCTTTATACGGCACTCAGCGGCAGCCACATATCAGTAGCATCCGTTTGTAAAAACTTGGGCTTAAGCCTTCTTATCCAATGCAATTCAAGGAACATGCAACATTTACAGACGACAGATACAGTGGAAAAGAAGGCGTACCCACTTTCATTACAATTTAGTTTCAAAAATTATTCTTAGGTTGGCAGACTGCCAAGCAGTGGCTGCTGTAATCTACTCTCCCGCATTAACGAATATTGTATTTATTTTATTCCTTATAACTATGAGAAAATTCTGCAGTTTTGATACAACGTTCCAAATCTATACGAGGATGTGCTGAAAAATAACGCCTCCATATTTTTATGTGAAAACTCAAGATTTTTAAATATAACAAACGTTATTAAGATTATACATCTTTATTCTTCATTCTACATATTTATTTCTCAACATAATCAACCTGACGAGGAACATATTACTCCCAACGAGAGATCAGATTGTTGATACCGTCACTGTAGAATGATTGACTTTGGTGATGAAGCCACAGTCCCACCTCTGCTTGCACCGCTTCATCACTATCAAACTGAAGTCTACGAAGGTGTTCTTTAAGTTTTGGAAACAGAGGAAAATCGGATGGGGCCAAGTCAGGACTGTATGGAGGATGCTCGATGACAGACGTTGGACCGTTGTAGATGTCGCAGCGCCTCTGTGTGGTATGTCATTGTCGTGCTGAAGGAGAAGGTGCTCTGTGTATGGATGAACTCATCGAATAAGTGTTTTCAGCTTTCTGAAGATTTCACAGTACATTTCAGGGTTTACGGTGGTGCTTGTAGGCAGGAATTGCAAATACACAACACCTCGAATCTCTCAGAACACTGTGAGTATAATTTTAAGTGCTGATAGTACGAGATTCTTTGACGTCAGTGATCCTCTGTGGTGGCACTCCATTGATGCCCTCTTGTTTTCGGCGTCAAAATGATGAACCCACCTTCCATCAGCTGATACAATGTTGTTGAGAAGCCCATCACCCTCATTCAAAACGCAGAAGAAATTAGTCACAGATATCCAGTCGCCTCTGTTTCAGGTCAGGAGTGAGCATTCGATGCACAAGCAACTCACACAGTTTTCTGTACCAGAGTTCTGCAATGAGCCGGCCGTAGTGGCCGAGCGGTTCTAGGCGCTTCAGTCTGGATCCGCGCTGCTGCTACGGTCGCAGGTTCGAATCCCGCCTCGGGCATGGATGTGTGTGATGTCGTTAGGTTAATTAGGTTTAAGTAACTCTAAGTTCTAGGGGACTGATGACCTCAGATGTTAAGTCCCATAGTGCTCAAAGCCATCTGAACCAATTCAGCAATGAGGATCCATCCCCGCTCTCGTGATATGTTACACGTAGCTGAGAGCTGTGTCTCTGTTGTCCGACGGAGACACAGCTCCGATGAGTCTCGTCGGTTGCTGTACGCGGTCGTCCACTCCGAGCCGTGTCACAAATGCGTTGAGGCTAACAGCACCATCTCCTTCATTAGGAGCACGAATAACATCAGGAGCACCAATAACCCAATTTTGGACATTCCTGCTGATACAGTCGCCAACGTACACTGCTTTCATTCTTCTAAGCATTTCAGTTAGAGACACGCAGTTAGAAACTCGATTATAGCCTGCTGGTTTTCACATACGTAGTCATGTTACACATCGCCATGTTACACGGTACAATTGAGAGCCCTCTAGCCGCAAGGATTGCAATTTCTGTCAGCGAAGTGGGAAAGTCGAGCAAGTAATATGCACGACAGATAATGCCTCAACAGAAATGGAGAAAAGAACATATAGTTCCGAAACGTTACTTTTCAGTACGCACTGGTATTTTTCGGTGCCATGAACGTACAGTTTTTGAAATCCTTATGTGTCGCAGACAAGCGTAGTCGTTATTAGACAAAAACTGGTCCAGAGAAATTAATTGAGAATATTGTCACAGTGGTAGACCAGAAACTGCAGTGATCTGTCCATAATAACTTACTCCGTTAATATTCTTTAAAATGTTTTCCAGTGATAGAAACATGTTTTTGGCCGAAAGTTCGGTAACTTTGTCGTAAGCCGGGATGCAGGCGCTAAAGCAGCAGAGCAGCTTCGCTCAGCGAAACGGCATCGAGGAGTTGCCAGCCTGCAGGAACCAGCAGTACTAAAAGCTGGCAAGAAGGACCTCACCGCGCAATGTGACTAAATGAATGCCCCAAGGGGAGGCTGGTTTCATTGAGACCCTTTGTGCCATCTCCTGAGGCCTTTTCGTGTCGATTCTGAGCGATGGTATGTTCGAAATGTTTTCCTCAGCCACCTGTCGCGATTCTGACCTAGACCGCAGAGACATCTAGACCATAGGTGAGATGTTGGTAAAAGAGGCGGGGGGGTTACGACCTTCACATTGTGTGACACGTCTACGGTGGTGTTGGGCAGAATTGTTGTGAAATTTGGTGCCAATGTTAGATCATTAAACCACATACAACTCACATGAAATCCTGAGTTCTAGCGCTTTTTCTCGAATGTGTCGACGTCTCGCTGACTGAAGCATCGCCGAGCCTGAAAGTGACATCACGGGACCGCACGCGTTTGCACCATTACAGAGGAATGTTGTAGACACCTTTGGGCCTAATTTCACACTTTTGTGACACAGCGGTTGAAAATGACAGAGTCTCAAAGAAAGAGACGTTCCCTTCTTTTGTATGGTGTTTATTACGTCGTATATTCCACAAGTGTTTTATTTACTTACCGAAGACAGTGCAAGCAAAGAAGTACAACATTAAACACAGTTTACTCTTCACAACATTGTGGATCATGAGAATTCAGAATGTAAGCAGAATTTCACATGATCGGTGCAGCGGAATGTTTATATTGTAACGTCTGTTTCTATAACCTGCTCCTGCTTTGTGCCTCTACGATAAATATGTTTTGTATAATAAAGGAGTCCATCGCATTCTCATACGACTATACACCGTAACCTCCACAGCAGGGTATCGTTAATGTTTCTCGTTTGTATGTTGGAAAAAGATTCCTATTAGTTTCTTAAGTTTAAAGTTCGAGCACATAGAACCTTCGTCATCTCATTATTTAACTAACGTTGAGAAAAGAAGTCCGAATGGACGTCTTCTTCATGGATTTGGTAGCACAGTGCTAACCATCGGCTCAGGCGCCTTGTTCATATGCACCACATTAGACACTATAGTATACCTGGTTGCCTACACATAAGGAAACGGCTTCCCAGATAGCAGCATCTTTGATCATACACAAGACACAGGGTGTTAGGAAATTTCCATTACTAACTCCTAAGACTTGTATAGGGTAGTAAGTAGATAATATTTTGAATAGGAACCAGTGTCCTGAAACGTCATCCAACGATGCTACAGAGCGTCAAAGTTGGAGGCGCTGGGGCCTGTGTATAAGTACATACAGGGTAATTCCGTGCTGGTATTACTAACTTTCTAGGATGATGGGTAAGCGTATCAATGTGAGGTGAGTGTCCCCAAAGTGGAAACGAACTAGTCGGAAGTTACAAGCGAAAACCCATCTCACACCTCAGACATTGGAATACATGAACCGGCACTGTTGTTGCCACGAGTGTATGGAGTGCAACTTTCAGAGGTGGTAGTACGGACCAGAACAAGGAAGAAACGCCCAGTAAGCATGGGCTCAAAACTGAATACTTGAGGAACTATGAGCACTTCTTTATCTTCGCTAGTGTGAAACACATCTCCTCTACTGAACAAGTGCTCGTAGCTCTTAAGGTATGCATTTTGGAGCCCATGTTTACCAGACATTTTTCTTGTTTTGGTCCATACTACCACCTCTAGAAGTTGCCTGTCCTACATTTTTAGCAAAAACAGTGCTGGTGCATGTATTCCACCGTCAGAGGTGTCAGAATGATTTTCGTTTGTAACTTTCGACTCGTTCGTTTCCGGTACAGGAAAACGTACCTCAGTTTGATACAATTATCCGTCTCCCTCATCCTTGAAAGTTTGTAACATCATCACGGAATCACCCTGTACATAAATACACATTTACAGGGGCAGCGCCTTTAACTTTGACACTCTCTGTAGTGTCGTGGGATGACGTTCTGGACATGGGTTCCTACTCAAAGTATTATGGGCTCCCTCTTACCTACAAGTCCAAGAAGCTTGTAACGGGAATTTGTGGACGTCCTGCATAAATAAAATATAAACATCAACGAATTGAAATTTCATTCTTAAAGATAAAACGAAAATTCCGATTTTCTGTCCATGGCAAGGTCTTTGTGAAGTTTGTAACACCACAACACAAATATTACTTAAAATACACACCTGGAAATTGAAATAAGAACACCGTGAATTCATTGTCCCAGGAAGGGGAAACTTTATTGACACATTTCTGAGGTCAGATACATCACATGATCACACTGACAGAACCACAGGCACATAGACACAGGCAACAGAGCATGCACAATGTCGGCACTAGTACAGTGTATATCCACCTTTCGCAGCAATGCAGGTTGGTATTCTCCCATGGAGACGATCGTAGAGATGTTGGATGTAGTCCTGTGGAACGGCTTGCCATGCCATTTCCACCTGGCGCCTCAGTTGGACCAGCGTTCGTGCTGGTCGTGCAGACCGCGTGAGACGACGCTTCATCCAGTCCCAAACATGCTCAATGGGGGACAGATCCGGAGATCTTGCTGGCCAGGGTAGTTGACTTACACCTTCTAGAGCACGTTGGGTGGCACGGGATACATGCGGACGTGCATTGTCCTGTTGGAACAGCAAGTTCCCTTGCCGGTCTAGGAATGGTAGAACGATGGGTTCGATGACGGTTTGCATGTACCGTGCACTATTCAGTGTCCCCTCGACGATCACCAGTGGTGTACGGCCAGTGCAGGAGATCGCTCCCCACACCATGATGCCGGGTGTTGGCCCTGTGTGCCTCGGTCGTATGCAGTCCTGATTGTGGCGCTCACCTGCACGGCGCCAAACACGCATACGACCATCATTGGCACCAAGGCAGAAGCGACTCTCATCGCTGAAGATGCCACGTCTCCATTCGTCCCTCCATTCACGCCTGTCGCGACACCACTGGAGGCGGGCTGCACGATGTTGGGGCGTGAGCGGAAGACGGCCTAACGGTGTGCGGGACCGTAGCCCAGCTTCATTGAGACGGTTGCGAATGGTCCTCGCCGATACCCCAGGAGCAACATTGTCCCTAATTTGCTGGGAAGTGGCGGTGCGGTCCCCTACGGCACTGCGTAGGATCCTACGGTCTTGGCGTGCATCCGTGTGTCGCTGCGGTCCGGTCCCAGGTCGACGGGCACGTGCACCTTCCGCCGACCACTGGCGACAACATCGATGTACTGTGGAGACCTCACGCCCCACGTGCTGAGCAATTCGGCGGTACGTCCACCCGGCCTCCCGCATGCCCACTATACGCCCTCGCTTAAAGTCCGTCAACTGCACATACGGTTCACGTCCACGCTGTCGCGGCATGCTACCAGTGTTAAAGACTGCGATGGAGCTCCGTATGCCACGGCAAACTGGCTGACACTGACGGCGGCGGTGCACAAATGCTGCGCAGCTAGCGCCATTCGACGGCCAACACCGCGGTTCCTGGTGTGTCCGCTGTGTCGTGCGTGTGATCATTGCTTGTACAGCCCTCTCGCAGTGTCCGGAGCAAGTATGGTGGGTCTGACACACCGGTGTCAATGTGTTCTTTTTTCCATTTCCAGGAGTGTATATTTTTCTTTATAAAGCTTATCATACTGTAACTCTTACATACTCATACGTGCACATTGTAAATACAATTTACAGATTAAGTCCATGTTTTAAGTTTTAAGACAAAATGAAACATGCGCACATACTAACTGCATGGTATGCACCTATCTAGTTGAGTGTAACGTTACGGCTGCATTGTCAGGCACTGAAGTGGAGCAACGCACTATGGGATGTTGAGTGATAATGACTGACTAAAAAGACAGAAACAGGTATAAGAGATCCTTGGCGCAGCTATGCTACTACATGCACAAAGTTCTGTAGTCGGTCAAGCTATGTCGAACCCTTTTGATATGTTACGTCCTCTTATGGAAAAACGCGCTCTGTGCCCCAGCAGCTACTTTTATTCCATAAACCCGAGTAAAAATAACGTTGTTTAAAGTAGATAACCGCACACTTTGCAGAACCCCTTCGAACATCATCAAATTGCTATAATCACTTTCATTGCATTTACTTCTTAAAGTTCCTTGTGGCTAACACCAAAAAATTAAGTTTCACACAACCAGATACATGAATTGCTTTCATATCATCTTTGGCTTATTTTGTAGTTTTCCGACTGTGGCTGTGCATTACGGTTCAAAGAACCACAGGAGCTATCAGCAGACACAAAGAATGAGACATGGAATTTGTGCAAATTCCAAATGTATGTAAAACCATGTTAGTAAGCTGTCCTGCTACAAATAATTCCTTGACTTCATGAATTGAAATCCCTAAATAGCAGCGTAACAAGAAACAATTGTTACTGTAAGAAAATTTTTATGCAGGAACGGTACAAAGTAGGTTAGTGGAAGTTAACTGTTCGTGGGGTGTACATAATTAGTTTCAGACAGATACTTCTCTTTGCTGACATGCCTTGAGATCCCTTCATCATGAGATCCACGAAACATGATTCATGGCAATGACTGAAGCTATATTCTTGCTCCTCTCTGTAGGACCACGGGCTTTGAAGGGTTCATCATTAATAAGAGCTTCCATACGTTCCTCCAGCAATGCTACCTGATTCACTGAGATTACTGAAACATCTCAAAAAATTGCATTATTAAAAAAACGTTAACGATGGAGCGAACAATCTGATTTTTCGTTCTTGGCCAAATGGTTCTTAAGATACCAAAGAAGATTACTAAAAATAGGTGTAATTTTTTCTAAAATTGTATCGTATTGTAGTTCTTACATACTCAAGTGTTCACACAGTAAATAGAATTTCATAAATAATATTTTGAGTTTTAATAGAAAATGGAGCACAATATATCTAGATGTATCATCCACTAGGTGTTGCAAACAAAAAATACAGATATAAGTGAGGAGGTCGCTGTATCGTACTTAGTATTCGATTCCCACGAATTGTCATTACGATAGATTTAGTGACCAATTTATTCAAAGGAAGAAGAACGACTACTTATTTGTCCTCTCGACCACGTATCCGACATTTAAAATATTTAATTCGCATTTTACTTTTCGGAAGAGAAAGAAAAGCCAAATAAAGTTTCTGACATAATTTACAATAACATGTGTACCACCAAATCTTCTCGTAAATCTCCGACATCTCTCTTCAGTTTATTTTTATACTGGTGGCACTGTCCTGTCGTAAGCTGTGTAATGAACTCACGGCAGGTAGAAAACCAGAGAAACAGTCTTTTTTTAGAGAGGATGTTCCCCCAGTCGAGCATGTGGACAGTATAGCATGTCCTCAGATGGACGAGGAAAACTCGCCGGTCATGTGAGGGTATTCTGAGAAATGCTGTTCTTGGCGTACAGAAGCATGGATGCCGGCTGCAAGTAATAAATTTAGAAAGCGTACAAAAAAAATCTTTACTAACAGTGAACTTTTATGTGGTTGGTAGACCTCCAAGCCGACGATAAGGGAGTGGAATGTTTGTTTTTTTTTTCGTTTTTGTTTTCCCACAATGGCGAAATAGCGCCAGCGGGAAAAGTGCACTCTCTCATTGGTAGGCGGCCTGTGACGTGAGCTTTGAGCTCCACGTTTTGGACAGAAAAGGGCGGCAAGGAAGTTGATGGGGTGAAGAGTTTTTATGGAGCCGCTGGTGGGAGTATTTATTTATTCATAGCAAAATTAAAGACTCGTTAACCAATGTTTAAAAACAGGTCGTACATCTTATGGTATTCGTTCGTCAACCTTTTTTTATCGACAACTTTTGACAAAGACTAATTTAAGGCTGAAATATAAATATAATTCTGTTGTGTTTAGATAATTTAAAAAATATTATAGGATAGAGGAGATTTTTGTTAGTACCATCACCGATTGTGACAGGCGGTGAATTCCTCGGAATGGTATTTTGGAGCTGTTGGCTGCCAGTCACAACAAAAAAACTTGGGTTAGTAATTGAGAAATGGTATTGCTTATAGTAAGTATTAACAATAGATCCTCATCTGAGTACAACATTTCGTGCTTTCTTGGCTAGATCGCCAGCACTTCTTATTTACTGTTACAGCTCGTCTTCCTCCTCCTGTTCGTCTTCAGAGTCGCTGTTTTCGGTGTCATTTCGAGTGTCACTCTCCATCCTCTAGAGATTGCTGATACGTTACATATAGGCATGTCTGTTATGTTGCGTCCAAAGTTATTGTTCATATGTTGTTTTTGAAATACTGTTCGTCAATGCACTTAGTTGCGCCGATTGTTCTTCGTCCTCTATTGCTGTGTAGTTACGTATGTCTCTTCCTGTGTAGTGTAAATGTAACTTATGTTCGTTGTTCGCTTATCGCCCACTGAGAAAGACAGTGTATTCTGGGGAACCTTCTTCGCCGCATGTGCATGTAGGCGTCTGTCTCAGACTCACGCGGTTTAAGTGCTTGGGATAAGTTCCGCGCTCGGTTAAGAAATGTGCAGTGCCGCGGCTGGGATCAATATGTTTCATCCTCAACCACTCTCTTATGTCAGGGACGAAGTCGTGCAATCTATTTCTCTTATCACTTGCACTCACCTTGCTATGCATCCGAAAGCCAACTTTTAAGGTGACGAATCGTCTGCATCGGCACACCAGTTATTGTGTATACTTTATCTACTCTCCCCATCTTTGATCGGTACCTTGCAGCTCTGTATTTGATCGTTATTTGATAGTGATATCTATGGGGCATATTCGGAGCACCGCACACATTGCGACTATTGAGGTGGTGCCTAAGGCTCCAGATAGCCGAAGCAGGACTTTCTCTGCCCTCGTCTGACTGATGCATTGTTGATGACCAGGTTCAGGAGGTAGTCCGTACTGTTTTGAATTTAGCCTCACCAGCCCATATAGTATTTTTTTTCTGCTTTGCCTGTTGTTAGTCTTATGCGTTCGTGGAAATTCAGTTTCTCATCTACAGTATGTGTACTCCAAAATAGGGCGTAACCTGTGCTCGTTTAATGTTTGTGCCCCTTATTTTAACTGGAGGGTTCCTCTGGAGTGATCCTGTCAGTGATATATACGCTGTTTTGTTTTCGGCTGTCCTGACTTTGTTGTTGTGACACCATTGTGTAATTTTTTGTAGTATTGCACTGGCTTTCTCTTCTAAATGGACTCTGCTGTTTGCAGTGACTACAACTGATAGGTCATCTGCTTCGGTGACGAATCCGTCTGACCTGTCATCCCCATCTAGAAGTTGTAGGAAGGGTTCGAATGTCATGTCCCAAAGATAGAGCCGCAGATCAGTCGTTGAGGACAGCCTTTGTAATTCTTTTAATTACTTTCCGCCTATTCATCTGCCATTCGTCTACTCCGTCTTTACAGTATTCCAGGAAACTGTTCTGCAGTGATTGAGGCACCTCCAGAAGTTGTAACCTTTGAAACACTGCGGGCTATCAGAGATTATCGAATGCCCCGGCAATGTCATTATTGCCGTGGGGTGTTTCCGTGTTGTTGCATAAACTATGTGTACGGTATGGTTGATGGCATAATCTGTTGATTTGCCCTTTCTGAAGCCAAACTGGTGTTGGCTCGTGCCCCTGAGAGCTCCGTAGATTTGCAGCTACTTACACAGCAGCCTCTCCTGAATCTTTGCTAGCTTATTTATTACCCATATTGGACTGTAAGTCTTTGGGGTGGAGACAAAATTATGTCTTGGACAATGTTGGTGAAAACAGGCGTCTGATTATGACACTTCAGTCGCTCGAAAAATTGTTGCCAGGTATGGAGAAAAAGCGCATTTCAGTCAATCGTGATTGCCTTTTCGAGGAAAGAATTCACGCACAGGCTTTCCAGTAGAGACATTTGCGTTCTGGCCCTGGAGCAGGAAGGATTTAAATTCGTATTCTGTCTTTCAAAGCTGAGGAGCGTACTCCTTACCTGCACAGACGGAGGGGGAGTTACTTAGGCTCACAGCCGATCATCGGCACAATAACATGTTTATTCGTACCGAAGCATAAGCCTCTCTAACGGTCATTCTGCTTCAGTAGAATAAGTGTCATAATTCACGGTCAACTTCACACCTTGCACTCACCGCATACCTATCATACAATTTTGTGATGCTACACAGCATAAAAAAAACAAAGAACCATAAGAAGAAGAAAACATGTAAGTTAAACAAGGAAAGATCACTCAAACATCCAAAGCAATTATTAAATTAAAAACAGGGGAAAAATAATAAAGTAAATAATTATATTTAATCGTGATAGTGAATTGTCATAATCAAATTGACATCCTCGTCCATCTCTTAACCTATCAATATCTACTTTCCGTCACTAATGTGACCAGCCATGAACTATTGGAAGTGAGTCTGTCACTAACGAATATTCAATACTTGGAAGGTTAATACGTCATTGGTGACATAAATTCTGGATCTATTGTACTCAATGATTTTACTTGCGTGGGCAGTAAAGACCTTCTCACAGAGAGGAGTAATAGTAAATCCAATGAGCCCAACTCAGGACACAGTGCTAAGGGCCCCCTGTGCCAGATTGCGTTAGTTAAATTCTGTTTTGTATCTTTTTAATCAGCATTGGCCGTGAGGTGTGATTTGCTGTCGTAATTAGATCGCGCAGGTCATCCAGATATAAAGCCTAGTTACACGTGCGAAGTCTCGCAAAATCTTTCCTTCCGAGCTCTGATTTCCCTTAGTTTGTTGCAATGATCATTCCTCCTTACATAGGTGGGCACCAACAAAATACACTCCTGGAAATGGAAAAAAGAACACATTGACACCGGTGTGTCAGACCCACCATACTTGCTCCGGACACTGCGAGAGGGCTGTACAAGCAATGATCACACGCACGGCACAGCGGACACACCAGGAACCGCGGTGTTGGCCGTCGAATGGCGCTAGCTGCGCAGCATTTGTGCACCGCCGCCGTCAGTGTCAGCCAGTTTGCCGTGGCATACGGAGCTCCATCGCAGTCTTTAACACTGGTAGCATGCCGCGACAGCGTGGACGTGAACCGTATGTGCAGTTGACGGACTTTGAGCGAGGGCGTATAGTGGGCATGCGGGAGGCCGGGTGGACGTACCGCCGAATTGCTCAACACGTGGGGCGTGAGGTTTCCACAGTACATCGATGTTGTCGCCAGTGGTCGGCGGAAGGTGCACGTGCCCGTCGACCTGGGACCGGACCGCAGCGACGCACGGATGCACGCCAAGACCGTAGGATCCTACGCAGTGCCGTAGGGGACCGCACCGCCACTTCCCAGCAAATTAGGGACACTGTTGCTCCTGGGGTATCGGCGAGGACCATTCGCAACCGTCTCCATGAAGCTGGGCTACGGTCCCGCACACCGTTAGGCCGTCTTCCGCTCACGCCCCAACATCGTGCAGCCCGCCTCCAGTGGTGTCGCGACAGGCGTGAATGGAGGGACGAATGGAGACGTGTCGTCTTCAGCGATGAGAGTCGCTTCTGCCTTGGTGCCAATGATGGTCGTATGTGTGTTTGGCGCCGTGCAGGTGAGCGCCACAATCAGGACTGCATACGACCGAGGCACACAGGGCCAACACCCGGCATCATGGTGTGGGGAGCGATCTCCTACACTGGCCGTACACCACTGGTGATCGTCGAGGGGACACTGAATAGTGCACGGTACATCCAAACCGTCATCGAACCCATCGTTCTACCATTCCTAGACCGGCAAGGGAACTTGCTGTTCCAACAGGACAATGCACGTCCGCATGTATCCCGTGCCACCCAACGTGCTCTAGAAGGTGTAAGTCAACTACCCTGGCCAGCAAGATCTCCGGATCTGTCCCCCATTGAGCATGTTTGGGACTGGATGAAGCGTCGTCTCACGCGGTCTGCACGTCCAGCACGAACGCTGGTCCAACTGAGGCGCCAGGTGGAAATGGCATGGCAAGCCGTTCCACAGGACTACATCCAGCATCTCTACGATCGTCTCCATGGGAGAATAGCAGCCTGCATTGCTGCGAAAGGTGGATATACACTGTACTAGTGCCGACATTGTGCATGCTCTGTTGCCTGTGTCTATGTGCCTGTGGTTCTGTCAGTGTGATCATGTGATGTATCTGACCCCAGGAATGTGTCAATAAAGTTTCCCCTTCCTGGGACAATGAATTCACGGTGTTCTTATTTCAATTTCCAGGAGTGTATTTTCACATTCTAACGTGGTACAGCATCTCACAACTATAAATCAAGTAGAGTGTTATTGCTCGTGTGTTAAGCAGATTCAAAAGAAGCATGAATTAAAACATTTGTGGCAAACAACATGACCTCAAGTTCAAGCATATTAACTATCACAGCATAACAATTAGATAAAATTTAGTCTTTGAGTGGGTAACGCACAGAGACGAAAAGCAAACGGGATCTGAAACTGAGAAAAAAAGAAAAGAAATTAGATTAACCCAAAGAAAAACCTGTGGATGATTAGTCAGCTGAAACAAAACACTTGAAACACACTGCGTACATGACCTTTTAACTTGCCACACAGCACTTTCAGTAATGCACACATTCACTGACAGGTGGACGTAGCAGCTGATTTTGACGTTTCTGCTGAAGATGCTAGGTGAGCGCTGCGGTCGCCAATTGTTGCTCAACAGCCAGAAGCATATTTTCGGCAATACGGTGGTTCAGCAAAAGAAGGTCAGTGCCCTCCAGTGACCCCGACAACTGCACAGCTCTTCTGCATAGCATCGGCTCCAGGGAGACAGCAGTCGATGGCGAGAACTAGAGCATGTACGCACCTGGACCTGTGCAATCGTTACGAGGCGAAGTGCGATGGTAGTGATGACTATGCCAGCGGAAGCTCCGCTCCTTGATGCTGGATATGCAATGAAATTGGAAATAATAACTGTCCTCAGGGTCTATACACACGACGAAGAATCAAACCACATGCGGCGGATAACACATCTACATTTTAAGTGTTGCAATTACGAAATTATAATGCTTAATTACTTAACAAATCACCATAAATATGTCTCAGCTCTTTTGTTTGAAACTGCCACTAAAGCTTATTGCGGCATGGCCGCACAAGGTGCACAACATCGTGTCCAACTCTTCTGCCTCTTCCTTCTTCTTCTCTTCCATATTTAGGTCTCTGTAAGTGATCAACCGACGATACGCTGCTTCAGTTCTACATATCCTGCTTCGTCCCATTCTGACCTTGTCTTGTTCCTTTCTCATTCCACTTCTTTCTTTGATTCTGTCCATGAGTCGGTAGGCTATAATAATTTTACGCGCCTTTGCGGCGGTAGTCGTGTCTTCTCTTGTTCTCTTCGCTTGCTTTTCCTCTTGATTCCAGTTGCTTCTTCTTTTTCCTGTTTTGTGTGGATCTTCATCGCGCCTGCTATACGGTTCTAATTATTTCTCTGGTTAGATCGACAGAGACTTCGCCCGTTAGACATTGTGTCTTATTGTCTTTATTCTGTATATGAGAACAGTGATTTCTTCCTAAGTCCTTTTCCAAAGATTAGGGTGGTAGTGTCGATAGTCATAAAACAAGTTGAAACTCTCATCTTCCGTGTATTTAGACCGGTATGTTTGCAGGAATATCTTTTCAGCCTCTACGAATGGCGAGTTTTATTCTTCTTGCTTCAGAGACAACATATGTTCAAGTTTCTTCTCATGACTTAACAAAGTTAGACATTTTTCTTCTGAATCTTGTTTTAGTTTCGAGTCTATATGCTTCAGCTCGTCCACAACGTTGATCTTCTCATCCTCTGCTTGAATATTTGATTTTAAATTACGTTCTTCATCCATTGACAATACCTCTGAATCCATACTGAGAAGGATACTATCCGGTTCAGTACTATCAGCGTCTCTCTATCTATTAGTAGTTCGTTATCTGACATCGCAGTAGTTGGCACTCTACTTGACGTTTCATGTTCAGAGTTAGACTTTTAAATTCACAAGTCGTTGTCTACAGGGGCTTCTAATTGTCACTTCACATGTAACGAACATTATCACAGAATAAGCGTATTTTGGGTATCTTCACCTATGTCTGAGCATTTCTCTTATTGTGTCTCTGCAGATATCTTTGCCATTTCCTCTCGCCCCTCCACTATTGATTTTTTCACCCTTCCTTTCTTTTAAATTGTTTAGCAGTTCCTCTTAACTATCTCTGTTTTCCTTTGCCGTTTCTACCTGACTTTCCCTGAATTCTTTTATTTCCTTTCTGGATTCCTCTGAGATTTTCCTTAGATTATTTTACGATTTTTTATGCTGCTTTCTCTATGTCAATGAGCAGCGTTATCAGATCCAAATGACTTCTACTTGGAGGCGTCTGGTGTGGGGTTTTTCTGATAAGTTGGGTCCCCTCTTGTTCTTAAGGTTTCTTTTTCTTGTTTTCTCTTTTCAGTAGCGTCGAAGTTTTACTTACACGTAATTCCACCGTTAGTTCCATATCTACAGATGCTCCATTAGTCACATCTTCCAGCCAAGAAACTTTGAATCCTGCACTATTGCATTCTCCTTCTTTATCAAGCTGATTTCCCACAACTCTATTGGCTCGTATTTACTCCTTTTCCGCAATTTTTACACTTGAAAGCCAAAAGTCAAACTGACAGACTCCACACGTCAAATAACTCTAAAGTTTCGCCTATAGCAGCAATGTCAAACTATACGAAATTTGCATTATTTAGCTTACGTGTTGTTTCTTGCGACTGTTGGTTGCTGAGTTGTGGTGTTACGCAGCAGCCTGCGTCGCTACCTTTTGTCATCGAGCTGGTCGTCTCGAATAACTGCAATCAAAGATTCTTCTCGTTTCGAATAGCTGCAATCCAGGATATTGCAGAATTCTGTTTCTCACACGATTCTGTCAGCAATGACGCATTCTATTTACTCTATCCACACACAGCCAGCTCTATTGTTTACAGTTATTTCTTATTATTGTGTTTCGAATCGCTATTCTGCACCAAAAAGCAATAGTCCGCGAACATGCGCCAAATGAAGGCCGCTATCAAATTACTATTCTCCACTAAAGAGTAGTTTTCCTTCCACATGTCACTAGATGTAAAGCTCCAGTATAACTTTTCAATTTATTTTTATACAAATTTTTGTGACAATCGGACTGTAGGATGAATAAGTGTTTGTTATACGTCTCAAATATTAAAGTTATTCGATTAACGAAAGGAAAATGTCACACTGAAATAATAACGGTACAAGGCAATTTGCTTTGTTTTATCGTCCCTGTAGCATGTAACACACTACCCAAACAATGCCTAAACTCATTCGTCTTTTGCTAACGATTTATGTTTGTTTCACATTTATATTGTAGTAACCATTGCTATGCAGCATTTCCACATTAGTTAAATAGGTAATCACAAACCATATAAGACTCTTCGTTTCGTCCTACAGTTAATATGCTCCTCCACGAAAACTACTCATTCACAAATACAGCACTGTTTCAACCACAAGTATTATGACTAATCCCGTGCGCCTTTCCGTGAAATAATGTACTTTGACACTTTTTCCCTGCGGACCGACGTAACACTTCCTACTCTTAACTGTATTTTTTGCCGATTTCTTCATACTGTTTACCGCGGCGCGGATACTCGCGACTGCTCCGTACGGAAGCCCAGCAACGACTCTACAGCTCACACGAAGACGGCGCGTGATCATTTGCGCTGTGGCATTGCCGTCAGAATACAGTAAGAGAATGTTACCTCAGAGAAAAATGCGCGTTCGGCTCCCAAAATTTCAGAAGCCAGCGATACGTAAGAAGTACAACATCAACACGTTACAACATAGAAGGTAGGTGTACTCCTAGCAAACGCTTAATACGTTTTCATTGATAAATACAAATGCTGAGCCACTGTTAATGGACAATGTTTAAAGTAAGTACTTCATGCAATGATGTAGTTTTTCTGTCATTGGGTGGATGGCCTATTAGGGTTCCAGCTAGAGTTGCAAAGCTCTATGGTCGATTTCTGCCGAACACCTCTGATTTTTCTTTGGTGAGAGGTTCTGGGAAGATCCGAAATTGCCACAGATAGTGCTAAATAAATCATTTACGGCAAGTGCCACTTATTCGAACTAATACACTACTGGCCTTTATAATTGCTACACCACGAAGATGACGAGCTACAGACGCGAAAGTAGAACGACAGGAAGAAGATGCTGTGATATGCAAATGATTAGCTTTTCAGAGCATTCACACAAGGTTGGCGCCGGTGGCGACACCTACAATCTGTTGACATGAGGAAAGTTTCCAACCGATTTCTCATACATAAACAGCAGTTGGCCGGCATTGCCTGGTGAAACGTTGTTTTTATGCCTCGTGTAAGGAGGAGAAATGTGTACCATCACGTTTCCGACTTTGACAAAGGTCGGATTGTAGCCTACCGCGATTGCGCTTTATCGTATCGCGACATTGCTGCTCGCATTGGTCGATATCCAATGATTGTTACCAGAATATGGAATCGGTGGGTTCAGGAGGGTAATACGGAACGCCGTGCTGGATCCCAACGGCCTCGTATCACTAGCAGTCCAGATGACAGGAATCTTATCCGCATGGCTGTAACGGATCGTGCACCCACGTCTCGATCCCTGTGTCAACGTTTGCAACACAACAATCATCTGCAAGAACAGTTCGACGACGTTTGCAGCAGCATAGACTATAAGCTCTGAGACCATGGCTGCGATTACCCTTGACACTGCATCACAGACAGGAGCGCCCGCAATGGTTTACTCAACGACAAACCTGGGTGCACGAATGGCAAAAGGTCATTTTTTCGGAAGAATCCAGATTATTTTTACAGCATCGTGATGGTGGCTTCCGTGTTTGGCGGCATCGCGGCGAACGCACATTGGAAGCGCGTATTCGTCAGCACCGTACTGGCGTATTACCCGGCGTGATGGTATGGGGTGCCATTGGTTACACGTCTCGGTTACCACTTGTTCGAATTTACAGCATTTTCAACAGTGGACGTTACATTCCAGATGTATTACGACCCGTGCCTCTACCCTTCATTCGATCGCTGCTAAACCCTACATTTCAGCAGGTTAATGCACGACCGCATGTTGCAGGTCCTGTACGGGCTTTTCTGGATACAGAAAATGTTCGACTGCTGCCCTGGCCAGCACATTCTCCAGATTTCTCACCAATTGACAACGTCTGGTCAATGGTGGCCGAGCAACTGGCTCGTCACAATACACCAGTCACTACTCTTGATGAACTGTGTTATCGTGTTGATGCTGCATGGGCAGATGTACCTGAACACGCCATCCAAGCTCTGTTTGACTCAATGCCCAGGCGTATCAAGGGCGTTATAACGGTCGCAGGTGGTTTTTCTGGGTACTGATTTCTCAGGATCTATGCATCCAAATGCGTTAAAATGTAGTCACATGTCAGTTCTACTGTAATATATTTGCCCAATGAATATCCGTTTATCATATGCATTTCTTCTTGGTGTAGCAATTTTAATGGCCAGTAGTGTATATAAATAGTAACTTCGAATAACAGATGATTGTAGAAGCTTCTGAATGAATGGCATATGGCGTAAATATCATATTCTCTGAGAGATGGCATACAGAGTAAACATCATATTCTCTGAAGAGATTGAATAAACAGTCGTGAGTACCAGCACGTAGGAGGTGAGCTGTGTTGCTCGCGTGCAGTATCTCGATGCTGGCACTTTGTGCTATCTTTCCGTTGCGCATTTGGGTTACACTTCAGAGCCATCTGGTGGTCGTCTCGCGGAGCTGGAAGAAATGACCCCTGGTCGCAAGAAGCTAGGAACGGACACCGGTGAGCAGCGGACGCTTTCTTCCAAACGGCGCTGGGTGTTGATTCTGAACGCTTTGGCAGCGGAATGACTACAGCCGTAGAGGGGCTCTTGCGCCGCCGAGTCGCTTCGGTTGTGCCGTGGACGTCCACGTTACCTGTCTGAGTGACTCCGGCGAGGAGGAAGAGGACGAGATTAGTGTTTAACGTCCCGTCGACAACGAGGTCATTAGAGACGAAGCCCAATGTCGAATTAGAGAAGAATGGAGGAGGAAAGCGGCCATGCGTTTCCCGGCATTTTCCTTCAGCGATTTAGGGAAATCACGGAAAACCAAAATCAGGACGGCCGGACACGGGCCGTCGTCCTACAGAATAAAAGTCCAGTGTGCTAACTAATGCGCAACTCCCTCGGTAATTCCTGGTGAGCGCCTAGTGTGTTCTACTGGTATGGTATTTTCATACCCCTGCATTTGCTGATGTCCGGTTCTTTCAAGCGAAGCAGGTGAAAGCGTTCACGCTGTTTGTTCGACGACGTCCGTCTGATGTACTCTCTCATTATAACTGTTATCTTGAACATTGGCACGGGCGGCCGTTTGCTGGTACAGTTCCCTAATGTAAAATGAACCCACCGTGTTACGCAGTGGTGATGGAGATTGCCGCGCTCATCGAATGAATTTGTTGTTTCTCCGGCCACCCATAGTTGGTCTCGTTATTGGCTGTCTGTTCTGCCGTTGTAGCTTGACTTATGCGTAGGTGCACTGTATGATTACGCAAGGCAACACGAGCGGGGTTCTCAAATTTGGTTGACGTCCTTTAGTGAAGCTGATTTTACTGTTCTTTTACGCTGGAGATTTGAATATCTTGTGTGGATTTAAGAGCTGTTGTTTCTGATTGGTGTTTTAAGTATCTTCCTTCCAAGGTTAAGTTTTATTTGGCTAGTGCATTATTAATATGTGAAATAAATTGGAGCTTCACTGTGCTGGCTTCATTCTTGCCGGGGCTGGATACGTGCGCCAGCCTGCTGACGCTGTGTACATATTACGTTTCTTTTGGGGGCCCGTTTAGACCGGCTCCCAGTGAGGTCCTTGTGCCATGCAGTGAGCACCACTGTTGCTAGTATCGCCAGAGTTGTTTACATGTTTGTTTGTGGTGTGGTTGCGCTCGCTGATGCATGCGTTCGGACCGCTCTGGCCTTTCCCTGCTTCCGTCCAGTGCCTAAAGAAGAAGAGGAGGAAGAAGATGGGAGAGGAGAAATAGTTGATGCAATGTCCTATTTGTGTATGCTCTTGACTAATCTTAGTCTGTTGTAGATGTGGCTACTTTCGGAATTTCCGGTAAGTAGCCGGTTTATCGGCATTGTGAAGTGTGTCTCGTCTGAAGGAGGCAGCCTCCGTGTGCTTTTCGATGGGGTCCGGGTTGAATTTACATTCACCGACTGCATTATACTGCAATCAGCTGGTTTACTGTTTCAAATTCTTTAACTAATTAAAAAACTAATTTTTGCATAAGCCTTTGTGGTTATTGTTGTCTGGGGTGTGATCCTTAATTATTTGACAATTATTTGAGCCCCGTTGTTTATGTGCAGCTTTATCATCATTATTGTTCTGGGATAAAATTTTAGCTATTTAAAAATCTAATGTTGTGAATAAGGCTTGTCATTTATTGCTGTGGGATAAAATCACTATTTACTGTTGGGATAACATTTGACTATTTAAAAGGGCTGGCTAAGTTCCTTGTTATTAACTATTCTGAGAGTCGATGTCTGTGGTCAAAATTTCATCGTCTTGGGGATAAAAAAATATTTACACTTTAAATCTGTTTCCTAATCAACTGGAAAGTTTGTTTTTAATTGTAATCTCATTTAAAGTACATTCAGTGTATGCAACAATGAATACTGCTGCACATGTATTTTCCATGGTCCAGCCTTAAAATCCACAGCCACTAGCGCTGCACCTCGCGTCATTACAACCCAAAGAGACGCATCAGAAAGCAGTGATATAATTTTAGGAAGGGTTAATGGTGATCAATAGCTAATACGGAAAACCGAAAACCACACAAGTAATTAATTGTAGCAGTCGCAGCATTGTTGAAAAGTTGTAGAGCACATGAGTTAGGATGCTCCATAACAAAAGATACATTCTTCTTGATAACCGACGATGGAAGTAAAGATAGGGAGGTAAGGCACGAAACACATACTGAGTGACGAAGTAGTGGACTAACCTACCACAATGGTGACCAGTGATATCTGACGTCTCCGACTGTTAACATTCTGTACGATTAGAATACGGAAGAATGTATCAATTTTTGAGTCAATAGATGCCTTACAAAAGAAAGAGAACAATTATAAAACATCAGTGTGGTCAGAAAATGATTTACTCACACCGAAATGTATCGAAAACAGACTGAAACGTAGTAGTTCCACATATATATTCCAGATCTCCCCCTATGTATGAAATTATATGCTATTGATCTAATAGTTCATAACTGGCGACCTCGTGAATAAGGACTTCTCAGGTTGCTCTGTTTGCTTAACACATCAAATGAGAGATTTCACGCAATATGTTTTATAAAAATATAATATCTGAGATACAGGTGTGAAGTTTTTAAATTTATGCAAATCATTGTACTAAAGGCTATTCGAGTGTTAAGCACTGGACTTGATTTGACTACGTACAAAAATACTTCTTATTTGTCATAGAAAACCTGGCAGAATCCAGCGACTGTACACACAAATACTGAATTACGAGTAAGGAAAACTTGTATTTCCAGTTCCATTCCAAGTTAAACAAGCCATCAGTCTTTGCCTCCACAGGTAGCTACTACTATTTCTTGTCTGCTGTTCCTGCAACCATTGCATCTTTAATGAAAGCGCGGCTACAGACGGAGACTTTTCATTTGAGCGAACTCTTCAGCATCCCAATAATAGCGTGCAGAGAGTGTTAAAGAATGCTCTTACCATCAGCATTCTCGCTTCATGTGCAGTGCATTTCTGTTTAACTCGTGTTTAAAGCATTGGTGAAACAGAACAAGAAACTGATGAACTCTGATTTGCTTCAGTTAAAGCTCAAGTTGTTTGTGTGAGCCCCCAACACTCAAAACTTGAAACACAGTTTTTGCCACTGAGCAAGCAGTTACGCCTCTCACAAACTGAATACTGAAAAACATTGCAATGCGACGCTTTAGACGACAGAAATTGGTTAATCCTGTACAATGATATACTCGTATCCAATACTTAAACTCCCACAATACTTGAGAAGGTGAATAAATTCCTGATGGCGTCATGCTACTCAGGAAGAAACGAAACTGATGCAGTACTTTATTTTAATGACACTAATTCAGAATCTCGTACTCTCTAAGAAAGTACTTCAATGAAGTGGGATAAAGTCTAAAATCGTCGCGTTACTGATGCGTGAACTGATCAAGCGGATGAGGTACGAGATTCAAAATAATAACACAGTCGTACGTGACAATCAATGTATTGGGCAAAAGGTAAGCGACATGTACTACAGAGAACTGACTTGTATATTTACTACTTTTTTCTCTTCACTGTTATTTTATTCCGTCCCCGACAGGGCACTATTGGGTTGGCAGCTCTTCACCCAAGTTTATTAATAAATTATGCAAACGTAGTCTCTAAAATTATAAAATTCGTACATGTTTGTAAAATTGTTAACACAGGAAGGGTTCTAAGTAAAATATTGTCTTTTTCTTTTTAAATGCTGCCAAATGACGATATCACAACAGTTTTCCTTACCAAAGTTACAGCAAATGAGTAGTGGGTGAGGAGACTTCTTGGAAGAACGATGTTTTGGAGTCGATGGCAGATTCTAGAGGGACCAGAACTAAGTACTTGTAAAGGGAAGGAGGAAAATGAAGGGGAAGAGTCGGAATTATGGGAAGGAAGAGGAGTATTCAGTTAAAGCTGGAAGTACTGGTAGATTTCGGGCTAAATTTCAGGGCCAGGTTCGAGGAGGCGGTTAAAGTTTCATTGGGATGGGATATGGAGAGAGTATAGTTGTAGCTTTGGAGGGCTGTTGTGATACACGTGCGGCACAGTAAAAGGGTATTAATGAAGGATGATATGATAGGATGTTTGGTACGAAGTTTGTTGTAAACCCAAAAAGTCATTTCTTCAGTGTGGGAGACGAGAGAGAAAAGATTAGTACGTTCACACATGGTGTTAGTAGGACGTGGTAGAAGGAGACGGAAGGCGAGTTCTTGGCATCTGGGGATTTGAACAGAATATTAAAATTACAGTGAGCTAAAATACAGCTGACTTCAGCATGGAAGAAGTCTTGGAGGAATGTGGTAGAGGGATTCTACCCCCTTGTTCAGCCGATTACGAAGAATTTAGTCGAGGGCTAATCCGAGAGAATTCAGTTTCAGTTGCTCGGATACAACGGTTGTAGCTTGTGAACAGGTTATACAAGAGTGAAGAAAGGACAGAGCGGTGATGCACACTTAACTTGACCCTGAAGAGCACCGCGCTTAAACAGCCAATGATTCTACGCACTTCAAATTTGATTCACGACTGCAGCGGCCAACAAGAATCTGGCGTAAACCGCGGTCGATAGAAGTTGATGTCGCTATTTAATCTATGCTGGCTAGAGATTTCGTTTCCACATCGCTGCCTCTGGCCATCAGGAACACAACTCGTTTCTCTAGAGGCCCTTATGTGGTGATGCAGTTGAATACATAATTTCAAACCAAGAAATTTTTGTGAGACCTGAGTTTCTCCTGACGTATACAACTTTCAAATAACTTCCGGGAATTCAGCCAGGTAACGCTTTCAGCGACCACCGATATTTCGGAGGGAGAACACCGCGCCATTTTCAAGGAAAACTGCCTTGCCTTGAAATTGGCGGGGTGTTCTCCCGCCGAAATATTGGCGGTCGCTGAAAGCGTTACCTGGCTGAATTCCCAGAAGTTATTTGAAAGTATGAAATTTTTATGTTCTCCATCACGACGAGCAGTGTTAATTCTGTCTGTAAACAAAATGACTAATCTGAATAATCTCACACAGAGGCGTCACTACTTCAGCCTCTGTGCCAACCACTTCATCCCGGAGCAGCCCCTACGTCCAATAGCCTTAGTTATTTTTCAGATGTATTCTGTGTGCCTTCCCCTTCAGTTTTACCCTCTACAGATCTCTCTAGCATCATTTAAGTTATTGCTTGGTATATTAACAAATTTCACATTGTCCTGTCCCTTATTCTTATCAGTGCTTTCCTTATATTCCTTTCCTCACCCATAGTGCCGAGAAATTGGTCATTTATTATTTGTCCTCTAATTTTCAACATCTTTTTGTTGCACAATATCTCAAACGTTAAGACTGTCCATTACTTACTTACGTGCAATACTGTGCACTAAAGTACAGTACTTTCTCAGAAATTTGTTCCTCAAACTAGGGTTTGTGTTTGATACTTGTAGACTTCTTTTATGTAGGAATGCCCTATTTGTCTGTGCTTTTCTGCTACTTATACCTTTCAATGCTTATTCGTCATGTGTAAGTCTGCTTTTAAGTTTGAACTTCACATCCTTGACTCTTTAGTCCACTTTTTTATGTAATACATACTGCTAATCTCATTTCTCCTGTACCTCCTCACATTTGTCTTTCTTCGGTTTACTCTCAAGTCATATTTCGTACTCATTAGAGTGTTTATTTCATTCAACAGGTTTCGTATTTCTTCTCCACTTTCACTGAAGATAGCAAAATCAACAGGGAATATTTTTACTGACTTCCTTTAATTCAGGATTTTTATCGCACTCTTAAACTTTTATTTTATTTTTTCATCGATGTACAGTAGAGGAGAAAGACTACGGCCCTGTTTTACTCTTCGTTCTCGGACTCATCCTTACTGATCCCTGCTTGTTGTTGTACACGTTAAATGTTACCCAACTTTCCTTGTTCTTTATACGCATTTGTCTGCGAATTTCAATCACCTTGCACCGTATTACATTGTACGACGTTTTTTTTCTAGTTCGATTCATCTTACAAGGTGACAATAATTGGAATTAATGAAATAAAATCGTCATAACTTGTGAACAGTTTGCGTTAGGACGTTCAAACTGGACGCTTGGCAACAGGACATGATGGAAATTACTGTGCGTATTGTTGTTTATTTGAATGCGTACGTCAACAACCACAATTGGTGCATTTGTGAGACGGAGAATCCGCATTTCGCGATCGAGAAACCTCTTTACCCTCAACAGGTGACTGTGTGGAGTGCAATGTACAGTCACGGAATAATCGGTGCCATATTCCTTGATGGCAAAGTGATTACCAAACTGTACGTGTAGGTTTTGGAAAATGATTTCATCTCCGTTATTCAGAGTGACCCTGACTTCGAAAAGATGTGATTGATGCAAGACGGAGCTCGACCACATCGAAGCAGGGGAGTATTTGATCTCCTGGAGGAGCATTTCGGGGACCGCATTCTGGCTCTAGCGCACCCAAATGCCACTGGCATGGGCCTCGATTGGCCGCCATATTCTCCGGATATGAACACATTCGACTCCTTTTTGTGGGGCTATATTAAAGACAAGGTTTACAGAAATAGCCCAAAAATCATTGCTGAGCTGAAAAGAGCTATTCCGGAGGTCATCGACAGCATCGATGTTCCGACACTTCAGCGGGTCATGCAGAATGTCGCTGTTCATCTACGCCACATCATCGCCAATGATGAAAGGTATATCGAACATGTCATAACCTAAATCTGAATATCTTTAGTAAAGTTTCCATGTTGAATAAAGTGTGTGCACGCCGTAGTTTGTAACTAATTTATGTTTTTTTCATATTGTTCAATAACTACCACACTCTATGAAAGTGTCTTGAATATCTAAAGTATTATTTCATTTCAATGTCAGAATGGCCAATTGGAAAGTTATAAACTAGCTGCATTGCTATGTCGTGGAAAGATTACCCTTGAATACCATATGGAGGTCAAATAAGGTCCAGCAACAAGTTGTGTTATTCTTCATCATTGCGGATGTCATGCTCATTACCGAGAAATTGCCGAAGTTTAAGAAAAAGTGCTGCTGAACAATACTAAATCCCGTGGAAGGCAAAACGGATGTAAAGAAGGGGGAAAAACGCAAATAAGAAGATATAGGGACATAGGAAGGTAATATCCCTTCGACTGTGACGACATGTTATGAAGATAATATAAATATAATTACGGTTAAATAAATATCTGTCTACAAGTAAAATTACCCAGAGCAAACGTATTCCGCGTTCAATGAAGTTTTTACTATAAATTCTACTCGATTTCCAGTCACGCTGCCCTGAATATTGAGTTAGCGCTACATGAATGTGATGCACATAACAATAGCACCACAAGCGATAAGATACTCTTTTTTCACAAATAAATTATTTATCTGTGCGCTTCTCAGTTATAATCACATGTAGATTTCCAATCGAAGATCTTACTTCGCAAAACAAAAATTGTTTGCATAGTAATTCCGCTTGAACGGGACACAATAAAGCTTGTCTTCGTTGGAAACATTTCTGAAATATATGGAACGTTTTTCTTCGCCAAATAAAGAGACTTTTTATTTCATAGCCGCTTATGGAGTCGGGCCAGTTCCCATGAGGTTGGCCCAGTGTTTCTCTTATTTAAGGCAATAACGCTTCCTCCGACACGACAACGCTTCTTTATTAATGAAAGTCTCCAGTGGCAATTTCACGCTCTGCAGTTTTTAAACTGACGCCAAACCACTCTCCAAGATGCGTAACAGACTCGGACGACTCAGCGTGTTTTTCTTTCGTGTGTCAGGACCTAAAGTTAAATTTCATTTTATATACACTTCACAGGAAATACGAATTCTAGCACACCAGCTTTTAAAATATTATGTTATTACAAGACAAATGTATTTATAAATCCCATTTTTCACTTCAAGCGTTTCCCCCTAAAGATAAGAACGTAGAATATCTGTCTTCAGTACTGGAAAGTTTACAAAGAAATGTTGTGTGCGCTAAAATCTTTTACAGTCAAAACATTTCCAAAATAAGAATATAGTCGTTGTAAAGGCAGTGACCCTGATGCAAAAGTTTTCATACCGTTTTACCCCTGTAAAACAGAGTTCTTTGAATCATACGCACTTCGTTTATCTTATCTTCGCGAAACCTTAGGGTTTATGTCAAAACTAAGGAGCTAGAACGTTTACACCACTGTCCTCCATCCATATGAGTCAGCTTCCGATAAACTGCGTGTCCGACGGTGCCATGATTGTTGCGACGAACCAAAACTTTGTGACCTTATTGCCACATATCAATATGCAATACTGATTCATTTTTGGCACCTTGTAGTGGTTAATTTTATTTACTCGCAGACTGTACTGGGCAAATTTGGTAGAGGAAAAATATGCGTTTATCTCACTGGGAAGTTCCTCTGTTGGTAAGAGGTGGTCAGTGAATCTCAGTAGGAATTTAGTTGTGTCCTGCTTTGTGCTTTTGTCCGCAGAGCCGGGCCCTGAGCAGAATGCAGTGCCCCACCATTGCCATCCCGACAGAGTGATTGAGCACCACATTTTTGCCCATTTTGTTCAGACATCAAAACGAGACACCAAGACACGCCTCTAGCAGCATAGGAAGGAAAGTCCATTGCTTTCGCTCAAACATTTGGTGTTACCAATTAAACTCAGTAGCCCTGCCACAGTGCTTGGAGCAAAGAAGCCGATCAATCAATGGAACACCACCCCTTTCCAATACTGTCCGCTTGTTTAAGGTACGTGTGCATGCCAAAAGTTGCAAGTTTTAGCAACATTCCTCCATCTTTTAGTGAAATAAGCGATATTCTCGTCCTTCACATGGCAACAGGAATCGAGCCCTCGATACAGATTTTTTAAATTTTGTTTGTTTACTTATTTACAAAACCTGTTGGTAGACAAGGGAAGACAGCTTTCGGTTACGATTGAGAACGGGGCCGTAACCAGTTACTATGGGTTGCCTTTTACAGTTACACACATTTATTTTTCAAACAGTAATTCCAGACTTAAAAATAAATTTGAAAAATACGCGTTCTTAATGAAGGAATAAACAACTGTGTAAATAATAGTGTCTTCATTGCGTTACAATTTAGCAAATCAAAATAAAATACAGATAATCTTTAAAAAGAAAAGAAACAAGCCACTGTGATCACGGTTGAAGGACTTACACGCCAAGAATGGCAACAAATTAAGAATGTTTAAGAAGTCGCTGCAATTACAACATACAGGTATTGAAATATTAAAAGTAACTAGCCACAAACACCGCAGATGGCATCAGACCCCAGGAATGGCAGTAAATAAGATTTTAAGGCTTATGGCTAAAATACAAATACCAAATAGGATTTTAAAGCAAATGACCATAGTCACGGCTGAAGGCCTTACACATTTGGAACGGCAATAATATAAAAAAAAAGTTGAAACCTGCTGTAAATCAGCAAATACAATATCAAAATTTAATTAAAAAACAAGGAACTGACCCAGACGGGGCTCCAGGAGTCGACCTCTGAGTAGGTCCGGCAACAAACACTTTCGTGAGCGATGAGATAGGCAGCTAAGAGTTGCATTCACTTCACAAGATGGTGACTCAAACTAGTGGCAGTCTAAGGAATGACATCCGATATACCAAATGCATCGATGGAACAATACGCCAAAGCCGGAACCGGTGGGCTGCAATACGTCCAGAATACTGTGTTTAGAGCGCCCAGAACGAGAAAGGAACCACCACCAGATTTCCGTCAGATTCCAAACCCGAAAATCTGAACAAACAAGTCACAGTACAGAACACCAGACGAACTGACAGTAACTAAAACCCCACTCGATTTGCATGGGAGGCAAAACCGAAATGTAACCATCCAGAATCAGCAACCACACGTCATTGCGAAAACAATCGCAAAGCGAGCCAAAACCGAGTACCAAATGAGTGACATCAAATTCATTAGGCACACAAACGCACACTGAACTAATTGTTACAACTCACGACGTTTGGCAAAATGAAACAAATCTCCTCACTGCCTTATTAATTGACAGATGAGTAACCACACCGTCTTATCACTGAGCCAAGTGTTCAGAACACAGTAGAGTCTTCAAGTACTAAGCGGTACGCAGATCCTCCAAACTGAACATGACGGCGCGATGATAATCTGTCACAACATCACATACGTATTGCAGGGTCCACACGGTTGACTGCCCCAAAGATAGGGCAACAGTACCAAATATCGATAACCGCCACTGCTGTCACTAGCGGACAGGCAACGTTTAAGAAACCGAGTGGCGCCAGTCAATGCGCGAAGAATACAAACAACCGCAACCATGGCAACTAAACGACACCGTCTGGCCTGCAAGAGAGGGCGGAATCCTACAAACAGCACCAACGCGAGCAGCAGCACGGCTCAGTTTATTATTTATTTACTTACTTATTTATTGTTATACAACTTGTGTTGCTAAATGTGGCTATAATTTGCGGCCCTTGCTGTACCGTTAACTTCGATTTTGTGAGCTGCCCAGATGACCAGATCTTGTGTTTTGTCCATGCAGTTTTCCACGCATTTTGATACCTCCAGAAAGTGTTTGCGACACTTTATGCTTTGATCTGAGTGTTATAGAACTTCGTCCTATGTCAAGCTTTGTTGTTATTTTCGTCAGTCATTTGAGTATATAAAAATCTAGAATGATATTTTGACTCTGCAGTGGAGTGTGCGCTGATATGAAACTTCCTGGCAGATTAAAACTGTGTGCCGTACCGAGACTCGAACTCAGGACCTTCTTTCTTTCAGGAGTGCTAGTTCTGCAAGGTTCGCAGGAGAGCTTCTGTAAAGTTTGGAAGGTAGGAGACGAGGTACTGGCAGAAGTAAAAGGTGTGAGGACGGGGCGTGAGTCGTACTTGGGTAGCTCAGTTGGTAGAGCACTTGCCCGCGAAAGGCAAAGGTCCGGATTTCAAGTCTCGGTTCGGCACACAGTTTTAATCTGCCAGGAAGTTTTATAAAAATCTGTTAATTCAGTCTTGACTTAGACACCAAGGTCCTACAACTTTTCCATGTTAGCCCATCCACTAACAATAAATATAGCCTGGTGCATTTGTAAACTTGTCACTATGGCGGTGTTATCATCGTGCACAGTGGGCACACTCAAGACTCAGTTACATTCAAAATTCAAAGAAAAGAACGAGCATTGCACTCACTCATCTTGTTTGATCAAATCTTTGTTTTATAGCGAACAGTACACTTACACTCCTTGACTCTCATCGAGAAATGAGATGCAGCTTCCTCGGTGACCCTGCCAAGATCTTACTTTTGCCTTATTTTGATATTCTGCATTGAGGACAGAACTGTGAAAAAAGTTGCAGCAACCATTCTTGTCCCATTTTGTAGCTTCCACATTAATCTGCAGCTGCAGCACATGCTACTGCAGCGCATGGGATGTATGTGATATTCATAACTCGCTTTTTTGTGCAAGAACCTATGTTTTGGATGATTTTGTTGAAAAACAAAGATGTTTTTCGTGTTTCATGTGAAGACCATTTGTCTTCCGACTGGATTACTGACGCCAAATTTGTGATAGCGGTAATTCATTGTGTGATACATTCTGATAACAAGCATTTCCTGCCGCTGGGAAAACACCTCGGGCTGAGCCTTGCATGTAAAAAAGTGGATTGGGCAGTTTAAGGAAAGCCCGCCGAAATCCTGATCGATTCGGAAGAAGCCTTAGTTCATCAGCAGCCACATAAACGGATGTAGCCACGAAAGTATTACCATTCAAAAGGCACTGAAACTTGAACTGGAAATCATGAAGCTATATTAATCCACCGCTGTACGAAATAGGGGTGTCTAAGCATCACAAGAGTTTTGCGGCTGGCGGTAACTCTTTTAAAAGTTATTCACTGTACTTCTATTCTACAATGGAATCAGCATCTGGTTCAGTTATAGATAAACACAATGCGAGCACATTGATAGACATTCCTGTACTGTATTGAAACGAGTGATATGAAGGCATTCAAGTTAATAGTAACATGTCTCGACGACTACATGCGAGAAAATAGGAGCGCGCGGCTTGTAACGGGAAGGTATCGGTATGGGAACTCAGAGAGATTGAACACACAAAGAATAACGCGGCGAGAAGCAATAACAGAATTTGGCTTCAAAATCAGAGGTCTAGATAGCGAAATCAGACCAATACACTACAGCAGGAAAACATAGCAGTGGAATTGATAAAAATTGAAACTGCATCTCCTGACTGGAGTCACCAAGCAGAAAGCGCAGAGAGGATCTTTTGGTCAAGGTGACCAACACTGTAGAAATACTTTACTCTGACATATCTATTACAACTGATACACTAAACGTTCCACTACGATGGGCACAGGTATCTTCATAAATTCAATTTCAGAAATCACATTTATAGCCTGTGAGTAATCAAAAAACTAGGCAGCTCTCCCACTACAAAGAATGTGTACAGTAATTGAGTGGAAGACTGTTGAAATAAAAACCTGGTGAGGTTTTCGTTTGTATGTCAAACTGTGACATTCGTCGCAAATGTCCTCATAATAGCACATTTGACGACAGAAGTCATAGTAGGGCGTTTACTTTATGAGACAATATGCTATTAATATAGGCAAGGGAGAAATGGAAGCATGAATTAGCACAAGACAGATGTGGCAGAGCGTAATTGAGCAAACGGTTTCTGAGATAAAGGACATCCTACATGAGAGTCGACAAACTATACATAAAGATGGTCAGTAACAGCATGAAGAATATCACGGGAAGTATTATTTCTGAAGAAAAAATGAATTTAAATCAGGTACACTATGTGATCAAAAGTATCCGGACACCTGGCTGAATATGACTTGCAAATCCGTGGCGCCCTCCATCGGCAATGCTGCAATTCAGTATGGTGTTGGCCCACCCTTAGCCTTGATGACAGCTTCCACTCTCACAAGCATATGTTCAATCACGTGGTGGAAGGTTTCTTGGGGAATAGCACTCCGTTCTTCACGAACTGCTGTAATGAGGAGAGGTATCGACGTCGCTCGGTGAGCCCTGGCACGAAGTAGGCGTTCAAAATCATCCCAAAGGTTTTATATAGGATTCAGGTCAGGTCTCTGTGCAGGCCAGTCCATTACAGGGATGCTATTGTCGTGTAACCACTCCGACACAGTCTGTGCATTATGAACAGGTGCCCGATCATGTTGAAAGATGCAATCGTCATCCCCGAATTGCACTTCAACAGTGGGAAGCAAGAAGGTGCTTAAAACAACAAGGGGTGCAAGCCCCCTCCATGCACGACCTTGCCATATTACCACCGCCTCCGAATTTTACTGTTGGCACTACACACGCTGGCAGATGACGTTCACCGGGCATTTGTCATATCCACATCCTGCCATCGGATCGCCACATTGTGTACCGTGATTGGTCACTCCACACAACGTTTTTCCACTATTCAATCGTCCAATGCTTATGCCCCTTACACCGAGCGAGGCGTCGTTCAGCATTTACCAGCGAGATGTGTGGCTTATGAGCAGCCGCTCGACCATGAAATCCAAGTTTTCTCACCTCCCGCGTAACTGTCATAGTACTTGTAGTGGACCATGATGCAGTTTGGAGTTCCTGTGTGATGGTCCGGATAGATGCCTATAATACATTAAGACCCTCTTCGACTGTCGGCGACCTCTGTCAATCAACAGACGAGGTCGGCCTGTACGCTTTTGTGATGTTCGTGTTCCTGCACGTTTCCACTTCACTATCACATCAGGAACACTGGATCTAGGGACACTTAGGAGTGAGGAAATCTCGCCTACAGACGTATGACACAAGTGACACCCTATCACCTGACCACGTTCGAAGTCCGTTAGTTCCACGGAGTGCCTCATTCTGTCCTCTCGCGATGTCTAATGACTACTGAGATCGCTGATATGGAGTACCTGGCAGCAGGTGGCAGCACAATGCACCTAATATGAAAAACGTATGTTTTTTTGGGAGTGTCCGCATAATTTTGATCACATAGTGTAGTTCAGGCGCAGATAATGTATTTGTAATTAACAACATTATACAAATACGGAAAATTTAATAAGGAAACCTATATGGCCTTTATCGACCTTGAGAAAGATTTGGACCATGTGAGTCGTAATAGCCTATGGAGGATTACGTCTCAATATGGTTATCATTACCACCTAATAAAGGTAGTGAAAAGTCTTTACAAAACTGCATTCATTGTAATAAACACAGATAAATAACGATTAGAAGAAATAATTGCTAACCAGGGGGTTAGACAAGGATGTGGGCTTAATATTACATTAACTTCATTCTTCGCAAATGGAAATGCAAAGCAAACAAAGGAATTGAGGTAATGAGTGAGGGATACTTGAATATACTGTTGTTTGCTGATGACATCGCTATTATTCAAAAGTGTGAAGATCAGTATACAAGCTGAACAAAATTTTCAAGAAGTACAACTCTGAAATTTCTAGTAATAAACGAAAATAATGGCATTTCGAGGATGATATACAATTAGATCAAAAACTATTTAGAATAGTTGAGTGTCTGAAAACCATTGTTCAGGCTGTGCTATAAGTTTTGATCTTGACAATCACCAGTGGTCCTGCTTTAGGCGGCGGCGCGGCACGGACCTGCTGTCCCGGCCGCGGGCGCGCGTGGACGAGGAAGTGTTTACATCGCCGGTACTCGCGCGTGTTGTTGTCTGACTCGATCGCCATGGCACACAATTTTCGAAAGACTACGCTCCAATTTACGTCCGACAACGAATTTGCCAGACCCAAAGCTTTCGAAATAGAGCGTTTTTTGAGGGAAGAAGTTCGTTTACCTGCTGCAGACATAATTGGAATACATCTGTCCATTGTAAGCAGTACAATGTACGTAAAGATGACCGATGAAGCTGCGTGTGAAAGAACTCTCTCCGCTGCTCTGATGGCCATATCAGCGATGTAACAGTAGCTCCTTCAGGATTGGGTGTGAGAGTCATTCGGATCTTTGAATTGCCGTTTGAGGTGCCAGAATCGATGGTTACTGAATCGCTGCGACCATATGGAACGGTACTTAGTCATACGCCTGAAAGCTGGGCAAGTTTTAGCACCTACCCTGTGCTAAACGGCGTCCGACAGGTGCGGATCGTCCTTACTAAACATATCCCTTCTTATTTATACATTGGAGGATGTCGAGCTATTGTGATTTGCGATGGCCATCCACGCACCTGTTCTGGCTGTGGTGGAGAAGGACATATCCGCTCGGAGTGCACACAGCGCCGCGTCGTGCAACTGCCACATGGAGAAGCGTCACAGCGAGAAGTTCCCACGCAACTGCCGATGACGTACGTGTCGGTGGCCCGCCGGGAGGTGTTACCAAGTTCGGAGCGTGACAATGACGTGTTTATGCAAGAGCAGACCGAGTTACAGGAGCATGGAGGTGACTCGGAGAATGTACCTACACCCACGTCAGGTCAGTTGAGGGAGGAACCTTCCGAAAACTCACATGTAGCACGCGGCGTGGAAGTAGAGGTAGAGACAGTGGCGCCGGCAACAGACCAACGAACGATCGACGAACACAGTGAGGCAGCAGAGGGCAGGGCACGCAAACAGCGATCGCCGAAGCGTCGCAAAAAGCGTCGCCATAGTTCAGGTGACAAGTCCTCCCCTAGCCTAGGGGACACGGATGGTATCCTACCCGAAGAACTGTCTGACACAGAACACGTGCCTTTAGAGGGCGCTGACAGGATTCCGTCAGATGGTGACCGGATGTCCTGCCTTTCAGATGGTCCCTCTTCATTGACACCGACTGACCCAGCGCTGCCGACGAAGGAGTCAGGGACACCAATGTCCCGGCAGCCACGTCGAAATACATCAGAGGACGTTTCTCGGATGGATGACCACTGCGACTGGGCGGAACCAGTCGAAGACATACAGGACTTGCCACCCCCAAATGGTGACCACTCACCTACAGGATGCACACCACGGAACGACAACAAAGGAGGGCAGCCCGTTGGTGGGCACCCCTCTGAGCACGAATAGTGGACTAAAGCCCTTTGAGTTCTCAATGACATGACACGAGCATGACAACGACAACGAACCAAGCATATAAGGTGGGCACAGTGAACATTAACACCGCACGTTCGCTTGCAAAGATGCAACTTCTCCGGGACATGATATACGCCACAGACGTTGATATTCTGCTGATGCAGGAATCCTGCAATGCTGCTTTTCCCGACGTGCATGGATACACCACTTATCTAGCGCCGACTCCAGATGGACGAGGTGGCACAGCGATACTAGTCCGGTAAGGGATTCCGATGTGTGATCTCGATTACCTTCCTTCGGATCGGGGTTTGGCTATGACCGTGAACGGCATTCCTATCGTCAACATCTATGCACCCTCAGGATCTGACAATCGACAGGCGCGTGCACGTTTCTACTCGGAGGAGATTTCCCCCCTATTCCATGGGAGGTATGACCAGATCTTGGTAAGGGGGGATTTGAACTGTGTACTCACACCGAAGGATCAAACTCCTCATTTCAGCTCCTGCCACGCATTGAACACGATCTGTCGGGACATGGCCCTAATGGACACGTGGGAAAAGATCCATGGGCAGCGAGAGGGCTACACGTATTTTACTAGCCACTCGGCGAGCAGGCTGGATCGGATTTATGTTTCTGATGGATTAAGAGATCACGTGTTAGCTGCTGAACGTTGGCCCACAGCTTTTACGGATCACCTTGCATCTTTATGCACGTTAACCCTCCCACGGCAGCGGGACTGGCGGAGTCGTTGTTCCTGGAAACTTAATTCATCCTTATTGGTGGATCTCGAATGTCGCCAGCGGATAGAAGAAATATGGCAGACTTACACTCGCCGTCTGCCGCTGCACTGTACGGTTCTTTCATAGTGGCTGCAGTGTGCAAAACCGGCGATACGAAGAGCTCTCATAACGTATGGCAAGGAAAAAGCGAAATGGCTCCGAGATACACTTGACTATTACTACATAGTGCTCCGCGACCTGTCCTCCAGGGCCCCATCGCCCTAGCGTCAAGCGGAAGTCCATCGCATTCAGGCTTGCATTTTATCGATCACGAGACGTCGACTGGAGGGACTTTCGATCCGTGCTCGGTGCTTGGACAACGTCGATGGAGAACGTATTAGCATGCATCATGTGTCCAAGGGACATGCGCGTAATCGCCTATCCCTAATCACAGTGCTCCATGATGACGACAGTCGGCCCGTGACGTCACAACAGGACATTGCTGCTGAGTTTCTGGAGCATTACCGCCTCCTTTTCACTGGGACGCTGACGGACAATGGGACAGGAGAAGAAATTTTGCGACAGATGCAAACGGAGGTTTTTGGTCCGGATGCAGAGGCGCTATTGTAACCCCTAACGGAAGATGACATCCGGGGCGCACTCGCGAAGGGTGCGGTGCATAAATCCCCCGGGCCAGATGGGTTGCCACTCGAATTTTATCGCTCGTTTGCGGATTTAATGATGTCCCAGTTAGTATTGATGTATAATGAGTTATTGAGCGCTGACATGGAAGTTCCGTCGCAGTTCATGGCGGGACTGCTTATACCAATACCGAAATCGACAGCGAGTGTCAGCGCCCATCAATTTAGACCGCTCACGATGCTCGATACTGACTATAAGATCTTTGCGCGACTGTTGGCGGCAAGACTCAAGATTGTAATATCCAAGACAATACCACCAGACCAGGGTTGTCTAGGGGTTCGGAGCAACATACATTCTATCCTCGGCGAATACCGTGACGTAATTTCCCTGACGGAAGCTTGTCGCATGCGAGCGGCGTTCGCATCGGTGGATTTTGATCGTGCCTTTGACAGGATCAACCATGATTTCCTTGACTCGACCATGCGACGCATGGCGATACCACAGGATTTTATTACCGTCCTCATGTGCCTCCTTCGCGGCGCTTCTTCGACGGTGAGAGTCAATGGTAGGGAGGTAGGAACGATTCCTGTTTGCAGCTCAGTTAGGCAAGGATGTCCCTTGTCGATGATACTGTTTACAATAGCGCTCGAACCATTGATGCAGACTCTTAGACGGACTCTAACAGGCGTCCGACTCCGTGTGAGCTTCTTCATGTGTCGTGCATATGCCGACGACTTGATGATACTCGTCCGGTCGGAGAACGAAGTAAGTAATGTGGTTACCTTCGTACGGAGTAGGTGCGGGAAGCAGGGTAAACATGAATAAAACCAAGATCATGCACATCGGTCGAGGTCTGGATGCTCTGCACAGTCCGTTTACGACGGTGGACATCTTGCGATGCTTAGGTGTATTGTTCACACGATCGTTACGGCAATCAGCGGCGGCGAGCTATCGACGTCTTCTCCAGCACGTGCGACTGCACATACGCAACAATTCACTCCGAACGCACGACCTGCTCCAAAGGGTGGAATACACTAATGTTCACCTGGCCTCGATACTGCCGCACCTAGCACAGGTACTGCCAATGCCACATGGTATTGCTGACAGATTAATGGCGGCCTTTGGATACTATGTCAGCCAAGGAATGTTGTTTAAGATCAAATACAAGACTTTAACTCTCCCACACCATTCTGGAGGACTTAATCTCACAGATGTGCGGAACAAGGCTCTAGCTCTATACCTGCGAGCGACGCTACGAACTTGGAATCAACGGCAACACGCCATCACGTCGGCCATCCAGGATGTGCTTCTTCCCGCGTCCTTTGAACCACTGGTGGCGGTAGGCACAATCTCGCCCTCTTTTTCTCACGTCGCGCGATTTTTTGTTGATTTTAGTTATGTTCAGTTACAGATACCTTCTACAAGAATCCCCACTACCCGTGAGATATATCGATACTTGCGGCGTCATCATGGCAGCAATGTTGTCGAACTTAAATACCCAACACGAAACTGGCGACAGATTTGGCCAGCTGTCCATACACCCTCTCCTCACCACAGCAGCGCGATCGTCATGGTATACATTCATCAACCGCAAGACAGTCAACCGCCAACGATTGTACGATATTCGCATGGTAGATTCCCCGCTCTGCCTTATATGTGGCATGCAGGACACCGACGAACATTCTCTACAGTGTGGTGAGGCAAAGGATGTTTGGCGGCTGACGCAACGCATCATGGCCCTCCTCCAACGCACCGACGAATCCACGATCACGACGGACGCGTTATTCTTCCCTGACGCTGTCTTTTACGCCTCACAGAAAACATCGGCAATCCGATGAATTGGAGGACATGCATCGCACTACGTGCTCTCGCGGGCCTTGATATCGGGCATGGACTATTGCCATTATCTACTAGAACAACACGAAATCATCCGACGCCACTCTAAATATAAAACGCATTTTGCGAACTTTCTAGGCAGCATGTTTCATAACCCCCCGAAGCGGTGGGGAGTCCCAGGTTTACTTTGTTTTGAGGGATAGGATTTACTCCCAGTGAAGTGACGAGGATGTCACCTCGGCCCTATATTTCTTTCCCTTCTTTTTTATGTATGATTTTTCTTGTGGGACATTAAAATTAAATGGATAAATAAAACGTTATTGTTACTAACAAAAAAAATTACAATGTACAATGTTTCCTTCCTGCTGCCTCTCCCTTATCCTGTCAGGAGACGGGGACACCGTGGCCAGGCCTCCAAGTACGACCCCTGCCCACTCTGCTCCCTGACCTATTTAAAAAAAATGGTAGAGCACTTTCCAGCTAAAAAATTAAAAAAAGAAATAAATAAAAAAAAGATTCCAGAAAATTTTTAAAATATTTGATGGGTCTGCATTTTTCTTATGGTGTGCTTTCTATACATATTGGGCGTAAATGTATTGCCACTTTTTTAAAAGACAGCAAAATTATGTACAATCTTTGTATACGGCATTTATTTTAATTGATATCAGTTGTGCTGGCAGATTTGCGCTCCCTCCCTTCTCCATTTGTAATCTATGTACTGTCTTGCTTCCAGTTCTGCAATTACTCTGTGGAACTTATAAATGGTTTCTGCATTTTAGGCACTTTTATTTAACAGAGCTGAATGTAATGGATGAATGGCAGGTGTAATGGCTGTGAAAGGGCATGGTGCAAAAATGTTGCGAACTGTGTATTTTATGCAGTCGGATATTCTTAAATAATTGGTCATGCATTATAAATGAATTCCATTTGCAGGTTTCATTATTTAGTAAAAGTATTATTTTATGGATTTTTGTGACTTTGCTCAGTAACATTAAGTCCATCATTGAAGTTCACCATAAATTCTGAATCAATACCCTATTTTGATTAGGGAATTAGATTAGAATAATATAGTGAGGTTCAGATTGTAAAATATTGTAAAATTTAACTGTAAATTAAATGCATTCAAAGTTAAAAAAAAAAACAGAAGTTAAGCAGTTGTGGAATCTGTTGCCTTCTGAAAGTGTTTTATATTTAATTGTATCCTGACGGCTGTAAAACATGACTGTTGAGTGTAAAAATAATTTAAGTAACTTATTTACTGAACAAAATATTCCATTGTTATATACATATACAATAAATGTGTACATTATAAAGTTAAAAGGTCAATTAATTTGTATATTATGTGGAAAGTATTGTTGCATTTTTGCATTAAAAAAGACTGTTTTGTTAAAAAAAAGAAAAAAAGTGGTCTAGGGGTAGCGTCTTTGATTCATAATTAAAACGTCTTTGGTCCCGGGTTTGAATCCCGCTGCTGCTTAAATTTTGATTATTTATCAGCATTGGTGGCCGACGACTTCAGGCATAAGAAGTCACCCTCAATCTGCCAAAAGCCTTGTCAAAGAGGGCGGTGGAACGGGCAGAGGTTCAGGGCACTCTCTTGTCCTAGGGGAGGGAAACTGCCCCTAAAGGCAGAAGAATAAGCAATGATCAGCGGCATGAGGATGCAGAGGGCGGTGGAACGGACAGAGGTTCAGGGCACTCTCTTGTCCTAGGGGAGGGAAACTGCCCCTAAAGGCAGAAGAATAAGCAATGATCAGCGGCATGAGGATGCAGAAGGCAATGAAACCACTGCATTAAAGACACATAACGTGTATTCACACGACATGTGGCCTGTAATTGAAGAATTGTCATGATGGTCTCACCATTGGCGAAAGATTCCGAAATAGTCCCCCATTCAGATCTCCGGAAGGAGACTGCCAAGAGGGAGGTTACCGTGAGAAAAAGATTGAATAATCAACGGAAGGATAACGTTCTACGATTCGGGGCGTGGAATGTCAGAAGCTTGAACGTGCTAGTGAAAGAAGAAAATCTGCAAAGGGAAATGCAAAGGCTCAGTCTATATATAGTAGGGGACAGTGAAGTAAAGTGGAAAGAGGACAAGGATTTCTGGTCAGATGAGTATAGGGTAATATCAACATCAACAGAAAATGGTATAACGGGACTAGGATTCATTATGAATTGGAAGATAGGGCAGAGAGTGTGTTACTGTGAACAGTTAAGTGACAGGGCTGTTCTTATCAAAATCGACGTCAAACCAACACCGACAACGATAGTTCAGATATTTATGTCGACGTCGCAAGCTGAAGGTGAAGAGATAGAGAAAGTATATGAGGATACTGAAATTGTAATAAAATGTGTAAAGAGGGATGAAAATCTAATAGTAATGGTGGACTGAAATGCCGTTGTAGAGGAAGGAGTAGAAGAAAAAGTAGCAGGAGAATATGGGCTTGGGACAAGGAATAAGAGATGAGAAAGACTAATTGAGTTCTGTAACAAGTTTCAGCTATAGTATTGGTTGAAAACAGTCCTGGTTGCAATTTTATTTTTTTATTTTTCAGCTACTAAAATTGCAACCAAGACTGTTTTCAACCAATACTGTTAAGCACTGGTTTGCTGTATGCCACAGATGGATTATAAGAATTTCTAAGTTTCAGCTAGTAATAGCGAATACCCTGTTCAAAAATCACAAGAGGAGAAAGTATACTTGAAAGAGGCTGGGTGATACTGGAACACTTCTGTTATATTACATCATGGTCAGACACAGATTCCGAAATCAGATACTGGATTGTAAGTCTTACCCAGGAGCAGATATAGACTCAGATCACAATATAGTAGTGATGAAGAGTAGGCTGAAGTTTAAGACATTAGTCTGGAAGACTCAATACACAAAGAAGTGGGATACGGAATTACTAAAGAATGCCGAGATATGCTTGGGGTTCACTAATGCTACAGATACAGCAATAAGGAACAGCTTAGTAGGCAATACAGTTGAAGAGGGATGGACATCTGTAAAAAGGGCCATCACTGAAGTTGGAAGGAAAACAGAGGTACAAAGAAGGTAGCTGCCAAGGAACCATGGGTAACAGAGCAAATACTTCAGTTGATTGGTGAAAGCAGGAAGTACAAAAATGTCTGGGAAACTCAGGAATACAGAAATTCAAATCGCTGAGGAATGAAATAAATAGGAAGAGGAGGGAAGCCAACATGAAATTGCTGCCAAAAAAATGTGAAGACATCGAAAAAGAAATAGTTGTCGGATGGACAAACTCAGCATACGGGAAACTCAAAACAACCTTCGGGGACATTAAAACCGAGGCTGGTAACGTTAAGAGTGCAACGGGAATTCAACTGTTAAATGCCGACAAGAGAGTGGATAGGTGGAAAGAACACATTTGTAGTGGGAATTTCTGCCAGTGGATGTATCAGGATCACGAAATGTAGTGGAAAGAGGAAGGAAGCACCATATTAAGACTTGGCTGAGCTTTCCAAGCGAATTATTGTTTCCAGTTACAGTGCCCCCATTCCTCTTGGTCTGCATCACTGGGTCCTGCAATGCTGGGGACACCACTTAGCTGTCCGCGAAAAGGCTTGGCGCAGAATGGGTGCCTCAGCAACCTGTGCATGCTCTGCTGTGTGTCGGTCTTGTACGCCAGCGGAGTTGCGGCATTGTCAGGATGGCGGCAGTTGACTCGGCGGTCTGCGTCCCTGCCGATTCAGCGCCACTCGGTGTGTGCTGCAGGCGCCAGCTGCGTGCCTCTTGCCAGCGTGGCTGAGATTGCGGTGACAACAAGCGCCAGCAATCTGGTATCCGAATTTGTGGCCCTCGCCTCGTGATGCCTCCAGTGTGTGTTGGAAGCCAGGACGCCCGCCACGGTAGCCGTGATGTGGCCAGCCGCTGGCTGGCTACAGACCCCGCGTCGGCCTCAGAGGGTCCAACCAGCAACCCGCCGTGGACTGGAACACTGGCGCCTCATCTGCTGCTGCGTGTAGCTGGTGGTGTGAACGTCCCGCCATCCAGGAGAGCTGTAACACTTGAATGACTCTCGTTAGAAACCTACACCTACTTATATGCGGCTGTACACCTCTGTTTTGCAATCCGCGCCACTTCTCGTCACGTATTCATAACACGCTAGGTTAGCCAGTGGGCCCCTTCTGCCTGTGTTTTTGGACATGCAAAACCACTACACATACTCTTTCAGCAATTTGACGGCCCTGTGGCCTCCATTCTACTTCGCAACTGTTGGTATGCGGAACTCACTGCAATGTGCCCGCACCTGGCTGTAAGTTGTGCTCAGAATATTGCACAAAACTAACTTTTCCTATCTAAACGGTGGAGCCGCTACTAATTGAAAGCCTCTATGAGGGGGAAGATTTGTCTGATGTGATGGAAGAAGAAACAGGAGTCGATTTAGAAGAAATAGGGAATCCAGTATCAGAAGCAGAATTTAAAAGAGCTTTTGAAGAGTTACGATCAAATAAGGCAGAAGGCGTAGATAACATTCCATCAGAATTTCTAAAATCATTGGGGGAAGTGGTAACAAAACAACTATTCACGTTGGTATGTAGAATGTATGAGTTTGGCGACATACCATCGGACTTTCGGAAAAGCATCATCCACACAATTCCAAAGGCAGCAAGAGCTGGCAAGTGCGAGAATTATCGCACAATCAGCTTAACAGCTCATACAAGTTGCTGACAATAATAATATACAGACGATTGGAAAAGGGAATAAGGATGCCCTAGATGACGATCAGTTTGGCTTTAGGAGAGGGAAAGACACGAGAGAGGCAATTCTGACATTGTGGTTAATAATGGAGGTAAGAATAAAGAAAAATCAAGACACGTTCATAGAATTTGTCGACCTGGAGAAAGCGTTCGACAATGTAAAATGGTACAAGATGTTCGAAATTCTGAAAAAAGTAGGGGTAAGCAATAGGGAAAGACAGGTCATATGCCATATGTACAACAGCCAAGAGGGAATAAAAAGAGTGGACGACCAAGATAGAAGTACTCATATTAAAAAGGGTGTAAGACAAGGACGTAGCCTTTCATCCCTACTGTTCAATTTGTGCATCGAGGAATCAATAATGAAAATAAAAGAAAGGTTTAGGGGTGGAATTAAAATTCAAGATGAAAGGATATGAATGATACAATTCACTGATGACATTGCTATCCTGAGTGAAAGTGAAGTAGAATTACATGATCTGCTGAATGGAATGAACAATCTAATGACTACAGAATAAGGACTGCGAGTCAATTGAAGAAAGACAAAGGTAATGGGAAGTAGTTGAAATGAGAACGGCGAGACACTTCACATCAGAATTGATGGTCACTTAGTAGTAGAAATTAAGAAATACTGCTACCTAGGCAGTAAAATAACCAATGACGGATGGTGCAAGGAAGACATCAAAAGCAGACTAGCTATGGCAAAAAAAGCATTCCTGGCCAAGATAAGTCTACTGTTATCAAATATCGGCCTTAATTTGAGGAAGAAATGTCTGGGAATGTATGTCTGGAGTACAGCATTGTATGGTAGTGAAACATGGGCTGTGGGAAAACCGGAACAGAAGGGAATCGAAGCATTTTAGATGTGGTGCTACAAACGAATGTTAAAAATTGGGAGGACTGATAAGGTAAGGAATTGGAGAGAAAAGGAATATGTGGAAACACCGATAAGGAGGAGGGACAGGTTGTGAGGACATCTGTTAAGACATGGGGGAATGACTTCAGTGGTACTAGAGGGAGCTGCAGAGGGCAAAAACTGTAGAAGAAGACAGAGATTGGAATATATCCAGCAAATAATTGAGTACATACTCAAGTGCTACTCTGAGATGAAGATGATGGCACAGGAGAGGAAATCGTGGCGTGCCGCATCAAACCGGTCAGAAGAATGATGACCCAAAAAATAATTGAAAATAGAATACACAAATTGCAAGCGGTCATTGGTACCATCAGAAGAACATTGGGCTGTAAAGTTCATAAAGAGACCATCATGAAATATTATAAGGTAACGACGGTTCCTGTGTTATCCCATGGAAGCGAAAGCTGATAATAAAAAAAATCCTGAGGACTGCACAAGAAGAAACATGATCAGAAATGAATTACTAGAAACGAATTAAATATCTGCAACATGAATGAATAAATTCAAAGATATTGTGAACACCTCATGAGTGTGTCAGATCACAGAATTCCCCAGAAGTCGAATGGGAAAAAACATATTGAAAGACTTAGGAAAAATATGGGAAAGATTTTGTTAGGGAGTTCGGAACAAGCAACAGCCAAATCCTTCAAAGGAAGATAATGATGATGATGAAATGTTACCTTTAAGAATTTTGATTCTGAAATTTGTAACGTCCACAAAACATATGTTTGGACGGCTATATCTTTGCACTTTTCACCTACAGGAATTCTCGTTTCCAATTAATCACTATCCTGGAAAATTTAACGTCGCTGGGGACGCGCTGTTAACGTGAGACATAGAGCCGGAAATCAATGTAAACAAGTTTGAAAGCCAGTTCTTGAAAGGGTTGTCATTTGAGAACTTCATTGGTATGCCCTACAAAATATAGGGAATGAACAATCTCTATGCAAAGTAAAATGAATAATACGGACCTCCCCGCATACAAGCTACTCTGTCTTCCGAGAAATAATATATTATACTTTCATAAGAATCCAAATAGATCAGCATGTATCGTATGTGCGCTAGAAAAAGTGATCAGTAAGCCGATCTGGTACACCCACTTGACCTAGGCACAGCATACTTACTGAAAGAGACAGTGTATTTTAACAGCATGGGCCAGCAGGAGACCAACGTCTGGCGGTTTGCGTGAAGTGACAATCAGTTTCACTGTAATACAGGGAATTTTGTTACAATTTTTGCTGTAACAGGGATATTTTGTTAAAATTTCGCTGTAACATGTAATTGTTGTGTAGTCTCCACTATCCAAGGACAAACTGCAAAATTTCCCACCATATTCCTGCTTCACATAAAATATTCAAAGTCTGACCTCAGACCAAAATATTTCAGAGTTGCCTCCATAAAATAAACTTATCGCAATCTTGAATAACACTAAGTTCGACGATTGTCGGAAAAATTTCATTACAGTTCCACATATTTCAATGTCCCACAATCTAACAGGGTTTTAGAATTATTCCAAGTCCACACATCCGGACATTTCACACCGCTTCTTCTGATTGGGACCATTGCTTTTAGATAGTGTCGGAAGTTCCATGCGTCTTTTCGCGGATGATGCTATAGTATACAGAGAAGTTGCAGCATTAGAAAGTTGCAGCGAAATGCAGGAAGATCTGCAGCGGATAGGCGCTTGGTGCAGGGAGTGGCAACTGACCCTTAACATAGACAAATGTAATGTATTGCGAATACATAGAAGGGAGGATCCTTTATTGTATGATATACGATAGCGGAACAAACACTGGTAGCAGTTACTTCTGTAAAATATCTGGGAGTATGCGTACGTAACGATTTGAAGTGGAATGATCATATAGAATTACTTGTTGATAATGCGGGTGCCAGGGGAGAGTCCTTAGCAAATGTAGTCCATCAGCAAAGGAGGTAGCTCTCAAAACACTCGTTAGACCTACGCTTGAGTATTGCTCATCAGGGTGGGATCCGTACCAGGTCGGGTTGACAGGGGAGATAGAGAAGATCCAAAGAAGAGCGGCGCGTTTCGTCACAGGATTATTTGATAAGCGTGATAGCGTTACGGAGATGTTTAGCAAACTCAAGTGGCAGACTCTGCTAGAGAGGCGCTCTGCATCGCGGTGTAGTTTGCAGTCCATGTTTCGAGAGGGTGCGTTTCTGGATGAGGTATCGAATATACTGCTTCCCCCTGCTTATACCTCCAGAGGAGATCACGAATGTAAAATTAGAGAGATTCGAGTGCGCACGGAGGCTTTCCGGCAGTCGTTCTTCCCGCGAACCATACGTGACTGGAACAGGAAAGGGAGGTAATGAGAGTGGCACGTAAAGTGCCCTCCGCCACACACCGTTGGATGGATTGCGGAGTATAAATGTAGATGTAGATGTAGATGGTGATCACTATCATGGACAGCAAAAGATCTCCTGCACTAGCGTTCTTTTTGAAAAGTTGTACTGGTATTCAAGATAATTTGATTTAGAAATCATATGGAAGCATGTGACGTCACAAATATGAGCCTCGCTACCTCACCAATTGATTAGGAACATGGAAATCTTTCACATAGGCTATCACTTCCTTCATCAAATTTATCTGTAACCATTTTAAATCCGATGGAAAGGTCGCGAATATCTTATGTATTATGTAAAAAACTTAAATTTATGCGAGTAAATACTTAATAATCACTTACAAATGCAATGTTAGACTGAACATCAGATCGCATTCTGTTTGTAAGGAAAATGACTGGAGTTTCAAGTTTCACCTACACTAATATCAAATTTCCATTCCAACAAGACATAACTACAGCGGAAATCGATGATGTGTTGTTGTTGTGGTCTTCAATCCAAAGACTGGTTTTATGCAGTTCCCCATGCTACTCTATCCTGAGCAAGTCCATTTATCTCCGAATAATTACTACACCCTAATTTCTTCTGAATTTGCTTACTATATTCATCTCTCGGTCTCCCCCTACGATTGTTATTCCATCTTTGTTACTCCAAATCCACCACACTTCCTCCAATACTAAACTGGTGATCCCTTGATGTCTCAAAATGTGTCCTATCCACCGATACCTTTTTCTAGTCAGATTATGCCACAAGTTTCATTCCTCACACTTCTCATTAGTTACGTAATATAGTCATCTAATCTTCTGTATTGTTCTCTAGCACTGCATTTCAAAAGCTCCTATTCGCTTCTTATCTAACATGTTTATCGTTCACGTTTCACTACCATAAAAATACTTCCAGAAAATATATTCTGACTCTTCAATCTATATTCAGTGTTAATAAATTTCTCTTCTTCAGAAACCTCAAAGTTTTTACTCTTCTCCCTAAACTTTAGTTCATAATCCCAATTTTTGCTTGCTTTCATTTACTGCTTGCACAGTGTATAGGTTGAATGACGTTGGTGATATGCTACAACCATGTCTCACACCTTCTCAACCACTGCATCCCTACCATGCCCTTCGACCCTTACAACTGCTGTCTGGTTTCTGTACAACGTGTAAATAGCCTTTCGCTCCCTGTATTTTATCTCTCCTATCTTCAGAGTTTGAGACTATTCCAGTCAACATTGTCAAAAGCATTCTCTGAGTCCACAAATGCTATAATAATAGTTTTGTCTTTCTTTGACCTATCTTCTAAGAGAAATTGTAAAGCTACTATTGCTTCACGTGTTCCTACATTCCTCCAGACTCCAAAATGATCTTCCCCGAGGTCAGCTTCCACCAGTTTTTCCATTCGTCACACTTCTGAGCATATGCCTCGTTTGGAAATTAAATTATTATATTCTTCTTGCCCTGTTTCATACGTCTTGTACACCAGGCTGGATATTTTTTTCATGTTTGGTTCTTCCAAGGCTATCAGTAGTTCTGACAGAATGTTGTCTACTAATGAGGTCTTGTTTCGACTTAGGTCTTTCAGTGCTCTGTCAATTTTTTCTCGCAGTATGATATCTTCCCTCTCAGTTTCAGCTACTTTCTCTTTCGTTGCTTTAATAGCTCCCTCAAGACCTTCTAAACACAGGTGACAAAAGTCATGGGATAGCGGATGGAGGCAATATTGCGCACACAAGGTGTAAAAGAGCAGTGCACTGACGGAGCTCTCTTTGTACCCAGGAGATTCCTGTGAAAATATTTCAGGCAAGATTATGGAAACACGACGGAAAGTAACAGACTCTGAATGCCGAGTGGTAGTTGCTTGGGACTTCCCATTTCGGAAACCGTCAGCGAATTCCATGTTCTGAGATCCACAGTGTCAGGAGTGCGCCAAGAAAAACAAATTACAGGTATTACCTCTCTCCACAGATAACACAATGGCCAACGGCTTTCACTTAACGACCAAGAACAGTGTTAACAGACGAGTAACGCTGCTTGTAATAATAGCAAAAATCAATTGGAGAAATACGACGAACGCATCCGTTAGGACGGAGCGCCGGAAATTGTCGTTTATGGACTAGGGTGGCAGACGACAGACGTGAGTGCTTTTGCTAACAGCTGCAGCGCCTCTCGTGACTATATCGTTTGCTTCGTAGACGACTGGAAAAGTGTGGCCTCCTCCGACGAAACCCGATCTCAGATACTAAGAGCCGATGGTAGTGTTAGAGCTAGGCGCAGATCCCACGAAGACATTGACCTAATTTGTCAACAAGGCGCTGTGCAAACTGCAGGAGGCTCCATAATGATGTGGGCTGTACTTACATAGAATGGACTGGGGCCTCTGGTCCAAGTGAACCTGTCACCGGAATAGCTATGTTCGGTTACTTGGAGACCATTTGCCTCCATTCATAGACTTCATGTCCCCCAAAAATGGATGGAATTATTGTGGATAACAATGCTCCAGGTCAAAGGCCCACAGTTGTTCATGTTCGGTCTGAAGAACATTCTTGACAATTCGAGCCAATATTTTGCCATCCAGATCTGCCGACGTGAATCCCATAGAACATTTATGGGACGTAATCGAGAGCTAAGTTCGCACACAAAATCCTGTTTCAGCATCACTTCCGCAATTATAAGCTAGTGTAGAGGTAACATGGCTCAATATTTCTCCAGGGGACTTCCAACGACCTGTTGAGTCAATGGGGTGTCGAGTAGCTGCACTTCATCAGGCAAAAGGACGTCAGACGTGACATTAGGAGGTAGCCTCCGAGTTTTGTCACTTCCTTCCACCTTCCAGCTTTCCGTTCTTAGTTTAGTATTGGTTTTCCATATGAGTTCTTGCTAACCATACTGCGGCTTTTGATTCGTCTAGTGATGTAGGCTCCTAAATCCTTACATATGCCCTTCTACCATTCCTCCTTAGCTATTTTGCGCTTCCTGCCGACTTCATTATTTAGACATTCGTATTCCATTTCACCTGCTTCAATAATTGTTTTTATACTTTCTCCTTTCATCAGTTAAATTCAGTATCTCCCATGTTACCCAAAGATTACAAATAAGCATTTCTTTTTATCTGTTTGATCCTCTGCTACCGTCACAATTTCATCTGTCAAAGCTACCCATTTGTCTTCTACTATATTTCTTTCCCTTGTTCTTGTCAACCGTTGCCTAACACTCCCTCTAAAATTCTCAACAACTTCTGGTTCTTTCAACTTATCCAGGCCGCGTCTCCTTAATTTGCTACCTTTTTGCAATTTCTTCCATTTTAATCTATAGTTCATAAAAACTAAATTGTGACGAGAGTTCACATCCGCCCCTGTAAATATCCTACAATTTAAAATCCGGTTCTGCAGTCTCTGTCTTACCCTTGTGTAATCAGTTTGAAACCTTCCCAGTGTCTCCAGGTCTCTTCCGCCTATACAACCTTCTTTCATGATTCATAAACCAAGTGTTAACGACGATTACATTATGCTCTGTGCAAAACTCTACCTGGCGGCTTCCACTTTCAATCCTTTTCTCAGTCCAAATTCATTTGAAATTTTTCCTTCTGCTCCTTTTCCTACTGTTAAATTCCAGTCTCCCATCACAATTAAATTTTCGTCTCACTGAATCATCTGAATAATTTCTTCCACCCCATCAAACATTTCACCAATCTCATCATCATCTGTGTAGCTAGTTGGCATATAAACTTGTACTATCATGGTGGGAATTGCTGTGGCCTTCTCCACCAGACATCACGGCGTCTAGAGTATCAGCAACCAAACTGACAGCCTGCAGCCGTGGGTTGCCCGCTCGCAGGCACACCGAAGCACTACACAACCGACAGGCAATATTGATGAACGGCCACAACAGCAACAACAACAACAACACCATTGCAAAACACCAGCGGCCACCAGGGGCCAGTACCGGCCCACATAAACATAAGGATGAGGTCGCTGCAGATCCCGGAACTATTTTCACACGTCAAACCACGTTATGGAAAATAGTTCCGAGGTACTCATCCGCCAAAGCGCTATAAAGGCTGGAACTCGGCCGCACATCGGCAGTTCATCGACCGCCAGCAGACGTGGATAGCTGCCGCCCCGGCAGCCCGGCTTGGATCTTCTCGCTGATCTCTAGGTTAGGCTTGGTATATCGGAGAAGTCTCTGGCGGAGACTAGTAGGAAATTGTTTCTGTTGTTTTCTATATTATTCTTGTATGTATTTGTGATTCGAAGACTGATCTCTATTTTGTGTTGGTGTTATACTTGGAGAATTTGTTTTGGTTAATTGAACATTCCAATAAATTGTTTTCGGACTTTGATCGTTAATTTCTTCTGCTTACGCAGACATAGTAGGTATGGACTTCATGTCTGCGTTGGATACAATAAGTTCACTATGCTGTTCATAGTAGCTTAACCGCATTCCTATTTTCTTATTCATTATTAAATTTACTCCTACTATACCCCTATCTGACTTTGTAGTTATAACCTAGTAATCCCCAGACAAGAAGTCCTGTTCCTCCTGCCATCTAACTTCTTTGAGTCTCACTACATCTAACCTATCTACTTCCCTTTTTAAATTTTCTAACCTCCCTGCCTGATTAATGGATCTAACATTCTATGCTATGATCCAGAGACGCCAGTTATGCGTCTTCTGATGACAACACCCTACCGATGCCTCGAGATTCGAATGGAGACTATTTTACGTCCGGAATGGTTCACCCAAGAGAATGCCATCATGTTTTAACGTTACAGCAGAGATGCATGAGTTCTGGTAAAATTATGGCTGTAGTTTCCCCTTGCTTTCAACCATTTGCAATAGCAGCATATCAAAGCCGTTTTGGTTGACTTATAAGGCGAGATCAGTCAATCATCCAGACTGTTGCCTCTCCAACTATTGAACAGGCTGCTATCCCTCTTCATGAACCACACATTTGTATGGCGATTCAACAGATAGCCCTCAACTGCGATTGCTCCTACTAGTACAGCTATCTCTAACGCTGAGGCACGCAAGCCTCCCCACCAATGGCAAGGTCCATGTTTCATGGGGCGAGGGATAATGCTGTTATGAAGCAAAAACGGTAATTCGTTGTGAAACAAAAAATAGTGTGCAGTGTTTGCGCTACAGATAGCCGAGAATCTATGGTATGAATCTGATGTTACTCCTGTTGGAGACCAGTCTTTGGTACTGACACCTCAGTGGCGTCGTTCCGTCGTCTAGCGACCACAGCAAATCAGCCAATGACAGATGACGCTTGAGGAGGTAGCAGGAGTGACGTTACCACGCTTAAAAATAATCCCGCGGATGATTAAAAGGCAATAGTGAGTTTCTTGCGTGCAGCCGGTTTAAGATTAAATCGTTCTTAAATTGTACGGATCTTGATGATTTCAATGTTTCTACAATGTCATCTTATCTCAAATTAATGTCACTGCGAGAAGTGCAGCAGGGCCAGCTCGTGAAGCAAAACGGAGAAATAACACCAGCTACGCCAGCGAGCGAAACTGTGCGTTCGGTTTGGAAGTACCTGAAGAAAGGGAAGGAGATTGATGATGTACTCTTATTTTCTTTTTATTCCTATTGTAAAGAGCACTGTAACAGCTTTGAAAACAAGCAAAAATTTGTTGTAGTGATAGGTAAAGAACAATGAAATGTAGGTTGTGACGAGTTTGATATAACTAACCTGCAGACACCTGGGAAAGAAACCGAATGAGTAAGAAGCACGTAACAGCATTGGACAATTCCCATAATGTGACTTCTGAAATTTTCCCGGCGTATTTCTTCTTCTAATAATTTCCGGGTATGCAGCCGGATCCCGTCGACATTCTGCCACGATATTTCGGCCCAGAGACGTCCGGCCATCATCAGGTGAGTACACAACTACTGAAGAGCCCAGGTGCAGTCGCGGTATTTATGCCGAATCTCGCGCCCGAGTTGTACGTGCTGCCCTCGGTGGTGGAAATAAAGGTTCATCTAGTCATTGAGTATCGAATGACACTGTCGATTCCGCTGTGATTGTATAATTTTAATAACAGGATTCCAATTTTTATCCAGCTGAAAGCCGTTGTCACGATTTATAAGATTATTGGCAAGACGTATTTCCACTGATTCCTTGATTACGGAATCCCAAAAACCGGAAACCGGGGATAAAATTTTTGTTACATTGTATTCCATTGAATGTCCCAAAGAAATACAGTGCTCTGCTACTGCCGATTTTGACGGTTGCCGCAGACGGGTGTATCTTTCATGTTCTATACATCGTTCATGGACAGTTCTTGTCGTCTGGCCAATATATGCAGCGCCACATTCACAGGGAATTTTGTAGACGCCTGCCTTCTTCAGTTGTAAATCGTCTTTAACGGATCCAACCAGGGCCCGGTTCTTAGCTGGTGGACGAAAGATAACCTTGATTTTATTTTTCTTCAGTAATCGGCCTATTTTCGACGACACATTCCCGGCGTATGGAAGGAACGCAGTTGATTTAAAGTCATCATCTGCGTCCTCAGTGCGTTGCTTCTTGTTATGATAGTTGCGCATGGCCTTCCGTATTTGGCGAGAAGTGTAGCCATTCTCTTTGAAAACCTTCTCCAAGTGTTCTAATTCTGCGTGGAGATTTTCATCATCCGATATTATATGCGCTCGATGTATTAAGGTACTGAGAACACCGGCTGTTTGTGCTGGGTGATGGCAGCTTGACGCCTGGAGATACAGATCTGTGTGAGTCGCTTTCCTGTACACAGAATGTCCTAATGACCCATCATTTTTACGGCGTACTAGCACGTCTAGAAATGGTAAAGTGCCCTCTTTTTCAATCTCCATCGTAAATTTGATGTTCTCATGTAATGAGTTTAAGTGATGAAGGAATTTCTCCAGTTCCTGTCTGCCATGAGGCCATACAGCAAAAGTATCATCTACGTACCGCCAGAAGACCGTAGGCTTTAAAACAGCAGACTCAAGTGCTTTCTCCTCAAAGTCCTCCATAAAGAGATTAGCTACCACAGGCGACAAAGGGCTCCCCATGGCGACGCCGTCTGTTTGTTCAAAGAATTCGTCATTGAATAAAAAGTACGTTGAGGAGAGTATATGTTCAAACAAGGCCGTCATTTCTGCACTGAATAAGTTACCAATAAGATGTAATGATTCCATTAAAGGCACTTTGGTAAAAAGTGAGACCACATCAAAGCTGACTAATAAATCCGAGCTGCTAAGCTTAACATCCTTCAAGCGACTGACAAAATCCTCGGAATTACGTATATGGTGGCAACACTTACCCACATACGGCTTTAGTAACGAGGCCAGATATTTTGCTGTAGAATAGGTCGCAGCACCAATATTACTCACTATTAATCGTAGTGGGGCACCATCCTTGTGTATCTTCGGAAGACCGTAGAGTCTTGGTGGTACTGCATTGTGTGGTCTCAATCTCTTGATAACTTCTTCAGGTAGAGAACAGTCGTTCAAAAGGGTAGTGGTTTTCCTTGATATTCGGCTTGTTGGGTCCTTTTCAATTCTACGGTACGCCACAACGGAGTAACATCTCGCCAGCTGAAAGAGCTGCTCTCCGCAGCCTGAGAGAAGATACTAGCACAGTCGTACTGCCTGCGGATAAGGGTAACGCCACAGTTCTTCTGACAAGAGAAGCCTACAACGAGAAGATATATTGTCAGCTAAATGATTCTATTTTATCCCCGGTTTCCGGTTTTTGGGATTCCGTAATCAAGGAATCAGTGGAAATACGTCTTGCCAATAATCTTATAAATCGTGACAACGGCTTTCAGCTGGATAAAAATTGGAATCCTGTTATTAAAATTATACAATCACAGCGGAATCGACAGTGTCATTCGATACTCAATGACTAGATGAACCTTTATTTCCACCACCGAGGGCAGCACGTACAACTCGGGCGCGAGATTCGGCATAAATACCGCGACTGCACCTGGGCTCTTCAGTAGTTGTGTACTCACCTGATGATGGCCGGACGTCTCTGGGCCGAAATATCGTGGCAGAATGTCGACGGGATCCGGCTGCATACCCGGAAATTATTAGAAGAATTCCCATAATGTCCCCCCCTCCCCCATGTATATATATATATATATATATATATATATATATATATATATATATAGCTATTACAAGAGAAAGCAGCATCCTACACTTCCTACTTGTGTCACTTCAGACACAGGTCTGTTTAAAGAAAGACAGGGAACAGTGGTAGTTTGAACCACAAGGAAAGAAACGATTCTGAATCAAATGCTGGCAATGTGAGTGCAGTTCTTCCATTATCATAAATGGAACCCAAACGGAAATTTAAAGTAGAGGGTGTCACCGAGAGATCATTAGACTGTCAGCACTTCTGTCACATTATAACTGTTCGTTGTGGTTCACACATAGGTAGTAACGGAAATATATAACAATGGAGTGAAAAACTGTGATTAACCTACAAACAACATTACTTGGCATTTCTTTTGTGAAATTATAACAAATAACATCTAAGAAATTTTAGGGCGCTAGGTACTGAATAATTCATTCCAGCTTGTAGAGTTTGTGTGTCTCCACTAGTAACTGTAAATAAATTCATGCATACAGTTAATTGCATGTGCATGTTGTTACACATTTCTTTTCCACTGCCACATTTGGCAACATTGTCAGTTAGTTATGTGCGTGAACTGCCAACCATTCGTCTTGTGGACTATACTACTACTACTACTACTACTCCTATTGCTATTGCTGCTGCTGCTGCTGCTGCTGCTAGTTGGGACTGAGCCGTGGCGGCTCATATCGATAGTGCCGCTCTGGTGGTTTATCTTTCCTGCCACGGTCATGACGGTAAGCAGCGCCCTCTGCGGCCTACGCGAGGAGTAAGAGGCGAAGTCCTGTGGGGGTTTTGCTCCAGGACGTGGTGGAAGACGGTTGTCGGGTTCACGCAGCGAGTGTGGGACCGGACCTGTCGCATGGAGATATAAAAGTTGGCTCCGAACGGAAGGCGTCGTAGCAAGCAGCGGGATGCGGGTGTCCTGTAATTTGTGTGAAGCAGTAACGATTTTTGCACTGGATGTCCCAGTGGTTCCCGAGAGTTGCGGTGGCTGCTTTCGTAGAAGAGAATTGGTAAGAGCTTGTGTCTACGCTCTTTTCCGTACGATGTTGCTGCCTGCCGTTATAAACGGTTGAATATCAGGTGCTTGTATTGACTGTACGGGAACTGATGATGTAAAATTACATTTATGATTGAGTCTCACTTGTACTGTGACAATTTAGAGACGAAAACTGTGGTGGTTTCACTAGGTCTGGTTCTTTGCTGTGCAACTAAGGGAGTCAGTTATTTGGGGTAACTGAGGAGCACCATTATGTTGGTCTAAGTGATACGTTCTCCACGTTTTGTCTAAGGCTTTGCGAATCGAAATCGTGGGGAGTACACGTGTAATTTGCTATTGTATTGATGGTTGTGTTGTAAAGACTGTCCTCTGGTGTGTTAAATCACGCGCTGATTTGTAGCCAATCTAAGCAGAAGTTACTATTACTACTTGCTTATGTGCTACTGTCTTTATGCTTTATGATTGGCGTTGTTTGGCTTTTGATTGTGGGTGTGCTCACGTTAAAAATAGAAATTACGGCTACTATTCATAAGGGTTGTCTAGTAAGGAAATTCCTTAAGCTTTTATCATATGCTGGTATGTTTACCTATCACATTGGCTTTCTATGCAGTAACTGAAGGAATGGGTATGGTAGTTCAAGATTGTAGGCTGACTAGTATTTGAACTGATGTTGACGTTAAGGGCGAGATGAACATCCCGCAAACTCGCACGCTGCGCGTTGTTAAATGTTCCGCTATTGGGGAGCCGGCTCTCTGTTATTGGATTTTGTAAGGATACGTGATGAGTGCATCGCTGTAGTTTTTCGCGCGCTAAATTGTGGGGTGTCGGTGCCGTCCTAGAGCTAGACTTGTGATGTATGTTATGTTGAAAGCTAAACTTAAGAGCTTTCAATTTATTTTAGGTCTGTATATGGAATGATGTTGATATTTTGTAGATTGCGGAAATAACTTCCTGTGTGGAGAGATCCTCTGAGGGACTTGTATTGTACTGTTGCAGTGCAGTCCATCTGAAACATGCTTCTTAAAACTTGGGATATATATTACTGTTTAATCTTATATGTCTTGAATGTAATATGGTTGATGAGGATTATGTAATTAATTTTGATCGCTGGTTCCTTAAAGGAAGTATTTCGTTTTAAAATATGTGCTCGGTCAGTGCCTATTTAAATATGATTTTAACTCATTATTCAACTTTTCTAGTCTTGCTTTCTTAAAAGGCTTTCAGTTAAATGATTGCTATTTGCCTGTTTAAATGTTTGAGTGACTTAAAGGAAAAGAATATTATTTTGTTCCTTTTGGGTAATACCTGACTTACGTGTTCAATAAATGAGTGTCTAGTAAGTGGTGATGCACTATTCTATTGCTAGCCTACCCGTTCCACTCCACAGCCTACTGAGCTGCTTTGTGTCGAAATTGTGTTCAGAACACCCCTCTGACACCTCTGGGACCAGTTTCAATCTACAGTACAAATCTAATGCTACCACCTTACTGAATTCACTATGGGTCCTACTGCTTGAATCTAAAGAATGAATACGCTACACCACAAGTACTCTACGAAGTGCACCATATCAACTACAAATGTATTTTTAAGAGCTATTATAGCGCATTTTCCTGCAGAAGCACCCTTATAATTGGTTGTGGTAGAAGGTTAAAGTCGTGATACAGTGGTTCTAGCACTCACATTGATGTACCTTAGCTATCAAATTCGTCTGATATTAAAGCATCTGGGACACCAGTGTACATCAGTTCTGCACCCACTACTAATGAGAGTTGTGTGTAAACGTACGTGTCAGATACCTCCACAAAGATGGAAGAATACGTTGTAGCTTGTTTGATCTGCCGTCAGTCCTACGCTGCCTTTGGGAGTGCAATGTAGGTCGTAACAGCTGACCTCTTATCATGATAATCCACAGCCTTAACCACGAAAAAGCTTCCCACACAAGTGCCTTGTTGAAGGCAAGATAACTTCATTTATCATAAATGGTTTAGAAATCGTGTGGAAACATACCAAAGCAACTAACTCCAGTGTTAATCAGAAATAAATGTCGAACAGCTTCCCAGTTGTGGCAGCTTTGAGGCTGTCAGAAATGGGGACATCCTTCCCATGTTAATTCCATGGATAGTACTGCTACATGTCAGAACTGGAGCAATTTCCACCAATTCTGCTATATACGTCCATTATCCACTGTCCGAACGTTTGTGAATCACAGTTGACCTGTCAGGAGGTTGTCAGACGGAATCACCACTGCATTATGTGTAACATGTATACCAACACACTAAAAAATAAGTCTTTGCTTGCACCACCTGAAAGTGCCTAACTGAAACATTTCCTGTCCTGAAACCAACCTAGCGTTTATGTAATATGGAAGCTACACTGTGTTGTACAGTGATACGTTATTATTTCAAGAACTGTCATCGATCTGAAGTACACTAATAAAGATCTATATCCCTAACGTCAGTTGGTCGGGAAATTTTATAACGAATCTTATGAATTTCTGGAGATAGAATATTAGCATGTATTCCAAGAACAATGACTGTGTGCAACTCATCTCACTCTAGAATGAGATTTTCACTCTGCAGCGGAGTGTGCGCTGATATGAAACTTCCTGGCAGATTAAAACTGTGTGCCCGACCGAGACTCGAACTCGGGACCTTCGCCTTTCGCGGGCAAGTGCTCTACCATCTGAGCTACCGAAGCACGACTCACGCCCGGTACTCACAGCTTTACTTCTGCCAGTATCTCGTCTCCTACCTTCCAAACTTTACAGAAGCTCTCCTGCAGAGTGAAAATCTCATTCTGGAAACATCCCCCAGGCTGTGGCTAAGCCATGTCTCCGCTATATCCTTTCTTTCAGGAGTGCTAGTTCTGCAAGGTTCGCAGGAGAGCTCCTGCTAAAACAAAAGAGAAGCAAGCAAAATTCTCCGGCAAGTTGATTAACTTCGATCGACACTTAATTACCCTCGTCGCCACTGTATCCTCATCGCCAGTGTAGAGTCTTGTACCAAGGAAGCAAGGGAGGGGATGTTGTGATGGGTGATTTCTTTCTACAACAAAAATGCACATGTGGAGTAACACAGTTCTTTATTTATATGTAATCTAAGTTTTTAGTTAACTGAATAGAGTCCAGATGCTGTGGTACAACTCCCCTTTTAGACAATACTGGTAATCATGCTATTACACTGACCTGGTCGCTAAGCACAGTCGTAGCCTTCGATGTGAACTGAAACTCCCAACTATCAGTGAGGCTCTCCCGTCAGCGGCGGCGGCCTAAATAACTGGCGTCGAGAGGCCGTTGGCAGTGTGTGGCTTGTGGTACCTCTCAGGCCTCTGTCGTGACAGGCGCGCCTGATCCAGCGCCTACTTTCGAGCTTCGTCTTTGCCGACAGGTATGCTGGGGACAGATTACACCAGCACAGTCCCCATCTAATGGATGGATCAGCATCGACAGTGTCAAATGCCTTCACATCACGGGAGACTACCGACTGTTTCGGAATGTAATCCACTGGTGGAAATACTGGCGATCAGGAACCTTACGACACCACCTCTCCCCTCCCCCCTGCTGTAAAGGCAAACCAAATAGTGTCAAGAGCATGTGGCATACCCAAGCAATCATCCATCCAACCACTGACCACTGCCAATGGTTCTTAACTTCAGTGATCTGACAGGTATGAGTGTATCCACCTTGACAATTAGTTTATGATGTCAAAGGGGAGTGAGGAGAGAAAGTTGGCATCAGTGAGTAATGTCATCAACGCTGTCATATGACAAAATGAGAAATTTGTCAATACTGCTAGCTGTGCTCAAACCGGCATAGCTGTATGCTCATATGTGAATGATGTTATGTTTTTGTGCTGAGTTTGTGTTTCCATCATTGTACAATCTACAAGTTTTTATGGTATATGCCGCTGCATTTTACCAGTATATTAGCTACCTCATTCTAGTCGTGTAGTTCATAGTATCACGGAACAGTTGGTTAAGTTTCATTGTAGTAGAGTGTACCTCTTTTTATGGCATTTGTTCATTTAGCATACTGTGTTATTATGGTTGCACACTTCTATCGTTACTACAGGCGGACATTGTGTATGCTATTATTTATTTTCATGTGTTCTGGCTCAGTGGCCACTTCTATGTCATAAGGTTCAAATTTGATTAGTGTTCGAAAATATTATATTTGCTTGGACTAGGTTTATTATTATTATTTCCTTCCTTTCTCAGACGTTATGTCTGGTTTAAAATGGAAAGTGACGCAGACCTCGATCAAGCGTGACTTGCTTTTAACTGTATGGTATATGTTACATTGCATTTAGGACCTTTCAAGTAAATGAACATGAATCAATAATTACAGATTTCTGTAGTTGTATATATACGTTTGGATGTAGCTGTATTGCGTTGATGTACTGGTGGATATTGCGTGGTATGACTCCTGTAGTTGATAGTATAATTGATATGATGTCAACTTTATCCTGATGCCATATGTCTTTGACTTCCTCAGCCAGTTGGATGTATTTTTCAATTTTTTCTCCCATTTTTTTCTGTATATTTGTTGTATTGGGTATGGATATTTCGATTAGTTGTGTTAATTTCTTCTTTTTATTGGTGAGTATGATGTCAGGTTTGTTCTGTGGTGTTGTTTTATCTGTTATAATGGTTCTGTTCCAGTATAATTTGTATTCATCATTCTCCAGTACATTTTGTGGTGCATACGTGTATGTGGGAACGTGTTGTTTTATTAGTTTATGTTGTATGGCAAGCTGTTGATGTATTATTTTTGATACACCGTCATGTCTTCTGGGGTATTCTGTAGTTGCTAGTATTGTACATCCGCTTGTGATGTGATCTACTGTTACTATTTATTGTTTGCAATGTCTGCATTTATCTGTTGAGGTATTGGGTTCTTTAATAATATGCTTGCTGTAATATCTGGTGTTTATTGTTTGATCCTGTAGTGCAATCATGAATCCTTCCATCTCACTGTATATATTGCCTTTTCTTAGTCATGTGTTGGATGCATCTTGATCGATGTGTGCCTGTAATAGATGATACGGTTGCTTGCCATGCAGTGTTTTTCCAATTTATTTTCTTTGTATCTGTTGATGTTATGTGATCTAAAGGGTTGTAGAAGTGGTTATGAAATTGCAGTGGTGTAGCCGATGTATTTATATGAGTGATTGCTTTGTGTATTTTGCTAGTTTCTGCTCGTTCTATAAAGAATTTTCTTAAATTGTCTACCTGTCCATAATGTAGGTTTTTTATGTCGATAAATCCCCTTCCTCCTTCCTTTTTTACTTAATGTGAATCTTTCTGTTGCTGAATGTATGTGATGTATTCTATATTTGTGGCATTGTGATCGTGTAAGTGTATTGAGTGCTTCTAGTTCTGTGTTACCCCATTTCACTACTCCAAATGAATAGGTCAATATTGGTATAGTGTAAGTATTTATAGCTTTTGTCTTGTTTCTTGCTGTCAATTCTGTTTTCAGTATTTTTGTTAGTCTTTGTCTATATTTTTCTTTTAGTTCTTCTTTAATATTTGTATTATCTATTCCTATTTCTTGCCTGTATCCTAGATATCTATAGGCATCTGTTTTTTCTATCGCTTCTATGCAGTCGCTGTGGTCATCCAATAAGTAATCTTCTTATTTAGTGTGTTTTCCCTCGACTATGCTATTTTTCTTACATTTGCCTGTTCCAAAAGCCATATTTATCTCATTGCTGAATACTTCTGTTATCTTTAGTAACTGGTTGAGTTGTTGATTCGTTGATGCCAGTAGTTTTAGATCATCCATGTATAGCAAATGTGTGATTTTGTGTTTGTATGTTCCAGTAATATTATATCCATAATTTGTAGTATTTAGCATGTTGGATAGTGGGTTCAGAGCCAGATATAAAGGACTTAATGAGTCTCCTTGGTATATTCCACACTTAATCTGTATGGGTCTGCAATGTAACTGTTAAATAATTTAGTTAGATGTGAATGTGTTGAGGTGAACTTCTTTAGCCAGAAATTTGCTATTTTATCTTTTCCAAGGGCTTTCCAATTGCGTGTAGAATTAATTGCTCGGGTGACTTCATGTTGCAAAATTATCACTTCAGGCATTTGTCATATCATCTCGTAAGTGTCTGTTTCTGCTTGTGTCCACTGTGCATGTCTGTTATGTTGTACTGGGTTTCACCATATGTTGCTCCAGAAGTGTTCCATGTCTGTTATGTTTGGTGGATTGTCTACTTTAATGTGTGTGTTACCTATTGTGTGATAAAATTTCTTTTGGTTTGTGTTGAATGTTTGGTTTTGTTTCCTTCTATTTTCACTTTTTTTGTATCTTCTAAGTCGTTTGGCCAATGCTTGTAACTTCTGCTTCTTTTCATCTAATTGCTCTATCGCTTCTTGTTGTGAGATTTTACCTAACCTTTTTCGTTTTTTTGTCTGACGTTTCACTTCTTATAAATTGTGTTAGCTGTCTGATCTCTTTTCTCAGTTTTTCTATTCTGATCTGTAGCCTGTGTTGCCATGCTGGTTTTGTGGGTTTCTTCCCTGTGTTGGTTAGTTCTGATCTCTGCCTGGTGTGTATATTTAGTGTAGTGAGTGCTCCTATATAAACCAGTAGTTGTAACTCTTCCATAGTTGTATTTTCATTTATTTTGTTGTGTATGAATGTGTTGATAGTTGTTATTGTTGTTTCGACTTGTGGGTTATTTGGGGGTCTATGCAAGAATGGTCTAATGTCTGTATTTGTGTCTTTGTATTCCACATATGTCAGCTGAAATTTTTCTTGTATATGTAACATGTGTGTCACTTCATGTTCTATTTGTGCTTGTTCTGGTGGCTGTCTTAAGATTTCGTTTTCCCCTGATTGTTTAATTGATGCGTGTTGTTCTTTGTTTGTTTGCTCTGGGATGTTTGAGTCCATTACTGTATTTTTTTCTTCTTCTGATTGCACATTATTTTGTTCCAGTATTTGTTGTACTTATTGTTTGATGTTTTCTAATTCTGACTGGGGTATCCTGTTATTTTTTATTACTACACAGATCTGATCAGCTAGTCGTTGTTCTGTTAAAAATTATAATTTTGTGTATCTGGTAATAAATGTTGTATATACTTGTGATCTGTATCCAGTTGTGTTGGTTCCTAAGTTTGTTGCTTGGTAATAACATATCATGAGGTGTTGGTTAACTTCATCTGACCATCTCATCCTCTGTCTCTGTTTTCCTTCTAGAGTGGTTGTAGGAAGCATATCCTGCAAAACACCTCTATTTGGATTTAAATCATTTTCCATGTGGCTAACAGTGTCGTTACCATTGTGGACGGGCATAGGGTTCAAGCGTTGTCCCCGACCATGACAGCACTTGTCCGAGGCTTCATTAGTTCTGTCCTGAACCAACTAATCACACTAAAAGGGGGGTTAGCCCTATTAGTGGTTTGTTCTTTTCGTCGCTTTTTACGACTGGCGGAACATACCGAAGGCCTATTCTTTTCCCAGGCCTCCATGGGGTTTATTATTATTATTATTATTATTATTATTATTTATGCTGCACCCATTTTTAAGTAAGAATTCTTTCTTGGCAGAATACTGTTTGATGTTACCTCTCAAGCATTTCTGTTGATGTCATTTGAGCTTTATGTGATAAGATACGTTTGTTAATGAATGCTATTGTAATATAATCCACACTTGCAAAACTCCCAGACCAAAGTGCGCTTCAATCTGTGCTGCAAAACTCACTTCTATTTCTTGCTTGTTGTGCCTTATACTAAAATCTTTAAAAATTCTTTGAGTTACGAACTAATGTATTGATTTGCCCATAATAGTCCTTACTCATCCTAAAAGTTTCTGGATATTTTATCTCAAGCATATTACTCATTCCAGGAAGTAAACTATCAAGTTAATGTTGTATAAAAGCTACAGGAAGTAATTTCCGTTCTCCAGGAAAACTTTTTATGGACATTTTTGCCCACATGGCACCGAAGCAACTAATAACTCTTTTTGTATCTAAATCTTAAACATCTTTTACATGTTAGCTACATTACCTCAAAGAGAAGATACATTACTTCTACAGTAACCCAAATTAGATGAGGATTTTTTTTTATTTTAATGAGATTCATAGTAACTACAGAAATTTATTCATATGTATCGCAGTCAAACAGTTCTAGTCCCTTTTTCAGATTTTCTCTAATATCGACAGTTTTTAATAGTAATTCATTAGTGCATCAATTATCCATGCATTCAAAATTCTTTGAAGTTTTTCCCTTTCTTAAGAAATGGCTATCTCTATATTTTCAATTATGGTGTCAACCGCATCCACTCATGCATTTTAATCTTGTTACGAAGATTCCAGAGTGAATTTTTTAACTCTTGTCTCTTATTTTCAGGACTTGGACATTCTTGTCTTGAAATTCATTTGATTCAATCATCACCTGTAAATTCTGCCTTTGTTTTTGCTATACGCTTACTTATGTCACTTTTGTGAATAATCAAACAGTTCATACACTGAATTCCCTCCTGAAAACAAACTTCCATAACTTTGATCAAAATCCGAAACATTCCCTCCGTTGTTACTGTCCCTGGCTCACTTCTGATCACACCTTTGTACAAAAAAATCTTCAGGCATAACAGATTCGTATTCACACTGTTCATAATAAAATAAAATAGAACTTTGTCCCTTATCCTTTGGCTTCACACAGGCCATCAAATAATAAGTTTCATGGGGAGTCACATCCACACACTTTTACACCCATAGTTTCATCCTAGCCTAAAATATTCCAAATATCTTCATCATTTATTTATTTCGATTTCCCTTGCTGTCTGAAACTGAAAAGAATTGTTTTAGAATACCAATTTCAAGTTTACAATTCTACCTCCAAACACCATTTGTATTATTCCTGCTCTAATTTATATTTTCATTACAATAATCCCATAATAAACTCAAAACTAATTTTAAAATACGTGACTGCTTCAGGTAGAGTATGAACTTTATTTACAAGTTCCAATTTTTGAGAATAAGAGATAGTCAGATAGAGATCATAACTACTTAGCTCCGTATTTTCAGGCCCATAATAACGCTGACGGTTTCGTCTTGGCACTATTAAAAGGAAAAGTCCTGATTTGTCCCTGTTTGAATAAGGCGGTATCCTGTTTCCATTATATAGCTGGACGAAATCTAAACAAAACTCGAACATCACTTTAAAATTCGAATCCACTTTTTAAAATTTTGTACCTGGATGGAGCAGCAACCGTAGAATAATTTCTTCTTGTAGAAATAATAAACAGCTAGTTAGCTGCAAATTGGATGATTTGTTAAAACCCCTAAACCATGGTTTCAACGTTAATAAAACCGTCTTCTTCAGAAGGACAACTGGATTACATGTTTTGACAGAACACGTTCACATTTAGCTGAAACCATGGTAAATAAATTTTAATAAACCTTCCATTTCGCAACCGATTGGCTGCTCACTATTTCTACTAGCAGACATCCAAATTTACTGTCTCAAATTTCCGCAAAGACCGAGAACGCACGCTGAGTCCCACTAGTAAAGCATGAGCTGAACTGCTGGCACTGGTACTAGTTGGTGCAGTGTATTGATTTGGTGGGAGTAGCAGACGAGGCTTTACAAATGCAAAATAGTACGTGCATTACTCACAATAAACTTTTAATTGAATTAAATTACAAATAGTGATTAGAAAGACAACTAAAAGCACTATGGTGTACAAAGTAAAATGTAATTACAATTTCTGTAGTAAAATTTAGTAAAGTTGTATTACATTTACAACTTATGCACCTGGTTGCTTGTTGTTTCATTATTTACGATTATAGTTGCTGATGATGTATAAAATACTAAATTTACTACTAGATATATAATCATCAAGCCACCTTGGTGTGTGGCGGAGGACACCTTGTGTACTAGTGTCACTCCCTCCTTTTGCTGTTAGAGTCGTATATGATTCGGGGGAAGAACGATTGCTAGTAGGCCTTCATATGGGCTCCAATATTTCTAATTTTATGTTCGTAGTCTTTTCGTGAGATATACGTAGGAGAAAGCAGTATACTGGTAGACTCTTCTAGGAATGTAGTTCCTCAGAACTGCAAATTAAACTTTGCACTAAGTTTTCTTAAGTAATTATGGATGCATTTGCTTTAGTTTTCGTTTTTCCAACATATTTATGTGCACATCGTATCATAAAACTTAGCATCATGTTTTTCACTGTGCTGCAGATTATAAAAAGGATACGATAAAGATCGTACAAATTAAGCTTCCTTATAACATACAAGTAATAATATAAATGATCAAAAAATAAATATATGTTCATGAACATTAATGTGGTCATAAAAATGCTTTGGTTTGTTTATGAGATTGATGTATCGTGGTCTATAGTATTTGTTCCTCAAGATATGGTACATTACAAAGGCAACGTCATAATAAATTTTCTGTAAATCTAGAAATGCTATAAGCGTAGGTTAGTCCTTTCTCATAAGGTCAGTATTTCCTCGATAGTTCCTAGATTTCTCTGTCAACTAAATTGCTCTCATATATATGAAGATGGTATCTGTTATTTCGGACATGTCCGACATTTGACCATCTTCTTCTGTGTGGAGGCACAAACAGTGGTGAACACTTCGGGAATTTGCAGTAAAGCCGCGAGTAATGAGTACGATGGGCAGAGGCACTGTGAATATAGTGAGGGACAATAAGTTGCGAATGTGGGTCTCAAGGAAGGCGTGCCAGAGATAAGTCCCTGCAGTCGCACTATTCCCTGTGTGCTGGGTGGCTCAGATGGATAGAGCGTGTGCCGGGTAAGCCGGAAATCCCGGGTTCGAGTCCCGGTCGGAGCACACATTTTCAACTGTCCTCGTTGACTTATATCAACGCCTGTATGCAGCTAAGGGTATTCATTTCATTGTAAATCGATATTCCCTAGTATTGTCTTCTACCACGTTTTCACTTCTTCCGCAGGTAATTAATTCATGTTAAGGTGTTGTATTCACGCGTTTCAGCGCCTAATTTCTTTGGAATTGTAATTAGCATATTCTTATATGTTTCTGAAAGTGTTTCACCTCTATCATATATCGTGAATAACAAGTGGAGTAATTTTGTCATGGTATATTCACTCAAAAATTTCCAAAATTTGGAGAACTATACCCTGTTTGGACTCGATGGGCGGTCGAAAATAAAACAGTGGAATTCCAACCATAGCACAATTAGAAAGTTATCCAGTGTGCACTGCAATAAAGGATATGACAGGTTTCTCGGGAACAATGCAGTGTCAGCTTTGTCTCCCTCAGGTATATATAAATGCGAGGGTTTATCTGCATTTAGTTCATAAATGCAAGAGTATATTCGCATTTAGCTATTTCTGAAGCAGCAGATGCCACTGGAGGTGTGAGACAGAGAGGAAAATAAAAAGATGCAGAAGAGAGAATTGTCCATAAGAGATTTCAGGGAATGTCTGCTGGTGGCTCTCATTTAGGTGACTTAGTGCACTGACGGGCCACCATCGGGCGCGATACCCCGCGCAACACTTCATCCGCCCCCGTGCCGCGGCTGTAATGAAACGGCGGAGCGGCGCCTTTGAACGCCATGGCGGGCAATCTCCAGCAGCTGCGGAATGAAGAGGTGGTCTGAGGAGGCCGACTTGTGCCCGCCACCAGCCGCCAGCCGCAGCCAGCCCTTATGCCCTTATCTGCCGGGCAGCGCGGCCGAGGGCCCCTGCGCCGCGCCGCCCTAGGGACAGGCCTCTGTCCGGCGCCCATTTTCCTTCGCGGCGATAGCGGCGGAGGCAGGATACGTAGCTTTTACGGCTGCCGCATCCGCCCCGTCCGGGGACTTTTCGCAAAGGGGACAGTAATAACGGCGCGCCTCAGCCACCACGAGCAGCAGTAGCCGCCGCCACTGTCTGGGCCCTGACTCCCTCCTCCAGAAGACTTCCATGGTCACGACGTGTACCGTTTCGGCAACCTCGAGAAACCATGCGTCGGAACTTGAACTGAAGGACAGTGGAAGGGGTTTGCCGACAGGTCTTCGCTTCGCATTGACTCTGTTCCCTAATCTTTATGTCGAAAAAAAAACGTTAGAAAACAATCTCATATTTAGAGTACCCACAGCTAAAACAGTTACACACGCTGAAAAGAACATTCAACCAAACTAAAATAATCTGAGGTATTTAAATTATGGTAAACCTGATTCAGACTCCATTTTGCCACATTAGCTAGTTTATTGTAATCGCCCAGAGACTGCATACTATCTAAATGGCTTAAGGCGTGTTCCGAGGTGTAGTGAGCAGCGCTACCGATGTTGTAGCTGTCCCCTCTTGTAACGTTTTGTGGTTCCTGGCTGGATGAGCAGAGGGTCGCAAGAGTATGATAGGTAGGTGGGTTTCTTCCTCTCACTACAACACAAAAATGCACACGTGGTTAAAATACACTTTATTACAGGAACTAGTTGAGTACTTAACTTCAATGATGTCCAATCTGAAGTTCCGTTGTTAACAGCAATCAAATGTATACTAATTCCTGATTCTTGTCCGTGTCGATATCACAACTACATACAATGACTAACATTCCCTAAAAGCTAGCAAATGTGCGAGATGACGACTATCACTGTGGAAGACTAGAGCACAGTGCGACGCATTGAGGCCAATGCGAACTGCGTCCCGAAGCATCGTACTGAGGCATGGAGATTGGGAAATTGAGAGACTCAGACAGCTCTGTCGGTGGCGGCGGCCTATATACACGCTGGCCAAGGGGCGTTATCAGCGCGTAGTCTGGGGGCGCGTTCAAATGGTTCAAATGGCTCTGAGCACTATGGGACAACATCTGAGGTCATCAGTCCCCTGGAACGTAGAACTACTTACTCGTATATCTAGCTAATCTAAGGACATCACGCACATCCATGTCCGAGGCAGGATTCGAACCTGCGACCATACCGGTCGCGCGGTTCCACACTAAAGCATTTAGAACCGCACGGCCATAGGGGCTGGCTTGGGGCGTGTCTTGGTCTTCTTTTCTCAGAGGTGCGCCTAGTTCACCGCCTGTTATGCAATGTTTCCTAGTGCCGACCAGTGTGCCAGCACAACTACCAGCGCTTCAGTGGTGTTGTGTTAGGTTGGACTCCGCATGTTCGTCAGGGACGCTAAGTCGTCATTTAAACCGGGAAGCCAGTTCTGACGGCTTTAATACTAAGAAGAATGAATTCTCATTCCGCACACCCATGTACAGCAGTATAGCAGCGCTTCCTGGAAAAAATCTACCATTTCTGAAGATGTATAGCTGTAGTCAAATTGGGATCGGTACACGCTGGCGCATTCTCAAATGTCATGTCAGATGTTCAACAGTCTAGACTGTTTCGTATCACTACGTAGACATCTGGTGCCCTCGGACCATAAAACATCAGTGACAACTGGCTTTATTATGTGTGACTTCTGTTGGTAGTGACATCAGTAGTGCTCCTTATTGCACCGTCGAACACTTATTAAGCATTGGACCATTAGACCTTAAATATACCTGAGCATGTATCTGCATGGTACGAAAAATGGTGCACGTCTCTGGGCGACAAAAAATAAAACAGCTAATGCGGTAAACTGAACTCCCAATCATTTTTACCATCTCAACGTCTCAGTATATTTTAAATTTTTTGAATGTTTCTTTCAGTATGCACCTTCAGTGATAGTTTTATTCAAGTGTAGATCCCTTATAGAAGGATGAGATGACTCCATTGTGTCATCATCAGAACTAAAAGTAAAATCTTGGTACAGAAGTAACACTCCCAATGCCATGAGAGGTCGACCCGCCAGTATAAGCGAATGAGTGACATTTTGTGTTGTCCTGATTTCCTTGGTCGTAAGGTGAATGTCGGTACCGTTCCCTACAATCCCCTCGAAATAAATTCTAAGTAGGAGATATAAGGCGAAATCCCCCACTCTCAAACCCACAGCAACAAATAAAGAAGAGTCATAACAGAATTAAGTATCTAGAACCCTAGGCTCAATGGAGGACTCCTCTCAGTAGGCCGCCCGTCTCTCAGATACTGAAGCAAAAAATTTAAAGGGAAGGTTGTGGACTTGGCAAATGCATGGAGGATATTACCTCTCATCATGTGCAGTGCCAACAGTGAAGCATTAAGGAGATTATGCTGCAGTATGGTCGTGTTATTCGTGGCCAGGATGTGACCACTTATTGTGCTTCAGAAAACACTACGTGTGGAAAGATATGAAAACATTTTACAGCATTGTGCATTGCGTACAGTCGAGGAATAGCTGGGAGTCGATGACAGCATCAGCTTGACAATGCACCCTATCATCAAGCAGCATCGGTGAGGCAATTCCAGACCATGAACTCTTGAAACGGATTGGTCTGCCCGGAGTCTCGAGCTGAACCCATTTGAAAAGCTTTGGGGTGAGTTACAACATCGACCTTTCTCCAGACCCCAGCGTCGAAGATTATTACCTTTTCTGGGTTCGGCTCTTGAGGAAGAATGGGCTGTCAATCCCCTGCAGACATTTAGGGACTCATTAAAAATGTTCCCGTAAAGTCACAGGTGCACACACCCCCCATTAATGTACACTAATATGAGTTCGGATGCTTTTGATCAGATCGTTTATCCGTCAATCGGATCGTTTATCCGTCAAATATTATTAGGACAGTTATAAATAGAAGAGTGTGTTCCAAGGAGATAGCCTGCTTCAATTTGATAATGTCAAATTTCATTTTACATGTGCAGCTTGACAAAGATTCTACACAGGTAGTCAGCCGTGACCTTAGCGTAAGAATGGTATTGGCATTTGCCTGAATTAGGTAAATCACGAAAAACCTAAATCAGGCTGGCCGGATGGAGATTGGAGCCTCCATTGTACCGAAAATGAGGCAGTCGCTCTGAATCAGCGCAGTATCATTCAATTTGGCGTAAAAAGCTAGTGATAGATTGGTCATTCACATCTCAATACGGATCACCGCACGCTCTACGTACACTACATACACACTGCATTTTGTCAGTAGTAAAAATACGATTCAAGACATTAAGAGTAGCTCAGCCTCCACCCCCCCCCCCCACCTCCCTCGCCCTTGTACTTGTCTTCCGTCGATGAAGAAATGTCTGGTTTCTCCAAGAAATTCAGTCAGTCACGGCAGTATATTGTAATTGTTACACTTCTTTCTGTGAAATTCACGCTTTATTTCCTACTGTAACATCGCCTCACACTACCGGCTGACATGAGGACAATGGTGGTGATGTCATGTTCCCATTTTGTGAATCTCAGCTTCCCATTTGGTTGTCGGAAAAACTCAGCCGGCATCCTTCCATTACGTGTGACATACTGAGCTCAGAAAGAGGGTGCGAACGTATTGTTATTGGAGAGCTCTGAGTACAGTTTTCCAGAAAAGGAAAAGAGGAAAAAGATTATAGTGTGAATGTGTAGCGTTAAATGACGGATATTTTTTACTATTTATTTGTGTTATATATTTAACCAAACTCTTACTTTGTGTTATTTACGTAATCATTCATTTTATATTAATGTATTGTTTAAAACGATTTTTAATTACCTTTATAAATGTTTCAATAATCTGCTTAATCTCCTACAGCCATTTTTGTCCAAATTTATTCCTTGGTATAAAATGTAGTTTTGAGTTTTATGTTTATTCTTTCTTGGTAAAAGTAAGTTCAGTCTGCATTTTCTCCACCCTCAGTGACAGATCAGTTTTTGTTGTTCCGATCAATGTTAATTTGATGTGCACAACTGATCTTCTCTGATGGTGTAATTACGATTCTCAAAGTTTAAGAGAACTTTACAAATACCCCTGTTTACATTTATGGCTATCTTGTAATAAATGAAAGGTGTTTAAACATAGTATGCTTCCAGCACAGCGCTAGAGGATAAATGCTTTTGGTTACAAATTTCTTCTGTAGTGTGTTGACTGCTCTTGCCTGGGAAGGTGTCGCAGTAATTAAGTCACTTTCTGAAGAAATGTATGGAAGTCTCCATCCGGCCATCATGACTTTAGTTTTCAGTAGTTTCTGCAAACCAGTAGGGGAATGAAGAAGAAGTTCCTTAAAGCAGATCACAATCGATTCTTCCAACCGTCCTAGCTCAGCTGTGCCGACGGGATGCCTCATCACTAGTTTTCATTCTCGTATTACCTTTGCAATATTTACTCGCGTCCATTATACTGGGTGTATCAGTTGGCTGGATGCACAGTTTGCTCACAATATTCTCAAATTAGGAACGTGTACGTAAGCACCTTCACTAGAAAGCGAGCAGGTGAAATAAGAGAAGGTAGCAGATCGAAGCGAAAGGTATATTGCTATTTCGTGGTGAGATTATTCGAACTTTTATAAATACAATCGAAAATTACCAATTTTTGTTCTCAAATGTGCTAGTTCCTTCCAACAGCAGCCACTCATTATATGCTGAGCTTTGATATTTATTCAAAATTTCATCACTTATGTAGTCCGTCAGAGTTACAAACACAGATCTGGGTTATTTCAGACGATCTGCAGATCTTCCAGACGTGTGTGGCTGGATTATGGATAAGCACAAAAACTAATCTGCTACAACATTAGATCTCATACCTGAAGGTCGTTTGTGAAGATAAACCGCGTCTGGCAATAAGTTGGAAAAATCTATTCCAGCGGTTCTACCAGATACTAGATATTCTATTGAAACAAAAAATGATCGTAGTTTTTCCCTAGACTACTAAAAGTGATCATAGTTTTTGTCTGATAAATGTATTGCAATTGTAGTTTGCCTTCTTTTTCTCAGTCCATTTATGCATCTTGAGAACATTCCCCAATCCCATTCTAACTTATGATGCTATAATACAGACGTGCAACCAAACATAGGCCAATTTTCTGTATTGTAAATATGATGTGTGTGTTTTTCCGTAAGCCTCAAGATGCTATTTTTATACTGGAAATGGAATTTGTTTTGGAACCCATATGAATTATTTCTGTAATATGATGTAATTTTACTGCATTAATGCGGTAAGGGATATGCAGTATCGTTTGGCAAAGAACAGGCGAGCACTGTCTCGGTCGTGAAGATGACGTCAGAACGAGCGCGCGGGAGGAAGTATCAATACTTTACGGTGAAACGCGAGAGTGAACGCACATGGGAGTTGCGTGTACAGTGCAAAGCTGGGCTTATGTGAAGCGAAGTTGTTAACTGCATGGTGCGAAGAGCGAGACTAGTGCGGCTAGATGCACGAGGCTCCAGCAATATCGACTCCCTGCCAGACAGTTGGTCGTAAGTGTGCCCGTATTATTATATAGAACAACAGGGTCGTAGTCAACGACAGCGAAGATGGCGTCTCAACATCTGCAAAGAAGTGTAAGACTTTTTTGGTTTTGAAATATTGTGAGGCATTATCTAGCGACATTCTTCTTATCCAACTCTATTTCAACAAGTGTTATATGTACAAACCTAAATCCTCAGTCTATATCCTGTGTCAGTGCTACCCATATAGATTCCAAGTCCTTTCCAATTATTGAATACTCCAGTGTCGTTGGTTAAAATTAAATGAACTGTAACGAAAGACAGTTATAGCCAGTATCGGTAGATCGTTTAAAAACAACTGAACGTAACTATTAATCAGACCTCAGTAAATGAACTGCTCGGTTCGATAACAATAATATACAGAGGCACAGTCATTCCTGCTGTTCAAATTAAAAGTAATCTAAAGCAACTTCAATGAAAGTGTTCCTGAAAATATAAAATCTCATTAAAAGAAAATGTTAAATTTGCATCTTTCAATTTTATGCTAACTGTTATAGTTTTGCTGTGAGTTCGCTTTCTTCGCATTTCGGCGTTGTAAATCTGTTGAAAGTCAATAGTTGTTTATTCAGTTCAGTAATTTCTAAGTCAAAAACAATACTTCTACGTAAGTAGCTTGAAATTCCTGAAATCTTGTGAATATGTGTAAGTTGCTCTAAGGTTACATGAATTATTGCTGTAACAGAAGGGCTACCTATAGTTAACCATTTTCAATAACGAGTTTTGATACTTATTCGAAATTAGTATATTTGAATTTATTGGCAGCACAAAACAAATGCTTTAATTTCTCATTATTATTACGCAAAGCGTTGTGTTGTTGGAAACTTGTGTGCGTAACTTCTGTTATCACACATGCAGTCAGTCAGAAAACTACGTACTCATTGCTTTTCGCATTATTCTTTGGATAATGAACAGAAAATCCCCGTTTTGCCTGGCCACCGTGTTGATTATCTTCTGAATTGTCAGCGGAGTTTGTTGTGGGTTATGTGAGTTACATGGTACCTCTTTTTGTTTCGTCATTTACATGTGTGATGACACGTTTAAATTCATTAATCAGAATTAAAATAAGTGGAAAATAAAGTAAGTGGAATAAGTTCTTCATTAGGAAAGCCTTTGTATACTTCTATCCACTTACTTTTCCTATAGCCAAAGGCGATCACCGTCAAAATTTCTCATTAATCGATTAATAAGGATTATTTTTCCCTCGTTCTGTTTGGGAGTGGAACAGGGAGAGAAGATGCTAGTTGTGGTAAGAGGTACCCTCCACCACGCACCGTATGGTAGATTGCGGAGTATGTATTATACACTCTCTACATGGTCATAATTTACTCTATTACACTCTGTTTCTAAATGTATAACAGGCAATAATTGATCAGCAGATGACAATGAAGTTGCGAACTCTCCAGAACTAATAGTTTACACTTAATATTACGACGGATACGCAACTCGAGACAATTTCAAACATTACTTTAAGTCTCATAAAAAAGGGAGTAGAAAAAATGTACCTACGTTATCAGCAACGACCGAGCACCGTGAGATAATATAATTTATATTTTATTCCAAGATGACGCACAATTGCACCACATTGAGGTGACAAGTCATGGGATACCGATATACACATAGATGACAGTACAGGGTTGTATCGCGTACACAAAGCATAAAAGGTCAGTGCATTGGTGGAGCTGTCTGTATTCAGGTGATTCACGTTAAGGGTTTCCGTAATGATTATGGCTGCAGGGCCAGAATTAACAGACTTCAAACGCGAATTGCTTGTTTGAACTAGATGCATAGGACGTTCCACTTCGGCAAGCGCTAGGGAATTCGATGTTCCAAGATCCACACTGTCAAGACTGTGGCGAGAGTACTAAATTTCAGAAACTACCTCTCACCACTGATAACGCAGTGCCAAACGGCCTTCACTTAACGACCGATAGTAGCTGCGCTGCGTAGCGTTGTCAGTGCTAACATAAAAGTAACACTGCGTGAAATAATCGCAAAAATGAATGTGGGACGTACGACGAATGCAGCCGCTACAACAGCATGGCGAATTTTTTCTGTGGCAGCACAATATCATCTGTAGCGCCTCTCCTGGGACTCGTGTCCATATTGGTTGAACCCTATGAGACTGAAAAACCGTGACCTGGTCAGAGGAGCCCGGATTTCAATTCATAAAAGCTGATGGTAGGCCCGAGTGAAGCGCAGACCACACGAAGCCCTGGACGCAACTTGCCAACAAGGCACTGTGTAAGCTGATGGTGGCTCCATGGTGTGAGGTGTTTACATAGAGTAGACTGGGTCCCCTGTCCCAAATGAACCGATTATTGACTGGAAATTACGTTCGGTTACTTGGAGACCATTTGCATCCATTCATGGACTTCACTTTCCCAAACAACGAATCATGTCACCGGGCCACGGTCGTTTGTGATTGGTTTGGAGAATTCAAGCGAATAATTTGGCAACCCAGATCACTCGACATGAATCACATCGATCATTTATGGAGCATATTCGAGAGGTCAGTTCGTGTAGAACATTCTGCACCAGCAATACTTTCGCAATTATGGATGGCTATAAAGACAGCACGTTTCAGTATTTCTGTAGTGGAGTTCCTACGACTTTTTGAGTCCATGCCACGTCGAACTGCTGCACTGCACCGTGCAGAAGGAGCCTCGACACGATGCGTTACGTCTGTGTGAAACGAATCACGAGGAGATCAGGCATCTGTTACACAAAATCAGCAAATAAATCTGATTTATTGCTGGAAGTCCCTTGTTAAAGTTAGGACTCGCTCCATGTAATATTGTTATGGATGACAATTGACAAGAAGTATATTTTTTCTGGAAGACTATAAAAGAAATATTAAAATGGGAGACAATAACGCAATCTCTCTTGCAGGTTTGCTGATACAAGCACACGGACAGCGGTGTAAGGCTTTTGTTGTTTGCAAAATAACATTTCTAGCTATGAGACACAAACTGTTAATTAAAATTTACAAACTGGAAGAGACCTGCTCAAAAAACAGCTTACATTATCTACGAGCGCAAAAAGAAACCAACTTCCAAGAAACGTTCCAATTTAACGTAAAAAACTTACTGAGAACAATCATTCCAGTACGTTTCATTATCTTTAATTAACATAATAATACAGACAATTGGCTAAGGAGGATTCATCAAACATCTGGTGACGGAAGGTAACTTAAACCGAAGTTACACACCCGAAACTTAATTAACAAAAATAATAAAAAAAACGAAACAGATATGGAAAATCATGCTGATATCCTCCTCCTTTCGCGGAATCTTCGTGTCGTGTATTTGACAAAACTGAAGAACGTGGTAGGTGTTCCGGATTCCATGTTCAGCGATAGTTATGACTTTAGTCTCGGTACTGTTCTCTGTCCTTTAATTACTAAAGTTACTGCTCCAATTCGCAGAAGCACCGTTATGCGTGTTTTGTTTGGTTATGAGTTTGATTTGCGCACTGGGAAGTTTCGAATACGGTTGCGTGACAGTGTTTGCCAAGTGAAACAGCAGGCCGATATCTGCAATTGGTAGTTGTGCTGCTTCAGTTATCTCTTCGAAGAATTGAAATTGCTAAGTTCATTTTTTGATTATTTGCAGATAAATGTCTGCAATCATGGTACACACCGAAATTTCCGCGCCCAGCACGGCAGAATGCCGCTGTAGAAGTCAAAACCAAATGGTACAGTCCGAGCATAGAATGCCGTCCGGTAATGCAGTCTCTGTATCTGAATGGCAACAACGCTACAACAATCAATTATGAGTTGGTATGAGTGAACAACAAGAAAGTGCTACCGTATGACATAGTTGTTGGGTGGCGAACAGTCTTCCAGTGTAGTAAAACAAGTCAGAATGACAAAGAACGAAATGAATAACAGTCAATCTTGAGAAGAAGCACTGGTGTTCGTCGACCGGCTTATCAGAATGGAGGCGATGGTGGAAAAAGGGAAAGTTAGTCACGCATCAGCTTTCAACAATCCGTACGACAATTTGAATATAACAAATGTCGCCGCCTGCTGGGTTTCGCGACTGCTCTCGTCTTTTCAAGAAGTCCGTCAAACCGATGCGGCAGCGGACATGTTGCAACTGTGTCAGACCGATTCAGATGACTTCTTTAGCTGTCTGCCACGAAAGAGTGCTGGGTGTAGCACTGTGACCCCCTAAGCTAAAGAGCAAAACGAGCAGTGGAAACATGTGAATTCAGCCCCACAAAAGAAGGTGAAGACCCAATCATCATCTGAGAAAGTGATAATGCTTTTTGGGACTTACATTGTACTGGCAAAATATGCACGGAAGGGGAGAAACTGTTACAAGAGCGTAGTACCTAAATCTCCTGACGAATTTCCGAGAAGTTGTTAGGTCGAAAGCTGTCGGAGGGGTCGTTTCTGCTCCACAACAACGTCCAAACTCATTGTATGCAGGACATAATCATAATCACACACGCTGCTTCTCTGGACTGTCACATTTTACCCTGTCCCCGTATTATGGCATGGTACTCACTGCCTTGCTCCTCTTCCTCAGATTAAGATACCATTGCGTGGTAGGCATTTCCAGAATGACGACGAAGTGATCTTAGATGTGAAATAGTCTCTGAACAACCAAAATGCAGACGTTTGGAAACGTAGCCTCCATCGAGTCATTCGTAATTGGGAAAAATATTTTGGTTTGAAGATCGAATATATACAGAAGGAATGACCGAATCACATACTTTCATGGTCATCGGTTGATTTTTTTCTTTTTCTGTATAATTAAAACTTTGTGTCTACCCTTCGTATGGAAGACAGGTGACAACTACCACGGCAAGTACAGGGTAGCAACATTATTGCTGACACCGAGAACGCTCCTCTTCAGTAGTTCCTGATACTTCCAAGTAAGATATGTGGACAACTATACTGATATGAGATTTATGAATATTAAAAGATTATTAACATTTGTGATATGCACATAAAATTCCCATTGCCTCTCGGCGTGTCCAACACCCAGTGAAACAAAGTAAGGTATAATTCGCCCTAAGACGCTATTAAATTTTATTAATGTTGAATAAATGTGTACATGATTTCGTGGGCATCGAATGTTGAGATGCAGTCCAATATGAGGAACTCTGGGGATTATAGGCTTATCTAATTTTGCAATAACTCGTGGACACTCATGTACTCCTTCACCCGAAAGCTTTCTTTCAGTGATACTACGGGAGGAAATGTTCTAAACATTGGCGGAGGAATCGTGGCCCGCGATTAGGCAATTGGCACAACGAGAATAGATAAACTGAATGCAAGGAAAAACATTACGAAAAATATCACGTAACTCCAAACTGGAAACAGATGAATGTAGACTCATCTTATTCAACATCGCGTGGTAATCATTGCAGTTTGCACAAAGAGAATCACAACCGCCGTTCCTTTCAAGATCTATCGCTGCACTACAGACAAAAATTAACCTTCCAAAATAACCAATAACGTCACACGATGGCCATATCTCATTTTGATCTGTAGATGCCAGGTGACTTACCGCCTTTGAGGTATGAAACATTTAAAACTATACACTTAATGGCGAGAGACCAAGCAGAATAGCAGATACTTTTGTGGGTGAGAGTTTAATTTAATCTAAACACGCTATGGTAATCTCCCCACTTTTTACACTGCCTCACTACATATTTTACTCACCATCATTGTGTGGCATGGAGACCCATTCCTATCGTCTATGCACATGACGGCCGACCTGTGATCGCAGATGATGAACATTGCACGTAAGAGTATTTAACGTAATTTTACACACGGTGGGTGCATCTGAATATTCTATAAAATGAATCAGAAACCACCCAGTACAGATGTACCCGCTTCTTACAGATTACACGGGTGATGATAGTAGACCATCGATCTTATAAATTTCATCTTAGATTATACTGTAAATTAACACACGCTTCATAACGTATTAACTAAATCTTAAACTTAGGAAAGACAACATTATGAATTAGCTCTAAAGTAAGAACGGAACCCACGTGGCTCAACGATCAGTCCAGAACATAGTGAGCGCAAAAGGTCTTCTGAAATTTAGTTAGAATAACTAAACGAATGAAATTCAACGTGATTACGCAATTAAGATCGCCGATACCATTACTCGAGATATAGTCATGTAACGATTGATCGCTACGTACAGTCAATGTTCAAAAGTCCAGCTCGGTGCCAAGATTCGTCTCTCACTTTCGGAGCTCCAGAGCATTGTGTTCCCTTTCCTTTGTGCGCTCAACCGTCCCCGCTTCCCGAAGGGAATGCAGCGGAAATTTGTATCTGTCACCAACCCTGCACCACGTCACCTGTTTCTTTGACGCCTCACATTCCTCCTGCAATAGTGCAGCTACTAAGTTGGTAGCAAAACCCAGCACCTTTCTGTCTCTGCCTTTGACGAGCGATCTTAAAATCAGTCAGACTTCCAGAAATACTCAAAATCCACACCAGGAAGTGGAAATATAAGTGGGTGGAACTGCATCATAATTAAGTAAATGGCACCACATTTGCGTTCTCGCTTGCCAAAGGCTCTAAATGTTCAGCAACATATAAAAGGAACCCTAATTGTGAAAGACACTCAGAGCCACCGATTGCTGTACGTTACATTATTATGCAGATTAAACTAGATGAAAGGCGATAAAGACTACAATTTGAATGAAGGCGAGCCTACTTGACCCAATTCAAGTGAAAGAAATGGAGGAAAATTATGTGTGTGAGAGACAACTGACAGCAATTTACGCATTAAAAGATTGGATTGTGCCAGACTACCGGCTTATCAACGGAACCTGAATCTGACCGCCACTGCCTTGCACGTAGTTTCACTGCTACGTCTCATTTCTCTTATTTTTTCATCAAGCGTTGCTGTCTTGCAGGAATATTGAAAGAAACGTAAGATTACGACGAAGAAAATGAAAACATATCACACTCTGCACGACTAGAAATCCGTCACTCTGTCTAGAATGTGGCAAAGAAACCAAGCGAAACAGTGAAGAGCAATTGGATTCTGATACGTGAGGATTTGGGTTCAAATCATCTACCGACCACGCCATTTTAGAATACCCGCTGTTTCTCTCCTAATCACTTCTTGAAAATGCCACGATTAGATCTTAAACAGCTGGAGGTTAAGTCCTTTCTTTACTCTCGTGTTCTCTCTCCAGTGATCTATGACACGATAAAATCTGATGTTTCTTCCTCGCTTGTGAAAATCCTTCCACCATTTGCATACACAAATTGGAATTATGAAATGAAAACGCAAGCATTCTGTAAGTAAATGTACTAAGAAGACCACTTTTGGTATTGTTTTCCAATCGTAAAATTAAAACACAAGCTAAAACCTTTATTAATGTAAAAACCCCAAAGTAGAAACGTAATAATTCCCTGCGAGGTGAGGGAAAATCCTTGCAATGAATTAATTGCAAGAGAAGTGTACACTTGTAAGATCACACGCAGCCCTACATTTCTGGTCACAAAGTAGCACAAGCAAGTCCGCCTTAGCGCACTGTGCCTCGCCAACCACTCATAAGTACTGTAAGACAGCAACACAGTAATGCAATTCCTAAAAACCAAACCTAAAATGTTGAGGCCTAACACGGAGTACAGTGGTGTAGCGATAAGACACGGAACGCACTGTCGGGAGAAGACGGTTCAAATCCCCGTCTGGTTTAGCGTTGTTTCCTTAAATGTCTTAAGACGAATATCTAAATCATTCCTACAAATATTACATGGCCGCATTCCTTTCCCAGCTCTCCGCAAGCCGATATTGTAATTTGTCTCTTATGACTCGTCGTCGACAAGTCGTTATGCCTCCAACTTTCTCCTTCCGAGGTCCAGTAGACGTTTCACAGTTCTGTAAGCCTGCCCCCATGATTTATCTGCCTGCTGAGAGCTGAACTACCGTATCGATGTATTGACATTTACTGCGATTCCAGCCTTAGGCCACCTGTTTCGTCCCTGGGAGGCTGGCAAATCATGGTGTGCGTTAGATGGAATTCTTTCGTGTGGCGGAGACAACACTACCACGTTGGTGGATGACAAACTGATCCATTCGCTTTCCTGCAAGACACAGTTCGCTGCAAAACGTCGGACACACATGGTGTATCACAAATAATCATTCGATTTGGCACGTCGATATTTCTGAAACTAATAAACATATACTATGAATTTTGTTTTTTGATGAACGAGAAACTCAAAAAACATATATTTTTCATACTTTTTTATAGATGCTCAATATGCCCTCTTGAGATGCACGGCATATGTCAGAGCGGTATTCAAATTGTTCCGACACTGCAAGCGAGCATGCCTTGGGTTACAGCTTCCACAGCTGCTGTTATGCGATGTCCCAGTTCATTTGTTGTTGATAACGAAGCCACATAAACACAGTCTCTTATAAGCCCCCACAAGAAGTAATCACATACAGTCAGGCCCGGTGACCTTCGAGGCCAGTAATGTAAGGCTGAATCATTTGGTCCAGTGCAACCGATCCATCTTTCAGTAATCCTTTGATTTAAAAATCCTCGCACTTCCAGATGCCAGTGTTGCGCTACCCTATCCTGTTGGTCGTTCGAATCAGTCTCCAACTGTTGGAAAAGGAAGTTCTTAAGCATATCGAGATATTTGCTTCCTGTAACAGAGTTCTCGGCAATGAAAAATGGACCATACACCTTTTCCCGTGAAACTCCACAAAACACATTAAATTTTGGAGAGCTACTCTCATGTTGTACAACTTCGTATGGTTGCTCCGTAAGGCACATTCTCATTGCGATGGTTCACCTTTCCATTTAAATAGAATGTTGCCTCGTCACTAAACACTAAGCGTGGAAGAAAACTTCATCCTCCATCTTGCCAAGAATGAAATCACAGAACTGCACACGTTGTTTCTCACCTTCACGAAGAGCTTGCAGTAGCTGAATTTTGCATGGTTTCATGGGTAAATCTAAACGCAACACGCTGCAGTCGGACATATAGGGCATGCTTAGCTGTCGAGCTGCACGGCGAACGGATGTCTGCGGACTGCTTGTGAAACTATGGCGGATGCGTTTGACGTCTGTGGCAGACACCTGGGATCGGCCTGGCGATTTACCTTTACACAAAAAACCTGTTTCTCGGAATTATTAACGCCATCTAATGCTCTGTGCCGTACGACGATCCGCACCTTACCTAGTACGAAAGTCACGCTGAAGAGTTATTACAGAGCCGCACTGCGCAAAACGTAGAACCCAGAACGCTTTCTGTTGTCCCGACACCATTTTTATTAGAACTGCAGTGAACGCTCACTGCTGCTACCTAGCGGGAACCATGTAAAACTCGATAGTTTGCTCTTTCCAACAGCACATTGTTCGAGCACGTATCTCAAATAACGTAATAGTTATGAATTTTTTAAATCGGATGATTCTTTTTGATACACCCTGTATTTCTCACAGCTGCGTGGAACAGCTGCACAAACGGGAGCTAACGACTACCTGAGAGTGTAGAACCGATACTAACCTGGTCACAGAAACAGATTTTTGTAGGCTATAATGATGATAAGCGATAAAAATTTGATCACTGAATACCGACAGAGGTCAGTGAGGAGAAACTGATTGATGATAGAATGCGATGCGTGTGTCCACATACCGTGCCTGAAAAACAGGGTGCTCCAAAGTGTGAATACTTGTTACAGTTGTCAAGAATATGAAGAGAAGATGAAATGTGTACCGCGACTACTAAGAACCAAGAAGGTATCATCAACGTTGTATGCAAAGCAACTGCAATAAAATTTTGTAACTCAGGGATTCACAGTCACGACCAATAACAGGAATTACGGTATTCATTCGGTTAAATGAAATGGCGCCAGGGAGTGTTCTTAAAGCTATCTGCCATCCGTAACACAAGTCGCTTTCTGTGTTTTCGAAATGATCGTGAATTAGTAAGTTCTGTGGTGTTGGGAGTAGTATTCAAACAGCAATTCAAAAATTTTATTGTAAAATTTGAACAAGTTGACTATTAGTGATTCCTTAACTTTAGCTCAAATGCTTCCAAAGTATCTGAAAATATTAGATTGCCGAACAGTATTGACTGGACCCTCACTGCCCTACTCTTGAAACACGAACACTATCTGATCAAAATCAGAGAAATTTCTCGGGTGCTGGGACGGTCGGCGGTGCTCCTGTGAATACATTAGCAGAGTTACGGCTACTACCTAATCACGCACACTGCCCGATTACGATATCGCGTGACCTGCCGTGGATCGCTGCCACGGGAGGCAAGTTGCAATGCTAATTTTCGTTGGTGTTGCTAAGTCCTCCTTAATTACCCCAGCTATATTGATTTCAAAGTGAAATTACGATCACAAACGGAATACGGTATAAGCAAGGTTGACATTGAAAGATGAAACGTTAGGTGGCTGTGACATCACACCCATGCTGTCTATCACGATGCACCACAAAGTTAAAGAACTACGCTGTAGGCAGAAAGCCTTCGCTCTGCATCCAAGCACGTGTAGAAATAAACCTTAGATACAGAATAAAGCCCTTCCACTCGATTCTCTAGCCTAGATCGAGGTAACACAGTGATGCTCTATTTAAGGGTTCGGCAGGAACCTGTAACAGAAAGTAACAAATATCGAAATTTCGACCAAACAAAATGACGATATATCTATTGTGATGAGTAGAACGAGCAGGGAAAAATTTCTGACCTCACTTCTGGTCACAGTATCTCATGGCCTACTTTAAACACTCTTGACTGTGATTTTTGAGTCGCGTGGCGATATTTCTATTTCTTTGGTGCTTTACAAGAGGTGGAGCTACAAGGTGGCTTTGGTCCCGCATATCACAGTAACAACACTGAAAGACTATTAGATTGCGCAACAACATTCAAAAGTGATATATACTATGAAACATTTTCTGGTCGAAGAAGAAAGGAGAATCTCTTACGCAAAAAGAGAATCAATCAGTAAAGAAAGTTATCGCGAAGAAAAACTTTCCATATTACCGTGTTCTGAAATGTTTTTTGTTTTGTTTAACTGGTATACCACGACGATTGCTTTCATCACACGTTTCAGGGCACTGTACTTCATCTATAACAGAATTGTCCAAGCTTTACTACAAGGCTGAATAAAATTTACCCATAGTGTTTCCCACAGGTCTGTTGTAAGCTTACCTGTCCGTCGCTGACATAGAAGACTGCAAACCTTCTTTCCTTCCCGTCTGGGCAAGCTGTGCAGTGACTGGAGTACATGTAAAGCTTACTGGGACAGGGTAAATGCTAGCTACAATGAAGTCGATAATTCGATCGTAATATTGGCATTTTAATTTGATATTCCCCACAACTGACAAAATTTACAAAAAAATGTGAATTTCTTTGTCCACCCATACACTCCTGAGAATGGTGCATTAACAATTTGCTATTACGCGCCCCTATTACCGGCAGCTGCGTTGATAAATACTCGGCACCTCGCAAGGATAACTTCTAGATCGAGAATATTAGGTAAGTTGTTGGAAGTGGTTAGGCGTTGGTGAAAATCTCGCTTCTGAGCACACAAAGAGCTCTAACCGCAGAACTCTGCACGGAACACGCGTTGGTACAATGCTGCGATACAGACCGTATATCTCCCTTCGAAGACGATGGCCAAGACGCCGTCTCCAAGTCAGTACCGCTCGATGGCTGAAGGCGATGTCCTTCCACAATTCTCTCGTCTCCCACGCGTAGGAAAACGCCGTGGAAGAATACTCAGTTTCGGCCAATGTCGAAAGCTCTATCATCGCCGAAATCCCTCCACTGAGATCTACCCAATGATCGAGTAGGTCATAACGCCCCTAGGCAACCGAAATTCCCGTCTTCGACACGTGTTGCCCAGCACAGGTGGCTCCGGATGCCGGGCTGTCCCCAAAAGCTCCGTATTGTCCAGCGTTTCCGGTGAGCGCCACCTGCCGCCCATGGCGGCCCGGAGAGCTACGGCCATCTGCAGACTTTACATTGCACAATCCTCAACTTCCGATACTTTTCACCAACGCTTTCAGTTAGTGGTTCAATCATGGAGACATGCAGGGTGTACTGCTCGAGAGTGCCTCATATTTATCATAATTCAATAGTGTCATGATCGGATGCCCTGGCCAGTCCCTTTATTGTAAATACTAATGTTGGTAGGCTAATGTGTAAGTGCCCATGTCCTGACACCTTACACTGTCAATCTTCAGAATTTATTTACTTAGTGTTTTGTGTGAAAAATTTGGAAAATTTTGAATTAACTGAAAAATGTAATTGAACTATAGGTACCTGGCTTTAACACCAGGCGAAATATGTAATTTTAGTTTGTACAGTAATATAGAGTCAGTCATTACAGAGAAGTCTACCACTAACAATATGCGCCATCTGACTCATCTTTCGCTTACAACAAAACGTAATCTATACCCCTAAATAATTGCGTTGTCCCAGAAACTTTGCTATATCCTATCATCCAGTGCAGCTGGCAGGGAGAGAAATTAATACACAGATCTACAGCTGGTCGGAGTGTCTGTAGGACTCCAACGTTGTTGATAGCAATGTCGGAAGCGAAAGAACCATTTCACTCTGCATCCTCAAAACCTGTTTATTTTCGATTACCTCATTTGTGTAATTACGAATGTGTAGAGCCGGCGGTAGGCATAAAACGCCGTCCGCAATTGTGTTGAATGCTTTCTCAGAAAATTATTTCGAACAATTACACTCAATCTCATTAATTAAGGATAATGCAGATACATGGTGAAAGAACGCTCTGGTGGGCGGTTTGCGGGTTTAAGTCGCCTCGGGATATGACCATGCAGTGTATTTGGCCTGCGGTCATCGAATTGTGGCGCTAGCAGCAGTCCACATACGCATTGGTGTCATGGTGCATCTCAGAGTATGGTGCAGCTAGTAAGTGTGCAAACGTTTTCAGACAAGCTAATGGTGACTGTGTGTTGAAAATGGCTCAAATAACACATAGTGGTCACGTTATGAGGGGTATAATACTACGGCGATTGGAGGCTGGTCAAACACAGTAGGTCGTAGCACGGGCCCTGCGTGTGCCACAAAGTGTGATCTCAAGATTATGGCAACGATTCCAGCAGACAGGAAACGTGTCCAGGCGCTACAGTACTGGACGTCCACAGTGTACAACACCACAAGAAGACCGATATCTCACCATCAGTGCCCGCAGACGGCCACGGAGTACTGCAGGTAGCCTTGCCCGAGACCTCACCGCAGCCACTGCGCAGCCACTTGAGTCTTCCGAAACAGTCTACAGACGACTGAACAGACATGGTTTATTCGCGCAGAGACCTGCAAGGTGCATTCCACTGACCCCTGGTCACAGGTGAGCCCGTAAGCCTGGTGTCAAGAACACAGTACATGGTCATTGGAACAGTGGTCCCAGGTTATGTCCACGGACGAGTCCAGATATAGTCTGAACAGTGATTCTCGCCGGGTTTTCATCCGGCGTGAACCAGGAACCAGATATCAACCCCTTAATGTCCTTGACAGGGACCTGTATGGAGGTCGTGGTTTGATGGTGTGGGACAGGATTATGATTGGTGCACGTACACCCCTGCATGTCTTTGACAGAGGAACTGTAACAGGTTAGGTGTATCGGGACGTCAGTTTGCACCAGTATGTCCGCCTTTTCAGGGGTGCAGTGGGTCCCACCTTCCTCCTGATGGATGATAACACACGGCCCCACCGAGCTGCCATCGTGGAGGAGTTCCTTGAAACAGAAGACATCAGGTGAATGGAGTGTCCTACCTTTCCTCCAGACCTAAATGCCATCGAGCACGTGTGGGATGATCTCGGTCGACGTAACGCAGCACGTCTTCAAACCCCTACGACATTTCAGAAGCTCCGACAGGCACTGGTGCAAGAATGGGAGGCTCGACCACCTGATCCAGAGTACGCCAACCCGTTGTGTGGCCTGTGTACGTGTGCATGAGGATCATATCCCATACTGATGTCGGGGTACATGCGCAGGAAACAGTGGCGTTTTGTGGCACATGTGTTTTGGGACGGTTTTCTCAACTTATCACCGATAACCGTGGACTTATAGATCTGTGTCGTGTGTGTCCCCGTGTGCCTATGCTATTAGCGCCAGTTTTGTGTAGTGTTACGTTATGTGACTCCACATTCTGCAGTTATCCTTAATTTATGAGCATGAGTGTAGTTCAGAAGCCCACTCGTGTAAATGTTTACGAAAACATACTTGACTTGTTAGCAACAAATAATTCAGAACAAATAGAGTGTATCATGAAGACTACAGAGATTAGTGACCAGAAGTCGATTGTAGCGAGTCTGAATACCGTAGTATCCAACCCCACAAAAAATAACCACAAAGTACATTAATTTAGAAAAGCAGATGAAAATTCGCCAGACGCCTATCTAAGAGATAGTGGCCATTCCTTCTGATCTAACAATGTAAGGGTGGAACAAATATAATTAAGCTTAAGAGAAATTGTATCGATGAAAATTGAGAGATATGTATCACCTAAATTAATAAGTTTTGGTACTGATCCCCCATGGTGCACTAAACAGGTCAGAAAATTCTCACGGAAGCAACGAAAACAGCATGCCAGATTTAAAAGAACGCAAAATCCACAAGACTGGTGAAATTTTACAGAAACACGAAATTTAGGGTGAAATTCAATGCGAAATGCTTTCATTAGTTTCCACAACGAAACTCTGTCTCGACATCTGTCAGAAAACACAGTGAGATTCTTGTCATGTGTAAAGTACACCAGCGGCGAAACCCATTCAATACCTTCTCAGCGGGCTAACAATGGTGACGTACGGCTGACAGTGCTGCTACAGCAGAGTTACTATACAGGGTGGTTCATTGATAGTGACCGGGCCAAATATATCGCGAAATAAGCATCAAACGAAAAAACTACAGAGAACGAAACACGTCTAGCTTGAAGGGGGAAATCAGATAGAGCTATGTTTGACCGGCTAGAAGGCGCAGCCATAGGTGAAACGGATATCAACTACTTTTTTTTAAATAGGAACCCCCATTTTTATTACATATTCGTGTATTAAGTAAAGAAATATGAATGTTTTAGTTCGACCACTTTTTTCGCTTTGTGATAGATGGCGCTGTAATAGTCACAAACGTACAAGTACTTGGAATCACGTAACATTTCACCAGTGCGGACGGTATTTGCTTCGTGATACATTACCCGTGTTAAAATGGACTGTTTACCAATTGCGGAAAAGGTCGATATCGTGTTGATGTATGGCTATTGTGATCAAAATGCCCAACTGGATGTGCTATGTATGCTGCTCGGTATCCTGGATGGCATCATCCAAGTGTCCGGACCGTTCGCCGGATAGTTACGTGTACAGTTGTGCCACTGGGCACAAGAGAAACTACGGGACGATGACAGATTTTTTTCACGCGTTCTATTTAGCGACGAAGCGTCATTCACCAACAGTGGTAACGTAAACCGGCATAATATGCACTATTGGGCAACGGAAAATCCACGATGGCTGCGACAAGTGGAACATCAGCGACCTTGGCGGATTAATGTATGGTGCGGCATTATAGGAGGAAGGATAATGGGCAGTGTATGCTCATTTCCTACGTAATGTTCTACCGACGTTACTACAAGATCTTTCACTGCATGACAGAATGGCGATGTACTTCCATCATGATGAATGTCCGGCACATCGCTCGCGGCCGGCCGCGGTGGTCTAGCGGTTCTGGCGCTGCAGTCCGGAACCGCGGGACTGCTACGGTCGCAGGTTCGAATCCTGCCTCGGGCATGGGTGTATGTGATGTCCTTAGGTTAGTTAGGTTTAAGTAGTTCTAAGTTCTAGGAGACTTATGACCTAAGATGTTGAGTCCCATAGTGCTCAGAGCCATTTGCACCGTTTGCACCATAGCACGCGTGCGGTTGAAGCGGTATTGAATAGCATAATTCATGCCAGGTGGATTGGTCATCGAAGCATCATACCATGGCCCGCACCTTCACCGGATCTGATGTCCCCGGATTTCTTTCTGTAGGGAAAGTTGAACGATATTTGCTATGGTGATCCACCGACAACGCCTGACAACATGCGTCAGCGCATTGCCAATGCATGAGCGAACATTTCGGAAGGCGAACTACCCGTAGTTGAGAGGAATGTCGTTACACGTAATGCCAAATGCATTGAGCTTGATGGACATCATTTTCAGCATTTATTGCATTAATGTGGTATTTAAAGGTAATCACTCTGTAACAGCATGCGTTCTGAGAAATGTTAAGTTCACAAAGGTACATGTATCACATTGGAACAACCGAAATAAAATGTTCAAACGTACCCACGTTCTGTGTTTTAAATTAAAAAACCTACCTGTTACCAAATGTTCGTCTAAAACTGTGAGCCATACGTTTGTGACTATTACAGCGGCTTCTATCACAAAACGAATAAAGTGTTCCAACTAAAACATTCATATTTCTTTACGTACTACACGAATATGCAATAAAAAATGGGGGTTCCTATTTTAAAAAAAAACGCAGTTGATATCCGTTTGACCTATGGCAGCGCCATCTAGCGGGCCAACCATAGCGCCATCTGGTTTCCCCCTTCGAGCTAGACAAGTTTCGTTCTTTGTACTTTTTTGGTTTGACGCTTATTTCGTGATATAGTTGGCCCGGTAACGATCAATGGACCTTGTATACGGTTTTCCGAAACTCGTTGACTAAAGAGGATGAAGTAAATATTCCAGATTTTGAATCTAGAACAGCTGCCAGCGTGATTAACTTAGAAGTACATATACTTGGAGTAGTGAAGTAGCTTAAATCATTTATTAAAGGCAAGGCTTTCGGTCAAGATTCCCCCCTACCTTTTATAAATCCCTCCAAATCCTTGAACGCCATGCTCTCTGCCTCGCCTATTGCATCCGTCTCCCCTCCCCCACGCGGATCCTGTACGATCTCATCCCCTTCCCCCACCTCCTCCTTTTCCTTGAAAGGATGTGGATCCTGTACACCTCCCGCAGACTCAATCCTCCTCACCTGCTTGTCTCGCCCATCGTCTCCCTACCCCGCCCGCTGCCGCACCTGTATTCCCACGTCCCACCCGGTCTCCATCTCTCCACCCTCCTTACCCTCTCCCAAGGTGGCTTCCGCCAGCTCCCCTTCCCTGATGATGTCCTCCTCCCCTCCATCTACCCCTTCTATCAACTTTGATCCTCCCCCCCCACTTCCTGTGTCCTTTCCTTTAGGCACCCTCCCTCCCTTCTCTTTCCTTTTCCCCCATCCCCCTTCCTCCTCCCCTCTTCCCCCAGGCATCCCCTCCCCCTTCCTCCCTCCCCCTCTCTCCCCTGCCCATGGAATCTCTGCTCTCCCCTCTCCCACTCCCCTTCCCCCTCCTCCTCTCTTGGCAGGTCCCCGGACTCGCACACGCTCAGTGAACATTCGCGCGCCGGAGATAATCGCCATCAGTGTCTTGTGTGTGTGTGCCTTCGTTTGTGTTTAGTGTTCTTTCGCCGTCACGCCACCACTGTTCGCGTGTGCCGTCGCCGTCATCCATGTTATGTGCGCCGTGTCAACAGGTTTTAGTGTTTTTTCTTGTCCAGCGTGAACGGCTTCATGTATCTTGGTTTTGTGTCTACAACTTTTACCCGCCATTTTTATTGTATTATCTGTCACTACTTTATGTCATTTATTGTACCACTCGCGGCTGAAGAGCAGCGTACTATGCTGCTGACAGCCCACCTTTTTACAAGGTGTTTAAAATAACAATAAAGAAAAAATAACGGTCCAGATTGCATGCCTTTCAGAGTATGCTTATACAATAGCTCCGTATCTAACAATGATATATAACCGCTCGCTCATCGAAAGATCTGTACCTAAAGACTGGAAAGCTACAAAAGTCACACCAATGCACAAGAAAGGAAACAGGAGTAATCTGCTGAATTACAGACCCATTTCGGTAACGTCAATTTGCAGTAGGGTTTTTAAACATATTCTGTGTTCGAACATAATGGATTATCTCGAATTCAGGAAAAATCGTTCTTATGAAACACATCTAGTTCATTATCCTCACGAAGTAATGAGTACTCTTGAGAGGGGCTGTCAAATTAATTCCGTATTTTTAGATTTCGAGAAGGCTTTCGACGCCGTTTCTCACAAGCGTCTTCGAATGAAATTGCTTGCCCATCGAGTATCTTTTCGGTTGTACTGCTGGATTCGTGATTTCCTGTCAGGTAGGTCATAGTTCGCAGCAATTGACTGAACGGCATCGAGTAAAACAGAAGTAATATCTGGCGTTCCCCAAGGAAGAGTTACAGGCCCTCTGCTGTTCCTGATCTGCATCGCAGATAGTCTGAGGAGTCCTCTTAGACTGTTTGCAGATGATGTTACATACCGCCTTGTAAAGTCATCAGATGATCAAAACCAACTCCAAAATCATTTAGGAAAAATATCTGCATGGTGCAAAATTGTCAATTGACTCTAAACAGTGAAAAGTGTGGAGTTACCTACACGAGTATAGTTATTCACACGAGTACTACAAATTAAATTTCGATTACATGATACACCATACAAATCTAACGGCTGTAAATTAAACTAAACACTTAGGGATTTTAATTACGAATAATTTCAATTGGAACAATCACATAGATAAGCAAACTAAAGACTTAGAAAATGTAACAGATCGACTAAAGAGACTGCGAACACCACGCTTGTTCTTTCGCTTCTGGAGTAACGGTACTGTTCTGCGATGTGGGATCTGCATGAGATAGGACTGACAGAGCACATCAAAAAAGTTCACAGAACTGCAGCTCGCTTTGTATCATCGCAAAATAGAAGAGAGTGCAACTGACATTATGTGTGAATTAGAGTGGTAGTAATTGAAACAAAGGCATTTTTAGTGGCGGCAGAATCTTCTCGTGAAATTTCAATCACCGACTTTCTCCTCCGAATGAGAAAATATTCTGCTGGCTCGCACCTACAGAGTGACAAATGGTCGTCATGATAAAATGAGAGAAATCAGAGCTCGCAGAGAAAGATTTAAGTGCTCGTAGAGAAACAACTTGAAGGTGGTTCGATGAACCCTCTGCCACGCAATTGTGAATTGTAGAGTACTCATGTAGATGTAGACGTAGACGTCCCGCAGTGAAATGAAATTACTGAATATAAGATCGAAGTTTCTGCACTTGTCACAAGTAATTTTTATCCTTTTATTAATTTTCTTTCTCATTTAACGTCATCTTCATTTAGTGGACGATGTTCCACGTGTATGATTTTCTGGTATTTCCTCATTCTTGTGCGATATTCTCAGGCTACCACAATGTGTTTTCCATATGAAACCTAATAGAAAAATGCGTGACCTACGAAATAATACGACAGTAAATTGGAAAGAACAAGGCATGGAAGTGAAAACAGCCTACTTTTCGACGTACCACTCATTAATTTCATTGCATTTTGTTTCAGAGTTTCTCCGTCACAGAAGTTTGAATTCAGAAGGTCGTAAAAATATCTACGTATGGCAGCATTAACTTCTTCCTCACTGCAATCCACCAATCTCATTAGAACTGGTAATAGACACAAGACGCAGGATGCCAAATCTGGGACACAATTCAAACCCATTAAAGCTCCCATCGTCAAAGTTGGTTTGTGGCGAGAGGCAGTAATCAGAAGATTTTTTTAAAAACTCTCGGCCACTTCTCACAATTTTTAATTCAGTAGGTTTCATAATATTTAAATATGAAACCAAAGTTGTTAATTCTTGTATAATGTAGCCAATAAGACCTCCCAAAATGAACATTTCCTCTAGAGTAATCAGCTACCGCCCAATTCTGTTTCTTTTCCTTTTTTTCTGGATATAATAGATTGCCCTCGATGTTTAAGTAGCTGTACACATTTGGATTCAGTATGTACTTCAACGTGTCATTAATATGACTGACCTGCTCGTATAGCTTGACTTGCAGAGCGAGACAAGGAGGTGAGCCTATTAACGATCTGGTGCACAGGCCATCATGAGTGCCTTTTCTAGGCGCTCGGTTAGACAAATGCTGAGCTGGTGCCCCACTCACGCCTCAGAAACTCGACACGCAAACAGCTGAAATACGATCACATACACAGAACAAAGTTTACACGATTCACAGACGAGTGGCGCACACGACTTGTCTCCCAAAGCTGTCCTCAGAACGGAAGTGAAGACGTACATGGAGGTGGAGCTGGACGAGTTTTTTAACGTTACGATGAGGAAATTAACGTTTGATTACATACCATGAGTCTACAACCTGTACTCACGCATCCATGAAGTACATTCTCTTACATGTGAGACATTTTACTTGAAAGTCGCTTGCCCTGTCTCGCCGGATGAATACCATATTGCAGTGCGTGTATTATTCTGAATTACGACGCGAAGTTCTTTTGGAGATGTACGTGACCGCTCGCGCTAAGGGAGAAATCCGGTTTCGAGCCCCAGTCCGGCACAAATTTTCATTGTCATCATTCCATTCTGCAGCTGATGGTTGTCCGTATTCGAAATTCCGAATTCATTTAATGAATAAATGAAACTGTGTGGTCCAATAATAGTACACGCAGGACGTGGCACATGAAATGAACCCACTTAATATATAAATGCGCGCCGCCACAAATCCGACACCTTACAGCGGGCAACTAGGAAGTTGAGACCAACCTTCGCAAATAACACTCAGGTTGGAGCACTAAATTAAGAAACAATTCAGTACCTTTATAGCGGTGCACACCTAGCTTTCCTCCCTAGAGACAGAAGTGGGATCAATAACCATAAATCTGAGATGGAAACAGCCTCACTATCCCCACGCCTCCGTTCTCCGGGCGAACCATACCCTCCTAAGGCAAAGATGTTCTACTAGAGACCTATCGATCGCGCAATGCTTCAGCGTAGAGCGAGGATTCTGAAGCAGATCCTGTACAGGAGTCTCAGTTGCTAGGGGAGAGGACCCGCTGATATGAACTTCTGCGCCGAATGCCCTCGAATCTTTATAGCGGCGCGGCGACCTGTATCCCCCTCGCCCCCCCCCCCCCCCCCAATCTTTCAAGAATACCGCATCGCGACAATGAGTATCAAAGGGGTCCGAGGGCCCGTCAAGGTCCATCTCTTGAAAGAAATGACAGAGTTCGGAGCTAGACACTGCACTGTTACAGGAGATGCATTTGGCAGTGCTACCAAGGCTAGCACGTATCACTTCTATGCCTCTCATGGCGATCACCTTGACTGTACATTGTATTTTCGCGAATGCATCGCGGAGGAGATTGACCCACTTTTTTTAGGGCGCAATGAAATTTTTCACCCTGGAGGAAATTTTAACTACACTCCTGGAAATGGAAAAAAGAACACATTGACACCGGTGTGTCAGACCCACCATACTTGCTCCGGACACTGCGAGAGGGCTGTACAAGCAATGATCACACGCACGGCACAGCGGACACACCAGGAACCGCGGTGTTGGCCGTCGAATGGCGCTAGCTGCGCAGCATTTGTGCACCGCCGCCGTCAGTGTCAGCCAGTTTGCCGTGGCATACGGAGCTCCATCGCAGTCTTTAACACTGGCAGCATGCCGCGACAGCGTGGACGTAAACCGTATGTGCAGTTGACGGACTTTGAGCGAGGGCGTATAGTGGGCATGCGGGAGGCCGGGTGGACGTACTGCCGAATTGCTCAACACGTGGGGCGTGAGGTCTCCACAGTACATCGATGTTGTCGCCAGTGGTCGGCGGAAGGTGCACGTGCCCGTCGACCTGGGACCGGACCGCAGCGACGCACGGATGCACGCCAAGACCGTAGGATCCTACGCAGTGCCGTAGGGGACCGCACCGCCACTTGCCAGCAAATTAGGGACACTGTTGCTCCTGGGGTATCGGCGAGGACCATTCGCAACCGTCTCCATGAAGCTGGGCTACGGTCCCGCACACCGTTAGGCCGTCTTCCGCTCACGCCCCAACATCGTGCAGCCCGCCTCCAGTGGTGTCGCGACAGGCGTGAATGGAGGGACGAATGGAGACGTGTCGTCTTCAGCGATGAGAGTTGCTTCTGCCTTGGTGCCAATGATGGTCGTATGCGTGTTTGGCGCCGTGCAGGTGAGCGCCACAATCAGGACTGCATACGACCGAGGCACACAGGGCCAACACCCGGCATCATGGTGTGGGGAGCGATCTCCTACACTGGCCGTACACCACGGGTGATCGTCGAGTGGACACTGAATAGTGCACGGTACATCCAAACCGTCATCGAACCCATCGTTCTACCATTCCTAGACCGGCAAGGGAACTTGCTGTTCCAACAGGACAATGCACGTCCGCATGTATCCCGTGCCACCCAACGTGCTCTAGAAGGTGTAAGTCAACTACCCTGGCCAGCAAGATCTCCGGATCTGTCCCCCATTGAGCATGTTTGGGACTGGATGAAGCGTCGTCTCACGCGGTCTGCACGTCCAGCACGAACGCTGGTCCAACTGAGGCGCCAGGTGGAAATGGCATGGCAAGCCGTTCCACAGGACTACATCCAGCATCTCTACGATCGTCTCCATGGGAGAATAGCAGCCTGCATTGCTGCGAAAGGTGGATATACACTAGTGCCGACATTGTGCATGCTCTGTTGCCTGTGTCTATGTGCCTGTGGTTCTGTCAGTGTGATCATGTGATGTATGTGACCCCAGGAATGTGTCAAAGTTTCCCCTTCCTGGGACAATGAATTCACGGTGTTCTTATTTCAATTTCCAGGAGTGTATATACACGGCCGGAATGATGAACCCACGAATTTAACAACTTGCCATAATCTGCGTCTCATTATTCGCTATTTAGTCCTACGGGATACCTGGCAGGTACGGCGTGCTGACGACCCTGGATTTGTGTTTTACACGAGACATTCGGCATGTCGGTCGGACCGCATTAAGTCCCCCGTGGGATGATTGTTGCGGTGCTTGATGCAGAGCTCTGGCCTTGGGTGTTCTGTGACCATTGCGTGTACATGTGAATACTGCTGCATACCCTCCAGGAGGTTTGGAGGATTAGGGCACGATGGAATCTCAACAATGCATCTGCAGGATCCTGATTGTTGCCAACGTATCCATGAGACGTGGACGAGGTGCTGATGGCCTCACCAACCCTATGCATCAGTGACGGACTGGTGGCTGGAAAGTGACAAACCGACGCTCTGTAGTACATTCCTCACTTACAGCAGGGAGGTAGCCGATTGGTACAGACACATTACAGACTTCTACTCCATCATCCTTCGCGACCTTGATGGCCAGCCACCTTCGCCAGAAGTGTAAACTGAACGCAGCATGCTTAAGGCGAAACTTATAGCGATTACTCGCCGGAAACCGCAGGAGGCTATATTACGTGCCTGCAACCTCATGTGGTGTTGCTGGAGTATCCCTCCATGAATCATATTGTGCACGATCGCAGACACTGTAGAGAATACTTAGTCACTGAACTCGTCGATCACCGTGCGCAGCGGGTCACCTGCCAAGCAGACGTAGTTGATATCTTGGTCGAACATTATCGCCGAGTCTACCGTGCCGATGATGGCGCTCTTCTGGGCTTCGATCCCGCCGCCATGGACGTTCCACGCGCCCTCATGGTTCAGGAGGGGGTTACGTTAATGGAAGCTTTCATCTCCAAGGATATAGCTACAGCTGTCTTCAGGGATGCGCTGTGGATGTCGACTGGAATAGACGGACTCCCTACTGAATTTTATGGTACGTTTTGTGGTCTCATGTCTACGTGATGGACGGAAATATATAATGATTAATCACGTTAGTTGCTGCGATTCCTCAAGCGCTTGTCGAGGGCATTATTGTTCCCTTTCATAAACTGACACTTGGAATTACGTCGGCCCACTACCACCCTATCACCTTACTAAATACTGATTGCAAGATTTTTGTACGGTTATTGGCGGTACACTGCAGACGCCTCTTACTATGTATGCTTTGCACCGAGAAAAGGACGCCACGTGGGACAGTTAACACTCAGATTTTTTGCACGCGTTCTAATTAGCGACGAAGCGTCATTCACCAACAGTGGTAACGTAAATCGGCATAATATGCACTATTGGGCAACGGAAAATCCACGATGGCTGCAACAAGTCGAACATCAGCGACCTTGGCGAGTTAATGTATGGTGCGGCATTATAGGAGGAAGGATAATTGGCCCCCATTTCATCGATGGCAATCTAAATGGTGCAATGTATGCTCATTTCCTACGTAATGTTGTACCGATGTTACTACAAGATCTTTCACTGCATGACAGAATGGCGATGTACTTCCATCATGATGAATGTCCGGCACCTAGTTCGCGTGTGGTTGAAGTGGTATTGAATAGCATATTTCATGACAGGTGGATTGGTCATCGAAGCACATTCACCGGATCTGACGTCTCCGGATTTCCTTCTGTGGGTACAGTTGAAGGATATTTGCTATGGTGATCCACCGACAACGCCTGACAACATGCGTCAGCACTAACGTGGTTGAGCTGGCAGAGGCATGCAAACTGCGTGCTGCGACTGTAGCCGTAAATTCTTTTTTTTTTTTTTTTGATCAGTCTACTTACTGGTTTAATGCGGCCCGCCACGAATTCCTTTCCTGTGCTAACCTCTTCATCTCAGAGTAGCACTTGCAACCTACGTCCTCAATTATTTGCTTGACGTATTCCAATCTCTGTCTTCCTCCACAGTTTTTGCCCTCTACAGCTCCCTCTAGTACCATGGAAGTCATTCCCTCATGTCTTAGCAGATGTCCTATCATCCTGTCCCTTCTCCTTATCAGTGTTTTCCACATATTCCTTTCCTCTCCGATTCTGCGTAGAACCTCCTCATTCCTTACCTTATCAGTCCACCTAATTTTCAACGTTCGTCTATAGCACCACATCTCAAATGCTTCGATTCGCTTCTGTTCCGGTTTTCCCACAGTCCATGTTTCACTACCATACAATGCTGTACTCCAGACGTATATCCTCAAAAATTTCTCAAAAATGTCTGCTTTTGATGTCCTCCTTGCTCCGTCCGTCATTGGTTATTTTACTGCCTAGGCAGCAGAATTCCTTAACTTCATTGACTTCGTGACCATCAATCCTGATGTTAGGTTTCTCGCTGTTTTCATTTCTACTACTTCTCATTACCTTCGTCTTTCTCCGATTTACTCTCAAACCGTACTTTGTACTCATTAGACTGTTCATTCCGTTCAGCAGATCATTTAATTCTTCTTCACTTTCACTAAGGATAGCAATGTCATCAGCGAATCGTATCATTGATATCCTTTCACCTTGTATTTTAATTCCACTCCTGAACCTTTCTTTTATTTCCAACATTGCTTCCTCGATGTACAGATTGAAGATTAGGGGCGAAAGGCTACAGCCTTGTCTTACACCCTTCTTCATACGAGCACTTCGTTCTTGATCGTCCACTCCTATTATTCCCTCTTGGTTGTTGTACATATTGTATATGACCCGTCTCTCCCTATAGCTTACCCCTACTTTTTTCGGAATCTCGAACAGCTTGCACCATTTTATATTGTCGAACGCTTTTTCCAGGTTGACAAATCCTATGAAAGTGTCTTGATTTTTCTTTAGCCTTGCTTCCATTATTAGCCGTAACGTCAGAATTGCCTCTCTCGTCCCTCTACTTTTCCTTAAGCCAAACTGATCGTCACCTAGCACATTCTCAATTTTCTTTTCCATTCTTCTGTATATTATTCTTGTAAGCAGCTTCGATGCATGAGCTGTTAAGCTGATTGTGCGAAAATTCTCGCACTTGTCAGCTCTTGCCGCCTTCGGAATTGTGTGGATGATGCTTTTCCGAAAGTCATATGGTATATCGCCAGACTCATATATTCTACACACCAACGTGAATAGTCGTTTTGTTGCCACTTCCCCCAATGATTTTAGAAATTCTGATGGATGTTATCTATCCCTTCTGCCTTATTTGACCGTAAGTCCTCCACAGCTCTTGTAAATTCCGATTCTAATACTGGATCCCCTATCTCTTCTAAATCGACTCCTGTTTCTTCTTCTATCACATCAGACAAATCTTCACCCTCATAGAGGCTTTCAATGTATTCTTTCCACCTATCTGCTTTGTCCTCTGCATTTAACAGTGGAATTCCCGTTGCACTCTTAATGTTACCACCGTTGCTTTTAATGTCACCAAAAGTTGTTTTGACTTTCCTGTATGCAGAGTCTGTCCTTCCGACAATCATATCTTTTTCGATGTCTTCACATTTCTCCTGCAGCCATTTCGTCTTAGCTTCCCTGCACTTCCTATTTATTTCATTTCTCAGCGACTTGTATTTCTGTATTCCTGATTTTTCCGGAACATGTTTGTACTTCCTCCTTTCATCAATAAACTGAAGTATTTCTTCTGTTACCCATGGTTTCTTCGCAGCTACCTTCTTTGTACCTATGTTTTCCTTCCCAACTTCTGTGATGGCCCTTTTTAGAGATGTCCATTCCTCTTCAACTGTACTGCCTACTGCGCTATTCCTTATTGCTGTATCTATAGCGTTAGAGAAATTCAAATGTATCTCGTCATTCCTTAGTACTTCCGTATCCCACTTCTTTGCGTATTGATTCTTCCTGATTAATGTCTTGAACTTCAGCCTGCTCTTCATCACTACTATATTGTGACCTGAGTCTATATCTGCTCCTGGGTACGCCTTACAATCGAGTATCTGATTTCGGAATCTCTGTTTGACCATGATGCAATCTAACTGAAATCTTCCCGTATCTCCCGGCCTTTTCCAAATATACCTCCTCCTCTTGTGATTCTTGAACAGGGTATTCGCTATTACTAGCTGAAACTTGTTACAGAACTCAATTAGTCTTTCTCCTCTTTCATTCCTTGTCCCAAGCCCATATTCTCCTGTAACCTTTTCTTCTTCTCCTTCCCCTACAACTGCATTCCAGCCGCCCATGACTATTAGATTTTCGTCCCTCTTTACATGCTGCATTACTCTTTCAAGATCCTCATACACTTTCTCTATCTGTTCATTTTCAGCTTGCCACGTCGGCATGTATACCTGAACTATCGTTGTCGGTGTTGGTCTGCTGTCTGCTCTGATTAGAACAACCCGGTCACTGAACTGTTCACAGTAACACACCCTCTGCCCTACCTTCCTATTCATAACGAATCGTAACAATTTCAGTGCAGTAATGTGTTCACTGAAAATTTATGTGTCTGTGTGTGTGTGTGTGTCTGTGTGTGTGTGTGTGTGTGTGTGTGTGTGTGTCTGTGTGTGTGTGTGTGTGTGTATGTGTGTGTGTGTGTGTGTGTGTATGTGTGTGTGTGTGTGTGTATGTGTGTGTGTGTGTGTATGTGTGTATGTGTGTGTATGTGTGTATGTGTGTGTGTGTGTATGTGTGTATGTGTGTATGTGTGTGTGTGTGTAAGTATAATCTAACTTCTGCACCATTTCAGAGCAGTAATGTGTTCATTGTAAATAAGTATTACAGTAGTCGTATTACATGTTTATTACCTTATAAATAAATAAAAAACTTTTTTATTTTATATTCAGTGCATTAGTATTTGTAAAATGACTCTTAGTGTTCATTAAAAAATGACGATCATTCCACTTGGGACCTGTGGAATTGTACATTAGCTTATTTGTTTTAGTTGGAAGTAAATATCATGTATTGTTGTTTTTCTGACATGTTCCACATCCTGGAGGACCTCCTCACTACGGATCAATTGGAATGAAAGTAAATCTAATCTAAAAAAAATCTAATCTACAACTGTTATACCATGTTCTGCTGCTTTTGATATTACCCAATACTCATCTGACCAGAAATCCTTGTCTTCGTTCCACTTCACTTCACCGACCCCTACTATATCTAGATTGAGCCTTTGCATTTCCCTTTTCAGATTTTCTAGTTTCCCTACCACGTTCAAGCTTCTGACATTCCACGCCCCGACTCGTAGAACGTTATCCTTTCGTTGATTATTCAATCTTTTTCTCATGATAACGACCCCCTTGGCAGTCCCCTCCCAGAGATCCGAATGGGGGACTATTCCGGAATCTTTTGCCAATGGAGAGATCATCATGACACTTCTTCAGTTACAGGCCACATTTCCTGTGGATACACGTTACGTGTCTTTAATGCAGTGGTTTCCATTGCCTTCTGCATCCTCATGTCGTTGATCATTGCTGATTCTTCCGCCTTTAGGGGCAATTTCCCACCCCTAGGACAAGAGAGTGCCCTGAACCTCTATCCGCTCCTCCGCCCTCTTTGACAAGGCCATTGGCAGAATGAGGCTGACTTCTTATGCCGGAAGTCTTCGACCGCCAATGCTGATTGTATATCAAAATGTAGGCAGTGGCGGGGATCGAAGCCGGGACCGAAGAGGTTTTGATTATGAATCAAAGACGCTACCCCCAGACCACGGGTGCATTCCTGTAAATTCTTACAGCGCGTTTGACATGGTACGCCATGTATTTCTATATCCTGCAGCAGAACAAATGGATTTCCCTGCCCGGCTTCACTTGCCTTATACTGAGACGGTTTTTAGTTTTCGTGTACTTTTGTCTTCTAGCACCGCGCCATCCCTTATCGCGGCATCACATGGAGTAAGTTGACTTACGTTCTCGGCGAGCTTCTCTTTGTAATGCTCTCCCATTTTATTCCGTTGATTTCTAAGTTCCCTTAGATTATTTTCTGCCTACCTAGTAGGACCTTAGTGCTTTCCTTCTGACTAATCCTACCGCAGGACTCTCACGTTTATATCTGGACAGTGAATCCCCACTATTATTATAACAACAATTCTTAGTTGCTATACAATCCCACATTGTAGCTTCTTCATTTTTCCCTTTTGCAGTCTTGTAACTTGAATATGGGCCTATAATTGGCCGAAACCGATCGCAGTCTTGAACCAATATAATTGGTAGAAACCGATCGTAGTCTTGAACCAATAAAGTGACTGACAAATGAAGCGCTTGATTATCTGATTCTACTATTGTGGATTACCTTAATGTTAGCTATAGTTCGGAACAAATAAGGAAGGTAATGGTTCTAGTAAATTCATGTTTGTATGAGACCCGTCGATAAAGAATTCAACAGAAAAAGGGGATGTAGATTGGTAGCCAAGAAATCGACAGCCTACGCTCGAGGAATTCGTGGAACGCAAGACTCGCGCTGTTGCTGAGATAGCACAACGGGCCTTACAAACGTTCAGATCGGTCCGGAATGCTGGTAGGCGGAGGGGTGGAATGGAGTTGGGCTGGCTGTCGGGCGCGTTTATCTGCTCGGGTGGGCGCTGGCCGGGCTGTACGACAAATGGTAATGGCGCGGCCGTGCCCGTGCCGTGGGCACCGACCGCGATATAAAAAGGGTGGCGAGGGGCTGAGGGGGTGGGGGCGGTGGCGCTAAATGAGCGCTGCAGGTGGAGGTGGGGGAGGGGGAGGCGACAGCGCGGCAGGGTCGCTGGCATTTCTTTCACCGGCTCTCCCAGACTTGTAACGCTGGAGCCACTCAGCCGAACGGCGAGTGGCTTCTGTCTTAATGCCGAGTTGCCCAGAATGGTATCCCTCGATGTTTAAGAAGTGCTTCTCTACGACAGCGAGATACTTAAAAACCATGATGTCGTGGAACAGATGTACGAGCGGCAAAGACGTGCGGCAAATTGGCGTAAGGCTAGTTAGTAAGGGGATGACTTACGTAGAGAGCTCTGCGACGAAGCGAACTATATGGCACGGTGCAGCAAATAGACAGACGGAAAAAGGAGCTGTACATTGCCAACCAAGAAACCGACAGCCTACTGATATCAGTTCACGACGTCCAATCTCAAATGTAGCTAACTATAAGGACCTTTACCGTGTGTATTTAGAGCAAGCGTGATATGCATCCTCATAGTGACACTACTAGCGCCACTGTTACGCGGCTAGCGCGAAAGCGTAGTAGACGTCAACTTGCAGATGTTAGAAACACGCCTGCCAACTGTCGTTTGTGTTGCACAACAACGAGAAGGCATTGTGTTTTATCGAAAGTTGGCAGGCGTGTTTGTACATATGAACATTGACGCCTACTCAGGTATCGCGCAAGCCGCATAACAGTGCCGCTAGTAGTGCCACTATGAGCATGCAAATCATGTTTGCTTTAAATACACGCTGTAAGGTCGTTAGCGTTACCTACGTTTGAGATTGCACGTGGTGAACTGATAATAATCAAGAACGCCTTAAGGGGGGTAGGACGTCAAACGGGCCGACTTGGAGCAGGACAGGTACCACAGGACATTTTAATTCCCACTGTCTATACTTTTACAAATACATTAATAAAACTTTGTCAGCATGACAAGGAAGGATTGAGGACTCACACTCACAGCAGTGGAATTTCAAAACCGTAGCAAAATACCTTATTTTTCATGTGAAATTTCATCATTTTTTCACTTACTACTGGCTGCATTTGTTGCTATAGGTACACTTTTCTCCCTAATTGAGAGAGATTCTTTGATGAATTTTGTACAGTATACAAACAATAGTTATAGGTGTATGAAACTCTAGAATTTATTTCAAATGGTTCAAATGGTTCAAATGGCTCTGAGCACTATGGGACTCAACTGCTGTGGTCATAAGTCCCCTAGAACTTAGAACTACTTAAACCTAACTAACCTAAGGACATCACACAACACCCAGTCATCACGAGGCAGAGAAAATCCCTGACCCCGCCGGGAATCGAACCCGAGAACCGGGCGCGGGAAGTGAGAACGCTACCGCACGACCAGAATTTATTTAATTTATAAAAAACTGAATGAACTGTTAGGTTTTAAATTTCATGTTTAGAAAAAACTCAAATTTTATAGTTAATTATTTCAATTTTTACCACAGTTTTTTAATAGATTTGGAAAATTCTAGAGTTTCATTCACCTGTAAGTACTGTTCGTATGCTGTGCAAAATTCGTCGAAGAATCTCTTACTTTGGAAGAAAAGTGTACCTATAGCAACAAATGCAGCCAGTAGTAAGTGAAAAAATGATGAAATTTCACATGTAAAAAAAAAGGTATTTTGCTACGTTTTTGAACTTCCACTGCTATGAGTGTGAGTCCTCAATCCTTCCTGGTCATGCTGACAAAGTTTTATGAATTTATTTGTAAAAGTATAGACTGTAGAAATGTAAATGTCCTGCGGTGACTCTCCTGCTCAAAGTTGGCCCGTTTGACGTCCTACCCCCCCCCCCCCCCCCTTAAGGCGACAAAGGCGCCATTATCAACACCTCACTGAGTTCGAACAAGGTCTGCAAGAAGCCGAATATTCCTTTTGCGATGTTGTCGAAAGACTGTACATGACTCCTGGCAGCGGTGGTTACCAGGATGTACGGTCGCAAGAAGAGCGAGGTCCGGATGGACACGTGGCACAACGAGAGGGCACACCCCATTCGGCGTGTGGAATTGCATCTGCAATAGCAATCTGAACAGCGCTGGCCCCACAGTGACACAATGAACCATTACAAATCGGTTACTTCAACGACAGCTCCGAGCCAGCTGATCTGTAGCGTGCATTCCACTGACCCCAAACCGTCTGCGACTTCAGGGTGTCAAACGAGAGCTCACTAGTGGGAAGAGTGGCGGTCTGCTGTGTTTTCTACTGAAAGCTGGTTCTATCTCGATTCCAGTAATAGCTGTGTGTTCGTTAGAAGCAGGCCAGCGGAGCACATTCATGCAGCCTGCCTCCGTGCACACTGGACCTGTATCTGCACTTACGCTACGGTGCAATTTCGTCTGACAGCAGGAGCACTCTTGGGTTATCTCAGACACATCGATCTCAAATTTGCAAGTGAATCTGGTGATTCGCACTGTTGTACTGCCATTCATGAACAGCATTCCAATGGGAGTTTATCAACTGGATAACGCTCGTCCACATACCTCTACTGTATCCCCATGTGCTCTAAATGGAGTCAAGATGTTGCTTTGGCCTGCTCGATCACCACATCTGTCTCTAACCGAGGACGTAAGGGAGGTCATCAGGCGAAAACTCCTACGTCATCCACACACAGCATAACCGTCCCTGTAGTGACTGGCTCCATCCCACAAATTGACATCCGACATCTCTACAACACAATGAATGCACGTCTGCGTCCTTGCATTCAACATTTTGGCGGTTACACTGGTTTTTAGTGTACCAGCATTTCACGTTTTGCAACGCCTTATCTCGTGCTTGCATTAACCTGTGACCTAGCAGTGTCAATCACTTAAATATGCATGCCCCATATTTCATTACTGCACGTTAACTATTTTTTGGTGCTGCGATTTTTTTCCGTCAGTGAATATCAATTTCAGTTACGGGAATCTTACTCTGCTAAAGGGCTGTAGAAGGGTCTATGCTAGAATGGGAAAGATTCTAGTGCATTATTCGCAGAGGATGCTCTACAGGTAAGTGCTTGGAAAAAGAACACATTGGCACGACAAAGCTCCATCATTTGATTTATTCGCCTCTGCTTTCGATAATACTATCATCCTCTAGTAAACTGTTAATATTTTGATTCAAAACTGTCCACATACTACATACAAGTAAGGGCACAACTATCCAGAAATTTGATTACAAAACTCATGTATTCAAATTTCTATATATGTGAAAAAAAGCATTTTTCAAAACCGCCACAAGATGCTGCGTGCTGATGAACATAGGGTCCAAAGTTGTCTCTAGCTGTAGACCATCGTCTTTTTGTGAGAGTGTTGTCAGAACCTTATCTAGATCGTGTCGTTTAGAGCGCTATAACAAAGCTGTCCCAGAAACCATTCGGCCGTTTAATAAGAGCATGTTCAACTACCACTCATTTCTAAAGATACCGAAAGCGGAAACAACTCTCGTATTCAGCACGGCGCTAGTCAATATTCAATAATGCATACAGTCTGTCCGACATAAAACCCTCTCCACCCACATCGTATTTTGTACGTTCCTGACGTTCTGAGGCATACGTCTCCTTCCGCAAGCCTCATGAGTCGTTTTACTTTTGCTGAAGGTTTGAAGACTGAATCGATTTTACAGCTCTTTAGAACCCGGGTACGGTTTCCTGTTACCGAGCTACAAAGCGTTAGAAACGCTAGCTCCTCTCTCTCCTATTCGGAGGACCTTCTCCTTCAGTATAATGGGGGTCAGTTCTTTCGGTTCGTTCTGAGCGTCTGAAACGGCTTCCACTGTATGCACCAAAGTTGCCAGAACAAAACGTTTCTGTGCTGCGTGCTGCAAACGGGTAGCAATCTATGTGTGCGGGTTTTCAGTAAACACTGTGGCTGAGGCAGCATTTGTTTTCTACCGGACAAGGGCGTCAATGGACATCGAGACGCCGTCCGTCTCTACCTCCATTGTCGACATGGTGTGGTCATGGCTTTTTCGGATATAGTCCAAGAGCTCTCCCAACTTTTCAAGTCCTTGAGGCCAGACGAGAATGTGTTGTCGACGTAACGATCATATAATAGGATCAGCAGGAACCATGTCCAGGACGATGTCCTCAGAGTACCTACCCGTCTCGTTAAAAATGTTCTCCACCATATGATGTCAGCGCGTGCGTAAGTACATCGACAACAGTGTTGCCAAAGACCTGGGAGATCGTACCGACATAACTCCTTCTCCAAGGAGCACACGTTTAATTCTGCTGAAGCAGTCCGTCGTATTCTTCGTAAGGTTCAGACAGTGACCAATGTGAGAAGTAAGGACGCTAGTCAGATGTTTTGCGAATCAGTCAGTCTGTAAATCGACAGCATTTCATCACCACGAATCAAAGATTGAAGTCCACCAGCAACCTGGATGAAAGGAAATCCCGCCGTTTATAGTGTTGTGGTGGGTCTTCGTCCCTCCTCGGAGTGAATGGAAGAGAGAAACGCACAAGTGGATAATGCCTCCTCCGCTCCTCGGGGCCCCCTGCCGCAGATTTGCCCGTGATGTGGAGAGCTCGGCCGGCTGTTTGCCGAGTTGTCGCCTATAGAGCAGATGAAGACGGCTGGCACAGTTGCCAACTCAGCGCGGCGCCGTATCGACCCGCAGGCGGTCGCGGGTCGCGCCCCTGCTACGCCCCGCCTCGCGAATCACCGCCCCGCGCCACACACGACACGCGTCAGATGCCACACGCGTCGCTTCTTACGAGCCGCAGCGGAACAGAACGAAGCTGCGCGCCGCTCCAATGTTTACAGCAGATTCCCGCGCCATTGCCAGGGAACTAACCGCTTTAGCCGCTCAGTCAAAAATCAGTGTTGTAGAATACATTCCGGATCTTGACTGTGCAATCAGGAATTGTTCCCTAGAAACATTAAGAACAAAAAGAAAGAAAGAAAGCAAGCAAGGAAGTGTTATAGGTCCCTGCTTTTCCTGATCTACGTAGACGGTTTAGGAGAAAATCCGAGCAGCCCTCTTCTACACCAAAACGGTGTAGATTCAACTAACTCCTTATGGATTACAATTACGAATAACTTTAACTGGAACGATCACATATGTTGTGTGGATAGCAAACCAAAGACTGCGATGTATTGGCAGAAAGAAAATGTAACAGGTCTACTAATGAGACTCCCTATATTACTCCTGCCCGCCATCTTCTGGCGTATTACTGTGCGATGTTCTACATCTGCATCTGAATTTATACTCCGCAAGCCACCCAACGGTGTGTGGTGGAGGGCACTTTACCTGCCACTGTCATTTGGTCTATGGAATGCGTGATTGATTCTTCTGTATTTTTTTTTTTTTTTATAGACGCAATCACATGTATCTAAGAAAAGCTCTTCCCCCTATTGCGATTTATCACGTCTGGATGTTCGATGCAAAAAGACGTGCTGTATGCGGATCAGGAAGGATTGACGTAATACATCGAAGAAACTCAAAGAAGGGCAGCTTGCTTTTTACTATCGCGAAACAGGGGAGAGAGGGCTAGGATATCATACGTGAATTGGGGTGTCAACCATTAAAACAAAGGCGATTTCGTTGCAGCGGCATCTTATCATGAAATTACAATCAATAACTTTCTCCTCAGAATGTGAAAACATTTTGTCGGTGTCCACTTACAATGATCAAAATAAAATAAGAGAAATAAGAGGTCGCATGGAAAGATCAATGTTCGTTTGTCCCGGGCGCCCCCTTTCAAAGGGACCATGCCGGCTTTTGCCTAGAGCGATTTAGGAAAATCACGGAAACCCTAAATATGAATGGCCAGACGTGGATTTGTACCATCGCGCTCCCGAATGAGGAGCCATTGTGCAAACCACTCCGCCACCTCGCTTGGTAACTTTAAGAACAGTCTTCTAAATTGATATACAGGGTGTTTCTGAGTCACTGCATCAAACATCTAGTGGTGATAGATCCCCTCACAGGGAACAGCTTTTGTTAGAAGGAAAATGTTCATTGACTCTTCCCGGGGACGTTAGGCGTCTTTTATTATTTGTTACGTGCCTTAGAGGCAACGGGGCTTACGCAATCTGCAGCATGCGTATGCCTTGTATGTTGCCAACAGAACAGTAGTCTTCTCCTCCAGAAAATCCAAAATTAAAGTTCACGATTCATTTAAAAAATATCTCGCTCCACCAAGAGTCAATCATTCTTAAGGTTTCTTGTTGAAAAATCACCACATCAGTTTACTGGGCTAGGAATTATACAGATGTAACACACTTAGTTCTTTTACCCTGATATTTAGATGCAATTTTGTCGTCCAATGACGGTGAGTTCCATAAAAAGCCGCCTAGCGTCAGCGAACATCTTGTATCTAAGAAAAGCTCTTCCCCCTATTGCGATTTATCACGTCTGGACGTTTGATGCAAAGACGTGCTGTATACTCTCAGTCGTCCACGGTATAGTATTTAGTGAAGAGTGGATTTTATCAATGTCTGCCACATCCTTCCCTTATCCAGTCACGAAGCGTGCTCACGAAAATCTCTTTTGCCTTATTCTCGTGTGCTCTACGAGAAACATACAACGCTGATGCTAGAATAGTTGCAGAATTATGGTATTGTCAGTGCTATGTGGTTCCTCTAAAATTATCTTACAAGTCATTCGCTAGTGATTTTGATTTTAATACTATTATTACGAAGTTTTTGTTGCACTGCGGAAGATTAGTTTGTATGGTGGGTTTTTAATAGCGTCGGGTACCATCTGACCACCTGATAGTATGCTAATCGAAGGCGATAATAAATTACCCATAAATGACTTTAAAACAAATGTAACTGCGTAATTTGTAATTGACACCATTTCTTAGGAATCTTGACCGTTTGGCTATAGTAAAAAAAGCAACTTCTGGATTACAACTTTTTTTTTTTTTTACCGTCAACTGATTTCAATCTGCGTTGCAGGTCAGCTTCAGATCTGGCGCTGCAGAGTGCAGTTTGTCGACAGTTGTGTAATACTGCGTAAGTAATACATTATAAAACATGCCTAGAGTACAAATTCTCGACATTTACCAACTGCGTTTCATAAAATCACCGTCAGCTTCTGCCAAAGGGCTCCCTTTTCTGTTTCCTAACTATCTCTGTTGCATTATGGTATTATCCTAATAGTTACATTATCGAATTTTCACTACGAAACTGAAAGCATAACATCACAGGTATCGATAAAATCAAAAATTTAGCCTATAGCCAACAAGGGACATTTACCAACTGCACAAAATGGAGGAGTTGGAAATTTGTACAACAATAATGAAGCAATTAGATAAATTACTGAATGGAGGAAATGAACTAATCAAGAACGCATATTTCAGAATAAACGATGATCTGCCGCTGTAGAAAGCTACCGAACAACGAAAGCGTCTGTGTTGCTGTGGTGCACCTGTCCTGCTGCTAACGCCTACGAGAGTCGATGAAAAAAAAAACAACTCTTGAAGAGGAAGCACACTTCAGTGGACGTTCTGAAACTCTGGGTCAGTGTTTTATGAATTTTGATAATATTGTTGACAGAAGAAAAGGCAACGGCCTCGCCGCAGTGGATACACCGGTTCCCGTGAGGTCACCGAAGTTGAGCGCTGTTGGGCGTGGCCGCCACTTGGATGGGTGACCATCCAGCCGCCATGCGCTGTTGCCAGTTTTCGGGGTGCACTCAGCCTCGTGATGCCAATTGAGGAGCTACTCGCCAGAATAGTAGCGGCTTCGGTGAAGAATACCATCATAACGACCGGGCGAGCGGTGTGCTGACCCCAAGTCCCTCCAATCCGCATCCGCCTCTGAGGATGACTCGGCGGTCGGATGGTCCCGGTAGGCCACCCGTGGCTTGAAGACGGAGTGTTGACAAAAGAAAAGTATCATATCTGTATTAAAGCGATGAAACTTTTGACAGAATGTTTATGACCTTCATTTTAAAGAAAAAAGTTAACATACGTAATGCACTTTTAACTGCAGCCCTAAATATTTTATAACAGATGGGTTTTTATTTTATCTGTATTGTTCTATTCTGCTTTATGAAATACAGCAAAATATTTTTACGTTATTGGCAAAGCATGGCCCTCCTGTGCAGTTATGTTCTATGAGAATTTAATCTCTCTATCTCACAATACTAAAAGTGCTTTACACGTTACATCTTAAATGAAACAGAGGTTTTAATTTTTACTAATTTCGGATCTGAAAATGGCAGTATGGGACGGTCGACGTCACTACATGATTTGATTCATTGTGTTATCACGAGTTCAGGCCCCCTAGGTATCAGGCTATTAGTAAGTTTCAGGAAGACACCCTTGTTTAATGCCCTCTGAGGGAGCGTGCAGACATTGCGAAATACTACGGTAAATGCCGCAGCCGGACCGGGTCTTCCGCCCGTAGCAACCCCCAGGGCGCGCCGCCTCTGACTGGAAGTCCCTGAGCGCGCAGCGCGACGATTTGTCACGGCTGTGTCGTGTCGTGAGCACGCGGCCCTCCTCGGGAAGCAGCCACTACAGGCAGCCACCACCCGCCCACAGCTCTGCAAGAGAGCGTAAGCTACGTGGAGGATGCTCCAGTGGTCGGTTCCTGCTGTGAGCAGAGACCGGTGAACTAGTAAATGTTTCCTTTTCAAGAACAACATTTTTGCCCTTGACTTTCAGTTTATTTCAGTCACCACGACTGAAATTTCGAACTCACGATTCTTCTGAAGCGGATGAAGTGGGACCCACACCTCATTCCTAGCGTTTAAGCCATCATGTGGGGTTTACTGGTTGTTTGTTTGACAAATTTATTATTCTATTTAACTTCTTGATGGGATGTCCATATGTCGCCAGTTACCAGGTAACCTGGAGGAAACTGATAAATGTAGAGCACTCAGTTGCTTATAATATTTTTATTGCAGATCTATGGGGTGGGTGATAATTAATTTCCTACTGAAAGTTCTTCATAACTTTTCTTAATACTTAACTCGTTTTCATGAAACGAAAACAAATTTTATCCTTGTAATGTAGAATTTATTACACTATATTTGTCAATGTAGATGTCAGTCGGTGATCGTGTTGCAAAGTCTAATCTTGAGTGAGCGAGTTCAGCTTGCATCCCAGTACAAAGTGTGCCAATGCGAGGTACAAGTACAGAGAAGGTGACAAAATGTGAAAGGAACTCGTTCCTCGGTAGATGCAAAGACCATTAGGAATTGGCACGCGAAGCTGACGGATACAGGTTCTGTGTCACATATTAGGAGGAACAGTCCACCCTGAGCCAGAACGGAGGGCATTGTGCAAATCAAAATCCTCAGAAATCACAAAGACAGGCAGCTCGCAAAGGCAACCCGACACATGATCCCAACTGTTCTAAAGAAAGAGCTGAATTTTCGTGCATGGAAACCGTATTACTGACAGGAATTATTGCTGGAAGACTCTGATCATCAGTTGGAATTTTGGGAGATGGTGCTTGCGTGGTAAACTATTTGACCAAAAGTATCCGGACACCCCCAGAAACATACTGCCGGGTACTCCATATCAGCTACCTCAGTAGTCATTAGACATCGTGAGAGAGCAGAATGGGGCGCCCCGCGAAACTAACGGACTTCGAACGTGGTCAGGTATATTGGGTGTCACTTGTGTCATACGTCTGTACGCGAGACATCCACACTCCTAAACGTCCCTAGGTCCACTGTTTCCGATGTGATAGTGAAGTGGAAACGTGAAGGGACACGTACAACACAAAAGCGTACAGGCCGACCTTGTCTGTCGGCTGACAGAGACCGCCGACAATTGAAGAGTCGTAATGTGTAATTTGAATAAGGAATTAATTCTCACCCACCCGTAGCTAGATCATCAGCGCGGTAGGATGCAAGTCAAATCTTCATCATCGCTTGCCTACGAATACACTTACTACACCATCCATGTCAGCATTTCACGTCACAGGTAAACTAAAATACGGACATGGATAGTCTAGTAGGGGCTATTTGTGCACGCACGCTATAATGATGATTTGACTTGCATCGTACTGCACCGATGACAGCCACGCAGTGGGTGAAATCTAGTTTCATATACAGTAAAAACATAATTAACGACTGATTACCGTTCATTTCTCAGATTTTAGTAAACACAGTCGCTGTGCACAACCGTTCCACTTGGAACAGAACCTAAAAAGGGAAGAAAGTCCTGTGAGCCATAAGTTACAGAAACACATAAACTTTGTTCTGAGTGTTACCGTATTTTGGTTCAAATGGCTCTGAGCGCTATGGGGCTTAACATCTGAGGTCATCAGTCCCCCTAGACTTAGAACTACTTAAATCTAACTAACCTATGGACATCACACACACCCATACCCGAGGCAGGATTCGAACCTGCCACCGTAGCAGCAGCGCGGTTCCGGACTGAAGCGCCTAGAACAGCTCGGCCACAGCGGCCGGATACCGTATTTTGTTTGTGTACCTTATTTTCTGAAACGGAGAATGGGGATCAACCCATGATTTGTCTAATCGATCGCTGAAAACTGTCTAAAAATCGAATTTAAACTGACCGGTATCCATGACTAACGGTTGTTAATACGCCGCACTTGTTCACTGAGGATCTGACTCACCATCCTGTCCCACAGGGTGCCGCGTAGCGTGTTAATCTATACGAGCGTATTGACTTAGGGACTACATATCCCGTCACTCGGCAACATCTCGAGACTAGATAAACAAAAAAAAAGAAAATAAACGTTAAGATGGTAGTTTTAATGCTTCAGGTGTTCAACTCTCGCTCCCATTTGAGTAAAACATACAGAACGTTTATACAACAGTGTATGTGAAATAGAAAAGCCTTTTTTGCAATGTTGTTCAATTCACACGTTTCACTGGTTCGATAATTGGTTATGTCATCAAAGCGAGACAGCTGGTTGGGAGTTTCAAACCGAACGAATCTTTCCCTATACCCTACATTCTCAAACGAAGGCACTGTTCTCTGGATAGCGTGGAGACAAATACGATGAAGGAGACGCGTTCATACAAGGATGACAAAGTTGCAGTGGGAGCGAGATTTCTTGGTTGGTCATTTTTAAACTCAACGAATCTCTCCCTCTCACTCTAAGGACAGGGAAGTATTTTGGCTAGCAGTGGTGTTTTCGAATCACTTCTGGCTGGACTGTGTAAGCTAGCAGACGTTATCGTCAGAGCATTAGACGTCTTGGGAGAAAGTACCGGATTGTCTTACTTGGGTGAGTTATCGTTCCCAGTTATGTGTACTTCAGCTCTGCTTTGATAGGAAGGCTTTTTGTGTTATTACATTTCATAGTAATTTTTAGACGTAAGAGGTGTTTCTTAGGTTCTCAATTTCGCATTAGGCTATGTGACTCATCTACTGTGTCATTAGTTTTTTACAGTAGTGAATGGTAATTAATGGAAAGGTATCCCATGTGTATTGTGAAGAATGTGGCAGAGTATTATTTGTCCGTTATCACCAACGTTCACCACAGTTCTTCTCAAAATGAGTGTCTCTTTCAATCTTAAACTGGTGAGACCACTCGTCGTCGTCGTTGTTGTTGTAATGTTCTGAATTGTCGTCATAAAAATGCTTGTTGAATCAACTAGCTTTGTCTCGGGAAATAAAAGGTTGTCATCGTAAGTTGTGAAAGCATGTCACCATTTATGCAAAGAAATCTCGAACATTTCCTAGGCTTTCTTGACATCACAACTTGCGTGATTACAAGCAGTAACAGAATCAAGGCACAAAGGAATTACAGGCATTGGCTGCGAGTGGGCTCAGATTTAAATCAGTGGGGGAAGTTGTGCCAAACTGGGGTTCGAACGTAGGTTCCTGCTTACTAGGCAGATGCTCTGACTGCTAAGCGATCTATACAGACTGGTCTTCGGAACTGCGCAAACATCCATGTATACAAATCACGGGTGAAATGCCGAGCGTAATGAGGATAATAGACAAGGGGCACTACATTAGTAGTGTGTGGATAAGTTGAGAATTTGGGTCTGACAGGAGGCGTGTTAGGGTAGTCCGTTTGGCTTAACGCCAGTCTGCTTTCCGCAGTCGTGCCGCTCGGACAGTTTACGTCCCTGCCGTGGAGCTTCGCGAGCACACGGTTGTTTATTTCATGTAAGGTTTCACCATTGCTTGTACTTTCCATCTAGAATGGCTCATACGTAGCGACATCGTGGCAGGACGCTACAACACTATGGAAAGGTACTTAGTCACATAACAGAAAAGTGGTCACCTTTCCACGTACCTGGTACTCATTGTCAACAAATAAGGATCAACCTATCAAAATATGTACCGTCAAGAGCAGTTTCATTAATGGATTTGCACGACAGAACGTATTTGAAGTGGAACGGTTTACACGTGAAGATTGAGCCGTGCGTGGCTCGTGTTCATGCCATATCTCATTTGACATACTGTCTTCACTATACTACAACCTCGTTATGTTAATTTCAATAACTGTTGTCACCGAGTTGCCGCCTCTCCTGCCCGTGAGCAGCAGCAGCGGTACTTGTCGATATAAGACCTGGCGTATTATCTTAGCTGACTGCTATTACTTCCCGGTTGTCGTGTGTTCGGAGTTGGTTCGGATCTGCCCGAGGAGTTGGAACGCGCTAGCAGTGGAGTTCGGACCTGGCAGTGTTTGACATAGGACGCGGCAGAAGTTCAGTCGGGGCGCGGCTGCAGTGAGGTCCAGACAGCCACGGCTCGCCCGACGGTTGCCGATACTTATCACTTGAGTGCGGACCACCTTGGTTGGGTGTCGGTCGGTCGTCTGGTCGGACGACGTGTGTTTTGGCCGGCGATCGCTTATGGGTTCGCTGCATGTGCTCACTCCTGATTCGTCCATTTCATTGCACTGTCACTGCCGTTAGTATTGTCTAGTTCTTCGTGCAAGAGTTCGTGATACTGTGTGTAGTTTATGTGATTTCGACTGACAAGTTATTTCAAATGCTGTCGGCGTGCTGTTGTGTAGCGAGTCGGTCGGTTGGTGTGAATCAGTCAGGAAATCTCCGCGCAGCGCAGTGGGCCAGGCCCGCTGGCGGTCTCTACGCAGTGTCAGAGTGTGTGGGAGCTGTTCAGATTGTTACGAGGTTCGTGGCTCACCGACCCAGGACATCAAATTTGAGTGTTGATTTAATTACCGAAGTCAGTCTGTTCACATTGTGCCGTTGGTTTTCATGGTTGGCTGTAGTGGGTATTCCCGTGAGCAACAGCGAGTGTTCGAGTTAGCAAAAGTTTGGCCACCATCCGGTGGAGTTCAACTGTATTTTGTTTATTTGAAGTCCAAGTGCACCAGCGGAATTTTCCGCCTTGTGACATTTAGAGTTCCTGTTACCTGCCCTGGCCGGTGACGTAAAATTGAGGCAGTGTCCTTTCCTCACCGTGTTGTCGCTGTCCAACACGTGTGTGTAGTTTTGACAGCTTATGAATGCTTGGTTGTGGACAACTACGCCTTTTACGTTTTGGCTTTGGAGTTCCTTGTGTACTGGTCGGGTAGAAAGCAAGTCGTCTTTTCGGTGGGTCCGTTGGCTGTCCTAAGCGAACCTTAATATTTCAAGTGAAGTCCGAACCCCGGAAACTTCTGAGCGTCGCTGCCTGTACTGCCTTTTCTTAATGGTGTTTCATTCCGTATTTTAATGGCTCATAGCCGATGGTTTGAATTTGTATGCTTTTAGTTGGGTTTTAAATAATGGGCCTTCAGCCGTTTTAAAATTGATAGTTCCTTACTTGTCAAGTCTTGCATTGTTTGGGCCTTCAGCATCATTTAAAATATTTTTGGATAAAGCTTTGGGCCTTCAGCTGCTTTAAAAATTAAAGCGGTTGTACCCTTAAGCCGTAAGATTGTGTGACATATTGAGTCGATAGTTAAGTTCGGGAATTTGCGCTGTAATGTTTGGGCAACTAAATAAAGTTATATGTGTTCGAGTGTAACTGACAGCCGCTCATTTTTGGCCCCTTTCCACAATTGCAACTACCTGTTCTGTCCTGCGGATTTAACCGGCGTTTCAAAGAAATTTAACCACAAGATATGAGTGGATTCCAGTTACCTATCACGAACAGTGTGGTCTACGTCAGACTGATCAACGACACGGTGTGTGACAAGACCGTACGCAACCACAAAGATAGACTTAAATTTAAACATTCTGACGGCCATGTCAGAGCGGTGGCTATTGATCATGCGTGGGTTGGATTAAGATCGGTCAGAGTACTCAAGCTACCATTTGAGATTGTCGCTGACATCGTGGTACAACACTGTGGTACGGTACTCAGTCACATAGCAGAAAAATGGTCACGTTTACCACCTACCCGCTACATAGTGGTATGCAACAAATACGGATCAAGCTACCAAAATATGTGGCGTCCTATCTCACAGCTGGAGACCGCAGATGGGTAGTCATTTACGATAGTCAGCCGAAAACTTGCTCAGGAAGGCCACGTTCGCTCAGCATGTCTCCAACGAAGAAACGTACAAGTACCGACAGGTGAAGCTGCAGCAACATGTATGGCGACATCTCTTCCACTCACATAAGCAAATGTGTCCCGGAAGGATGACGACACGAGCTTTGTGGCGGCGGCGACGCCCACCACCGAGCAGCACCGATCGATTACAAAAACACAGAGGTCGTAAGAGGAAATCAACAGCCACATGGTGCCAACGACTGCCTTTGTCTCAGACTGTAGTGGCATCAGAGGCACATACCCACGTTCGGATACAGAAACGCAAACGCGTAAGCAACGATCACAGCAACGTCACAAGAAACGACACCTCACCCCGTCGGAAGACTGCTAAATACGCACGCAGAGTGACGATAGAGAAACGACCAAGGATGACAGCCACTTTGCCGAGGGTACCGAGACTTCGCATCCAGAACACCGCCGTCTCGACAGCAACATACGTCACAAGCAAATGAAATTCCCTGCAGACGACTAAAAACTCTGTCGCTAGTTCCGGTGAAAAGGTTCGGCATATGTTCTTCCCTTGAAATACCTTGTGAACACGTAAATATTTTGTATCACTTATCAAAAAAAATAATAATAATAAATAAGTAAATGTGAATAAGCCCAGCGCATAAGAAAGAACTGCAAAAATAATGGTCAGAGCATCTGCCTAGTAAGCAGGAGACCCGGGTTCGAATCTCAGTCCGCTTCAAATTTTCAACTTCCCCGACTGAAGTTGCCCCCTTGCAGCCAACGTCCGTAATTCCTTTGTGTCTTAAATCATATTGGTCGCTGGATCAAAATGGACATATCCGAAAAAAAAACTGACACCACATACATACAAGTAAGAGAGTCTAGTCTGTAAAGAAAACGGGCAAGGAAGGTGACGTGAGGCACCAAAGCAAGAGGAAAAAGAGATGTTTACAACTAAAAGCACACTTCACTTTGGCGACCTTCTGCTAAGATAGTAAACGGAGGGTAATTAGACAATTTTCAGTGTCAGCAGCCACAAAGTGTGTTAGCTTTTTGAAATGTAAGTTGCAAACGAATTGTAAACACAATCCTGTCAAAACAAAATAAATTTTGCCGATGAAAAACGGATGCCCCTAATTATCTCCACACAGCGGACATCTTTGAAATGAACTGTGGCTGTGGCTCAGTGTATATAGGCGAAACGGGAAGGACTGACAAGAATGTATTAAGCAACACGAACACCACATGTGGCTAAAACGAAGTGTGAAATTTCCGGTAGCGGAACATCACGAAACTGTGGCCATGACATACATAATTCGCATACTGCCTAAGGAAACCAACGTTTATAGAAGTCCCAGAAGAGACTGAAATTTCTAAGAACACAAGCAACTTCAGTAGAAAGGACTCCTGTAGCGTTCCGGTTACTATGTCTTACACTTTCCCATGTCCATGTTTGATTTCCATATAATACTGTGCGTCAGATGTACAGTTTCAGAATTTTTTTCCTCTACTCCTACACTGTAGCAAAGAAATTTTTATGCCACTGAGGCTACTGATTTCATGCAACTTCTTCCTAGAGAATGGAATTCTCTCACTTCTTATGCCGTCGCTCAACTTTTCACATGTATGTCATGTTGTGTCCATCTGGTTTTGCGGACCAGACTTTTTCACGTTGATTTAGTAAATCCAAGCTTATTTAACAAGAGAGATTACGTCAGCTCTGATAAGTGGTTAAACGTAAGAATTAATCACTTAACAGAGACGCCTGGGATACCGTCCCGGCAGATCGTGGCGAAGTTGCGTCGAACTGCGGGAAGGCTGGCGCCTGGCAGTTATGTGGCTGCTTTCCTCCGACGTAACGTTGGTTGCTAGTTGGGTAGGCGCAAGGCATCCCCATAGCAAGTCAGAACTCCCGTTTCTGATATGGTATTACTTTTGACAAACATATGTATAATGTGCTGTACAGTCTCCACCGCAATAATGGGATGGCACGAGTGATAAATTCATAATGGAACGCTATTTATAACCAATAACCAAAAATTGTTTGAAGATTGGACGATGACAGTTCAGCAGTCGTAACTGGTCGTCAATAACACATATTAATTAATGTTATATTGGCAACAGAAAAGATTTTTAAGGATAATACAAGTCGCGTTAAAATTTATAATCGCTATGAACAAATTTATGTTTTTCATAAATGGTTTTCTTGATAATGCCATTCTACGTTTAACATCTAGTCTAACTGTACTTCAGCCCTCATGGCCTGTTTAGTTGAGCAAATATCAAAAGCCATCTACACCTTTTTGTCGCATTTCGTAATGTAACTCCGTAGGATTCGTATAATTCGGCTACGTCTACTTTCCCTTGTTTTACTTTTATTTACCTTCATTTTATAAACGTTTTCAGGACCATGTTCATCTCATTCAACTAATCATCCAATTCCTTTGCCCTCTTTGATGTAGTCAACAATTGTTAAACTTTTTGTTTCTTCCCCCTGAGCTTTTATTTCACTTAGAAATATCTCCATGGTTTCCTTCACAGCTTGCTCAGTGTACACTCTGAGTAACATCGGGCATAGGCTACAGCCCTCTCTCATCCACGTCTCAATTACTTCTTCTCTCACACTGCTGTTTTGGTTTACATATAATCTGTGAATTACCTTTCGCTCTCCGTATTTATCTTTGCCACATTCAGAATTTCGAAGACATGTGTATTTCAGACACAGTCAAAACCTTGGCTCAAACTATAAATGGTTCACCGTTCTACAACGTAACATAAGTCGTAGGTTCAGTATTGCCTTTTTTGTTCCTACATTTCTTCAGAATTAAATTTTCCTTCACCGAGGTTGACTTTGTAAGTAGGCTGTTTATGTTTTCTTATTGGCAACGTTACGTAGCGCTCTATATGAAAATCACTGGCTGTGCTGTGTGCAGTCTGTGGCTAGTTTGCATTGTTGACTGCCATTGTAGTGTTGGGCAGCGGCAGCTGGACGTGAACAGCGCGTAGCGTTGCGCAGTTGGAGCTGAGCCGCCAGCAGTGGTGGATGTGGGGAGAGAGATGGGGGAGTTTTGTAATTTGTCATGAACTGCTTTATATATTATGACTTTTGATGATATTAAGGTAAATACAGTTTGTTCTCTATTAAAATCTTTCATTTGCTAACTATCCCTATCAGTAGTTAGTGCCTTCAGTAGTTTGAATCTTTTATTTAGCTGGCAGTAGTGGCACTCGCTGTATTGCAGTAGTTCGAGTAATGAAGATTTTTGTGAGGTAAGTGATTTGTGAGAGGTATAGGTTAATGTTAGTCTGGGCCATTCTTTTGTAGGGATTTTTGAAAGTCAGATTGCGTTGCGCTAAATAATATTGTATGTCAGTTTAAGCACAGTCACGTATACAATTCTTCTAAGGGGACGTTACAACTTTTACCAGACATTTCATTTTTTTGTAAACAGATAGTGCCAATTTTTTGAAACCATGACTTACTAAACTGATGGTTCTGTAATATTCACACCTGGCAGTGCCTACATTGGAATTTTTACATTCTTCGATGTAGTAGGGTCAAGCATAATACGGGGCGGAATAGTTTTAAAAAGTTATACATCCTTAATTTTCCAGTTCCACGGTTTTTTACAGTACAATGAGTTTCGATCGCCCCGGATCATCTTCAGAGCTATGTAGCTGCGTCTGCGACCCCTTGTGTCTGTATCGGATTTGCACATCGTAATATGCAACTACACACCTGAGATCGAAACTAGCCGCACTGTAAGAAAAAGAGAGAACAATTCTGTGCAATTACTGCTTGCTGAATTCTCTCGTGACGGATATGTAGCCTACAGTGGAAAAATTTATCATGGTAAGTTCTCCGCAGATCTCAATAATTCTGCCACAATGTAATCTACTTCATATGCCTAGATGAGCCCGTGGTAATTAAAATCCCCATTCTCCAAGCGTAGGACAACAAAATACCAGATGAAAATGCCAGGCTTACTAAGGAAAATGGTGTGGTGCGCTGGGCTACTCTACATATGGGTTGCACGTTTCACTACGCATTTATTAAGAATAACGTCACAATGCAATGAAAGGAAGTGGAATAATGGTATTGCGTTACTAGCCGGGAGACCCCATGTGTGCTTGTTCGGCCGCTGGTGCAAGTCATTTTTTTTGACGCCACTTTGGCAATTTTCGTGCCGTTGATGAAATGATGACGAGGACAACCGAACACCCAGTCCCCGAGTGGATAAAATCTCCGATCCGACGGGGAATAATGTAAATGGTAGACAACCGTCACAATTAAAGTCCATCACCAATTTAGAAAGTTATTAAAACCCAACTCATTTGATCACAATAATACAGTTATTAAAATGTTGTTGGAGACTGTAGTAAAAATACAATACATCTCAGACATGCTCCGACATCTCCACTGTATCCTCCACATAAACCAATACCAACGGATCCCGATCACTGCTAGAGACAGGGATCAAACTTTAATCTGTCTCTTAATAAGGACAAGGCCATTTATATTTAGATACCCATATAGTAAACAGCTGGTGTTAATAGCAAACAGTGGTATTCATAGTATACATTTCTAATTCCTCTTAAGCCCCGCAGGAAGTGCAAATGGTTCAAATGGATCTGAGCACTACGGGACTTAACATCGGAGGTCATCAGTCTCCTAGAACTTAGAACTACTTAAACCTAACTTACCAAAGAACATCACACACATCCATGCCCTAGGCAGGATGTGAACCTGCAACCGTAGCAGCAGCGCGGTTCCGGACTGAAGCGCCTAGAACCGCTCGGCCACCGTGACCGGCCCGCAGGAAGTGACCGATGTTCTAGATGCATTAACATTTAAAACATTAGCAGCTCGTGAGTTGATCAAGGACAAATGCATTCCATAAATTTAGGAAGACGAAATAAGTCATGCCATGCAAAATAACTCCGCAACAAATCACTCCTGCGACTCACGATACGTCGCGGAAGGCAGGGCAACGATAATGATGATGATGTTTGGTTTGTGGGGCGCCCAACTGCGTGGTTATCAGCGCCCGTACAATTTCCCAACCTTTGCTCAGTCCAATTTCGCCACTTTCCTGGATGATGATGAAATGATGAGGACAACACAAACACCCAGTCATCTCGAGGCAGGTGAAAATCCCTGACCCCGCCGGGAATCGAACCCGGGACCCCGTGCTCGGGAAGCGAGAACGCTACCGCGAGACCACGAGCGGAGGACACAGGGCAACGAGAAAGGGTTGCAACGTAGACCATGTTTGTAATACGTTTCAGTTCTGATTGTACGAATACATAGAACTTATAAGATTTGCAGTAAATATCCGCAATTCGGAACAGAGCTCCAAACTTGGAGCTCACTTAAGGAAAAGTAGAGTACGATTACAGTACAGTACCTTGTAATTTGTGTCATTTGAAGCGGCGGAGAACACAACAAGTCCCACAGTCTATAGACAACAGCCAAAATCAGTATGGGCTTGCACAATGTCTTGCTACATCTGCCAATGCAATGTCATCTGCTCAATACAATGTGGCAAAAAGCCTATTCGTCAAATGTTGCCCGCAATTGCCACGCTCAACATGAAGTTGCATAGTGGACTTCAGGAAAAATGCCTCTCCTCCGCGACCGACGATCACTCTCTCTGTCCCACGATACCAGCTTCACATCGGGGCCGAAGAGACATAAATCTCAGCATGTGACACTACAGGTCGTACGAGATGTATCGACCGTCTCCAGCAGGGAACAAATTACTGTTTAAGACCACTTCAGTACCTCATAGATCAAAAAATGGCTCTGAGCACTATGGGACTTAACATCTGAGGTCATCAGCCCCTCTAGAACTTATAACTACTTAAACCTAACTAACCTAAGGACATCACACACAACCATGCTCGAGGCGACCGTAGTAGTAGCGCGCTTCCAGACTGAAGCGCCTAGAACCGCTCGGCCACACTGGCTGTCACCTCATAGCTGCGCGTTTAAATAAACTCACGCTCGCGATGATATACGACAAAATCGCGGACTTTATTGGGTACCTTTTCATTGACATACTGATTTCTCGCCTGTCCGCAGACGTAGCCGAGAATTCTCGGTGTATAAAGGGCAAGGCAACTACTGTGACGTCATGAGTTCGTTGCAGGGCCCGTATTTCCCATGGATCTCACCTCAGACTTCCTCTCGGCCTACGCCCGCCGCTCCAATATGCGGTATGTTCGTACCGACATTTTCCTGTAGCTGGCGCGGTCGCTCTTCCTTAAGACCATCGGCCCACAGGAAAATTCGAAATGTGCGGGGAACCGGCACGTTGCGAAAATCATTTCGCAGGGAGTTACTGTTGTATTTGGGACGGACGCTGATGTGCTGTAGACGTAATGACATCCTGCGGAATGCATTTGTTCTCTGGATTAGAGGGGAATCGGACGTACAACGTTCCCCCGTTATTCTCTCGACGGCTCGGGAGCCGGGGCCCTGCTGCAGGTGTACCGGCGAGATGAGGCCGGCGCGGCTGCGGGGACGCGTGATAAATGGACTGGCGGTCCTCTGGATAGCGCGGGACGCACGGCGGCGGCGCCGGCTGTATCGCCGTATCGACCGGCGGGCGGCGCCCCCCTGCTCACCCTGCCGCGCCGCCACTGTGCCGCGCCACGCTGATTGCTTCCGGCGGCGGCCGCTACACCGTTTCGCTATTAGGACGGCTGCCCAGGGCGGTGCCGCAAGCGCTCTGCCACTCACTCCTCCATCCGGCAGCCTGTTAAGAAACCTCCCGCCCGCCTTTTTATATACTGCCTTCTGGCTCTGGTCAGCCGCCGTTTAACGACGCCCATGTGCCACTTGTGGCTTTGTCTCTCATGACGTTTGCGACTAAGCAATTTCAACAAGTATACGTACGATTCTATACTAATTTAAAGACGACCAAGCGGAAGTTTAGTATTGGAAGGAATCAGCTGACAGCGTTAGATACAGATCAAGGGCAAATTACAAATAAGAAATACTCGAAATATAGCATTATCTGCAGTACAGTCAAACATCATAATGAATTCTATCCATAATGGATGACTGACTGTTCTTTATAGGATTCACAATTATTTATTAATTATTTATTTATTTATTGCCTATTTAGCCTGAACAAGGGGTGGTCTGACAAGGAACAACACATGTAAGGTGTCAGGCAAATCCAACACCTTTCATGAAAACCCTGATATGATAGCAAATCCGGCAGTATGTCACATAGCTCCGAATAAATCCTGACATTAAATTAACCAAAGTAATACGATCAACGAGTGAGAAAATGGAATACCACAGACTAACACAAGAATGCCTAAATGCATGTCATACCTTCTCACCGTGAAACAGACGCAGTTCCGAGGGAAGAAACGAGAACAGAAGCCGAGAGCAGAGTCGTGTAGGCTAGGAGGCCCTACGATAAGGGACGAACACCCACGTTGCCAGCCGACCGCCAGGACCAGCCTCCAGCCCACGGTAAAAGTTAGAGGCCTCCAGAAGAACAGTATAGATCTTACGATAACACTAAAAGGACCACACCAGCTGAAAGTTTTAGCGTGAGACTGTACGCGTCTCTGTTATGTTGCAAACGTTAAAAACATTGCCCCACCACGAAAAGTATTGGATAGACAGAACTTTTGTAGGCGGAGCTTAAGGTTAACATTGAGACCCTGATTGGTCAGTTGAAAACACAGCCAGATACCTTTTTTTTTAAACCAACTTCGGTAAATTTTGGTAAGGAGAAGTTAGGAGAGAGTTGCTTCCGAGACGACGAGGTGTGTAGAGCTGCGCCACCTGCCGCCCCCTGACGCTGCCTAAACACTGACAAGGTAATGAACGCACGCGGTGCCGCCATAAGGCTTCACTCAGAACTGCAGGAGTCTCATCTGTTACATCCCCTTTTTACGTAATACTGTGTCGATCGTCAATTAAACTTCATGGTATTCACATTTGCTACTAGAAGTTAAAATCTGAAATGCGATGATTTTTCTGTTATGTAATTATTGAGAAGCAACATCAGTCACTGTAATTTACAAGTTAAATAAGTAATTAAAGATAATTGAGGGTCACTGTAGATCATTTTGATAGTTTTCTCTTTTATGAAACTTAACTTAAACCTAGATTATAGATGTGTTATGGCATAGGTCATCCTTCGATCCATTGTAGAACTTGGAAACCCATTGTCCTGCGTTTTCCTTTGCAATGCTTCATTTGAAAACAGAGTTAAGCATTTCTGGTTTTGCTTTGCTACTCTCAATTTCAGTTCCTGTCTCGTCTATGAATGAGTGGATACTAACTTTGGTGCCATTAACAGCCTTTGGCTTGTGTGAAAGATCACTTGATAACATTTTCCTACTGTAGTCACCGAAATTTTTACTTATTGCGGACTTGACTGCCAAATAGTTTTCATTCAACAAATCTCTATGTATAGCCCTATGCTTTGTTTTATACCTATTATGCAGTGGTCTGAATTTCTTTAGAAGTTTGTTTTCAGTGACTGTGTACCATGGAGGATCTCTCCCATTATTATCTGTCCTACTGGATAAATGTCTATTCAGTGCATGACCAACTATTCTTCTAATCTTGAGCCATAGTTCCTCTGTATGCTCCTGTCCTGAGCTAAAAGTTTCAAGTTTCTTATTGAGGTGTAACACTGTTGTGTTTTAGTTGCTCTTTGTGTTAGGGTATTCGTTTTTGCTATAACTACCTCATGGTCACTGATATCAGTTTCGATGTGGAGTTCCTCAAAGGGATCAGATCTGTTTGTTGCCACTGGATCTGTTTTATTATGAATGGGTTTCTGAACTACCTGTTCTAGGTAGTTTTCAGAGAAGGCATTTAGTAACGTTTCACCGGATGTCTTATTACGCCCGCCACTAACAAAGCTATAACTATCCCAATTGATTGTTGGACGATTAAAAGCTCCTCCAAGGATTCCGGTACGATTAGTGAATTCATGTACAAGTGAACTGAGGTTTTCTCTAAAGTTTTCGGTTACATTAAGAGGAGAATCTCGTTGTCGATAGAAGGATCCTATAATAGTTTTCTGCCCACCTTTGGTACTGAGTCTTGTCCAAACATCAAACATGCAGCTTCAACTTGTATCTCGGTGGATTTGAAGTTCTTACCTACTACAACAAACACATTCGTTTCCTTTCATTTCGTTATAAGCTTAAATTTTCCCCAAATATCTCTCAGCTATTAACTTCAGGTTTTAACCTACTTTCCGTGCATAGAACTATGTAAGTTTCAGTGCCTTTTAGGAAAACTTTAAACTCCGGCACTTTGTTGCGAATGCTTCGGCAGTTAATAATTAGGATTTTCATTTCTCTGTGGCAGGCATTTTTTTGTATCTTACACTCATATTTCTGAGTTTACCATAGCTACTGTTGGATTGGATGTAACCTAAAACACCCTTGTGTGCACCCCATACAGTCAGCAAGTTGGATAGCTCCTTCTGATATGCAGTGCACATCTGATCTATTCATGGGGTCCCTACAGCTGTCAACACTGTGGCGCAAGTCTACGGAGCCGCAGCCTAGCTTATCACAGAACCCTCGAAGTCTTAGTTCAAGACCTCCACTCGACTGGGAAACAAGGGGACCACGGTACTTTCTGGGGACAATGCTGCAGAGTGTGTTTCGTTGAAACTCTGTGAGCAAGGGTAGGATTTTCAGTCCACTCTGCTGGTCACTGGCGTGATCGAAGTATGATCTCGGAGCGCAGACGTCAAGCATCCTTAGTTCCAACGTCCACCACGATCTGTAGTTGCTTGACACTGTTCCCTCAACCATGGAGCTCACTGTTTAGCCATTTCCAGTAGTTTCACTTGCGTCTATTTACTAATTATCTAATTATTTTCTTTTTATCCAAACAGTGAACTCCAACACAGACTGTGGGAGCACGTAAATGAAAGTAAACCACTTGAAGATAGGCACAAGCCTACAATTCACCCTTGATGTTTGTCTAACGCTATTAGCTAATTTAAATGGCTCTAATCACTATGGGACTTAACATCTGAGGTCATCAGTCCCATAGACTTAGAAGTACTTAAACCTAACTAAGGACATCACACACATCATGCCCGAGGCAGGATTCGAACCTGCGACCGCAGCAGCAGCAGCAGCAACGTGGTTCCGAACTGAAGCGCCTAGAGCCACTCGGCGACAACGGCCGGCTTTATCTGATTCTTTCCAGCCGTAAGCTTGCACTTGGCTTTCTCTACACTAATATACACGTGTATATGCTGAAACGTTTCTCTCTCTCTCTCTCTCTGCCTTGTTTAGAGGCTAAAATGTTTTAAATATAAGTTTTCTCAGTAGGTCGGAACAAAGAGAGGATATGAATCCTTAAATGATTTTTATAGACATAAAAATGCTACGTGAAAGAGAAACCGCCAAAGACGATGAAACTGATCTAAGTTTTTCGATGAAAAATAAACGTTGATAAAATTATTGATAATTATACAGCTGCATACAATTTCTGTTTACTCTCTGAAGTATCTCGTGGAGTCGGAGACATTAACACAATGAAGCAATTGACGACGTTTTTGTTCAGTGGTAAATCACTGATCAACTATACGAAATTATACTTTAAAAAAAAAATGGGTCCCGGCGGAGGTTCGAGTCCTCCCTCGGGCATGGGTGTGTGTGTTTATCCTTAGGATAATTTAGGTTAAGTAGTGTGTAAGCTTAGGGACTGATGACCTTAGAAGTTAAGTCCCATAAGATTTCACAAACATTTTTTCACAAACATTTATACTAAAAAATGTACGTAAGAACTAATAGAAATGATAAGTAATTCAATCTCAGTGTGGTACCGTACAGCGACGGTGAACAAATAGCGAAGGAACACGTGCCCCGTCGGTATACCGCTGAACAATCCATCCTCAATCTTTTCTTTCCGGCCTCTGAGAAAATGCAGAAGTACATAAAAAATTGGCCCTATTGACATGGGGATCAGACGGGCCAAGTAATATGAAATAAATTGATAAATGAAACTACATCGTTCTGAAGACCTTTTCCAGCCTAAAGTGTCGACCGACAGTTTCTTTTTCTTTCTTTTTATTTTTATTTTTTTTATTTTTTCACTAGGCCGGGCTTCGGACCTAGGTCTCCTGTTCACTGGTCAGATGCGCTGACCACTATACTACCCTGGCACAGCGACTTTGCATAACCGCATGTAGTATGCCTCCCTCCACAATCCAAATTCCCATCGACGCCTCAGCTCTGTTCGTATTTCCACTACACTCGAACAGCATTGCCGAGACTCTACAAACTGCGTGGAATTAGCATATGGAACCACAGTTTCATTTGATTAAAGCACCTGCCGCTTGGTTTCAGACAGGATCCCCCTTTTGTTCCAGGCTGAAGTACTATTCCCAAAGGGTTGGATAGCCTCTGCAATACCGTTCGAATTTAGGGAGAATACCAAGTGGCCTGAAACGTGAATGGGAATTTGGATTGAGTAGGGAAGCGTGGTGGGGTAGTCCATGCAGTTGTGCAAAGCCACTGTGCCAGGGTGGCGTAGTGGTAACGGCATGTCAGCAGGAGACCTGAGTTTGGTTCCTGGTCTTGGTACAAATTTTCATTCTTCACTTCACTTTGCTTATATGTACATTACGATTGTTGTTATAAGTCTCAGTTAATATTAGCACTATTATCTTATTATTATTATTATTAATAATAACTATTGTTGGAAAGCTTTGAGGTATCACTGGAATGTGTCTAACATTCTGTGTGGTGTCTGTTTGTTCTAAGTCGTGTCTCCCTACCACTTTCGCTCAACGACGCTCTGAGCGTGTTTTTTAGGGAATTGACTAGTTTGAACCTGAGACCTGTTGCTGGTAACGAGACGCCAGACCACACATGACATGTAGAGTTCAGAAGAGTTCAGTGAGACCAGCGATGGTATAATCAAATACCTAATGATTTCAGCGTCAGCTCCACTGCACTCCCTGTAAAAGAATCTTAATACCAACTAAATTTAGTGGAAGTTGTTCAAGGCTTTCATATTTTTAGTTAGGTGGTAAAATAACGTCGAAAAAGCCGTTAAGTTTACCATTGGAAATTTTATTCCACTCACAAAACATAGTTTATAAATTGCTCTATTGATAAAAGGAAATATTTTGTTACAGGATGATAAAAACCAACTGCGTTTAACAAAAATGTGAACGAATATTGAGAAACAGCTGAAAATGCTTTATATGAACATTGCCCAAGGGCTCAATAGAATCGCTATCAGATACTACAACCAATTCGCTAAATTAGCACCTGTTAATTATATCCTATCGTAGATCCTTCGAACAAAAAACATGTGTCCGGCAGCTGGAAGAAAGCACAGGTCACATGTCTACAAGAGAAACTGCCGTCCAATACCCTTGACATCGATTTGTTGTAGAATCGCAGAACATATCCTGAGCTCGAAGACAACGACGTATCTCAAACAGAACGTCCCTCTCCATGCCAAACAGAATGGATTTGAAACCCAGCTACCACTTTTCTCACAAGACATCCTGAAAGTCATATATCAAGGCAATCGGATAAATGCAGTATTACTTAATTTCCGAAAAGCATTTCACTCCCTACCACACCAATGCATATGATCAACGCACGACCATATGGCGTCCCAGACGAAATATGTGATTGGGCTAAGGATTCTTTGGTAGGAAGGACGCAAACACGTATCTTGGGTGGAGAGTCATCTTCCGGAGTACCCAAGCGACGTGTATTGGGTCCCTAGCTGTTCATGTTGTATATTCATGATCTTGTGGACAATGTTCATAGTAACCTAAGACTTTTTGCAGATGATCCAATTACCCATAACGAAGTACAGCATGAACGAAGCTGTACAAATATTCAGTGGGACCGTGATAGGATTTCAAAGTGCTGCAGTGATCGGCAGCTTGTTTTAAATTTTCAAAACTGTAGGACTGTGCACTTCACAAAACAAAAAACTGTTATTATATTAATATAATATTAGTATAATATTAGTGAATCACGGTTGAAATCTGTAAACTCTTACAAATTCTTGTGTGTAAGAATTAAACAGGACGTGAAGTGGAACGATCACATAGGCGCAGTCGTGGGAAAACATGTAGGATACTTTGCTTTACTGGTGGAATACTAAGGAAATGCAATCAATCTACAAAGGAGATTGCTTAAAAATCAGTCAAGCGACCCATCCTTGAATATTACTCAAGTGTGTGGGATACGGAAGGTATGCAGAGAAGGGCAGCACGAATGGCCACAGGTTTGTTTGACCGCGGGAGAGCATCGCTGAGAGAGATGACACGCTTGAAGACAGACGGAAACTATCAAGAGAAAGTTTACTGATAAATTTTCAGTAGCCGGCTTTAGATTATCACTAAGGCGATGTACTACATATCGATCCCATTGGAATCACGAGGATAAGATTAGATTAACTACAGCAGACACAGAGGCATTTAAACAATCATTTTCCCGTCGCTCCATACTTGAATGGTACGGAAAAAGCCCTAATAACGGTACCCTCTGCCATGAATTTCACAGTGTGTTGTAGAGTGTATATTGTGATATGGTTGCAGAGTGTAAAAACATATAATGGAATGTAAACCACCTGAAAACGAGCACAAGCCCAACACCCGTGCTCCTATTGTAGCTGGTAACAATTATTATTCTATACTTTAATCCGAGAGGAACCGGTGCCTCTGTCTCGTAAATGCCAGAAATGCTCCAAATACACTGTAGACAAGGTCAAAAACGGGCCGCTACAGATAGTGATGACCTCTCAGTCGATATTTTAAAGCTGATGAATGAGGAATCTATAACGCATTTAGCTAAAAAATTTTCTCGTGTATTCTGCGCAGTGCAACATTACCAAGAGATTAGAATAAAGGCAAAATAATCCTAATACACTAATGGCCATTAAAATTGCTTCAATAAGAATAAATGCAGATGATAAACGGGTATTCATTGCACAGACATATTATACTAGAACTGACATGTGATTACATTTTCACGCAATTTGGGTGCATAGAGCCTGAGAAATTAGGACCCAGCACAACCCCCTCTGACCGTAATAACGGCCTTGATACGCTTGGGCATTGAGTCAAACAGAGCTTGGATGACGTGTACAAGTACAGCTGCCCATGCAGCTTCAACACGATACCACAGTTCATCAAGAGTGGCGTATTGTGATAAGCCAGTTGCTCGGCCACCATTGACCAGACGTTTTCAATTGGTGAGAGATCTGGAGAATGTGCTGGCCAGGGAAGCAGTCGAACATTTTCTGTATCCAGAAAGGCCCGTACTGGAGCTGCAACATGCGGTCGTACATTACCGTGCTGAAATGTAGGGTTTCCCAGGGATCGAATGAAGGGTAAAGCCACGGGTCGTAACACATCTGAAATGTAACGTCCACTGTTCAAAGTGCCGTAAATTCGAACAAGAGGTGACCGAGACGTGTAACCAATGGCACCCCATACCATCATGCCGGGTGATACGCCGGTATGGCGATGACGAATACGCGCTTCCAATGTGCGTTCACCGCGATGTCGCCAAACACGGATGTGACCATCATGATGCTGTAAACAGAACCTGGATTCTTCCGAAAAAATGACCTTTTGCCATTCGTATACCCAGGTTCGTCGTTGAGTACACCATCGTAGGCGCTCCTATCTGTGATGCAGCGTCAAGAGTAACCGCAGCCATGGTCTCCGAGCTGATACTCCATGCTGCTGCAAACGTCGTCGAACTGTTCGTGCAAATGGTTGTTGTCTTGCAGACGTTCCGATCTGTTGTTTCAGGGATCGAGACGTGGCTGCACGATCCGTTACAGCCATGCGGAAAAGCTGCCTATCATCTTGACTGCTAGTGATATGAGGTCGTTGGGATCCAGCAGGGCGTTCCGTATTACTCTCCTGAACCCACCGATTCCATAATCTGCTAACAGTCATTGGATCTCGACGAACGCGAGCACCAATGTCGCGATACGATAAACCGCAATCACCATAGGCTACAATCCGACCTTTATCAAAGTCGGAAACGTGATGGTACGTATTTCTCCTCCTTACACGAGGCATCACAATAACGTTTCACCGGGCAACGCCGGTTAACTGCTGTTTGTGTACGAGAAATCGGTTGGAAACTTTGCTCATGTCATCACGTTGTAGGTGTCGCCACTGGCGTCAACCCTGTGTGAATGCTCTGAAAAGCTAATCATTTGCATATCAAAGAATCTTCTTCCCGTCGGTTCAATTTCGCGTCTGTAGCACGTCATCTTCGTGGTGTATCAATTTTAATGGTCAGTAGTGTACATAAGAAAGGTAGTATTAAAGATGTAAAAAGTTATCGCTCTATCAGCCTTCTATCCATATTATACAAAGTTTTTATTACAATTTTGACTACAAGACTGAGCACACTTCATCTGGCTCAACCCGCTGAACAAACTGGGTTCCGCACGGGATTCATTGCAAACGGCTACATCCTCTATCAAAGCGAAAGAAGTAGTATAATAAATGAGTACCATATACCTCTTTCTTTTGCCTTTATAGATTTTAGATAGGCATTCGATACGATCAGCACCCAACTGTGTTTGAGGCTTGAACAGGAGAAGGAATAAGACAGGACAATATTGAAGTCTTATGTAACATATATAAAACTTTCACAGCCATTGTGAGTATTATTGAAGAAACCAATGTATTCCTCATTGAAAATGGTGTAAAATAAGGTGACTATATCTTCAAAATTGTTTACATTAGTTCTAGAGGAAGCTATGTCTGAACCGAATTGGAACACGAAGGAAATCCAAGTCCTTGAAAAGAGACTAAATATTTTCAAATAATATAAAATTTCAAAGATTGGTTATCGAACTTGCGTTGGTCTGCTCTGAAGTTAGTTTTTATAATGTACCATGATAATACCAAGATCGTGACTCGTTGGACGTAAGTAACTGTAAAAGGGGACAGAAGAAGTCTATCTGGGTCAATTTGCAAATGTGAAATGAGATGTAAAACAAAAATATTTCGACATTTAAATTTAACCGGCAAGCTTATGGAAAGTACTCTTCAGTTTTGATATCTAATATCCCGTCTGAACTGAAGAAAACAGGTTTTAGCCAATGTACACTTCCACTAATAACATATGGCTGTGAACCATGGACTTTAAATGTGTTCATTGTCAGAAAACTAATAGTAACCCAAAGGGGAGTGGAAACATCAATGTTGGGCTACAGAAATAATGCTTTTAAGTTGAATTAGAAACAACCTTGACGGCAATAAAATATTTATTGGCAATGGTTACCGGTTTCGTTCAAAATGCGACCATCTTCAGAGTATATTATGCCATAAAGGCATGCGGTACAGTGAACGGATAAATTTTCATGGATCTGCGAACGTCAATTGCTCGGGGATCCACAATACCTGCTCCGTTCACCATCACCACCTGCCATCTTGATGTCATATAGTCTGAAAATTGTCACATTTTGTCCGAAACCGATTATTTAAAAAAATTTAATCAAGACCGCTGATAATCTCCACGAGAAATTTTCTGAAAAACTACACAAAGGACAGATAGAAAGCAGTTGACATAATGGAATGAGTGAATACCTTGAAACGATAGTGGAATGATCACGTCGCCCGAAGAAAATGCAAATGGTCATAACATCTACTAGATTAGAGCTAAACAAAAGGGCTAACAGGGACTCCACGGGAGAGATGGAAGAAAGACTGAAGAAAGACACCTGGACTGAATTAGCAACGGAAAACTCAAAGTCGCAGAAATGGAAGGAGAGGCTGGAATCCTTTGTTGCACACCGACTCGAAAAGACCACGTGACCAAGTGATCGATCTGAATGATGAAGGTGATGATAATGATACAAGTGTATAAAATTAATAAGAGGGTGCATGTTGTAGGGGAAATCTTATGAAATGCGTTGTGCTATTTATATGTTCGCGGAGACTTCAAGAAATAAGTTACACATTATTATGGCAGGTCAAATACCTTTTATTGAATGCTTCACTACACTTGAAAGTGAGACAGATACACGACACAATTTCTCGACACAGTCACCGAGTCTCAGCAAAAAACGATCGGAAACTTCTACCAATGGTTTATTTCCCCGACGCTAGAGATCCATTCGTTGATCGCGTAACCGTGCAAGAACTGCTTTGTGAACATTCTCTTCGTTAGATAATCTCTTCCGACTATGTTCTTTCAGCTTTCCAAACAGATGGAAATCGCATGGCTCATGTCCTTTCAGACTTGGTCAAACTGTTGGCGACGTTACACTACAGCTGCACGCGACTTGGAATTTGCTCTACATGAGCCAGAATTTCACGGTCATGTGTGTGCAGTTTGGTCGTTTCGCCCACACTGTGACGCGTCTGTTATCCGTACTGCAGCAGCACTGAGGCTGCAGGAAACCAGGAGCACGTACTCTGTTCTGACAATGCACCACTACAGCATGTCTTAGCGTGAGATAGCATGTGCAACTTACGTTCTGAATTATCTGAACAGATATATGAATCAGAAGCAACAGCTCGTGCGTTTATCGTAAAACGTTGACAGTAACTAGCACTAAAAAACCTATTTGGAACTAGCATGAGTTAGAAAACGCTTAGTTTCCAAGTTAAGGAACAAACATATCATTGAATTAACTGTTCGTTACATTTGTTTTCTGCCTCTTACGAATGATCCACAACACTTTAAAATTTGTTGTATAATAAAAGTCACTTGCTGCTAATGGATCTGTACGGTTTGAAAAATAGCAACTGACTTTAGACAGTAAAAATTATGAGGTCATCCACGTGAGGACTAAATGAATTCTACTTATGATTTGGTTTTCCTGCTCTCGTGTTGGCCGAGTTTTAAAGTAAAATTACTGGTAATAGGGTCCACCTGTTACGCGAAATGCTATTTTTTTCATGTAGATCCAAACATGTTCCAGTGCCTTCGTCAATGGGTTTTCGTCATTCGTATTTGTAAAATATGACATGTTTTAAGTGATAATTAATCGACGAAATTTAGGCCTGAAACATTGAATGTTTGTTGTTGTTATCACCTTAGTTATACGATATAGCGTTAAGCAGGACACTGTCCACTATCGCGTACTGGTAGCTTTTTATCTACAACTAAATGATGTTAATGTGAAGTTGGTTGGTGAGTTGAAATATCACTTTACATCTGAAAGTAATTTTGTTGCACAAAGGTACTTCGCGACTATTTTTGTGATTACTTACACTAAGCTTTCGAATATTGTTTTTAGTCTGCATTCCCATGAGTCGCTGAGAAGCAGACACAGACACTGTACATATTATGCAGAACATCGTTTATAAGCAACATTTTTCAGTTTTATAGAAACACAGTGTAACTGTTGATGTTGTTTGTCCAGTCCCAGTTGGCCTAGTTCCAGAATTAGATTTTCACTCTGCAGCGGAGTGTGCGCTGATATGAAACTTCCTGGCAGATTAAAACTGTGTGCCCGACCGAGACTCGAACTTGGGACCTTTGCCTTTCGCGGGCAAGTGCTCTACCAACTGAGCTACCGAAGCACGACGCACGCCCTGTCCTCACAGCTTTACTTCTGCCAGTATCTCGTCTCCTACCTTCCAAACTTTACAGAAGCTCTCCTGCGAAAAAAAAATGTTATTTCCAAAGGAAGTCCTGCATAATACGTGTAGTGTTTGTGTGCGCTTCTCAACAACTCAGGGAATGCAGATGAAAAAGGGTTTGCGAAAGCTAAATGTAGGTAATCACAAATATAGTGCTGAAATATTTTCCCACAGCAAAATTACGTTCGGATATAAAATGTAAAATGATGTGTTGTCTCCCCAGCCAAATTCACATTAACATGATTTAGTTGCAGATGACAAGCTACCAGTAGTCGATAATGTACAGAGGGTCTTGCGTGATACTGTAAAGCAAAACTAGGTTAATAACAGCGACAAACAGAAACTGTTTATACGCCTAATTTTCGTAGATTAATTAGCAACAAAACATGTTCACATTTTACTGATTTTAAAAAGGAAAGCAACTGACAATGACACAGAGGTGCTGAAATATATCTGGCCTACATGATGAAATAGTGTTCCGCGTAATTTGCGGATTTTATATCCACTAATTAAAGCAATCCTTTAAATTTCGATTGCACGATAAATCACATAAAGGCTGCCACTTCAACTAAATATATACGGATTGCTATTACGAACTACTTAAATTGGGACGGTCATATAGAAAATGGCATGGAGGAGGCAAACCAAAGACTGCGTTTTATTGGCGGAACACTTAGGAGATGCAACGTATCTACTAAATTCTATACAACGCATCTGCATCCTTTCCTGGAGTATTGCTCCGCTGCATAAGATATTCACCAGACAAAATTGTGTGAGGTCATCGAAACAGTTCAGAGACTACCAGCTCCTTTTGTGTTATCTCTAAAGAGGGAAGAAAGTGCCACAGATATGATACGCTAGGCAGGGTGGCAGTAATTAAAAGAAACGCATTTTTCGTTGCAGTGAGAGGTGAGATGATCTCACGAAATTTTAATCAGAACCTTTCTCCTCCGAATGTAAAAATATTCTGTTAAAGCCCACGTAGATAAGGAAAAATTATGATCGTAATAAAAGAAGAGGAATAGGAACTTGCACGGAAAGTTCTAAGTGTTCGTACTTCCCGCGTGTTATTCGAGAGTGGAAATATAGGGAAACAGCCTGAATGGGGTAGCAGAAAAATACAAAAAATTGTTCTTCACACTCGCCCTTGGCAACTTTTAATAATTAACGTTGTTTGTTGTTGTCTCGGCATAAAAAATTGAGTCCATATGCAAGTTCGATGACAGAGTTCTGAATTATGGATTGTCTAATAATCTAAATTTACGTAGCTTTTCAGTTAGTGTTATGATTCTCGTCGTCAGTTGCTATGATGGCAGGTGGCCAATACTAAATAGAAACAGATATTGCAGGTTTGGCAGCGAAGTCAGTAAGCAGCTTGCTGCATAGTCTGTATCTGCAATGACTGAAATAATTAGTAGTCGTTGGTAAAAAATAATATATATTGTACATAACTTACGTTAAAGGCTTCTTCATATGCTACATACATATAATTACAAACAGATATCTAGAGAAGCATTACTTATACCATACTTGACTAAGCGCCTTGTTAGAGGTTGCTGCCTATCAGCTGAAGGCTATGCTACACTCCTAGTTGACGTCCCGAGAAAGAGTGGGCAAGAGCTCGCTAGATACTTGTCACAAGCCGCGGAGCGGCGCTAGCGGCGACTCGCCGGACCAGCGATATCTACACTCCTGGAAATGGAAAAAAGAACACATTGACACCGGTGTGTCAGACCCACCATACTTGCTCCGGACACTGCGAGAGGGCTGTACAAGCAATGATCACACGCACGGCACAGCGGACACACCAGGAACCGCGGTGTTGGCCGTCGAATGGCGCTAGCTGCGCAGCATTTGTGCACCGCCGCCGTCAGTGTCAGCCAGTTTGCCGTGGCATACGGAGCTCCATCGCAGTCTTTAAAACTGGTAGCATGCCGCGACAGCGTGGACGTGAACCGTATGTGCAGTTGACGGACTTTGAGCGAGGGCGTATAGTGGGCATGCGGGAGGCCGGGTGGACGTACCGCCGAATTGCTCAACACGTGGGGCGTGAGGTCTCCACAGTACATCAATGTTGTCGCCAGTGGTCGGCGGAAGGTGCACGTGCCCGTCGACCTGGGACCGGACCGCAGCGGTGCACGGATGCACGGATGCACGGATGCACGCCAAGACCGTAGGATCCTACGCAGTGCCGTAGGGGACCGCACCGCCACTTCCCAGCAAATTAGGGACACTGTTGCTCCTGGGGTATCGGCGAGGACCATTCGCAACCGTCTCCATGAAGCTCGGCTACGGTCCCGCACACCGTTAGGCCGTCTTCCGCTCATGCCCCAACATCGTGCAGCCCGCCTCCAGTGGTGTCGCGACAGGCATGAATGGAGGGACGAATGGAGACGTGTCGTCTTCAACGATGAGAGTCGCTTCTGCCTTGGTGCCAATGATGGTCGTATGCGTGTTTGGCGCCGTGCAGGTGAGCGCCACAATCAGGACTGCATACGACCGAGGCACACAGGGCCAACACCCGGCATCATGGTGTGGGGAGCTATCTCCTACACTGGCCGTACACCACTGGTGATCGTCGAGGGGACACTGAATAGTGCACGGTACATCCAAACCGTCATCGAACCCATCGTTCTACCATTCCTAGACCGGCAAGGGAACATGCTGTTCCAACAGGACAATGCACGTCCGCATATATCCCGTGCCACCCAACGTGCTCTAGAAGGTGTAAGTCAACTACCCTGGCCAGCAAGATCTCCGGATCTGTCCCCCATTGAGCATGTTTGGGACTGGATGAAGCGTCGTCTCACGCGGTCTGCACGTCCAGCACGAACGCTGGTCCACCTGAGGCGCCAGGTGGAAATGGCATGGCAAGCCGTTCCACAGGACTACATCCAGCATCTCTACGATCGTCTCCATGGGAGAATAGCAGCCTGCATTGCTGCGAAAGGTGGATATACACTGTACTAGTGCCGACATTGTGCATGCTCTGTTGCCTGTGTCTATGTGCCTGTGGTTCTGTCAGTGTGATCATGTGATGTATCTGACCCCAGGAATGTGTCAATAAAGTTTCCCCTTCCTGGGACAATGAATTCACGGTGTTCTTATTTCAATTTCCAGGAGTGTATTACGGACCGCGGTCGATATCTGCAACCCCAGCAAGTGTGGTATCTAACTGTGATACCACAGTTAGACTGCATAATTTTGAAAAAATCATAATTTATATGCCATTTTTTCATTTGTTTAAAACTAGACACATTCAGTATGGTGTGGATATATATAGGCTGTTTTCTTTTGTGTGTACGTTGTATGCAAACTGTACTTACATGAAATAGAAAGCAGGTGTACACGTAGCCCACGGTGAGGTGATAGCCTCTGTTGTGGAATGCCTTATTAAACGATCCATCATACCTGCTTTGTGGTGATTGTCGTTGGTCGTATTTCATCATTTTGATTACACGAGATAAGATAGTGACTGCAATGTTGAAAACTGCGCATACTATCAAACTAGCTCGTTATAAGTACTGAAATGTGAGACACTATATTTTAATAAATAATGAATTAATTCTTTAACAGCATTTAAATGTTGGTTACTCCTGGAATGTTAATATAGGAAAGCCTGAGTGACAACATTAACACACAAAATACAGGTGATCCACATATACCTGAAAATTGTCCTGGCAGTTTTAAATGTAACGGAAGACTTAGTTCTAATTTCCATCCGTATTGTCTTCTTCTTCCAAATCCAATCAAACAAATATTTATGAACAGCAATTCCGTACCAAAAGAACTGGCAGTTTGCGACGGACATAATTTAAACTTTTAATGTATTTTCTTATGTTTAGCCTTTGTCCAACAATAATGTTGTGTAAAACACATTTCGATCAATAAATGATAATGAAGTTACGTTCTTTTCAAATAGTACCTCTAAGAGCGGAACTGCGATTCAGGGTAACCTCTCTTGCGAACCATACATTTCCATGTGTTAAAATTTCTGTTATGTTATGGAATGCTTCTTGGTTACCTCTTTCGGAATAGCACTGACTTGGAAATTACCCTACGCTTAAAACAATGTCTCGGTCTTCTAACATCACCTCCTTCAATGAACGTATTTATTTAATGCTACATCGACGCCTTTACTAGCGATTTGGAGAAAACCACAGAAAAACTTAAATGAGATGTAAAAGAGGTAATATTTATTCCATTAATTACACAGGTGAATATGAGAGTTCGCTGCTTTTCGCTTGTACTAAATCTGGAGTAGAGGACTGCTTCCTGTTGCTTGGCGTGTTTCAGCATTGCCACTCCTGGTTTGGCTGATGACCAGGTCTTTTGTACAGCAGCGGCTCCGTAAGTGGATTCAGGCGAACAGAGTCGGCGGCCTCTGATGTGAGCCTACTATGTTGCGGAGACAGCTGTCAGCTGACACCTGTATCTCCGCATCGGGTCACCCCTCAGCCTCGGAAGGAATACTTTACCATTCAACGACCTGTCGTAGAGAACCGCACAATCTAATTTTCTATGACCATATAAAATCTTAATTTCGTCTTCCATTCCTAAGGGCTTAAGTGTCTATGCTATTGGTGTAGAATTTATGGAATGCAGATATTGATGGCTCCAGTGTGCAAGTATCGATGTATCTCATTGTCTATATGCAGTGTGAAAAGAGGCCTGAAGATGGCTTCATTGAGATGCCGAAACTGGTTGTCTAATTAAAACTAATTTTCAAAACATACGGCTTTCTGGCAATTTATCAGTAAATATTTGATCGGCCGCTATCCCGTATTCGCAATGGATCAACAGAAATTCCTCAAGTAAGACCATGGCTTTGGTTAGCACCGTCACGACGGGCTGATTTCATGATTTCTGGACACCAGTCCCCACACATCAATTTTGATGTATTTCGAAACCAGAATTCTTTCCCAGGGTGTACAGTCGCTAGTGCAATGAATAGTTAGAAGTCAGTTCGTCGCTCCCTGCATGTGACACAATGCTGGTTGCTTGCAAGTGCACAGGAATACATGAAAGCATGACCGAGGGAACATTACATTACATTAATACTTGTTCCAGAGGTCGTAACAACGAATTTTCTTAATGATGTGGAACGTGTCACTTTAACATAAGTTTCCTTTACACAACGTAATTTTTTTCAGTTGCTACTTCATATCTAAAAATTCATCTTTTGACTAAAAGAAGTTGTCATTTGGAAATTATTTTAACATATTTTTAAATGTTGGTTGGATATCTGTTAGACTTTTAATTTTGTTTGGCAAATGACCAAAGATTTTTGTAGCAGCGTAATTTACCCGTCTCTGTGCCAAAGTTAGATTTAACCCAGAATAGAAATCAGCGTTTGTCCCTAAATTTGTCATTATGTGCATGTGAGTCACCGGAGGTGTGAAGAATTCAGTCTGGTCACCTTTTTGATTCACCGCGCTGGCCCACAGGAGGCCTGACGATACAAATGCTAATGTTAGCTTTCCACGGAAGACCCATTTACAAAAATTACAATTATCAAGATATCAGCCATGTTTGCAATTGAGCAGAGTTTTGTTTATTTTTCATTTTATTTATTTTTTATTTACAAAATTATCATGGTATACTTAGCAGTTTCTTTCAGTTGAAGAACTGTCATCAAACCGAACTAGTAATTTTCCGTGAACTTGTGGACTACGTAATAGAGCACAAGTATCTAAATAATTTGGAGGTAGTAATTCCTGCACTTGTGACGCATGTCATTTATAAATCGACATACTACTCAAAAAAGTCAGAACTGTCCAAGAACGTCATAAGCTTCTGTCAGAAAACGTACTTCAGCTCGCGGCCGCAGTGAATTCTGAGGACGCTCACATTAACTGAACATAATACTTCGTCGACGTAAAAGTTTTCTGGGTATGGTACAGCGTCATAATGTATAAAACTACGGATGCTGGGGAAAAAACCAACGTTTCGGCCACGGTTGCAGCGGACTTCTTCTGGGTCTAGACGTTCGTTTTCCTCCAGCAGCAGTAGTTTTATACATTATGACGCGGTACCATAACCAGAAAACTTTTCTGTCGACTGACTCCGGCCGCAGAAGTCTACGCAATTATTATACTTCGTGTTTCACATCCTTCCATAAGAGACACTTCTTAATAGAAAAGTAGCGTGTAATCAGCAGGTTCGACGGAAGATCACAGGAAGAGCTTCAGTGGCCTATGTAAATAATTAGACTTAAACTTTTCTGTGACATGTAGAATGGCCACCAGTATGCTTCAGTGTTCTTTGTGTTTAGTGCTAAAGCCTGCTAAGGGGCATAAGGAGTGTCAACGTCAGGTGTGGAGTCCTCACAATAAAGGGCACGGAGATGATGTGATTCATGTGAGACAGCGTTCTATACACCTGACAGACTTTGAAAGCGGCCTCATTGTGGGTCTCCATTTGGCTAGCTGGTCGAATCAAGGAATATTCAGATTTTTTTGACATTCTGATTTGACAGTAGTCATATGTTGGAATCTATAGGAACATGAGAGCAGTTTCCAATAGTCCATGACTGACTAATACAAGGAAGTACTGTGCACCAAGCATATCCCTAACCCCTTTTCACATCTGCGTCTGCCAACCGAAAACAAGAATGGACTCTCTGCAACATTTTGTACCATCCCGCACCATTGGTCGGAGACTATCGGCACCAGACATTTCGTGCTCAGGCAGCTGTTAACACCACAACGAAAACGGCGGTGTGTTGGAGGGGGTGACGTGATAGGGAAGTATGGTCTACTGATGGATGGTGTTGCATTGTGTTTAGCTATGAATCGCGGTTATGTGCAAACCTGGATGACTGTCGTCAGTGAGTGTGGTGGCGACCTAAGAGGGAAAGGGGTGGGGGGTGGGGGGGGGGGGGAGAGACTCCACACTCCAATGTTTTAGAGAGAAATAGCTGTGTTTCTCCTAACGTCAAGTTCCAAATAACATTTTAGAAAATAGCGTTGGCCTAGATAGAGTAAAACCTAAGTCAATGCCAAAGTGACACCAAACAATACTACGGACGACTAACTGGGTAAATGAACACCACGACACTTACACTTTGTGCTATGACTCCAAGCGCCGCGGTGGACGAGTACGGGACGCGGTTTATTACCAGCGAGTGCAGAGCAAGGAGTAGCGTACACGAAGAAGGAAGCTAACCGGTAAACCAGGGTTTCAATGCTGCAGTCTGTTGACGGGAGAAACAACGCGGGGCCAACTAGGACGGCCGTTTGCAATTTGGACCAATGATTTACATTCTAAAGGAAAGTTACATGAAAAGCGTAAAAAGTACATTATGAGTAGTAAAGTAACATATTCAACAAGGGTAGTAGAGACCTGTAGCAAAACTAAGTGGAAGCCGACGACATGAAATTTATGTGTAAACAGTAAAACAAATTGAAAATTTTTCCCCTTTTAAGGCTTTATGACACCCTTGCGAACCGAATAACTGCATGCATCCAGGTCAGAAGGGGTGCAACGTCATACTGACAAATAGGCTTGCAATATTTGATGTTTAATTTCGATTTGTCCTCCCCTTCCGGGTGCTTCACCTTTTTATCAGGCAGTCTACTCATATTTAGCATTTACTGATCCGTCCAAAGTCTAAACGGCACATATTGCTAATTTATGGTTATATACTCTCATAAACAGAAGATTACACTCAAACAGCTTAACTGTTCTCTAAAAGTCCAGTAAAATGTTCTGTTCGGAAAGCTGGAGTAGGAATGTGAATAAGGCAAATTGCTGATAATTATTCGTAGGGTGTATTTCTACAAGGGAAGTCGGAAAGGTGCGATCATCATTTTTTTTCATTTTTACTACCTTCTGCTACTGCAGTATCCGTTTAAGAGTATGTCCATCTAAATTTCTGACATCTAATTCTTATCATGGTCATTCCGGCTTCTGTATATTCTCCTTATTATGCCACCCAACGTCGTAACAGTTAATAACAATACTCCACTCCATTGAATTAGACGGGGAAGCTATCAGGAAATGCCCTTTAGAAAGACCTGCACATCGCTCCTCGTTCATTGATGACCGAATTGGCAGGGCTGTGTGGCAGACAGTCTACATAGCACCCATAAGGGGCGTCTTAAAAACTCAGTGAGTGGACGATGTCTGACGGAACAGTGTTAACGATGGTTGCATGCGCGCACAGCTTGAGAGATGTACCAAAATCGATCACGTAGTTTCGAACACAACTCTGTGAAGTATTTTTTTTTTCTCTGTGGCTTTTCGAATGCAGTTAATCTGAAGACTCGTATAATCTGATATGTCGTGCACCTACATACAAAGTATCTCTCGTAAGAATAATCATGCACTTTTTCCTAGTTGTTTTAGTGGATACAAACAATGTAACGACGTAATCCGTCCAAATAAATATTGATTATTATGTGATTCATGAAACGCACTTCACCAACGAGAAACACTGATTTGTTTCGCATTAGAAACAAAAAGATTTATAAAGTGGAATTTTATATTCCAAGTCGACGGAACGGTGCAATGTTAGTCTACTCCGGTATTCAGTTTATTCTTTGTGTTTTACTTATCAACACATTTTATAACCCTAGCACCACTATTGTAATTTAGTATGCTTTTACCTAAATAACAGATAACCCTCTCTGTATGTTGCCACGTACATCCCTCTTACTAAATTTAGTTTAGTCTTCAAATAAAATACACTATGGGAGTATAGTCCTATTAATAGGAAAAGCTAATTGATAGAGCTACCCTTATTACAGGATTTGGCCGTGCGTTGTGTCTAATGGATAATAAATCAGACTATTCAATTCCTTTCTTACGATTTTACCCAGCTGTTAGAAAGAAACGAAGTATGACTAGTATTATATTGAAGGTAGGACAATTCAGTTCCAAGTTCATTTAGTGGTTTAAAATATGTACTGACGATCGCCAACCTATCCAGACAATGAAACAGTGAATTATTGAAAAAGCAGAAGTATGAATTTTGCTTACTTTCGTGCTTCTTCAAATAAATGTTACTCCACTTAAACATTGTTGGAGTACACCCTTATGCATTACGTTTTTGAAAGAGAAAAATCCTAATAGACAACTTCGAGGAAGCCCAAAAAATTTGGTCATGGAAGACCTTTAGAACAGCACTTTCCACATCAACAAACTTGAATACTAAAATACTTAGATACTAACGCACATTTTTATACTGAACATTTCACTTCAAGGAAACCTCATCCTTACTGGAATTTACTTTCAAAGGCTATTAGTCTTTGAACTAACTCTGTATAGTCATTTAACAGATTCTAGTAACTTCATAAGTCTCTAAAACAGGATACTCGGGAGGAACCCTGTATAGCTGTATGATTAGGATGAAATAAAAGGTGAACCAGTTTCTTTAAAGTTCAAGAATGATTATTCAAAGTTTAAGTTAATGGTTCACGCTGTACAAAAGTAGAATACAAAATACTCTCATGTGGTGGCTGTAGGCTTGAGAGCGGCGAACAATTATAGCGGTTACACTCCTACAGTACGCCCTGCAATTGTCTTACTGTATGGGCTCAATTTCTCTTCCTGGCGTCGTTCAATTTTACATACAGTAGCCCAACAACTTGCAGTTATGCTGTAAGCTGTTTGCAGTCTTCAACCGACGCATTTATGAGCAAATTTCCAGGCAAAGCTTCTCCTGTTCCACAAGTGTTACCTCAAACACTGCTGCCTACAGACTGTGTAGCCTACTACCTGCGCTTGCTCTAGGTAGCGCGCCAATTCACCCGTGCCACCTTTTCCACTCCCCAGAGCCACTTTCATTTCAAACAAAAGCACACTGGCTTTTACACAACACCTATTTCTTACATTGTTCCTAAGCGTGACCATTTCTTTTACAATTGTCTAATTTACATCAACATGTGAACAGTTTATACACACAAATATTTTGAAATAAAAAATGTCATCAGAAAAATATTTAACGTAATAAACAATTTACATAGTATTTTACATACATCACTCACATACAACGCAAAGAACTTCAATTTCCAGTACAACACACTTTACTTTACATATACAGAAATTATAATATGAATGTGCAAAAATTTTAAAGCAAAAAATTATTAAAAAATTCAGATGAACCAAAAATTAACAGTGTTACAATTTCTCCAATAAATTTCCTAATATGTGTTATGCACCTAAGGAAGTAAGACTGACATGTCTTAGGAATGATGCCTGATATGTGCTCCACAACTCGCTGTACAGCGCGCGATTGACGGTACTTCATATCACTATCGCTGATATTGTGCCACATTTGATTGGTGCATTGAACTGTGGAAAAATAATCGTCTATGTCTCTACACGAGACCTAAATCCTTTTCTTATTCTCATAATTACCACGTGAGGTGTAGAATGGTAGGAGCTTTTTTATCGCACACTCATGGAATAAATTTACGGATTAGGAACTCACAAGAAATATGTGACCTTTTTCGGAAAGTTTTCATTTTAACTTGCCAGAGTATTTTTGATAAACGTTGTTACGCGGTATGCGACCTTGTTGACTTCAGCAGCCAGTCTCAGTGCTCGATCCATGTGTGTTGTCATACTTCTTCGTGCGCTTTTGTAACACTCCTAGTCCCAGTAGCGTATGATACACGTCTGCAGCTCCATAATACTGATTTTACGTGTTCATTTCATTTCATATCGCTTCTATTCTAGTAAATTCCCTAACAACGATTTCCCCCCCGCTCCACATATGAGCTATATTCATGTTTAAGTACCATGCAGAGGACCCAGATTCAATTAGTGTTCATACCAGGCATTTTCCCTTTATGGAGGGACTAGAATGGATGCATTGAGTCTTGTGATGCAGTTGAGGGGCTATCATTGTAGTAGTTCCGGCTCTAAGATCTAAAAAGCTGACAATGGCTGAGGGAACTGTATTTACTCCAGGCCTCTCCATAATGCAAGTACGAAAGGCATAAGACTGGAGGCGGCACAGCAGCAAGTTGGCAGCGCTGGGTCGTCACTGATGGAAAGTGGAGTTTGTAAGCGAATTTGTGATATTGCACGTTCGTTCTATTTTCCGCGGAGGCGACAAAAGTCGTGGGACAGCGATCTGCATATATACAGATAGCTGTAGTATCGCGTATATAAAGTATAAATATAAAAGGACAGTGTATTGTCATTTGTACTCAGGTTATTTCTGTGAAAAGATTTCCGGCGTGATTATAGCCACGCGACGGGAATAAACAGACAATGTACGCGGAATGACGGTGGGAGCTACACGCATGGGACATTCCATTTCGGAAATCGTTAGTTAATTCAATATTCCGATATACACAGTATCAAGACTGTGCCGATAACAGCAAATTTCAGACACTACCCCTCACCATGGACAATACAGTGGCTGTCACTGACGGCATTTGCAGAGAGTTGTCAGTGCTAACAGACAAGCAACACTGCGTAGAATAACCGCGGAAATCAATATGGATAGTGCGACGAACGTATTCGCGAGTGTCTTTGTCAACACCATGTCACTGTCTGCAGCGCTTCTCCTGGGCTAGTAACGATATCGATTGGACCCTTGATGATTGGAAAGCCGTGGCCTGGTCAGAAGAATTGGCAGTTGGTAAGAGCTGATGGTAGGTTTCGTGACCCCACATGACGCCGCAGACCCCACGAAGCCATGGACCCAAGTTGTCGACAAGGCACTGTGCAAGATGGCGGTGGCTCAGTCATGGTACAAGCTGTAATTACATGGAATGGACTGGGTCCTCTGGTGCAACTGAACTGATTATTCACGGGAAACGGCTATGTTCGGCTACTTGAAGCAATTAATGGACTTCACATTCCCAGACAAGATGGACTTTTTATGGATGACAATGTGTCATGTCACTGGTCCGCAACTGTTCGCAATTGTACAGTTGGAGTGAATGATTTGGCAACCCAGATCGCCTGATGTGTGTCCCATGGAACAATTATGGGACACAAAGTAATGCACTAGCCATACTTTCGCAGTTATGGACTGCTATAGAGGTAGCGTCGCTCAGTATCTCTGCAGGGGACTTCCAACGACTTGTTAAGTGCATGCCGCGTCGAGTTTCCGCACTATGCCTGGCGAAAGGAGGTCGACACAAAATTACGAGGTATCCCATGACTTTGGTCACCCCATCATATGATTAAACGTTGTCACACGTTTCTTGTTCGTTACTAACCTTGTAATTGAATACTATGAGTTTTTTTCTCTTTTACAGTCATTATAGTATATGTATCCCAGTGTATTGTCTTCGATTAGTTACTCTTTGAAATGAAACAGTTTTACGTCACGCACTGGTATAAAGCATGAATATGTTTTGTTGTGTCAACATAAATCCTGAACACCACAAGTGCTATATCAGAGTACTAAATCTTATCGTTTTTAAATGCGTTTACTTTACCTCAACCGTTGCTCGGTTCATTTTGTATTGATGAGTTTTGTTACGTCTCCGTCAGAGACCTAAGCGATATTGTTTAACTTTCCTGCTACTGTTTCGTTGTAATTTGATTCTGAGTACTGGACATGTTTCTAGGCAGTAAAGTTTTGTATTTTTCTCGCTTGGAATCTATGCTCCCACTCAGGTTCCAGTTTTACCGGCAGAAGGCGTTCTGTGAATGTCATTAGGAGAGGCGAGCCTCCCCAGGGCGATTGGAAATGTTCGTGGAAGTGGGGCTGTGGCCTGCTCCGCTCTTCTGTGAGCAGAGCTGGCACCTGTCCTCATTGAGGGCAGAAGGTGCCGTGCCGCCTCTTCTGTCCCCAGAGAAAATACTAAGCACGACATTTGTGCCCTTTCTGCGTGAACATGAAGAGACGAGACGCCATCGTACTGCCTGGTTGATTTCGCTCCAAAATTTTTGGTGTATCCAGTTGAATGAGTTTCACCCCCCCTCCTCCCTCCCCCCACCACCACCAAGCTTGGTGTGAAGAAGACTACTAACCGAGGAGACATTGTTCGAGGCTGGTACCAACCTTATGTTTCTTAATACGTGTGTTGTATGCCAGTAGTGGGAAGTTCCTTCCGTGTTCCCCTTTTTTTTTTCATGAAGTAAGCGGTACTCTCGTCCGTGACTTGGGCAACAGCATTGAGTCGTCCTCTCCATATACAGTATTTTTAAAAGTTATGGATTTTAGGAGGGAGAACTAAAAAATGTGTCTCCCAGCCACGATCCTGTGGTGATGAGCTTACCCACTGCTGATTTCAGGACAACACAAGTGTGACAGTCTGATATAGTACAATCCATTTTTGAGCGGTTCGCTACTCACTTGTTCTCGTATATAACTTGGTTTATTGACCTGACTTTTATTCTTTCTCATTAACTTCGAATTGACAATGAACCCAGGATATCTTGTTCCGTTTGCTCCATTCATAATTTGGTACCTCCCAGTGCTAGTGTCTTTTTGTGTAAATCCAATCGAAATTTTGCAGAAGTTTGTTCCATATGAACTTTTTGTGAACTGTATCCATCAATTAAGACAAATAAATATCGGTTATAAGCATGCTTGACCTAAACTTCAGGATCATTTAAATTTTCTACAACTTTTCCACGCTTGCGCGACCTCTTAATAAAAAATATAAGCTGTTGTACGCCTAAGTTTGTTGTTCTCACTGTAACGGTGTAGCTGTGCCAAGTATAGTTGTACCCGATTACCAAACTCAATGATCAGGTACTTATTATATAGTGAAGGCAGTGGGCATTCCAGAAACTCATCTTGTACGTTGTGTCGATTTACCCTACGATCGTATCGTTGCTGTGTGTTGTTTCCTGGTAATTTGGCTAACGCCCTTCCAGTGTTTAGATGTAACAACCAACAAAATTTTTATATTTTGAAATTAATTCGCTACCTGCGAATTTCTTGACATCAGCTGTATTAGGTATTAATCTGCTACCCAACAGCGACGTATGAAAATCTGTGCTGTACTCGGACTCGAACGCGGATTTCCCGCATGTAGTGAGCAGTCGCCTCAACCACTTTTTTTTTTCTACCACCTTTCTTAAGTCAAAGACGCTACCACATTTTTTGGTTTTCCTTTCTCGCTCACTTTACTGATTATAAAGGGACCTACACAAAACAGATATGTTTGCCACCGCTACTCTAAAAAAATAATATCCGTGGCACTTCAGGCGTAGGCCCCTAACTGCGCCTATCCCAATGGTTCTACCTCATCTAAGAAAGGAGGGAGAAAATCAAATATCAAATGGATGTGACAGTAGGTTCACAGAAAAAAATTCTAGAATGAAGTCCGAGAATCCACTCGTAGCTGTGGAGAAACCCAGGCATATCTTCTTGAAAATAAAGGGTATACCGTTGGGGATCACAGTAACAAAAGTTCAAAAATAGTGCATCAGGTTAATCAACTTCCCACTGCAAAAAACGAACTGCAAGACCACGGAATCAATTCATAGAGTGAGTCTTCGTTTGCGCGTAGTACACGTCATCCGGGAGCAACATCGTGTGAGGTGTAATTCTCTCAGGAGCAGCGCATTTGAGAAAGGCAATAATTCGTCGGACCAAGTGCCTGACATCTACTCCCCGGCCACAAAAGAAGTGATGATCGACTGTGCCCGGCAACCTGCACGCGACGCAGAGTGGAGAGTCGGCGAGATGAACTTGGTGGAGACGAGATGTGTTGTTTCCCGTTGATAGTGACGTACCTCGCAGGGAAGGCATTAGTGTCAAGAAAAGAGGCGTTCACCGCCCGACATGTACTGCGCCACATTTAGTGCGGGTACTTCTGTCACATTGGGGCCGCGGCACAGTTAGTGTAGACCGCCTTCGCGGATAACAAGTGTACAGATGGTGCTCCAGAAAACAGTTTCCGATGTGATAGAAGGGCGCAGAGACGAGTGACAACGTCACCGAAGGGATCGACAAGGCCAGGGCACATGCCTCAAGCAACGCCGCCACATATCGACGGTGACCAGACGAAAAGGGTTCGAGCTCTATCCGGAACATGGTAAAGACCCACACCCCTTCGACCCTTAAATTTATATCAACGACACAGAACAAAAATACTTTTCAACTAATTAGCAAATGACAAACAAAATAAAGTACTACAATGGGCATTCTGTTGATACAATCCTGCATTTCGATAGTACAAACAGTGAAATTGATACATTGGCAACAGACCTCAGAAAATGCATGAAAATATTAAATTCACAGTTGAGCATGAAACAAATAACAGCATAAATTTTCTTGATATTAAAATCTCTAACGTTAACAATAACTATCAGTTTAGCATCCAGAGCAAAGCCACTACCACAGAGATCAGCACTGACAACTCATGTCATCCCAGCCAAAACAAAATGTCTATTTCAGAGCCAAGGTACACCGAATGCAAAAGGTACCTATGAATCACTCGGATCAACAAAATGAAATCAGTTTAATTAAAACAGAGCCCACATTAGTGGCTATGATCCTGTAGTAATCTGCAGCCCACACTGCAGAACAAAACCATTCAGTGACAAACAATGAAAGCAATATGAAAATATTAAATTTAACAGAAAAACGAGTCACTATAAATGTATTAGAGGAAATAGAACCACATACACTAAAAAACACTTCCCTGGTAATATTCTTAATGAGCAGACTGAATTGACTAACACTCCTTTCCTAAAAAAATTCCAGAAAGTACTTCCTGAGCTCCAATACAATTAATATTTGTACATCTTTCTGCAGATCAAGTAACAAATCTTATAATATTGTATGTACCTACAAAGTTAGTATTATTTATGGTACTAAATGCCACTAAACTCTTCTGTATTATCATCATCATCATTATCGACGTTCAAATAACACACTTCTTGCCCACACTTGTATCTCTATCGTTGTATGAAATAAGTCTGTAGTGCTATAATTCACAAAATCCCATGTATTTATCGTTTCTGTCTGAATTTAATTCCATAGATTTAATATAAAACAGTATTTCAGTCTAACATGACAGTATTTCACGTTTCCTTCACTCCTTTCCCCCCCCCCCCCCACTCCCACCCCCACACACGCACACACACACTCCCAAAAAAATTGCCATATCTTATTATCATTGCAAAAAAAGGTTCCAATGGCTCTGAGCACTATGGGACTTAACTTCTGAGGTCATGAGTCCCCTAGAACTTAGAACTACTTAAACCTAACTAGCCTAAGGACATCACACACATCCATGCCCGAGGCAGGATTCGAACCTGCGACCGTAGCGGTCGTGCGGTTCCAGACTGTAGCGCCTAGAACCGCTCGGCCACTCTGGCCGGCTTATCCTTGCATTGTAGCATCTTTGACGCTCATGTAAATTGCAAACTGTATATTTATTTTCGTATGCTATAAATCAAAACATTCGGTGCACATTCATAATTCGTTTTCTGACCAAAGGGAAGTGGTTTAATATGCAGTGCAACATTTGTGACTGTGAAAATACAAACATCCTTGAGAATTTATTTCATTGCAAGAAAAGTGCTAATGCAAATGCACCAGATAGATTTCACGTGAGTTGCTGTCCAACACAAATATGCAGCGCAACCATTTTGGTTACACGTTTGTAATTTGTAAATTTTTTGTGTATCCTAGGGCAACTCATACGAAACCAGTGTATAATCTGTATTGACGAAAACATGAAAAAACCGTCTGATGATGAACTGTAAAAAATTCGAAACTGGTAACTTTTTGAATAAAGTAACCGAAAACCAATATGTGGTTGGTTGCTGCGCTCCATCGACAGTTTATATGAATAACAAAATGTTTGTGTTAATTCAGATACTTGCTGTCAACTCTCCAAAAGCTATTCACCGGAAAATAAGTACGAAAGTTTAAATTAACGACAAAGGTTATTGTTTTTCCAAAAATTTGCAAATTTTGTGTGCCAGTGGTAACTATTGTCGAAATATTTACAACGAATTTTAGTAAGAGGAGCATGATAACATTTCGCTAACTGAAGTTACATAACTGCTCTTCTAAGGTTCTAAGAAAACAGTCTTCAAAGCAGACAGACAACGAACATGTTTAGAATGTGTTTCACTAAAATACAATAAATAATTCTGGTTTATCTAAAAAGAAGTTTGTAGAAAGCAAACAAAAATATCTGCTTAATATGAAACCACTACGTGTCTTCCAATGTTGTCCGAACGAACAAACCCCAAATTACTTACGGTAGGCTAGATACGCTACTCATCACACTTTGTCTTTTCTAAGCAACCAGTCGGAACACACCACAAGGCACCAATATACAATGATAGCCTGATGAACGGAAAAGTAACTTTAACGAAAGCAAGTAAAATTTAAGTCACTGGATTACACACTGGGATCGTAGACAAAACATTTGGGAAAAGTCACTAAAAGATAATAAGGTAACTGGTCAAAGGCAACTAGCCCCACTTACACCTTACACTGAATAAGCTCAGCGGACAATCGAGATTCAGCTTCAAACCACGCCATGAGGCGGAAAGTGTGAAGACTTAATCGTAGCGCAGGACGAATAACATAGGTATAAGGAACACGCAAACGGCTGTCTGATGAATCTCACCTAAGTAAACAATAGCTTGGTTTAGTAGTATAACCTGCCACAAAACAAGCAGTGAGACGCATAAGCTTGTGGCCCCAGATAACTAAAGAAAGATACTTGGCGATTTAAAACATTTGGTACGACACACATGGTACAGGGCATTAAAAATATTTTGAACGTTATGATGACTGACACGGATCGTATGAGAAATTTACAAAACCACAACAATTCAAAACACACAGTCAAATCATAACTCCATGACAATTACCATTTGCAAACTATTGCGTTCTGATACGAGCGACACGCTCTTCAAATCGCCTGATCAAACATAGGAACAGGGAACAACAACAACAGGAGTGTGAGCCCAGTTCGCCGGCCGCGGTGGGCGAGCGGTTCTAGGCGCTTCAGTCCGGAACTGAGCGACTGCTACGGTCGCAGGTTCGAATCCTGCCTCGGTCATGGATGTGTGTGATGTCCTTAGTTAGGTTTAAGTAGTTCTTAGTTCTAGGGGACTGATGACCTCAGATATTAAGTCTCATAGTACTCAGAGCCCTTTGAACCATTTTGTGAAGCCAGTTCGTTTTAGAAGCAGCAGTCCACAAACACTTGCAGGTAGCGATGCAGTCACAGTTATCACGTTCACAGTGGGTAGGAAAGTCAGTCTTTAAGAATGCCGCGTGCTCTCTTAACCCAAGAAACGTATTAGAAGTAGCACATCGAACATACAAAGCCACTGTGCGGCGACAAATGGTGGAAAAACTTGGAGCCGCCAGGAGATGTGTGGATGACGACGACCCAGCACTCGCCTCCAGATCTGATTAGTGAAAGGTACAGGGCTATTACAAATGATTGAAGCGATTTCATAAATTCACTGTAATTCATTGACATATGGTCACGACACACTACAGATACGTAGAAAAACTCACAAAGTTTTGTTCGGCTGAAGCCGCACTTCAGGTTTCTGCCGCCAGAGCGCTAGAGAGCGCAGTGAGACAAAATGGCGACAGGAGCCGAGAAAGCGTATGTCGTGCTTGAAATGCACTCACATCAGTCAGTCATAACAGTGCAACGACACTTCAGGACGAAGTTCAACAAAGATCCACCAACTGCTAACTCCATTAGGCGATAGTATGCTCAGTTTAAAGCTTCTGGATGCCTCTGTAAGGGGAAATTAACGGGTCGGCCTGCAGTGAGCGAAGAAACGGTTGAACGCGTGCGGGCAAGTTTGACGCGTAGCCCGCGGAAGTCGACGAATAAAGCAAGCAGGGAGCTAAACGTATCACAGCCGACGGTTTGGAAAATCTTACGGAAAAGGCTAAAGCAGAAGCCTTACCGTTTACAATTGCTACAAGCCCTGACACCCGATGACAAAGTCAAACGCTTTGCATTTTCGGCGCGGTTGCAACAGCTCATGGAAGAGGATGCGTTCAGTGCGAAACTTGTTTTCAGTGATGAAGCAACATTTTTTCTTAATAGTGAAGTGAACAGACACAATGTGCGAATCTGGGCGGTAGAGAATCCTCACGCACTCGTGCAGCAAATTCGCAATTCACCAAAAGTTAACGTGTTTTGTGCAATCTCACGGTTTAAAGTTTACGGCCCCTTTTTCTTCTGCGAAAAAAACGTTACAGGACACGTGTATCTGGACATGCTGGAAAATTGGCTCATTCCACAACTGGAGACCGACAGCGCCGACTTCATCTTTCAACAGGATGGTGCTCCACCGCACTTCCATCATGATGTTCGGCATTTCTTGAACAGGAGATTGGAAAACCGATGGATCGGTCGTGGTGGAGATCATGATCAACAATTCATGTCATGGCCTCCACGCTCTCCCGACTTAACCCCATGCGATTACTTTCTTTGGGGTTATGTGAAAGATTCAGTGTTTAAACCTCCTCTACCAAGAAACGTGCCAGAACTGCGAGCTCGCATCAACGATGCTTTCGAACTCATTGATGGGGACATGCTGCGCCGAGTGTGGGAGGAACTTGATTATCGGCTTGATGTCTGCCGAATCACTAAAGGGGCACATATCGAACATTTGTGAATGCCTAAGAAAACTTTTTGAGTTTTTGTATGTGTGTGCAAAGCATTGTGAAAATATCTCAAATAATAAAGTTATTGTAGAGCTGTGAAATCGCTTCAATCATTTGTAATAACCCTGTATAATGTGTCCGCACCGGTCACGGTGCACGTCCCTTGTGTCAAGAGGATGCTCAGCCCGGCCAGCTTGTTATACGGCGAGTAGGACAAACAGCTAGTCCGTTGCCCCGCAGATCTGCGCTGCCGTGCTGCGTCCACTCACTGCCCCCCCCCCCGTAAAAGGTATCAACGGCACTCGCGGCAAACGTTCCACACAACCTTCACTGTAAGGACCGTGTTCCAGAAGACGTGGTCCGAACTATCGATCGCGCATCGGTTCACGGCCCATCAGATCCCTCCAGCGGCAGAGTGCTGTCCGGAAGTTGTACGCTCCGCCTAGCGACGCCTAGTCATACGACACGACGGACCGTCCTCTTAAGTTGTGCTGCCAAAGGACCCTATTTATCAGGGTCAAGGGGCGATAATCACTGGTGTGCGAACTCGCGTGGGGTTTGTGAATAGGGACATGAGACCCTCTAGAAAGACAACAGGGACCTTCACCGCGGGGGTCACCAGTTCTCCTCATATGACAGTCCACGTGGGTGCTATGAGATGTCGGAAAGCGTGATAATATTCGACGGGTATGCCATCAGAGCCAGGTGACTTGCTAGCAGTTCCTGCTAGGATAACATCAAGGATCTGGGCTTCTGTGACTGGTGCCTCCAATCCCATTGCCACGTTCTCTGATATCGTGCCGAAGGGTAAGCACCACGGCGACGGAGACATGAATCCCAAGTCACTTCAATAAGCTGCCGACAGTCGTGAGATTCCAGTAGGGCCACATTCATCTTCAAAACGCTCCTACCATGCCACACCGTCCCACACCGTCTGAAGATCGAGAGTGAGGGTGCAGATATACGCTGCATGGTCGGAAAAGCGGCAGACCAGATCTCCAGCAGTCGGGTTCCTCGCGAGCGAGGGCGAGCCATAAAAGCGATCTAGGCGACTGGAAGCGTGTGCGATGTTGTGCGTGAAACCGGAGTGGTCACCATTAATGTGTTCCCACGTGTCCACAAGGTAAACACTGTCGACGATCAAGGCAAGCTCTGCACTGGATGAACGACACGGCAGCCAATCTTTGGTGTGGAGGGTGGAACTAAAATCATCAACCACCACCAGTGCATCTCGCTGCTCCACTAAAAGAAGGCAGAGCGTTCCCTGCGCTCCCTTGATCCTGAGGGAGAATAGACATTCCAAATGGACAAAGAAACCGATGTGAAGAAAACCATCAACCTGTACTTTTTGTAAGAGGGCCACACCCATGTCAGCTGCGAGAAGTACAGGGTTATTACAAATGATTGAAGCGATTTCACAGCTCTACAATAACTTTATTATTTGAGATATTTTCACAATGCTTTGCACACACATACAAAAACTCAAAAAGTTTTTTTAGGCATTCACAAATGTTCGATATGTGCCCCTTTAGTGATTCGGCAGACATCAAGCCGATAATCAGGTTCCTCCCACACTCGGCGCAGCATGTCCCCATCAATGAGTTCGAAAGCATCGTTGATGCGAGCTCGCAGTTCTGGCACGTTTCTTGGTAGAGGAGGTTTAGACACTGAATCTTTCACATAACCCCACAGAAAGAAATTGCATGGGGTTCAGTCGGGAGAGCGTGGAGGCCATGACATGAATTGCTGATCATGATCGCCACCAGGACTTTGTCATCGGGTGTCAGGGCTTGTAGCAATTGTAAACGGTAAGGCTTCTGCTTTAGCCTATTCCGTAAGATTTTCCAAACCGTCGGCTGTGGTACGTTTAGCTCCCTGCTTGCTTTATTCGTCGACTTCCGCGGGCTACGCGTGAAACTTGCCCGCACGCGTTCAACCGTTTCTTCGCTCACTGCTGGCCGACCCGTTGATTTCCCCTTACAGAGGCATCCAGAAGCTTTAAACTGCGCATACCACCGCCGAATGGAGTTAGCAGTTGGTGGATCTTTGTTGAACTTCGTCCTGAAGTGTCGTTGCACTGTTATGACTGACTGATGTGAGTGCATTTCAAGCACGACATACGCTTTCTCGGGTCCTGTCGCCATTTTGTCTCACTGCGCTCTCGAGCGCTCTGGCGGCAGAAACCTGACGTGCGGCTTCAGCCGAACAAAACTTTATGAGTTTTTCCACGTATCTGTAGTGTGTCGTGACCATATGTCAATGAATGGAGCTTCAGTGAATTTATGAAATCGCTTCAATCATTTGTAATAGCCCTGTATATAGTGCAGCATCGCCAGTTTACGTGGCGCACGGATATTCTTGACATTAATCGTAGCATCTCCAGCAGTCGGGTTCCTCGCGAGCGAGGGCGAGCCATAAAAGCGATCTAGGCGACTGGAAGCGTGTGCGATGTTGTGCGTGAAACCGGAGTGGTCACCATTAATGTGTTCCCACGTGTTTACAAGGTAAACGACTATTCTGGCGAATAACTATGCCGGCCGCAAGTGTATTAACGACGATGGGATCAGTGTCCTGGACAGGGTGAATGTTGTTTTCAGGGGATTTCCCACACCCCACTAGGTATATACCGGATTGGTACCCATTTTCCGTATCAGATACGCGCTGCTCGAACACTTATAACACTTTCTCACACATGCAAACAGAATTTACTCTATACTCACCTATACTGTTACTGTCGTGGTGAGGGGGGGGGGGGGGGGAGGGATGGTTGGGCGGGGTCGCTTGAACAGGATCCATGTGACTGGCGAACTTAGCTGTTTTGACTCCATACACACGCAGCAGCAGCAATGTTATATAGTAACGCAGGTCAAGGGGATACTGTCCTCTCCATCACAAACGACGCGACTTTCACTTTAATACCTAATTTGCTCAGATAATGCCAAGTGAAAGCACTAGGCATTTACTACAGTCAGTAATATGGCTTTTTTGTTTGATTTCTAAGGTATGCTTACTAGTCATATCAAAAGAGTTATGTATCCCACCATTTTGCACATTTGCTTATATTGAGCTAAATAAAACTACAAAACCACAGTGCAGAGTGATTCATAAGTGCGTCTGGGGTTTCAATAAATGACTACATGAAAACTACAGGAGACACAGAAAAATGGCACACATCTCTTCTGCTTTTATTTCGTAAACGCGCCGTGGCACAGTTGCCAAGCTGACTCCTAGGGGTAATGATTGAAGCAGAGGAAATGAACCCGGGTCTTCTTCCAGGCATAAATGCTAACCATTACACCAAAAAACCACTATGGTTAACATTGCTGCAGGCATTACCAAAGTTTAGAGCCCTTCCCAACTTTCAATTCATATCTCCTGCTTATTTTCCCCTACATTGTCACTGCTGCCAGGGCTCTCCGGCACTGGAATAGCACCCGAGCGTTGGATTCGAGTCCCAGCTGCCACACAAATTAATTCATTTCTTCTGCTTCAATCAATATCTGGGAAAAAGAAGAGAATTAAATGTCTCAAGGAAAAATATAATTCTAAGATCTTACCCCTTGGAGGTTGATATTTGAAGTTTATTATTAATTTCTCATATACATTATTATCTGGTGAGTAATACAGGTGGAGCATTAATAAGACTGATAAACTGCAGGGACGGATTCGTGACAGGAAATGAGGAAAGAACGTACTATGAACATGTATCGGGAAATGCATCGTTACAACGATAGATGGCGCTGACGAATGACACTTCCTCTGACCTCGTGACATGTGTTCCTTGTGTGTTGCAGGCTGTGTGATTGACACAGCGTACTGTAAGCAGCATAATGGTGAGGTATTCACATCGGGAACAAGACGAGATGGCGTTTGCGTACAGTTAAGCAGCTGGAAACGGTCGACAGGCAGCACTGCTATGCCAAAACAAGTACCCTGTCGGACACCAACCGCATGACACAACATTTCAAGCTGTTTTTGGACGTTTGTGATCATGTGTCCTTTCAGGCAGACGAACGTGCAGGGAGGCGGCGGACTGTGTGTGCACGATTTGGAAGACCGGGTTCTACAGGATGTTGAGACGAACAATAGCACAAGCTCTTGGTAAGTGGTTCGGCAACAATGAGTAAGCCGAAGTACGATTACGTGTGTCCTGCATGACAACGACAAATATGCGTATAACCTGCGATCCTGTGGAGCCAACTTTGAACATCTGCTGTGAGGTGGATGCGATGGAGCTCTGTGCTTATTCCGGGACGATTTCCTGTCATTGCACGGACACCGTCCATTTCGAGACATTTCCATAGGACATTTTTCCTCCATTTCCAGTCAGTAATCCGTCCCTGCAGTTTGTCGGCTTTGTTAATGTTAACCCTATTTATATACAGGGTGTTTCAAAAATGACCGGTATATTTGAAACGGCAATAAAAACTAAACGAGCAGCGATAGAAATACACCGTTTGTTGCAATATGCTTGGGACAACAGTACATTTTCAGGCGGACAAACTTTCGAAATGACAGTAGTTACAATTTTCAACAACAGATGGCGCTGCAAGTGATGTGAAAGATATAGAAGACAACGCAGTCTGTGGGTGCGCCATTCTGTACGTCGTCTTTCTGCTGTAAGCGTGTGCTGTTCACAACGTGCAAGTGTGCTGTGGACAACATGGTTTATTCCTTAGAACAGAGGATTTTTCTGGTGTTGGACTTCCACCGCCTAGAACACAGTGTTGTTGCAACAAGACGAAGTTTTCAACGGAGGTTTAATGTAACCAAAGGACCAAAAAGCGATACAATAAAGGATCTGTTTGAAAAATTTCAACGGACTGGGAACGTGACGGATGAACGTGCTGGAAAGGTAGGGCGACCGCGTACGACAACCACAGAGGGCAACGCGCAGCTAGTGCAGCAGGTGATCCAACAGTGGCCTCGGGTTTCCGTTCGCCGTGTTGCAGCTGCGGTCCAAATGACGCCAACGTCGACGTATCGTCTCATGAGCCAGAGTTTACACCTCTATCCATACAAAATTCAAACGCGGCAACCCCTCAGCGCCGCTAACATTGCTGCACGAGAGACATTCGCTAACGATATAGTGCACAGGATTGATGACGGCGATATGCATGTGGGCAGCATTTGGTTTACTGACGAAGCTTATTTTTACCTGGACGGCTTCGTCAATAAACAGAACTGGCGCATATGGGGAACCGAAAAGCCCCTTGTTGCAGTCCCATCGTCCCTGCATCCTCAAAAAGTACTGGTCTGGGCCGCCCTTTCTTCCAAAGGAATCATTGGCCTATTTTTCAGATCCAAAACGATTACTGCATCACGCTATCTGGACATTCTTCGTGAATTTGTGGCGGTACAAACTGCCTTAGACGACACTGCGAACACCTCGTGGTTTACGCAAGATGGTGCCCGGCCACATCGCACGGCCGACGTCTTTAATTTCCTGAATGAATATTTCGATGATCGTGTGATTGCTTTGGGCTATCCGAAACATACAGGAGGCGGCGTGGATTGGCCTCCCTATTCGCCAGACATGAACCCCTGTGACTTCTTTCTGTGGGGCCACGTGAAAGACCAGGTGTACCGCCAGAATCCAGAAACAATTGAACAGCTGAAGCAGTACATCTCATCTGCATGTGAAGCCATTCCGCCAGACACGTTGTCGAAGGTTTCGGGTAATTTCATTCAGAGACTACGCCATATTATTGCTACGCATGGTGGATATGTGGAAAATATCGTACTATAGAGTTTCCCAGACCGCAGCGCCATCTGTTGTTGACAATTGTAACTACTGTAATTTCGAAAGTTTGTCTGCCTGAAAATGTACTGTTGTCCCAAGCATATTGCAACAAACGGTGTATTTCTATCGCTGCTCGTTTAGTTTGTATTGCCGTTTCAAATATACCGGTCATTTTTGGAACACCCTGTATGCGAGGATGCAAATCAGGTTTACTTTAAATATACACTGTAACGGCCGTGAGCGTTAGCTACCTTTGAGAACGGACGTGGTGAGTTAATGTCAGTCAAGAACACCTTAATGTTGACAGAGGCGCCATTATCAGTATCTCACTGAGTTTGAACGAGGTCGTGTAGAATGGGTACGAGATGCTGGATGTTCCTTTTGCAATATTGCAGGAAGATTTGACAGAAATGTAGCCACTGTACATATTTGCTGCCAATGGTGTTCACGGGAATGTACGCTCGCAAGAAGACCGGCTCCGAACGAACACGTGGCACTACCGAGAGGGAAGTGCTGTGGCGCATCGTACTGCATCTACAGCAGCAACCTGAGAACCAGCTGGCACCACAGCGACACAACGAACTATCACAAATCGATTACTTCAAGGACAGCCCCAAGCCAGACGCCCTGTAGTATAAATTCCACTGACCCGAAACTACCGCCATTTGCAACTTCAATGGTGTCAAGCGAGAGCTGATTGGAGGGCAGGGTGGAGATGTGTTGTGTTTTCTGATTCAAGCTGGTTCAACATCGGTGCCAGTCTCGGTTGTTTGTTGGTTAGAAGGAGGCCAGCAACCAATTTGTCTGCATGGTAGGCATACTGGGCTTATACCTGGAGATATAGCCTGGGGTGCGACTTCGTACGACAGCAGGAACTCTCTCGTGGTTACAGCACGCACCCTGACTGCGAATCTGTACGTCGATCTGATGAACGGATAAACAGCATTACAGGGGGTGTTTTCTCACAGGGTAACGCTCTCCCACATACCGTTGTTGTAACGCAACATGCTCTACACTGTGCCGACACGATGCCTTGGCCTGCTCGAACATCACATCTGTCGCCAATCGAGCAGAAATGGGAAATCTACAAACAGCATTATTCGTCCCCATATTGACTTACCAGTGAAACAGGCATGGAACGCCACGAACTGACATCCGGCACCTCTACGACAAGATGCATGCACATTTGCATGCTTGCATTCTACATTCTGACGGTTCAAATGTGTGTGAAATCGTTTGGAACTTAACTGCTAAAGTCATCAGTCCCCAATCATTCAATGAAGGCTTTCACGACCGGATGGTACTGTTATTGATACTTCTTCCGGGTTATATGGCCGTGGTCCATTGAATACTTCTATTCCTAACGTTTCGTCCAATACTATGTTGTACATCTTCAGAGGTAACGCTGGTCCACGCCCACTTTCCTCGGTATTTAGGCAGCTCTTCGACGCCCGACTCGTCAGTCGACAGGACTCAACAGGACCAGCCTTACCTCTGAAGATGTCCAACGTAGTATTGTACGAAACGTTAGGAATAGAATTATTCTATGGACCACGGCCATATAACCCGGAAGAAGTACCAACAACATCAGTCTCTAAGCTTACACACTACTTAATTTAAATTATCCCATGGACAAACACACACACCCATGCCCGAGGGAGGACTCGAACCTCCGCCGGGACCAGCCGCACAAACACCGGTTTTAATGTACTAGCATTTCACATTTGCATTGGCTTACCTCGTGCTTACATTAACCTGTGATCTTGTAGTGTTAATCACTTACATATGATACCTACAAAAATGTATTCCAGAAATTACATTACTCTATATTAATACGTTGGTGATGAGTCTTCTTCGTCAATGTATTTCGTACAGCTGTGGTTTGTCAGCAGTGCCTGTTCTTTCAGAAAAGTATGTAAGCAAACATTTGTATACGAGTAGTAACGTCGTATCCGCCCGGCTAGGGCAACCTATAAACGTGATCATTTCCAGGACGTGGAGATATGAATGCCCTGATCGTATCCATCCTGCAGATTAAGGACGAGAGGACAGTGTACTGGCCAGCTTGGATATCGGTTTTAAGGGGTTTCCCACATCCCACTATGTAAACACCGGGTTGATATCCATGCTCCGCTTTAAATACGTGCTGCACAAACATTTAGAACACTTTCTTCACATGCACACAGAATGTTCTCTGTAGTACATATACAGGGTGTATCATAATTAATGGCGTAAACGCATATAGTTGGAAGTACACGATATTAGAAGCAAAAAAGTCTCAGTAAACATAGGGTCGAAAATGCATACCTTAAGAGCTACGAGCAGTTTTTCATCTTCGATACTGTGAAGCAAATCTCTTCTACTGCAAGCTCTTTGGGACACAACTCTTCTAATGAACAAGTGCTCATAACTTTTAAGGTATGTATTTTAGAGCACATGTTTACTGGACATTTTTTCTTGTTTTGTTCCATATTATCACTTCCCAAAATATGGAAAGGAAAGAGCTCGCAGTAGAAGACATTTGCTTCACAGTATCGAAGATGAAAAATTGCTCGTAGTTCTTAAGGTATGCATTTTCGACCATATGTTTACCGAGACCTTCTTCCTTCTAGTATCGTACACTTTAAACTGTATGTGTTTACGCCATTATGATACACCATGTATTGGGTGCACTGCTTCTGTCGTTAATTTATTTCCAAAAATGCGTACCGGAAGCACTAGACATTTACTGCAGTCAGTAACACTGCCTTTTGTTTGGTTTCTAACGTAAACGTACAAATCATAGCCAAAAAAATTATATATTCCATTTTGATCCACATCTGTTTATCTTGAGTTAAATAAAACTACAAAATCTACAATACTGAGTGATTCGTAAGTACCTCTGGTGATTCAGATGACGACTTCATGAAAACTACAAGACACACAGAAAAATGGCAAATATCAGTGGACAGAAAATCTCTTCTAGTTTCATATCGTGATAGGTGCCGTAGCATAGTTTCCGAGCCTACCAGTAGGAGACCAGCGTGCCAGCACAAGTACGGAATTAATCATCTGCTCCGTATTGTCACAACATGATAGTTCGCACCTGCAGGCAGGAAACCCAACAAACAGAGTTCCAAAGCGGGTTCCTGTCTTTGCGCCTTTCATTTGGCAGTGGCAGCAGTGACTTCAAGGAATGGCAAGTATATATTGATGTTTGCCAATTCAGACACTGTGCCAATACTGAACATCTGTAATGTGACTTCAAACCTAGGAGAGATGCTGTATCCACATACGCGTGTCTTTTTTTCTGTATATCTTGTAGTTGTCATGCAGTCACCTTCTAAAACCCTAGGGGTATGAAGAGTCCTACATTTTAAGACAGGGAGGGACTTAATAATGACGAAAAAAACGGGATATTTTCGGAAAGTTACCAATGACATGAACTGGAGCAGTGTTTATGTGCCTGTCACATGTACTGAAACTTCTATCCATTCATTAATAAACATATTACCTTGACTGATAAGAAAGATTAAATGGAAGTTTCTGAAAAAAATATTTAAACAACCAAAATTTCTCAGGATCATACGGAGCATTATGAGTATCTTAAATACTGACGAAAGTTATATACTGTCTACACCACTGCATCACGAGTAGAAAATACTTACATTACTTGGAAACATGAAAGCCATATGGTATACACTGAAGAGAGGAACTGGTGGAACACTTTAGATTGTTTTGTTAAACGATTCTGTACATGTTTTCTAAACGATCAAAGGAAGATAACTTTCTAGCTCACAAATTTTCATATCTTTTAAGAGCCACTTGAAAGAAAGAAGAGAAAACATTGTAGCGAAATATCAAAACTTTTGGCAAAGTTTGAAGTTATTTCAGTGAATATTTGTTCTAAAGCTGCAAAACTAGGCAGGATGGTTAATCAGTTTCCATACTGCGACCTCCGGTTTAGATAATCCGACTCGCAATTTTCGCTCCCAACTGCTCTCAATGATGTTAATAAATATTATCAGAAAAAACTTCTTCCACGCATAAGTAGCTTTATTTGTTCCGTATGTGGTTTATGTGGCTCTCCATATGTGATCTTAGGTTATACTTTACATTTTTTAATATATGGTGCTTAAGTCGACAGAAATAAAATAATTGCAGCAAAATATGTGAATTTTCAACCCTAGGTTCTTAAAATCGAATCCTGATTTGTAATTGTGTTAACCACTTTTTTCTAAAAACCGTCAAATTTCTATGATCGTTTTTTTTTCATAAATTTACACTTATCCAGTAAAGTTTCTCACTCAAATCGCTATGTCGGAGGGTCATGTCTTCAGGACACACAATTTTCTGGACAGCAGTAGTAAATACATGCACAATTAACTAAGCCTCAAAAGAAAAACGAAACATGAATGTTATCGTATAATCTTTCAAGCATTTAGAACAGTATCACACAAGAAAAAAGTGTCACTAAAAAAAATAATCTTATTACTATGTATTTCTTTTAATTCTGTCATTGTTCCATCGATCCATAGGTTTAAAATCAAAACAGATTGAAATTTTTGTACATAATAGTGAGTGTTCACATAGAGGATAGTTTACATAGGGATACATGATGCTTTTAGGTCAGTAATTCAGCCTAATGACTGATTTTATAACCACAGGAAAGAATGCGCTCTAGAGACGGTCCTAAGCAGATCTGCCAGTTTCTAGAGTTTTTGTTGTTGACAGAACCACAGGCACATAGACACAGGCAACAGAGCATGCACAATGTCGGCACTAGTACAGTGTATATCCACCTTTCGCAGCAATGCAGGCTGCTATTCTCCCATGGAGACGATCGTAGAGATGCTGGATGTAGTTCTGTGGAACGGCTTGCCATGCCATTTCCACCTGGCGCCTCAGTTGGACCAGCGTTCGTGCTGGACGTGCAGACCGCGTGAGACGACGCTTCACCCAGTCCCGCACATGCTCAATGGGGGACAGATCCGGAGATCTTGCTGGCCAGGGTAGTTGACTTACACCTTCTAGAGCACGTTGGGTGGCACGGGATACATGCGGACGTGCATTGTCCTGTTGGAACAGCAAGTTCCCTTGCCGGTCTAGGAATGGTAGAACGATGGGTTCGATGACGGTTTGGATGTACCGTGCACTATACAGTGTCCCCTCGACGATCACCAGTGGTGTACGGCCAGTGTAGGAGATCGCTCCCCACACCATGATGCCGGGTGTTGGCCCTGTGTGCCTCGGTCGTATGCAGTCCTGATTGTGGCGCTCACCTGCACGGCGCCAAACACGCATACGACCATCATTGGCACCAAGGCAGAAGCGACTCTCATCGCTGAAGACGACACGTCTCCATTCGTCCCTCCATTCACGCCTGTCGCGACACCACTGGAGGCGGGCTGCACGATGTTGGGGCGTGAGCGGAAGACGGCCTAACGGTGTGCGGGACCGTAGCCCAGCTTCATGGAGACAGTTGCGAATGGTCCTCGCCGATATCCCAGGAGCAACAGTGTCCCTAATTTGCTGGGAAGTGGCGGTGCGGTCCCCTACGGCACTGCGTAGGATCCTACGGTCTCGGCGTGCATCCGTGCGTCGCTGCGGTCCGGTCCCAGGTCGACGGGCACGTGCACCTTCCGCCGACCACTGGCGACAACATCGATGTACTGTGGAGACCTCACGCCCCACGTGTTGAGCAATTCGGCGGTACGTCCACCCGGCCTCCCGCATGCCCACTATACGCCCTCGCTCAAAGTCCGTCAGCTGCACATACGGTTCACGTCCACGCTGTCGCGGCATGCTACCAGTGTTAAAGACTGCGATGGAGCTCCGTATACCACGGCAAACTGGCTGACACTGACGGCGGCGGTGCACAAATGCTGCGCAGCTTGCGCCATTCGACGGCCAACACCGCGGTTCCTGGTGTGTCCGCTGTGCCGTGCGTGTGATCATTGCTTGTATAGCCCTCTCGCAGTGTCCGGAGCAAGTATGGTGGGTCTGACACACCGGTGTCAATGTGTTATCCCATGCTGCCCGTAATCGCGATGTGATTGACATGCGTAATCACACTTCCGTACTTATCAAGAGGTCCGAAACGAATAATACGTCTGATGCCATCCTGCATTAACGTCGTACATTCCAGCAGGTATTTATCCCATAGGCTAGGGGTGATGCGGTTCTGTAACATATCAGTGTACCGCAACGTTAGTCACAAAGTTAACTTCGCTTATCGTTAATCCGTTACTAAAAAGGTAATGCCGTTCAACGTTCAAACTTTACTTTACTGTAGATCCAGCGCAAGTGACAGTTAATCATTCACTCGTAATAGTAAAATTCATGTTGATGGTTTTAGTGAAACGAGCAAGTGGACTGAAAGTTTTACCGTTGTTTAGGTAAAAATGTTTTGATTTGGGAAGTTCAGGTAGGACATAGAAGATGAATGTAAACATGTTTAACCAATTAGTTTTATTATCACATAATTATCAATGTTATGTTTATCTAATGCGTTAAATGACAAATTGTTGCAAACAAATGTTTCTTAACATCTCTGGGTAAAATGGCCCTTTGTAGAAATTCCCACTGTGATACCAGCATTACATACTAAACATAGCGTTCACATCTCACGCTCAAAGTGATGCCCATTGGCTTGCATACATAGGGTCACTCTGCGGATGAAGGATGCCCTACTTCGTGCTACTGTTTCCTCTTTGATGGCTGTACAAGCATCAATAATGCGTTTCTACATGTCCTCTGGTGTTGTTGGTTCATGTTGGTAAACAGCATCCTTCACTGCTCCCCAAAGAAAATAATCCCGCGGTGTAAGGTCCGGAGATCGGGCAGGCCACCTAACTGGGTCACCTCGTCCAATCCACCTACCAGGGAACTTACGGTTCAGAAGTCGTCGTGCTCCTAAGGCGTTGTGTGCAGGGCGTCCGTCATGCTGATACCACATCCACATGACCATTCTCCGGTTCAGAGGTACGGTGTCCAAGGGAACAGGAAGATTGTGTCGTATAAATCTGGAGTATTGTCTGCCATTTTGGATGCCATTTATAAAGAAAGGTCCGATAATGGTATCTCCAATAATCCCACACCAAACATTAACTTTCCACGGACGTTGATGCTCTACCTGATGGAGCCATTTTGGATTGTCTGCGGACCAATAATGCATATTCCTCATATTGACAATTCTTTTGTTGGAGAATGATGCCTCGTCGGTAAAGAGAACATCTGCAAAAAAATTTGGATTAGTCAGAAGTTTTTTGCTGAGCCCACCGACAAAATGTTACCATATTGCGGAAGTCATTTCCATGAAGATCCTGGTGTAAATGAACATGGTAAGGATGAAATTTATGACGTTTAAGAATACGCTGTGCACTTGATTTCGACACACCAACTTCACGTTCAATTTGACGTGTGCTGATTTGAGGATTCACAGCTATGGTAGCGAGCACAGCAACTTCAGCACGTTCATCTGTGCGTGTTCTAGGACGATGTCGAGGTCTTGGATTTAAGCTTCCCGTTTCACGTAGACGACATGTGAGACGACCAAACATCCGGCGCGAAGGCGATGGCTTGTCAGGGAATCGTCTTCTGTATAGTCGTTATGCCTGAACAGCATTTCGTCCACCTACAACAGGGTACAGTACAGGTATGTAGAGTAGGGTAGAAAACAGACATATTAACTTAATAATCATAATGTTCGCTAACAGTACTATCAACAAACAAGCAATCTCATAACGTATTTCCCGTCAACGTACATTCTCCATAGATCAGCAGCATTTCTACTATATCTTCGTGTGTGTACATTATACTGTACAGTATAAGTTCCACAACACAACGTTTATTCACAATGTGTACTACCTCCGTGCCGTCACTAGATTACTCTGATGCACGACTACACTGGCAAGCGGTGTACTGCACGCCAAAGCAACAACAAATAGGATGCTCGGAGGGTGGTGGAGTACAGGAGTTTGCATGGGTCGCAAATCATAAACAAGGCGAAGTGGTAGCTGTGGCAGTAGTGGGAACTACGTTGGACACTTGACTAGGTAGAGCCAGGCCCTGCGCCACAGGCACAATGGGTCATATAACGCATTAGATAAACCTTATTTTGGGTGTGCAGGATAAATAAGACAACCTGATGGGTGTACACCGATCGGTACTGGTTCATATTGTGTACGTAGATACGTAATACGTGCAAGAGGGAAACCATTATGTTCTTATGAGAGTTGATGGCAGCAAACCGTATTATTCGTTTCGGACCTCTTGATAAGTATGGAGGTGTGATTACACAAGTCAATCACATTGCTATTACGGGCAGCATGGGGTTCACGCCTGAGCCTCAGGACGTGCGCTAGCAGCGCATGTCAACTTCGCCTCTCAATATCTCGGGATGTAATGAGAATATTGCGATGCAATCAACGCCATTGTGTATGTACTTTGTCATGCTATGGATTGCTGAAGAAAAAATATAGTAGGTCCATTTAAAAAAAGATAAGTTTGTGTTAAAAAACACATATGCTTTCGTTTTAGAATGTTTCCAAATATGTAAATTCATGGGCCCCAGCCCTACATTGATACCGGTGAAAATAGTTTTCCATTAGCCGTTATTGTTCCAGAGATATTTTGGGTTGACAAGGGAGCTGGGACACCATGTTGTACCTTGAGACATAAGGAGGTCATGTGATACTGGCAAATTAGCTTCTTTCTTTAATGTCTTCTACCAGTCTTCAAAAAGGATTTCTTTATATTGTAACTGGCTTCTCACAATACCGCTGATTGATTTAATTTCACTTACTGATTATTATTATTATTATTATTATCATGTAGTAGAGTGATAATGTGACATACAGGTATAAACTATTAAATACAGTACTGGAAAGACTTCTGGATTGCAGTGCTTTTAAATTTCAATAAAATCTTTGTTAGTAGATAAATGACCATGTTGTATGTTGGAATATATTTTCACATTTGTAAAACCCTAATTTTTCTGAATATTTTTTGTAATTTCAGAAAAAGACTCCAACACATAAAAATCGTTAATGAATGGAATAAGAAAGTATATGAAACTTCTATTTACAGCTGGCCAGAGACAAAAATCTGCAAGTGACCCTAGGCACAACGGTCTCCCCTATTACCAAAATGGTGCCATAAAACTTGCAACTAACTTCGAGTATTTGCCATCGTCTGGTAGAGGTAACAGTTGAATTACGTTGTCCCATACACCAGACCTTCTGGCTCCCACATTTGTAACATATTTTGCAACTACAGACATCCAGTGTATATCATTTTAGCTTTGGTCTCTCAGATGAAGACATACGTAGTCGACTCTCATTACAGCATAATAGAGTTTCTTAGTAGCTTTATGTGGGCGTGTGTAAAAATCTCTGTAATCAGAGCATTGGTGCACATCATAAAGAAAGGAAGAAAGATTGCATGTTTTCTTTATGATCTCTTTAATCCCACTGTGTGTCTTGGTCTTCAATTTTTTAACTTCCTCTGACAGCTTAATCGATTTTTTCTAAGCATATCGAACATGTTGCACCATTTTACATTAGCCAATGATTTTTCTAAAACGACAAATCGGATGACGGTTTCTTGATATTTGTTAAGATTAGTCTCAGCCCGCAGCCTTAGAACTTCCTTGACTAATGTAGTAATATAGAGAAACTAATGTCGTCTAACATATCCTCAATAGAATCGAACAGAAGTGTTTTAAACCTTCTATGCACAAGTGATTACTCTGATCACCCATAAAGATTATGGACACCAAAGAGAATGAAATATCTTGTCTACTGGAGAACCAGGTTTTTTTTATCGTATTCTTACTTTACGAAGATTTAAAACCGTTCTCATCTTTCAGAAGATGTTGTAAGTAACAATGGAACACTCCCAAGTGTCAATAAACGATCTCAATGAAACTTGGTGTCTGTGTAGAGGAGACAAAATAATAAAGTATGTATTTTTTTGTTACCAATGTAACTTTTGAGGGGTAAAACACATCCCGAAAGGTAATTTAACATATAAGTTTGGAGAGAATATCTTAGAAAAAATTATATAAAAAAATGTTTCTCTTGTAAAAGTTGATATGTAATTAATGTTCTTGAAAACAGCATAACAGAATTTTGAAATAATTTGTAAATTTTCAAAATACCCCACCAACATTAATTAATATTGAAATATGAAATCTTTTGTTACAGCATAAATTAAAGAAGCTTTCAAGCTACATACATCCATGTGTGATAAATCTGGATTTTGAATTACCGATTTTAGAAAATAATCTGCACACAACGTGCTGTTAGGGTATTTTCAACATACCTAATAAATTAAAATATCTAAACATTCATTATTAGTCTAGTTATTTATGTTGCTTGTATTTGGGTTATGTTTTAAATTGTTATTTTACGTTTTAGATTTTTTTATGGTACCACTTTGAGCATTTATTCACAAATTGTCATTATTGTAAAGATTCTGTACAATAATAATGAGTTAATTATTGTTTTCAAATAACAAAATAGATCTATGTGAAATGGTAAAATAAAAAAAAAGAATCTAAAACATAAAATAGCAATTTAAAACATAAAATAAATATACGATAAATAAATAATTAGACTAATAATGTACTGGGTGATCAAAAAGCCAGTATAAATTTGAAAACTTAACAAACCACTGAATAATGTAGATAGAGAGGTAAAAATTGACACACATGCTTGGAATGACATGAGGTTTTATTAGAACAAAAAAAAAGAAAAACACCTCATATTGCTAGACGCATGAAGGATCTCTTGCACACATCGTTTGGTGATGATCGTGTGCTCAGCCGCCACTTTCGTCATGCTTGGCCTCCCAGGTCACCAGACATCAGTCCGTGCGGTTATTGGCACGCAAGTGTATCGTGATCGACCGACATCTAGGGATGCTGAAAGACAACATCCGACGCCAATGCGTCACCTAACTCCAGACATGCTTTACAGTGCTGTTCACAACATTATTCCTCGACTACAGCTATTGTTGAGAAATTATGGTGGACATATTGAGCATTTCCTGTAAAGAACATCATCTTTGTTTGTCTTACTTTATTATGCTAATTATTGCTATTGTGATCAGATGAAGCGCCATCTGTCGGACTTTTCTGAACATTTGTATTTTTCTAGTACTAATAAAACCCCATGTCATCCCAAGCACGTGTGTCAATTTGTACCTCTCTATCTACATTATTCCATGATTTATTCAGTTTTCAAATGTCTACTGACTTTTTGATCACCCGGTATGTTTAGATATTTTAATTTATAAGGTATGTTAAAAATACTCTGAAAACATATTGGGTACAGCTTGTTTTATAAAACTGGTGTCTCCAAAGCCAGTCTTATTATACATGGACGCATGAAGCTTGAAAGCTTCTTTAATTTATGTTGTAACAATACTTTTCATTTTCCAAAATTAATTAATGGTGGTCATGGGTTTTTCCAGAATTTCAAATTATTACAAAGGTCTGCTATACAGTATTTAAGAACTTCATTATGAGAAAAGTTTGTTACATAAAATCGTTTCGCCAACTTAACTTTCCGGGTGTGTATCACAACTTGAAAGTCAGATATGTATTGTGTTATTTTGCTCACCCTCCCCCCTCCCCCTACTGACTCACCAAGTTTCATAAAGATCGTTTATTACTTGGGAACGCTCGTTTGTTACTTAGATGTAGACATCGAAACTGTAGGCTGTGACACGCTGAGGAGGGGTTAGTTAGACAGTAGATCGCCTGCAGCTGTAAAGTGGGTGTCAGCTGCGGCACGCAGCAGTGGCTGCTCCAAGTTCTGCTGGTGGCTGGGGCCAGAGGGGGTGGGGAGAGCTGTCGGCGGTAGTTGGCCGTGATCGGCCTCCGCTCGCCGCAGCCGACCCCTCTCATGCTTCCGGAGCGCCACCAGATGGCCGGCTTGCCGCGGGACACTGCCGCCTGGGCCCTGCCAGTTGCTGAGCGCCGCCCCCGCCCCCGCCTCCGCCACCATGTTCCGATACGACCTCTGCTCGCGACGCCTGCCACCTCAGGCTGCAGGACCAGAATTCGGTCCAACACAAGGACAATGAATTAGTGGGACTGTAGTGCACTGTGAGTGCTCCTTACCTGGTAAATTATTTCCGATCAGATAACGCACAACGATCAATCTTTGAAGGAACCTTACGCGAAATAATTCACTGTTTGTTGAAAAACGTGTTAAATAACATTCAATGACGAACGAAAAACCTTTATGTGAACATAAGCTCCGTTTCGTTTAATGTACAGGCATGGACGAAAATATGGAAACAACAAAAACACAAACTATTACCATGCCTAATACGATACACGAAAACGACTGACATTAAAAACAGTTTCCAGTCGTCTCTAAATGGGTAAATATAGGCCCTATGCAGTATTCAGTAGAATCATATATCATTCATCCTGCACAATAGCAGCCAATAACAATTATGGAGGAGCCGGCCGGTGTGGCCGTGCGGTTGTAAGCGCTTCAGTTTGGAACCGCGTGACCGCTACGGTCGCAGGTTCGAATCCTGCCTCGGGCATGGATGTGTGTGATGTCCTAAGGTTAGTTAGGTTTAAGTAGTTCTAAGTTCTAGGGGACTGATGACCTCAGTAGTTAAGTCCCATAGTGCTCAGAGCCATTTGAACTTTGAATTATGGAGGTGGATAGTGATCGCGCACCATGTAGTATCCACAGAAAACAGCCATGTCTTGCAGATAAATGGTAACAAATGGACAATGGCATTGAGTCTTAGTCTTGTTGAGTGCCTAGAAAAAGTCACAGGGAAGCCAGCGGGACATCTAGGTGCCAGCACGCCGGGCGGCCACGTACAGCGATAACGCTATAAGCTGTGAACACAGAGTGATCGAAGGGCGTTGCAGGATACTACTGATAGGCATGGCTCCAAGTGTATTCAGTACACATAGCGATAGTAATACAGATGTCAGTATTTCCTGGCTAGGCAGAAAGCGTGGGACGAGAGGGATAGAGAGATTGGGTCTGTGGTAGGCTCATCGATATATCACGAAAGGCCACTGCCACGCTTAGGACGCATTGTGTGACTATATAGGGAGAAATATTGAGCAAGCAGTAAAGGAAACAAAAGAAAAATTCGCGGTAGGTATTAAAATCCATGGAGAAGAAATAAAAACTTTGAGGTTCGCCGATGACATTGTAATTCTGTCAGAGGCAGCAAAGGACTTGGAAGAGCAGAACGGAATGGGTCTTGAAAGGAGGATATAAGATAAACATCAACAAAAGCAAAACGAGGATAATGGAATGTAGTCGAATTAAGTCAGACGATGCTGAGGGAATTACATTAGTAAATGAGACCCTTAAAGTAGTAAAGGAGGTTTGCCATTTGGGGAGCAAAGTAAATGATGATGGTCGCAGTAAAGAGGATATAAAATGTAGACTGGCAATGGCAAGGAAAGTGTTTCTGAAGAAGAGAAATATGTTAATATCGAGTATATATTTAAATATCTGGAAGTCGTTTCTGAAAGTATTTGTAAGGGGTGTAGCCATGTATGGAAGTGAAACATGGGCGATAAATAGTTTGGACAAGAAGAGAATAGAAGCTTTCGAAATGTGGTGCCACAGAAGAATGCTCAAGATTAGATAGGTAGATCACATAACCAATGGGGAGGTATTGAACAGAATTGGGGTGAAGAGAAATTTGTGGCACAACTTGACTAGAAGAAGGGATAGGTTGGTACGACATGTTCTGAGCCATCAAGGGATCACCAATTTAGTAGTAGAGGGCAGCGTGGAGGGTAAAAATCGTAGAGGGAGACCAAGAGATGAATACACTAAGCAGATTCAGAAGGATGTAGGTTGCAATAGGTACTGGGAGATGAAGAAGCTTGCACAGGTAGAGTAGGATGGAGAGCTGCATCAAACCAGCGTCTGGACTGTAGACCACAACAACAACATAGGGAGAAATACCTCTCTCCACTCATCCCCTGTAAAACAAAGAGCAGCGCACAATTTGAGCCATTGAGGTGACGAGAGGTCTTCAGCGTCAAGTCATGTCAGGGACAGGGCGAAGCGTAAAACCGAAAAACTCGCAGGCAGCAGGCGAGTAGCCAAGCAGGGCTAAGCAAAAGTAGCTGCATTACTATCAAGGCAGTTAATAAAATCATAGGCGATTAGCCGGGGAACTCTGTGTGCCGTATAGTGGGTGCGGGCTCAGTTAATCTGCGCAAAGTAGACGGAACCGTGCTAGCCAGTCACCATCTCTGTGCTAAGACTTGGCCTCTTCGTGGGTACAGCTCCTTCAAGCCAAATGGAAAAACGAGCTGAAACTGATTTCTGATGAAATTTAGAAGCGAAACATTTCTACTTCATCTTGTTTAGGCGCTGGTCAACAGCATGTACGAATTTTACAAAATGCGTAGCACTGTGCTGTCTGTGATAACGTTATTCATTCTACTACAATACTGTCGAATCAATGGAAATACACACAAAAATTATCGCAGATTTATCAAGTGTCATACATACTTTGACGTACGTTACTAATGAAAACCGTAGCTGTCAATAAAAATGAACAATTGCAGAAATATTACAATACGATGGCGCGTTGGCAAAAGGACAACATGCCATGTAAAGCAATACAAGTCAAAGAACTTCAACGTCATAGATGACACTTTTGACCAATTCCAAAGAAGACACCGTTAAACACCTCTGTGGAAATCAGTTTACAAAACTGAAGTATTATCAGTTCTACACTTGATTAGTATCACGTAAAAACATTAATAAAATAAATATAAAAGTAAAAGAATAACAGGGTAGATGAATGTAAGAATATACAATATTTTATAATCTAGTAAAAAATGTAAGTATGTAAAATACAAGCTAGAGAGCAGTACATTAAATTACTGTCAGTCAAACCATATGTAACGAAAACACACATTCAAGTAAATTAATACTAAGGAAATACAATTTTTAGGAGAGGATGAAAACAAAACGAATGTAGGAAATGTAGATATAAAACATCTTGTGCACACTGTACGTAGAAGTTAACGATGTCAGATGTGTACATTTTAAAATGAGTGATCCATATACAGAGTTTTCAGTTAATGCGGTACTTACATTTAAATCAAACGTTAGTAAAAAACGCAGTAAAGTGAGCACCTAGACTGAATATAATACAAATCTCGTCCAATATAGGCGTACTTGACACTTTGGTTGTCTGTTCGAAGAGAAGCAGTGCCAAACTAACTGCGGCGATTAAGTTATGTAATAAGGAAACGAAGGCCGGCAGGTGGTCTTGCACTGACCGTAGAAATGAAGTCAAAGAGTAATTTTAGAAAGAAAGTGTACACTGCGATGAACGACATTTCAGAAGATCGTGAACAACTTGACAAAGACATGTTTATGCTACTTTTATGGAAGACTAACTCATACTGACATTAGGTAAAAGTTACGTAACGTAAAATGTGTGTCGTTACTTAACATCGTGAACACACACTCCTTAGTCAGTAATCAAAACAGAAGACATGTTTGGAAACAATAACTGATGTATGTACATATTTGCTGTCGTTAATTTCTTTGTACACTTTGGTCCACTGTTTCAATCTGACGATGAAATTCTGAAGTACGTAACACTTAATTAAGATATTAGGTCTATAAACTGAAGCATCAAGTGAAAATTTGTACCAAGGCCGGGAATCGAACCGCAGTCTCCTGCTTACTTGGTTGGTGCGTTAGCCATTAAGCCACCTATGTAGCTCTGTGAGCCGCTGTGCCAAACTGACTTATTGGCTAAGGCACCTAACGAGTAAGCAGGACACTCGGATTCGATTCCCAGCCTTGGTATAAATTTTCACTCACTGCTCCACTCTGTGTACATAAAATCATTTCAGTTGTTTAATGAAGAGCTGAGTGATAAAGACCTTTCAGTATTTCAAAGCTGTGCCAGACAACGGTATGTTCGTACGATCGCACTGCTTGAATGATTTCTGAAACGCGAAATTTAAAACTTCTGCTTTCCTTTTGCTGTCTTCTATTGCCACACAGGAATGGTCAACGAGTGCCAGACCCGCTTAGCGATTTTACGTAGGACTTGAATTTTTTCGGTTACTCGAACAGATGCTTTGCTAAGGTATAATGTTGGAAGCAGTTGTATGCTTCGCTCATCTATCTTTTTACAGGAACACGTATTCTACTACATTTGCCTGTTATTATTTGCTCATTCTTTTTGAACCAAGAGTGCAACAGTCCCTGCTTCTTCAGAATTTTACGAATTTTGCTGTTTAACCACAGTGGGTATTTCCCGGCCTTAATCCACTTACTCGACACACATTGCTCCAAAGCTCGATTTACAGTCAGTGCAAACTTTGACTATAATTTCTCTACGTCCGTCATATTGGAACTAAATTATGTCAATTCATTGCCTAAGTTGGACGCTAATACTGCTTATCTGCTCTTTGTAGGAAAAATATTTTCCTAGCCTCGTTGATGGATTTACTAACTTCAGTAATAATCGTCACCATGATGACATCACGATGACTAATCCCTTTCTCTGTACTGACACTTTATATCAGGCGTATTTGTGGCTACAAGGTCTAAAATATTTCCATTGAGTGTGAGCTGTGAAACAAGCCGCTCTAGACAGTTTTCTGAAAGCGTGTTCAAACTACTTCACAAGACTGTGAGTCGGCACCATCTGCAACGAATTGCTAGATGTCCCAGTCTATACTTAGTGAGTTAAATTCACCTCAACTAAGATTGCATGCCCTGGGTATTTCTGTGCTATTGCGCGTAAACTTTCTTTGAATGATTCTAAACCGGTCACGGTGGAATCGGGTGCCCGGTAAACGCGTACGACAGTTAGTTAACTTGAGTGCACCTATGACTGTTACTCCCGTCCAGATATCTTCACACTTTGACTCAGTTTCGACTTCGATAGAAGTAATATATTTGTCAGCTGCAGCTAACAAGTACGAGCAAATGCGTGTCAATTTTGTTACGGAATTAACTAAAATTCCATTATAGTTCATTGCATGAAATGAGCCTCTTTAAATAATTTCTGTATTATTGATATAAATGAGTTCCAATGAGTATTAACAGGTAGTATAGAATGAATAAATGGGGAGGAGTTATTACATGCAATGGAGCGTTGTTGTCAAGAGGTTGGTGAAAGAGGTGTGGTGTGGTATTGTTGGTAGTGATGCTTTTTATGTAATTGGTACGTGGCATGTTGGACTAAGCATAGTACTTGCCACTTATTCATCCATAAGTTATTAAGACTTGGTAAAAGTCCTTATTATGTTTCTGGCCAGAACACTAAGAACTGCGTAGCAGCAAATTAATAACTTTGAGTGAACTGTTAAGTCCGCCGATATACATGTTATTGAATAAATACAGGTACAAAGCAAGTATTATTAATATTTAGTATTTATAAAAAGAATTTTACTGTGAAGAGCAAACTTTAGAATGTTCATATAACAGAAAGGCACAAACTACAAATAATTCTCAACTACAGGTGGTGTCTATGTAGTGCCTCTTTCTTCAACACCAGGAGTTGTCTGACAACACAGGACTGACTAAAAAAAAACAACAACAAAAAAAAACTTTGCACCGAACATGCGGAGTAGGTTGAATTCTCCAGCTGAAAAAATTATTTTCACTCGAACTAATATTCGTCACTTTTCCTTCAACTCTCTATGCAAGATGGCCTGTAATTAGAATCATAACTATTACAGCGTTACTTTCTCACAGGTGATTGTGATGTCCCGAAAAACTGTTGCCTTCATTCTTGATACCGAGGAAACTGTACTAGCTTTAATAGACGTACTTTCACATTCACTAACTCAGTTACTTTCTTTTGTGTGTCTGGTGTATTCTGGTACACAAAAATTTACATATAAAGTAAAAAACAATGCCTTTAGTTATTCGAATTACGTTCCACCAGCTTCAAACACGATTTAGAAATACCTTTCCTTTACTGTTCTTGGTCTAAGGTTTGGAAAGCGGCACTAGTCGCAAGCTTAACTTCTTCGTATGGACAATCTGGTCCATAACTATGTTGCCTTGGTCTGACCACGCATGTCCAGTCTTATAAACCTAGTAAAATTTATTAAAACTAACTTCTGTCACCGTTACCACGATACTTGTCAACCATTTCGCCGGAAAAATTTCCATTGTGGCAAATCCGCAGCGGTCGTATAAGTTTCAGTACGATCAGGTTTGAATTCAGGGTTTGAATGGAGGTGCAGAGCTTCCCTCGAGTGTGTGTGTGTGAGGTGGAACCCATTTAGAAAGAATAAAATATTTTAGTATTGCACGCAATTCGCCTTTATTCGTTCTGAGGCACGTATTATCCTGGTCAGTTACGGTAAGTGCCATCAAACCACTGAGTGTTTCATTTGTTTTATCTTGGATTCATGCCGGCCGGAGTGGCCGAGCGGTTCTAGGCGCTAGAGTCTGGAACCGCGCGACCGCTACTGTCGCAGGTTCGAATCCTGCCTCGGGCATGGATGTGTGTGATGTCCTTAGGTTAGTTAGGTTTAAGTAGTTCTAAGTTCTAGGGGACTCATGACCTAGAAGTTAAGTCCCATAGTGCTCAGAGCCATCTTGGATTCACGTTTACCATGAATCACACCACTCAACATCTCCCTGTTCCTTGTCGATCATCTTCATGGATATCACGACGTTATCGTTTACTGCATGCACTATTGTTCATAAAAAATGACATCACTTGTAGCAATGCATGCAAGCTGCGTGAAGAGCACAGGGAATTTAGTGCAGTATGTAAATAATAAGCAATACATAGAGATACCATAACTCAGTGAACGAGCGTTCTAGGTCTCTATACTGTTTTTTTCCATTATTATATGTAGCGTGAGCAGATTACTCGGGAGAAGTAAATTCGGTTATGAATTGGGCGCAAGAAAATTCGATAAACTTAGAGGGTTTGTAGATAAGAGCAAGCTAAGGAAGAGACTTACATGTGGAAACGTCATTCCATAACACTACAGAGCCTATAAGTTTCAGAGGTGCTGCTAGTGAGGTTTTACAGTTACTGATCACAAGAGGAAGTCGACGCAAGAGGCTTAACGACATTTAGGACATCAGACGACATCGAATGCGTCCCTGCCAGTGTCAGCAAGACTGTAGAGTGAAAGAGCGTTTGTGGCCGATGGGTTGACCTAGCGCTTACCCAGACTCCCTACAGTGCGGTTGGAAGACGCTGCCGGACATGGGCCCTCATCCTTAATATGATTTTGAAAGTGCCATCTACAGCCCCTCGAACTCTTGTTGCATCCTAATTGAGTCCTGAACAAGCTAAACACACTTACAAATTTCTTGAACATATGTTCCACAGCAATTGATTGAAAATTACTTGCGACAGAGCTACGAGAACTGTCGTACAAGTAAACATTCATAGCACAAGTTACTGTGAAAAACTGCGTTACAGAGACCACACTTTCACATTTCAAAGAGGTGGTCGAACTTTGTAACTCTGTGCTTGAAGCAAACTTATGCAACTATTAGGAAGTGAAAGTGAAAACAGACATACATAAAGGCGTCTTAGTAGACAACGGTAGATTTCACAGTTTAGTAGAAACTGCCATTTCTTCTAGATGAAAGGCAAGTAGGTGGTTAGGCAGCCCCCATTACTTGCGTGCATGTCGTGAAAGCTGATATCGCGTCTAATACGCCTGCCGTCACTGACGTATTGCCGTTTTCAACTTCACAGAGTCAATTGATTTACGCTAAGTTATTCTTACTACATCCTCTTGTTCTATATTAAATTTTCATATAATAAAGGGACGAAACCTCTGTTATTGATCCGAAAAAAGAAAAAACATCGACAAGCTTTAGAAACACGTTCCTTACGACAAAACGACAAAAAATGCATATCTTAAGAGCTATGAACACTTGTTCATCTTCGATATTGTGAAACAGATTTCTGTAGCAAGGACTTCGCTTACCATATTTTGCGAGGATTTAATATCGACGAAACCTAGAAAAACTTGTCTAGTAAATATGGGCTCAAAAATACATGAACAGTTGGTAAACTTTGCTGGTTACACCCTGTATAATACTTTCTTCATATCGGTACTGCTGATATGTCGATTTCACATCGGTTTGAAGCATATACTGGGTGACCAGTGTAAAAGAAGCACTATGTCTTATAAACAACACACAGACACTTCACTCCTTTATTGTAAATATAGAATACAGAGTAGTAAAGAATTGTTATATAATACAACGTACTGAATATTCAATAGGTCAATAGCACACAGGAGGTGCCGAAAACATCACCATAAACTTCGATACGCAACGCAGCACCTTTCAACATATCTCTGGAGTCTTTTGCCACTTCATTTGGTGTGAGTTTCGTAATCGCATTGTGAATATTTGTTTTCAGCTCTTCAATTTATGCGAGTTGTTACTGTAGAATTCACCCTTTAAATTACCCCACAAATAAAGATTACAGCTTGACAGATCCGGTGATCTGGGAGGCCATATGCTTGTAGAAACTGTAGGTTCTTTTCCGATAACTTCATGGACCTATGTCTCTGAAAACCGTGAAGTATGCGACATAGCGCCATCTTGCTGGGAAAACGCATTGTCTTCTTCTTCCTCCTTTAGCTGCACTATGAATGGTTGCAACAGTTCCGTTACATACACTTGGGAGTTCACGATGCTGTTAAAGAAAATAGGGCCTGCAATCCTTTGGCCCGAAAGTGAGCAGCAAACGCCTACTTTCAGATCATGCAGAGGCACCTCAGAGCGTTCCCTTGGACTGTCTTTTGGCAAATAGTGTGTTTTGAAACTTCACGTACCGCTAAGACGAAATCATGCTTCGTTTGAGTTGAAATAAGATTTTGAACCAGATGACCATCAGTGACATGGGTTAGTAACCATTCGCAATAGTTGATCGTTGTGCGTAACTCGTAGGTTTCAATGCCTGTATCACTCTTACTTTGCATGCTCGCATATGTAACAATTTCAACATGTTCTGGCATGACGTTCGTTTGATGTTTAGTTGGGATGGTAGACATCAAGTTCATTTTCGTTGATTTCAAAAATGTTCAAATGTGTGTGAAATCTAACGGGACGTAACTGCTAAGGTCATCAGTCCCTAAGCTTACACACTACTTAACCTGAATTATCCTAAAGACAAACACACACTCATGCCCGAGGGAGGACGCGAACCTCCGCCGGGACCAGACGCACAGTCCATGACTGCAGCGCCTCAGACCGCTCGGCTAATCCCGCGTGGCCGTTGACTTCTTACCATACTCTCGAGAACACGTTCAATATTTTCCGCTGAACAAACTTTCTGTGCCCAGTTACTCTTGGCGTTAGCGACTAAACGTGTTGCTCTAAATTTGATGATCAATTTCTGCACAACACGTTTTGCCAGAGCAGCTGTATCTGAATATTTTATCGTGAACCTTTCATTCAACATTTTAAACGACTCACATCCAAAAAAAGTTTCAACATTAAATACTATTTGTCCGATCGAAAAAGACAGTCTGCAGAAGGTCGGCCGTTGTGGCCGAGTGGTTCTAGGTGCTTCAGTCTGGAACCGCGCGACCGTTACGGTCGCAGGTTCAAATCCTGCCTCGGGCATGGATGTGTGTGATGTCCCATAGTGCTCAGAGCAATTTGAACCATTCCGCAGAAATGCATTCACAACAAGCTTCAAACTGACAACGTAGCACTGATCAACAAATCGCCGCTCGACATCACGTAACCGCACTCGAGCGCCGCCCTAGCGTTAAGACATAACAATAGATAGCTTCAAATATCGCGCTTAGTATAACAAGGAGCTTTCTTCTTCACCAATCCGTGTAAGGAGAAGCGAAAGAAGACTGTCTAAAAAGGATAAAATAGTCTTGTTTCTAAGGGCACTGATTCTAATCCAGTTCTAGGTGCAGATTTTGTGAAACAACTGTCGTGTTATTCTATATACGATGTTGTGCAGTTCTTCATTTACTGCTGCTTGCACTAATGAGGGCAGGGCAGTAACTTCTATCGTAAACATTGCTTGTAAATAACGCTTAAGCAGCACAGTTTCTCGAAAGCTTAAGAAGAAAGATTAGGGTTTAGCGTCCATTCTACGACGAGGTAATTTGACACGGAGCACAAGTTCCATTCGGAGAAGGAAATCTGCCGTAGCCTTTCAAAAGAACCGTCCCGACATTTTCTCTTAAGCAGGTTAGAGGAGTCAAGGAAAACCTGGTGCGACATTGATTTAAACCACCGTCCTCCCAAAGACGAGTCCGATTTCTTAAGCGTTGCACCAACTAGCTCATTGAAAGCCTGATATTTCCCGGCAAAAGCGGCTGGGGAGTTACGTATTTTCAAGCATTATTTTAGGCAAAGTATTTAAATTATAATACCACATTTTCTGGGTTACAGCTCTAATTCCATAATCTTTGTTGTCGAATACAGCGCAATAACACGCAAGCTATAGCGACTGGAGCGTAAAAACAGGTAAAAAAAATCACTGAAAAAGAGACACAAGTTACATCGTGGTATCACTTAACTTAAACATAATTTCTCATTGCAGGCCTGATTCAGTCATGGAGATAGCTCAACAAGTGTTGAGGCTCAGACTGCTGCCCGCGAAATATGGAAAAGTTCTAAAGCAGCCTGAGTGACAATACACCGACACTGTGAAGAACACATTAGCGTCAGCAAGCATGAGAGCACATTATTAAGGAGGCAAGGCTATAGAAGCTTGCACAGGCGAAAATTCGTATCAGCACAGCAAAGTTAATGGTCTACAACAGCAGGTGTTGAAAGTTGTTTAAATGGCTTAGTGAACTTACAAAAGCCGATTACAAACACGATTATGAAGCAGACCGGAACGGGTCTCCACACAGCAAGTTCCTATTATTGTTACAATGTCTCGGACTGCAGCTGTACAGTTTGTTGAGGAAATGAGTCTATGTACTGCATCACATCAGTGTTAAGGCATGCAGAATAGAACAAATATTTTATCAGTCTCCTGACATTGAGGTACCGGGTTCCACAGAACTGATCCATATTTTCGTTAGTCAGTTCTCTTTCTAATTTTAATTTGGGGCTACATTCGGAAATATTATTTAGGTATTTCTAGCTTTACTAGAGCGCTATTTCTGCTCAGACCAATGTTATAATATTAAATGGTGAGCTATGATTTTGCTGTAGTAAAAATGAATGAAGGTGATGTTTTTCATTTGCCTTTTATATTGGGTTGGTTCTCTTTCCATTTCTGAGATTTTACACCGGCTTTTGGATTACACGTAATAATAAGTAATATTCTCAATATTACTCCATAAAAATAATGGATGATTAATCAATATATTAATTTTACTGATTATGCATAGTAAATGTTTGATAAGTGTTATATTCATGCCTATTACTCATGAGACACTCATGGTGGAAACAATGACAATAAGAAGTTCCACAATGCTGAATTTGATTTCATTTATGCTTATAAGCTCCAATGAATATGTTTCACTGATGAATTAATTGTTCTTACAATGCTTTTCACAAATTCTTTTTTTAGAAATTTCTGATGAAGTAGTGGTTTGTTAAACTACTGCTTCCTTAGCTCCCTGTAATCTTTTAATTGTTGTGACTTTAAATTCAATAAATGTGATTTTTTATGTTACCTGAGCCCCACCCCACCCCTACCGCCAAATAAATAGTGGCCGAGGGCGCTAACGCACGCCTGTGCGGTGGCGCTTGACTCGGGGGTAAACTCCTTCGAATCTTGGTAGGAGATGAAATTTTCACTGCCAGTTTTTGGCCGACAAGGGGAGGAAAGGTGGAGCAGATGGAGGTAGCTGGTGGGTAGACAGGCCTTGTCTCCTATGAATGTGATGCTCTGCTGCCTTTTCTTTTATATACCGCTAAACAGTGGACCCTTAGCCACTTCCAGGAGAAATTAAACTGTGGATGCAAACTTACGTCGGAACAGTTGTCCATTGAGGCAACAGAGCATCGCAGTCGTAGGCCTGCCTACGCAACAGCTAGCTCCATCTTCTATATTGGCTATCGTGACAATCAGTTGCAATTAATAAATGACAAATAACATTGCCAGACATTTCGGTTACAGTACGTCAATGTACAAAGTCGCGTTTGCTGGCGAAGGGGTGGCCTAATGGCAGGCGCTGCAACTATAATTTCGACGCTCTGTGGCGTCGCTGAATGACGTTTCCGGACACGGATTCCTATCCTCGATTTGTTCATTAAGATACGCTCTAAAAACCCCTCGAAGTTTATAGCAACAATTCTTGGGCACCCTGTACAAGTTTCTACTGCGCATCAAAAAAGTAGAAATGCTCGAACCCTCAAGAAGTGAGAGCAGGAGAGCAAATGCAGGAATCTTCCATCACCGTTCTCGGCTGGTCCTCCTGGAGATGGTTTGCTGTTGCCTTCCTCTGACCTGTTCTTAGGTGTCAAGTGTGTGTTTGTGTCGTATAAATACACACACACACACACACACACACATACACATACACATACACACACACACACACACACACACACACACACACACACACACACACCTGTCTCTGTGCGTATGGGAGTCACAGAGTATTCTCGCTGTCTTGGAGTAAAATTAGAGAGTAAAAGACCCTTCTCACACTGTCATTTACCAACCCGCCCTGCAGCACCAATACCGATTTAATCTGCAACCGAGCAGAAGAAGACCACTACATTCCACGTCTCGTGAATAAATGGACCTTGCCGAGCCCTCACCCATCCAAATGCACAAGATTTCTCGAGATGCGCCTATGTCTAGGAGGTTAGCACTCCTTATCAATGTATAATAACAGATTTGAATGTGTCGTGATGTAATAGCAGACGGTTAAGACGAACAAGAAACGGGTGATTTTTATGCGCGATGGAGCTACAGACTGACAGAATTCGAAGCGTTTTTTCGTAAATCAACCAAGCTATCAATTTTAAAGTATTATTCCAGAGTCTAGGATCAGGACCTGGAAGATATTGGTAAGGGAGAACATAAACATACGCACTCCTAAGGATACAACGTTCTGCACTTAAAACGTTTCCGACCTATCAGTAGTATGGAATGTAGCACTGTTAATATTCCAATGTAAGAAATATACTTCAAGCGCATGACATAAACCTTCTTCCCGGTATCCCTACGATAAACTATGTTATGGAACAGTACAACGAAAAGACTACTTCCGTAAAACATTTACTCTACCTGATACGAGCACAATATACCTTTCCAGAGACGTATTGCGCCCACTGTTCACATCTGATCACAGTTCAGAAATTATATGATGCCTGCATCAGGCCTATTTAAATTGATCGTTAGTAATGGGGTATACCTCTTACAAGCAAACAGATAAACGCATAGCAGCAGCGTGCAGTATATGAAAATCACAAGTCATTCCTCCACTAACTCTGTAAGCACCACATTTGTCAGGCAAATGTATACATGGGGATTGCAGTGCCTCACAAGCACCTATTGCCAACATATTTATGAAGCTGAAGTCACGATTTTACACTGAAGATGCGACAGGTGGATGGAGGACATCGCATAAATCAAAGTTCGTTTAGGGGAAAGTGTCACGTTTCATCACACATGAGATGGAAGTTCTCTGATGACTGACATGTTTACCGTTAACGATCGCAAGTAGACAGTACTTTAAATCACATACAGAACACGTGGCTGTATACGAGTCGAATGCAGGCTATGTCACATGACTAATGCATCCTGACAGAACAGTGGAAAAATTGACCTATAGCAACTTCTCCCTTTCTAGAATGCATCATCAGTTTACCATTAAATCATACCTCGTTACACATGACTGATGCATCCTGACAGAACAGTGGAAAAATTGACCTATAGCAACTTCTCCCTTTCTAGAATGCATCATCAGTTTACCATTAAATCATACCTCGTTACTGCTCCATCTCAATCGATCACACCATCCACTCTCTGTTATCCCTTAACGCATATGCAAGTAAATTTAGAGGCATTTGGTTCTCTGTCTTCCTGAAAAGCATCAAATACAGTAGTTAACTCGCGTGTATCACTGGTACCGCAATACACATACAGTATAATGCTGCCTCGATGGAGAAAAATGACTGCGTCCCTGATCCTCTCCCTTTCGATGTCGACGTTTTCTTGGATTCCTATTACTGTCGCATACTTGTCCCCATGTACAAATTTTTCTGTGCGAACCAGAAGATACGCAAGTACTTCCCCAATTTCCCTACTTTTCAGTGTATATTCGGTCAATTTATACCTATTCCCTGTGATTTTTCGCAACTCTATCGATTTTTTTAAAAGTCAGTTCTATTCATGCGATCATGGCATAACCTCTCGTTCTGTGTTCTAAAACTGCTTGTAAAAGTAGCACAGCTGCCAACACCTAGCCCAAATGTACTGATCGGGAGGTGTAATATAGCACTGTACTCGATTGTATCCAGTCACCTCCACATTTGGAGAGCATTTGCTCTGTTTTCTGTATATCTGTGTATATGCATGTGTACTAGGTCCAGACCTCGTGGCGAACACACTGTTTCCCGCCGTCTTCGATAATGGTACTCGCGTGATCAACTGATGTCATGTTATCCATCATGGATTATGTCACAGAATGAACTACTGTGTGCTCTGGTGGTGGTAATGTGTACTAGATCACTTGGACCTCGTTGTGAACACACTTGATGGTGGTACTGCCTATAATTGTTTAAATAAATAGTGCATGCAAGATAATAAAGACTTATGCCTAGCACAGATCGAATCCTTTTCCCATGAATCCCTAGGAGGATGGTGGCAGCTAGATGACTAAAGTTAGTGGAGGTAGCCCAATTGACCTTCCTTCCCGCCATTTTCTTATGTTAGTAGAGGTGACCATTGTGTATTGCATTATCCTGATGAAATTTGAACTGGGGGTGGGGAGGGGATTAGGTTAGTTGAGGTACCACAATTTCCCTTCTTCATGACAAAATCCGCCCTCTGGGATGATGTCATCAGCTGACGTCACAGCCGCCATCTTGGATAACGGTATTTTTGTGTGGAATCAGCTTTTGGTTTGGTCATGTTATCGCCGCCATCTTGGATGACGTCATCGTCACCATCTTTGTTAATTGTACTTTGGCATGGAATCTGCTTTGTCCCAATACTAACAACAACAACAACAACAACAACAATAAAAGAAACGTTATGTCAATGCAGTCTGTAGGGAAGACAGCCTTTACCGTATACTTACCCCATGCAACAGTATTTAAAAGGACTAAACTACTGTACTAAATGTACCTCTAGTGTTCTGTTAACTTACATTCCTCACAGATGAGTAGCATTTATGTCTTCTCTTCATTGCTGTGTTTCATTACTCCCAGTACCTACACTAAGCACTGGGTGCGCCGATGTCAGTGATGTGTTACGTAATTAATAACGTCGTGTTTCAGTGAATGGTACATTGTGATACATCGTCTTTGAATACCTCATTAGTAGACGAAATGAATTAGCGAATAAAAAATACAGGGTGCCATTTAAAACAGTCACACCGCTGCTCATATCTCTGTAAAAAACAAAGCTAGAACGAAGGGAATCACGCTGATTGATGTCCCCCTGACGGCTAAAGAACATTTGCTTGAAACATTTTGTAATTTGCATCTGGACAAACAGTTTTTTAGGGTGGCCAAGATAAATGGGACACTATATATATGTGCACTTCCACAGTGCTGCGTTTGTACTATAACGGATGAAAGGAATAGAGAGAGAAAGACAGACAGAGAGGGATAGAGTGAAACCTGTTGGTGGTGCATAGGCTATTCCTTCCGAATAGCACCAAGGTGGCCGCCGATTTCACCATACTCATCCGATGGCTGGATCACTGTAAACAGTGTCACCTGATCTCGTTTCTTGAAATGCTGCGGACATGTTCGGAATATCATCCACGGCAGTGGCGCAAATACCTATAGGCGTCCATTACGAACAAGTACTTCCACAGGACCTTGAGCGAAGAATATTTTCATTTCACAAATGTGCAAAGATGCGTAGTTTGGGACAGACTGTCTTCAGCTTGGCTGTTCGTTTTTAATTCACGCTAGAGATTTTCTAGTGTCATGAGGCATGCAGGAGGCTTATTCCTTCATTGTGTGCTGCCGCTGCATCCAAGTTCAAATGTGTTTTTAAGTGTACACGTGGAGTTTCCTGTTTGTTGTCAGTAACTCCGGTAGTAATCGCCAATCTTCAGTAATACCTTCTAGTTCAGTCTAAGATGCTTCTGAAATTTGTTTTCCTTTTACTGATACTTCTTTTATGACCTTAGACTTGGTTGTGAATTTGAAGCCCCAAGTATTTAATCTTCCTACGTTCGATGACAATCAGCGATTTTTTTAAATTATTTACCCTTGTCCGTTGTTAACCTGCTGTACTCGCAAGATTCCCAGTATGCTGGCGAAGTGGCAGTGCATCTGTTCGTTTTACTGTGGCCTCATCTAATAATTAGATTTCGACTCCATACACTAGAGTAGCTTATACGTAATAATTATTCTCAGAGAATTCATAAATGTAGAGCGTCATCGCAGTAATTTTAGGCTCGACACGGAAGAGGTTCAGATAGTTTATCGGGAAAGCAATTTTTAGCAAACCGTCCCATAGGCCCGGACAAGTGGGTGAGTCTCGTAACGTGGAACCAGGCCTAAATGCTGAAACGATACTGAGCTTCACTTCTCCGTCTTTAGGAAGATTGGTCCGGCTTTTGCAATACGGAGTGTAATGAAGGTAACTGATTTCGTATTGCTTGCTTACTTCCTGGACTCGGTTTGTACAGTACTGTCAAAATATTAATTTTTTTTGCATTCGACGCTCTGGCGTCACTTGATCACCAATAGTCTAGAATGTGTGTGTCTATGGTCTGGATATACTTAAGCTGTGGTATTGCACGAATACTTACGCCGATTTTTGTTTATTTCTTGAGTTCGTCCAGAAACATGTTCTTTGCTCCCGACGCACTTACACTGAACACAAAGAAAACAAATACTGGGAAGTTAAGAATGAATAGGACAAATGCCACTGTTCAATGCAGATGGTATATCTGCAGACTGCGCGACAAAGAAAATCTCTAGGAACGAATACTAATTCTTAGATGAAGTTATGTGAACTCTTCAGCATGTTGTCTCTGAGAATCCTGTCATCTGAGTGTAACAGCCAGTATCTTTTAATTACATGTTATTGATATACAATCACTGTTTTTAGTTTCTAATTTTTTTCCTGGAGGAACAAATGCACAGAATGTGTACACAGTTTTAAAGCTACAGAAAAAGGCCACAAGAACAGTAAAATAAAAGAAAAAAAGATGGTAATCTGGCTAACTGCAAATAATGTACGTAGCAGTGGGGATTTTATCAATCAGTTATGTACGTAAACAATAATCTTGAAAGTTACTGCACAAATAGTTGTGTGTTATAACCATGAATTTACATTTAGCACGAAAGAATAAACATAAAACTTAGAACAGGATATTCTGTCAAGGATGAAATTGTAGGATAAATTAACCAAGGAGATTATAGAGATTACTAAAGATAAACTTACTTTAAGTAGGCTGTTTAGGTTTTTATGTTGGTAACGTCATGTAGCGCTCTGGCAGGATCGCCATATGAAACATCCCCTTAGAAAAATTTATGAATTACTGTGCTGATGAACCTTTTACATTATTTGATTTTCAAACAGCTGAGCAGAACTGAACGTACTCAGACATTTCTCTCTTTACTTATTCTGATCAACACTAAACTGACACACAATATTTTTAGCGCAACGCAATCTGAATTTCAATAATCCCTACAAAAGAATGGCCCTGACTAACAATAACCTATACCTTTCTCATGAATCACTTACCTCACAAAGATCTTCGTTACTCGAACTACTGCAATACAGCGAGAGCTAATACTGCCAGCTAAATAAAATATTCTAATTACTGAAGGCTCTAACTACTGATAGGCATAGTTAGCAAATGAAAGATTTCGATAGAGAACAAACAATGTATTTACCTTAATAGTGTTCAAAAGTAATTATATATATAATTATGACATCCAGTCTTACAAATTTATTCTCTCTCTTGGACACACGTCCAGATCATCCGCTCTCAAAACTCTGCTATCTCTCTCCCCACATCCACCACTGCTAGCGGCTCACCTCCAACTGCGCAACGCTGCGCGCTGTTAACAGCCAACTTCCCAATACTACAACAGCAAATTCCAGCAATACAAACCAGCCACAGACTGCACACAGCACAGTCAGTGATTTTCATACAGAGCGCTACGTGATGTTACCAACATAAAAACCTAAACAGCCTATTTACATTATTTACAGACAAATTTAAAAAGTACCTTTCAAGACATACGGTCTGTAATGAGAACGATTACTTACGTGTCAACAGACTTAGATTTGGTAAAAACGAGTAACCAAAGGAAATAATAATAGAAATGTTAATAAAAGTAATAAATTAACAGGGGAAAAGCTTAGAGACTTCTCCGCTTTTAAATCCATGAGGATAACCAATACCTTCTTTCGAGAGAAAGATATTAATAAAAATACATGGAGCGGAAGGGCTATTAAAACGCTTATTGATTATGTAATTTGTACACTCAGCACAGCCTCACAACTGAATTATACGTTTTTAAGGGAATTTTTATTGGCTCAGATCACTTCAAGATACGCTCAAAAATTCAAATTTGGGCTAGATAGAAGAAAAGAGGGATAAAAATAGTCCTAAACATGTAGAAAAATACGAGATTGTACTCCTGAAAATGGAATGTGTTAGATACCTCCATCACACACGCTGATTCATTGATGACAGTAACCGCAAGAGATTCGATTAAAGAAGAATGGGGAACCAGTAAAAATGCAATTCTGAGAACTATTGACGAGGTTCTTGGCTAAAAACCAATATACAGAAGAATGAAAGTGACAAAAACCTGGGATCAAGAGAAAGAGCAAGTAGTGAAAGTAAACAAGAAACATACGAGATCTACAGTCACACTTGCAAGAATTTATGCTGATATATCGTAGGAAAAGAAATACAACAACAAATATAACCAGGAAAACGCAACAGGAATGATGGTAAAGTTTCATTAACGAAGTTGAAACAAGCGTTCGTGAACGACAATCAATAGCATACAAATTAATGTGACACTTGAACCAGGAAAATAAGATACAGTCAAAGTAATAACTTTATAACGATGGGGATAGCATAACAAAAATCTCTGGATTGATAAAGACGCCAAAGAAAACTGTGAAAATTGTTCAATCAACATAGATCTCATCGAACTGATTCAGATATAGCAGTGCAAAAACTGAACAGGAAATCAATGGACACAGACTGAAAAAATGCGAACTGTTTAAATATGGTGGTCTTTCACTGAAGCACACATGATTCATCTCACGAAAATAGGTTGTACTGCGGTTGAGGTACCCAAGGAGTGGAATATGAAAAAAAATTCTCCATATTCCAGAAAGGCAACGGAAGTGACCTAAACAACTACAGAGGAGTTAGTCTCGTTAACAAGGGCTATAAAAAGTATAGCACTGTTATAAACAATGGACTGCTCCCTATCTCTGATACGATGCTATTAGAACAATAAATGGGCTTAGAAAAGGACGGTCCTGCACTGATGGTATTTTTAGTGTAAAATACCTTCTAGAGAAAATGAAAGAATTTAACTTAGAGACACACATAGTGTTTGTGGGTTATGAAACAGCTTTTGACATAGTGCTGTCAAGCTACTGTGACGGATTGTGGTAAAAAGAGACTTCCCAACGCATCCAATTAACTCTGTTAAAGCTCTTCACAAAGAGACTATAATATAATGGAAGATGTAGATACCTTGTTTAAGTAGTTAACATCAACAGAGGGAACAAGACAAGTTTGTGGCCTGTCTGCAGTTCTTTGGAACATCTACATAGAGGATCTAGTCAGAACTTGGAAAAAAGTGTCACCTCCGGCCCAGAATCAACGGAGAGAAATGTTTTGTTACCCTACTATACGGAGATGATCAAATAATAATCCAAGAAAATAAAGTTAATCTTCAAAGAGCCATCTACTATTTTAATTTGTTGCCTTCTAAGTGTAACATGAAAATCTCCACAACTAAGACCGAAGTTACGGCATTCAAGGAAAAACCGCCTATCAGATGTAAAACTGTAATAAATAATGCAATACTGCAACAGGTAACACACTGTCATAATCTCGGTTGAAACACAGGACGAACGAAGTCTCTACAGTTAGACTGATAACAATATCCTAAAAATTAAAGCAGTCTGTGAGGCAATTAAAAAAAGAAAACCTGTTTTTGCTATAGTCTATAGATCTGAAACCTAGATTCCCACACAATAGGATATGAGCAGTTTCCAGCTCTCCGCAGCTAGCGAAAACGATTTATGAACTTTAGGGTGCTTCACCACTGCATTTGGCTCCTCTGTCAGTGTTGAACTGTGCGACGGAAATGATCGCTTCAGAAATGAACACATTAGGAATGAATTTTAAGCTGATCCGTTGCACATGAAAATAGATCTAAATGAAAGCAGATGGTGAGATCACGTAGACAGAACTCCTGAAAATGGACTCCCAAAGCTAATTCTTAACTACAGACAACGAGTAACAAGACAGAGGAAACAACCACGGAAGAGATGGCTGGACCGGAACAGATAAAACCACCTAATCCATGGGAAGAAGATAAATCATCTGTCATTTCACACCAAACATTCGCAATAATTTTTTTTTCTGGGGAACCTTACAACTAAGCTCTAAAATGGGAATGCTAACACCTTATTATCTTTCTGAGCTCAACGTGTCACTCATTCTGGAGAGATCCTGATTCGATCCTTCAGGCAAGCAAATGGAAAGCTGCAGTCCAAAAACAGGAAACTAAACGTGATTCAGCTTTAACAATTTGGATAGGCTTCACACAGCTTTCCACTGCTGCCGAAAACGAATCTACATCTACAACTACATCTATATGGATACTCTGCTAATCATACTTCAGTGCCTAGCAGAGGGTTCATCGAACCACCTTCACAGTAATCCTTTATTATTCCAGTCTCGAATAGCTCGCGGAAAAAACGAATACCTGAGTCTTTCCGTGCGAGCTCTGATTTCCCTTATTTTCTTATGATGATCGTTTCTCCCTATGTAGGTCGGCGTCAACAAAGTATTTTCGCACTGAGAAAGTTGATGATTGAAATTTCGTGAAAATATTCTGCCGCAGTGGAGAACCTCAAATACTATATCATATCAGTGACACTCTCTCTCTTATTTCGCAATAATACAAAACGCGCTGACGTTCTTTGAACTTTCTCGAAGTACTCCGTCAGTCCTATCTGCTAAAGATCCCAGACTGCACAGCAGTACCCCAAAAGAGGACGGACTAGCCTAGTGTGGGCAGTCTCTTTAGTAGATCTTTTGTATTTTCCTAGTGTTAAGCCAATAAAACGCAGTCTTTGGTTTGCCTTCCCTACAACATCTTCTATGTGTTCTTTCCAATTTAAGTTGTTTGTAATTGTAATTCCTAGGTATTTAGTTAAATTTACGGCCTTTAGATTTGACTGATTTTCAGCGTAACGAAAGTTTAACGGATTCCTTTTAGCACTCATGTGGGTGACCTCACTTTTTTCATTATTTAGGGTCAATTTTCGCACCAAACAGACATCTTTTTTAAATCGTTTTGCAATTGGTTTTGATCCGCTGATGACTTTACTAGACAATAAACGGCATCACCATCTTTAAAAATCCAAAGGCGACTGCTCAGATCTTCTCCTAGATCATATATATATATATATATATATATATATATATATATATAGTTAAGGAGCAGGAGAGAACCTATAACAGTACCTTGGGGAACGCCAGGAATAACTTCAGTTGTACTCGATAACTTTCCGTCAGTTACTACGAACTGTGTCCTTTCCGACAGGAAATCACGAATCCAGTCACATAACTGAGACGATATTCTATAGGTACGCGATTTCACTGCAAGTCGCTTGTGTGGAATAGTGTCAAAAGCCTTCTGCAAAATTAGAAACATGGAATCAATTTGAAATCCTTTGTCAATAGCACTCAACAGTTTGTGGGTGTAAAGAGGTACCTGTGTTTCACAATAACGATGCTTTCTACATCCGTGTTGATTATGTGTCAGTAGACGGTTCTCCTTCGACGTAATTCATAATGTACGAACACGATATATGCTCCAAAATCCTGCTGAATATCTGAGCCGTGTTGTGGCTCGCGTTGGTGCCATTCTACATCTACAACTACATACATACTCAGCAATCCACCATACGGTGCGTGGCGGAGCGTACCTCGTACCACAGCTAGCATCTTCTCTCCCTGTTCCACTCCCAAACAGAACGAGGGAAAAAATGACCGCCTATATGCCTCTGTACGAGCCCTAATCTCTCTTATCTTATCTTGGTAGTCTTTCCGCAAAATATAAGTTGGCGGCAGTAAAATTGTACTGCAGTCAGTCGCAAATGCTGGTTCTCTAAATTTCCTCAGTAGCGATTCACGAAAAGAACGCCTCCTTTCCTCTAGGGATTCCCACCCGAGTTCCTGAAGCATTTCCATAACACTCGTGTGATGATCAAACTTACTAGTAACAAATCTAGCAGCCTGGCTCTGAATTGCTTCTATGTCCTCCCTCAACCCCACCTGATAGGGATCCCAAACGCTCGAGCAGTACTCAATAATAGGTCGTATTAGTGTTTTATAAGCGGTCTCCTTTACAGATGAACCATATCTTCCCAAAATTCTACCAATGAACCATTGGTAGGTTGGCATCGTGTAATAAGGATAGTGGCGTCTCGCTTTCTTCTCCTGTTTACTGGCGCCACTGCGTTTCCAAGCGTTGTCTGTCAGCAAGTGGCAGCAGCAGCGGTTATCGATATCTAGTACCCTAGTACGATCTTTGGAAGGGCGTCAGATGTTTTCCGGGTAGGAGTGTGTCGGGAGTTCTGTTGGGACGGAGCAGCGGTGAGGTCTGGCAGCGCACGGACATGCCGGGACCGCGGGTGTCTCGCAGGCGCTGCCGGATCGAGGGGCTGTAGTTGCGAGGGCGATAACCTCGTTCTCCAGCGGACCTAAGACGTTTTGATGAGTGAACATTAACCCAGTAGTGAAACCTCCACAATTTTGAGATCACGCCGTTTGTTCGCGCGTTGCTGCTCGCAGGGTCTCTGAGACGAAGAGCAACGAATGGAGTGTTTGGAGCAGGCGAAATTAACTAGCTGTCCTCCACCTTTTTCATTAATCATTGAATTCCTTGTGTTTATTGATGAAGTTCAACCAGCGGTATTTTTCTGCCTAGTGGCCACTATCGCCCCAGTTACCTGCCCTGGAGGTTAAAGTATTTTCACGGCAGTATACCTTTCCTCGCTTTGCCGCTGCTGTCCGGTAAGGCGTGTAGTTCGACAGCCTCCTTGATTGTGGTTCGGATATTTGTTTATTTTTGACTACTTTGGTCGCAGTGAGTCCTTCTGTTTCTGGATGTTCTAAACACCGGATTCTGAAGACACAGTGCTGTCCGCCGGTTCCGCCTTGCCTGGTTTACTCCATCGTTGTGTTGGTTATCAGACTTTGGGTAGATGTTGCAAGAGTGTTGGCCTGCGTTTAAACTGTCACAAGTTTGAGTCGCCATCCGGTTAAGTGACCACAACTCTTGGCTGCCTGTCTCATCGTTTACGAAGTTGAGCGACTTATCCCAAGTCGATCCTTGGAGCACTGTCTGAGCCCCACTTCTTTCTTGATACGGTCAGATTGTGATGATTGTCCTTTTTTTAGTATTTCTTGGAGAAGTTAACTCGATCTTAAGAATTTGCTATCCAGGCCTTCCGCCGTAAAATTGTTTTTGAGTTATTACTATTGGGGGCCTTCAGCCAACAAATAATTTGAATTTCTTAATGCCTTCAGCCGTGAATGCAATTCGTCTTAAGAATTTTTAATTAGATGTTGTCTCTTAATAGTGAAAATTTGATGATTGTCCTTTTTTATAATTTTTTAGTATCTGTTGGAGAAGTTTAATTCATTCTTAAGAATTTGCTATCTGGGCCCTCAGCAGTCAAATTGTTTTTTGACTTATTACTATTGGGGCCTTCAGCCAACAAATAAGTTGAATTTCTGGTCATAAAGGATTTCACCCCTGACTAAACTTGATTAAGATTTTTTTTTAGACATTGTATCTTAACAGTCAAATTTGATAATTGTTCCTTATTGTCAACCTTATTTGCAATTGTTTTCAAATAAAGTGTACGTAATTTAAAAAAAAACCTGACCAACCTACGGTAACTGAGTACGGCCCCGTCCACACTGAATCCTAAGTACCAGGCCTCAATATTGACGTTACTGATATGGGCCTATAATTAAGCGGCTTCCTCCTACTACCTTTCTTGAATACTCATGTGACTTGGCAACTTTCCACTCTTTGGGTACGGATCCTTCTTCGAACGAGCGGTTGTATATGATTGTTAAGTATGGAGATATTGCATCAGCAGACTCTGAAAGGAATCTAATTATACAGTCTGGACCAGAAAACTTTCTTTTATTAAGTGATTTAGTTTGTTTCCTACTCCGAGGATATCTACCTCTAAGTTACTCTTGTTGCCAGCTGTTCTTGATTCGAATTCTAAAATATTTACTTCATCTTCTTTGGCGAAGGAATTTTGGAAGGCTGTGGAAAGCCATTCTGCTTTGGCAGCACTGTCGTCGATAGTATTCCCATTTCTATCGCACAGACATGGCATTGTTGCCTCTAGCCACTTGTATACTTCATATACTACTAGAGTCTCTTTGGTTTTTCTGCCGGCTTTCCAGACATGTTATCCTTGTGGAAACTATAATAAGCATCTCGCATAGAAGTCTGCACTAAATTTCGAGCTTCCGTAAAATATCAGTCTTGGAGATTTTGCTTTCGTTTAAATTTGGCATGCTTTCTTCATTGTATCTGCAACAGTGTTCTGACCCGTTTTGTGTACCATGGGGGATCTGTTCCGTCATTTGTTAATTTATTTCATGTAAGTCTCTCAATTTCTGTCGACACGATTTCTTTGAATTCAAGGCACATCTGACCTGCAGCTACACTGTAAATTTGGAGGGAGTGGATGCTATCTGTCAGGAATCCGTCAAGTGAATTTTTATCTTCTTGCTTCAATACGTATATTTTTCGTTTCTTTTTGGAGGATTTGGGGGTTACAGTATTCAGTCCCACTACGATAACCCTGTGTACGTTAATTCCTGCATCCATTTTGATGCTCGTTATTAGCTTACGATCATTTGTTGCTGAGAGGTCAAGTGTATTTTGACAGCCGTTTACTACTCGCGTGGGCTCATCAACTAATTGCTCGAAATAATTTTCAGGGAATGCGCCCAGCACAATCTCGGATGATGTTTTATTCGTTCCTCCGCATTTAATCATGTATTTTCTCCAACATATCGAAAGTAAATTAAAGTCGCCACCAACTCTAATTTTATGAGTCGGGTACGTGTTTGAAACTAAACTAAAATTTTCTTTGAATATTTCAGCAATTGTATCATCTAAATTGGGAGGTTGGTAAAAGAACCCGGTTATTATTTTATTCTGGTTGCCAAGAATGGCCTCTGCCCATTCTAACTCACAGGAACTACCGACTTAGATTTGTCTACAAGATAAACTACTTCGAATCGCCACAAACATGCCACCGCCATCTGTATTTAGCCTGTCATATCAGAACATCGTTAGTTTCTTCGCAAAAATTTCGGCTAAGCTTATCTCCGGCTTTAGCCAGCTTTCAGTGGTATAACGATTTGAGCATCAGTACTTTCCAGTACTTTCTATTAGCGCTTGGAGCTACGACAATTTACAACTATTATACCGATGGTTTCTGTATCTACGTTCTTCCTGTGTTCGACCTGCACCCTTTGAGACTGAAGACCTTTTTGTGTTTCCTCGAGACCCTCTAACCTAATAACAAAACCGCCCAATCCGCGCCACACAGCCCCTGCTGCCCGTGTAGTCGCCTCCTGCCTGTAGTGGACTCCTGACCTATTAAGCAGAACCCGAAACCCATGCAACCTGTGGTGCAAGTCGAGGAATCTGCAGCCTACACGGTCGCAGATCCATCTGGGGGTCTGTTTCCTACCCTCCACTCGGCTCTGTACCTGAGGCCCTGTCGACTACGCTGCAAATTGTGAACTCTGCTTTCATCTTGCGTGCGAGACTTGCAGCGTTTACCACTTCCTCAGCCGTTCGAAACTAGAGGGAATGTCTTCCGATCCAGTTATCGCACTGTAGTCTGCTCTATCAGTAGGCTGCACCATTATGTTTGGCTCCTCTGACAGCGTTCTATGGTACTTTGGCGCGAAGATTTCAGTGTGTGCCAGGATTATAGGCTTGGGAGAGGAAACAGGCTCCGATAGGGTGAAATTAAAACCACAATTAAACTTTGATGAAGCTATGCGCAGATGTGTTGTGCAGCGCCGGCCGGGGTGGCCGAGCGGTTCTAGGCGCTACAGTCTGGAACCGCGCAACCGCTACGGTCGCAGGTTCGAATCCTGCGTCGGGCATGGATGTGTGTGATGTCCTTAGGTTAGTTAGGTTTAAGTAGTTCTAAGTTCGAGGGGACTGATGACCTCAGATATTAAGTCCCATAGTGCTCAGAGCCATTTGAACCATTTTGTTATGCAGTGTCTCTGGTATGTCCGTCTGTTCCGTCACGTAGCGCTTTTCAGTTCTGAGCGCACAATGAGCAAAGATAGTTGCCTAGAGAACACTGAGGTGACAAGTCGTGGGATAGCGATATGCATATACACGCAAGGCAATAGTACCGCGTACGCAAGGTATAAAAGGACAGTGCATTGGTGGAGCTGCTTTTGTACTCAGGCGATTCACGTGAAAAGGCTTCCGAATTGGTAATGGTCGCACAACGAGATTTAACAGTCTTTGAACGCAGAATGGTAGTTCGAGCTAGAAGCATGGGACATTCCATTTCGGAAATCGTTAGGTAATTCAATATCGCGAGATCCATAGTGTCAAGAGTGCGCCGAGAATACCAAATATCAGGCATTACCTCTTTCCGCATACAAGACAGTGGTCGACGGCATTCACTTGGCGACCGAGAGCACCGCCGCTCGAATAGAGTTGTCAATGCCAATAGAGAAGCAACGTTTCGTGAAATAACCGCAGAAATCAATGTGGGACGTACGACGAACTAAAAAGTTTCAGTTAATGGTTTGTGGCTTCTGACGACCGACGCGAATGCCTTTGCTAACGGCTCGAAGTTGGCTGCAACGCCTCTCCTGGACACCTGACTATATCGGTTAGACTCTAGACGACTGGAAAAAATGGCCAGATTAAGATGAGTCACGAATTCAGTTGGCGAGAGCTGCTGTTAGGTTTCTAGTGAGGTGCAGACCTCACGACACCATGGACTAAAGTTGTCAACAAGGCACTGAGCAAGCTGGCGGTGACTCCATTATGGTGTGGGCTGTTTTTGCGTGGAATGGACTGCGTTCTCTTGTCCAACTGAACCTATCATTGACAGAAAATTGTCATGTTCGGAAACTTGGAGACCATGTGCATCCCAGACAACGATAGAATTTATATGGAGGAGAATGCGCTATGTCACCAGGCCACAGTTTTTCAAGAGTGTTTCGGAGAACATTCTGGACAATTCGAGCGAACGATTTGAACTCCCAGATCGCACGACATGAGTCCAATCAAACATTTATGGACATAAAAAGTGAGATGAATTCGTGGACAAAATCCTGCCCCAGTAACCCTTTCGCAATTGTGGACGGCTATAGAGGCAGCATGGCTCAATATTTCTGCAGGGGACTTCTAATGACTTGAGTCCCTGCCACGCCGAGTTGCTGCACTTCATCGGGCGAAAGAAAATCTGACAAGATATTAGGAGGTATCAAATGACTTTTGTCACTGAGAGTTACAGAATCTCCCGCTAAATATGAAGTGTGTGAAGCTGATTTCATGCAGCTCGCGTAAGGTAACTGTCACACTTGACAATAAAGTGCGGCCACATTGCAGGAAGGCACAGCATGCGGAATAAAGACCCTCCATCAGCCTTTCCCATTGTTAGTGCTTGATCATCCAACGTATACTGCGGATTTGGCTCCCTCTGATATTCATCTCCCTACTCACATGAATCGCTAGCTATAAGGACTACATTTTGGCACAGACAGGGTGCTGCAAACCAGCCTAGAGATTTGGCGGAAAGCATGTCTAGGGTATCAGAACATTGGTACAACCCTAAGTCGGAGTGGCAGCAAAGAAGTAGCTGGAAGATGTAGTTAAATGTTGCAAATAAAACATTTTTAAATTTCACTGTAGTTTCCATTTTGTGACCGATCGGAGATGGAAAAAGATAGTCATTTCGCAAAAGCAGTATTACCTATGAATATAACGTACAAAGGGGGGGAACCACACCTCTACAATTAAATTACGACTTCTAAATATTTGTTAATTTTGATTCAGTTGTTTTATTTGTGTCTTGTTTACAAAAGGTTGGAAGCTGCTGCCTCTTACTTCCATAAGATAGATTGTTTATGAGTCAACAATAATATTTAACGGTCATGCATATTACTGTAGACACCCATACTGAACAGTGATAAGGCTGGAACACACGTACGTAAGCTGAGGAAGTGAAACAAGTGTGACGAAAAGCATTGGTTAGCCACAACAATAAGCTTGTGCAGACAGAATGACGTGGAAAATGGAGGCTGGTAACCGGCGGTCATATTATGTCACGAAGATTACGTCAGAGGGGCCGTGGATATAGTGGTATAAGCCTGGCGTGCACCCTCTTTAGCAGCGCCTAGCGAAGCGCCAGCGTGATGATTCGGAGACCATTCTGATTTAATGTCTACGGTCACATTTACTCGTAGAAACTCCCACCATTTCTGAAGACCAAGGGCTGGTGTTCAGTAGTCTGCTAACGTGAATCACGTCGGCACAACGAATGTGATCTGCGGGCTAAATGCCTAGAATGAAATGAGGAAACTGAGAATCGATTCCGATTACTCCTTTGATTTGCTCCTGGAGGAGTCACGTGAGTAGTTCTCCCCTCCACAATGTCTTGATTTCAACATTCAGCCAAGTACCTGGAGGTAACTTGTGTTTCTAACAGACCGTGCAGCCGCAGAGAGATTTAACGTAAATATTTAAGGATATGCTTTGTGAAACGGTTTTTCCGCAATATTTCGAAAGGTACAAGGAAGACAAGGTTTTTGCAATGAAGTGTCCCCCATCTTAGTTAAACTCTTATAAATAATATAAACCGAGATTGATACGTCGCGCAGCTGGCGCCTGTACCCCTCCTCTTGTAGTGTCATCTTTGCCATCGATTTTGCTTTGGCCGGGCGCGAGTAGATTGTTCACTGAGGATTCGGCTATATAAGTCTGCAGCGTCGGAGCTGCTGTTCTCACTGTGTGGTCTGTCGGTAGCTTACAGCTCGGTCGGAAGGTTGGCCCTTACTTAGTGCGCATGCTCATTGCGCGTGCTATTGTGGTATTACTGGAGTGCTGTGTTTCTCTGCCTCGTGATGACTGGGTGTTGTGTGATGTCCTTAGGTTAGTTAGGTTTAAGTAGTTCTAAGTTCTAGGGGACTGATGACCATAGATGTTAAGTCCCATAGTGCTCAGAGCCATTTCAACCATTTTTGGAGTGCTGTTGCCGGAGACGGCGGAAAGGTTTTGAGTTCCGGCACGAGGCATGGTATCTGGCTTTTCTCGCCACGCAGTGCATATTGGGAAGAAGAGCTTGCCGGAGCGTCGCCTGACATTAACCGTTCGCCTGGTCATTTGGTGTGTGTTCGATTTAAACAAGTCCAATTATGTGCTTATATATCTTAATGGCCAACTAATTTTGTCTTCAGTGGCTTGTCACATGTCAAAGATATTTCACACGCGGCATGATAACGGGGCTTGGGCTTTCCATCATCTTAGTTTCCTACCACTTGAGGTACGATTTCCCGCTATATGTAAGGAAACCCGGTGAGCTCCTTATTATTGAGTGATGGCATATCTAAAATCGCTGTAACCTTGGTGATTAAGTACCAAAATTTGCACCGTAATTAACGAGTAAAGAAATACTATGTTGTCTCGCAAAATGACATCAGATTCCTTAAAGGTGTAGTTCTGGTGGGCTCTTGTCCTTATAAAGTAATACTCAGCTGTTGTTATTACGTTGCAAGGAACAATCTTATTTACGCATGTATTGGAGTGTTTAAAGGAATTCTTAAGTGTTGAGTTTAAGGAAAAAAGTATTTACATCAAGAGAAATTTTCTTAATGTCTTATGCATTTGTTATGCAGATTTCAACAGAGATTTAAGAAAAAAATTCATTGTGCTTGTTAAATTGATCGATTTTATTGTATTTAAATTGTGCAAGCTAATAAACATCGTGTAACACAAGCTGTGTACGTTTCGTAGTTACGGCCCTGCTGCTTCCTGTCTTTTTATTCGAGGGATATAGCACGTCCCAGAGATGATAACTATACAGAAAACCGTAAGATAGTTAACCAATTCCTCAGCAGCATGCTAAAATTGCTAGTCGAGTTTTAATCCTAAATCAGTGTACATGAATTGTTGATGAAACACTTAGTCAAAATTTTAATTTCACATCCGTTCCCCAATCACTTCTCTTATTAATTTCTATTCCTGCTTTATTCTCTAGATGTCTTAGAAAAATGACTCATCGTAGTACCTTTAATTCAGTCACTCTTGATCAAATGTCGTGGTGAACTTCAGCTGTAGTGGGACAGAGTAAAGATTGATTTCGGCAAACGCGGCAGTCGTGCTCAGCGGGTGGAAGGTGATGGGGACTCTGTCAGCCATGATCCTGGCATCTTAGCATTCAATAGCAGTGCAGCGGTGAACACCTCAGTGTTCTACGAAAAAGGCAGTTCTTAAGTGCAAACACATAGTACTTTTCGCACCTCTTTTCAGATTAATCGCAATCGACAGGAGCTGTCTGCCAGTGCAATTAAAAAGTGGATTAAGAACTTTGAAGAGACATCGTAAACGACGGTAACGAAGCCTGGGAATCCAAAGTCAGCGCTTACTTCAGAAAACATCGGGCGTGTAAGCGCTGCGATCGGGGAGCCCCCGTCGCTCACCTCGGCAGCGTAACATACACTCGGAATTTCCATCAGGACGGTGAGAGAGATTTTGCACAGCTATCTAACCTGTAAAGATCAGCCACTCTCCATTTCACAAACGTTAATTTGTGCTACGCTGTGTCATCAACAGCTATCACAGGGCGCTAATTTCTCGAAAATTGTTTAGGCCCAGAGGTAAGCAGACGTTGGAAAACTTCTTTACGCTACAATTCGTTTAGTATAAGTAGACGAAGAGGCGTTTTTTTTCTTTTTTCAACAAGGCGGAGCAACCTCCCACACGGCAACAGTAGGCATATGAATGTCATTAATTCTTTATTTCCAGAACACATGATCTCCCATAAGGAGCTATCGCATAGTCTCCCCGTTCAGCGGACTCAACAACGTGTGACTTTTTCTTGGGGGTTACCTGAAAATTAAAATATCTCTGGACAACGCATCACGAACAGCTAATGCATTGAAAGAACGGATCTGAGACGAGATGGTTCAAATCCCATCGATAATGATGCGGAACGTGATGAATAATTTCAAGGCTCGCCTGGAAGAGTGTCAGCGCCTGGACGGACATCATTTTACTGGGGTTAATTTTAAAATTTACTTATGTTTACTCAATTTTCTAAAATGTTCATTTTTGTAATTTAAGGTGGTAAAATTGTTGTTGTCGTTGTTGTTGTGGTCTTCAGTCCAGTGACTGGTTTGATGCAGATCGACATGCTGCACTATTCTGTGCAAGCTGCTTCATCTCCCAGTACCTACTGCAACCTACATCCTTCATAATCTGCTTAGTATCTTCATCTCTTGGTCTCCCTCTACGATTTTTACCCTGCAAGCTGTCCTCCAATACCAAATTGGTGATCCCTTGATGTCTCAGAACATGTCTTGCCAACCGATCCCTTCTTCTAGTCAAGTTGTGCCACAAATTTCTCTTCTCCCCATATTCTATTCGGTACATCCTCATGAGTTATGTGGTCTACACATCTGATCTTCAACACGCTTCTGTAGCACCACATTTCTAAATCTTCTATTCTCTTCTTGTCTAAACCATTTATCGTCCATTTTTCACATGGACAAATATTTTCAGAAACGACTTCCTGATATTGTAACACCCCACCCGTCACTTAGCTGGTTTTGGCGTGTGTTCACCCCAACTAATTGACTAACAGATCAACAGAGAGTGCAAAACTGCCACAATATCGGATAACGCAAAAAAGTAATATGGCCCTGTGACTCCTGATTGAACTGCAGTGGCTGTGTTGACATTAATTTATTGAGAATTGATCACTTTTAATTAAAAAGGGGTGCACATTGATGTTATATTCAGCTATTGAACACAAGATGCAAATGTTGAACATAAAATTAATTAAGAAGGTGACTTGGGATATCAACTACTTGATTGAAAACAGATGCAGTCGATTAGCACAAATTTATTTTAACTCCCAACCTTCAATCATCACATTACAAGACTCCTATCAGGCAGTGGTAATAAATTGCGTTTGCGTGGAGTAAAGCGCGATAACTCAAAAGTAATTCCTATCGACTGACCCTGACATAATGCGAAGTGCGAGAAGAATTCTACAATACACGGCCCATGAAACCCTCGTGGAAACTTTGCCGACGTGATCCAACAAATTAATCAGTGACCGGAGCGGGCACAATATCACCGAATAGAGCGTGGCAGAGTGGTGTCATTGTGAGGACGTCGGCCGACCTCGTGGTGCTGCAAGGCTACACTCGTCTATTCACTCCTAGTTATCTTGCTCAGTACATAGTTGAACTAAAACTTCCTATCTCCAAGCTCAATCGTTCCCTTTGCTAAGTCCTAAACTGCAGAGATGCCCACTCTTTCTCAGGCAAGCTGAGTCAAGAACGCCACTTCCGCGCTGTAGGCAAGCTGGGAACGGAAGACCACTATGGAGACTTCTCACAGTCCGCTCTTCACCTCGGTTTCCCCTCCAGCAAAATCACTTACGCCAATTGCAGCGCAGGTCGCGTTAATTATGCATCACTTCCCAGCGCCGACTAATGCCTGCTCTGGGAAGTGAACAAATTCCCACAAAATTTCTCTTCCTATTAACTTCTTCTATTTAGCGTCTGCACAAACACCAAGTTTTCCAGAATTCTGACTCCCAGGAGAGTACTTCAAATTCCTTGGTCCTACGTTCCCATCGGAGGCCGGCGTATTTGATGCTATCGCTCTTCACCTGATTAACTTCAGGCTCTGTGGACCGTGAATTCACCATGAAGTTGCTATGGTCACGAACACGCATATTTTGACCTCTGTTGACCGCTCCACCGTAGCTTTGCATGGCTTTGTCATATGTTTCACAGAACACGGGACGATGGACATTTATCAACAGGCATACAAGTTCTCTGTCTGTTTTCGGTACACCAGCATGGAGTCGGGGTCAACCACCCACTCACTGTCACTCATCTTAAGGTGGCTGGAAGCCGCAATGCGTTACCACTTTCTCAGAGCTTGAGCTACCCTAAGCTGCCTATTGTCGCTTCCATTCGCCGTTCCCCAGCTGGCCACCGTCAACTCTAAATGTTTCCCTGGGGTAAACTAGCGTCCAGTAAATCGACTCGTTTCCACAAAGTTTTCATGTCGTGTGAATTTCTTTTTAAACCGCGACCCGACATTAATTGTTCCAATACATCCATACTATACCCTCTACAAGATGCATTGTGCCTTGTCAGTCATTTTTTGTTCAGCCCTACTGTTCGCTCAACGTGAGTTAGGTGATCTTTAATGACTTCATGTAAGGTGCATAGTTCTTGCCATCTTACAATATTTAAATCTCTACTCGGTGTTAACAAACTACAAACTTCTCGTTTTCAGAAACGCATTCCTTGCCATTGTCACCCTACATTTTACATCCTCTCTTCTTCGACCATCATCAGTTATTTTGCTCCCCAAATAGCAAAACTCCTTTACTACTTTGAGTGTCTCATTTCCTAATCTAATTCCCTCAGCATCACCCGACTTAATTCAACTACATTCCATTATCCTCGTAATGCTTCTGTTGATGTTCATCTTATATCCTCTTTTCAGGACACTGTCCATTCCGTTCTACTGCTCTTCCAGGTCCTGTGCTGTCTCTGAGAGAATTGCAATGTCATCGGTAAACCTCTAAGTTTTTATTTCTTCTCCATGCATTTTAATTCCTACACAAATTTTTCTTCCCTTTCCTTTTCGGCTTGCTCAATATACAGACTGAATAACATCGGGGACAGGCCACAACCCTGTCTCACTCCCTTCCCAACCACTGCTTCCCTTTCATGCCCTTCATGTCTTATAACTGCTGTCTGGTTTCTGTACAAATTGTAAATAGCCTTTTTCTCCCTGTAATTTACCCCTGCCACCTTCAGAATTTGGAAGATTATTCTAGCCAACATTGTCAAAAGCTTTCTCTAAGTCTACAAATGCTAAAAACGTAGGTTTGCCTTTCCTTAATCTATCTTCTAAGACAAGTTGTAGGGTCAGTATTGCCTCACATGTTCCAACATCTCTACGAACCCAAGGTCGGCTTCTACTAGTTTTTCCATCCGTCTGTAAAGAATTCTTGTTAGTATTTTGCAGCCGTGACTTATTAAACTGATAGTTCGGTAATTTTCACATCTGTCAACACCTACTTTCTTTGGGATTCGAATTATTATATTTTTCTTGAGGTCTGAGGTTATATCGCCTGTCTCATACGTCTTGCTCAGCAGATGGTAGAGTTTTGTCAGGACTAGCTGTCCCAAGGCTGTCAGTAGTTCTAATGGAATCGTGTCTACTCCCTGGGCGTTGTTTCTTTCAGTGCTCCATCAAACTCTTCATCTTCATCTCTCTATCTTCATCTTCATCTATGTGGTCTTCCATTTTAATAATATTGTCCTCAAGTACATCGCCCTAGTATAGACCTTCTATATACTCCTTCCACATTTCTGCTTTCCCTTCTTTGCTTAGAACTGGGTTTCCATTTGAGCTCTTGATATTCATACAAGTGGTTCTCTTTTCTCCAAAGGTCTCTTTAATTTTCCTGTAGGCAGTATCTTACACCTAGTGATATATGCCTCTACATCCTTAGATTTTTCCTCTAGCCATCCCTGCTTAGCCATTTTGCACTTCCTGTTGATCTCATTTTTGAGACTTTTTTACCTGTTTCATTCACTGCATTTTTTTATATTTTCTCCTTTCATCAATTAAATTCAATATTTCTTCTTTTACCCAAGGATTTCTACCAGCCCTTATCCTTTTGCCTACTCGATCCTCTGCCGCCCTCACACTTTCATCCCTCAAAGCTACCCATTCTTCGTCTACTGTATTACTTCCCCCCATTCTTGTCAATCGTTCCCTAATGCTCTCCCTGAAACTCTCTACAACCTCTGGTTCTGTCAGTTTATCCAGGTCCCATCTCCTTAAATTTCCACCTTTTTGCAGTCTCTTCAGTTTTAATCTACAGTTCATAAGCAATTGATTGTGGTCAGAATCCACATCTGCCCCTGGAAACGTCTTACAATTTAAAACCTCGTTCCTAAACTTCTGTCTTACCATTATATAATATATCTTAAACCTTTCAGTATCTCCAGGCCTCTTTCATGTATACAACCTTCTTTCATGATTCTTGAACCAAGTTTTAGTTTTGATTAATTTATGCTCTGTGCAAAATTCTACCAGCGGCTTCCTCTTTCATACCTTACTCCCATTCCATATTCACCTACTACGTTTCCTTCGTCTCCCTTCACCATCTAAATAATTTCTTTTATCTCATCGTACATTTAATCAATTTCTTCATCATCTGTGGAGCTAGTTGGCATATCAACTTTTACTACTGTGGTAGGAGTGGGCTTCGTGTCTGTCTTGGCCACAGTAATGGGTTCACTATCCTGTTTGTAGTAGCTTACACGCGCTCCTATTTTTTTATTAATTATTAAACCTACTCCCGCATTATCCTTTTTGATTTTGTATTTATAACGCTGTAGTCACCTGACCAAAAATCTTGTTCCTCCTGCCACCGAACTTCACGAATTCCCACTACATCTAACTTTGAACTATCCATTTCCCTTTTTAAATTTTCTAAGCTACCTGCCCGATTAAGAGATCTGACATTCCATGCTCAGATCCGTAGAACGCCAGTTTTCTTTCTCCTGAAAACGATATCCTCCCGAGTAGTCCCCGCCCGGAGATCCGAATGGGGAACCAATTTACCTCCGGGATATTTTACCCAAGAGGACGCCATCATCATTTAACCATACAGTAAAGCTGCATGCCCTCGGGAGAAATTACGGCTGTAGTCTCCCCTTGCTTTCAGTCGTTTGCAGTACCAGCACAGCAAGGCCGTTTTGGTTAATGTTACAAGGCCAGATCAGCCAATCCTCCAGACGGTGGCCTCTAAAACTACTGAAAAGGCTGCTGCCCCTTTTCAGGAACCACACTTTTGTTTGGCCTCTCAACAGATATCCCTCCATTGTGGTTGCACCTACGGCAAGGTCCATGGTTCAGGGGGAGGGGAGGCGGGAGGGGTCGTTTGAGCATTTTGTGGTAAGATTACAAAATGCTTAAACGACACGAAAGCTAAAATAGGCATATAATGACATGGCTTCGAGGTGGGAATGTGGTTAAGAAGATGAGATGGATTCACTTGCCACGCGGGATTAGCCGAGCGGTCTAGGGCTCTGCAGTCATTGACTGTGCGGCTAGTCCCGTCGGAGGTTCGAATCCTCCCTCGGGCATGGGTGTGTGTGTTTGTCCTTAGGATAATTTAGGTTAAGTAGTGTGTAAGCTTAGGGACTGATGATCTTAGCAGTTAAGTCCCATTAGATTTCTCACACATTTGAACATTTTATTGGATTCACTTGCTTCTTTCAAATGGGTACTCGGAAATGCGGTAGTTTAACAAAGAGAACCTTGGGGTGTTCAAATAGACAATGAAAATATTACCTGGCCTACGCAAATGACATTGCCCTAATAGCAAGCCCACAAGAAGAACTTCATTCAGGCCTTGGAATTAGAGCAACGAGGCTCGGGTTACGAATTGGTACCGTAAACCAGGTATATACTGACCACCGTTGCTGCTTTGATCGCTACACATTATAAACTTTTACAGCTCTCCATTGGCTCTCATTTGGGAGTTTAGTGTATACCATTTGGTGGTAAAGTTCCATCAATGTACGCTAAATGTTGTCGTGGAGAGCCGATTTTCTTGCAGAACAGTTGGCGAAGCTGTTGCGATTTATAGTTGTACAAAAAAAGTGTTAAAATCTGGTTGTGCAAAATCCACAGACATCATTTAATTGCAAAGCGATCCGTGTCTTCAGCTGTATCGTATATGTTACTCGAGTCTTTCTCAAAAAAAGACCACTCATTAGGTTTTAATTCAATGGTATATATCTGCTACTATCCTACGATTAATAAAGTCAGGTGCATGATTTCTCTGTTTCGGGGTTACTTTGACAACTGATCATTGTTACACCAGGATTACAGATAAACAATTCATTAAACAATATTGATGCTAATGACATTGTGGAACTTAGGAACAGATACACTAACCATCGGTATGAAGACGAAGGCTCGTTTGTGCCTTCAAACCAGAAAAACAGATGTCAGCTATATTTAGCTCAAACTGCAATCTGTTGTCATTGAGGAAGCGATTCAGGAAACATATAATGCCAAATGCCTCCAGAAACAAGGAATGAGAGTGTCTGGCAACAAGTACCAGGTATTCTGTCGATAAATGAAGAACAGATAACCTTAATTCTAACTGCAATGGATTTTCCGAAACGAGGATTTAGATATAAGATAGATGAAACTTAAGATAGGTACAGCTAAATTTGAAGGTAAGTGTGGTATCCATCCTTTCATTATATTTATAATTTGATGATGGTTCACACTGTTTGGTTTATGTTCAACGCTATATTTTTCTTTTATGTGGCTTAATAAGACTTTAGATCAATGTATTTATTTCTGGATGGTCAAAGTTTCATTGTGTTTTTGAAATATTGATCACAAATAGAATGGTAGCTGACAGTTTTGGTGGCAGTATAGGCCTGTCAATGTATCCACAAATCCAGATAACAATGACCACTTACATTTTTTCCATTACTTCCTCTCATTTTGGGAAATGCATTTCACTAATTAGTATGTAATTTTTCATACAAGCTCCTATGTTCCCTAACATAAATATCACAGAAGTTAAAAAACAGGCATGATAATCAGATCTGAATCTGAAAATCGGTCGACGTATACCCGATTTACGGAGTGAAAAGACTGGGTACATGATGACAGGAAGCAGCTCCACAACTTCCATAATCTAACAGTAAATTGTACCAGGTATAAGCATATGAATGGATTCAAATATTTCGGTTCAATTTTTACTGAGGAGACATCTACTGAAGCTGAGATTGAGGCAATTCTGCAAGCAGTAAAGAGGTGCTATTATCCCTAAACCCCGTATTAAAATCCAGAAACATGTCTCAACAGCTAAAACTATGACTACATGGAACGTTAGTAACGTCAATGGTACTACACTGATCAGCTAGAACATTATGAGCACCGACCTACTATCGACACAAACTCGTCCAGGCGATAACATTGTCACCTGGCGAGGAATGGCTACTATATCAGACGCTGGCACGGTGAATGTAGTATCAGCGAGCATGCTGTCCATGTGCAGAATGGAGAAGGTGCTCGATCGACCGAGGGCATATTGTGATGGCCCGGTGGCGGCTCGACATGAGCATTTCGGATATGCTCGACTAGCTGGGTGATCGAGGAGTGATGTGTTGGATGCAACCACGTCCAGACGTCGTGGAGTTCGGCAGTCACACCTCATTACAGATGTCGGGACCCGTAGGATGGGCCGACTGGTGAAACAGGACAGGCGGCGAACTGTGGAGGAGCTGTCATCAGACTTTAATGCTGGACAAAATACAAGTGTCACAAAACACATAGTGCACCGAACATTCCAAATGATGGGCCCCTGCAGCGGAACACACATGCACGTGCCGTATTAACACCACGATATCGGCAACTACCACTGAAATGTTTAAGTGACCATCGGCACTGGGCATTGGCGCAGTGCAGGGTCTGATTAATCCCGATACTTTCTTCACCATGCCGATGGAAGGGTGCAAATCCGTCGTCTTCCAGGAGAACAGCTTCTTGACGCCTGCACTACGGGACGCAGACAAGCTGGCGGCTGTCACAATGTTCTGGCTAATCAGTGTATATGGTTGTGAAACCTGGAACACTCGAAAACAAGACTTTAACCGACTGCTTGGATTTCAGAGAAAGGTCCTTAGGGGAATATATGAATCAGTCTCAAGTCTAACTACTGAAAAATGCAGAAGGTACCGCAACGGAGAACTAGCAGAGTTGTACAAGGAGCGAGACTCCACTGGGCTGGACATGTAGTGAGGAAAAGGCCAAAACTTGCAATGGACTGGACCCCATGAGGCAGCAGACCATTCGGAAGAGATGGATGGATGGGGTCATACAGGATCTGATGCAGATGGGAGCCTTCTGCAGACACAGAACGGAGGGCACAACTAGATGGAGAGCCTTAACTGTGACATCGCATATTCCTCTAGGCTTGCTTGCGTAAAATAAAGAAATTAAGTAAAAATACTGTTTGGGAAAACTGAATGAATTCTTTTTATAGCATTTTCAAAATCGCTTTTCACTCTGCTTCACTCTTTAAAATGATGTCGCTGTCGTGATAGAACTAGAGTTGCGCTACTGTTCGGTAGTTTTGGTACACAGCATTAATGACTTAGTAAATGGAAGGTTGATTCGGGGGAGGAGACCAATCGGTGAGGTCATCGGTCCCATGGATAAGGGAAGGATGGGCAAGGAAGTCGGGCGAGCCCTTTCAAAGGAACCATGCCGGCATTAGCCTGAAGCGATTTAGGGAAATCACGGAAAACCCAAATCTGGATGTCCGGATGCGGGTTTGAACCTTCGTCCTCCCGAATGCGAGTCTAGTGTGCTAACCACTGCGCCACCACGCTCGTTAGTAAATGGTAAGATTACAGGTAGCATTGGTACGACTGATAGGAAAAGAAACATAAATTAATGTGTCCGTGGGAAAACGGAAGCCGAGGACTTCTCTTTGCTTTTTTGTTTGTTTGGTCGTTCGTTTTGCTCACAATGAGGACTACAGATCATTCGGTGTTAGTCCGTTTTTTTATGTCCTAACAGATTGCAAATTGCATTTTCTAAGTAACAAAATTTTGTTGATCGCGTAACTTCTCCGCAATTACTTTTGATGAATGTTCAGTTTACATGCACAAACATAAAATTATACATAATTAATATCGTTATTTTGTACACAATTTGTACAGAATAGGACGCTCTACATCATGATCAAATGCAAGAGTTTCCAATTATTAATTATAAATGGGAAATTTATTTATGAATAATATAAACATTTTCTATATAAGTATGGAAGGTATATTTTATACATTTTTGTTTTGCAGTTTTCTTTATTTCAACTTTTTGTTCAGGAAATTGTGTTTTCTAGATCTTTATGGTAAATCTGTATAGTTTGCTTCAGTTTTATTGAGACAGCCTTCTGTTTCACGTTATGAGTCAACAACTTTCGAATGAAACCTGAACTAAACATTGACAATTTCAGTTTTACCATAACTGCATTTAGAAAACGTAAGAGATATACTAAGGAGACTGCCTACACTACGCTTGTCCGACCTCTTTTAGAATACTGCTGCTCGGTGTGGTCCTTACCAGATAGGATTGACGGAGTACATCGAAAAAGTTTAAAGAAGGCAGCACGTTTTGTATCACGCAAAATATAGGAGACAGTGTCACGGAAATGATACAGGATTTGGGCTAGACATCATTAAAAGAAAGGCGTTTTTCCTTGCGACGGAATCTTCCCACGAAATTCCAATCACCAAGTTTCTCCTCCGAATGCGAAAATATTTTGTTGACACCGACCTACATAGGGAGAAACGATCATCATGATAAAATAAGGGACATCAGAGCTTGTACTGAAAGATATGGGTGTTTGTTCTTTCCGCGCGCTATACGAGATTGGAATAATTGTGAAGGTGATTCGATGAACCCTCTGACAGGCACTTAAATGTGATTTGCAGAGTATCCATGTAGATGTAGATTTCATGACTAGGTGAACGGGAGGTACCCTACAGGTCTTGAAGAGTGAGTTTTCGAGTATCAATGTGATATGTATGACCGTATCGTTTGACTGCATTGCCTTAGAAGCTTCAGACTTTTACACCATCAAGGGATCGTAGACCTTAGTCTATGCTTAAGTAAAAAACCCGACATTGACTACGTAAAATGAAAATGTTCTGGAGGTTACCCGGCCCTTTATATATCCTCTCAGTTCCTATGCAGTTCACTGCTGCCCGCATCTCGTGGTCGTGCGGTAGCGTTATCGCTTCCCACGCCCGGGTTCCCGGGTTCGATTCCCGGCGGGGTCAGGGATTTTCTCTGCCTCGTGATGGCTGGGTGTTGTGTGCTGTCCTTAGGTTAGTTAGGTTAAAGTAGTTCTAAGTTCTAGGGGACTGATGACCATAGATGTTAAGTCCCATAGTGCTCAGAGCCATTTGAACCAAGTTCACTGCTTTCGGCTTTTAGGGGAATATGTTAAGAAACTGGACGCATCTATAAAGAAAACGATCGTTATGATGTAACGCCTATAAGGTATGCAACACATCTAACGCACATGTAATTTGGGTACGACCTTAACTGACCAAAGCTATTAGGAAAACTACCGTAGTCTACGCTTACTTATGGTAATCAAGGATAGCAAACGGTAGTTCTGCAGCTTTAGTTAGAACACAAAGACCAGGTGTGGGAGCGTACAGGCTAGCAGAGTTCTGAGCTTACATCTTAGATGAAAGACGCTGCCGTGGGGGAAGTGTCCACGTGCTCCTTTCCTTGCAGCTAAGCTCCGGAAGGCGGTGGCTGCCGCCGTATCGTTGCATCCCTCGGCCGGGTCTTTTCTTTGTGCATAATACGCATTACTCGCAGCGCTTCAGCGGCGGCCGTAAAAAGGAAGTGCTTCAGAAAGCGGTCGCTTTGCGGGCGGGGCGCGCCCCCGCTGGCGGCCTTCCAGTGGCATCCGTCACACTCGAGGCTCCGCAGCGCCACACAGCGCCCTCCCACCCACGCCAGAGTCGCCTCCGCCGTCGCCGCCGGATTACCCGCATCAAACACGGAGCGAGGACCGACGACCGTCTCCTCAGTCGTTCCGCGTCGTCAGTGTAACTGCCGACTGTCGTATTTCGGGAATCTCGCCTTTCATGAGGCGAGCAGAAACGCCACAGCCATCCGCAGCATCTTTTCCCGAGAAACGTCTGTCGTACCACTGCGCATTCGTCGGAGGCGTTGTCGCTTTGACGGGGTAGGAGGGCTGCGCTGGGTGCCGCGATGTACATCCAGCTGCGGAAATATTCGCTGCTTATAGCTTCCGTCCAACATAGACACAAAGACTTTGCACTTTAGTCATCACTTTTTTTGTGTACATTATTTAATTGTAAAAACCCACTTTCAGTCATTGGTCGTACAACAGGCTTACTCTCTATGGCACCTTATTTTCACTATCTTGGAGTTCTTAGCGATGGCAAAAACGACCACAATCTGATCAGAAGTATCCGGACACAGCCTACAAAACACGGAATTGACCACCAGATGTCACGAGGGGCAGACACACCATTACAAAAAAAAAAGGTGGTGAGTACTGTCAGTAGGGATGCAGAAACAATAGTATGGGGCCGTCACGACAGCTCAGTTACTCCGAACGTAGACTAGTCACTGGATGTCATCTGAATGTAGGGTCCCCCTGAATAGGTCAGGTGTGCACTACACGTAGAAAGCGGCTACAAGGGTAGCGGAGTACGTGTGGAGTCACATGTGGGTTTTTTAGGTTAGAGAATTCCCTCCCTAGGCCCGCCAAGACGCCTCCTGAGACGCGGCAAGGTAGGAGTAGGCAAAATGCAACGGGGAATAACAATATTAGTGTGCTAATAGTAAACTGCAGGAGCGTCTATAGATAGGTCCCAGAACTGCTGTCATTATTAAACGGTCACAATGCCCACATAGTACTAGGGACAGAAAGTTGGCTGAAACCAAATGTAAACAGTAATGAAATTCTAAACTCACATTGGAATGTATACCGCAGAGACAGGCTGGACAGTGAAGGGGGAGGCGTGTTTATAGCGATAACAGGTGCAATAGTATCGAAGGAAATTGACGGAGATCCGAAATTTGAAATAATTTGGGTGAAGGTCACGGTTAAAGCAGGCTCAGACATGGTAATTGGATGTCTCTATAGCCCCCTGGCTCAGCAGCTGTTGTGGCTGAGCACCTGAAGGAAAATTTGGAAAATATTTCGAGTAGATTTCTCCACCATGTTATAGTTCTGGGTGGAGATTTTAATTTGCCGGATATAGACTGGGAGACTCAAACGTTCATAACGGGTGGCAGGGACAAAGAATCCAGTGAAATTTTTTTAAGTGCTTTATCTGAAAACTACCTTGAGCAGTTAAACAGAGAACCGACTCGTGGCGATAACATATTAGACATTTTGGTGACAAACAGACCCAAACTATTTGAAACAGTTAACGCAGAACAGGGAATCAGCGATCATAAAGCGGTTACTGCATCGATAATTTCAGCCGTAAATAGAAGTATTAAAAAAGGTAGGAAGATTTTTCTGTTTAGCAAAAGTGACAAAAAGCATATTTCAAAGTAGCTGATGGCTCAACACAAAAGTTTTGTCTCAAGTACAGATAGTGTTGAGGATCAGTGGACAAAGTTCAAAACCATCGTACAATATGCGTTAGATGAATATGTGCCAAGCAAGATCTTCAGAGATGGAAAAGAGCCACCGCGGTACAACAACCGAGTTAGAAAACCGCTGTGGAAGCAAAAGGAACTTCACAGCAAACATAAATATAGTCAAAGCCTTGCAGACAAACAAAAATTACGCGAAGCGAAATGTAGTGTGATGAGCGCTATGCGAGTGGCGTTCAATGAATTCGAAACTAAACTTCTATGTACTGACTTGGCAGAAAATCCTAAGAAATTTTGGTCTTATGTCAAAGCGGTAGGTGGATCAAAACAAAATGTCCAGACACTCTGAACACAGGATGACAGACTAATGGCCGAAATACTAAATGTCTTTTTCCAAAGCTGTTTCACAGAGGAAGACTGCACTGTAGTTCCTTCTCTAGATTGTCGCACAGATGACAAAATGGTAGGTATCGAAATATACGACAGAGGGATAGAGAAACAATTAAAATCGCTCAAAAGAGGAATGGCCGCTGGACCTGATGGGATACCAGTTCGATTTTACGCGAAGGAACTTGCCCCCCTTCTTGTAGCGGTGTACTGTAGGTCTCTAGAAGAGCGTAGCGTTCCAAAGGATTGGAAAAGGGCACAGGTCACCCCGTTTTCGAGAAAGGACGTCGAACAGATGTGCAGAACTATAGACCTATATCTCTAACGTCGATCAGTTGTAGAATTTTGGAACACGTATTATGTTCGAGTATAATGACTTTTCTGGAGACTAGAAATCTACTCTGTAGGAATCAGCATGGGTTTCGAAAAAGACGGTCGTGTGAAACCCAGCTCGCGCTATTCGTTCACGAGACTCAGAGGGCCACAGACACGGGTTCCCAGGTAGATGCCGTGTTTCTTGACTTCCGCAAGGCGTTCGATACAGGTCCCCACAGTCGTTTAATGAATAAAGTAAGAGCATATGGACTATCAGACAAATTGTGTGATTGGATTGAAGAGTTCCTTGATAATAGAGCGCAGCATGTCATTCTCAATGGAGAGAAGTCTTCCGAAGTATGAGTGATTTCACGTGTGCCGCAGGGGAGTGTCGTAGGACCGTTGCTATTCACAATATACATAAATCACCTTGTGGATGACATCGGAAGTTCACTGAGGCTATTTGCGGATGATGCTGTGGTATATCGAGAGGTTGTAACAATGGAAAATTGTACTGAAATGCAGGAGGATCTGCAGCGAATTGTCGCATGGTGCAGGGAATGGCAACTGAATCTCTATGTAGACAAGTGTAATGTGCTGAGAATACATAGAAAGAAAGATCCCATATCATTTAGGCTACAATACAGCAGGTCAGCAACTGGAAGCAGTTAATTCCATAAATTATCTGGGAGTACGCATTAGGAGTGATTTAAAATGGAATGATCTTATAAAGTTGATCGTCGGTAAAGCAGACGCCAGACTGAGATTCATTGGAAGAATCCTAAGGAAATGCAGCCCGAAAACAAAGGAAGTAGGTTACAGTGCGCTTATTCGCCCACTGCTTGAATACTGCTCAGCAGTGTGGGATCCGTACCAGATAGGGTTGATAGAAGAGATAGAGAAGATCCAACGGAGAGCAGGGCACTTCGTTACAGGATCATTTAGTAATCGCGAAAGCGTTACGGCGATTATAGATAAACTCCAGTGGAAGACTCTGCAGGAGAGACGCTCAGTAGCTCGGTGCGGGCTTTTGTTGAAGTTTCGAGAACATACCTTCACCGAGGAGTCAAGCAGTATATTGCTCCCTCCTACGTATATCTCGCGAAGAGACCATGAGGATAAAATCAAAGAGATTAGAGCCCAGGCAGAGGCATACCGACAATCCTTCTTTCCACGAACAATACGAGACTGGAATAGAAAGGATAACCGACAGAGGTACTTAAGGTACCCTCCGCCACACATCGTCAGGTGGCTTGTGGAGTATGGATGTAGATGTAGACGTAGATGTAGAATAACAAATCCATCAGGGACATTCAGCCTTTCTAAAGCTGCCCAAGTCAACTGTTGGTCATGCGATTGTGAATTGGAAAAGCGAGGGAACACCCACACAACCACAGGTACACTAGGGACAGGGAGACCTCATGCACTGACGGACAGGGACGCTCGAGCGTGCAAAAATCGCGTGCAATTAGTGGAAAGAATCACTTGTGAATTGCGTAGGGAGTTAAAAAGAATGGGGTACAATGGTCGAGCAACTTTTCATAAGCACACATTTGTGTAGTCAATTCCAAGCGAGGCTTGAAGTGGTGTAAAGAGCGATGTCAAAAGTGGGTGACTAGAAACAAGGAAACAAGTGATTTTCAATGATTTCTCACGCTATCCGATACAAAGGTTCGTGTTTGGAGAAGACCCAGAGAATGTTACTTCCCATCGTATATAGGGCCAACAACGAAATACGGAAGAGATCGTGTTACAGTATGGGTGGGAGAATGGGTTTCGTCATTAGGGCGTGGTCGCTGTATTGCCCTTAACAAAACGCAAAAAGAATCCGATATGAGATCAACACATTTTAGAGAGTTGTATTCTGCGTACACTAGAGGGATAGTTCGGTGATAATGACTGTGTGAGCTTCACAATGGTCCCTCTCATGGAGAAACTCCTGCGAGCAATGTTTTGCGGACAAAAACATTCATAAAATGGATTGCCCTGCCCAGAGTTCCGAACCGAACCCAGTGGAACAACTTTAGGGTGTGCACCAGTCCGCAGCGTCCAACATCGCTAACTTCTCTGGTTTCGGCTCTTGAGAAAGAATGCATCGCCACTGCTCCACAGACATCCAGACATCTGACTGGAAATGTTGCCGTCCAGACGTTCTCAATGATGTCCATTCACATGTGATGGTACGTGTTCGATGAGCTGGGGGATGCAGCCAGCTTTATCACTGTGAGATTAATTTAGATCAGTAACATAAGTTGACATGGATTTTTGGCTGGTACTTATAACAGGATATATCTTTTTAGCGTTCCGTACTTAAACCGGTTAAAACAGAACCCTTACAGGATAACTTTGTGGTCTATCTGTCTATTTGGTTGGCTGGCTGGCTGGCCGTCTGTTAAAAACCATTTTTTTCTCAGAATGGGTAGACATATTAAGTTAAAATTTGTTTAACACACTAAGGTCTACGATCCCTTGATGGTGTAAAAGACTGAAGGATCTAAGGCAATGCAGTCAAAAGATACGGTCATAAATATCACGAACATTGATACTTCAAGACCTGCAGGGCACCTCCCGTTCACCTAGTCATGAAATTTGACAACAAGCAAGGTTCCAAGTAAGGGAAAAACCATGAAGTGATTAATTTGCAATTATATTACATGAAAACTCAATTTTGGCATTTGTTATCCGACTTCAGATTTAAAATTAAAACATTCCTGGAAGTCTTGGAATTCCCGAGGCCGATATATCGGTATTATTAATGTCGATAACAGGCAAAAAGCGTCGAGGTTCTAGATTCTCGGGACGGAAGAACTGTCTACATACACAATGAAGTTTTTTACGAAACCCTAAGAGCGCGAGTCGTACTCGTACATCCCCAATTCTTTCTATATTCCTTTCGAATCCAGAATAGCAATTTAAAAGTCGTCAGTGGAGCTACAGATGTTTCCACTCAGTAGAACGATCGCTGTGTAAAAGAAGAGAAAATAAATATCATTTTTGATATTAAAAATATGATTCCATTTTGTCATTCTATATTACTGTGTAGGTAAAAGGCAGCATTTTTCTGTATCTCAGTAAGCACGTAAATCAAGATTGACCTTGCTGTTGTTCTCAGTACTACGTCAGTATAACTTATATCTCAGACGCACTTTTCTGTCTACAAAACACAGTTACGTTCACGAGCTTATCACGAAAAATCTAAATAATACATCGTTTTAACAGTTAAGTATTTAACAATCGCTCTCTGTTGCTGAGTGAGGCTATACGGACAGCGAGTGGTCAACGACGATGTCGTCGCCATTGGCTGGGAACTCAGCACGCTATATTTTTACCATGCATTGTGTTTGCTTCGGTTGCCGTAATGCGCGCGGTTCTACCGTAGATTATTTTTAAGCTTTGACTATCGATTCTGTGGTATATTATTTGTATGGAAATATAGCACGTCTCTTCGCACTGTAGCATGCTTTGAATCATTTCATTTTACGGAATTTGAGATCGATAAACGCTCGCCTTTTAAATATGGCCAGTAATGATCTTCTGCGAATAAGATTGTTATATCAGTTTTTGGAGGCTATAGTTTGACTGCAGGTGACTTTCTGGATGATTAGCATGACTCATTCGACTAGGGTCGACATCGACAGCTATTCCAATAACTTCCACTGTTGGTTACAAAATCATACGTGAAAATGGTGCCATAATGTTAGTTTCTACAACGTGCAATGAAAGAGACAATAGACATTAGCATGTTTATTTTTTCGGAAGATATGATTATCGCATGACATTGCTTACGCTTCGATCCTCAATGATGTAGAAGATGTACACAATAAATATCAAGGAGATTGGATAATATTTAGGGATTGCACACGTTGATCACTTTTATCTAAAACTAGAGAACTTTCTAAACTTGAAGTGCTTTGAACTAGTGAGCTTCTCATGTATTTCTTTCTTCTTTTACAGATAAGTGGACTTTAAAATGGCAACCAAAGTAGAATTTCGCTGGAAGAACAGGTGCCTATAGGTGAGGTTTTAGAGCTTAGTTCCTTTCAGAGGAACAAGTACTTTCAGTTTTCATTGATCGTCACAAGAAAATGGAAGAAACACTTTCGGGTGGTGCTAAACTACCAGTACTAACCTACAGGGAGTGTGGAGGAAAGCAAATACACCTGTTAAGATGGGGGAGGATCCGTGCTGGTATACAGAAGCTGTACAAAGGATACCGAAGTCTGGGTAAAGAGAAATCGAGAAATACGGATAAGGCAAATTTGAAGCTGCAGATTTGAAAAGATAATTTCGTCTAGTTATTTGACATTTGTCAGAAAAATGTGATGGACATGGATAGCGTATCACAAGAACATAAAGATTTTCTTGAGTCACAACGGGAAGATAGCATGTGTTCGTCAATTTGTGAAGTAGACAAGGTTTTCGCCTCGAAGATAGGAACTAACTGTAGAAAAGAAGAGAAAAAATATTCATGTAAGAATAAACATTACAAAGCGGTCGTTGAAATCAGTAAGACAATTATACTGGCAGACTCACCTCCATATCATCAGCACCTAGTGAGAGAGAGACCGAGCTTTCACCTACAGCAACGACTAAATTACGTTCAAGTCCTACATTATAATCACTTAGTCAGACGCGTCTAGCTGGTATCGAGAACAGCTCTCTATTCGACTACCAAGTACTTCATTAATAGCAACTACAAAGAACTTTGGCCATTTCAACAGGAGTAAAACTTTACTATCCTATCCATCTTCAGCAACTGTAGTTGTGTTTATCGAAATAATCAGCAACCAGCCGCATAAAAGAAATTCTATTTCCTTAACAGGTATCAGTCACTTAGTGCCCTTCGTCGTAAAGCTACAATTATCGCATTATTTACGAGTATCAACAATAAAATGCATGCAGAAAACTGCTGTTATCATGTCGTTCATACAGGCCGTACAAAAATGATATAAAGAAGCTAAACAAAAACTGTGCAAAAACACACATAATGTCTTATGGCATAACAGCAATCAGTGATTTTATAATGTTACTTAAAATCCGTCTTGATTGCAAATTTTTTTTTATTCATATGACCCATTTCGGTTCATTCAGAACCATCTTCAGATCTGATATTTCAGTTACAGGAGTAACCCGTCCAAATCCAGCAACTTTCACATGCTACGTCACATGTGAAAGTTGCTGGATTTGGACGGGTTACTCCTGTAACTGAAATATCACATCTGAAGATGGTTCTGAATGATTTGCAATCAAGACGGATTTTAAGTAACATTACTAAACAAAAACGTCAGTGACGTTCTTTAATACTCATATCAAAGTTACAGTCGATGTCCCTGTCATTAAGGATTTTGTCTCGCTTGCGTGCAAAAAGGAGAAAATACAGGTAGTTCCTTTCAGCGGAATGACTTAGGGGACTCACGTAACGTCCTGTATCTACATTCGTTTATTGTGCCGTTTCATTTGCTGCTCTCGTCGACTTATTTCCCCAACTTTTCAGTTTCACACACACTTTCCCCTCAGAGTCTCACAACTTGGCGAGCGAGCTGCGTCCTTCCCCGCATTCTGCCCTCTTTGCCTTATCGCCCTCATTATCTCGCAGTCTATGATTTATACAGCCGTTTTCCTCTCTCGCGTTTACTGTGCTGTGTTTAATTTCCGATGCTCTGAGCCATATAACTGCGCAAAGTGTATTCCAGTATTTATCTTCACAGACCAGCCGTTTCATATTTTTTCACTCTCGGAAACCTGAATTCATTCGCAAACAGATGATTCGTTATGATACCTTCATAACTTATACTTCTTTACAGAATATACGTCAGATGCGATTCCCAAATGTTCTATTGTCCTCGGATTAAAGCAATTTCATCATTCCCTGCGATTTTTCTTAATTTCTACGTCAATGATTCGTTTCTTCTATAGCTTCTTTTAATTTTAATTTCTACATTTACATCCGTACGCTAAGATCTATCATAAGGAAATTTAGGTTGGGTGCTCAGTGTACACAAGTGTTTCCCCATTCCCTTTATGTTCTCCGACACTTCGCGGGATGAATGATACTTGTTTCTGCCTCATGTAATTTTTATGTAATTTGAAGATGGAGGGGGAGAAAGGGAAGGAAAGGGAAGGAACTATTGACGTCAGCTTCATCGCGACTTTATGAGAAATCAGCGGCGACAAGTGTGTGCCGGACCGGGCCTCGAACCGGCGGTCTCCTTGTTATTAGGCAGCTGAGTTATCCACAGTGTTCATCACTATTGCGCGTTCTATCTCGGTACCCCACCTGGCCGACCCACATTCCGCTGTCCCTGTCCGTGTCCGAAATAACAGACAGACCGGATTCGCATAATTCTTCATATCAGCAGGAATTTCTCACACATTAGCGTCACGGTTATCAAACCACATGTGTGCGTATATTGGAAGTTTTAATACGTTCCCTTACTGACTTTAGCTCGTACGATATCGAAGTTTGGCGAGTTGGCTCTGTGTATTCCACGGCTTCTTTGCTTTAGCGTCTGTTGCTGAAGTTTGTCTCTGAACAAAAGAACGCGACAAGAATCGTATAGTTCTTCCTTGTACTGTATTCTAAATTTTCCACCAGCTCAACTCAGTAAGGTTTCGACGGACAAAAACGCTCAAGAATTAGTCAAACTATCGTTCTTTAAACGAATCTCACTTTCTCAGAAATCTTCCGATAAATCACGCTGGTGTTTCTTTCCTGTCTGCTAAATTTATGCGTTCATTCAATTTGAATAGCTCCGGATAAGTACACCCAGATACTTGACAGTTGTTATCGATTCCAGTGACTGGTAGCAGTAGTGTAACGATATCCTGTTCTTTCATCTACTTATTCGAACTTCATTACATTTATTTATGACGAGGATCAGCTGCCAGCGCTTGTACCATGTTTGGTAACAACAGGACTTCCATATAAGATTACGTGAAAACCCGAAAACAGTTTGGGGGGAAGGAGAATTGTTGGAGGAGGATAGCGGAATGTGTTTTTATAATCATAAGGGAAAAAATGATTCGTAAAATCTGGAAAGAACGGAGGCTTCTCGGGAAGCAATCAACTTTATTCTTATCTACTTTTACGTACGAGGGTTGCCCAGATAGTGAAGCACCGCTTTTATTTCTTCAACAAGTATTTATTGAACATAGTGACAATTATACACACGAAAAAATGGTGTCTTATCTACGCATCCTATTTTTCTATGTAACGTCCATCCACTTCTATGGCCTTCATCCAACGTGAAACAAGGGCGAGTATGCACTGTCGATACCAATCCTTGTCCTCGTAGTGAAGCCAATGCTTCACCGTGTGAATCACCTCCTCATCGTTCTCAGTCTTCCACGAATGATGTCCTTTAATGGCCCAAAGAAGTGGAACTCCGACTGGGCTATGTCAAGTGTGTCAGGAGTGACAGCCGTGGATGGTCTCCATGACCGCTGCAAATCGTGGAGCTCCGCCGAACCGCCTTCTAACGACTGCACCCTCCGTACTCAGCGATAACTGTACTTCAGCCGACAGCATAAACTTTGCGCCAGCGTTTGTGAATATTCCCGACAGTTTCTTTCTTTGTAGGAGAAAATCGATGACGGCAAGTTGTTTGTAACGTACATCAGCTATAGACGCCATTTTGAAACTGTCCTGCAGCTACACTATCTGTCGGAAGTGACGGAGATGTGACGCGCTCACTCAGGAAACTTCAAATAGTACATACACAAAGTTTCGCATTCGTAGCATTGTTTTCGGCTGAGGAAAAAATGCGATACATTACTTTCTGGGTAACCCTCGTATGTTTCGCATTGTGCCGCTACAGCTGTTAATAGTTGTACTTCAGGGTAGCTACAAGAGAAGCAACAACGCTACTGCTGTTAAAAAATGTTTTAATCTCAACTACTGGCAACATTCACTGAACATTTTCAGGTGAGAGCTGTCTAGAATTTTGGCGAGGGCTTTGATACACATGAAAACATTTTCAGTTGCATGTGATTTTATGGCAAGACCCATAACATAGAGCTAAAAAGACATCGCAACAAAATGAGGAAGAATCAGTCATAAGTGAACCAGCTAAGCCCTCCAAAAGGATTTCAAAACATTTGTTCACAAAATTTAAATGTAGACACAGCTTCGCACTCACTTTTACAGCGACGGGGCTGTTGCCTTGCAGCATGCTCGCGTCTATACAGAATGAACCAGATCTCCTCCGATAAATTTCCAAGATTTTTCAGGGATATCTTTGCGCATTTTGATATAAGGGATGCGATGTCTCCGATGTGTCGTTGCAGAGTAATGACATATTGCGATTTATTCGGTTTGTCACCCCGATTATCTATTTTTATGGTAAAATTCTAACAGAGCTTCTTAAATCATTGGGGGGAAGTAACCGAACGACCAAGTTAGTGCGTAGAACCTATGAGACTGGCGATGTGCGAACAGACTTTCGGAAAAATATCTTCCACACAGTTTCAAAACATCAAGGTCAGATAAATGCTAGAACTACACTCCTGGAAATTGAAATAAGAACACCGTGAATTCATTGTCCCAGGAAGGGGAAACTTTATTGACACATTCCTGGGGTCAGATACATCACATGATCACACTGACAGAACCACAGGCACATAGACACAGGCAACAGAGCATGCACAATGTCGGCACTAGTACAGTGTATATCCACCTTTCGCAGCAATGCAGGCTGCTATTCTCCCATGGAGACGATCGTAGAGATGCTGGATGTAGTCCTGTGGAACGGCTTGCCATGCAATTTCCACCTGGCCCCTCAGTTGGACCAGTGTTCGTGCTGGACGTGCAGATCGCGTGAGACGACGCTTCATCCAGTCCCAAACATGCTCAACGGGGGACAGATACGGAGATCTTGCTGGCCAGGGTAGTTGACTTACACCTTCTAGAGCACGTTGGGTGGCACGGGATACATGCGGACGTGCATTGTCCTGTTGGAACAGCAAGTTCCCTTGCCGGTCTAGGAATGGTAGAACGATGGGTTCGATGACGGTTTGGATGTACCGTGCACTATTCAGTGTCCCCTCGACGATCACCAGTGGTGTACGGCCAGTGTAGGAGATCGCTCCCCACACCATGATGCCGGGTGTTGGCCCTGTGTGCCTCGGTCGTATGCAGTACTGATTGTGGCGCTCACCTGCACGGCGCCAAACACGCATACGACCATCATTGGCACCAAGGCAGAAGCGACTCTCATCGCTGAAGACGACACGTCTCCATTCGTCCCTCCATTCACGCCTGTCGCGACACCACTGGAGGCGGGCTGCATGATGTTGGGGCGTGAGCGGAAGACGGCCTAACGGTGTGCGGGACCGTAGCCCAGCTTCATGGAGACGGTTGCGAATGGTCCTCGCCGATACCCCAGGAGCAACAGTGTCCCTAATTTGCTGGGAAGTGGCGGTGCGGTCCCCTACGGCACTGCGTAGGATCCTACGGTCTTGGCGTGCATCCGTGCGTCGCTGCGGTCCGGTCCCAGGTCGACGGGCACGTGCACCTTCCGCCGACCACTGGCGACAACATCGATGTACTGTGGAGACCTCACGCCCCACGTGTTGAGAAATTCGGCGGTACGTCCACCCGGCCTCCCGCATGCCCACTATACGCCCTCGCTCAAAGTCCGTCAACTGCACATACGGTTCACGCCCACGCTGTCGCGGCATGCTACCAGTGTTAAAGACTGCGATGGAGCTCTCCGTATGCCACGGCAAACTGGCTGACACTGACGGCGTCGGTGCACAAATGCTGCGCAGCTAGCGCCATTCGACGGCCAACACCGCGGTTCCTGGTGTGTCCGCTGTGCCGTGCGTGTGATCATTGCTTGTACAGCCCTCTCGCAGTGTCCGGAGCAAGTATGGTGGGTCTGACACACCGGTGTCAATGTGTTCTTTTTTCCATTTCTAGGAGTGTATAAACTTCTCTTGCATAGAAACTGCTGACAAGAATAATGGAAAAGAAAATTTAGGATCTGTTAGATGGCGATTAGTTTGGCTTTAGAATAGGTAAAGGCACCAGTGTAACAGTTCTCATGTTAGCCTTGATAATGGAAGCAAAGTTGAAGAAAAATCAAGACCCGTTCATAACATTCCTCGACCTAGACAAAGTACTCGAAAATGTAAAATGGGGAAAGCTATAGGATAATATGCAATATGTACAAGAATCAAGAGGGAACAATAAGACTGTAAGGCAAAGGAGAGGGTCCCTAGGATTAAAAAGAGTGTAAGACAGAGATGTAGTCTTTCACCCCTATTGTTCAGTGTGCACATCGAAGAAGCAACGACGGAAATAAAAGGAGTGAGATAAAAATTCGTGGCTAAGGGATATCAATGATAAGATTCGCTGATTTCTTTGCTATCCTCATGAACGCGAAGGATTACAGGATCTGTTGAATGGATTCGTCTAGAGAGTACAGTATATGGAATCAGAATAAACCGGAAAAAGATAAAAGTATTGAGATGTAGCAGAAATGAGACTAGCAAGAAACTAAACATCAAACTTGGTGATCATGAAGTAGATGAAGTTAAGGCATCCTGCTACAGTGAAAGTAAAATAACCCTTGACGGACGAAGCAAGGGAGATAAACAACTCTGTACAGGCAAGGAGGGCATTCATGGCCAAGAGAAGTTACTGGTATAAAACAGAGACCGCATTTCCAGGAAGAAATTTCCGAATATGTATGTTTGGAGCACAGCATTTTATGGTCATGGACAGTGAGAAAACAGTAACATGGGAGAGTCGGAGAGTTTGAGGAAAGGTCAACAGAAGAACGGTGAAAATTAAGTGAACTGATAAGATAGTAAATGAGGAGGTTCTCCACAGAATCGGCGAAGAAAGAAATATATGGAAAAGAGAGATTGGAAGACATCCAACAAATAACTGATGAGGTAGTGTGGAAGATGACATGAAGTGGTTAACACAGAAGAGGAATTTGTGGTGAGTAGCATCAAACCAGTCAGAAGACTGATCTCTCTAAAAAAACGTGGGATGATACTTTCACAACAGTGAAAAAGTCTGTAGAACAATAACACCAAACACAGAGTAATGCAACAACCCTCAAACAGATGACAAAATAGTGAGTGGAATGGGGGTGGTGTCGATGAGAGGACATCTCAGCATACCGCCGTCGTGTAGCTTATTCTTTGCATTCAGTGAAACTGGACACGACGTGCATTTTTGGAAACTCTCGATCAATAAACCTATTCGTGCTAACGTGTATCATTGTTAACGAACGATTAGCTCAACCGGAAGAGGCAGAACTGAGCAGCATTCAATGCAATCTTAAGGTCGAAGGGTAAAGATGGTTGTATTGTTGTCAGCAACAAGCACCACGAGTGAATGTGAAAAGTGTTTCCAGAACAGAGTCACAGTGTACACTGTCGACATTTGCAGTATTCTGCACATATTTTCAGTGAAATACAAAGTAAGTAGGAGTCACAAGACAAACGAAATGCAATTGCTGTTAACGGATCACTGGAGATCATGGTTTCCTTGTACCAAAATACTCGAAAAATACCTGTGAACAACCTACGAAATTTTGTCGTTGGAGTTCTGGTTCACCCTACGACATCATCTACAAGACTACACTAGTCTTGTGGTTTGATTTGGATTGCAAGTTTGTTTAGCGCTTTAATTTGCAAGCCTTGAGACTGTTAAATTAAATCTGCCCTCTGACAGTGATCCACATTGCTAGCTTGTATTGGAAGTTATCACTTTTATCAGAATCTTAAATAAGACTGAATGTTGTGAAAAATTAATAAAAATGTGGCCATGGGTCATTATTGCAGTCATTTATTGATGGGTGATGGATATATCAACACAGGACTAATTTCTTATAAAAATGGCAAGAGTTTGTTGATCATAAAATACAACAAGCAACAGAAGTCATGCGACATGGCAAATAAATCATGAACTGTTGGCAACACAAACACAAGCAACAAAGAATTAGCACTCCACTGGGTGGCGTTTAGTTGGCAAAGACAAAGGTTCATCTGAGTAATCTATTTACCCTGGCCCGACACATGGATAATGCAATCTGAATTCATCTCACGCTGAACAGTCTTTGATGGGATTATTCTAAGCAGAAATTACACTGCGTTGGTACTGCTGAGACCAAGTGGCGCAACTATGATTTTTATTTGCCTTAAGAAGCCGGGGCAGCAATACTATACCCCTTTCTCGATGTGTAGCGCTGTCTCGTTACCTTTCCATCAAAAACCCACTTAACTCGAAAACTGTACCAATACAACCAACCCTCACACGGTTTTGTGCCAATCACAAGGGTCCATAAGCGCCTCTTGTCCCCTCTAGCTCGTCTGCTAAATCTCCGGACCGATTGTAACCAAAGTTAGTAAAATCCTTTTCCCTGCTGGAGAAGCACCCAATGATTGATTCGTAATTTCCCATACGTTACGCTCCCGAATTGTTTTCTGACAGTCACTTTAGGCAGAGTGTTTTGGGAGTTTTCGTTTAGGCCTAAAATGAGCAACACATTTATCACACAGATCATCATCTTGGCAGGCCTAACGTTATAGCATGTCCGACCAGGGCCCTTGAAAACTAAGAGAAGCGCTTTTGTGTCCCAACGTTCACAATTTCAGAGCCGTTGCGTTACATCCTAAAATTCTTCTGAAAGCCCGAGGCTTTCCAAAAAACTCGGCAGGTAGAGGGATGACAACAACTAAGGGCTCTGACTATAGCGTACGGTCCAAGGCGAACAAGGAAACTCGCGGATTTTATGGACGCCAGCTCTATACACAATGGGCATTTACGACACTGCCGAAACGTCTCGGCCGGGTGACCTAGTTTCTCTCCCGCGCACCTGTCCCTGCCATGACCAGAAACGTCTAACAGGTAGATCCACGTAAGCCATTTTTCTCCTCTTTATCCGAAAGTGTTGTCTACACGCCGGTGTTTGATGGAGAGCTTCCATAAGGATCTTGCATGCATAAACACTGTACACGCTCCCATAACAAAATACGATGATTAGAGTGTAATAACAACATTAAAAAATCGCGTTGAATATGAAAATAAGTGAGACAGTGACTTGTCATCCCTCACATTCAAGTACCTCAAACAGCGCACTAGACGACGTGAAACAGTTGCTGCGACGAGTTTTCAGATGACAAGATATATTCACTCATAATCTATTTTACTTACTTTCCACTCTGCAGCGGAGTGTGCGCTGGTATGAATCTTCCTGGCAGATTAAATTAGATTCGTAAAATCTGGAAAGAAGGAGGCTTCTCGGGAAGCAAGGGACTTTATTCTTATCTAATTTTAAGTACGTTCTGGACTGTACTGCTACAGCTTATAATACACTGAAGAGCCAAAGAAACGTACACCTGTCTAATATCGTGTAGGGCCCGCGCGAGCACGCATAGATGCAGGAACACGACGTAGCATGGACTCGATTAATATCTGAAGTAGTGCTGGAGGGAAATGGTACCATGAATCCTGCAGGGCCATTCATAAATCCATAAGAGTACGAGGGGATGGATATCTATTCTGAACAGCACGTTGCAAGGCCTCCAGGATAGGCCCAATAATGTTCATGTCTGAGGAATTTGGTGGCCAGCGGAAGTGTTTAAACTCGGAAAAGTGTTCCTGGAGCTACTCTGTAGCAATACAGCACGTGTGAGGTGTCGCATTGTCCTGCTGAAATTGTCCAAGTCCGTCGGAATATACAATGGACATGAATCGATGCAGGTGATCAGACAGCATGCTTACGTACGTGTCTTTTGACAGAGACGTATCTAAGCTTATCCGGAGTCGCTTATCACTCCAACTGCACAAGCCCCACACCATTACAGACCAGCTTAAACAGTCCCCTGCTGATATGCAGTTTCCATGGATTCATGAGATTGTCTCCATACACGTACAAGTCCATCCGTTCGATACAATTTTAAACGAGACTATTCCGATTGGACAAATGTTTCCAGCTATTGTCAGTGTTGACGGGCCCAGGCTAGGGGTAAAGCCTTGTGTCATGCAGCCATCAAGGGTACACGAGTGTGAATCAGCTGCGAAAACCCATATCGATGATGTTTCGTTGAATGGTTGACACGGTGACACTTGACGGTCCAGCATTGAAATCTGCAGCAATTTGCGGAAGGGTTGCACTTCTGTAATGTTGAACGATTCTCTTCAGTCGTCGTTGGTCCCGTTCTCGCAGTATCTTTTTCCGGCCGCAGCGATGTTGGAGATTTGATTTTCACCGGATTCCCGATATTCACGGTACACTCGTAAAAATGGTCGTACGGGAAAAACTCCACTTCATTGCTACCTCCGAGGTGCTGTGTCCCATGGCTCGTGCGCCGACTATAACACCACGTTTAATCCCACTTAAATCTTGATAGCCTCCGATTGTAGTAGCGGTAACCGATCTAACAGCTGCGCCAGAAAGTTGTTGCCTTATATACGCGTTGCCGACCGCAGCCCCGTATTATGCTTGTTTACATATCTCTGTATTTGAATACGCACGCTTATATCAGTTTCTTTGGCGCTTCAGTGTAGAAAAACATTCGAGTAACAGATCCTCCTCCAACAATTCTCGTTACTCCCCATCCCATCTTCACATTTATAACGTAATCTTGTGTATGGGAGTCTTGTTATTACGAAATATGCTACAAGCGCTGGCAGCTGATCCTCATCAGTTCGAGTAAGTAGAAGAAAGATTAGGATACAGTTGCACTACTGCTGTCACTACTGCTTTCAAACTGCTGCCCCCAATGCCGGTATTGCTGCAGTGTTGCTGCAGGAGGATCAAGGTGTAAGACGCCTATCAGCTTTCGCTACTAGAATGTTGTCTGGTCCCGAGATGAATTACTCCGTTTATGGGTGGAAGGCGCTGGCTGTGCTTTTCACCTTAGAGAAGTTCCAGTTCTATCTTTAGCATAGGGAGTTTGATCTCGAGATGGACAATCAAGCAGTAAGTTAGGCGTTGGCTCGACCCAGGGAAACTAGTACGATTGTCAGGTGGGTGGTCCGCATCTCAGCGTCTCATTTCAAGGTGCGAAACATTAAAGGATCTGACAACCAAGTCGCTGTCGAGAATAAGGGCCTTAGTGAGTCTCACTCAGTTGTGTGTACCGTTTTAGCTGAAGCTCCCCAGTTGTTTGTGGACCTCAAAACCAAACAGGACCAAGAAAGGATTAAGAAAGCAACTGTTGTCCAGTCGTGAGATTAGCGGCTACCCCAGCTGGAATGGCATACTATGTAAACGCATGAGCGAAGTCGGAGACTTTAAAATATGTTTGCATCAGGAGCTATTGCCTCTAGTTTCCCATTATTTTCATAATTCTGTAGTGGGAGGACATCTAAGCCTTTATAAAACCTTTGAAAAGGTTAAGGCTCATCTTACTTGACCCACGTTGTATAAGGGTATCAGGCGATTAGAGGGTGAGTGTGAAGCCTGTAAGGAGGCTAAAGCCCGTAATAGCCCTCCGAAAGGGTTGTTATAATTCGATCGCGAGAAGAACGCTGTGGACAAACTATCGATTACGTAAAGCCTCTTCCTCGTACCAAGAAGGGAAACCGATATATTCTGGCGGTTGTTGACACATTTTGATCCCTAGTCGTGGGGTGACGGTGCTCATTACCCTTGCACATCTGACGAATATCTTCAGCTGGTTTGAACCGAATAATGTTCTTATTAGCGATAAAGATTCGGCGTCTGTTTTTGAACTGTTTAAACGGTTTCGCTTTCATAACGCTGTTAAGCACCTAACCACAGCGCCATATTTTCCACATGTATCATTTGCCGAGATAGTGAATCGCAACCTTAAGTCAGCTTTGGTCACTTACCGTCGTAAGTCTCCAAGTAAGTGAGATACGACTTTCCTAGGCTCAATTTTGCATTTAACACTGTGCGTTACGAAGTACCCGAGGCAGTTCCTGTCGCTCTTTTGTTTGTGTAGCCCATCAATTCCTCTCTATCAAACTTGTGGGATATCAACGACCTCCTGCCTTCATCCGTTAATCCTGAAGATCTTGCGGAAAGTTGGGAACGAGTCAGGAATACCATTAGGTTAGCCCGTCGCCGCCAGGCATGGCGGTATAACAGGAATAGACGCCCCTTTCAGAGCGAGGTATGTTGTTGTGGTCTTCAGTCTTGAGACTGGTTTGATGCAGCTCTCCATGCTACTCTATCCTGTGCAAGCTTCTTCATCTCCCAGTACCTACTGCAACCTACATCCTTCTGAATCTGCTTGGTGTATTCATCTCTTGGTCTCCCCCTACGATTTTTACCCTCCACGCTGCCCTCCAATACTAAATTGGTGATCCCTTGATGCCTCAGAACATGTCCTACCAACCGATCCCTTCTTCTGGTCAAGTTGTGCCACAAACTTCTCTTCTCCCCAATCCTATTCAATACTTCCTCATTAGTTATGTGATCTACCCATCTAATCTTCAGCATTCTTCTGTAGCACCACATTTCGAAAGCTTCTATTCTCTTCTTGTCCAAACTATTTACCGTCCATGTTTCACTTCCATACATGGCTACACTCCATACAAATACTTTCAGAAATGACTTCCTGACACTTAAATCTATACTCGATGTTAACAAATTTCTCTTCTTCAGAAACGCTTTCCTTGCCATTGCCAGTCTACATTTTATATCCTCTCTACTTCGACCATCATCAGTTATTTTGCTCCCCAAATAGCAAAACTCCTTTACTACTTTAAGTGTCTCATTTCCTAATCTAATTCCCTCAGCATCACCCGACTTAATTCGACTACATTCCATTATCCTCGTTTTGCTTTTGTTGATGTTCATCTTATATCCTCCTTTCAAGACACTGTCCATTCCGTTCAACTGCGCTTCCAGGTCCTTTGCTGTCTCTGACAGAATTACAATGTCATCGGCAAACCTCAAGGTTTTTATTTCTTCTCCATGGATTTTAATACCTACTCCGAATTTTTCTTTTGTTTCCTTTACTGCTTGCTCAATATACAGATTGAATAACATCGGGGAGAGGCTACAACCCTGTCTTACTCCCTTCCCAACCACTGCTTCCCTTTCATGTCCCTCGACTCTTATAACTGACATCTGGTTTCTGTACAAATTGTAAATAGCCTTTCGCTCCCTGTATTTTACCCCTGCCACCTTTAGAATTTGAAAGAGAGTATTCCAGTCAACATTGTCAAAAGCTTTCTCTAAGTCTACAAATGCTAGAAACGTAGGTTTGCCTTTCCTTAATCTGTCTTCTAAGATAAGTCATAAGGTCAGTATTGCCTCACGTGTTCCAGTATTTCTACGGAATCCAAACTGATCTTCCCCGAGGTCGGCTTCTACTAGTTTTTCCATTCGTCTGTAAAGAATTCGTGTTAGTATTTTGCAGCTGTGGCTTATTAAACTGATTGTTCGGTAATTTTCACATCTGTCAATACCTGCTTTCTTTGGGATTGGAATTATTATATTCTTCTTGAAGTCTGAGGGTATTTCGCCTGTTTCATACATCTTGCTCACCAGATGGTAGAGTTTTGTCAGGACTGGCTCTCCCAAGGCCGTCAGTAGTTCCAATGGAATGTTGTCTACTCCGGGGGCCTTGTTTCGACTCAGGTCTTTCAGTGCTCTGTCAAACTCTTCACGCAGTATCGTATCTCCTATTTCATCTTCATCTACATCCTCTTCCATTTCCATAATATTGTCGAGCGAGGTATGAAACGACGTTTTCGTGGAGAAATGTGACGGTCGGGTGAGAGGTCAAGAAGTTCACTCCTTGTTTCATAGGCTCATGCTCTATCATCAAAATTCTGGGTCCAGTTAACTTGCTTCTCGGGCATCTGGCCACTGGTAAGGTGCTCAGGGTGCACCTTAATCAAGCCTGTTAACTAGTCTTCCCCTCCTTCGTCTGTAGGCTAGGCTGGGGTCCATTCGTTATTGGGGGGGGGGGGGGAGGCTGAGCCGTGTCAGGATTGCTGGCGTTGCCTTTCGAATTCCTGGCTCGATCTGTCGTGCGATGTCCCTTTGGTTTGAGACCACTTTCCTCGAGGTTGTTTTCTATTTCGTGATTTTACTTAACTAAAGCTGTTATTAAGAAGGCCTGCCTGTTTCCTATTTGGTGATTTCATTCAACTGATGCTGTTATTAAAGAATGCCTTCCTGTTTTCCGTTTGGTAATTTCACTTAACTGAAGCTGTTATCATTGGAGGTCTGTCTGTTCACTATTTGATAATCTTACTTAACTGAAGCTGCCTATTTTCAATTTGGTAATTTTACTTAAACTGAAGCTGTTATTACTGAACGCCTTCCTGTTCCCTTTTAACTAAATTAAGGGCTATTTCATAATTTGAGTTAGCTGAAACTCTTATTAATCAAGGTCTACCTGTTTTTATTGCCCTGTTATTGATATCTGATATCTGACTCTCTCTGTGTTATAATTAACTGAAATTTTGATCGTCAAAGGCCTACCTGTTTCAGACGTATTTATGTTAATAAAGTAGTAAACGGAAATGACACATGATGGTACATGCTGAGAGCTACCCACATGCCTTGCTCATACTGTGGCATCAAGCAGTCAGGTCTGCAAGATGAGTGGTCTGCCAAGCGAGTGGATTCATTCTTATTTATCAAGTAACATGAGCTCTAGTACTCACAATTAAGTTACAAATTATTCTCCTGTTTGAATATTACGCAACGGATAACGCACATCTGGCTGTTAGTAATTTACACAACTCTGACTGTTCACTACGCACTGGCAATACCACATTTTCTTTCTTACCCAACGGCTTTGATCAACACGTGGCCATCGCATTGAATATGAATGGTGCACACATTAAAAATTATGGATATCATGACAACATACTATTCGAAGGAAAAGGCCACCAATCTTTTTCTTAAAAATGGCTCTGAGCACTATGGCACTCAACTGCTGAGGTCATTAGTCCCCTAGAACTTAGAACTAGTTAAACCTAACTAACCTAAGGACATCACAAACATCCATGCCCGAGGCAGGATTCGAACCTGCGACCGTAGCGGTCTTGCGGTTCCAGACTGCTGCGCCTTTAACCGCACGGCCACTTCGGCCGGCCAATCTTTTTCTGTTCACTATCTTTTTTATTCCGATAAATTCTATAACCTAAACACACCATTACATTTTCTACAACAATTACACATGAGAAACTCCTCCCAGAGGGCATTGCTTTACATCGGTGATTCTCTATCTTATAGTCTCGTAATTATCTAACACTACAGTGCACTTTCTGGATAGGATGGTGGATCTTTTGCTATATCTCACACTTCGACTCTAACACCCATCATCACGAAAATTCCCTCCAGACCGAGCGGTACAAAAGGGAACATGCATAATCCACTGCTTCTGAAACTATCTTGCTACTCTCCCATGCAAACCACACATACTTAAATTACATGAAATACACCACACTGGCAACATAGAATACAACGCAAGGAATAGTCACAACGTTATAATCACATCACTTTCAGCTTTCCCACTTCAATTAGAATTCATCCCAGTTTCACACGACACTGCTCCACTTCGTAGCTTTTCTTTCCTACTATGAACTCTGGAGGATATATGCAAGTCTTCCTGTGCAATGCAAGCCAAGTGGCGTTGCTGGATAGACGGCTGACTCACCTTGCTTCACTCTCAGAGTATTATAGTTTGAATCAAGCGTCACACGGAAACACAACACGCAAAGTAATATTAAGAACATATTCGTCACACACGCGAGGCCTCAACTGATACCATGAACGAGTACTTCTCTTTATCCTTTGTCTCATACACAGATTTAGACTCACACAGTACTCACCACGTGGAAGTACACGTCCCTAATTTCAAGTCCTGCACACGCCATTTCTTAAATATTTCCAACTTATAGTACACACGCCAGTAATTAACTTAATCACTCGGAAGTATTTCAACTTACTGCTACACGTGGTTTCATTGTGACCGTTGGTCACTTCTGAAGATTACTACGATCCCCTTAATATTACCTGCCTGACATTTAATTCTCCCCACAAAAGTTCCTGAAATAGAGAAATTATTATTCCACACTACTCTTAAGTATTTCACATGCATACCATGTCTCGACTCTTTTGTCTTTACGGAGCACACCTAAGACAGGTCTTAGCAACACAAGATCCAGCGGCAGAGTGCTGAAACATGGCTGTTCTTCAGGTCATCTCGCACCTCTGTCGAGGTGGGGGAAGACCATGCTACCCATTGGTCAGCCACATTTCAGGCGCTCAAAGCTCAGGTAAATTTCATCTCTTTGGTTCCACAAAAGGTGACCAAAGGACCGTCTCAAAGATGATCATATATTGAACATTCACTATCTGCGGTTAGCAGACGACCATACATTCATTCATTTCATAGATCTCACCAAATTGGGTATAGGGATTTATTTTGTGGGAGTGCACAAGTGATCAATTAAATAAATAAATTGTTATTCTTTCCTACATTGGTATCCGGCTTCGGTGTATTAAGTGAAATTGAGTTATTATTACAAAAAATATGTTGTTCTGACTCGAATAACGAAGAATGTTGTACCTCTTTTCAATGTCGGGCGGTACTGTACCCTTTCAATGCGCCCTAACCTTTCGCCTTACATCCCTTTATCCATAATCGTACGTTTTAGGAATAATGACACAGTGGCCGTGCGTGCATGCGCGCTCAAACACGCATACACACACACACACACACACACACACACACACACACACACACACACAGAGAGAGAGAGAGAGAGAGAGAGAGAGAGAGAGAGAGAGAGAGAGAGAGAGAGAGAGAGGCGGGGGGGAGTGAGAGAGAGAGACAGGATGTTGCGACGAGTTCAAGATAATTTGGACGAAAATTAGTGAAATTCCGCGTCATCACAAAACCGGAGCGCCACACGCGTCCGAATTAGAGCGGCTACGTGCCGGAAGCGAGTGTAAGCGCCCGCTGGCTCGCACTAACAGTTTTCCAGCGGCCCGCAGGCTGGCCGAGCCACGCGCCGCTCCGCATACGAATGCCGCCCACGCATGCATATGGATAGCGGCGGCAACCGGTGTTCTTGTGGAATGGCGTTGTCGGCTCCAGCTCCAGCTGCAGCCGCAGCCGCAGCCACCAGCCGGCAAGGATGACCGCTCCGCACCCTGCTAGCGTTCTGCCTGCGTTTCGTATTACGGTGTGCAATAGCGGAACGCTGGCTGCCGGCGCACCTGCGTTGTCCGAATATCTCTGTCCCTGGTAACAACAAGAGCCGACCATGGAGAGAAGAGAAGCAGCACCAGTGCTAGGTATATTTGCACGAAATAAATGATAGTGTCAAACACAAACATGTCCGCTCAATGGATGAGCGGTGATCGTGTGTCACTATGAAGCAGAGAACCTAGGTTCAACCCCAGGTTACAAAACACTCGTTCGACCTATACTTGAGTATTGCTCATCAGTGTGGGATCCGTACCAGGTCGGGTTGACAGGAGATAGAGAAGATCCAAAGAAGAGCGGCGCGTTTCGTCACAGGGTTATTTGGTAAGCGTGATAGCGTTAAGGATATGTTTAGCAAACTCAAGTGGCAGATTCTGCAAGAGAGGCGCTCTGCATCGCGGTGTAGCTTGCTGTCCAGGTTTCGAGAGGGTGCGTTTCTGGATGAGGTATCGAATATATTGCTTCCCCCTACTTATACCTCCCGAGGAGATCACGAATGTAAAATCAGAGAGATTCGAGCGCGCACGGAGGCTTTCCGGCAGTCGTTCTTCCCGCGAACCATACGCGACTGGAACAGGAAAGGGAGGTAATAACAGTGGCACGTAAAGTGCCCTCCGTCACACACCGTTGGATGGCTTGCGGAGTATAAATGTAGATGTAGATATAGATTGAAAGGTCCGGAAATAGAGTGCAGTGACCGACGAGAAGTTAATAAATGGTGACTGAATGAGACCTAACGGCTACAAAATCTGGAAAGAAGACGAAGGCCGAGGAAGCATGGCGCTGACATGCCCATCTGAATGACGCCAAATGGCAGAGGATGGCACGGCGGCCGGTAGTTTTTGTTTTTGTCTGGTCCTCTGGGCCTGGTAGCGGAGTTGATTACTTGTGATTCGCACATAATACTGCGTGGTCCTGCCGTGAAAAGACGAAATCTTCGTCCTCAAGTCATGCTGTATGTGGATCTTTTACATCATTAACTACTCTTTCATTTGTATTCGATACAGAACGTAGTATGTCGCATCTCGTGGGATATGTTGCATGTTGTTAATGTACAAGTGCTCGATAATGACATGGTAGTCGAAATTGGCCAACAACACAGTACATAAATGATACAAAGATTAGGCTTACGAAGGACATAGTTGTACGTTACTATAAAGACAAACATAAACTTATCATCAATTGAACTGCGCATAGCTGCCTTATTGACTCGTGACGAACGGAGTAGTTAAGCGTGTCAAATGATTAGAACGTCGACAGACCAGATATTGATCGTTGATCTCACAGCCGGGAATATGATGAGCAGGACGCATCATATCACACGGTTCGATCATGTTGGAAAATGATATTAAAAAAACTGACAGTTCAGTGCTGGACAACAGTGACAAATCAAGATCCATACGTCCACAACTACCTCACCTTCAACACTGGTGAATCGCTGCTTACTGCACGTCACACGAGACAGGAAACAGTGTGGCTGCCAGAACACCGCTACTGGACGCACGAAGCGTAGTAACAGACAACGTGACAACGTGCAAGTGGGCTGAAAACCTCATGAAATGCTGCATAGCACTAGCCAACGGGCCACCATTGTGGCAGTTGGTTTCCCCACAGAGGACGGGGATGAGGGTAAGCACATGGGATACTCTGGCGTGTGACTACGTAGGGTTTCTGGTGTAATGAGAGTATTCTTCTCGGGTCTGCAGCCAGTGGATGAAGTCATCTTGACACAATATTTCGCGGTTCACCTGACCGCCATCTTCAAGTGAATAAGCGAGGCCGGTGTTCCTCCCCGTCTCGCAAGCGTCAGTTTAACACGCACGGCTTTTCGGTCGGGTATCTGGACACCACCATTGATCTGATGTAACAAGAAGCGTGACTCATCCGACAACGTGACATATTTCCCTTGTTCCAAAGTACAGTCACAATGATCCCCTGCCCAGTGCAATCATAACTGAGGATATCAATGGTCTACTTAGGAACACGTAAGGGTCATCTTTTTGGGACCCGTGTTAAACAATGCATACTGAACTGTGCTTCCAGAAATATTTGTGCCTGCCCCAGCATTGTAGTTTTCTGCCACATACTGCTTCCCGTCCTGGCTAGCATCAGGCAACCACTTCCTACAGTTTCTATCTAAATTAGCACGTGAACAACCGTTTCCGACGTGCTAGTTTCCAGTTGCATAGTCATAACAATCTTCCCTTTCTCGAAGTCAGTTGTGACAGAGGATTTCCCCATTTTCTGGCCTTATCGTCGCTAGAATGATTCCCCATTCGTCTCAGCTCCTCCTATATAAAAGCCTTACAATGTTATGTGCCCAACACGCAGCCAGGTGGCCTTCAATCTCGTAGTGGGGCTGGCCACAACGGTCTGAGTCATATTGCCTGTCAGCAACCACTCTCACAGGCAAATGATGCACTTATCCCTAGCCAGCCATACCTATCCGTTTGTTCGCCTACAGCATCTGCGGAGTGAGCTATATGTACAGCAAAACAGTGCTCCACTTCCTAAACATTCCACAATGATCTAACACGGGGATGGATTTACAGTCTCCCACATAATCTCAGAGTTATTTGTTAGCCACACATCTTGGACACCATCGAGAGATACTCTTAGATCTAAGTCCATTGAGTTACTGAAAGCGACTAAGAGTACATAGACCTGTCAGGCACCAACAGCCGGCCGAAATAGACGTAACCGATTTTGTGACTTTTACAAGTTCCTAACCAGGAGCGAATTGTATAATATCATCTGTGTGTTTTAATACTTTAGTTTCTTGAGTTTCTGCGTGTTAATTTCATATCTGATAGCCACAGTTCTCACCCTTTCGTTTGCATCTGAAAGTAAACCGATTTTCTGACATATTACAAGTTCCTAATCAGGGGCGAATTATTTAGTTTCACTTGAATGCTTCGGTAGTTAGGTTTTTGAATCTCTGCGTATTAATCCAATTTATTAGACACAGTTCCTGCATTTTCGTCAGCGTCTACAGTAGAGCTCTGCAGCAAGTGCCGACAGCCCATTTATCTGGGTTGTTTAGTTTTCCACGGTCTTTAGTATGGATAGGGACTGTGAGTGTTGTGCGCGGATGCGAGCCGAATTGGTGACACTGCGCTCTCAGCTCCAGGCTGTGATGGATTCTGTTACACAGCTTCTGCAGTGGATGGGCACCGCTGTTGTGGGCCGGCCGTGTGGCTCCAACGCACGTCCATCACGTCCGAGTCCTTCGATCGGCGCTCAGCGGTGACCAGCCCAGTCACTGCTCGCACTGAGGTTGCCCTGCTCGAATGAGGTTGCCCCTCACCTATGGTCGAGTGGGAGGTCGCCCAGAGGTGTAGCAGGCGGTGAAAGACTTCCCAGGAGGCCGCACGTAAGGCGTTCCCAATTAGTCTGACAAACAGGTTCCAAGTGCTATCTGTGGCTGACACTGTCGCTGAACCAGACGCCGACGCCTGTCCTGTTTCGGAGCAAACCTTTCAGCCTGCAAGATCCAGGCAATCACAGAGGGTGGGATTATTGATAGTTGGGAGCTATAACGTTAGGCGCGTTATGGGGCCCCTTAGGGACATGGCTGCCAAGAAGTGCAAGAAAGCCAATCTACACTCCGCGTGCGCACCAGGTGGAGTAACTCCAGACGAACGGGTCCTCCCAAATGCCATGAAAAACACAGGGTGCAGCTAACTGCAGGTGGTGGCTCACGTCGGCTAAAAAAAGTGGTAAAGGCTGTCAGTCTTGCTTGTGAGATGGAAGCAGAGCTGACCATTTGCAGCGTCGTTGAGAGGACCGATTGCAGACCTCTGGTACATAGCCGAGTGGAGGAGCTGAATCAGAGGCGCAGACGGATCTGCGATCGTGTAGGCTGAAGCTGAATAGGTCAGGAGTCCACTAAACGCAGGAGGCTTCGTGGAGAGGATTGGGTGTTTTTTTTTTTTTTTTTTTTTTTTTTTTTAGGGCTTCATTCACGAAGGGTGCAAGCCGAAGACAGGAAGAACGTAGATACAGGAACCATCTGTATAATAGTTGTAAATTATCGTGGCTATGTTGGGAAAATACCAGAGCTCCAAGAGCAAATAAAAAGCACTGATGCTCAAATCGTTATAGGCACTGAAAGCTGGCAAAACCGCAGATACGCTCAGCCGAAATTTTTGCGAAGAACCTAACGGTGTTCCGAAAGGACAGGCTAAACACGGTTAGCAGTGGCGTGTTTGTTGCTGTTAGAAGTAGTTTATCTTGTAGAGAAATCGAAGTAGATAGTTCCTGTGAGTTAGTACGGGCAGAGGTCATTCTTGGCAACCGCAATAAGATAATAATTGGATCCTCTTGCAGCAATTCCGATTAGATGATACAATTGCTGAAAGGTTCAAAGAAAACTTGAGTTTGATTTCAAACACGTACCCGACTCATGCGAGTGTAGTTGGTGGTGACTTTAATTTGCCCTCGATACGTTGGCGAAAATACATGTTTAATTCCGGAGGTACACATAAAACAAGACCCGAAGTTGTGCTAAACGGTTTCCCTGAAAATTATTTCGAGCAGTTAGTTCATGAGTCCACGCGTATAGCAAACGGTAGTGAAAACACACTTGACCTCTTAGCAACAAATAATCCTGAGTTAACAACGAGCACCAAAACGAATACAGGGATTAGTGAACACGGGGTTGTCGTAGCGAGACTGAATATTGTAACCCCCAAATCCTCCAAAACTAAAGGAAAAATATACCTATTCAAAGAAACAAATAACAATTTACACTACGCCTTCCTGAGAGACAAGTTCCACTCCTTCCAAATTAACAATATAAGTGTAGATCAGATGTGGCTTGAATTCAAAACAATAGTATCAGCAGCAATTGAGAGATTTGTACCACATAAATTAACAAACGACGTAGCTGATCCTCGTTCGTAGACAAAATGGGTTGGAACACTGTTACAGAAACAACGAAAAAAACATGCCAAATTTAAACGAATGCAAAATCTCCAAGATTGACGATCTTTTACAGAAGCTTGGAATTTAGCGCGGACTTCAATGCGGGATGCTTATAATAGCTTCCACAACGAAACTTTGTGTCGAAATGTGGCAGAAAATCCAAAGAGATTCTGGTTGTATGTGAAGTATGCTAGCGGCAAGACACAGTCAATGCCGTGATGATGATGATGTTTGGTTTGTGGGGCGCTCAACTGCGTGGTTATCAGCGCCCGTATAATTACCCAATCTTTGCTCAGTCCAATTTCGCCACTATCCTGGATGATGATGAAATGGTGAGGACAACACAAATACCCAGGCATCTCGAGGCAGGTGAAAATCCCTGACCCCGCCGGGAATCGAACCCGCGACCCCGTGCTCGGGAAGCGAGAACGCTACCGCGAGACGACGAGCGGCGGACAAGTCAATGCCTTCTCTGCGCGATAGCAAAGGAGATACTAGCGAAGACAGTGCTGCCAAAGCAGAGTTATTAAACCCAGCCTTCCGAAATGCCTTCACAAAAGAAGACTAAGTAAATATTCCAGAATTCGAATCAAGAACAGCTGCCAACATGAATAACTTAGAGGCAGATATCCTCGAAGTAGTGAAGCAACCTAAATCGCTTAATAAAGGGAAGTCTTCCTGTCCAGACTATACACCAATTAGATTCCTTTCAGAGTATGCTGTTGCAATAGCTCCGTACTTAACAATCATATGTAATCGCTCGTTTGAAGAAGGATCCGTACCCAAAGACTGGAAAGTTGCCAAGTCACATCATTATTCAAGAAAGGTAGGAGTAATCCACTAAATTACAGGCCCATATCATTAACGTCGATATGCAGCAGGATTTTGGAGCATATATCGTGTTCGTACGTTATTCGTACATTATGAATTACGTCGAAGAAAACTGTCTATTGAGACACAGTCAACATGGGTTCAGAAAACATCGTTCTTATGAAACACAACTAGCTCTTTATTCACATGAAGCGTTGAGTGCTATTGATAAGGGATTTCAAATTGATTCCGTATTTCTAGTTTTCCACACAAGCCACAAGTATTGAAATTGAGTGCTTATAGAATATAATCTCAGTTATGTGACTGGATTCGTAATTTCCTGTTAGAGAGGTCGCAGTAATTGACAGAAAGTCATCGAGTAAAGCAGAAGTGATTCGTGGTGTTCCCGAAGGTAATGTTACAGGCCCTTTGCTGTTCCTTATTTATATAAACAATTTGAGAGACAATCTGAGCAGCCATCTTAGGGTGTTTGCAGATGATGCTGTTGTTCATCGACTATAGCCCGCTTCACGTAAAGCGCTTCCGCGCATAGAGGCGGAGCGATAGGGAGGCGTGGAGGAGGATGAGATTTGTGGATATTTGGCGGCAGAGAGCGGGCAAACGAGGTCTGTGATGCCAAACTTTCTCGCTGCGGACAACAATCATGTTCATCTGCCTTCGTTAAATCGTATTATAAGTTCAAATCTATGAGGGAATAATACATTTTAAAATCGATTTCGATCATTCGTCTACATGAGAGATATCTTACTTGTGAGTCTTGGGGTTGTAGCCGCTGCTCCACAGCAATTGTCTGTGTGACGTCGGAAGGCGAAAATAGCTGATACAGCTGTGTGAAGATGACAAGAACAATTTTTATCAAAACGACGATTGTCTAACGACAAGATAATCGTAAATAGTTGCAATAATTACCATTTATTTCGATTTGGACTGTATTATAAGTAAATATGTAATACATAACAAAATAAACTTCAAACTCAAACCGAAATCATTATTTTGCAGTGAATACATAGTGTGTAGTGGGGCTATAACTCTGTTGTAGAAATAATTCAAAAGCCAAGATCGCTAAAATACTGTTTACTGGATAACCGGTTTCAACACACTAAAAGTGCCACGTTAAGGTATATTCAGATCCGTTGATGGAACCTTTAGTGTTATGAAACCGGTTATCCAGTAAACAGTAGTTAAGCGATCTTGGCTTTTGAATTATTTCTACGATATCACTATATTTGTTTGGCAACTGCTTCTACTACACATAATTTTTTGAATGTGTATAAGGCGCGTATGTAGATGTGTTTCAGTACTGCTCCATGTAAACCACTATGCATAGAAAAGAATTACTGGTAAGAACACTAACTGTCAGCATGTTTTTATATTTTCGGTGTCAACAGGCATTATGAGTATAAACTAACTCGTTCGACATTACAGTGAGAGAATGCATTTATGATCCAATGAACAAGCTAACAATTAACCATCTTCTGTGAATAACTCGACGGGATGTTGAACGATAAAGACGAAAACCACCGATATGTCGGCAGGTAACCCTCCTTTTCATTTTAAGGCATTTTCCAATTCGTGCCATGAAAATGACAGAGGTTTACGTGTCGAAATTCTGGAGTTTTTGAGGAATCTATCCAGCCGCATTCTCGCAAGTAAAGCAACAGGCTGGCAAAAACTTAGCTTCTCCTTGGGCAATGTGTTCAATGTTATAGTGTGAATACTTCACAGGCTACATATTCCTCATCAATGAAAGCTAGGAGGTTCTCATGTACAGTGTATGCAACTGATATATTGACAAAAACGTTTTTAAACCATGGGTCTTTAAAACCAAGAAAAATCATTACTTTGTTTCATAATCTACATCGTAATAGTATCTGCTATCTGAGTCCATGTCCGAACCAGCTGATTATAAATTAAGGATGATACGTTCAAGGCTTTTATACCCCTGTGAAAGTCTTATTTTTTTAAACTTTTCAGCGTGATACACATAGTGTGCCCACGCTGGATGGGGAAGATGTCTATTGCTTCATACACAAGCCTTTCAGTGTCTGTTATCTTGAAAGTTTTGGTTTTTTTTTCACATAGCTTGTAACCTGTGCGCAAATTAAATCTATTGCACTAAACTGACAGTAATACGTGGGTAAACGCAAAACTGTGTAACCACTTTCACATACAAGAAAGTCAAATTTGTACATTCTGTCGCGTAGTTTTTATAAAGTAACTAGCTGCGGGAGTTCAGCACGAGTCTAGCTTATAATGTCCGGAATATTTTTATTTTTCAGCCAGAGCACAAAATTCTCTTTCCTGGTGCTCGTACTTGGTCATTTGTCTGTAATATCTGAATGATAAGTGGCACGGTAATTACAATAACTGACGTCGAAGCTAGGTACTGCAAGAATTCTTGTTCAGTGAATCATTTCTTGAAAGTGACAGCCTAAATACACGTTTTCTCTTATTTTATTATGATGAACATTCCTCCATATGTAGGTGGGCGCCAGCGAAGTATTTTCACACTCTGAGGAGTAAGTTGGTGACTTAAATTCCATAAGAAAATCCAGCCACATCGAAAAACGCCATTGTTTTGATGACTGCCACCCCAATTCGCGTGTCATAGCCGATGTAGTCCTTTCCCTACTTCGTGAAAATACAAAACGAGCTGCGCTTCTTTGAACTTTTTCGATCAATTTTATCTGCTGTGGATCCCACACCTGACAGGAATACTCCAGAAGAGGGCGGAAAAGCATAGTGTAAGTAGTCTCTTTAGCAGACCTGTTGCAATTTCTAAATGTTCTACCAATAAATCGCCGTCTTTGGTTTGCTTCCCACACAAAGTTATCCACGTCATAGTTGTATTGTAAGTTTTCGTAATTGTATTCCGTAAGCATGTAGTTGAATTTACAGCATTTAGAATCGTGTGTTTTATCCCGTAAATTTAGCGGATTCCTTTTACTACTCATGTGGATGACTTCAGACTTTTCATTGTTTAGAGTCAATTGCCATTTTTCTCACCTTATAGATATCTTGTCTAAGTCGTTTTTTAATGTGTTTTAATCACTGACGACTTTATAAGACGGTAAATCACAGCACTATTTGCAAACATTCTAAGAGGGCTGCTCAGATTGTCTCCTAAATCGTTTATCAGATCAGGAACAGAGGAGTGCTTATAACACTTCCTTGCAAACACCAGATATCACTTCTGTCCTACTAGACGATTTTCCGTCGATTAAACTTACAGCGATTTTCCTGACAGGGAATCACGAAACAGTCGCACGACTAAGACGATATTCCATTGGTAAGGAATTTAATTAAAGTTTCTTGTGAGGAATTTCACGTTTATTGCCGTCACATGACATTTTCATTTAGATACCACACTAAAACGTCAACAGATACACTTTCGCAGCTATACTGATACAAGAAAATAACATCGACGTCTGAGTGGATTATTCGGTCGCCCTGTGACTGAAACTGCATTGTCGCAAAATGTGGCAACAGCGCTGAATGTGGGAGAGAGATTTTCGCAGTCAAGTTTGTAACCCACGGCTTGCCGCTCGGAAAGAGAATGTATCTTATTGGCTACTAGCAGCTGATGGTGGGGATATGCAAAACGCCTGAAAATAGGGCCGTCTTCCAACATGATGCGAGATGTGGTAAAGTCATCAGAAGATCAAAACAAATTGCAAAAGGATTTATAAAAAATATCTCTATGGTGCGAAAATTGGCAATTGACCCTAAATAATGAAACGTGTGAGGTCATCTACATGAGTGCTAAAAGGAATCCGTTGAAGTTCAGTTACACGATAACGTTCCTTACTGAAATGCTGTGTAGGAGCTGTGGTGGACAGAATAATGGCGGGACAGATGACTGATTCATCCTACAACAGATTTTCAAAAAGTCACCCACCCACCTCAGTGCACTTGTCAATGCATTGTAGAGTGTATTGTGTTGCACATAGAACAACATATTGGCAGGCTTTAATGTGGGCAACAGTGTTGACGATGCGAGCAGCAAGTTGTTCACGTGTATCCACCCATGTGGTATACGTATCTCCGTTAAACTAGTGCCATAAACATAGGTCTAATGGTGTTTATTTTTTCAATCTCACTTTGTTCGTTTTCGTTCGTTGCATCTGCTCCGGGCGGACGTCGTGAGACACCCGTTTAAGTTCGTCGTTGATCGATTAACTCAGTTTTTTTATCACAAAGGGCAGCTAACCGTCTGACCGAACACGCTGAGCTACTATGCCGGCTGGTGTTAGGTCGGGTGATCTGGCAGGCCAGTTAATGGATCCGCCGTGGCCAATCCACCGTGAGGAAATACGTTACGCAGATTGTGGGATACTTGTCTGTACAGTGAATCAATGATTCATCACGTTGCAGGTACATTTGCCGTCGGTGTTCTAATGTCATGTCTTCCGAAAGTGCAGGCAGGTCTTCTACCAGGAAATGTGCATATACTGCGGTTGTCATCCATTTCGGCAGGAACATAGGCCCTTTCACCAGGTCATCAGTCATACCACACCAAATGTTCACTGATAAGCTCAACCTGGAATCTCTTCCCTGGTGTCATGCGGGTTCTTCTTCTTCGCATTTGTATGAGAATTGGGGTGTTCATGCTACCAGTGCGTGTAAATGTAGCCTCGTCTGTAAATAAATTGCATTTCACCACGTCTCTGTGTATAGCCAACCATTCACGAAGTTCTCTGTTGGTCCATCATGGACAGGGGACATCGGCTGGTTAAGTAATTGTCAAAGTCAATGAAATTAACCAACAGCTGTGTAATTAAAGATATAATATTATTTTACTTTCAAGGTTACCAGTTTCAGCATTTCACTACGCCATCTTGAGGCCCCATATGCATCTCTCCAAATAAAGCAAGTCTTCGAATGAAGCACTAGTATAACGATTGAATTCACAACATCCAAATATTTATGGCTGTATATGATATTTTCGTTTATTTGGAGAGATGCATATGGGGCCTGCAGATGGCATACTGAAATTCTAAAACTGGTAACCTTGAAAATAAAATAAAATTACATCTTAAATTACACAGCTGTTGGTGAATGTTATTGACACTGACATTCACAAAATTGTTGTCTCTTAGTCACCTGGATACTGATGTTGCATGGGATGCACATAGAATGTGTACAAGCCCTCGGAATGTGATGACTGCAACACTCGCATATGTGTAATATCGAACTGACGACTAGTGCGCCGTGTATTGATGGTGGAACGCTGTTGTACCATTGCTATAATGTCTTCCCTTTCCTCGACTGACTCGATGGCCTCATATTCTGAGGTTGAGTGTACACTGAGTAGCGTTCTGGATTCACATAAAGTTTAAAAAACCCTGCGAAATACGTTGGCACAGAAGGTCATCAATCGGGAAAATGTCTCTGGTATTTTGTCACAGCCACATGGGCGCAGTCATTATGGGACCCATACAAAACATGTCTCCACATTCTGCGTGGGTGAAAGTTGGTTGCATATTGATATTCATGGACACAATGGACTTGCTCCATTAAAGAACACTCCAGCACAACACGCACACGGCCTCACGACTTCTCACTGGTCCTACCAACGACTGCACGCTGGGTGAGCCTACAGCTGTTGCCTCCGTGTGACACCACAGTGCTGCTATCTGTTGGAGAAACCTCACACCTTTTGTAGGATGAATCAGTCATGTGTCCCACCATTATTCTGTCCACCAAAGAAACTAAACAGCATTTCGGGAAGTAATTTTCACACATTTGTCTTTATATCCAATCATGGATGTGTGTAGTCCTCAACGCACTCCAGTTCTGTAACGATCGAAAATCGGACCCATATTCGGTTTATTTTCACAGATAGAATCACCTCACAAACTATGTGGCTTTCCTCCAGAATCACCCTGTATAAGCAGAACTTACTATTAAGAAGTGCTGAAATTAACGTGTTCTTCGCTTCGGCGACGTTTGTGTATTGTCACAACTGCAAGACGCTCGACGTGGTGCGCTTCGTCACATTGTTGTGAACGAAGAAGTTCATTGTAGTCTGTGGTCCGCACTTGTACCTAGAGATGGGTCGAACTCGTTCATTCCCGTGAACTGCTTCATTCATTTCACTCTTTGCCGTGAAGCGTTCAAATGAAGTAGTTCATTCATGAAGTACAGAAGCCTGGCGAAGTTGCCCAGTTCGCCGCTCAGCCGCGGCTACGCTCGCTTCGCCTCGCTCGTACAATAAAGCTTCGTAATACTTCATAATTTTACCAACAGATGGCCGAACTATGCAGTAACGTGCACGCAACGTTTTACGCTCTTACAACGTCTGAGCTAATGTATGGTCGAAGGGGACAAAGGAAAGATAAACAGAGAAGCCTGTCACATATAAAAAAGGTATTACATTTAATCTTGCTCGACATTTTCTCATGAAGCGCCCAAAAAAGTCTTTATCTGCCAAGTGAAACATTGTTTGTTGTATTCATGGACTGAAACCTATGGCTACCAACGAAATGCAGTCCAATTTTATGTTCCTTTTAAAATATAATCCAAAATAGAATGAGTATGTTTACCACTGTCACAAAGTCTATATCTACTTTAAGTAATAATTCAGAAGTTTTCCTGTAGATTTATTTTTGTTGAGAATAATAACTCTCCAGATTCAAATCGTAAACTGTCACCTGTAGTCATTGGTACGATTTCAGTGTTATTAACATGTTGGCTGTGCGTACTCCTTCGACCATAAATATAATAGACTGGCCCTGACGTCATTTTCGTGGTTCCAACATCTCTGGGCTAAAGTCACGTGAATGTTGGCAAAACATGGTTGTTTCGTGTTGCGCTTATGGCTGTACTCAGCGTTTTGTCGGGGAAAATGGCATTACATTTCACGTGTGTTTCTATGACGGTGCAGATGCGTTTATTGAAATCTGCTGAAGTGACTTTTATATGTTTTTTACACTTGAAATAGAGTATCACGTAAATTAAAGTGTTGAAAGTGATGCCTGTAAAGTCAGACTCATATTAAATTTTGGAAACTATCTGTGATAATTCGGTTACAGAAGTAAATATAACTGTTTCTCGTTCCTACTCATAGGTTCCCTAAGGATGAAAACTGAAGGCAGCTTTGGATACAGGCCCTGAAACGGAAGAACTTTAAGCCATCGGCATCGCCTTTTTGTATATTCAAGTGAGATTATAATAAGGTAAAAGCACCTATAGTCGACACCTGAAGAGAATTTTTTTCTACCTTCTAATACCATCAAATAAATGTAGGCTCCAAAATTATTTTCTGAAACTTCAAAGTCTCACCTTTCATCTAAAATATCATTTTTTTAAAACTGATAGTTTAAACTTTTGTAAAAATGGTAGGAACTGAACCTTTGAAGTGCACCTAAAATTGATACTCTAAAATGGACCTGCTCCTAAAGTCGACAATTTTGGCACCTATAGTTGACATAATTCCCATATCCCATTTTCTTTTATAAAGTGACTAGAGCTCAAAACGCGGCTAATCCAACATTTAAAGTTTTGACACGAGCCCACTCTTAGTGTTTAAAAGAATTTTTACAATTTACTTTAATTGGTAGTTTATAGTAATTTCGTCCCGCTGCCCACCAGAGGGGCGTTCGATGTATTTGTTAGATTTTATAAATGATACTGTGGGCAAATCCAGGTCAAATGTAGTTCTGCCATAATTTTTCGCAAATAAAAAAGGAAGCGTTTGACAGTCAATTGAGAAATGTGGGTAAAATACGATACAAACATAGGATGGCAGACCGCTGATTTGAAATCCCGCCACGTTTTGCCAACAGTCACGTGGTTTATGTTGGAGCCACACCAGCACTATAGCTTCTGCACAGCAAGGCCAGTCTACTAGTATCTATGGTCGAAGGCGTGCTCACACAGCCAGCCTCATCGTTTGTATCTGTAATATTCATTTGTCCGCAAGCGCTGCCAACGGTAGGCCACCGGTAGACGCGAAGTATAACTGAACTGCACAAATAGTCACGGGTAATGATGTCAGCACTGCAGGAAGCAGCTGACGCTGTCTTCCCCTCGCCCCTCACCACCACAACCCACCGCAAACCTATCGTTTCCCACAAACGCCGCGCGATTCGTCGACAGGCAGTAGAGGGGGAACTGAAGTGAAGGGAGAATAAGTGACGTAGCGCCGATGTAATGGGATGAGGGAGACGGGAAGAGAGTGAGTGAACTAGAAAAAAGTGAGGAGTGTGTTATCTGTGAAGAGTTTGAAGTACCAGTTCATTGAAATTGAGTGGTTAGTTCACACTTCACTGGAGTGAAGCCTTCATTTAAACGACTCATTCACGAGTTCCCCATCACTACTTGTACCCTCAACTCACAGTTCCTTCTCTTGCAGAGGCAGCAGCTGCTCCAGAATTCTGGAGTGAGATACGATGACTTCTGGTAATCAATGTACATTCCGGATTCCTTGACATAACGTCGCTAGGCAATGAAAACCTCGTAACTCCATCTGACAGTGAAATCCACGTAACTGCATTACCAAATGTAGAAAATTATGCCACATAGGCTGTTCAAACCCTTCTTCGAGTTGAACGGTGTTGCCATCTAGCGGCAATAATGAAAAACTCACATCTCCAGCGATATGTAGTTTGTGCTGTAAATCTCGCATCTTCGATAATCGCCATTGTTAGTGTGCAGGGCGAATACATACTCCGAGATTAAAACGTTTTTTGAAGTGATAGTTACTTTTTTGACTGACAGACCCAACACTGCTTTATTGCTACAGGTACGTGCTAGTATTTCTAGGTATTTGTGTATTGTATTTTAATATACAGAATTAATAATGACCTCGTTAAATACAAAGTTGACTTACGAGTTTTTCAATCATCCACCCTGTGTTTTATGTTTTAAGCTCCGGAATTCTCTGCCATTTCATCTTTTTACAACAAATTCTGTAGGCTGAAGAGCGGCGTAATAAGCTGCTGACAGCCCGCCCCCTTTAGGGGGAATCGAAACTCAATAAAGGAAAAAAAATAACAAAAAAAAACAAAAAAAACGAGTTTTTCATCGCGCTTACAGCAGACTGCACTCGGTACATACGAGGTTCTAATTTTATAACTGAACAGAATCCTATACATTCTACAGTAACTACTTTGTTTTCAGCTATGGGTAAAAAGAGTAAATTCACTCTTCACCTTGTGAAACAAGCCGACAACGGATCATATCGTATAAAATCACCGGAAGAAGATTCTAGTCATGTTCCTCCTTGTCCTGCACCAAAAGAAAGGGTAGACCTACAAAATAAAGGTAAACCGTAGTTTATATTGTTGTAACTTGAAGTAAGATCCTTGTTTGGAAGTTGAGGTGATTAAATTATTTAAATGTTAGTGATGACGTTATGGTTTGCACTACAGATAATGCGGAAAAAGAAGCCAATACAGAGGCGAATTCCACTTCTGAGTTTGAAAGTGTTTTCGAACACAGCAGCGAGGATGATATCTCCAGCGTACGATCCAGATAAAAACAAAAATGACCATAGCAGTAACAACAGCACGGAAGACGACGATGACGAAATTGATGTGGGAGTAAAAAGGGCTAATCAGCGCCGTAAAAGGAAAAGCAATCAATCACTTCAAAGTTTGCAGAAAGAAAAACGTATGAGGGGACAGGATTATTTAGGAATGCAAAAAGGTGAGTTTGGCAAAAAGAGACCAACAATGAGCAGAAGTAGGAGGGAAATGAAACCACGATGTACTTGTAAACATTCTTCCTTAAATCGGAACAGGAATTGCAAGGATATTACAGAAGAGCAGAGACAGCTAATATTTAATCATTTCTAGCAGGATATGTCTTGAGGTGAAAGAAAAATTTTTGTTAGAAGCCATGTCTACTACATTCCAGTTAAAAGACGCTGAAATAATTCAGAATCTAATAAATCTCACCGTTCTAACACACTATATCACAATTTTGTAATAGAAGGACAGAGAAAAACTGTCTGCAAGACTATGTTTCTGAATACTTTGTGCTTAGGCGAATGGAGTGTCAGAACATTGGCATCTAGTGCATCGGGAAGAACGCTTGCAGAAGGGCCTCAAATGCAGGAGAGACCAACGAAAGTTTCAGGTGGACGACAATCAGCATCAGATTTTTTTGCAGAGTTACCGAAACCGGAATCGAATTACTGCCGTCGTTCTTCCACAAAACTCTACTTGTAACCTAACTGGCAGAGTAAATCAGAACTACATAGGGAATATGTACAATTTTGCAAGAAAAGAGGACAAATCCCAGTTGCTTACAAACAGTTCTGCGAGGTATTCGATGAAAATAATCTTATTTTCACCTAAAAAGGACCAGTGCGATCTTTGTTGTTCTCACCAGACAGGCAATCTCTCAGACAATGAATACTCTTTGCATATGGCCCGAAAAACGGAGGCAAGGGAAGCGAAAAATAGTGATAAATTGGGATCAGCTAGAGTGTTTACAATGGACCTTCAAGCACTTCTGCTTTCTCCCAGATTAAAAGCATATTCACTGTACTATAAAATCAAACTGAAGGTATACAACTTTACCATCTATGATTTAAAAAGTACCTTTGGCACGAGAGTGAAGGTGGACTAACAGCTTCGGAATTTGCCAGTATACTCGTGCATTTTATAGAAACGTACGTCCAAAATGATTCAGAAGCTATTTTCTATAGCGACGGATGCACGTACCAGAATCGAAACTCAGTCATGAGTAATGCACTGGCTTATCTCGCCAATCAGAAAGGCATTACAATAGTGCAAAAATTTCTGGAGAAAGGTCACACTCAAATGGAGGGTGGTTCTATGCACTCCACCATAGAAAGGAAGTTAAAAAACAGACACATTTATGCTCCTGCTGGCTATGTAGAAGTTTGTGCTACCGCAAGACAAAGTCCTAGACCGTATGTTGTCAATTATTTGGACCACACGTTTTTCAAGTCCTATGATAAACTCTCGTTGTATTCATCTATTCGGCCAGGATCCAAAATTGGGGATCCAACAGTGACTGATATCCGGTGTCTCAAGTATGATCCCTCCGGAAAAATGGAATATAAATTGAAATTCAGCGATACACGGGAACCACTTCCAAGAAGTGCCCCCTCTCTACAGTTCACCAGTAAAGATCAGCACAGAAAAGTTTACGCATTTGCAACAACTAAAGCTGGTCCTTCCTAAGGATGTGCATTCATTTTATGACACACTGCCTCACATTTGTAATGTGAGGACATGTCCATGTCTAAAAAGATGCAGCCGAAAATAAACTTGTTTACAGCCATCTATGACTGTCAGTGTAGCAGCAATAGTAACAATAATAAATGTTGATAAACTGCACAAATATTTACAGTAATAAAAGGTTAATTAAAGCTAACAACATTGTTTCTATGTTTTTTAAACACTGTAATTTATTAACATACAGATTCCAATATTTTAGTCGATGTGAAATTATTCATTTCACTTTATATCTGTAACAATGTATCGTTACAGACGTTTCATAATACACAAATAATGCAAAATATAAGTAAGTTTTATTAAAACAAATTCATTTCAATTCTTAACCGTGCACTCGTTACATGCCTCTTATCTCCATCACTACCAAAAAATAACTGTGAAAACCTCGTAACTCCAAAACCCGGCAGGCAATTTGAAGTGCATAATAAAGTCTTATGTACCAATGACCGGATCCATATTGTGTAGCAGAAACCAGTACATTTGACTAGTCAGGTCCTCATGTGATTTCTATAATTAGTTTTTTGTTTCTCCTGTAAAATTTGACCAATTTGAGTTACGAGGTTTCCATTGCCTAGCGACGATAATTTTGTTTTAATTCAGACCTACAACTGATGGCGGTTACTGCTGTAAGTAACACTACTGAAGTTAACTGAGACTACAGTCCTGGCTCGCTGTATCTACACTCCTGGAAATTGAAATAAGAACACCGTGAATTCATTGTCCCAGGAAGGGGAAACTTTATTGACAAATTCCTGGGGTCAGATACATCACATGATCACACTGACAGAACCACAGGCACATAGACACAGGCAACAGAGCATGCACAATGTCGGCACTAGTACAGTGTATATCCACCTTTCGCAGCAATGCAGGCTGCTATTCTCCCATGGAGACGATCGTAGAGATGCTGGTTGTAGTCCTGTGGAACGGCTTGCCATGCCATTTCCACCTGGCGCCTCAGTTGGACCAGCGTTCGTGCTGGACGTGCAGACCGCGTGAAACGACGCTTCATCCAGTCCCAAACATGCTCAATGGGGGACAGATCCGGAGATCTTGCTGGCCAGGGTAGTTGACTTACACCTTCTAGAGCACGTTGGGTGGCACGGGATACATGCGGACGTGCATTGTCCTGTTGGAACAGCAAGTTCCCTTGCCGGTCTAGGAATGGTAGAACGATGGGTTCGATGACGGTTTGGATGTACCGTGCACTATTCAGTGTCCCCTCGACGATCACCAGTGGTGTACGACCAGTGTAGGAGATCGCTCCCCACACCATGATGCCGGGTGTTGGCCCTGTGTGCCTCGGTCGTATGCAGTCCTGATTGTGGCGCTCACCTGCACGGCGCCAAACACGCATACGACCATCATTGGCACCAAGGCAGAAGCGACTCTCATCGCTGAAGACGACACGTCTCCATTCGTCCCTCCATTCACGCCTGTCGCGACATCACTGGAGGCGGGCTGCACGATGTTGGGGCGTGAGCGGAAGACGGCCTAACGGTGTGCGGGACCGTAGCCCAGCTTCATGGAGACGGTTGCGAATGGTCCTCGCCGATACCCCAGGAGCAACAGTGTCCCTAATTTGCTGGGAAGTGGCGGTGCGGTCCCCTACGGCACTGCGTAGGATCCTACGGTCTTGGCGTGCATCCGTGCGTCGCTGCGGTCCGGTCCCAGGTCGACGGGCACGTGCACCTTCCGCCGACCACTGGCGACAACATCGATGTACTGTGGAGACCTCACGTCCCACGTGTTGAGCAATTCGGCGGTACGTCCACCCGGCCTCCCGCATGCCCACTATACGCCCTCGCTCAAAGTCCGTCAACTGCACATACGGTTCACGTCCACGCTGTCGCGGCATGCTACCAGTGTTAAAGACTGCGATGGAGCTCCGTATGCCACGGCAAACTGGCTGACACTGACGGCGGCGGTGCACAAATGCTGCGCAGCTAGCGCCATTCGACGGCCAACACCGCGGTTCCTGGTGTGTCCACTGTGCCGTGCGTGTGATCATTGCTTGTACAGCCCTCTCGCAGTGTCCGGAGCAAGTATGGTGGGTCTGACACACCGGTGTCAATGTGTTCTTTTTTCCATTTCCAGGAGTGTATTTTAACACCGGAATATCTACAAATGTCTGTAACTCTATGAATATAATCTCAGTTAAGTATTATAATGAACCTTCCTGATATTCCAGGATAATCCACTGAATCCTTTCCACTAGTTAATTAGTAAACTGTATTGATTGTGTTTTAAGTCATATTCCCGTTATACGCTGGGTGAGATCCACCAGTTTTCCTGCACATTCATGATCTGATGTAAACTGTTTTGCTATTTTAGTTCCATATTGTTGTATTCGCACTCATTACCATTTGCTAGTACTTTGTCATGCAGCGTCTACCTAGCATTGTTCGCTCGGCAATGACGGGGAGCAACATCGCAGGAGAAACACCATAGGAGGTGAAGCACCCTTGAGTACCTTACATGGCTGAACTCCCTCAAATCATAGAACATCATCATTTTTCACGCTTATACAAATAACTGTGAAAGAAGTTCAATTATACGAGGGTTATCCAGGCACTAAGTTCCAATCGGTCGCGAAACGGAAACCACAGTGAAAACCAGAAACGTTTTATTTGCAACAGTTAGGTACACCTTTCAACTACTTCTCTACATCGTCGCCGCTCCAACTTCAAGTTTTGTCGTAGTATTGTATCAACTTTCCAATATCCTCGTCAGAGAAAGCAGCCACCTGTGCTTTCGACCAGTTGGCTGCACTCGTCTGCAGCTCGTTGTCTGTGGAAAAATTTTGTTTTCATAGTCAGCGGTTCTTGTGAGCAGAGATGAGACAAAGGGGGGGAGGGGGGGCAATTACGGACTGAATTGTGACTGATCAAACACTTCTCATCAGAAACGCTGTAGGAGCGTCTTCATTGCCCCTGCAGTGTGCGGCCGAGAATTGGCATGAAGAAGGAACTGCTCGACAGTTGTGTTATGTGTGCTGCATGACACATCTCTAACTACGCCCTCATACTTGGCAGGAGAAACTATTCCCCATGCATCTTTACGTGCTCACTGTTCACTCAAAACTGAAAAGAGCGACGCGACTCGATCGACGGGCATACTAGAGACACTGCTCAACACATCTGTGCAAAGCTTTACCGGATTTTCCCAGTGGTTTCCATTTCGCGACCGACTGGAACTTACTTTCTGGACATACCTCGAACATCGAGTTTACGTTTAATCACCGATCCTTGCCATTTGTAGTCTGACAATCAATGAGCCTCATACGAAATCGCTATGTCTGGTAGTTAACTTTGCGGTGCCAATGTTCAAGATTCCAAGGGCCAAAGACAAGAAAATTTTGTTGCCTGGAAACAATTACGCGAACAGACTCAACAGTCGTTATGCTAAGTCTTAGCATATGTTGGATGCACTTCCGATTTCGTGTGTCACAGAAGTCTGTCGTCTTAGATTGGAACCAACGTGACAGTCTAATGAGCTTCTAGTCGCAGGGAAAATACTCAGCAGACGCAAATTTCTGCAGGTATAAAAAAACATTAAGTCAGTGCGAGCAAGATCAGAACTGTAGAATGGACAGTCCATATTACAGCAGTTTAGCGCCTGGAGAAAACAAGCTGCGTGCTTAGCCGTATGTAAGCGAGCCTTCTAGTAAGGCAATGACAGCATCCCACCGACACTTTTGTGAAGGGTCCATTGGACCTCCTGGGTTTGGAATGTCTGTCGGAAGTGGCTGTAAGTGAAATGCTACATTTCTCTGCTTTGCGCTGTCGCATGTACGGTCTACGATCTTCGGGATTATCAGAAAAATATATGTAAGCTTCAGAGAAAGACGGGTAGTGTAAAATACGTACAAGACCCAAGAGAGAAACATAAAAATGGAAGGGCGAGAAGGAGTGCTCGGATAGACAGAGCACGAGAAAGGAGGAAGTCTTTCGTCTCTAATACTCAATCTATACATCTACTAAGTAATGATAGAAATAAAAGAAAAGTTCAGGAGTTGGATTACAACTCAGGGGGAAAGATATCATTGATAAGATCCGATAATGACAATGCTATGATCAGATAAAGTAACGAAGAATTGAAGAACCAGCTGAACGGAGTGAAGAGTCTAATGAGCACACTACGGACTAGGAGTAAATCGAAGGAAGGCGAAAGTAGTGACAAGTAGCAGAGATGAGATCAATGATGGCCTTAAAATCAAAATTGGGGGTCACAAAGTAGACGAAGTAACAGAAGAAATAAGGAGGACATAAAAAGCGAATTATCACCGACAAAGAGATATTCCTGGCCAAAAGAACTCTACTAATACCAAACATCAGGTTTAATTTGAAAAATAAATTTCTAAGAATATACTCTTGGGACACAGCGTTACATAGAAATAAACCATGGACTGAGGGAAACCTGGAAAAGAAGAGGAGCGAGGCATTTGACACAGAATATGTAGATGGAGGTTAAAAATTACGTGGACATTGGGAAATGTTAGGGGAAATATCTATGTAATAATAAAACCAATAATTAATTAGCAAAATTTGTATATTTCAACTTACTTAAAAATCTCACTTTTGTAACGTTTATCAGTCATCTGACGTATTTAACGTGACTTGTGTACTTTACGTATTATGTCAATAACGAAAAACCAATTAGATCAGTTGTAATTAACTGTTTCACTAACGACTCTCGAACATTCTGATGTATACACTATTGGTGTTCAGTCATTTTGATACTAGGAAATTATCATAGAGAACTTTAACCTGAAATTCTTTTCTGTCATTTTGTACCCTCCCTCAATTAATGTCAGGAATAAAACCCAAAGTGAAATCTAGATGGAATTAATGATTTTACTATAGGTATCGTTATTGTAATTTCATCACAAAATTTCCACACAAAAGACAGAAGAACATTATTTAGAAATGTATTGAGAATGAACCGTTATTTTTGTCTTGAAAACTGTACTAACAGTTTATAGTAAGTAATTAACTTTCATTATAAATCAGTAAATATAATTAATTTTGACAATAGGCTAAAGCACATACATTGTTAAGATAGGACATATATTGAGCAGCGCAAAGCACTAGAAATCAGTCTCAGTTTGGCCAATGTAATGAGGCAAATTCTGTAACAGTTACTATTTTGTCAGTCATGTTGACAGAGAAGAGTTTGTATACGTCTTTGTAAATGCTTATGAAAAATACATCTGCTGTTAAAGGGATTCATCAATGTGTCGGAAAATATTATTTTATCATCCAAGTTTTCATCTCTTCCAAAACCCAGATGGAGGGTAATCGACGGTTCAAAACTAAGTACTCCACTTCAAAAACTACATCACTCTCATATTACGACGACTCTTTTGTAATGCGAGGTAACTTTGCCAGAACTCCAGTTGCAGTAACATTAGAATATGTCTGTTTGGTATTTCACTGATAAAGGTGTTGAGTACCCTTAAGCTCCTGTTCTGTATTTGTAGCACAGCTGCAATTATTAAGTTCCAGTGTATCTACAGCTAATAAGCATTTATCTTTGTTTTGATACGTTATTTCTCACAATTTTTTTATGCCTAACAAGATATATCGGTTCATTTTCTTTCTGTAGTACTATTGTCGTTATATTATGTTGTTTTATGTACAAAAATTCACTGTTTTACTCTTTGACTAGCATTCTTTTTAGCTTACATTACTATTTTTTTCTAAAAATGTGCGGGAGCAGACTATGTATGTAAATGTATGTATTTACTCTTTGTATATCTCGCGTTTTCGTGCTTCTGCAGGGTGTTTGAGTGAAGCTTCTTAATACACACTGGTTCACTGTTTGTGTGATGTTCACTTGTCCCGCCATGTTGTTCTGGATGTTGTAAGCGGGACTTTTGAAATTTGCAGTGACATTCGCTATGTGTGTGTGTGTGTGTGTGTGTGTTTTGTTTTTATGATAATTCCTTCTGAGCTGAGAACAGGATTCCATTCCATAGCCCTGCGTATTCATTCATCATTTCTTCTCCTTCCACTGTGCCTTTTTCGTCAAGTTAATTTCCTTCTAACGTAAGTTTCTGTGAAGGGCTATCACTACATTAAAGAATTAAGTCTGTGTTTATGCCTGTTGGTCTGTGTTTCTTGTCCATACGACGATTTGTAAATGTGGAATGTCTGCCGTTACTCTTAAGTGCCCATCTGCCTCCACTTTACCTTGTGAGATTTTTTGCTTGTTTGTCCCGTATAAATTGACATGCAGTCTACATCGTAGACTTGTGATTGTCTGTGTTACTATTAGTTGGCCTCGTTTCTTTTGTATAGAGATTTCTGTGCTGTAAGAAATTTTTCAGTCGTTTTTTGAACATTTTGCCTACCCTGTGAGCTGCTTTGCTGTTGTGAGTGTGTACCATTGATTTGATGTTGTGGATGCTTTATGTCCAGATGTGTGATTTGTGTTTAACTTCTGTGTGTTTATGCCTGTGGTTACGTATTGGTCTTCATCTGTTTGCTGCTTTGTGTTGGGTGCACCTTTCATTTTTGTTTTAATTTTTTGCTTTAGTTTGTCTATCACGTTTTATTTCGTATCCATTTCCAACAGCTATTTGTTGGGTAGCTCATTTTTGTTGCTTTCCTGATTGGGGGTAGTTTTATTCAGTCTGTCGGAACCCAGCTTGCTTCTGGATAATGATATGGTTCGATAGTTGATGTATTGTTGTGGTTTTACTGAATATGGGAAATTGTTGTTGGTTCAAAAAATGGTTCAAATGGCTCTGAGCACTATGGGACTTAACAGCTGAGGTCATCAGTCCCCTATAACATAGAACTACTTAAACCTATCCAACCTAAGGACATCACACACATCCATACCCGAGGCAGGATTCGAACCTGCGACCGCAGCGTGTTGTCCGTTATTTTGAGGTCTAAGAAGTTTAGCTTTTTGTTCTTTTCTGATTCTATGCTGAATTTTAGCTGTGAGTGAACTGTGCTAATGTCTTTTTAGAGTTGTTACACTGCTAAGGAAAATTTTGACAAGAACTGACAGGATGATCCGGCAAGTGTAAAGACATCAAGGAATGACATCTATGTTGAGAGAGCTGTAGGTAAAAGCTGTAGGGTAAGACAAATATTGAAATATATCCAACAAATAGTTGACGATAGGTACAAGCGCTACCCCAAAATGAAGAAGTCGGCACGGAAGAGGAATTCTTGGGGGAAGGGGGGAGGGGTTGCATCAAACCGGTTAGATGACGGATGACCCGAAAACTAAAAAGTGTTGATACTGAAAATGATCGGGGAGTGTTAACTATTACATGTAGAAACCACATCCTACAGTACTCAGGCATTTTTGCTCACTTTGCTCAATGAATCGCATTCTGAGATTCCTGGGTGACTTTCGTAGTAGCGGAACGGTATGCAGAAAATCAGTGGAAGAAGAGACACTGAGTGACCGGCTTCCTGAATATGGGTTCTGTTAATACAACACCACATGTGAACTGGACGCGCTACCTCAGTTTCCCAGCAACAATCTCTTCTGCACATTGTCACCCTGGATTTTACGTCAGGTACTAAGCCGTTCAATATTTTGAAAATAATGCTCTTTGTGTTTCAAAGCGATGCTTCGAAACTTCCAGTCTCTGTTATTTGACGATCTCCTATACTAAGTTATAAGAATACCATTTGTCAGTCACAAAGAAATAAATGAATTCATTTCATGCCATTAGCAGCTTCTGAAAGTTCATTGTATGTTAACATTAACGTAACGGAAGAATTTAATTTCAGCCCCTGCCTAACAAGAATGATATCACAATGTTACTGACTTTCGGGAAAAAAATATCATAATAGCAACAGAGGCAAGGCCGGGAATAATATTTGTGAGTTAATCTCGTTATTGCACAGGTATGTAAAATACACAGTGCGTGGTACGAGCTAGGTTAACACAATAGTACTCCCACTGATCAACGAACAGGTTTCCGCTCGAATTATTTATTTAGCAGCGATTCGCAAACGTCAAAACATTGAGGCCCCCGCTGGAGCGCACAATGGCGTGCTTGCTAAGCGTGATATACAATAACTCGTAAATCACCAAAAAGCCATTAAAAAGCGCGGATAATGTTCTTCCGCTTTGTCCGCGCAGCGCTTATCGTCGGCTCCACTCTGCCACAAACAGAGTAAATAATTTCATTCCAAATCTCGTTGCAACAACAAACAGCGACCCATATTTAACGGCTATTGGGTATTGGAGGGCTCGCAATCTTAACAGCACCGTCAGGGGGTGACGAACAATAAACTAATGATGAACTGTGTGGATATCAGAGCAGCGAAATCCAAGCCCTTGCATGTCCCACCGGCTGCTGCACTCCAGTATCTCTGATGCAGATGCGTCTCCGGCAGAAGCCACTCTCTTACGACATCCGATAGGTACGCCCAGTACGTGAAATGCGTAATTTCCATAGTCTATGTAAGTTAATTGTGTGTGTTGACGATGCATCGGCTGAAGTTGGTAAGATATTTTTAAAAATTTGTTTCCTCCATTCTGCTTAGAAGTTTTGCTCCGCCAACCCCCCCCCCCCCTCCCCCTCCAACGTCGCACCTCCGTTAATAGTGTCCTCGTACTCCACATACACATCAGCATTAAAACCTGCATAGTCATCCTATGTGATCAAAAGTATCCGGACACCCCAAAAAACGTACATTTTCCATTTTGTGTTCATTGTGCTGCCACCTACTGCCAGGTATTCCACATCGACGACCTCAGTTGTCATTAGACATTGTAAGAGAGCGGAATGGGTCCCTCCGCGGAATCCACGGACTTCGAACGTGGTCTGATGATTGGGTGTCACATGTGTCATACGTCTGTACACTCCTAAAAATCCCTAGGTCCACTGTTTCCGATGTTTCCATATTATGTTCATTGTGCTGCCACCTACTGCCAGGTATTCCATATCAGTGACCTCATTTGTCATTAGATGTTGTGAGAGAGCAGAATGGGGTGCTCCGCGGAATTCACGGGCTTCGAACGTGGTCAGATGATTGGGTGTCACTTGTGACATACGTCTGTACACTCGTAAACATCCCTAATTCCACTGTTTCCGATGTGATAGTGAAGTGGAAACGTGAAGGGACACGTACAGCTCAAAAGCCTACAGGCCGACCTGGTCTGTTGACTGACAGAGGCCGCCGACAGTTGAAGAATGTAATAGGCAGACATCTATCCAGATGGTCGAGCGGATGCTCGTAAGCCACACATCACGCCTGCAAATTTCATACGACGCCTCGTTTGGTGTAAGTAACGTTAACACTGGACCACTGAACAGTGAGAAAACGTCGTGTAGAGTGACGAATCACGGTACACAATGCGGCGATCCGATGGCAGGGTGGTGGTATGACGAATGCCCGGTGAACGTCTTCTGCCAGCGTGTGTAGCGCCAACTGTAAAATTCGGAGGCTGTGGTGTTATGGTGTGATCATGTTTTTCATGGAGGGGGCTTGCACCCCCCCCCCCCTTGTTGATTTGTTTGGCACTGTCACAGAACAGGCATACATTGATGTTTTAAGTACCCTCTTGCTTCCAACTGTTGAACAGCAAATCGGGGATGGCGATTGCCTCTTTTAACACGAATGCACGGTCTGTGGCGGAGTGGTTACTCAACAATAACATCCCTGTAATGGACTGGCCTGCACAGAGTGCTGACCTGAATCCTACAGAACACCTTTGGGATGTTTTCGAAAGACGACTTCATGCCAGGCCTCACCGACCGACATCTATACCTCTCCTCAGTGTATCACTCCGTGAAGAATGGGCTGCCATTCCCCAAGAAACCTTCTAGAACCTGATTGAACGTATTCCTGCGAGTTTGGAAGCTGCCATCAAGGTTAAGGGTGGGCCAACACCATATTTAATTCCAGCATTACCGATGGAGGGCGCCACAAACTTGTAAGTCATTTTCGGCCAGGTGTCCGGATACTTTGGATCACATAGTGTATACACACGGTCCAGTTACATTAACGTGACCACGTCCTATGTCTGACATCAACGTCCGATAACCACACACAGACAGCAGGGCGCAGCTCGATCAGTGGAGGGAATATTAAGCGTGTTGGGAGAACGAGGAAAACAGTGCCGTTGTTGTTGTAATGCGGAAACGGAGCCATTTATTTGTCGTCCACAGGTGCATGTTCATTGGCTTTCTGGTAAGGGTGGAAGCATTTCCGAAACGGTTAAGCTCGTAAGCCGCTCGGTCGCGCCATGGTTCAAATAGCCGTGCATGGCAGAATGGGGCTGTCCGTGCATGGCAAAATGGGGATGTCCAAAACTGCAGCCGTGGCAGCTGTAGTGCACAATGGCCAATAGAGGAGAGGTGAACGTCGACTGCAGAGACATGGACGGGCGAATAGACGCACAGCTGTTGCGCAAGTGACCGTCCAGATGAGCCAAGCGGCTGCTAACACCATCTCCTCAACAACCGTTCAGCGACAGTTGTTGCTTTTGGGACCCCGCAGAAGGGGTCTGGCTCATGCACCAATGCCGACTCGAAGGCTGTTCTTTGCACGTCAGTACCGCTAATGGAACCTTTTCTGATGTATCACCTTTTATACTCCACCATCTGGTGAGCAAGATCTATGAGACAGGCGAAATACCCTCAGACTTCAAGAAGAATATAATAATTCCAATCCCAAAGAAAGCAGGTGTTGACAGATGCGAAAATTATCAAATATCAGTTTAATAAGCCACAACTGCAAAATGCCAAAATACTAACACGAATTTTTTACAAACGAATGGAAAAACTGGTGGAAGCCGACCTCGGGGAAGATCAGTTTGTATTCCGTAGAAATGTTGGAACACTTGAGTCAATACTGACCCCAGGTTTTATCTTAGAAGATAGATTAAGGAAAGGCAAACCTACGTTTCTAGCATTTGTAGACTTAGAGAAAGCTTTTGACAATGTTGACTGGAATACGCTCTTTCGAATTCTGAAAGTGGCAGAGGTAAACCACAGGGAGCGAAAGGCTATTTACAATTTGTACAGAAACCAGATGGCAGTTATAAGTGTCGAGGGGCATGAAAGGGAAGCAGTGGTTGGGAAGGGAGTGAGACAGGGTTGTAGCCTCTCCCCGATGTTATTCAATCTGTATATTGATCAAGCAGTAAAGGAAACAAAAGAAAAATTTGGAGTAGGAAATCAAATCCATGGAGAAGAAATAAAAACTTTGAGGTTCGCCGATGACATTGCAATTCTGTCAGAGACAGCAAAGGACCTGGAAGAGCAGCTGAACGGAATGGACAGTGTCTCGAAAGGAGAATATAAGAAGAACATCAACAAAAGCAAAACGAGGATAATGGAATGTAGTCGAATTAAGTCTGGTGATGCTGAGGGAATTAGATTAGGAAATGAGACACTTAAAGTAGTAAAAGAGTTTTGCTATTTGGGGAGCAAAATAACTGATGATGGTCGAAGTAGAGAGGATATAAAATGTAGACTGGCAACGGCAAGGAAAGCGTTTCTGAAGAAGAAAAATTTGTTAACATCGAGTATAGATTTAAGAGTCAGGAAGTCGTTTCTGAAAGTATTTGTATGGAGTGAAGCCATGTATGGTAGTGAAACATGGACGATAAATAGTTTAGACCAGAAGAGAATAGAAACTTTCGGAATTTGGTGCTACAGAAGAATGCTGAGGATTAGATGGGTAGATCACATAACTAATGAGGAGTTATTGAATAGAATTGAGAAATTTATGGCGCATCTTGACTAGAAGAAGGGATTGATTGGTAGGGCATATTCTGAGGCATTAAGGGATCACCAATTTAGTATTGGAGAGTAGCGTGGAGGGTAAAAATCGCAGAGGGAGACCAAGAGATGAATACACTAAACAGATTCAGAAGGATGTAGACTGCAGTAAGTACTGGGAGATGAAGAAGCTTGCACAGAATAGAGTAGCATGGAGAGCTGCATCACACCAGTCTCTGGACTGAAGACCACAACAACAACACACTCTAGAGGACAGATGGCCTCTGGCGTGTACGGCGTGAAACCTCTGAAAGCAAATGATCCAGGTTGGAGGAGGAACGTTATGGTGCGAGGAATATTTTCGTGAAATCCCCTGGCTCATCCCGTCATTCTAAGAGGCACAATGTATCAACACAAGTATATAACTATCCTTCCCGAGGCCATGTTTACCCATGAATGCAGTTTGTTCTTCTCGGCACGATGGTATCTGCCAGCAGGACAAGCAAAGTGTCACACCTCTCGCAGTGTACCTGCGTGGTTCAAAGAGCATCAGGATGTTGCCGTACTCTCCAGGTCACCGGACTCCCCGGATTTAAACCCGAACGAGCGTCTGTGGGACCACCTCTATCGGGCTGTTCGCGCCATGGATCTTCAACTGAGAAACCTAGGGCAGCTGGCCTTGGCAGTGGAGTCGGCAGGGCTCCATATCCCTGCAGGTATCTTAACTTCATCCGTGATACACCTAACAGAACGTATGTGGTTTTATTTTTAACTTTCCGACTAATTAACGCAGTTATCATGTACTTGCCTATACTGGCATACATTTTGTGGCTTATTACTAAATTCGCATACACACACTAATCTGTACGTTATTATGTAAATGGCAGCCCAAAGATGCACTGACAGTTCTCTCCTTACCTCAAGCTGTAGCAATGGTGGCGATTCAAGAGAACTGTTAATCTCTGGTGCTGCAAAAGCTCTGCTGATCTCTGAAGTTGACATTTTGGTGATGAAATGGTTCGTGATTGCATAAACTATCTGAAAGTTATAATGACTAACTCCTTTAAATGCTTGAGGGAGAAATCTTGATTGCACTTGCTGATTGCAGTCACAACAATGGATGCTCGCATGATAATTTATTTGATTGGCGTGGCATCGGTTTATTGAAATTTTCGCTCTCAACCTAAGCACCCAGAATAAAGGAATCAATAATTACACTTGTCCAAGATCTTCTTACCCAAATACGAAATATACCTAAACAATGACTTTCTTGTGCAGTGTCTGCAACCACTATTGTTCACTGGCTCTCTCCTCCTCCCAGTCAAAACGAATTAGCAACTTCTTCACACACAATCACTGAACTGCACCACAAATTCGCGCTTCTTTGAAGAAAATCGCGCAGTTTTTGTTCTTTGCTCTTGCTGATGATCCTCTGCACCGTCTCTCTAGTGATAAGTCCGTTGTCCTCTATTCTTCTATCTTTGGTTCTTCTGTTTTCTCCCTCGTTATACCCTCCTCTCCGTCAAGGCATTAAAACTTCCATGTTTGATTGTAAAGTTTTTAGGCACATTACAACAATGATGCCATCACCCACCTCTGGGAATTTCTTCGTTCTGATTGTTACTGAACTTCCAAATACTTCTTGCAATGTGCAAGGTGAAGGAGATGACTGACCAACACTAACTTCTCTTAACAAAGATGAAGCACTTTCACATACAAGGGTGCGGCGCGAACAGACACCGGCCAGAACACATACGGTAAGTATACAGCTATAGAACATTCCAATACAATGCTTCTTGATCCAGACGAGGTCACCAGGCTGGTAGACAACAGGGTGGTGGCTCGCGTCATACCTTCGGCGATCGTTTTCTTGAGCCTGCAGCGTGAGGAGTCGAGCTAACTGCCGAACTTCCTCAGCTCTGGTTAACACCTGGCCCACGTAGTCGTCGTCCACGTCATCAGGATGCAACGGAAACACAGTGTCTACCGCGTCGTCGCTTCACGCCCATGCAACAGGAAAAATGGCGTAAATCCTGTGGTGTCTTGTTTGGTGGTGTTGTAGGCTAACGTCACGAAAGGTAATACCTCATCCCAATTGTTCTGCTCAACATTGATAACATGTCAGCCAAAGTCTTATTAAAGTGTTCAGTAAGCCTGTTAGTTTGCGGATGGTAGGCAGTCGTCATGTGACGAATAATGCTGCACCGACGGTTTATCTCAGCCACAAGATTCGATTGAAAAACTTTCCCTCGATCAGTAATTAACGGCCGTGGGACACCGTGTTTTAATAAATGTTTTCTACGATTCATTTGGCTACCTCGAATACTTCGGCTATTTTCACGGCTTTTGTAATGGCATAGCGTGTCAGATAATCAGTGCAAACAATAATCCATCTATTACCACTAGCAGACGTTGGTAATCGTCCGAGGAGGCCAATCCCAACACGCTGGAAAGGCGTTTCGGCTGGTGGAATTGGTATGAGTCGACCAGTTGCTTTCTGAGGAACTGACTTTCTCCTCTGGCACTCTCGACAGTGGGACACATAGTGACAGACATTCCTAAATAAAGTCGCTTGGCTTTGATACAAATGTCTTTGATAAAACGACGGTAATAAGAAGACAATTCGAGGAAGCTTCTCACATCTTGGAATAGGAAATTCCGTTATAGCTCTCACCTTTTCTGGGTCTGGCCGCACACTTTCGTTTGACACAAGATGCCCAAGTATTTTGATTTCTTTTACTCCAAAGAGACACTTTCTTGGGTTAAGTTTCAGTTCGGCTTGTTGGAGGCAGTTATGAACGGCCGCCAGTCTTTTTATGTGTTTCTCAAATGTCTCTGAGAACACTGTAATGTCATCTAAATAACAAAGACACTTCGACAAGTTCAGGTGCCTTAGAAGATTATCCATCATTCGTTCAAAAGTTGCTGGTGCATTACACAAAGCAAATGGCATTACCTTAAACTCATACAGGTCCTCGTGATGAATGCAATTTTCTCACGATCACCCTCATCTGCTTCGATTTGCCAGTATCCCGAGTACACGTCCATGGTTGAGAAAAAATTAGCCCCCTTTAGACAATCTAGCCTATAGTCAATTCGTGGAAGAGGGTAAACGTCCTTTTTAGTTATCTTATTAAGCTTCCTGTAATCAACACAAAAGCGCCAACTGCTATCCTTCATCCTGACGAGAACCACTGGTGACGACCATGGGCTCTGCGAAGGCTGAATGATGTGATTATTCATCATTTTCTCTACCTCGTCGCGAATTATTCGACGTTCCGTTGCTGACACACGATATGCTCTCTGGATTATTGGTTGATGGTCTTCAATTCTAATCCGGCGCTTCATCGTCGATTTGTCTAATTTGCCCTTCACCTGTGGATTGAAGCACTCAGAGAACTCTTGAAGAATGGCAAGTAGATTCTTCTGTTGTTCCTTAGTGAGATCTGGTGATAGTCGAGCTAGATCTTGTCTCGTAGTGGTAGCGCTAATTTCACCCACAGACTCGGCAGGGATGTTTCTATGACGCTCAACTGTTCTGTAGCTAACAGCTCAGCATTTGCTACGCACATCCGTCTTGGAAGGATTTGCAGTTCTCAGCGATAGTTAACTATCCACAATTCACCGCATCCGTTCTTAAACAAGACGACAGACGCTGCGATGACCAAGTTATTCTTCAGTGGTATGCTTCTCTTACATTTCACTACAAGATTCATGGGTTGATGCATGGCATGGCACATGACAGTTACCTTTCTAGCACAGACCGCAGAAATGATCACTTCATCCAGCACACATAGTCTCCACACACTTGGATGCGCATCTTTCTGTTCATGGTATCTCATCTCGTCTAACATAATCTTCGAGCGACCATAATCTGTAATTGCCTGAGAAGCTTTCAAAAAGTCCCATTCGAGAATGACGTCATGACTACACTCTTCTAAGACAATTATTTCTAAGGGCTGTGTATGGCCACTTATACCCACGCGAATGGTACATCTTCCAGCAGTTTTTATGTTTTTCCTATTAGCCACCTTCAGCAGAGATGTTTTGCTGTCGACGAATGCAGTTTTCTACAACTGGCGACGGTACTTCTCCAAAATGACTGAATATGATGTTCCAGTGTCCACAAGAGCTTGGGCTGGTCGGCCATCGATGAGGATATCGACTTAGTTTCCTATCATTTTTGTAGTGATCGACGGCGAAGGATTTTTCTCTTCGGCGGCCTCACCTCCAAGAAAAGTCGCACCTTTTAGTTTTCCAGATTGCGGTGGCTAGGTGATCAGCTGAAACTTCTAAACGGCGATGGAGACCTTGATCGGTTGGTTAGGGAGCGTCCTCTCCAGCGGCTAGCTTGTGGCGATGGTGACCTACGTCGTCCTGCACCCACATCTTCTTGTTCATCTTCGTCGTCCCAGAGTTGGCGTCGGCTAAGATCGGTCTGCTGTCTTCTGGCGTGGTCTACATCAAATATCCGCCATCTTTATCGACAATAGCTCACCACATGTCCCGGTCGTCTGCAGTGGAAACATACTGGTTGGTTATCCTGGGTCCTCCAGACATCAGTCTTCCTTGGTGCCCAAACAGGTTCCTCATGCTGCATTGTAGAAACTTCACCTGGTTCAAATGGTTCAAATGGCTCTGAGCACTATGGGACTCAACTGCTGAGGTCATTAGTCCCCTAGAACTTAGAACTAGTTAAACCTAACTAACCTAAGGACAGCACAAACATCCATGCCCGAGGCAGGAGTCGAACCTGCGACCGTAGCGGTCTTGCGGTTCCAGACTGCAGCGCCTTTAACCGCACGGCCACTTCGGCCGGCAAACTTCACCTGGGTCTCAACTGTTTTACCGTTCTACAGGGTAATGAAGGATGAGAGATTGGATTCTATGTCTGTTCCACTTCCTCCCTTATGACCTCTAGAAGCGTCTCGGTTTTCTGCTAGCCGTGCCATCCAAGTGCCTTCTGAATTTCCTCTCTCACTATCTGACAAAGAACACTTGTGAAATCAGTTTTTGCCTCCATCACAGACATCGATACGACGTTTGGAAGCCGTTCAAACTTCTTGCATGCAATTCTTTTTTGATGCATTGTCTGATATACTGGCACCATTTTATGAAGTCGTCTGCTGTCGAAACATACTTACAGAGTAGGGCTTGCTACATGTCCTCAGCTACACCCTTCATGAGATGTGCAACCTTATGTTCCTCCTTCATTCGTGGATCCACTATTTTACACAGCTCCAAGACGTCTTGAATGTAGGATGCTGTCGTTTCTCCTGGACGCTGTGCCCTGCACTTTAATTTACCTTCAGCCTTGCAAAATAGTTCAAATGGCTCTGAGCACTATGGGACTTAACTTCTGAAGTCATCCGTCCCCTAGAACTTAGAGCTACTTAAACCTAACTAATCTAAGGACATCACATACATCCATGCCCGAGGCAGGATTCGAACCTGCGGCCGTAGCGATCGCGCGGATCCAGACTGAAGCGCCTAGAACCGCTCGGCCACATCGGCCGGCCTTTCAGCCTTGCACTTCTGTCGTTGTGTGACGCTGAAATAATTGCGCAATTCCGCCTGGAATATTTCCCAGCTTGTGAACTTCTCCTCGTTGTTCTCATACCATTGCTTGGCAGTGCCGTCCAAATAGAAAAATACGTTGGCCAAACACAGTGTCATCCCATTTCTTAAATTTGTCTATACTCTCATATATCTTCAGTTACTTGTTTGGATCTTGGCTATCGTCACCAGAGAACCCAGAAGGATCACTCATGTGGTGGCACACAGTTGCTGTCATCGTGACGTCCTCTTCTTCTGTCTCTGATAGACTGCGATCTGTTGAATATGACTCGAACTCGAGTTTCTCGCCACGTAAATGGCGGCTCTGTCGTGGCCTGATAGGAGCCACAGTGTCGTCGATAATGTGCGCTGTCACAAGTTCCAATATTCGGCGCCTCCAACAGAATAATGTCACGTAGAGGAAGGAGCAAGTAGATGAATGACGAACACTAACTTCACTTAAGGAAGGTTTATTCAGCACTTGCACATACAAGAGCGCGGAGCGAACTGCCTCCGGCCAGAACCTGCAGAATATTCTGATGCAATGCTTCTTGACATTTGTTGACACTTCTAGAATGTACTCGAACCGAATATATAAATTAAAATCTTTCAATTCAGGTGAGTTTCGAACTCACGATCCTCTATGCAACAGTCTAGTATCATAACCACTTTCCTTCTTCTTTTTGTTCGGTATTGTTCGTTACGTTTGGTCTGGGCGGACGTCACAAGACATCCGTGTAAGTTGATCGTTGATTCCTTCACTCAGTTTTTTTTTTTTTTTTTAATTACAAAGGGCAAGCAGCCCTCTGACCGAAAACCACTAGACTACGGCGACTGCGCTACTCGGCGTCTTCTGCGACAATATTTCGACTCTCCTCTCCGCACTATTCCATCCGTCCGTTTCCCAAATAAACTGCTTTCGTCCAATAAAATACAATTGTTTCTCCCCTACCAAACTGCCATGTCTTCTGTGCCCATCTTCCATTTCAGATTCCCATCATCAACTGTATCTTCCTCCTCGTTAAAACTACGTGGTATATATTAGGTTCCCCGTGAATAAAACTACTACTAGACTAAAACAGCAATTACTACTCAGAAAAACCATAAAAAATATATTACTAATAATGGAATTTTGAGCAGCGGCTTGGACCCGTCTTATGGACAATTACAGTAAAATAGTGGCAAATGATCTTTAGCATTTCATGTCATGTGACTGTACTAAAATATCACTGCTGTTGCTTTATCATTTTTCATTACTATGGCAACTGAAGTACGAGGTGCATTCAAGTTCTAAGGCCTCCGATTTTTTTTCTCCGGACTGGAAAGAGATAGAAACATGCGCATTGTTTTAAAATGAGGCCACGTTCACTGTCAATACGTCCCAGAGATGGCAGCACCGTACGGCAGATGGAATCTTACCGCCAGCGGCGAGAATGAGAACTGGTTTAAATACTTAAAATGGCGACGTTTTCCTTACTTGAACAGCGTGCAATCATTCGTTTTCTGAATTTGTGTGGTGTGAAACCAATTGAAATTCATCGACAGTTGAAGGAGACATGTGGTGATGGAGTTATGGATGTGTCGAAAGTGCGTTCGTGGGTGCGACAGTTTAATGAAGGCAGAACATCGTGTGACAACAAACCGAAACAACCTCGGGCTCGCACAAGCCGGTCTGACGACACGATCGAGAAAGTGGAGAGAATTGTTTTGGGGGATCGCCGAATGACTGTTGAACAGATCGCCTCCAGAGTTGGCATTTCTGTGGGTTCTGTGCACACAATCCTGCATGACGACCTGAAAATGCGAAAAGTGTCATCCAGGTGGGTGCCACGAATGCTGACGGACGACCACATGGCTGCCCGTATGGCATGTTGCCAAGCAATGTTGACGTGCAACGACAGCATGAATGGGACTTTCTTTTCGTCGGTTGTGACAATGGGTGAGACGTGGATGCCATTTTTCAATCCAGGAACAAAGCGCCAGGCAGCTCAATAGAAGCACACAGATTCACCGCCACCAAAAAATTTCGGGTAACCACCAGTGCTGAAAAAATGATGGTGTCCATGTTCTGGGACAGCGAGGGCGTAATCCTTACCCATTGCGTTCCAAAGGGCACTACGGTAACAGGTGCATCATACGAAACTGTTTTGAAGTACAAATTCCTTCCTGCACTGCAACAAAAACGTCCGGGAAGGGCTGCGCGTGTGCTGTTTCACCAAGACAACGCACCCGCACATCGAGCTAACGTTACGCAACAGTTTCTTCGTGATAACAACTTTGAAGTGATTCCTCATGCTCCCTACTCACCTGACCTGGCTCCTAGTGACTTTTGACTTTTTCCAACAATGAAAGACACTCTCCGTGGCCGCATATTCACCAGCTGTGCTGCTATTGCCTCAGCGATTTTCCAGTGGTCAAAACAGACTCCTAAAGAAGCCTTCGCCGCTGCCATGGAATCATGGCGTCAGCGTTGTGAAAAATGTGTACGTCTGCAGGGCGATTACGTCGAGAAGTAACGCCAGTTTCATCGATTTCGGGTGAGTAGTTAATTAGAAAAAAAATCGGAGGCCTTAGAACTTGAATGCACTTCGTACTGGGTGCCCACAAATTATCTTACAACTCTAGATTTTAATACCTGTAAAACTATACTAGATATTAATAAATGATTTTCAATATGTGATAACTCATAAGGTTTTTCTTTTTATCTTCCAGGTGACGCAGTTTTGACGCAAAACTGAACCTGAAAACCTGATAAAAAGTGGACGCCACAGGAGAAAGATCAGTATGTGGCAGCCATGATCCACTGACCTCAAATTACTAAACTTCTTCCTGTGGAGTTTTTGTAAAGGATATGGTGTACCGAACCAAGTACAGAGACCTATGGAACTTGAAGGCACTCATTCGCAGCGTATCTGAACATGTCACCATTGAAATATTAAATCGTACCTGGATAGAAATAGAAATACGACTAGACATTACCTGTGCCACAGTGGGGGCAAGCATTGATGTATACGAATGAGGAAAGAAATCTTTATGAATTAGCCTATCAGATGTTGAGAACCATTTGTTTATATCTAATATAGTTTTAAAGATATTAAAATCTTAAGCTGTAGCGATGATTTATGGACTCTCTGTATTTGTACAGTATTCTAGCCTGATAGTGCAGTACCTGATTAGCGCACACCGGGCACGCTGCAACCTAACCTGCGCCTCGGTTCTCACTTGCTGCCAGTCGTAAAGTTCCGCCGGCAGTCCGTGTGAACAGAGCTGGGCTATTCTGCGCTCTTACGTGACCGCGTGGCGTAAGCGTTCGGCGTATCCACAGGCGCTTCGTGCAGCACTCGGCCTAATGAGCAGCACAATTAGAGGCGTCTGGATCTTCCGCGTATGCCACTGCGTCTCTTCCATTGTCCAGAAACAATAAACTCCTCGGGACCTAATGAGTACGTTAATACCGTCGCTGACGCAATGAGTGACAGAGTGTCGCGCTGTGGGGCGAGTACCTCCTCAACCTTTCCACACCGAAAGCTTAGCATTGAGTATTTTCATGAAACAGTTCTTTCTGTACTCCCTGACCGTCTGTATCTAATTTCCGTACCAAAAAACAAAAAATTGTATTGGCATAATCTTAGATAAGCATTCAAATTGAGAGAACAAACCGTCACAGCAATAGAGAAACCTTTGTCCAACAGTTTAGAAAAATAAAATTCTTCTGCGTATGTGACAGAATTCTTAATATGTAAAATTCTCCAACGTTTCGGACACTGTTGCAAAAGGCCTTCCTCAGAGCGATGTGCTGCTGAGTCAGGACGGCACCCTGGGTAAGGCCTTTTGCAACAGTGGCCGAAACGTTGGAGAACCTTACACATTGACAATGTCACATACACAGAAGAATTTTATTGACGGTTGCGGGCTTTCAAAACAAATACGCACCCACCGACTCAGAGTTGCAATATTAAAAGTTTTGGCTGATTTCGTTATCTAGGGGCTGGGATAAGTAGTTGCCACATTACAGGCCAAATACTGCTGAGTCTACAGCATACGATGAGAATACACACATGAATCGAATGGTCGAAGGTTTCTATCACTCGGCAATTGCGAATTATGAATGTAACATATAAATTTATAAATAAGGTTGCAATTAAATAAAATCTGCACGTACTATCTTCACTACTTTAAATGATGAGTATGATAGCACCATTCTCCCTTTCAATTATCGAACAAACGAAAGGATGGCTGATATGGTGCTTAGTATATCTGGTATTGTAAAACAGTTAAGATCATTAGACGCCAGGAAGGCATCTGGCCCAGGCGGTATCCCCGTAAGATTTTATGTTGACTAGGCAAATATAGCACCATTCTTATCCGTCATCTATCAGAGATCATTGGAAAGGCGGAAAGTTCCATGGGACTGGAAGAAGGCCCAGGTCATAGCAATCTATAAAAAGGGTAGAAAATCGGATGCACATAATTACCGCCCAATTTCACTGACATCGATTTGTTGTAGAATCATGGAACATATTTTGTGTTCAGACATAATGACCTTTCTAGACTCTGAGAAGCTCGTCTGCAGAAACCAGCACGGTTTTAGGAAACAGCGGTCACCCGAGACACAGCTGGCCCTCTTTGTGCACGATATAAAACAGGCTCTAGATTCCGGCTCCTAGGTTGATGCAATATTTCTCGAATTTCGAAAGGAGTTCGACTCAGTTCCACACTGTCGCTTGCTACAAAAAGTGTGCTCTTACAGTCTATTCGATGACATATACGGTTGGATAGAACGTTTTCTAACAGACAGGGAGCAGTATGTCATCCTGAACGGGGTGACTTCAACAGAAATAAGCGTAACTTCAGATGAGCCCCAGGGCAGCGTAATAGGTCCTCAGCTTTTTACAATTTACGTAAACGATCTGGATGATGGTATTGACAGCGGCCTTAGACCGTTTGCCGATGATGCTGTAGTCTACAGGAAAGTAGTATGTCGTGAACAAATCAATGAGGATTTGCATAAAATAAATGCATGGTGTAATGACTGGCAATTATCTCTCAATATTAGTAAGTATAACCTACTGCTTATAACAAGGCGAAAATCCCCAGTAATGTATTAGTACAAAATAAATGCCCAGTCTTTGGAAGCGGTAACGTCCGTCAAGTATCTGGGTGTGACTATTCGAAATGATCTCAAATTGAATGAACAGATTACGCAAGTAACGGGTAAGGTGAACTCTAGATTGCGGTTTATTGGTAGAATCCTGAAGCGATGCAGTCCCTCAACAAAGGAAATAGCTTACAATACGTTAGTTCGTCTAGTCTTGGAGCATTGTTCGTCTGTATGGGACCCTTACCAGTTGAGTCTGATTCAGGAGATTGAGAATGTCCAAAAAAGAGCGGCAAGATTCGTGACTGGTACATTCAGCCATCGCGAGAGCGTTACAATTCTCATAGGAGGGTCACTCCAAAAGAAATGCACACTTTTTTTAATCCATCTTTTATTGTACATGTTTGAAAGTTTTACAGTGTGTAGATACATCCTTTAGGAACAATATTTTCATTTCTCCACATAATTTCCATCCCTCTCTACTGCCTACGCCATCTTGGAACCAGAGCCTGTATACCCGCGCGGTAAAATTCTGGAACAACCTGTTGGAGCCACTGTTTGGCAGCGTGCACTAGGGAGTCATCATCTTCAAACCTTGTTCCACGAAGAGAGTCTTTCAGTTTCCCAAAGAGATGGTGGTCACATGGAGCCAGGTCAGGACTGTAAGGCGGGTGTTTCAATGTTGTCCACCCGAGTTTTGTGATTGCTTCCATGGTTTTTTGACTGACATGTGCCCGTGCATTGTCGTGCAACAGCAAAACATCCTGCTTTTGCCGATGTGGTCGAACATGACTCAGTCGAGCTTGAAGTTTCTTCAGTGTCGTCACAATGCCTCAGAATTTATGGTGGTTCCACTTGGCATGATATCCACAAGCAAGAGTCCTTCGGAATCGAAAAACACCGTAGCCATAACTTTTCCAGCAGAAGGTGTGGGTTTGAATTCTTTTTTCTTGGGTGAATTTTCATGATGCCACTCAATTGATTGCCACTCTGTCTCTGGTGAAAAATTGTGGAGCCATATTTCATCACCTGTCACAATTCTTCCAAGAATTTCATTTCCACCATTCTCGTACTGTTCCAAAAGTTCGTTGCATACCGTATTTCTAGTTTCTTTGTGAGCCACTGTCAACATCCTGATAACCCACCTGGCACAAAACTTTTTTAACGTCAACACTTTCAGTATTCTGCAAACACTTCCTTCCCCTATCCCAACGTAGCGTGACAATTCGTTCACTTTGATGCGTCTCTCAGCAGTCACCAATTCGTTAACTCTCTGCACAGTGTCTGGAGTGTGTGCAGTATGAGGCCTGCCGCTGCGAGGACAATCCTCAATATTGCTGTGCCCGCTTTCATCACGTAACCTGCTTGCCCACCGACTAACTGTACTGCGATCGACAGCAGCGTCTCCATACATCTTTTTCAACCTCTTGTGGATGTTTCCCACTGTCCCGTTTTCACAGCACAGGAATTCTATGACAGCACGTTCCTTCTGACGAACGTCAAGTGTAGCAGCCATCTTGAAGACATGCTGTGACGGCGCCACTCATGGGGAACAGGTTGAACTAAGTTTGAAAACAAGCAGGAAGGATGTATCTACACACTGTAAACTTTCACACATACAGAATGAAAACTGTATTTTTACAAAAATATGTGCATTTCATTTGGAGTGACCCTCGTAGAAAGTTAGAAGTGGGACACACTTACATATAGACGGTGCGCTAAACAGAAGGGGCTGCTCACTAAATTCCGAAATCCGATCTTCACCGAGGATGTAGAACATATATTATAACCACCAAGTTTCAGAGAGCGCAATGATCACGATTCAAAGATAAGGGAAATAAGAGCTCGTACTGAGGCGATCCCTCGAGCGATCCGCGACTGGAACAGAGGGGTGAAAACATGACTTTGGCGCGAATTGTGCCCTCCGCCATACACCGCTTGGTGGCTAGCGGAGTATACAGGGTGAGTCACCTAACGCTACCGCTGGATATATTTCGTAAACCATATCAAATACTGACGAATCGATTCCACAGACCGAACGTGAGGAGAGGGGCTAGTGTAATTTGTTAATACAAACCATATAAAAATGTACGGAAGTATGTTTTTAACACAAACCTACGTTTTTTAAATGGAACCCCGTTAGTTTTGTTAGCACATCTGAACATATAAACAAATACGTAATCAGTACTGTTTGTTGCATTGTAAAATGTTAATTACGTCCGGAGATATTGTAACCTAAAGTTGACGCTTGAGTACCACTCCTCCGCTGTTCGATCGTGTGTATCGGAGAGCACCGAATTACGTAGGAATCCAAAGGGAACGGTGATGGACCTTAGGTACAGAAGAGACAGGAACAGCACATTACGTCCACATGCTAACACCTTTTCATTGGTCTTTTTCACTGACGCACATGTACATTACCATGAGGGGTGAGGTACACGTACACACGTGGTTTTCGTTTTCAATTACGGAGTGGAATAGTGTGTGTCCCGACATGTCAGGCCAATAGATGTTCAATGTAGTGGCCATCATTTGCTGCACACAATTGCAATCTCTGGCGTAATGAATGTCGTACACGACGCAGTACATCTGGTGTAATGTTGCCGCAGGCTGCCACAATACGTCGTTTCATATCCTCTGGGGTTGTAAGAACATCACGGTACACATTCTCCTTTAACGTACTCCACAGAAAGAAGTCCAGAGGTGTAAGGTCAGGAGAACGGGCTGGCCAATATATGCGTCCTCCACGTCCTATGAAACGCCCGTCGAACGTGTGCCTCACTCCTCATGGTAATGTACATGTGCGTCAGTGAAAAGGACCAGCAAAAAGGTGTTAGCATGTGGACGTAATGTGCTGTTCCAGTCTCTTTTGTACCTAAGGTCCATCACCGTTCCCTTTGGATCCCTACGTAATTCGGTGCTCTCCGATACACACGATCGAACAGCGGAGGAGTGGTACTCAAGCGTCAACTTTAGGTTACAATATCTCCAGATGTAATTAACGTTTTACAATGCAACAAACGGCACTGATTACGTATTTGTTTATATGTTCAGATGTGCTAACAAAACTAACGGGGTTCCATTTAAAAAAATGTAGGTTTGTGTTAAAAAACATACTTCCGTGCATTTTTTTATGGTTTGTATTAACCAATTACACTAGCCCCTCTCCTCACCTTCGGTCTGTGGAATCGATTCGTCAGTATTTGATGTGGATTACGAAATATATCCAGCGGTAATGTTAGGTGACTCACCCTGTATACGTAGATATGTAGATGTAGATAGTAGAAGTACTTTTGAGAATGCGGTATATTTATGCAAAACACTTATTGGTGTCGATGGTCCAGCAAATAAATAAAATATGAGTTAAATAACAGGGAAACAATAGATTACCACTGCACGTAATTAGTTATGAACGACAACATAGCTCGATAGATATTCACTTCGAAACGCACACTACATCTCCACTGTAGAAGCCACGGAAATCTCGCAAGTGCATAATTCGGCAATCCGAAGTATTTCCATCTGTCGTGAACATGCGCAAACCGCTCCACACTCTCCAAGTCTCTCCGCGACTGTCGCGTCCAACAATTTCCGTGTCCTGTGCGACTATCCAGCACTGCCACACTCCTTACCCGAACTCGCTTCCATCCAATCTCCCCATTCACGAGCGTTGTGACTGGCTAGACCGCTCGCGCCATTTCTTCATGCCAACGCACCCGCACAAACATAATGAAACACATTCGAAGTACTGGATTTACATTTACATAACTTGAAATTTTATAAATATTCTTACGGCTCTACCATAAACACGCTCTAATACACATTATTAGATACACAAACAAATTAAATAAACATATATCAAAGAAATAGAACAAAAGATAGGCCAGTAGCCTGTGCTTTCTAAAACACGGTAAATATTTGACCAATTTCTTCATGAATAGTATATATCGGATATAAACAAAGACATAGATAAATAAATATATTTATAAGCATGCTGCTACCGTTTTTTCGTGTAACTGTGGAGTACTTATGGCCTGATGCGATCGATAGTAATCGGCCACTTTGACCTCCAATAACTCATGCACTATTTAAGTTACATGCTTGTAATTCATAGCAGTTTAGGTCTACACTAACAGCTTTCTAGAGACACAGCGACCGACAAAATCGGATGAGGCGTTTATATTTTGGAAATCCGTTGCTGGGTGTTACTTGTATAATTAACCTTCAGATACGAAACTTTAAACTAATAAAGGTATTGAAAATCTGATTACAGAATCAGAATCTTCGTGCAAATAATAGTAATGTGCATGTTTGTTTTTGAGGTATCATGATTAAAAAAAATGGTTCAAATGGCTCTGAGCACTATGGGACTTAATATCTGTGGTCACCAGTCCCCTAGAACTCAGAACTACTTAAACCTAACTAACCTAAGGACATCACACACATCCATGCCCGAGCCAGGATTCGAACCTGCGACCGTACCGTTCACGCGGTTTCAGACTGAAGCGCCTAGAACCGCACGGCCGCACCGGCCGGCTATCATGATTCATCTGGCTACTATTAATTTCTATACGAACTATGAAATGTCTGCTATTATGCTTTCACAAAGTCCGCCATCTTTGGCACTCTCGGCATAGACATCTCCTTCACCGACACAAAGCACCGTCCTCGTCACAGCGAATCCCCAGCCACACGGCTGGACCATGCGCTGGGGCTACCCCTCTCGTCCGGCTAACGTTCGCCACCACGTATTTGCTGCCGATCCCCGGCAGGCCGAGCGCCCCGTGAGACAACGCCAACTTAGAATATTTTCAGGACACCACAATTCGTCCATTACCTCACAAAAAAATGGTTCAAATGGTTCTGAACACTATGGAACTTAACTTCTGAGGTCACAGTCCCCTAGAACTTAGAACTACTTAATCCTAACTAACCTAAGGACATCACACACATCCATGCCCGAGCCAGGATTCGAACCTGCGACCGTAGCGGTCGCGCGGTTCCAGAGTGTAGCGACTAGAACCGCTCGGCTACTCTGGCCGGTATTACCTCACACGGTGTCAACAACGGCAGGAGCCTGCGCTTACAACTTAGAAATATATTTCCCCCAAAAAACTCGTCCGGCGTTTAGTCCTGGCCAGTCTCTAATGCTGTGACGTAGTTCAAGAAGGTACAAATAATGAAAAGTCAAGACGACTTGAACTGGCCATGAATGCTTCTTTAAAATGTGTTTGCTTGAAAGAAGTATTTCTTCTTGCGGTCATTATTTTTTTAAATTGCTGGAGAGAGTTAGCGATCAAAATAGAACAACAGAAATTAATTATAAAACATTATAGATCGCAAAGGCACGTTAATTACAAGGTGACCGATTTCGATCATCAGATGATCATCGTCAGACCTTCTAATCTGTAATATGATACAGTGCATAAATTAGAAGGATACATAGCACTTTTAATTTGCTATAAAATTACAAAAAAAACAGATATAGGCATAATGGTGGACAATGGCTGTACACGGAGCAGGAACTGCTAAACGATGATAGTCAACTGCTGAAGAGTTCTTATGCACTGCAGGCTCCACCTACAGCTGATAACATCAGTGTCACTCAACCAGGTATAGGTCAAAATAATTACGTATAAAAAGATATTTTCATTAGTAAATCAAACGTCAGAATTACGTAGAGTCATTTTATAACATAGAAGACACAGTTTCTTAATGCAGCCATTGTCAAATATGTGGTGTCACCGCCAGACACCACACTTGCTAGGTGGTAGCTTAAATCGGCCGCGGTCCATTAGTACATGTCGGACCCGCGTGTCGCCGCCATCAGTACTTGCAGACCTAGCGCCACCACATGGCAGGTCTAGAAAGACGGACTAGCACTCGCCCCAGTTGTACGGACGACATTGCTAGCGACTAGACGTACGAAGCCTTCCTCTCATTTGCCGAGAGACAGTTAGAATAGCCTTCAGCTAAGTCCATAGCTACGACCTAGCAAGGCGCAGTTAACCATATCTGGAGAGAGTCTTACTTGTATTCACCATAGAGATGTACCACACAAGAGAATAAAGTTAAGTATATGAGACGCTCCGTTCTTTTCTTATTAGCATTCATTAAGTATCCTGTTCCAGAACTCACGCCAGCCGGCGTGTGTGTACGCGTGCCTATCGGTAACCTCACCCTGTGTCTAGACTGTCTTGTATAGACACAACAAAACATGGCGACGAGTTAAAAAAGGGTTTTGTTCTTTCTAATTGCTTACATTTACTTGTGTCATGGCTTCGCCACAATCTCCAGATGTACTGTCCGAATTTTATCGCTTGCAGAATCAGCAGACGCAGGCGTTATTGGATGCCCTTGGACAGCTCGTCCAGGGTCAACGTGCCTTTCAAACCGATGCGGCAGCCGCCGCTTCATCGCTCCCGCAGCCACAACACGCAGTTGCACCCACTTTTCGTCAATTTCGTCCCGACGACGAAACGTGGACGGAGTGGTCACGCCAGTTTGGATTCCATCTCGCCGCCTACAGAATTCAAGGTAACGAGCGGCAGCCTCACTTATTGTCTTGTGTCGGCGTGCAAACGTACCGTGTGATAGTGAAATTGTTTCCCCGACGCGACGTAGCTACTCTGTCCTACGAAGAAATTGTGTCGGCTTTAGATGCCTATTTCAAAGAAACAGTTAATGTGGTTGCAAAACGGTATACGTTCTTTCGTACGAAACGTACGGCCGGTCAAACTAATAGGGAGTGGGTTGCAACTTTGCAAGGCCTTACTAGGGATTGTGAATTTCAGTGTGACTGTGGCCTTCCTTATTCAGATACAATGGTGCGTGATGCAATAGCACAGAACGTTTCTGATGTTCGCATAAGGGAACAGATTTTGAAACTAGTTAATCCCTCCCTTCAACAAGTGATAGACATATTGGATAGGCAAGACACACTTGACTGTGCTCAGGAATCTTTTGAAGCTTCGCCAGCAGTGTGTAGCATTAACCGGCCCGCTGGACGCGCTGCGCGGCCCGGTAACCGGCCCTCGCGCACTTCGACGCAGCTGACGCCGCGCTCTAAACCAGGTGTGCCTCGCCAGCCCGCAAATGCAGTGAAATCATGCCCGCGGTGTGCTACTAGACATTCGCGTGAAAATTGCCCGTCACGCCAAGCTATTTGCTTTTACTGTCACAAGAAAGGACATGTTCAAAGTGTTTGCCAGAAAAAGCTCAGATCAGACAATCACAACCGTTCCAGGCCCTTTGCTTCGCGCCGGAATCGAACCACGGACACTCAGGCTCGGGAACCTTCGCCCATGGACATTCACGTAGTTAATGCCACTCCGCCCAGTGTTACTCTTTCTAACAGTGACTGTGTTCGTCCCACAAAAAGTGTGCGTCGACGTCGACGGCAATCCCGTCACGTCGCAAGTGATTCTGTACCAGTGTCTGTTCACGTTGCACACAACAGTCGCTCTTGTCGTCAGCAGGACAATAAACTTTTTGTAGATTTGGACTTTGCCGGACAAGTGATACCGTTCCAGCTCGATACCGGAGCTGCAGTTTCATTGCTCAATCACGCCACGTACAAACAACTGGGCGCACCGCCGTTGCGTGCCGCAAAAGTTCAGCTCACTAGTTATTCAGGACAGCATATCCCTGTGTTAGGACAGTGCAGTCTTCTTGCAACATACAAGGGACAAACAAAACTTGTGTCGTTTTACGTTCTTCGTTCTTCTGCTGCAGTGAACTTGTTTGGTTTAGATTTATTTCAATTGTTTAACTTGTCTATTGTGAATCAGGTTCTCTCAGTGAACCAGACTGTGCCTTCAGCCAGTGTTTCTAGTCTATGTGAGGAATTTGCAGACATTTTTGCACCGGGCCTTGGTTGCGCTAAGAACTATGAAGCACATTTGGAACTAAAAGTCAACGCGCAACCGAAATTTTTCAGAGCGCGCAATGTTCCCCACGCATTGCGTGATGAGGTCGCAAGAACATTAAAAGATTTAGAATCGCAAGGTGTCATTGAACGTGTGCAGGCTTCTCTCTGGGCCTCACCCTTAGTGATTTTGCAAAAACCTTCCGGCAAATTGAGACTTTGCGTGGACTTCAAAGCAACAGTGAATCCACAACTAGTGACTGCTACTTTTCCTTTGCCCCGCCCGGAAGATCTTTTTGACAAACTGTGCCCGGGAAAATATTTTTCAAAGTTGGACCTCGCAGATGCGTACTTGCAAATACCGGTGGACGAAGAATCCCAGCGCGTATAGGTGGTTAACACGCATCTTGGACTATACAGATTCAAAAGACTGCCATTCGGGTGTGCATCCGCCCCTGCATTGTTTCAGCAATATTTACAAACTATTTGTGCGTCGGTCCCTACTGCAGCTAACTATCTGGACGATATAGTGATCTCAGGAAAGACAGAAGCAGAACATTTACAAAATCTCAGAACACTATTTCAGGTCTTGCGACAGAATGGTCTTCGCTTGCGGAAGGACAAATGTGTGTTTTTTGCTCGTGACTTGCCGTATCTGGGACATGTTATAAATGCCCAAGGCATCCATCCGAGTCCAGAGCACCTCAGTGCCATACAGGACTTGCCTGCACCACAAACTTTGAAGCAGCTACAGAGTGTGTTGGGAAAAATAAATTACTATCATAAATTTCTTCCTCATGCCTCTTCCATTTCAGCTCCGCTTCATCGCTTACGCCGTAAAGGTGTTCCGTTCGTCTGGTCGACGGAATGCGAACGCGCCTTTCGCCAATTGAAATCGGCGTTGCTTTCTAATACTTGCCTTACGCCATTCGATCCCCAGAAACCCCTTTTGTTGATGGTAGATGCCTCGGATTTCGGGATCGGTGCTGTGCTTGCGCACAAAGATGGTTCGCATGATCGCCCTATTGCCTTTGTGTCCAAATTGCTCTCGTCAGCGCAAAGAAATTATTCCCAGATAGAGAAAGAAGCTTTGGCTCTCGTGTTTGGTGTTACAAAGTTTCACGATTTCTTGTATGGTCGTTACTTTACCATCATCACAGACCACAAACCTTTGACATCGCTTTTTCATCCGACCAAGCCTGTACCTCCACGTACAGCGCAGAAATTCATTCGCTGGTCTATATTCCTCTCGCAGTACCGCTACGATATCTTGTATCGGTCCACTGCTAAGCACGGAAACGCAGATGCGTTGTCCCGTTTGCCTGTTGCTGAGGATAAAGCATTCGATTCTTCCGAACTTGCTTGCATGTTCATTGATGCGGAAACCGATGACGTGGTCGAATCGTTTCCGATTGATTTTCGTCGTGTAGCTACAGCCACAGCTGCAGACCCTGTCCTTGCTACCGTTTTGCGTTTTGTTACTACGCAATGGCCCTTGTCGAAGTCACGGATCGAGGATCCGATGGTTCGCCGATTTTTTGCTCACAAGGAGAGACTTTTTGTACGACGTGGTGTTTTGTTGTTGCGTTCTGATAATGATCAGTCTAGGGTCGTGGTCCCACGTTCGTTACAGTCATCTGTCTTAAAGCTTCTCCACCAAGGCCATTGGGGTATAGTGAGAACGAAACAACTTGCTCGTCAGCACTGTACTTGGTTCGGAATCGATGCTGCGATTACGAATATGTGCTCTTCTTGCATGGCGTGTGCCGAACAACAATCCGCACCGCCGCGGAAATTCTTTGCTTGGCCGAAAGCCGCTTCCCCTTGGCAACGCTTACACATAGATTTTGCTGGTCCATTCTGGAATGCTCGATGGTTGGTTGTTGTCGATTCCTTCAGTAATTTTCCTTTTGTTGTCCGGATGTCTTCCACGACGTCCTCTGCCACCATCCAAGCGTTGTCTGCTATCTTTTGCATTGAAGGTCTTCCGCAGACTATTGTTTCTGACAATGGTCCACAATTCATGTCCGCAGAATTTCAGTCATTCTGCAAGGCCAATGGTATTCAACATCTGACATCCGCGCCGTTTTCGCCTCAGTCAAACGGTGCCGCTGAACGTTTGGTCCGGACTTTCAAGTAACAGATGTTGAAGTTGAAAGAGTCGCATTCTCGGGAGGACGCGTTGTTGCTCTTTTTGTCTTCGTATCGCTCTCAGCCCCGCGATGGTCGCTCGCCGGCTGAGTTGCTTCACGGTCGTCCTCATCGAACCTTGATGTCTTTGCTGCATCCGCCGCATCAGGTTCCTGTGCAGCGGCAGACTCCTGCTTTTGCTCCGGGCGACGTTGTATTCTATCGCAACTATCGCGGTTCACGGCGTTGGCTCGCAGGGCGCATTCTTCGCTGCCTCGGCCGCGCGATGTATTTGGTTTTGGGGGCCTCTGGTGAGGTGCGTCGGCATCTCAATCAGCTGCGCCTCTGTCGTCGCCTGGGTTCTGCCGCTCCCCGTCTGCTTTCAGCGACGGAGCCGTCCGGTCAGCGCCCTGGGGACCCATCTACTGGCTCGCCTCATCCCCAGGTGTTACCGATGATGCCTTCCATTCTGCCCCATGGCGTCGCGCCGCCGCAGCCGCCGCAGCAGCCGCCGACGGCGCAGCCCGCAGAGGACGCTTCGCTGCAGCCGCCAACCGCCTCCCTGGGTCACGCGCCGCCGATCGCTTCCCGTGACCAGCTGTCGTCCGCCCTGGACCTCTGGCCCGCTCCGGACCACATGGCGTCATCGCGTGTCGGATACCCCGACGCAATGGAGGTCGACCCTGTCTCATTACGGGCGCATACGCCGCATGTTGACGTGCACCCTGGAGTAGGTTTCCAGGCGTTTCCTAGCTCCCCTCGGACCGAATGGCCGGGTGCGGGTGGCACAGCCTCGCCTGTTGTTAGGCTCCCCACCTCATCGCATACGTCAACATGGGGCCCTCCCCACGGCGGGCGGAAGCCTTATAACACGACCGTTCGCCGATTTGCGGGGGAGGAATGTGGTGTCACCGCCAGACACCACACTTGCTAGGTGGTAGCTTAAATCGGCCGCGGTCCATTAGTACATGTCGGACCCGCGTGTCGCCGCCATCAGTACTTGCAGACCTAGCGCCACCACATGGCAGGTCTAGAAAGACGGACTAGCACTCGCCCCAGTTGTACGGACGACATTGCTAGCGACTAGACGTACGAAGCCTTCCTCTCATTTGCCGAGAGACAGTTAGAATAGCCTTCAGCTAAGTCCATAGCTACGACCTAGCAAGGCGCAGTTAACCATATCTGGAGAGAGTCTTACTTGTATTCACCATAGAGATGTACCACACAAGAGAATAAAGTTAAGTATATGAGACGCTCCGTTCTTTTCTTATTAGCATTCATTAAGTATCCTGTTCCAGAACTCACGCCAGCCGGCGTGTGTGTACGCGTGCCTATCGGTAACCTCACCCTGTGTCTTGACTGTCTTGTATAGACACAACAAAATAAATATGCTGAGAACTTTGAAAAGGAAACAAACCGACATAGCAATCGTTGTGTATAGGTCGCCTTGCTGAGAACGGTGTCCACCGTAGCCACAAAAAATTAACAACGTCGTAATTATTTTTTCAGCCTACCAGTACAGGACTTTTTAAATGCAATTAGTTTAGTTATATGTTCCCGTAAAGACTTGGTTTTTAGTGTCACAGACCGACAGTGATGTAAAAATAAAGGACTAAATACAGCTGAAGCGGTTTATTAATACCCAAGATGGTTTGTAATTAATTTCAAACTTCCTGTGCTCAGTTACGATGCATGTGACCTCTCGTGGTTTATCAGATACTGATTATTATTTTATAACAGCGAAACAGGGTCACTTACGTTCAGAACCTTGGCTGTACCCATGCACAACACTAACGCTTTACCCATCTCCTACACCTCTACTTCAGCCACGGAAATTCGAAACAAACTACCCTGTAATCCGTGATTTATTCAGAACCACTCTGCATTCAAGAGGAGACTGAAGCTTTACCTCCTATCGTTGGCGTAGCCTCCCTTTCGTCATGTACCACCTGCTTTCATTCTGTCCAAAAGTAAACCGGTATATCTGCCATATTGTCAACAATATGCGTGCCGTTCTCATCCCTATCTATTTATCTTTTCTTTACGCTATCTCACTTGCTAACCCTATAATTTATTGCTTTTCTCTAGACCAACATTGTCTCCAGGTTTGATTTCTCCTGGAATGCTGCCATACATTTGTGAGTTGTCATTACTCATATTCATTAAAAAAATAATGAGGAAATTAGTTAATACAGTGTCAATTTGCTTGATACTTCTGGAACACTATATAACCCTTACAAGACCTATTATTATTACTGTTATTATTATTTTCATGCACTTAAATGTGCTATGCATATGGTAATGATAACTGTATCTGTAATTAAATGTATTTTTCATATTCACTCTAGGACAAAAAGAAACAACGCACCACAAAGGAATTATCCGAATGGGACGGAAATCAGTACATATGGTGTACATATACAGACAAATAAATGATTACAATTTTAGAAAAACTGGATGATTTATTCAAGGAAAAGAGCTTCAAAAACTGAATAAGTCAATAGCGCATTGGTCAATTTTTGGTCGTTATACAAGCATATATTCTGCTTGACACTGGTTGACAGAGTTGTCCTAAGAGACATCGTGGCAAATTCTGTCCAATTGTCGCCTTAGATAATCAAAATCTCGTCTTTGTTGGAGGGCCCTGAAAGCAAATTTTCGCAAGCACGGAGACAAGCAGTAGAAACCCTCGCTGTGTGCAGGCGTGCATGATCTTGGTGAAATGTGAGCCCAAGATGGAGTGCCGTGAAGGGTAACAAAACGAGGCTTAGAAAATCGTGTACCAACCAATGCGCTGTAAGGATGACACGGGTGACAATCAAAGGGACCCTCATGAAATGAGATGGCTTCTCATACCATCATTCCTGATTGTCAGGTCGTACAGCGGGCGGCAGGTTGATATCCCACCGCTGACAAACGCATCTCCAGACGTCTTTACTGGTCATCGGGACTCATTTTCGAGCGGGACTCGTCACTGAAGACAATTCTACATTAGTAATTTGCAAGCCGAAGACATGTCTGGAGACGCGGTAGGATATCAGCCTGACTGGCGCTCGTCATATGACCCAACAACCAGCACTAATGGTATGGGGTGTCATTTCTTTTCATAGCGGGACCGGTCTGGATGTCATCCAAGGCACCCTTCCAGCACAGCGGTACGTCTACGATATTCTACGCCCCATTTTGTTGCCCTTCATGACAAGCCATCCTAGCTTACATTTCAGCAAGATAATTCAAGCCCACATTTGGTGATAGTTCGTACTGCATGTCTCCGTACTTACCAAACCCTACCTTGGCCACCAAGTTCACCGGATCTCTTCCTGATTGAAACCATCTGGAGTACTGTGGGCGAGGCTCTCCAACCAGCTCGGGATTTTCGACGATGGGCAAGCAGATGGAAGAATCAGAGAAGCGGAAAGATTGTACGGCATCAAATATCCGCGTCAAGAACACCCAGCTCACACCATGTTTCCTAGATTGTGCCTACGTTTAAGTGGAACAGCGCGACTGCTACCACAATACACCGACCGAGGGGAACAACAAACTACGTGGACACCCGACTTACGGGATGCAGTGCTTGCTCAAGTGGATGAGGCACTTACAATCAGCACTCGATTAGTTAAACTTGAAATGTATTGTCCACTGACTACTGGGTGTAGAGTATTACGGGAAATGCAGCTAGACAATTACAATCCAACTACAGTTATTGCCTTGATTCCTGCTGACTTCGGGCTTCGTGTAGTGTTCATCCAATGGTTCTTGCAGCGCCTTACAGTCAATCATCACTTCCCTGCGTATGTTCTTTTCACGTATGACACCTGTTTCACCACGTAGAATGCTAAACATTGCAATTATCGCTTTTGGACAGATGAGAATCCTCACGCTACAATTGTGAAGAGCCATGAAAACAGATTATCAGTCAAAGTACTAGGCCTGTTTCCTCGTCTTCCCCACTTAAATGCACCAGTATACTCAGCGTTTATCAGAAATTTACCACCAATATTCCTGGAGCATATCCCACTTGTTATTTGTAAAAAGATGTGATTCCAACATGACGCAAACCCATCTCACTTTGGACTGAAGATTCTTGAAGACCTTCAAAAGTGTATAGTCAGAGGAAGTCCTGTTTCCTGGCCAGCACGTTCACCTGATCTGACCTACTTAAACCTAACTAACCTAAGGACAGCACATACATCCATGCCTTAGGCAGGATTCGAACCTGCGACCGTAGCAGCAGCGCGGTTCCGGTCTGAAGCACCTAGAACTGCTCGGCCACAACGGCCGGATAGGGTGATTAGAAAGGGTATGACGGAACTTTGTGAGGCGACGGCATGCCTATATTGACGCTGAGGGACACCATTTTGAACAACTGTTGTAAATTGTAGTAATTTGTGACCATGTGAGGGCAAATGGAATTCATCATTATTGTACCATAGACGTAGGATTTCTGGGCTCTCTGACATCAAGTTACTCGCGCCGTTACTAGTCCACCGATAGGAGAAATCGTATGAGGAAACTGGGAGTATTCAGCAAGAATTCAGTTCACCCAGTACATTAAGGACAACATAAATGGCCATCGTTGTATTAGGGGCCTTAGAGTAGAAATTGGTCCCAATCCTCTACGCAGCTCCGTGTGCCATATTTCGGTAAAAAAATGCCATTACACATGAGGCGAGAAATGTGCAAGCCTTCTTGGAAGTGAAAAGGATACCTCAGTTTCCTAGCCCCGCGCGATCATCTGACACAAGCTGGTCATAGGTTGTGTTCCAAAAATGAACAGCATAGAGATAGAAGTGATGACACTTTCTGCAGGACCTGAGCATCATTTTGCAGGACGATTCTCAAGCTCGTACAGTGCAAGCTGTTACTGATTTGTTTGACTGATGGGGCTGCTAAGTGCTATACCACCTACTGCGCTCAATTGACTTAAGCCCTCGTGAGTTCAACTCGATTTCTAAACTGAAGGAAACACTTCACGGCATTCGCTTCAGGTCTGCTACAAATTCGTCGGGCAATAGACCGAGCTGCTCGAACTGTCAACCCAACTGGAACTGTAAGAGTTTGCTATGACTTCCATATCGCTGTCAACGGTTATACACAATGCTGGTGACTCCTTTGAAGGTCAGTAAAACTCTGAAACACGTATGTATTTTGTGCGAGCAGTAAATAAATAGTTGCCACTACTAAAGTTCTAACCCTCGTACGTACCGACCTGACCCTGATTCTCAAGAGCCGCGGTAAGTATCTACAGCTGGACGGTTTGTCTAATGTAGCGGTAATATACAAACTAATCTCCCTCGTAATTCAGCCTGTAATCACAATCCCCCCGTAGTTACTGAGATTAGCCTTCACATACAGCAATGAGAAAGGGACAGGGGACTTCAATTTGTCGTAGTTCAGCCAACCCGCACTAAATATTTACAGTTTATATACATAAATCTTCCCCGTGAATCAGTCTATCAGTGAAAACCATATCAAAGTCCCTACATTAGTTTCCGAGATCAACTTTCATATGCAGATAGAAAAATGCGGCAGGGGATTTCAATTTACATTATGTACAGATACAGATATGAAAGGTTTGTACATATGTGTAGAGAGTGGTGAAGCTTTACAAGTTGGAGTTGCGGCTACTGTTTACGGCCTGTTTCGACAGAGACCGCCCCTTTTGTAGCTGACCAGCTCCTAGCTCCTCTAATTGCCACGAAATGTCATCCCAAAAGCCAATCAAATATGGAACTGATACACACTCATCACCACTGTCACTATAAATCATATACAGGGCGTCCCGAATTAAAGTTACAGTTTCAAAACAATGTAGAAAGAGAGCCATTTCTCAGAATGACGTCAACTTTGAACAGTGTGTTAATTGACGCAAGAGGAAACGTCGTGGAACCCCGCCTCCCCTCCCCACATCCCCTCAAAAAAAGAAAAAGTGACAAAAATTTTACGAATAGATGGCGCTGTAAGACTCATAACGTAATAACGTAAATGGGGTCGGCTACAAATGACAATACGACAGCTACCGTTTGATTTATATTTGAGCTCAAACGGGTACATCAGTGCGATAGCACTCTATCACTATGTAGCTAATTCGAATCCCAGTCCTGAAAGAAACATTTATACAGTACATAGTACACAGCAACTATCGGGATTAGGTGCGGTGGCGTAGCGATTCTGTGACAGGACTAAATTCTCAAACGACTCCGTAAGTCTCATGTAGGGGAGATACGTCGCACTGAGGACGGTGATTTGTGCTTCAGGTGAGCGTGCTATTCGAACTGAGCAGACAGTGTACTACCACCAGATTCCAGCCTTAACGTTAACAACACAAACAAAATACTGTATTCGTTTCCTACAGAAATGCCAAGTACCACGCTGTTGCGGGCACTTCTTAATTCCTGGACATCGCTCTAAGGAAAGAAGTAGAACTCTTCGTATTCTAGAGTCGTAGATTTAGTTCTTAGCAACCATAGGGAGTAGGTGTGGTGGCGTACCGGTTCTGTGTCAGATACATGTACTAAATTCTCAAACAATTACGTAAAGTTTCATGTAGTGGAGGCATATTACAAATTTTGAAAAAAATGAGCTGAAGCGCTTGAATTTAACTTTGTTTTGATGTACCAATACAGCGACCCGTGTTTGTTTTGTCAGCGCAGTCTAGTGCTCGTTTAGAAAGACGCTCGCGTGTTGACAGGGACTGCACAAAAATATGTAAACATCCGAGGCAGCATGCCTGAACATACAGAGTGACAATTATTGAAAAAGAAACGTAAATTAGTTACAAACTACGGCGTGCGCACACTTTATTCAACACGTCAACGTCAGTAAACATATTCGGATTTAGGTTATAACATGTTCCATATGCCTGCCATCATCGGCGATGATGCGGAGCAGACGAATAGCGAAATTCTGCATGCCCCGCTGAAGTGTCGGAATAACGATACTGTCGATGACTTCCAGAATGACTGTTTTCAGCTCAGAAATGGTTTTGGGCTTATTGCTGTTCATCTTGTCTTTAATATAGCCCCACAAAAAGAAGTCGCATCTGTTCATATCCCGAGAATATGGCGGCCATCAAGGCCCTTGCCAGTGGCCTCTGCCTACTCCAGAGCCAGAATGCGGTCCCCAAAGTGCTTCTCCAGGACATCAAGCACTCTCCTGCTTCGTGGGCTTTGAGCTCCGTCTTGTATAAACCACATCTTGTCAAAATCAGAGACACTTTGGATAATTATGATGAAATCATCTTCCAAAACCTTCACGTACCGATAGGCAGTTACCGTGCCATCAAGGAATGTCGCACCGATTATTCCGTGACTGGACATTTACAGCACACAGTCACCCGTTGAGGGTGAAGAGGCTTCTCGATCGCGAAATGCGGATTCTGTCTCCATAATGCGCCAATTTTGCTTACTGACGAACCTATCCAAATAAAAGTGGTCTCCGTCTCTAAACCAGGCATGCACGCGCATACTAACTCCCATCATGCCCCGCGGCCAACCATGCAGTTTGAACGTCCTAATGCAAAGCGTTCACAAGCTATGATGATTTTATTTCATATACTTCAATAATTGTCACCCTGGAAATTCATAGTCAAGTCAGGCCTGCACATTACGCCATTCCCTTTGAACATGGATGGTACCTGTTCAGTGACCTCAATACGTTGCATGGGTCAGTGTCGTCGGAACAGTGTTCTGTGTAATTGTAAGTAGATTATGTCGGAGCTAAGTAAATAATGAACGTAAGAATAACGTCCTACGTGTTAGGGCGTGGAATGTCAGAAAACTTGAACATGCTATAGAAACTAGAAATCTGAAAAGGGAAATGCAAAGGCTAAATCTAGATATAGTAGGGGTCAGTGAACTGAAATGGAAAGAAGACAAGGATTTCTGATCAGATGAGTGTAGGGTAATATCAACAGTAGCAGAAAATGGTATAACGCAAGTAGGTTTCGTTATTAACAGGAAGGTAGGGCAGAGAGTGTGTTACTATGAACAGTTCAGTGATAGGGTTGTTCTTATCAGAAACGACAGAAAACCAACACCGACAACGATAGTTCAAGTATACATGCCGACATCGCAAGCTGAAGATAGAGGTATGAAGTATATGAGGATATTGAAAGGGTACTGAAGTATGTAAAGGGAGATGAAAATCTAATAGTCATGGGGGACTGGAATGCAGTAGTAGGGGAAGGAGTAGAAGAAAAGGTTAAGAATATGGGCTTGGGACAATTAATGAGAGAGGAGAAAGACTAATTGAGTTCTGTAGTAAATTTCAGCTAGTAATAGCCAGTACCATGTTCAAGAATCACAAGCGGAGGAGGTATGGTTGGAAAACGCCGGGTGATAAGGGAAGATTTCAGTTCGATTACATCATTGTCAGAGAGAGATTCCGAAATCAGATGCTAGATTGTAAGGCGTACCAATGAGCAGATATAGACTCAGATCACAATGTAGTAGTGATGAAGAGTAGGCTGACGGAAGAAACAATACGCAAAGAAGTGGGATACGGGAGTACTCAGTAATGTCGAGATGCGCTTGAAATTATCTAAGTGCATAGATACAACCGCAAGGAATAGCTTAGTAGTCAGTACAGTAGAAGAGGAATAGACATCTCTAAAATAGAAATAAAATGAAATAAATACGAAGTGCAGGAAATCTAAGACGAAATGGCTACATGAAAAATGTGAAGATTGTCGGAAGGATAGCCTCAGCATACAGGAAAGTCTGCCGTCGGCGACATTTAAAACAAGGGTGGTAAGATTAACTGCGCAACGGGATTTCCACTGTTACATGCAGAGGACAGAGCAGGCAGGTGGAAAGAATACACTGAAAGCCTCTATGAGTAGGGAACATTTGTCTGAAGAGATAGGGGGTCCAGTATTAGGATCAGAATTTAAAAGAGCTTTCGAGGACTTAACATCAAATAAGGCAGAAGGGATAGATAAAATGCCATCAGAATTTTTAAAATCATTGAGGAAAGTGGCAACAAAACGGCTATTGACGTTGGTGTGTAGAATGTATGAGTCTGGCGACATACCATCTGACTTTCGGAAAACTATCATCCGCACAATTCCGATGACTGCGAGAGCTGACAAGTGCGAGAATTATCGCTTATCAGCTTAACAGCTTGTTTCTGACAAGAATAATATCCAGAAGAATGAAAAAGAAAATTGAGGCTGTGCTTCACTCATCCTCATAAATTAAGGATAATTGCAGAATTTGGTGCCACACAACGTGGTAGTACACAAAACTGGCGCTAATAGCATAGGCACATAGGGAACACACACGACGCAGATCTGTAAGTCCACGGTAATGGTGAGAAGTTGAGAAAACCGTCCTGAAACACATGTACTACAAAACGCCACTATTTTCTGCGCATGTACCCCGACATCAGTATAGAATGTGATCACCATGCACACGTACACAGGCCGCACAACGGGTTGGCATACTCTGGATTAGGTGGTCGAGCAGCTGCTGGGGTATAGACTCCCATTCTTGCACCAGTGGCTGTCGGAGCTCCTGAAGTGTCATAGGAGTTTGAAGACGTGCAGCGATACGTCGACCGAAAGCATCTCAGACGTTCTCGATGGGGTTTAGCCCTGGAGAACAGGCAGGCCACTCCATTCGACTGATATCTTTTGTTTCAAGGCGCTCCTCTACGATGGCAGCTTGGTGGGGCCGTGCGTTATCATCCATTAGGAGGAAGGTGGGACCCACTGCAAACCTGAAAAGGCGGACATACTGGTGCAAAATGACGTCCCGATACACCTGACCTGTTACAGCTCTTCTGTCAAAGACATGCAGGGGTATGCGTGCACCAATCATAATCCCACCTCACACCATCAAACCACGAGCTCCATACAGGTCCCTTTCAAGGACATTAAGCGGTTGGTATCTGGTTCCTGGTTCACCCAGATGAAACCCCGGTGAGAATCACTGTTCAGACTATACCTGGACTCGTCCGTGAACTTAATCTGCGACCACTGTTCCAATGACCATGTACTGTGTTCTTGACACCAGACTTTACGGGCTCTCCTGTGACCAGGGGTCAGTGGAATGCACCTTGTAGGTCTCCGGGCGAACACATCATGTCTGTTCAGTCGTCTGTAGACTGTGTGTCTGGAGAAAACTGTTCCAGTGGCTGCGGTAAGGTTCCGAGCAAGGATACCTGCAGTACTCCATGGCCGTCTGCGATCACTTATGGTGAGATATCGGTCTTCTTGTGGTGTTGTACGCTGTGGACGTCCCGTACTCTAGCGCCTTGACACGTTTCCTGTCTGCTGGAATCGTTGCCATAATCTTGAGATCACACTTTGTGACACACGGAGGGCCCGTGCTACGACCTGATGTGTTTGACCAGCCTCCAGTCGCCCTAGAATTCTACCCCTCATAACGTCATCAATATGTGTTCTTCGAACCATTTTCAACACACAGTCACCATTAGCAGGTCTGAAAACTTCTGCACATTTACTCGCTGCACCATTCTCTGACATGCACCAACATACCTCTGCGTATGTGGACTGCTGCCAGCATCACCGTGAGACGACTGTAGGTCAAATGCACCGCATGGTCATAACCCGCTGTGATTCAAACCCGCAAACCGCCCACCAGAGCGTTGTTTCACCATGTATCAGCATTATCCTTAATTTATGAGCATGAGTATAAATGACGATGAATTTGGCTATAGAAAAGGTAAAGGCACGAGAAGGAGAATTCTGACATTGCGGTTGAAAACGGATGCAAGGCTAATGAAAAAACCAAGACACGTCCTCACGATTTGTCGACCTGGAAAAAGCGTTCGACAATGTAAAATGGTGCAAGATCTTCTAAATTCTAAGTAAAATAGGGGTAAGCTATAGGGAGAGACGGGTAATATATAAGATGTACAAGAGCCAAGAGGAAATAATAAGACTGAACGACAAAGAACGAAGTTCTCCGATTGAAAAGGGTGTATGCATCCCTGTCTTTCACCCTTTCGCCCATTGTTCAATCTGTACATCGAAGAAGTAATGATGGAAATAAAAGAAAGGTTGAGGAGTGGAATTAAAATTCAAGAAGAAAGGATATCAGTGATACGATTCGCTGACGACATTGCTAACCTGAGTGAAAGTGAAGAAGAATTACATGATCTGATGAATGGTATGGACAATGTAATGAATACAGAATATGGATTCAGAGTAAATCGAAGAAAGACGAAGGTAATGAGAAGTAGGAAAAACGAGTACAACGAGAAACTTAACATGACGATTGATGGTCATAAGGTAGGTGAAGTTAAGGAATTCTTCTACCTAGGCAGTAAAATAACTAATGACGGACGAAGTAAGGAAGACATCAAAAGCAGAGTAGCGATGGCAAAAAGAGCATTCCTGGCCAAGAGAAGTCTACTAGCATCAAACATAGGTCTTCATTTGAGGAAGAAATTTCTGAGAATGTACGTCTGGAGTACACCATTGTATGGTAGTGAAATGTGGACTGTGGGTAAACCAGAACAGAAGAGAACTGCAGCATTTGAGTTGTGGTGCTACAGAATAATTTTGAAAATTAGGTGGATTTATAAGGTAAGGAATGAGGAGGTTCTGTGCTGAATCGGACAGGAAAGGAATATGTGGAAAACACTGATAAGGAGAAGGTACGGGATATTAGGACATCTGTTAAGACATGAGGGAATGACTTCCATAGTACTAGAGGGAACTGTAGAGGGAAAAACTGTAGAGTAAGACAGTGATTGGAATACATCCAGCAAATAACTGAGGACATAGGTTGCAAGTGCTACTCCGAGTTTAAGAGGTTGCCACAGGAGAGGAACTCGTGGCGGGCCGCATCAAACCAGGCAGAAGACTGATGACCGAAAAAAAAGTAAATTCAAAAGTGCAAATTGCCGTAACCAAGGCAGCTGAAATGGCACTGTATCGAAGATTTACACCGCATTCCGGGTAAACGGTAAAACATAATCCGCTAAATCACAACGCAGACGAAAGCGTGTATGTTGGTCGATCATGACAGACGTTCATTGAAGGGGATTGTGTCGAAAATTAAGAGGACAGCTGCATAAGTCACTGCAGAGCTGAATGTCGCACCTGAAAACCCTGTCAGCACCAAAACAACACGAAGGGAATCGATAACCATGGACGTGTAGGGCAAACTGGTTCCAAAATCACTCATCAGTCACGCAAATAAGAGGAAAACGAGGGGCCAAAGCCCTAAAACCTTGACTATGGAGCACTGGAAGGAAGGAATTTGGTTGGATGATTCTTATTGCCCACTGTTTCCAAGAGTGAAACATGATGGGGTTTCGGTGACGGTTTGGGAAGCCATAACGTGGTATTCCATTGGCTCCTTTACAAAGTCGCATTTCTGCCAAGGATTATGTTACTATTTTGGCTGATAAGGTCCATTCTATTGTACAATGTTTGTTCCCCAATCGTGAAGTCCACACAGCTGGCATCGACCAGGACTGGTTTTGTGGCCACCACGGATGAGTTTTCGCATCTCCACTGGGCATCACAATCACCAGATCTCAGTATTATTGAGCCTCTATAGGCTAGTTCGGAGAAATGAGTGCGTGATTGCTATCTATCCCCACATCGTTATCTGAACTTTCCACTATTTTGCAGTTCAAATGGTATAAGATTCCTTTGAAAAAAAAATCCCTTTGAAAACAATACAGGACCAGTATTTATTCATTCTGAGTTGATGGCAAGGTGTTCTGAATGCGAACGGTATGGTTTTCTTATACTTAGCCACGGTAATGTGTTTTCTTAGATGTTTCCATATTTTGGCCCATCCTCTGCATATGCTTACTTTTCTTACGTGAACTGGAGCCTATTCCAATGAAAAGATTAAAAATAGAATCTGTTGAAATGTGTCTTAACAATGCTTTATTCAAAAACGTTTTTTTTTTGTTTTCTTCTTTTAAGAAATGTAACTGCCTACAGTGTTTTCAACTGTTATTACTAGTGTTAATATGTTAATATGGTGAACCTGTCGAGGTCCACTTTGCACCTGTGTTAGATCTTCCACATATATGCTACAGATATTCAAATCAGGACTTAGACCAAGTGCTCGTACCCCTGCTAGCACGCACTTCCGCTGCTGTAATCTCGAAGTGCCGCAATAGTGGAACAATTCCTTACGGGCAAAGGACAGGGCACGGGCTTCGCGTTCAGCTCACGTTTTGAAACATGGCTCTTAATACTTCCCGAAGCTGGCGAGCTGCATAACTCGGGATAAGGGCGGCCGCCGTGCGGGGCACACGGCTACAATAGCGCGCGCTGGCAATTCTAGCGGAAGGGAGCGCGGTGGGATTTGCGCCGCTGCGTAATAAAGCGGCTACGCGCTATATGTACTGGAAACGTGCCGGCGGCGATGTTTAAACTGCCTGGTCGGACTAGCCGGGGGGAGACCACTCTATAACGGCTGCCTCAGGAGACGTGGATGTGCGTCTTCTACTTTGGCACTATCCAGGAGGAACTTCCAGAAATCAGATAGCAAATTGGTATTGTTATACATCGGGTAAGCATATTACATAAAGAAATTGGCAGGCTACTCTTGTAGGCGACGTATCCAAATCTGAAGATGGAATCGAATGCAACCAAACACAAGAAATATACTGTCCAGTTACATTATTGTGACCAGCTGTCAAAAGCCGCTGCGAGACGTCCAGGGAGAGAGAGAGTCAGTGGAGTTGTGGAAGGTACCGACAGGGACGTGGAGTCATGGCGACTGCAATGCTTCGCCAGCTGAGCTAGATTTTTCGCTTGAGGAACCAAGGCGCGAAAGGCCCTATCGACGTGGTCCGACGGATTCTCGTGTGGGCTTAAATCCAAGGGGTTCGGTGACCAGGGGAGTACAGTCAATTCATCCTGTGCTCTTAGAACCACGCTTTACACTGCGAGCTGTGTGACTCGCCGCACTTTCCCGTTGCGAGATACCATTGCGACGAGGAAAAGCAAACTGTATGTAAGGATGTATGTGGTCCCCAAGGATAAATCTAAATGTACGTGATTACTCTGCTATTCATAATAAAGTGCCTGGGAGAGGATTCAATGAACCACCTTCAAGCTGTCTCTCTACCGTTCCACTCTCCAACGGCACGCGGGAAAAACGGGCACTTAAATTTTTCTGTGTGATACCTGATTTATTTTATCGTGATGATCATTTCTCCCTATGTACGTGAGTGCTAACAGAATGTTTTCACAATCGGAGGAGAAAACTGGTGATAGAAATTTCATGATTAGATTCCGTCGCAATGAAAAACGCCACTCCAATTCATGTATCATGTATGTGACACTATCTCCTCTATTTCGCGATAATACAAAACGAGCTACCCTTCTTTGTACGTTTTCGATGTTATCTGTCAGTCCCACCTTACACGGATCCCACACCACACAGCAGTACTCCAGAATAGGGCGGAGAAGTGTTGTGTAAGCAGTCTCTTTAGTAGACCTATTTCACCGTTTAAGTGTTCTGCCAATAACTCACAGTCTTTGGTTTGCTCTACCCACAATATTATCTATGTGATCGTTCCAATTTAGGTTATTTGTAATTGTAATCCCTAAGTATTTAGCTGAATTTACAGCCTTCAGATTTGTGTGATTTATCGCGTAATCGAAATTTAGCTGATTTATTTTACTAATCATGTGAATACCTTCACAGTTTTCTTTATTCAGGGTCAACTGCCACTTTTCGCACCATACAGATATCTTATCTAAATCATTTTGCAAGTCGTTTTGATCATCTGATGACTTTACAACACGGTAAATGACAGCATCTTCTGCAAACAATCTGAGACGGCCACTGAGATTGTCTCCTATGTCGTTAATATAGATCAGGAACAATAGAGGGCCTATAACACTTCCTTGGGGAACGCCGGATATTACTTCTGATTCACTCGATGACTTTCCGTCTATTATTACTAACTGTGACCTTTCTGACAGGAAACCACGCATCCAGTCGCACAACTGAGGCGATACTCCCTAGGCACGCAGTTTCGTTAGAAGACGCTCGTTAGGAATTGTGTACAAAGCTTGCTGGAAATCTAATGCACATTTGTATTGACAAACACCTTCGAGAATCACGAGATCACCCAGAGAATGCCACGAATATATTCCACAGACCACAAAGCTCCCTTCTCCGTTCTGTACCCTTTTCTTTCAGACGTTTCATGCCGCACAGGGCAACGGCCATCCGTTACACGGAGCATAAAACGCAATTCACATCTGAAAAGACCACCTATCGCTACTCAGTGAACGTCCTGTTGTGGCACTGGCGCGAAAATTTCAGCCTTCGTCCCCGGTAACAGCAGTCAGCATGGTTGCATGAACCAGGCGCCCGCACTGCGGCGGTTCATACGCAAAATGGCTCAAATGGCTCTGAGCACTATGGGACTTAACATCTATGGTCATCAGTCCCCTAGAACTTAGAACTACTTAAACCTAAGTAACCTAAGGACATCACACAACACCCAGTCATCACGAGGCAGAGAAAATCCCTGACCCCGCCGGGAATCGAACCCGGGAACCCGGGCGTGGGAAGCTAGAACGCTACCGCACGACCACGAGCTGCGGACATTCATACGCAGCAACGTTCGCTGAACAGTCGTTGAAGAGACACTGTTGGTACCCCTTGGTTCATATGGGTGGTTAGTTTTTCAATAGTTGCCACGTCTATTCACCTGTGTACTTCTCTGCAGCTGTTGTTCACAGTTATGATCAATAAGTCATCGTGCACCACAGTTGCTTCTGCGCCAGTATTGTATACCACCATTTTGAAATTTACGGTATACTTTCATCACGGCGGCAAGCTGTTTACACAGCCGTTTGGGAAACACTTCCAACCTTGGGCCGAGAGCCAATGACCATGCACTTTTTGATGTCAGGCAAATCGCACCGATTCCGCATTGCGGCAACGACTGCACTGCTTTCCGTGTCCTCCGACATGCTTTATCTACCGTCCATAGCTAACGCCATCTGTGAGTGGTTATTGCAAATTGACGAACATAGGTGGAGGTCACGTTGAAGTGACTGGAGCATGTATATGCAAGCACGGCTTTCCGGATTGCAAGGAGCGCCTGGTCCCCGGCAAGAATCCGGCCGGCAGACTTGTGTCGAGGTTTGGTGAGCCGGCCAGTCTGTAGATGGCTTTTAGGCGGTTTTCCATCTGCCTCGGCGACTGGGGGCTGGTTCCCCTTATTCCGCCACCCCTCAGTTACATACACTATGTCGGCGATTGCTACGCAAACAAGTTCTCCACGTACGTGTACACCACCATTACTCTACCACACAATCGTAGGGGTTACACTCGTCTGAATTGAGACGTTCGCTGGGGGGGGGGGGGGTCCACCGGGGGCCTGAAAGAGTGTGAGGCGGTGGAGGGGTGAAGTGGACTGCGGTAGTCGTCGTGGGGTTGTGGACCACTGCGGCTGCGGCGGGGATGGAGCCTCTCTGTCGTGGCCCCCCGGTTAACGTACAATACAATGTATATATAATGTAGACGTAGTCTACAGGGTATTCGTATCAGCGTCGAAACAAGAGATGCAACAAGTTTCAAAAGGAAAATCGCTGCTACTGGCGGGAGCGGCGTGTCATGTGACCTGCGCCGCTATTTCAGATAAAAGCCGGCTCGCGAACAGTCTCGTCACTTGTTCACTCCGGGTTTCCGTTATTCGCATGTATCATCTAACGACGATGCTAACAGTTCATTCAGTGAATCCGTTATAAGACCACATGTTTAGCTTTCAGAAATGTAAGGGCACCCCAGAGGCAGTTCTGAAGCTGCGATTGATAATGGAACCAACAGTTAAGAAAAGTCAATACCCGTTCATATGATTTGTCCGCCTGGTAAAAGTGTTAGACAATGTAAAATAGTGCAAGATGTTCGAAATTCTGAGGAATATACGAAATCGTAAATATATGACAAATACAAAAACAAAGACGGAACAGTTGGGTGACCAACAATGATGTTTAAAAAGGCTTTAAAACCAAGCTGCAACGTTTTGCCTCTTCTGCCAGTACTGTTCAATCTATACAACGAAGAAGCAGTGACAAAAATAAAATTCATGATGAGAGAATGACAATGATGAATTTCTGAAGAAATTTCTATCCTCAGTCAAAGTGAAGAAGAATTACACGACGTAATTTATGGAATGAACAGTCTACTGAGTACAGTAGAAAGATGAAAGTAATGAGAAGCAGCAGAAATGAGAACATCAAGAAACTTAACATCAGAATTGGCAACTAGGGAGCAGATGAAGTGCAGGAATTCTGCTACGTTGGAAACAAAATAACACCAAACGCAGCAAGGAGGACAGAAAGCATATTAGGACAGCCAAAGAGAGCATTCGTGTCCAAGAGAAGTTTTCTAGTATCAAACATAGGCCTTAGTTTGAGGAAGAAATTTCAAAAAGAGTACGTTTGGAGCAGAGTCATGTAATGCAGGAAAACCAGGAGAGAAGTGAAGTGAAACGTTTGAGATGTGTTGCTATAGAACGATGTTGAAAATTATGTGGACTGATAAAGAATGAGGGGGTTCTCCACAGAACTGTCGAAGAGAGAAACATAGGGGAAACGCTAACAAGAGAAAGGAACAGGAAGATATAACATCAATTAAGACATCATAGAATAATAACATTCAAGGGCGTAGAGTGAATTACAGACGGTAAAAAACTATACGAATAAACACAGATTGGAACGTATCCAACAAATAACCGAGGACTTAGGGTTCAATTGCTACTCTGAGATAAGGAGGTTTACGCAAGGGAGACATTCGTGGCGTGCCACATCGAATCTGTCAGAAGACGAGAAGGGGAGAGGGAGAGGGAGAGAGCGAGAGAGAGAGAGAGAGAGAGAGAGAGAATGGCCAGAAAAAACGGAAAATAAAATATGTTGTAGAGTCATTGATTGTGAATATTTCAGAAGATACATCATGCCATATTTTCCCCACTGATTAATATTGTTGCCTACAGTTAGCGGCTTCCCCCCATGAACCATGGACCTTGCCGTTGGTGGGGAGGCTTGCGTGCCTCAGCGATACAGATAGCCGTACCGTAGGTACAACCACAACGGAGGGGTATCTGTTGAGAGGCCAGACAAACGTGTGGTTCCTGAAGAGGGGCAGCAGCCTTTTCAGTAGTTGCAAGGGCAACAGTCTGGATGATTGACTGATCTGGCCTTGTAACAATAACCAAAACGGCCTTGCTGTGCTGGTACTGCGAACGGCTGAAAGCAAGGGGAAACTACAGCCGTAATTTTTCCCGAGGGCATGCAGCTTTACTGTATGATTAAATGACGATGGCGTCCTCTTGGGTAAAATATCCCGGAGGTAAAATAGTCCCCCATTCGGATCTCCGGGCGGGGACTACTCAAGAGGATGTCGTTATCAGGAGAAAGAAAACTGGCGTTCTACGGATCGGAGCGTGGAATGTCAGATCCCTTAATAGGGCAGGTAGGTTAGAAAATTTAAAAAGGGAAATGGATAGGTCAAAGTTAGATATAGTGGGAATTAGTGAAGTTCGATGGCAGGAGGAACAAGACTTTTGGTCAGGTGACTACAGGGTTATAAACACAAAGTCAAATAGGGGTAATGCAGGAGTGGGTTTAATAATGAATAGGAAAATGGGAATGCGGGTAAGCTACTACAAACAGCATAGTGAACGCATTATTGTGGCCAAGATAGATACGAAGCCCACACCTACTACAGTAGTACAAGTTTATATGCCAACTAGCTCTGCAGATGATGAAGAAATTGAAGAAATGTATGATGAAATAAAAGAAATTATTCAGATAGTGAAGGGAGACGAAAATTTAATAGTCATGGGTGACTGGAATTCGAGTGTAGGAAAAGGGAGAGAAGGAAACGTAGTAGGTGAATATGGATTGGGGCTAAGAAATGAAAGAGGAAGCCGCCTGGTAGAATTTTGCACAGAGCACAACTTAATCATAGCTAACACTTGGTTTAAGAATCATGATAGAAGGTTGTATACATGGAAGAACCCTGGACATACTAAAAGGTATCAGATAGATTATATAATGGTAAAACAGAGATTTAGGAACCAGGTTTTAAATTCTAAGACATTTCCAGGGGCAGATGTGGACTCTGACCACAATCTATTGGTTATGACCTGTAGATTAAAACTGAAGAAACTGCAAAAAGGTGGGAATTTAAGGAGATGGGACCTGGAAAAACTGAAAGAACCAGAGGTTGTACAGAGTTTCAGGGAGAGCATAAGGGAACAATTGACAGGAATGGGGGAAAGAAATACAGTAGAAGAAGAATGGGTAGCTTTGAGGGATGAAGTAGTGAAGGCAGCAGAGGATCAAGTAGGTAAAAAGACGAGGGCTAGTAGAAATCCTTGGGTAACAGAAGAAATATTGAATTTAATTGATGAAAGGAGAAAATATAAAAATGCAGTAAATGAAGCAGGCAAAAAGGAATACAAACGTCTCAAAAATGAGATCGACAGGAAGTGCAAAATGGCTAAGCAGGGATGGCTAGAGGACAAATGTAAGGATGTAGAGGCTTATCTCACTAGGGGTAAGATAGATACTGCCTACAGGAAAATTAAAGAGACCTTTGGAGATAAGAGAACCACTTGTATGAACATCAAGAGCTCAGATGGAAACCCAGTTCTAACCAAAGAAGGGAAAGCAGAAAGGTGGAAGGAGTATATAGAGCGTCTATACAAGGGCGATGTACTTGAGGACAATATTATGGAAATGGAAGAGGATGTAGATGAAGATGAAATGGGAGATACGATACTGCGTGAAGAGTTTGACAGAGCACTGAAAGACCTGAGTCGAAACAAGGCCCCCGGAGTAGACAACATTCCATTGGAACTACTGACGGCCTTGGGAGAGCCAGTCATGACAAAACTCTACCATCTGGTGAGCAAGATGTATGAAACTGGCGAAATACCCTCAGACTTCAAGAAGAATATAATAATTCCAATCCCAAAGAAAGCAGGTGTTGACAGATGTGAAAATTACCGAACAATCAGTTTAATAAGCCACAACTGCAAAATACTAACACGAATTCTTTACAGACGAATGGAAAAACTAGTAGAAGCCGACCTGGGGGAAGATCAGTTTGGATTCCGTAGATATACTGGAACACGTGAGGCAATACTGATCTTACGACTTATCTTAGAAGAAAGATTAAGGAAAGGCAAACCTACATTTCTAGCATTTGTAGACTTAGAGAAAGCTTTTGACAATGTTGACTGGAATGCTCTTTTTCAAATTCTAAAGGTGGCAGTGGTAAAATACAGGGAGCGAAAGGCTATTTACAATTTGTACAGAAACCAGATGGCAGTTATAAGAGTCGAGGGACATGAAAGGGAAGCAGTGGTTGGGAAAGGAGTAAGACAGGGTTGTAGCCTCTCCCCGATGTTATTCAATCTGTATATTGAGCAAGCAGTAAAGGAAACAAAAGAAAAATTCGGAGTAGGTATTAAAATGCATGGAGAAGAAATAAAAACTTTGAGGTTCGCCGATAACATTGTAATTCTGTCAGAGACAGCAAAGGACTTGGAAGAGCAGTTGAACGCAATGGACAGTGTCTTGCAAGGAGGATATAAGATGAACATCAACAAAAGCAAAAAGGGGAATAATGGAATGTAGTCGAATTAAGTCGGGTGATGCTGAGGGAATTAGATTAGGAAATGAGACACTTAAAGTAGTAAAGGAGTTTTGCTATTTGGGGAGCAAAATAACTGATGATGGTCGAAGTAGAGAGGATATAAAATGTAGACTGGCAATGGCAAGGAAAGCGTTTCTGAAGAAGTGAAATTTGTTAACATCGAGTATAGATTTAAGTGTCAGGGAGTCATTTCTGAAAGTATTTGTATGGAGTGTAGCCATGTATGGAAGTGAAACATGGACGGTAAATAGTTTGGACAAGAAGAGAATAGAAGCTTTCGAAATGTGGTGCTACAGAAGAATGCTGAAGATTAGATGGGTAGATCACATAACTAATGAGGAAGTATTGAATAGGATTGGGGAGAAGAGAAGTTTGTGGCACAACTTGACCAGAAGAAGGGATCGGTTGGTAGGACATGTTCTGAGGCATCAAGGGCCGGCCGAAGTGGCCGTGCGGTTAAAGGCGCTGCAGTCTGGAACCGCAAGGCCGCTACGGTCGCAGGTTCGAATCCTGCCTCGGGGGGCATGGATGTTTGTGATGTCCTTTGGTTAGTTAGGTTTAACTAGTTCTAAGTTCTAGGGGCCTAATGACCTCAGCAGTTGAGTCCCATAGTGCTCAGAGCCATTTGAGGCATCAAGGGATCACCAATTTAGTATTGGAGGGCAGCGTGGAGGGTAAAAATCGTAGGGGGAGGCCAAGAGATGAATACACTAAGCAGATTCAGAGGGATGTAGTTTGCAGTAGGTACTGGGAGATGAAGAAGCTTACACAAGATAGAGTAGCATGGAGAGCTGCATCAAACCAGTCTCAGGACTGAAGACTACAACAACAACAACAGTTAGCGGAGATGCGTGCAGATTTCACGTTGACTATGGACTTCAAGCATGATCAAGCGAGGTAGCCTCATGGTTCAAGCACTATAGTCGCATTGTCGAGGGGCGCTGCTCGAATCCATGTTCAGCCACAACCTAAACTTATATTTCCACGGATCTACTTATTTGTTCTAAGGCTAATATCCGGCAGTTTTTCTGTCGATGTTACGTCAACGTTTATTAATTTATAAACACTGACAGAGGTCATGAAAGGAAAGCCCTCGCTTTGCCAACTAGATATCAAAGAGCCCACGTAGAAACACAAAATCAGAAACCAATAAGCCAAATAACAGATCGTAGAAGATTCCAGTTAAATGTCTCGTGTCTCGTAACGCGCAGCGTGCTAGCATGTGTGACATGGAGTCAAGTCAAATGGTTCTGAGCACTATGGGACTTAACTTCTGAGGACATCAGTCCCCTAGAACTTAAAACTACTTAAACCTAACTAACCTAAGGACATCACACACATCCATGCCCGAGGCAGGATTCGAACCTGCGACCGTAGAATTCGTGCGGTTCCAGACTGTAGCGCCTAGAACCGCTCGGTCATTTCGGCCGGCGGAGTCAAGTCAGATCTGGATATAATCCGAGCGGCGGAACAAAGACAGTAGCCAACCTAGGTGTGGTTCCTGAGCGGTTTCCCTCGCTCTTTTAGATAAATATTGGGACTGTCGACAAAATCAGCATTACAGAACACAAATAGATAAAGCAACACTACAAACAGATCACAATTTACGAAATTCACAGACAGATGGCGCACACGTCTTCCGTTACCTAGTCGACCGTGGCGTCAGGAAACTCATCTGGCTACAAAATTAAAATAATAATAAAAAGTATACTAAATGGTATTAACGCAGGACGTTGGAGTAACGTACGTGGTTTATGTGGGCGGGCGACATGTCGAACCAGGGGGTGAATGTACGAAGCACTTAGCATCCACGAAGGCTCTGCTGCCGATGCGAAACACACGAATAAAACTACATTACTACGTCGGCCCAAGATCATACCGGTATCCTGACAGCAGCTGTGCCTATCTGGTGACGATATGACGCTGTACACAGCAAATTTGTCCGTTCTGCGATGTTCAACATTTCTGCTAGAAGGAAGTGGCAGATAGCCTAAACCAGGTTACGTGATAGAATTCCGCCATCGTGAAACCTTGAGGTAGTGCAAAGAGAGCTCAATTTTGCATTCTCTGTAATAATCGATATGTGTATAAACTCTTTTCTCCATACATAAAATGTATACATCAAAACTGAACGCAGTTGCTTCTTGTACATGTGGGAACGTCGACGTCGGGCTCCACAGCATGTAGAGCTGGGGTGACCTTCGCGTCACTTTATCGCTCAGTTCATCGACTTGGTGACGTCATGTTAGACGCCTATCGAATGGAACACCTAGGTCCTTCGCCATGTCGTCCGCTTACAGCGCTAGCTGTATTCGTGGACCTATTTGCAAGTACTCTGTGTTCATAGCATACAAAATGGGTCAGAGCACCGAACCTTGTGGTCTGACGTGGAAGGTTGAGCGTTCCAAGGGAGATTTCAGGAGACGCAAGAAGGAATGCTAATATCTCCTGCAAAAGCAGTTTAGAGACGCTCGCGCATCACGGAGGTCGAATTTACTTCATTCGACCACGAGCACGGCACGAAGCACTCATGACGCTTTTACATTCTTATCAAACACATTTTGGTGATTTAACAATCTCTATACCTAATTTATCTATACCAAATTTATGTTTCCTTATCTCTTAAATTTTTATTTATATTTCCCTTGCACCCAACATATTATAATTCTTCAAACTGTGTTACCGCTTCTGGATTACGGCCAATTGTCTCGGAGTCTAGTGGTGACAATGGCGATAATTGCTGAACAGACAGTGACCTACACAGATTCGATCTTCTCTAGCGCCGATGGACGGAATTTCTGGAGATGCATTCCTATCCTTTCTTTTTCTTCCTCCAGGAACAGTTTTTAGGCTTTAAGTTTTTCGAAATATTTTTAAATATGCTGTGCGATATGTGATCCGTGGCGGCGTTGGCAGTCTTTGGATCCTCTGACTGATTGGTGTCCCGGTAGGAGGGGCGAGTGCAGCACTGGATAGCTCGGTTTGTCACTGTTTGCGAGTGAAGAAAAGGTGAGACCCGTGGAGCGGTTGGCGAGTTGGTGTTGGTACGATGTGGAAAGAGGTATGGACTGACGGGCCATTCTGTTGACATGTTGACCATTGGGGCCCCTTGCTGTATTCGGAGCCGTTACACTGTAGCATCCGTTGTGGCTGATTTCTAGATTTTGGAGACACAGTGCACCAGCAGTTTGTCTCCTGGAAAGTTCTCGCCGTGTGTGTGCAGTTTGGATATTGACGGCCAGAATAGAACCTTGAATTATGGCATATGGAGTACTAAAGAAGATATGGTGCATATTGTGTTTATTCCCTCAGTGAACCTCGCCTGTGGAGTTTGAAAGACGAGATTTTTCTTGCAGTTACTGTAATCTATTTGAAGCCGCGAGTGTAACGGTGCTCATTTTCTTGGCGATTTCTATTTGTATATGTATAAGAAGTGTTGTGTGGACAGGTGGTTTGTTAGAACTTCAGAGTTAGTCTTCGGTTACGTGAATTTTTACTTAGATGGGCCACTAACTGAAGTAATTTTTTTTTTCAACTTTTCTACTCCGGTTCTGCCAGCGGTACTTAATGTGGACTGGTGTTTCCATCTGTTGTTCGTTAGCTTTAAGCCATTCCTTATTTGTTGTAAGTTTTGAGCAATATTGAATCAGCTTTTTATCTACTAAACTAATATTCTTTTAAATTTGTTTTATATGGATTTAAATCTTGAGGGTCTGCAACCTCAATCTTATCTGTAAATGTTAAGCCTAAAGTCTGTGCCAGGCGGGTAAGCTCGTATCTGTTATTGTGTAGGTTCAAGAGAGCGTTCGATTTCTGTTGGTAAATCTGCTGGTTATCACAAGTGTCTTATCCTTTTATATTAGCAGTTTTAGTACATTAATTGAAATTTCTGCTTATAATCAAAAGGCTTAAGCCTAATTCACTTAACGTAGAGTAAAGTAATTGCTTAGGGGATGTTAGGTTATTATAAGGGCTTTATTAACTCTTGAAAAACCTGAAGAACTTACTGTCGAAGCCCCTGACTTTAGTGTCGTCATGTGTATGCTATTTGTTGACAGCCTTGTTTTCGGAGCCGTGATAGTGTAATTCAAGCGGCGCTAGCCCGCGCGTGCATACTCCTGTATTTCGGCCAGCCGCAGCTGCTAAACATGTTAGGTTTCCCGGTTATTCTATTTGATGGTTAGTTTTATGTAACTGCCTTTTCGAGCTTGTCCTGTCTTGCGATATAACTTAACGAACCTAAGAATCTATTTTCTGTATTTTAATTTACGAATATTTACTGCACTTAATTTTTCGAACGTTTAAATTCCATCTATAATTCACTTCTCTTGATAGTCCCTTGGCGTAAATTTGCTGCACACTTCGTGTAACTCACTAGAAGATTACCAGAATTAAGGTTATAAATTTGCCCTCTTTCTCGGAGGATGATTCTTGTTCTTTGTTGTTGTGTAATTTAAATTAGGAACCTTTACTTAATTCCACTGTTATGTGGTTTTTATTTAAGGACTTTACGGCCTTTTAAAATTTTGAATTACTTCAACTTCTCTAATGAGTTTTAAGAGTGGTGCCTGCAGGGGTAGGGGTGGCTTCGGCCTACTTATTGTGATGAACAGTAGTTATTTCAGTTATTGTTTTTCGGTTTTAAATTTTCTTATGTAATTGAAGCTTGTTGTTTAAACTGATGTTTCTCTTGTCTTAAGACTGCTTACTTAAGACAAACTTGGTATTCATTATTATATATCAGGTGAAAGAGAAGATTCTGGTTTTACTTATCATTCTGAGTGTTGGCATATTTTAAAATAAACTTGTAATTTTTTAAGGAAAAGTCATGTGCTGAGCCTGTGTTCGTCCTTCCACGTCTCCTATACTTTGTCCATCCTATGTTTGGACATTTCTGTGTATAAATAATGTTACTGTATTTTGTAAATCTTTGAATATATATAATTAACCATTCTTTTTAATGACAACAAGCAAAGGCTGACATAGACTTTTTTCAGTCCCGCTTCCGTTCTTAATGGCTGTTTGGAATTATCGCATATAAGTACTAAACAATTCATTATGTACGGAGACAGTAGGAATTCTGGACGAATATTTTAAGTACTCCTTGCAGCTGCAGTCCAGTTATGCAATCATCAGTCTAAAATACAACCATACCAGATTAAATAGTCCAGTAACCATAAAGTTTGGGGCATCTTCTTAAAATTCCTCGGAAATCAATAACACGAGTAGTACTGAATAAATACTGACAGTACTAATAAAAAGCAGGAAGTTAAAGAAGTTAGTATAAATACCTCAATCTAAGAAACTTTCTCTGCAAGGCACTGCCAGTGATGACACTGACGTGGAATTCTCGCACCCTCTGAGTAAAGCGAACAAAATCTGGGTAAGACAAACGTCACTAAGACAACAATAGGTTCACTGGAAAGTTAATGAAGCATTCACGGTTGCCATATAGTAATAGAATCGATCCCTTATAGAAAGAGATGAAACACCATAAGTTAGTTTACATTAAAAATAAGACATTAACTAGAATTAGATAGTGATATCCCATGTACTATACAGAAATTGTTCACTATACAAGTTCAGAAATATTTTTCTATCTTGTGGGGAGGACATTCCGAACAAACGATATTCACGCCCTAGTACAAATTCTTATATATATATGATATGAACAAATCATAAAAACGAATACTGTACTACTATCATAAATAGAGAAGTTAGGAAAATATGTAAAAATCAGTTTCAGGGTTCGACATTAATAGGGTTTTAGTAAATATGTAGCAAAAAAAGCTTCTAGATCAAACAGGTAATTCGAAGTTAAGTGAAACATGACTTTTCATTGCCAAAAACAAGGAAATAGATGGTCGGCAAATGATTCAGAAAACTTGTGTCACGGCTGAGTTGACTTACGAGGAACCGTAGACTTTCCCACGTAGTGGAGATCTCGCCGACGAGGACATCCAATGCAAGGACCGTTATTTTGGGTATCATTCCAATATTCACCTCAAGTGATTTAAATGTAAACTGAGTGAAATCTTACACAAGAGAAAGAGTGTTTAAAACGACGCTACTGACTTCCTGATTCCGCATTTCGTCTTCAAAATAAGCAAGTGGGAGAAAATGTCTTATTGAAGTATACGTTGGTTTCTTTTGCCGGTAAATAATATGTTGTTGTTGTGGTTCAAAAATGGTTCAAATGGCTCTGAACACTATGGGACTTAACTTCTGAGGTCATTAATCCCCTAGAACATAGATCTACTTAAACCCAACTAACCTAAGGACATCACACACATCCATGCCCGAGGCAGGATTCGAACCTGCGACCGTAGCGATCACGCGGTTCTAGACTGTAGCGCTTAGAACCGCTCGGTCATTCCAGCCGGCTGTTGTTGTGGTCTTCAGTCCAGAGACTGGCTTGATGCATCTCCCCATGCTACTCTATCCTGTGCAAGCTTCTTCATTCGCAAGTAACTACTCCACCCTACATCATTCTGAATCTGTTTAGTGTATTCATCTCTTGGTCTCCCTTTACACTTTTTACCCTCCAATAACAAATTGTTGATTCCTTAATGCCGCAAAACATGTCCTACCAACCGATCCCTTCTTCTAGACAAGTTGTGCCACAAATTCCTCTTCTCCCCAATTCTATTCAGTACCTCCTCATTAGTTACATGATCTACCCATGTAATCTTCAACATTCTCCTGTAGCACGACCTTTCGAAACTTCCAGTCTATTCTTGTTTAAACTATTTATCGTCCATGTTTCACATCCATACAGGGCTACAGTCTATACAAATACTTTTAAAAAAGACTTCCTGTCACTTAAATTTATACTCGATGTTAACAAGTTTCTCTTCTTCAGAAACGTTTTCTTGCCATTGCCAGTCTACGTTTTATATCCTCTCTACTTAGACCATCATGAGTTATTTTTCTCCCCAAATAGCAAAACTCCTTTACTACTTTAAGTGTCTCATTTCCTAATCTAATTCCCTCAGCATCACCAGACTTAATTCGACTACATTCCATTATCCTCGGTTTGTTTTTGTTGATGTTCATATTATATCCTCCTTTCAAGACACTGTCCATTCCGTTCAATTGCTCTTCCAAGTCCTTTACTGTCTCTGACAGAATTACACTGTCATCGGCGAACCTCAAAGTTTTTATTTCTTCTCCATGGATTTTAATACCTACTCCGAATTTTTCTTTTGTTTCCTTTACTGTTTGCTCAATATACAGATTGAATAACATCGGGGAATGGCTACAACCCTGTCTCACTCCCTTCCCAACCACTGCTTCCCTTTCATGTCCCTCGACTCTTATAACTGCCATCTGGTTTCTATACACATTGTAAATAGCCTTTCTCTCCCTGTATTTGACCCTGGTGACCTTCAGAATTTGAAAGAGAGTATTCCAACCAACCTTGTCAAAAGCTTTCTCTAAGTCTACAAATTCTAGAAACGTAGGTTTGCCTTTCCTTAATCTATCTTCTAAGAGAAGTCGTAGGGTCAGTATTGGCCCATGTGTTCCAACATTTCTACAGAATCCAAACTAATCTTCCCCAAGGTCAGCTACTACCACTTTTTCCATTCGTCTGTAACGATGCCGTGACTTATTAAACTGATACTACAGTCATTTTCACACCTGTCAACACCTGCTTTCTTTGGGATTGGAATTATTATATTCTGCTTGAAGTCTGACGATATTTCACCTCTGCATACATCTTGCTCACCTGGCGGTAGTGTTTCGTCTGGGTTGGCTCTCCCAAGGCTATCAGCAGTTCAAATGGAATGTTGTCTACTCCTGGGGCCTTGTTTCGATTAAGATGTTTCAGATGGTTCAACTGCCTCTGAGCACTATGGGAACTAACATCTGAGGTCTTCAGTCGCCTAGAACTTAGAACGACTTAAACCTAACTAACCAAAAGACAGCTCACGCATCCATGCCCGAGGGAGGATACGAACCTGCGACCGTAACAGACGCGCGGATCCGGACTGAAGCACCTAGAACCGCTGTGCCACCGCAACCGGCTTGGTTCTTTCAGTGCTCTGTCAAATTCTTTACGCAGTATCATATCTCCCATTTCATTTTCACCTACGTGCTCTTCCATTTCGATAATTTTGTCCTCAAGTACATCGCCCTTGTATAGACCCTCTATATACTCCTTCCACCTTTCTGGTTTCCCTTCTTTGCTTAGAACTGGTTTTCCACCTGAGTTCTTGATATTCATACAAGTGGTTCTCTTTTCTCCATAGGTCTCTTTAATTTTCCTGTAGGTAGTATCTATCTCACCCCTAGTACTCGTATTTGTCTTCTAGCCATCCCCGTTTAGCCATTTTGAACTTCCTTTCAATCTCATTTTGAGACGTTTGTCTCAGGCAATGGTCATTGGCGGTTGGATCGATCGGTTGGTCGGTCGCGCACTGAGACACAAGATGACTTGTCCGCCTTGAGCGTCGGCGCATGCGATGTCGCCACGTCAGTCCAGTGGGCCGTGCCTATAGCGAGGGGTAGTGGCTTCGCGGCCGACACGAGAGGAACAGGAGCCAACCTACGACATCGGTCTGGCCGGTGCGAGTTGCGACGCTGTGAGACGGGAGATCGGCGCGCCTTCCTGCGTCCGTTGAAGCGGCTGACAGCTGACGGTTCGGGAGAGCGATATGGGGGTGCTGCGCCAGGTCTTCTCCAGAAATCGCAGTTTATTAGAAGTTAAGTGATTGGTGATATGTTGTTTCATTTACTTGTTAAATTCTACTTATTTTCTTGCTGACGTCACCAGCCGCTTTGATTTGGGGTCGTCCCACCATTCTTCTCCGTTTGCCGTTATTTCACCTAGCACTTTTCCTCCTCTTCCTTTTCCTACTATCGAATTCCAGTCCCCCATGGCTATTAAATTTTTGTCTCCCTTCACTATCTGAATAATTACTTTTATCTCATCATACATTTCTTCAATCTGGCTGGGAGCGAGTTGGTATATAAACTTGCACTGCTGTGGTAGGTCTGGGCTTCGTGTCTATCTTGACTACAACAATGCATTCGCTAAATATATGGAGCACAACCTATATCGTAATGACGAGGGTTAATCTGTAAATACATACAGCGTTTATGAGATGTCAACGTAGTCAAAGAATTTTCTTATGGATAAGGGGATAATAATGATACAGGTTGCACAAATGTCTAATATTTCCTTGAGCGTAATATAAAGTTTATGGTGGGTGTGAGGGACGGTTGATGATGTTGGACATGGTGGTGGAACAATTTAGACATTCGTATTAGGTTTTTAAGAAGAGTTGCAACTAACAAGGAAACAACAACTTGACCCTGTATTTTAAGGAGAAAAGACACACTTGCAAGATGTCAGCAGTCAATCGCGCTCGGAAATTTGGGCCCTGAAGCTGGTTTTTCCTAGGAGCACGAATCTTGCGCCACGTGAACAGGAAAGGGTGTTTTGCGTCGATATTGACGCAAAACTTAAATACGTCGCTTATTTGTGTTTTCTCAGGTGAGTAAACCGCAAGCGCATTAATTATCCACTCCACATGTGCCGTCCTGGAAAGTGTTCAAAGCTTTACCTTTAAAGGCACATTTGCATGTTGAGCTTTTATTAGCAGAAAACGTAATTATAAGTAATGAAATAAAGAAATAATTTAAGCCATACATATAGTCCAAGGCTGTATAAATACTTAATGCAGCCGCTGAAAACATTTTAAGACTTTTGAACGTCAGATTATAGGCACCTTTTGTTTTCTAGGTCTCGTCCAGATCGGACGTGTCCTGGCACACCGCCGTTAATACTACATTATTTTATTAATACATTCACGAGCTGCAACCAATCGGTACTCGTAATTGCATAATGCAAGTCTCAATGTAAGTGTCGTAACTTAATTGCTTTTTTATTTCAGAATATACTGTTATTACTAACCTACGTATGTTTTATTTTGTATGTTTAGTTATTGTAAGATTGTTGGGTGACTTGGCATGGCAAGAAAAACGTCGTCCAGTTCGGTCCACCGTCGTCTTTGGGTGCTGTCTTATTACGAAGTCCGATTAGAGTGAAAACACAGAAGAAACACGGTTAAAATACATGAATGGATCTTTAACAGAAAAAGCCATGCTCAAGGTCTAAGAGTTTGTATGAAACATATTTTACCAACCCATAAACGTTGTTGATCTCTGTTTAATATTCATTACTATAACTCATTGTATTTTCTCGATCCAAATACGAACAAGCTAAATTACTCGTAAATTGGCTACTTCGTGTCTGGACGCATTTTTATATGTACTACATTGTCTTTCTTTTGTTACATGTTTACTGGATACTACAAACAGCATGCGAGACCCTATTATTAACCATTGGAATATATTGAAGTAAGACAAATTACTGGATTGTATGTCGACACTTGAAGTTACGCCCCAATTGCTGATACAAAGCAAGGCACCGCATCTTTGCATCAGTAATCTTTCCCAAGCGCTTAGCATTATCGTTGCTTGCTTGGTAGATCTATCACAATTTTGCGTTTCCGTAGCAGTGATTTAAGTTACATCGCAGTTTACGAAATTATTTTCATAATTCATACAGTGCAACAATACAGTTTTATCAGTTAACAATATGGTCGACTTTAGTTCTGTGCGACGTAATATGGCGTGCAGCCATTAGTGTTCAAAATTCCGCCATTACTTACGTCAATTATTTTCTTGTTCAGACATTGTCGCACAGTGAGATTAATTTTTGCGTTTATTTTGAATACACGTACGAGTTTAAATTTTTATTGTGTCATACGTTACGTGTGGCGTGGTATCGATCAGAAAACAATAAGCAAATATCGATAATCAGAAACTGCAAACACAGACGCCATCCGACTCTGAGATGCCATAAAATAATGAAAGTGACGTTACAGTTGAGTCGAATACTAACGAGCGACATATTATTAACTATTCTGGTGACTCAATATGCCTAAATCTAGCTCCGAACCCATTTTGGTGCCTGACGTCATGTCTAACGATGTGGCGGGGACGGAACAGTTGCACACCACTAGTATTGCAGTATGTTCGATGCTGTTATGAAACAGATGAACGAGCAAAAACACATAATGAATGACAACAAAAATCAGATGGAATCCATTCAGAATCAAATGACACAATATAAAGAGGACAGTGACGCACATATTGACCAACAGATGACGTCTACACGCGCCACTTTAGAAACAGCTCATGACGAGATGAAAACACGACATAGTGAAATTAAATCAGATTTAGCTGCACTTAAAACGTCAAACGATACTTTGTGTAGCCGTGTTGAGAAGATAAATAATAGACTGACTGGACAAGTGTCCGACCTCAACGCGATACTTTCAGAGCTTACATGGCAACAAGAAAACACAAATAAAGGTGTGACCGATATCCAATATGCGAGTCTGTAGTTACTCAGATTAAATCTTATCCGGCAGCGCATGATTATATAAAAACGCGTTTTGCCGACGTCGAAAACAAGGTTGACACAATTGACAAACAGCTTTCCGATAAAGTAAGACTACGCACATGCATCAATAGAGAATTTCACAGTTGGACAGAGCAGAAAGACGAATATTTTGACGAGTACGATCAAGGAAAATTGCCTGCTGTTGTCCACGACACTGTCACGGAATTTATAAATAACAACAAACACGTAATCAGTCAAGCAGCACAATCTGCCGCTGCGCAATCGAAACAGTTTGACAATTACGTACAACCAGTGTGCAATGACGGTAACAGCAACCGAAACGCACAGTTTGGCAATGAATACAAGTACATTTATGACGCATACGCACCGCACACTACGTACTCACAACAAGAACAGTACACACCTTGACATGACACACTGCATTTCAGTCGTGATAATTATCAACATTTTCCTTGCAATCGCCAGTTGAACTTTACAGTAATCGTTCTGAAACTAAACATTACTATAACACCAAAGAAGAGAAGAGCCTTATAAAACACAGACAATTTTAGCCATTTATACCTGAAAAATGAACCGTAGATCCTGTCATATTTCTTAAAGCCATCAGAAATGCATTTCCTCCTACGTGGAGTGATCGTAAGAGGATATCTTATGTTGTCGATTATATCCAAGGCGACGCAGCTGTATGGGCGTATAACGAAGCCGATAGATGCGTCTCGTACGAACAGTTTGAGACGGCTTTTTATCTAAATTTTGGTCACAATTTGTACAGAAACGACTTCGTAGGCAGATTGTGGATCCTGAACCATTCAATCCTAAGAGAAACATTAAATATGGGACATTTCCTTGACGCGTCGGTTACAATGCGTGACGTCGTACGCGCACTGAAGGCAGGAATGCTGTTTAATATCGAAGAAAAACTTCTGCACATCCCAGACAACGACTATTTTCTCACAGTGCTCGATTCTGTTGATATGCTTTACGAGGACCAGCGTTCCGTACGGCAAAACAGTTGCTACAGTGTTTACACCAGCGCCATGAAAAATACGCAGGCTACCCAACCCAATTCCGGCGAGCCGGCTGCTGTCGGACACACAAGCCAACAGAATCAACCACTTGAATCAACCACTTCACATGCCTAGTGTATATACACAACAGAACCAACAAGCTCAACACAACACAAACAGCAGTTCTTATTCTACTGGCGGCAGTCCAAATAAGAGACGGCGCAACAACAACAATAACTACTACTACGACGGTAGTAATAATTATCAGAATAGTAACAAAAATTTTAAGAGAAGCAAAAATAACTATCAGTCCCTACAAAACCAGCAACAGAGCTGGAGTAACAACAACTACGTTCCTCCGTATCAAAGCACCGCGACATCATCGCTGCAAAACAATAACACAGGCCAGTGGCAATTCCCGCCCCCCGCAAATGCAAACTCAAAACTGAAATGCATCTACGAAACCGCTGGTGAGTCAAAACATGCAAACGCAACGACTGCCGCAGTTTAGAATCTGGAATACACAGTACCCTAATGTAAATATTATCGTAGTAACTATTAAAAAAAAATGGTTCAAATGGCTCTGAGCACTATGGGACTTAACTTCTGAGGTCATCAGTCCCCTAGAACTCAGAACTACTTAAACAAAACTAACCTAAGGACATCACACACATCCACGCCCGAGGCAGGATTCGAACCTGCGACCGTAGCGGTTGCGTGGTTCCAGACCGTAGCGCCTGGAACCGCTCGGCCACAACAGCCGGCAGTAACTATTCACACTCTACCTCTGTCTGTGCCCGCGCCCACTACAAATGTGACAACGTCAAACTAAAAACAGTCACTACTGTGCCCCAGGTCATGGCTATGGAAGATTTGGGGGGTGACTTCAATTTAAATTTATTATTTGACATACCCACTTTGCAACAGAACAATGATCATGTACCTGCCAGTTGTATACAGTAAACATTATTAGTCATAAGGTATAATCATGACGAAAACTTGTCTGGTGAACTGTTACAAGAGAATATAAAATGTCTTTCATCATCCAACGAAATTATTTTGGCCTCAGCTACTGGTGTTGTGGGTGGTATTCCCACTACCATTATTCTGTACTCAGGAGCGGCTGTCTTGTCCTATGACTTTTCAAAGAAAATGTGTGAGTTTGAACCCATATCAGAGTATTCTGTCCAGAACTGAAAGTTTGATCTGCCATAGGCAATAAGTCTTGTAGGGTTAAGAAACAGGTGTTTGTGACAGTCAAGGTGGGTAATGGAATGGTACAATGGCCGTTCCTCGTCATCTAAAACCTGATCACTAATTGTATTTTAGGTTTAGATATACTGTGCGAGAAGAACAGCACTATTGACGTAAATGTATACTTAGAGATAAGGGCAGTGAAATTTCAATTGACCTGGATACCACGACTCTGAAGCAGATAAATGTTGTACAGGGTACAAGATTCAGTTAATACAGGATTCTGATGATGTTGACACATAGACACACGCACCTGATGCCGATATTGAGGACTTCAAAACTTTAATTAGTAATGAGTTATCGGAAACCACAGCTGTCAAACATGATGAACGTAATGTACTTTATGATGTTTTTTCCAAGTATATACAAGTATTTAGCAAACGACCAGGTGTAATCAACACACGTGTGTATAAAATAGAAGTTAAGGCTCACCAGATTTTCTTCCTCAAAACCTATAATAAGTCACTATCCCAACATCCTGCTGTGTGGCATGAGTTGAAACAAAAGTTAGAGTAGAAAATCATCGAACCTTCCATGTCACCTTACTGCAGCCCTTCACTTGTTGTAAAGAAACCCAACGGGAGGTCAGAGTTGTTTTGGACGCTCGTGCAATTAATGAGATTATTTTACCTGTTCACACGGAACCTGAGAATTTAGAGGAGCTACTCCAGAAATTTTTAGATTCTAAGTATTTTTCTACGATAGACCCGAACAATTCGTTCTGGCAAGAGGGAATCACGCCAGATTCCAGAAAGTATACTGCATTTATATTCGGGGGGCGAACCTATCAAATTTGTGTCCTTCCCTTTGCTTTCAACGTCAGTTCAGGCGTGTTTATCACAGCATTGGATACCGTACTTGGTGATGAACTGGCTGAATCAGTTTGGAGATGACCTGCTCATAGCTAGTAAGACTTGGTTTGAACACATTGATACTTTGCAAAAGATTCTACATAAATTCACGCAAGCTGGAGTGAGAGCTAATCTCAAAAAGTCGAAATTTGCTTGCAGTGAAATTAAGTACCTTGGACATGTTATTAATGCTCAAGGTATACGTCCTGGCCCAAGTAAGTCACATGCAGTCAGGAATTTTCCTAGTCCACGGACTAGAAAGCAACTGAAATCTTTCCTTTGACTTTGTTCTTTCTTTCGACTATTTTTTACCACACCAACTTTTAAACAGCAAACATCTATAGAACCTACTCAAAAAGAATTAGATATTGATATTGTCTGACCAGTGTCAGAAAGACTTTGATAGTATTAAGCATGTTTTGGTTAACGCAGACATTTTGATCACCCTGATTTTAATTTAGATTTTTGTATGACAAGTGACGCCTCATCCTATGTATTGCGCTGTTATTTGTTGTAAAGAACGGAGAACAAGAACATGTGAAAATTATTGGTTTTGCGATCCGCACACTTAATGAATGTGAACACACTTACTCTACCACAGAACTTGAAACACTCTTTATCATGTGGGACTTCAAGAAAATCAATTATTATTTGTATGGTAAGCACACTAAAATTTATACTGACTACCAAGTTCTCGCATTTCTGTTAACTTGCAAGCTTGAACATCCCAGATTATCTCGCTGGGCTTTATCTTTGCAAAACTATTCCTTTGAAATTGCATATATTAAGGGTAAAGATATAATCATTTCCAACGCTTTGCCTCGTCTGCCTCAAGGCTTGAATGAGTGTAAATCTGACCTGGAGTATGTGAGTGATTACCGAATATTTCTTATGCAGGATAAGCTATATCACCAGTATTATATCGACTTATGTAGAAATATGTCAACGTTGCAAAAATCTGATCCTCAATGGAATACAGTAAGAATTTTATTCACAAATCGGTCTGACCATCCTCTGTCTAACCGATATTTGATACATGACGATATTTTATTTTATCACTGTCATCCTGAAGCCACTACTTGGTGTGTTTGTATTCATAAGGATTCTGAACGCAACCTAATTTCGGACACACATTTTGTTTGGGGTCATTATGCTACAAAGAAGTAAAGCTTAGTATCTACTGTTACTTTAGCAATATGAGACGTAAAATCCACAGCTTACTCAAAACATGTGCGATTTTTCAAAAATCTAAACCGCTGAACTTGTCTACCAAGACTGTTTTGCATTTTGTTCTACCCGGTAGCCCTCTAGAACAGGCTGTTCCAACCGAGCTCCATGGAGCCGGAGCGCTCACTGCAGCAGCTCGGAGCCCGCGTGGAGGGGGAAAGCGAACTCACTGCCCCCTGGCCGCGTGCAGCCGCAACTGACGCAATAATCCGTGTTCAGTGAAACCTATGACTAGTCGCGGGGGCCCTGTACCTCTATTGGAGGATACCTTTCTATTCATTGAGATGGATGGTCGTCCGCAGTGTCTTGTATGTCATAAAGTATTTAATTCTGCGAAGAGGTACAATATACGACGACATTACACACGTCTTCACGCAGCGCACTACGATCAGGTAGAAGGCGTTGCACGCAGAGAACTGGTAGCCAGGCTTAAGAACGACATACAAGGAGACGTAAGTTTAAAAACGGTTTCGTAATACGGAGGGTATCAAAACATGCAACATAGTTAGTGTTCAGTAATGCGTTTATAATTTTCAGGTGAATGAGAGCGGAGAAAACACAACTGAATCTGCAATTCGAGCAAGCTACATGTCGCTCACATCATTGCGACGAGAGGCAAGCCGTTTTCGGTGGGACCACTCGTAAAATCATGCATGGTAGCAGTTGCAGAAAGGGAGGTGCAGGCAATTGAAGGGGTTTGCCTGTCGAAGCAAACAATGTCTCTTCGAAACCTGGACATGGCAGTGGATTTAGAGACACAGCTCAGGAAAAAGGCGAAAAGCTTTGTTGCATTTTCGCTAGCGCTTGACGAAAGCACCGACATATCGGACCGTGCTCAGCTTGCAGTCTTTGTGCGTGGTGTCGACATGGAGCTGTGAGGACCTGAAGAACTCTTGGATGTGATACCACTCGATTACAACGCAACAGGACGTGACCTTTTTTAAGCTGTTTGTGAATCAGTGGACAATATGAATTTGCCGTGGGATAAGCTCCATTCTGTAGTGACAGACCGTGCACCACAAATGATCGGGCGTCACCAAGGTTTTGCTTCTTGTTTGAAAAATAAACTCAGGGACGAAATCGGGAAAGACATTTTGACTCTTCATTGTTTTACTCACCAAGAGGCATTGTATGCTGAAACAGTAGAGCTAGGTGTCGTAATGAAAGATGTCGTGAAGTGTGTGAATTTTGTGCGGCGTCACGGTATGAATCATTGCCAATTCAAAGGATTCCTGAAAGATATGGAAGCGGAGTATGGGGATATACCTTACCACAGTACAGTTCGTTGGCTGAGTCGGGGAAAAGTTGAAACGTCCCCTTAGAAAAATTAATGAATTACTGTACTGATAAATCTCTTACATTATTTGATTTTCAAACAGATGAGCAAAACTGAACGTACTCAGAAATTACTCTCTTTACTTATTCTGATCAACACTAAACTGACACACAATATTTTTACCGAAACGCAATCTGACTTTCAATAATCCCTACAAAAGAATTGCCCTGACTAATATTAACCTATACCTTTCATAAATCACTTACCTCACAAAATCTCCATTACTCGAACTACTGCAATACAGCGAGCGCCACTACTGCCAGCTAAATAAAAGATTCTAACTACTGAAGGCACTAACTACTAATAGGCATAGTTGGCAAATGAAAGATTTTGATAAAGAACAAACAATGTACTTACCTTAATAGCGTTCAAAAGTCATAATATATATAGCAGTTCATGACATCCAGTCTTACAAATTTACTGTCTCTGTCCAGATCATCCGCTCTCAAAACTCCGCCACCTCTCTCCCCACTTCCACCACTGCTGGCGGCTCACCTCCAACTGCGCAACGCTACGCGCTGTTAACATCCAGCTGCCCAACACTACAATAGCAAACAACAATGCAAACCAGCCACAGACTGCACACAGCACAGCCAGTGATTTTCATACAGAGCGCTATGTTTAGTTACCAATTAAAAAACCTAAACAGCCTACCTACATAGCCCTCATGCTCCCCACAAAAAATTTTACAAATTGTTTTGGGCAGTGGCCAATACAGATTTGAAGAAATTTTTCATAATTACAATAACAAAGAAATCAAATGCACACACTTATTGATACAATGTTGGTCAGAAGCTAAAATTTTCTCACAGTCCATGAAGACAGTCCTGATCATCCATCACAGTATTAATTGCAGTGTTTTTCTCGAAGTCTGAGCAGTAAAAGAAAATGCACATGGAAGTAGTGGATTTCCATGCAGTCTTGAAGAAGTAGTGTTGTCCTTCCAACAGTTAGACTCTTGACATGTAGACAGGTAATGGTCCACAACACAGCAAACCCACAGCAGAGTCAGTCGAAGTTTTGAAGAATATTGATAGGTAGGTCATCACAGAGCAGACCCACTGTAGTCCTGGTAGAGATTATGGTATTGGTGGGCCACCAGAGGAGCAGACCCACTGCAGTCCTTGTAGATATAATGGTATTGGTGGGCCATCAAAGGTGCAGACCCACTGCACACGGCCAGCAGCCATCTGTTGCGACTGTGCAGGTGCACAATCACCATCGAAGAGTCTTGCGGATAATATAGCAAGTCCATAAACCACCACTTGTGCACTCACAAAGTTCTTGGAATTGTCCTTAGAATCAGCAATGCTGTTAAACAGTCCCTTGCTGAATTATTAACACACGTGCAAACACTAACAGTCCCAATTTCTCATCTATTCTGCATATACTATGACCAACAGAATCGTTTGCAGTGAAATGTAGCTTAATTTGAAGAACTGGTGTCTATACAATTATAAATTTACAACATAAGAATACAATTACACAAGGTACAAAATACATCATTAAACAACATAACAATACAGATAACATTTGTAGTAATAGGGGCTTTACAAAAGAATAGACATATACATCAGTGTTACAGGAATTATGACATAAATAAATAAATAAAATAATGAGAATAGTTTTTGAAACATTAATTTCACACATGAGAATTGAAACAGAACAGAATTAATAATATCTAAACATCTTTACAAAGTAAATAACGTAGTATTAGAAAAATTCCACAACATATCTCTTATCAGATAAACACATAAAGACAGGAAGAACACAAATACACAAGGTACACAGACACATAGTGGAATGACACAAAAGGACAGTACAGGGTTTGTTTTCAGTGTGACATTTGGTACTGCAGTCCAACCCAAAACTTCATTTCATAGATGTTTCCTCTTATTACACTTTTTTTTTGTACCTTGTCAATGCATTACTTCCAATTCATCACAACTCATTCTCTTATATAGCCTACCCCCTCTTAAGCTAACTTAAATCTACTGAGCTCAGATGCTAAACTAAGGGACGAGGCAATGCAGCAGCACAAAACAATTAACACAAACAGCAATGACAAAAAATGCAAAGTGGCAAAGCAAGCAGCAATAAATATAAATTAGCAAAGCAACTGCAATATTGCAACTAATATAAGGCAATGTGCAGCAAACAAGAAAAATAAATCAGTAGTAAAACTGGCTAAACAAAGTAATACAAAGTGAAATTGAGTAGCACTATGCCTGGCAAACAGCAGCAGCAAATGCTATAACTTATACCTAAATATGACAAAGCTCAAGCAGAAAAAATAGTACACTAAAGACAACAATGCATATAAGGGAAATGTCTATTCATATCATAATGTCTATGTAATTAAAGTGGTGCACCACATAAACTTATTCTACAAAAAATTACCAAGTACTTGAAAAGAAAATTATGTATGCAGTTACTGTTATTAGTCCCTTCGTATTGTTCTTTCCTTTCCATGCGCTCCTTTTTCGAAGAATGTCGATCATAAAATTGTTATTTAACAGATCTGTTAACAGAAAGTTTTCACATTAGCAAATGCATTTAATTTTATGTTATAAAACCAATGCTGCAACACAGCTGGAAACCAGATATCAAATGAAATAAGCAACTATCTAAAGCGAAGCATAAAAATATCATTCAATAGTCTTGTGGCATTTCATAAGTTACTAGAAATTTTCTCAACTCTCGTAGAAAGCCACTTGTCATAATCAGGTGTGCAGATGTAAGAATTTTTCCCATCAATTCATAAGCATTTCAGTAAGTAGCACAAAGTATGATATGTTTCCAAGTAACTACGATGCTTTCTACAAAGGAATGTCAATAGCGATGTTAATGGTCTCCTTTTTTCTCCACCTGTGCCTCTGAAAGGCACACACTAATGGCTTTTTTCCAGGTGACTGTCATGCAGCTGGGTGCTTACAGTGCATTACGTCAAGGTGACCTACCTTCCTTACCGGAATATTTACGACATCAGTTTCCGCTACAGTGACAGTTTGATACAAATAAAATTTCACAGGTCGAAATATTTGCGTTACAAATCTGTAGAAACAAAATCCTATAAATGTAACAGTGTCCAACAAATTTTCGGCGGCATTGTGATACATTCACGCATGTACACACATTTCATAACTCTTAAAGTACGATTCTTGGTTTCCAACATCCTTTTTCACATATCAGAGTTCCTAGTCACTACTCATTATTCCTTACCTTATTACACATATACATATTCGTCAACACTTCTTCTATATTTCATCATAATAAATACGTAACATAATCAAATTCCTCATACAGCATCAGCTCATTGATCGTAAACATATTTCAACAGCATAATATACATCGTCATCGTAATAATAACATCATAAAACCTCAGCCAAATCTCAAAATCGTCGGAACTTCCTCCAATAATTTCAAAACCTTCAATAAAATCATCTACCTCAAACGTACTTCAAAAATCATGATCCCTTACCAAATACGACATTCAAAGCTCTCATAGTATCACAACGGTTCTAAAAAAAAAATATGAACAGTTTACAAAGTATAGATAAAATACAATTTCATAAGTGTGAAGTTATCCAACTGTGTAATTACGTAAACATCGGTCACTGATGTAGTACAAAAAAATGTTTGTCTCTCTCAGTTAAATGATCATATAGCTGTGTAATTGATGTGTTAGAGAAATATGGTACCGATGTGTAAAGTTGTATAAGCAAACACCACATCAGCTAGGGCTCCTTGTGCTTGCCAAACACATGTTACACAAAGTAAGCGTGTACCCCCCTGAGGATTAATGTAATTATAACTTCAAGTGTTACAAATTACAGCAATGGAATGAAATGTATCACGGAAAACCTTTGTATCTTTGTAATTCAAAAATCTTTAAAAATAAATGTTTTAAGTACAAACTTAATCACTCAAATATGTGTACTGTAGCGCTGGTAGAAAATGTGCCAAGTCTCGTAATTATCGTCGTCTGTAAGCAAAGTTCTGTGTAAGTCAATGTACTTACCTCATAATAAACAAAAGCGAAATGCTATGGGTATAGATATCGTAGTTATTACGTACATTACCGTGATCAAGAAAGTACTATAGTGTAAAGTATTGTTGTGCTACGAAAAAGGCTGTCTCATTGTAGCTATACCACAAAAGTTACTACTAAAACATGTTTTACTTTCCAGAAGAGTTCAGAAAAACTGTGCAGATATAAAACAGATACAGCACAAAAGCAATAATGTAAATTGTGTCACACATTAGTAGCGTCGTGGTATAATCGTGTAGCTGTCAAAGTAACCAAATACTAAGTCATCTTTAATCTCACAGAAAGTACTTCACATAAAGAATGTCTTTTCAAGTAAACCAAAATGTTGCATTAAAATCTCATTAGCAGTATATGTTCTAAGTAATTAAGCCATATATTCGTTACGTAATAGTGCAACTAACCAGCAAGAATGTACAAATAACAACACTGCGCCGTCTGTTCACTATAACAATACATTCGTAATTACTGTTTCAATAAGTTCTAATGGTTCTTGACTGGACAGTTAACTTCAAACATTGTTGCATGTTAACAGTTTCTAAGTCTGACGAAGCATACTAGTAATGTGAAATGAAAAATTTTATAGCAAAGACTAATTTAAAAAGCAGATTATCTCTCAATAAACTGTAACACATGTGAAATGTGGTGCAATCCTTTACCCTTTCTAGTACGCCAAGTTTCAGCCTCAAAGTAATTATCATGTTGTATACGTCGGTAAGGAATGCTAAAATTTTTCTCAAGGTTAGCGTCTATGTTATTTTTCATTGAGCCAGCCCCCACACGTGGCTACCTGCGGTGTGAGTCATTATCTGTCTCTTTGTTGGCGCGCGTTGTTGCTGGGATTAGGAGACCTAACTTCTACAAATTGTTGAGAGGGCCCTGCCCTGTTTGAATCCCCCAGTTCTGATGAAATTCAGGTCTGTCGATTTGTCGGTAGTTTACATAGTTTCTTTTTTGTCGGTCATGTGGTGAAGAATTTCTCTTAGAATCGTAACTGCACGGTGGACCGTTGCGTGTGAAGTTATTCTGTCTCCCTTCATAATAACTACTTTTGTTCCCATATTGCTTGTTTCTATGGTTATCTCCGTCGTATTCATTACTACAGAAATGTGATGTTTCTCTGTAACTATTATTCTGCCAACGGTTGTCATATGGGTGGTGTCTGTTTTGGTCACGATTTACATTGTAAGAATAGCCTTGTGTCCAGTTATTATTTCTTTCATCGCGGAATTTTGACGGATGTGACCTTTAATTGTTGTGTTCCTTTTTTCGCGTCCTGAGATTGTCAGTGTCAATTTCCAATTCTTGTAAGAGTCCCTGAAAAGCTTCAATGTCGTCTTTGCAACGTCCTTCCAAAATAATATGTCGTAAATGTTCAGGCAATTTGATTAAGCAAATGCGGATGAGTTCTGAAGGGCTGTATGGGTTTGAAAGATACTGATTCTTATGTAACATGTCTTCGAAATATTTGACAAGACTGGAAAATTCAGATTTTTCGAAATGTTTCATCAGTATGATGCTATGTTTTACTCGGACTTGAGTAGCTTGAGACCAATATGCTGAGAGGAAGGCATGATAAAATTTTCCTTCACTGTGACAATCGTGAATGACCGATCGCATTCTCACAGCTGGTTCATTCTCTAAGTAGCCACACATAAATTCTAACCTGTGCTCCAATGACCAGTTGGGAGTAAAACAATGAGAGAATTGATGGAGCCATGCTTGTGGATGAATGTCGTTGCCAGAATTCTTAAACGTTTTGAATTTACGTGTAGTAATAAACAGCTTATAGTCAAAATCATCATGTCGGCGAGTCGCATGTCGGTCATCGTTACGTCGTTTCGGCGGTTCCATCTCAAAATTCGGTGTACCTTGCCAATTTCTTTCATAATTTCCGAAGTGCCCTGTGTTATTATTTTGTCACTATTCCGTATTTCTATGTCCCTCTTCCCGTGTTGGAGCGCGAGTCTCCTCTGAAATATGAAATTCTTGTATTATTTGTGCCAACTGATCTTGTACTTCCCGGATTTCTCTTTTGTGTTGCGTATTAATTTGATTCTGATTTTGTTTGAATTTCTTAATTTGTTCATATTCTTCTGTGTCAGTGAAGGTTACAGGTCTTGTGTCATTCAGATCATCATCTACCTTTGTAGATAAGTTAGTGAACTGATCTGAAAGTTCGGCTACTTTCTTCAATAATGAACTGATTTCCTCAGTGTGTTTTTCTGAACCAAGTTTCAGAGTGTCCATTTGTGTTGAAATCGTATCTACTGTGTCCTTTAAGTTTCCTGAGCTTTTCAAGTTGCATAACCAAATCAGTAGATGCAACTGAGTAAATTTTAGCTCGCAAGGTGTCGTGATTTTCATGAACAAGTTTGCAGTTCTTTTATGGCTGCTTCGTGATTCTGCAATGCCTTTTCATGACGCGAAAAAATAGGTTGAAAATGCTCACAAATTTGTGTTTTTACGTCATTACAGACTTTTTGACATTTCGATTCGATTTTAAGTAACTCAGCAGTTAAACCTTCATGTGTTTGTTCAAGCGAGGCGTCTAACTTTTGAAGCTGTTGTTGCGACTGTTTTTTATTTTGTTCCATTGCGTCTAACTGTTGCTGTGTTTGTCTCTGGTGTTGTTCCATTGTGTCTGACTTTTGAAGATTTTGTTCCATTGTGTCTAACTTTTGAAGATTTTGTTCCATTGTGTCTAACTGTTGCTGTGTTTGTCTCTGACTTTGTTTCATTTGTTACATTAATTGCAATAATAATGTATTAGTGTCTGGAATCTGCTCCTTTATGCTCTTCGGCAGTGAATTTGCACCGGCAACATTCACATTTTGACAAGCAGAAAATGTGTCTTGATAGGAGGTATGTAGATGACACACTACTGTTAGTAAAAGGAGATACCAAAGACATCACAGACATTCTTAATCATTTCAATAATCTAAACGAGAAAATCAAATTTACAGTGGAACATGAGCAAAATAAAAGTATCAACTTTCTGGACCTAAATATTACAAGACTCAACAACACATGCACATTCAAAATTTATAGGAAAAAAACACAATGACTGACACCACAATCCCTGCAACCTCGTGACACCCAAATATCCATCAACAGGCGGCATACAGGTCAAGAACTGGAGATATATTCACATTACAGAAAATATGAAGATAAAATATTAAATGAAAACCTTGAAAGTTAATCAGTGAATTTCCTCAGAAGTTTCGATAGTATACTTAAATAAAACTAGTAAAACATAGAAATAAGCACAATTGTATGATCAACATAAGTAATTCATGAGCCAAATTAATAAGATAAATAACCTCTGTACAAAAGCTTATCATAATCTGTGGAAGACATACACTCCTGGAAATTGAAATAAGAACACCGTGAATTCATTGTCCCAGGAAGGGGAAACTTTATTGACACATTCCTGGGGTCAGATACATCACATGATCACACTGACAGAACCACAGGCACATAGACACAGGCAACAGAGCATGCACAATGTCGGCACTAGTACAGTGTATATCCACCTTTCGCAGCAATGCAGGCTGCTATTCTCCCATGGAGACGATCGTAGAGATGCTGGATGTAGTCCTGTGGAACGGCTTGCCATGCCATTTCCACCTGGCGCCTCAGTTGGACCAGCGTTCGTGCTGGACGTGCAGACCGCGTGAGACGACGCTTCATCCAGTCCCAAACATGCTCAATGGGGGACAGATCCGGAGATCTTGCTGGCCAGGGTAGTTGACTTACACCTTCTAGAGCACGTTGGGTGGCACGGGATACATGCGGACGCGCATTGTCCTGTTGGAACAGCAAGTTCCGTTGCTGGTCTAGGAATGGTAGAACGATGGGTTCGATGACGGTTTGGATGTACCGTGCACTATTCAGTGTCTCCTCGACGATCACCAGTGGTGTACGGCCAGTGTAGGAGATCGCTACCCACACCATGATGCCGGGTGTTGGCCCTGTGTGCCTCGGTCGTATGCAGTCCTGATTGTGGCGCTCACCTGCACGGCGCCAAACACGCATACGACCATCATTGGCACCAAGGCAGAAGCGACTCTCATCGCTGAAGACGACACGTCTCCATTCGTCCCTCCATTCACGCCTGTCGCGACACCACTGGAGGCGGGCTGCACGATGTTGGGGCGTGAGCGGAAGACGGCCTAACGGTGTGCGGGACCGTAGCCCAGCTTCATGGAGACGGTTGCGAATGGTCCTCGCCGATACCCCAGGAGCAACAGTGTCCCTAATTTGCTGGGAAGTGGCGGTGCGGTCCCCTACGGCACTGCGTAGGATCCTACGGTCTTGGCGTGCATCCGTGCGTCGCCGTGGTCCAGTCCCAGGTCGACGGGCACGTGCACCTTCCGCCGACTACTGGCGACAACATCGATGTACTGTGGAGACCTCACGCCCCACGTGTTGAGCAATTCGGCGGTACGTCCACCCGGCCTCCCGCATGCCCACTATACGCCCTCGCTCAAAGTCCGTCAACTGCACATACGGTTCACGTCCACGCTGTCGCGGCATGCTACCAGTGTTAAAGACTGCGATGGAGCTCCGTATGCCACGGCAAACTGGCTGACACTGACGGCGGCGGTGCACAAATGCTGCGCAGCTAGCGCCATTCGACGGCCAACACCGCGGTTCCTGGTGTGTCCGCTGTGCCGTGCGTGTGATCATTGCTTGTACAGCCCTCTCGCAGAGTCCGGAGCAAGTATGGTGGGTCTGACACACCGGTGTCAATGTGTTCTTTTTTCCATTTCCAGGAGTGTATAATGTTATCTCTGTGAACTACCTAAAGAAGATCTTTGTTACTGTTTTGTTTACATAATATATTTTCGATGTGTAAAGTGTACAAGTTGTGTGTGATGTTAAGTGTGTTTGAGACTCTACACAAATGGACCATTAGAAAACTGTAAGTACAAATTGTTTTCAAAGTGTAGCCACTAACCTCACAGAAAGAATTGATACCCAACTAAAAATCGCGTTTCTTATGTATTACAGTAAAAGTCAACAAAATGAAGCACACTCACACACACTGACAACATCAAAAGAAATGGCTTAACACACATATAAAAACGCACTTGAAAATGGGAATTATTTCTCGAAACGCGTCGTGCGAATAGTAAAATAAAGAAAAATCGTTACTGGTAGCAGTTATAAACAAACCTATTGTATCTACAGTCGCAGGCTTTGAAAAACCATTTATAATGGATCAAATCAGATTATTAGTGCCAAGCCAGTCAATGAAAGCTATATATAAATCCAAATCCTCAAAATGAAAGTACTAAAAACAGTTGCACACATAAGATTCAACAAGCACTATCAACAACTAGGCATAATTCCGAAATATATAAAAGTGAAAATATGTTCTAGCAGCAACATAGCAAAACTTATAAAACACAAAGCAGAAAAACTCTGGCTGAAAACCGAAATAAGGCAGTTACATAAGAAAAAGGACTTACTAAACAGAAAGCTACTCAACATGCAGATAGAAGCAGCAAACAACATGGAACCTACAGTTTATGACAGCATTTGCAGGCATAGCCAGGACATAGTCGTCAAGGAGTACTTGATCATTTGCAACACACATAACAAGAAACTACAGACCTTGACATCCAAACAAGACAAGAGATCCAACCTTGAGATAACTGACAAAAGCAAACACACATTTTACAGTAGAGTGGTGAACGACACTGACATAAAGTTCAACCAAAGAGAAAACGATCTACTCCAAAAATGACTAAAATACAACATAAAACCTAACCTCAACAACCATACACTGAAACAGGTTATAGCTGCAACTAAAAGTGCAGCAGATGTGGCAAATGTAAATTCAAATACAAAAGCAGCAACAGGTCACAAAGTAAGCAAGCTTCTTGAGAAAGAAATGAATAAAGATAAGTTTAGATCTAAATATACAATTAATGATACAAAAACTTTAAAATCTATAAATAATAAACTGACAAACAACCAATCCATAGTTGTAAAGTCAGACAAAAGTAATACATTAGTTGTGATGAAAGAAAAAGAATACATAGACAAAACAAATGAATTTTTTGCTGCTAATAACATCCAGCACATTGAAAAAGACCCAACCAAAGAATTCCAAAGTAAAATTAAGGAACAATTAAAGAACACGCATTTCCTGTTGACAGAAACTGAAAAGAAATACCTTACATGTATGAATCCAAAAGCACCACACCTAAGAGCACAGTAAAAATACACAAAAATGGATACCCGATAGCTGGCCGCGGTTGTCTAGCGGTTCTGGCGCTGCAGTCCAGAACCACGGGACTGCTACGGTCGCAGGTTCAAATCCTGCCTTGGGCATGGGTGTGTGTGATGTCCTTAGGTTAGTTAGGTTTAAGTAGTTCTAAGTTCTAGGGGACTTATGACCTAAGATGTTGAGTCCCATAGTGCTCAGAGCCATTTGAACCATTTTTTTTTTTTTTTTTTGATACCCGATACGTCCTGTGGTCAACTCTATAAACAGCCCAGCATACAAACTGTTACAAAAACTGAATAACATACTGGTGAAAAATTATACATATGAAACAACATATTCCATAAAAAACAGCATGATTCTAGCCAAAGAACTAAGAACCAGAAAGCTCCCCCAAGATGCACAGTTTATATCACTTGACATCACCAACCTTTATTCAAACGTACCCATACAAGAAACTCTAACAGTAATACAAAAGAACCTTATGCAACACAAGAAACTTTCATACACAGAGATTGTCGAATTTATGGAACTCCTTCAGCTAACCCTAAGTTATAACTACTTTACCTTTAATGACAACATTTATAAGCAACCAGATGGCCTAGCAATGGGATCACGTATATCTGGTACCATAGCTGACATATACATAAATCACTTAGAATAAAAATTATTTGACAGCCAAGAACCTTACCCAAGGAAAATAGAATTTAATAGGAGATATATAGATGACACACTACTGTTAGTAAAAGAAGATACCAAAGACATCACAGACATTTTTAATCATTTCAATAATCTAAATGGGAAAATCAAATTTACAGTGGAACATGAGCAAAATAAAAGTATCAACTTTCTGAACCTAAATATTACAAGACACAACAACACATCCACATTCAAAATTTATAGGAAAAACACAATGACTGACACCACAATCCCTGCAACCTCATGTCACCCAAATATCCATAAACAGGCAGCATACAGGTCAATGCTGCATAGGGCAACAAAAATACCACTGAGCCAGGAAAATATGCAACAAGAAATAAATACAGTGAAGAAGATTGCAGTTGCCAATGGTAACAATGCTTCCATGGTTGCACAATCTTAGACAAAGTGAAGAGAAACCCAGGTACAAACTGCACCACAGAACAAAAAGAGAAAAACAAATATATATCTAGCATTCCATACATAGGCAATGTATCACAGAAGATTGCAAATATTTTCAAAAATCACAGAGTAAAAGTTGGGTTTTCTACATCCAATAAACTACACCAAAAACTAATACATAATATAATGTGTAATCATGATCCATATTCAGACTCTGGAATATACAAGGTAACATCCCAGGAATGCTCCAAGTTCTATGTAGGACAAACAGGCCGAAATATCAACACCAGGTACACGGAGCACATTAGAGCATACACACACAACAAACACACTACATCAGCAATAGCAACACACATACATACAGGACACCCATTTGGAAAAATAGAGCAAAATGTCAAGGTACTCCACCGACTAAATAAAGGACATAAAATGGATTTGCTTGCAGAACTGGAGATACACTCCTGGAAATGGAAAAAAGAACACATTGACACCGGTGTGTCAGACCCACCATACTTGCTCCGGACACTGCGAGAGGGCTGTACAAGCAATGATCACACGCACGGCACAGCGGACACACCAGGAACCGCGGTGTTGGCCGTCGAATGGCGCTAGCTGCGCAGCATTTGTGCACCGCCGCCGTCAGTGTCAGCCAGTTTGCCGTGGCATACGGAGCTCCATCGCAGTCTTTAACACTGGTAGCATGCCGCGACAGCGTGGACGTGAACCGTATGTGCAGTTGACGGACTTTGAGCGAGGGCATATAGTGGGCATGCGGGAGGCCGGGTGGACGTACCGCCGAATTGCTCAACACGTGGGGCGTGAGGTCTCCACTGTACATCGATGTTGTCGCCAGTGGTCGGCGGAAGGTGCACGTGCCCGTCGACCTGGGACCGGACCGCAGCGACGCACGGATGCACGCCAAGACCGTAGGATCCTACGCAGTGCCGTAGAGGACCTCACCGCCACTTCCCAGAAAATTAGGGACACTGTTGCTCCTGGGGTATCGGCGAGGACCATTCGCAACCGTCTCCATGAAGCTGGGCTACGGTCCCGCACACCGTTAGGCCGTCTTCCGCTCACGCCCCAACATCGTGCAGCCCGCCTCCAGTGGTGTCGCGACAGGCGTGAATGGAGGGACGAATGGAGACGTGTCGTCTTCAGCGATGAGAGTCGCTTCTGCCTTGGTGCCAATGATGGTCGTATGCGTGTTTGGCGCCATGCAGGTGAGCGCCACAATCAGGACTGCATACGACCGAGGCACACAGGGCCAACACCCGGCATCATGGTGTGGGGAGCGATCTCCTACACTGGCCGTACACCACTGGTGATCGTCGAGGGGACACTGAGTAGTGCACGGTACATCCAAACCGTCATCGAACCCATCGTTCTACCATTCCTAGACCGGCAAGGGAACTTGCTGTTCCAACAGGACAATGCGCGTCCGCATGTATCCCGTGCCACCCAACGTGCTCTAGAAGGTGTAAGTCAACTACCCTGGCCAGCAAGATCTCCGGATCTGTCCCCCATTGAGCATGTTTGGGACTGGATGAAGCGTCGTCTCACGCGGTCTGCACGTCCAGCACGAACGCTGGTCCAACTGAGGCGCCAGGTGGAAATGGCATGGCAAGCCGTTCCACAGGACTACATCCAGCATCTCTACGATCGTCTCCATGGGAGAATAGCAGCCTGCATTGCTGCGAAAGGTGGATATACACTGTACTAGTGCCGACATTGTGCATGCTCTGTTGCCTGTGTCTATGTGCCTGTGGTTCTGTCAGTGTGATCATGTGATGTATCTGACCCCAGGAATGTGTCAATAAAGTTTCCCCTTCCTGGGACAATGAATTCACGGTGTTCTTATTTCAATTTCCAGTAGTGTATATTCACATTACAGAAAATATGAAGATAAAATATTAAATGAAAACCTTGAAAGTTAATCAGTGAATTTCCTCAGAAGTTTCGATAATATACTTAAATAAAACTAGTAAAATATAGAAATAAGCACAATTGTAAAATCAATATAAGTAATTCATGAGCCAAATTAATAAGATAAGTAACCTCTGTACAAAAGCTTATCATAATCTGTGGAAGACATATAATGTTATCTCTGTGAACTACCTGTAAGAAGATCTTTGTAACTGTTTTGTTTACATAAGATATTTTCGATGTGTAAAGTGTACAAGTTGTGTGTGATGTTAAGTGTGTGTGAGTCTCTACACAAATGGACCATTAGAAAACTGTAAGTACAAATTATTCTCAAGGTGTAGCCACTAACCTCACAGAAAGAATTGATGCCCAACTAAAAATCGCGTTTCTTATGTATTACAGTAAAAGTCAACAAACTGAAGCACACTCACACACACTGACAACATCAAAAGAAATGGCTTAACACACATAAAAAAACGCACTTGAAAATAGGAATTATTTCTCGAAACGCGTCGTGCGAATAGTAAAATAAAGAAAAATCGTGACTGGTAGCATAAGATTTATTTATTTATAAACAAACCTATTGTTTTGACTTATTTGAGAAAACGGTGAGGACGCAAAACCTGAATCTACAGTATTTGCAAGATTGTGTCCTGTCATTTCGGATTCCTGAGGCGAACTGTTGCCGACCGATCGATCGATACTGCTTCCCTGTTCACTAATTGTTTCACTGTCTACAACATTATTTGCAGCCCGCTCTATTTCCCTATGCACAATTACCAAATTACTAGTTTGAACATTGGTTAATTCATTACACGGTGGCGCTAACACACTGCTTTCGTCTTCACTGTCATTTCTCAGTTTACTTTGGAGCCTAGTATTACCTTTTACACATGCCATTATTGTCACAATATTTCCTTCAACAACACAGAAAAGCACCATTTGAAGTGCAAAATAAGAAAACACATTAACATAGCATTGAAAATAATATCTCCTTAATTTCAAGCGCAGCTGCGAAATACTTGGTGCAAATCTACATGCATGCCACAACTGTTTTACTGTACGACAATGAAAAACTACAACTACAAAGGAAATTCTCTCTACAATTACGCGCTAGCAATAAACAATAGCTACACTAATTACACAAACTACAAGAAAAAATCAGAAGATTCCAATTAGGTATCCTAGGCTAAGGGTTGACATATGAAACGTCCCCTTAGAAAAATTATGCATGACTGTGCTTAAACTAACACACAGTACTTTTAGCGCAACGCAATCTGACTTTCAATAATCCCTACAAAAGAATGGCCCTGACTAACATTAACCTATACCTTTCATAAATCACTTACCTCACAAAATCACGATTATTCGAACTACTGTAATACAGCGAGCGCCACTACTGCCAGCTAAATAAAAGACTAACTACTGAAGGCACTAACTGCCGATAGGCATAGTTAGCAAATGAAAGATTTTGATAAAGAACAAATAATGTATTTACCTTAATAGTGTTCAAAAGTCATAATATATATAGCAGTTCATGACATCCAGTCTTACAAATTTACTGTCTCTGTCCAGATCATCCGCTCTCAAAACTCCGCCATCTCACTCCCCACATCCACCACTCCTGGCGGCTCACCTCCAACTGCGCAACACTACGCGCTGTTAACATTCAGCTGCCCAACACTACAATAGCAAACAACAATGCAAACCAGCCACAGACTGAACACAGCACAGCCAGTGATTTTCATACAGAGCGCTACGTGGCGTGACCAATAGAAAAACCTACACAGCCTACTTAAAAAGTTCTTGGTGTTTTCTTTGCCATTCGTGAGGAAATATCCCTTTTTCTCGAAATGAAAGGGGAAGAAATGCGTTGTCTGAAAGATATCCATTTTATATCAGACCTGGCGTTCCTAGCTGTCGTAACTATGCATCTGAATAATTTTAATCTGTCATTGTAGGACAAAGGGCAGCTAATCGTTGACATGTACGACCAGACCAAAACATTCATGGAAAAGTTACGTTTATTTGAGAGGCAGATGAGTAATGGACATTTAACGTTCTTGAATCGTCTTGTTTCTTTAAAACTACCTGAAGATACTACTTTCGGCGATTACCAAGCAAAGTTAAAGCAGCTCATCACGTCGTTTGGAACACGATTCCGAGACCTCACTAGTTTGGAAATAGAACCTAAAGTGTTCAGCACTCCTTTTTTAATTTCCTCCGATGACTCGTCATCGTCACTTCAATTGGAGATTATTTATTTGCAAAATTCAACTTTGTTGAAAGAAAGGTACTACAACACGTTGGATTTGTCACGATGGTATCGTTCATTACAGCAAAAAACATTTCCCAAGGTTCACAAGAATGCCTCTCAGATCATATGCATGTTTTGATCTACGTATTGTTGTGAGCAACTTTTCTTGGCAATGAAAAGAGTAAAAAGTAAGGAACGATCGTTTCTTCAGGATGCAACAATGAAGGCCATCCTCCGCATTAACGCTGCGAACACTTTGACGCCTGATGTTTCCGATCTTGTAATGGAATGAAAATGTCAAGCTACAGAGGCCCAATAAATTTAGTATGCAATTTCTTGTAAAACAGTTGTTTCTTATTTATTTCCTGAACATCGTATTTCCTGCTGTAGCATGTCACCACGTCTTAGGAAATAAGAGTATGATGCTGTCGATCTTGTAAGACGCAGCTGGCACATCAAAACGCTTGCCTTGCCGCCTGCCTCAGCCTGCCATGCCACGTGCCGGCGTGCCGGCCCACTTGAATGGTCACAGCGATCGACACGGCTCCCTGGAGTAGGGAGCGCTCCGCGGCTCACAACGGAGCATACGAGCTGGAACAGCCTGCTCTAGAAATTGTAAGTTCTGACATAAGTGATCCACATCCCACAAGCAGTAATGGTGCGAAATATATCCTTGCATTTTACAATTTATTCTCAAAGCATGTTAAACTGTATGCTAAACGATCTGCTACTACCACTACTATCATTCGTCGTTTCTCATGTGACTACATTCCTAACATGGGAAAACCAAAAGCTATTTCATCCGCCAATTCTGCATACTATACTGGGTACAAGTGGCGTAAATTTCTCAGAGACAATAGTATTAAGAGTATTTTTATCTCAAGGTATAATGCCCAGTGTAATCCCACTGAACGTATTTTCCGTGAGATCAACAGAATTAAGAGAATCTACATTTCTACCAAACATACCAATTGGGTAACATATTTTTCTTTATTTGAAGAGGTACACAACAACCACAATGTTTATGAAACTCCGTACACTAATGAACTCATGTTCGATTGCAAAGAAGACAACGATTGGATAACGCCGTTACCAAAACTTTCTTTTCTGCAAACAACACACGATGAAAAGGTAAGGGAAGTCTGTGCGACGCTGTCTCCAGAAGCCAAAATTAGGAACAAAACTAACGCGAGCACTATCAAGAGGAAGCAGGAATTGAAAGTTAGTGTGCTAGTGCTTTTGCGTACTCACCATAACTCGTCTGCTCTTCAGCGGCGCAACGCGAAGTGGCGTCTGCTGTACGACGGTTCTTATGTTATTGTCAGCATTCTGCATCCTGGTGCATATCTGCTGTAGCATCCTAAAACACACAGAATTATTGGACTATATGCTCACCGTGATCTGAGAGTATACCATGCTCAACAGTAAACACATCTATGGATCATGCTCACGTTACACACAACTATTAAATACACGTACCTCACAGTACTTTTACAGAGAAGCTACGTAGTATAAGAGTTTTATTTCAGCTGTTCCTAACCGCGCGACCGCTACTGTCACAGGTTCGAATCCTGCCTCGGGTATGGATGTGTGTGATGTCCTTAGGTTAGTTAGGTTTACGTAGTTCTAAGTTCTAGGGGACTGATGACCTCAGATGTTAAGTCCCATAGTGCTCAGAGCCATTTGAACCATTCAGCTGTTCCTGTCAGCAGCAAAGGAGAAAGATCTTCGTCTTCGCCGAATACTTACAGCAGCAACTTAAAATTTTGAAGCAAATTTTATATTAACTTTTATACAGGTGTGAAGAAGATATATTTTCAGCCTACGATACTGACTATCTGCACCGTCAGTCTTCGACTACTCGTTAGTAGTTTACGTGAATACTTAATCATTCTACACCCTTGCACTTTCACCTTGAGACTTGCTGGATACACATCTCACAGCTGGACACACACACTTAAGAATAGCTAAGGCCATGATTACACTGCACAGTTACACTTGTGTCGCGAGAATTTTGTGTGTTTGATGTTAGTTCATTGTTTTTGTTGTTTGCTTATTTGTAGTTGTGCGCTTGGTTGTATTGCTGGTGTGGGATGTCGTGTCTAATCCTCCTCTGTTTCAGGTGACATCATTTGCAAAAGCAAAACATGGATCTAAACTTGTAATGATTGTAAATACTGTAAGGCTGTATAAAAAATATTTCTAAGTGACCAGTCATACTGTGTGAAGACAGAGAAATATGTTTCTATATTTATGTAAAGCCAATACGTAATATGTTTGCATGTATTTGTGCCTTTGTAAAAACCTATATGTAACATGTTTGTATGTGTGTATCTGTATGTAGGTAAAGCTAAATGACATAAGATCACTTGTTTATGTTATCTGTACTTGTTACATGTGCCCATACATGAAAAATTTTGAGACTTGCATAACCTAAAGCTATTTGCGAACGTTTACTATACGTCGTTCAACTTGTAACTACCAGCAAACTGGCGTGCAAAACCGCATAATTTAGAAGACTGCCGCACGGGAGTAGCCGAGCGGTCTAGGGGCGCTGCAGTCATGGACTGTGCGGCTGGTCCCGGCTGAGGTTCGAGTCCTCCCTCGGGCATGGGTGTATGTGTTTGTCCTTAGGATAATTTAGGTTCGGTAGTGTGTAAGCTTAGGGACTGATGACCTTAGCAGTTAAGTCCCATAATATTTCACATACATTTGAACATTTTTTTGAGAAAGACTATCCATGATATATTGTTGTTGTATAGACGTTATGCAGTACTTATGTTTGAAATTTGTTTAGAAACTGTTAATGTAAGGTCGTGTTACGAATTAGTTGCGTAAAGGCTTTTCAACGGACATTTGTTCTACGTCACAACTACTTGTGTACGAATATTCGTATATCGCCTGACAAACTGAGAACACAAAAAAGCTGTCATAATGAAGTGCACCTTCACTTTTGAGTGCAACGCAAATTGACATTTATTGCACTGCATATCTGCATCTCTGCAAGTCTGAATAGAAAGAACTGGTTCACTACTGCACCTAAGGTCGCTTTTCTCCAAACCGATGAAGACCACTCTACGCTTAGAGGAATTTTGGACGGGTCCTCAGGGGGCTATGATCGACGCCAGCATCGTGCTGTCCGAGGTCCTGCTTCCATGCCTTCACGAAATTATGCTGTGGAAAGGTGATCCACCAGTCTGTGACAACATAATCCCAAGGGCATTTACGTAACATTTAACTGCCATAAACAATGCTCACCTTTATAATGTTCTCGTATGTTTTCGGTTCATGGAACTGTAAACTACGACACGTCGTGAAAAGATGTTATATCTGAAACAAAAAGACATTTTAAGCGCAATACTGTGCGAAAGAGACTATCAACAATAATAATTTGAAATTTTATGTTAACGAATGTTGCAACTAAAGGATTTTGTACCTGTTTTAAATGATAATTCACATTTGTAAAATCTATAATGATAAATCTTGTCTCTGCGACGTCTTGTGCACGTGAGCACACAGACGGCGTACAAACTATGTATCACTGTGTCGTGTGACAAACTCGCTTCGCAAAGGCCGCGCTAGTATTGAACTTCAAGCAACTGAGCATGTGTGGTAGGCGCAATACCAACATGAAACTGCTATAGGCCCACGCGCCACATTCAAACATCGAAAACCTGTTTTGTGTAAATATTATGTTATGACGTGTATGTTATATATGATATGTATGTGTACGTGTATTTGTAGACATGTGTGCATTGTACTTTAGAGTGAGGTCTTGGCCTGCAGGTGTGTCCTTTTTCCTCGCAACTCAGGGGGCAGTTTAAAGGCACATTTGCATGCTGAGCTTTTATTAGCAGAAAACGTAATTATAAGTAATGAAATTGATACGGGATTAAGCAAAACGTGGAAGGGAGGACCCACCAATATAAATTTCTTTTCAACAACCTGTTTATTTAACAACATATAAACTGTGTTTTACAGATAATCCAAGAATTAACGATAAAATTTTCTTTAACAAAATGTAGAAAAATGCAAAATTCTTTTTACCTTAAACCTTAAGTTGAATAACCCGTAATCGGGTGAATCAGCGGTGTTCACAGTCTATCTTATTAAATGCTCTTCTGCAACACGTGAAAATATATAAGCACCATTGATGACAAGAGTAATTCAGTTACTCAAAACAGATGACTTGAAAGCTGTATGTCGAAATTTTCGGGGTTAAAACGTGCACGCGTCGTTTAAGGTTAAACAGATTAGCAAACAATATGACAATGATAAGGGTTACTTGGAAGCAACCAACCTCTTAACTTCAATCATGAGCCAAGGTGCGATTGGATCGCAACCTGTCCCTTCTGACAATTTTATTTTGACTAAAAGCCCTCGTGACAGCTGGGTGTTAAGATTTTCAAAGGTAAACTGATTATCAGTTATTAAGACAGCTCTGAAGGAACGTCTTAAAACACTACTTGCGAACACTTATTACAAGAGAACTCACTCGGTGGTACCACAAGGCCCAGCTAAAATACATCAATGACGACCCAGTCTTTCACACACAGAAACGAACAGCTTAGTGCAACAGTGAACCGGTTAACGTCTAAATCTAACCACAAGGCCCATTTTTTTTTATTTAACGGCAACCTGTGCCTTAGTGCTATTGTTCCGACTGTATTTACGACCAAGATTAATTAGAACATTAATGATCGGGTACAAACCAGAAAGGAAAGGCAATATAATAGCCGAACAAATTTTCAAACGACGACTATTGTCTTAGTACAATACTACTGCCTATATTTACGATCAAAGAGCCGACGGAGTAAAACTCTGAGGGTCGTGTACAAACCAGAAAATAATAAGGAGGGCAGGTAGACAATGAAACAAATCACCACGAGGATTACAGAATGTTACTGCTCCTTATCAGCAAGCAGTTCCACGGATCCACGTATCGTCGCAAAGGTTACTGAGTGGTGCCGATGAAAGCCAGGTAGAAGAGGGCAGCCAGGCCACGACCGGTCGTCCGACACGGATGTTGCCAACCAACCGACGGGATGTCAGCCTGCCGCTTGTAGTCGACGCTGAGCCCGGTGAAGTACTCCGGTATCCTCGCTTTGCTCAGGCCCTCTTTGCGCAGCTCTTGGCTTCGTCTTCTCTGACCGCGTGACCACCTCTTGTCGCTACGCTACCGCCAATCCAATAACTTCGTGCCTCCTTTTCGGGATAGCGAACCCCGTATATACAGGGTGTTACAAAAAGGTACGGCCAAACTTTCAGGAGACATTCCTCACACACAAAGAAAGAAAATATGTTATGTGGACATGTGTCCGGAAACGCTTACTTTCCATGTTAGCGCTCATTTTGTTACTTCTCTTCAAATCACATTAATCATGGAATGGAGACACATGGCAACATAACGTACCAGAGTGAGTTCAAACACTTTGTTACAGGAAATGTTCAAAATGTCCTCCGTTAGCGAGGATACATGCATCCACCCTCCCCTCGCATGGAATCCCTGATGCGCTGATGCACCCCGGGAGAATGGCATGTTGTATCACAGCCGTCCACAATATGAGCACGAAGAGTCTTCACATTTGGTACCAGGGTTGCGTAGACAAGAGCTTTCAAATGCCCCCATAAATGAAAGTCGAGAGGGTTGAGGCCAGGAGAGCGTGGATGCCATGGAACTGGTCCGCCTCTACCAAGCCATCGGTCACCGAATCTGTTGTTGAGAAGCGTACGAACACTTCGACTGAAATGTGCAGGAGCTCCATCGCGCATGAACCACATGTTGTCTCGTACTTGTAAAGGCACATGTTCTAGCAGCGCAGGTAGAGTATCCTGTATGAAATCATGATAACGTGCTCCACTGAGCGTAGGTGGACGAAATTAAAATGAGCTCTAACATGGAAATTAAGCGTTTCCGGACACATGTCCACATAACATATTTTCTTTCTTTGTGTGTGAGGAATGTTTCCTGAAAGTTTGGCCATACCTTTTTGTAACACCCTGTATATCGGCAAGCCCTTCTAAGGGCCGTCCGGTGTGGCCGAGCGGTTCTAGGCCTTTCAGCGGTCGCAGGTTCGAATCCTGCCTCGTGCATGGATGTATGTGATATCCTTTGGTTAGTTATGTTTAAGTAGTTCTGAGTTCTAGGGAACTGATGATGGCCTCAGATGTTAAGTCCCATAGTGCTCAGAGCCATTTGAACCATTTTCGAGACCTTCTAAGGATACAACACACAGATGCCAACTCTTCCTCATAGATACTGGCAATGGCGCCGCAAGACGGATAGTCGATACTACACCTGAGCGAGTGGCGCCAGACAGAACAGTCTACTAACTCAATGACCCCACGGCTCAGAAATAAAGAAATAATTTGAGCCATAGATATAGTCCACGGCTGTATAAATATTGTACGCAGTCGCTGGAAACATTGTAAGATTATTGATCGTCAGATTATTGGCGGAATAGGAGGCACCTTTTGTTTTCTAGGTCTTGTACAAATCGGACGTATTTTGGCACACCGCCATTAATACTACATTATTTTATTAGTACATTCACGAGTTGCAACCAGTCGGCACCCGTAACTGCATAATGCAAATCTCAATGTAAGTGTCGTAATTTAATTGCGTTTTATTTCAGAATATACTGTTATTACTAACCTATGTATATTTCATTTTATATCTTTAGTCATTGTAAGATTGCTGTCATGGCAGAAGGTTCCGTACTTCTAAGCAAAAAGTCGTCCAGCTCGATACACCGTGGCCGGCCGGTGAGGCCAAGCGACAGTCAGCTCACAGCCGTGTTAGCGTGCGGAGCTGCTGCGCGCGCCGTCCGACGCTCCGCTCTCGGTGGTGTTTACTTCCGCGTCGCGGTGTTTGTGTCTATCGAGTCCAGTAGTAACGTACTCCATGGCGCACTCGTACCGCCGTGCAACGATCAAAGTAACGTTTCAGGCCGAACATCCAAGACCCAGAGCTTTCGAAGTCGAACAGTTCACACGAGAGGATTTACGTTTGAACCCCCAGGACGTAATCGGCATATATTTTTCCATCACTGGAAGTGTTGTCTACATCAAGATGCCGACGGAGGAAATTTGCACTGACATAATTCACCGTCATGCCACCGGACTAAAATTTAAACACTCTGATGGACATATGGGTGCTGTGACAGTCGCCCATGCTGGATTCGGTCTTCGGACATTGCGAGTGTTTGAGCTCCCGTTCGAGGTGCCTCAGGAGGTGGTCATTGCCGCTTTCCAACCACATGGCACCGTCTTGGGTCACGTCGCGGAGAAGTGGCACATATTTACGACCTACCCCGTATTAAATGGCGTCCGGCAAATAAAAATTGAACTGACGAAACATGTTCCATCGCACCTGCTGATTGGCGGTGTGAGGGCCATCGTCATGTACGATGTACGATGGACAGCCACGAACGCGCGCAGGATGCGACCAGAAGGGACATGTACGTTCCGAATGCTTACACCGGCGTTAAATACAGACGCCGTTACGCGAAGAGATCCAGGCTTCGACGGTCACGTCCTTACCTATCACCTACGCCAAGGTTGCACAGGACCCCGTCGTGCCACTCCCGATTGCGCCAGCAGCATCGTCAACCCCACCCGCCGCAGCCCAACGCGCCGACGACACAAGCACGGCGTCGCCTCCAGTGCTCGCTTCAGGTCCGTCGGGGTTGAGGACCGAAACCGATGATCCTGTTGGAACCATGGACGTCGACCTCGGTGTCGTGCCGACGTCTGCCTTTGTCCAGACGGGTTCGGCGTCAGACGACGGGAGATCACATTCTGATTGAGAAGCCCACATCAGAAAACAGCGGTCGCCTCGCAAACACAGGAAACGACGACGTACGCCTTCCGATGACGCCCTTTCACAGACGGCCCCGCGAGATGTCGACCTGATGTCTGACGGTGATCTCCCACATTGCATCCAGTCACGCGATGCGGTAGCAACAGGCGCCCCTCCTGTGACGCCTCCCCTCCCAGCCTGGGACGTGTCCTCGCCGTTGTTAACGAATGATGACGGTGGTCCCCCTGCCACTCATGTTGCGGAATCCACAACACCCGTTCCGGAAGTACGTGACCGTCACATGTCCACGTCGTCAGCTTCCTGGGCCGATGATGTTGAAGAAGAAGTGGAACAGACTGCCAGCGTGTCTGCACAAGAGTCCACTACGGCGACACTGGGGCTGGCGCCCCGTACTGCGGCACCACCGGCGGGTTTCCACCTGCCGGCTACTTCTACCGCGCGTTCTGCAAATACTGAGGATGGCCGTACACAGCAATATCGTATCGCCACGATGAATATTGCCACCATTCGTGCCCCCCATAAACTGGCCATGTTCCGAGACACTATTTACTCTGCGGATGTTGATATAGCACTCTTACAAGAGGTGTTTGTGGCTGACTTCCTAGTTCCCACCGGATACACCGCTATGTTTCCCCGCATCCGACAACGGTAGCGGCGTCGCCATCCTGCTACGCGACGGCCTCCTTGCAGAAGACGTCATCTACCTCCCCACTGCGCAAGGTATGGCCCTCACACTGTTCGGCGTGCGTATTATTAATATCCACGCTCCGTCCGGCACTGGCCGCCGTCATGACCGACAAACTTTTTTTGCCGAAAGCGCCACACCTCTCTTCACAGGTTCGCAGGACGATTTGGCACTCGGTGGGGATTTTAACTCGACACAAGAGCCCGCGGACCAACTCCCGCGACATTCAACTTTTGCATCTCTCTCAGTGGTCATCGACCGTCTACGACTTGTTGACACTTGGGAGAAGCTCCACGGAATCCATCCGGGCTATACATTCTACATCTCTCACTCGTCAAGCCGCATAGATCGCATCTGCGTTACCTGCTCCCTTGCTGATGGCACACGTCATGCGGAAGTCTGGCCCTTGGCCTTTTCAGACCATGATGCGTTCCTCTGTGACGTCACTCTCGCCCGACAGCGAGTGTGGCATAGTCGTGGTCTGTGGAAACTCAATGTCGCTCACCTGACCTCATCAGACTGTCGCCGTATGGGCGAAGAAGCGTGGGCACGCTGCCGCCATCGTCGAGAAGCCTATGACTCCACCTTGTCATGGTGGCTCTCCTGTGCAAAGCCGACCCTCAGGAAGACACTCATGAGTTATGGGAAGGAATTTAAGGTGTGGTAAACCAATACCCTGCACTTCTACTACACAATACTACGTGACTGTGCGACGATGCCTTTCTCGCCAGCTCGGCAGTCGATGGTCCATCGCACGAAGGCGCAGATCTCCTTGATCATGCGGCGTCACTTGGAAGGAGTTTCTAATCGCATCCCTCAAGAACGTCCGTCGATGTACCACCTCCTTCAGGAAAGACAACAACGACGACGAGCTCTGATCCAAGTACTCACTGATGTGGAAGGGCGCCGGCACGATGCCCAACAAAGCATCGGTCGTGCTCTCCATACTCATTTTGCCGGGCTATACACAGCCGTACCGCATTCTGCAGCACTGATCACAGAAGTCGCTCAGTTTACTACGAACACGCTTCCGGAGGATGCAGTGCGTGACCTCCAAGACGACGTAACCACAGATGAAGTGGTAGATGCTATCAAGGCGGGTTCCGATAACAGATCTCCTGGACCTGACGGTATACCCATCGAATTTTATAAAAGTTTTCACTATTTGTTGGCTTCCACGTGGACGGCAATCGCACAAGATGTCACCGATGACAGTGGTCCCGAGCGCCTTTCTAGAAGGCATTATTATCCCCGTGCATAAACCGCATGGGTTATCGAACGTCCAGGACTACCGACCAATTATTTTGCTCAACAGTGACATGAAAATATTCACACGGTTACTGGCATCGCGACTCAAGAAGGTCGCACCTTACGTCACGCCTTGCGACCAGACTTCCCTAGGAGGCGACAACAACATCCGTACGGCCCTTTGCCCTTACAGAGACATGATAGCATTAGCGCATTATCAAAGTCTCCCTGGCGCCTTGGCTTCTCTGGACTTTAGCCATGTTTTCGACCGTGTTGACCACTTCTATTTACGGACAGTTCTTCAGCACATGGGTTTTCCTGGCGGTATTGTCACAGTGGTTATACGCCTGTTGAGTAGTGCAACATCTAAAATCATGTACAATGGTCGCCACACACCGCCCCTGGTCATCGCACGATCTGTACGACAAGGCTGCCCTCTTTCCACGATTTTGTATGCTTTCGCTTTGGAACCCCTGCTCCAGGGCATGCGCCAATGTTAGGAAGGTATGGCTGTGCACGGCCACCGTTTTTGTTGTACAGCCTACGCAGACGACATAGTACTATATCTGCGCAGTGAAGATGAAGTACGAGCAGCACTGACATGGAAGGCGACTTAGGGGAAGCGTCGGGGAGCTGCCTCAACGCGTCAAAATCCAAGGTCCTGCTCATTGGTGAGTGCTTGCCGGAGAGATGCGTTGCCCCGCTTAGTGTCGCCCCCAACATACGATGTCTTGGACTTGATTTCGCAGCAGATCTGCGCCGCTCGGCGACTGTCAATGGTAGAAGCTTGCTACAGACAATCAGAGCAAATCTCGCAGATCACCGGCTACGAGCTCTCAATGTTATCCAACGCGCGCAATACGTGAACATGTATCATGCTTCCCGTATACCACACGGGGCTCAACTACTACCAGTCCCAAATCTCCTGGCCCGACGACTGTTGATGGCTTTCGGCTCCTTCGTCAGCTCGGGGATGTTATTCAAGGTGCAATATGAATCCCTTGCACTGCCACGAAATCGTGGCGGGGTGGGACTCATCCACGTGCCGACTCGTGTCAAGGCACTTTACGTCAGCTCCCAACTAAAACTTTGGCATCGTTGCCTGCAGAGCCTTACTAGCCTCCTGCTTCACAACTTTGCGCCGGCCTCCTTGTCCGTCCCAGTACTAGTATCGACCATTCCAAACCCATTTTATTACATCCAACGATTTTTCCTGGAGTTCAGTTATGTCCACCGGTCCTTACCACTTACACGTTTGTACCTCACGAAAACTGTCTCCGAATTGTTACAACAGTGCCGCCCGTCCAACCCCATCGAACGTAAGTATCCACAGTACGTGTGGCGACAGATATGCGCGTTCTCTCGAATCAGACGTTCAATAAGCGTGGTACATCACCGTGAATGGCAAACAAGTTAACCGAGATCGTCTGCACTGCGTCCATCTCGCCGATTCATCCCTCTGCACCCACTGTGGAGTGGATGACACGGATGTCCACCGGTTCCACTGTGGCACAGCGCTCGACGTCTGGACACTTGAGCGGCGAATTTTGGCGCTTCTTACTCGACAGACACCAGCTCAGATCGACGTCCACATGCTTTTATACCCCGATAAGACTTTCTACCCCTCCGCCAAGACTCACTCTATGAATTTGATCTGTAGCCACACGATCCGCTATCTTTTTACTTCTGGCGACTAGTCTACGCTAGGATATTGAACTTATCTCAACGAATGACGCTGCGTCCTGACACGCAACCCACGCTATAAGCAATATTTTTCCAATTTCTTATGGAGCACCTTCAATGACCCACCTCGTAGCTGGAACGTCCAAGCTGAAAACTGTATTAACCGAACCGAACTGAATAGACCTGCTACCCAGAACCCACGCCTACGCAATGAGAAGACACGTTTGGAGGAGCTGGCCTGCTGTAGGTGGAGACACTTCAGGCGCTCCTGTAAGAACTGGTCTTTAACTAAAAATCGCACTATATATATATATATATATATATATATATATATATATATATATATATATAACTTTTCCTTATTTATTCCTCATAATCCAAAAGATAGCAAAAAAAACAAGGCGGTTCTAGGCGCTACAGTCTGGAACCGCGCGACCACTACGGTCGCAGGTTCGAATCCTGCCTCCGGCATGAATGTGTGTGATGTCCTTAGGTTAGTTAGGTTTAAATAGTTCTACGTTCTAGGGGACTGATGACCTCAGATGTTAAGTCCCATAGTGCTCAGAGCCATTTGAACCTTTTTTTTTTTTCGACCCACTGTCGTCTTCGGTTGCTGTCTTATTACGAAGTCCGATTTTAGTGAAAACACAGAGAGAAGAAACACAGTAAAACGGACCTTTAACAGAAAAAGTCATGCTCAAGCTCCGAGAGTTTGTATGAAACATATTTTACCAATCCGTAAACTTAATTTATCTCTATTACAAGTCATTAATATTGTAAGTAGGCTGTTTATGTTTTCTTTATGTAAGTAGGCTGTTTATGTTTTCTTATTGGCAACGTTACGTAGCGCTCTGTACGAAAATCACTGGCTGTGCTGTGTGCAGTCTGTGGCTAGTTTGCATTGTTGTCTGCCATTGTAGTGTTGGGCAGCGGCAGCTGGATGTGAACAGCGCGTAGCGTTGCGCAGTTGGAGGTGAGCCGCCAGCAGTGGTGGATGTGGGAAGTGAGATGGCGGATTTTTGAGTACAGAATGGATATTATGTATATTATGCTTTTTCTACACTATTAAGATAAATACATTGTTTGTTCTCTACAAAAATCTTTCATTTGCTAACTATGCCTATCAGTAGTTAGTGCCTTCAGTAGTTTGAATCTTTTATTTAGCTGGCAGTAGTGGCGCTCGATGTATTGCAGTAGTTCCAGTAACGAAGATTTTTGTGAGGTAAGTGATTTGTGAAAGGTATAGGTTAATGTTAGTCAGGGCCATTCTTTTGTAGGGATTTTTGAAAGTCAGATTGCGTTGCGCTAAATAATATTGTGTGTCAGGTTAAGCACAGTCTTGTATAATTGTTCAAAGGGGACGTTTCATATGTCGACCCTTAGCCTAGGATACTTCAGTGGAATCTTCTGATTTTTTCTTGTAGTTTGTGTATTTAGTGTAGCTTTTGTTTATTGCTAGCGCGTAATTATAGAGAGAATCTCCTTTGTAGTTGCAGTCTTTCATTGTTGTACAGTAAAACAGTTGTGGCATGCATGTAGATTTGCACCAAGTATTTCGCAGCTGCGCTTGCAATTAACTGGATATTATTTTCAGTGCTATGTTAATGTGTTCTCTTATTTTTGCTCTTCAAAGTGTGTTTTTTTGTGTTGTCGTGTGAAATATTGTGACAATAATGGCGTGTGAAAAACGTAATACTAGGCTCCAAAGTAAACTGAGAAATGACAGTGAAGACGAAAGCAGTGTGTTAGCGCCACCGAGTAATGAATTAACTAATGTTGAAAGTAGTAATTTGGTAATTGTACATAGGGAAATGGAGCGGGCTGCACACAATGGTGTAGACAGTGAAACAATTAGTGAACAAGGAAGCATTATCGATCGATCGGTCGGCAACAGCTCGCCTCAGGAATCCGAAATGATAGGACACAATTTTGCAAATACTGTAGATTCAGGTTTTGCGTCCTCACCGTTTTCTCAAATAAGTCAAGATACATTTTCTGCTTGTCAAAATGTGAATGTTGCTGGTGCAAATGCACTGCCGAAAAGCGTTGAGGAACAGATTCCAGACTCTAATGCATTGTTATTACAATTAATGCAACAAATGGAACAAAATCAGAGACAAACACAGCAAAAGCTTCAAAAGTTAGACACAATGGAACAATACCAGAGACAAACACAGCAACAGTTAGACACAGTGGAACAAAATCTTAAAAAGTTAGACACAGTGGAACAAAATCTTAAAAAGTTAGACACAGTGGAACAAAATCTTAAAAAGTTAGACACAGTGGAACAAAATCTTAAAAAGTTAGGCACAGTGGAACAAAATCTTAAAAAGTTAGAAACCACACTTGAACAAACACGTGAAGATTTAACTACTGAGTTACATAACATCGAATCGAAATGTCAAAAAGTCTGTAATGACGTAAAAACACAAATTTGTGAGCATTTCCAACCTATTTTTTCGCGTCATGAAAATGCATTATAGAATCACGAAGCAGCCATAAAAGAACTGCAAACTATTGTTCATGAAAATCATGATACCTTGCAAGCTAAAATTGACTCAGTTGCATCTACCGATTCGATTACGCAACTTGCAAAAACTCAGGAAAATTTAAAGGACACAATAGATACCCTGAAAATTGGTTCAGAAAGACACATGGAGGAAATAAGTACACTATCGGAGAAAGTAGCCGAACTTTCGGATCAGGTCACTAACTTATCTACAAAGGTAGATGATGATCTGAATGACACAAGACCCGTAGCCTTCACTGACACAGAAGAGTATGAACAAATAAGAAAATTCAAACAAAATCAAAATCAAATCAATACACAGTACAAAAGAGAAATCCGGGAAGTACAGGATCAGTTGAAGCAGGTAATACAAGAATTACATATTTCAGAGGACACTCGCGCTCTAACATGGGAAGAGGAACTTAGAAATACAGAAAAGCCACAAAATAATAACACAGGGCATTTCGGTAATTATGAAAGAAATTGGCAAGGTACACCGAATTTTGAGATGGAACCGCCGACACGACGTAACAATGACCGATATGCTACTCGCCGACACGATGATTTTGACTCTAAGCTGTTCATTACTACACGTAAATTCAAAACGTTTAAGAATTCTGGCAACGACATTCATCCACAAGCGTGGCTCCATCAATTCTCTCATTGTTTCCCTCCTAACTGGTCATTGGAGCACAGGTTAGAATTTATGTGTGGCTACTTGGAGAATGAACCAGCTGTAAGAATGCGATCGGTCATTCACGATTGTCACAGTGAAGGAGAATTTTATCGTGCCTTCCTCTCAGCGTATTGCTCTCAAGCTACACAAGACCGAGTAAAACATAGCATCATAATGATGAAACGTTTCGAACAATCTGAATTTTCCAGTCTTATGAAATATTTTGAAGACATGTTGCATAAGAATCAGTACCTGTCAAACCCATACAGCCCCTCAGAACTCACCCGCATTTGCTTAATCAAACTGCCTGAACATTTACGACATATCATTTTAGCAGGACGTTGCAAAGACGACATTGAAGCTTTTCAGGGACTGTTATAAGAACTAGAAATTGACACTGACAATCGCGTCACGCGAAAACAGGAACACAACAACTACAGGTCACATCCGTCGCAATTCCGCGATGAAAGAAATAATAACTGGACACGACAAGGCTATTCTCACAACACAAATTGTGACCAAAACAGACACCACCCATATGACAACCGTTGGCAGAGCAGTAATAATTACAGGAAAAGATCACCTCTCCGTGGTAGTGACTATCTCAGAGACAGTCAGAGAAACAGACAATATGGGAACCAAAATAATTATTATCAAGGGAGACAGAATAACTTTAGACGCAACGGTCCAGCACGCAGTTACGACTCAGGGAGAAATTCTCCACTACGTGACCGACAAGAAAGAAACTATGGAATCTACCGACATGACAGACGATATGATCGTAACGACAGACCTGAACTGCATCAGAACTGGCGGGATTCTCGTCACGGTGAATTTGTAGAAGTTAGGTCTCCAAATCCCAATAACGACGCGCACCAACAAAGAGACAATAGGCAATGACTCACACTGCTGGCAGCCACAGGACGTACTTATGAAACTGACGACACAGCTGCCGTAGCTAGTAATTACGTAAAAATGGAAGACATTAGGGACATCTTACTCCAGGAACACGACGTAAAACTTAACAACATTGCATATCCTGTGATTCACATTACTGTAAACGACGTAAAATTTGCGGCAGTACTTGACTCTGGCAGTCCCATTTCAGTAATTAGTGAAACAGCTTTTAGCAAATGCAACAAATCGAACGATTGCCCCACACTTACGTTACGTAAGATTAAATTACAAGGTTCAATCTTTGGAAAAAGTGTAGATGTACGCCAACAAACCAATGTAGAATTCTTTTGCCAAAGCCACAGCTTCTCTATGAACCTTCTTATTGTTCCATTATTGTCGACGGAAATTATACTGGGAGTTGACTTTTTGAATGAATATAAAACAATCTTAAGCTTTCACGATGCTGAAATAAGTTTAGAGAAGGAAGGTAAGTCAATAGCTTTGAAATTTGAAGACTGGCTCTCAAACCATGACGAAGAAATTAATCGGCTTTACCTCCTGTTAGACAACAGTTCGGAATTTTCGACGGAACTTGACACTAACAATCACTCTGCAAGTACTGACAGGGATGATATCGACGGCGCATTTGATACTAATGAGTTAAATCAGAATAAAATTCAAACAATTGAGAATTGTAATGACACTGATAGGCAGGACCTTTTTGAGATTTTACAAGCACATTCCACAGTTTTTACTCACAAAACAGGAACAATCATGGGATTTCAATACCAATTTCGTGTTCGTGAGCATACTAAATTTTGTGTTAGACCATACGTAATTCCAGCATATTATAGGGACCGTGTTAGAACAGAAATACAATCTATGCTTGATGAGGGCATTATTGAGCCTGCAGTAAGCTCACACAACAATCCATTACATGTTGTTGAGAAGAAAAATGGATCGATCAGGCTTGTCTTAGATTCGAGACAAATCAATACTATCATTATTCCTGAAACAGACAGGCCGCAGACGATGGAAGAACTTCTTCAAAATTTTAAAGGTGTAAAAGTGTTGTCTGCCATTGATCTCAGATCCAGCTTTTATCAGATCGAACTTCATCCAGAATGTAGAAAATACACAGCTTTCCTTTGCTTCGGCGTTTGTTATCAGTTTCGGAAACTTCCTTTTGGTTTGAACATTTCTTCAGCAGCATTCATTCGGGGGCTAAATTCCATATTACCTGAGTTCTTAAAACGTCACATCACCTTATATGTGGACGATATTCTGATAGCAGAAGCTTCATGGGAACAACACAATCGCATCCTCAACAGTTTGTTACGTATTTTTGCAGAATCTGGAATTACAGTTAACTTGGAAAAGTCTGAATTCGGTAGGTCAAAGGTGAAGTTTTTGGGACATATTATTTCTTCTGAAGGCATTCAGCCGGATCCTGAAAAGTTAGAAGCAATCAGAGCCACTCCAGTTCCATCCACAAAAAAACAAATCCGCAGCTTTCTAGGTCTCGTAAATTTTTACCGTCGTTTTCTGAATATGCAAATTCTTGTTACACCAAAACTTTGTTCTCTCACTGGAAAAAATACTATTTGGAACTGGGACGAACAAGCACAGTTGGAATTCAATTCCTTGAAAGAATCGCTACTTAACGCGCCAATACTAGCTCATCCAGATCTGTCACAAGATTTCTGCCTTAGCACGGATCCTTCTAAAGTCGGTCTTGGTGCCCATTTATTTCAAGAAGCTATAGAAGATGACATTACTGTTCAGAAAACCATTGCTTTTGCTAGCTGAGTGCTAACAAAATCTGAAAAAAATTATTCCGTTACTGAATTAGAAGCTTTAGCTATCGTTTGGGCATTTAACAAATTCCGTTTCTTTCTTTCTGGCAAGCACGTAAAAGTATACAGTGATCATCGTGCATTACAATTTATTATGTCTTCAAAATTAAATCATGACAGGTTAAAACGTTGGGCATTGTTTCTGCAAGAATTCCGCTTCACAATAGTCTACATTCCCGGCAAGGAGAACATTGTTGCGGACGCACTGTCACGCGCACCGGCTGGGCTTGAGAAAAGTAACACAGAAGGCAACCTCGAGAAAAATTTCAGTATTCTTTACATTCAGAAAGTCGCCTTTGAAAACTTCATCACCACATCTTTAAAGGACATTGCTCATGAACAAGATAAAGATCCGATTTGGAAAGACATCAAAAGTAAATGGCATGAAAAGACACACACTCAGATTCGGCATTATTACCTGGTTAGAAACAACATACTCTTCAAACGCTGCACTGTTGATGAAAAGCTATGGGTACTTTGCATTCCTGACGATTTTGTTAATAAGCTCATTTGGTACATTCATTTCAGCTATGCACATTTTGGTCCACGAAAATGTTATCATATTCTTCGGACGACTTGTTATTTTAACAATATGGAAAAGAGAATTCGAAGAGTCTTGTCTATTTGTAAACTTTGTCAAAAGGCGAAACCATCTACTATCTCACATCGTGCTCCGTTGTTTCCCATTATTCCTTCTAAATTAAAAGAATTTGCTGCTGTTGATCTCTTGGGACCCCTTGTCAGAACATCGAATGGATTTTCGTACGTTCTAGTCGCTGTTGAACTTACTTCAAAATTTGTTTCTTTCACTCCGTTACGTAAAGCCACTGGACGGTCTGTATCCAACGCCTTTGTTAAAAATTTCTTACATGAAGTTGGACACGTTAGTAAAGTCATTTCAGATAACGGACCGCAATTCAGATCTGCTGTTTGGTCACGCATGCTTCGGAATCATAAAATCAAACCTGTTTTTATTTCATTGTACTCACCACATTGTAACCCATCTGAATGGATTATGAAAGAAATCAATAAGCTTTGCAGACTTTATTGTCACAGAAAGCATCAGCATTGGGACAGATATTTACACTTATTTCAAAACGTGCTGAATGAAATACCTCATGACTCCACTGCTTTACCACCTACTCTTGTACTGAAGAATGAAGAACCACCGAACAGAATCAGAGAGCTTGTACCTTTCCCGAATACATGTAAACTTCGACACAAAGACATAATTGATTTGGCTCTTAAAAATATAAAATCTGCAGCAGACAAAAGGAGAAAACTACACGGTAAGGCAAATGCAAAGAAATTATATATTGGTCAGAAAGTTCTCATTAAAGCTCATTCATTGTCACATAAGAAGAAACACTTGAGTCACAAATTCTTTCTAGTTTACAATGGACCTTACAGAATCCGACGTATACCACATGATAATTGCGTTGAAGTTGAAACTCTGCGTACTAGGAAGAGTAAAGGTTTACACCACATTTCACATGTAAAACCGTTTATTGAAAGATAATCTGCTTTTTAACTTTGTTTTTGCCATGAAACGTTTCACTTCACGTTACTAGTATGCTTTAGAAACTGTTACCATGCAACAATGTTTAAAGTTAACTATCCAGTCAAGAACCAAGATAACTTATTCAAACAGAAATTACGAATGCATTGTTATTGCGAACAGACGATACAGTGTTATTGTGTGTGTACATTCTTGCTTGTTAGTTGCACGATTAAGTAACGACTATAGGGCTCACATACTTAGAACATTTACCAGTACTGCTAATGAGATTTTAATGCAACATTTTGGTTCACTTGAAAATACATTCTGAATTAAAGTACTTTCTGAGAGATACCAGGTGACACAGTGATTAGTTTATGTGACAGCTACACGATTATATCACGACGTTACTAATGAGTGACAATTTACAATGTTGCTTTTGCGGTGTATCTGTCTTATATCTGCACAGTTTTTCTGAATTCTTCTGGAAAGTAAAACATGTTTAATAGTAACTTTTGTGGTATAGCTACAATGAGACAGCCTTTTCCGTAGCACAACAATACGTTACAGCACAGTAATTTCTTCATCACAACAATAAGCGTAATAACTAAGAAATCTATACGCAAAGCATTTCACTTTTGTTTATCATGAGGTAAGTACATTGGCTTCTGCTGAACTTAGCTATCGGAGGACGATAACTACGACACTCCCACAGAGATTATCTTACAGCAAGACGCACATTTAGCGCTACAGGACATGTATTTGAGTGATTAATTTTGTACTTAAAACATTTATTTTTAAAGATTTTTGAATTACAAAGAAAGTTTTCCGTGATACATTTCATTCCATTGCTGTAATCTGTAACACCTGAGGGTATAATTACATTAATCCTCAGGGTGGTCCACGCTTACTTTGTGTACCATGTGTTTGACAAGCACAAGGAGCCCTAGCTAATATGGTATTTGCTTATACAACTTTACACATCGGTACCATATTCCTCTAACACACAAATTACACAGCTATCTGATCATTTAACTGAGAGATAAACTTTTTTTTTACTACATCAGTGACACATGTTTACGCAATTACACAGTTGGGTAACTTCACACTTACGAAATTGTATTTTGTCTGTACTTTGTGAACTGTTCATATTTTTTCAGACCCATTGTGATATTATGAGAGCTTTGAAAGATATATTTGGTCAGGGAGCATGATTTTAAAGTACGTTTGAGGCAGATGACACTATTGAAATGAGCAGAGAATTTTTTTTAGGTTTTGAAATTATTGGAGGAAGCTACGACGTTTTTGAGATTTGACTGAGGTGTTATGATGTTATTTTTATGACGACGATGTGTATTACACTGTTGCGGTATGTTTATGATCAATAAGCCGATGTTATATGAGGAATTTGATTATGCTACATATGTATTAAGATGAAATATTGAAAAAGTGTCGACGAATATGTATATGTGTAGTAAGGTATGGAGTAATGAGTAGTGGTTAGGGACTCTGATTTATGAAAAGGATGTTGAAAACCAAGAAACGTACTTTAAGAGTTATGAAATGTATGTAAATGCGTGAATGTATCACAATGTCGGCGAAAATTTTTGGACACTGTTATATTCATAGGATTTTGTTTCTACACATTTGCAACGTAAATTCTCGACCTGTGAAATTTTTATATGAGACTGTCACTGTAGCGGAAACTGCTGTCGTAAATATTTCCGTAAGAAAGTTAAGTGACCACCTGCACGTGCGTCGTGGGCACACAGCTGTGTCAGACACCTGGAGAACAAGCCTTTTCAGACGCTCAGGTAGAAAAGAAAAAAAAGGGAGGCCATTATCCTCGCTTTTGACATACCTTTGTAGAAAGCACCGCAAACATGACACGCTTACGTCTGCACACCTGATTATGACAAGCGTCTTTCTCTACAATTGAGGGAATTTTTACTGCGTTATGAAATGCCATATGGCTAATGAATGATGTTTCATGCCATCCTTTGTACATATTTGCTCATTTTCTTTAATATCTAGTTCCTAGCTGCACTGTAGCATTGGTTAAAATAAAATTTAATATATGTACTAATATAGTTATTTTATGCCTACAGATCCAGTCAATAAGAAATTTATGATCTACTTCCAAGAAAACGAGGGCACATAAATAGACATTTCCCTTCACAGGAATTGCATAAATAATTTCTTTACGATTTGGTAACTTATCTGCTAGTGTAAGTTCTCGTGGTGCATCACTTTATTGGTAAGATGTGACATAGGTATTAAACATGGCCATTTTTACTGTAATATTTTTTTCTGCTTGAGCTTTGTCATATATAGATATAAGTTTTATATTTTTTATATTTGCTGCTGCTGTTTGCCAGGCATAGTGTTACTGAATTTGACTTTGTGTTACTCTTCTAAGCTAGTTTTACTACTGTTTTATTTTTCTTGTTTGCTGCACTGTGCCTTATATTATTTGTAGTACTGCAATTGCTTTGCCTATTTAAAATTTTTGTCATTGATGTTTGTGTTAATTTGTTATGTGCTGCTGCATTGCCTCGTCCCTTAGTTTAGCATCTGAGCTCAGTAGATTTAAGTTAGCTTAAGAGGAGTAGACTATATAAGAAACTAACTATGATGAATTTATAAGAAATGCATTGAGAAGCTATCAGAAAATGGTCTCGCAAAAAAAAAAAAAAAAAAGGATACTGTACAGTGGACAAAAACTATTTTTGACAGAGGATGTGAACAGAATATAGAAAGCAGGTTTAGGTAGGATTTTCTTGGAAATAAATGATGAGGTAAGAAATGTGTGAACATATAAATACAGAAAGCATGCTTAGATAGAATTTTTTTGGTGGAAACAAAGGATGAAATAAGAGGAAATATATATGGAATGAAGTTTTGTGGTGGACTGCAGTACCAAATGTTATACTGAAAACAAACCCTGTCCTTTCCTTTTGTGTTATCCCACTATGTGTTTGTGTACCCTCGTGTAGTTGTTTTCTTCCTGTCTCTGTGTAGTTTCATAGAATTTTTTCTTCTTCTAATACTAATCTATATTCACTATGATGAGGAATACTGTTATCCTAAAATATAATTGGCATTAATAATATGTTATTTACCTTGTAAAGATGCTTAGACATTATTTATTCTGTTTTGTTTTAATGCTCATGTGTAAAGTTGATGTTTCAAAAGTTATTCTGATCGTTTATGTATTTACTTATGTCATAATTCCTGTAACACTGATGTATATGTTACTTTCTATTCTGTTGTAAAGCCTGTACTACAAATGTTATCTGTATTGATATGTTTTTAATGATGTATTTTGTACCTTTGTAATTGTATTCTCATGTTATAATATTGTAATTGACACCAGTTCATCAAATTAAGTAACTTGTAAGCATTCATTTCACTGCACACATTTCTGTTGGTCATAGTATATGGACAATATGTGAGAAGTAGGGACTGTTAGTGTTTGCACGTGTGTTAATAATTCAGCAAGGGACTGGACAACAGCATTGCTGGTTCTAAGGACAATTCCACAAACTTTGTGAGTGCACAAGTGGTGGTTATGGACTTGCTATATTGTCCGCAAGACTCTATGATGGTGATTGTGCACCTGCACAGTCACAACAGATGGCTGCTGGCCATCTCTACAAGGACTACAGTGGGCCTGTCCACACTTTCTACGAGGATTGCAGTGGGTCTGCACCTTTTTTGGCCCGCCAATACCGTCACCTCTACCAGGACTACAGTGGGCCTGTCCACAATTTCTACAAGGACTCTAGTGTGTCTGCACCTCTGGTGGCCCACCAATACTCTCTACCAGGACTGCAGTGGGTCTGCTCTGTGATGACCTACCTACCAATCTTCTACAAAACGTCGAATGACTCTGCTGTGGGTTTGCTCTGTTGTGGCCCATTACCTGTCTGCATGTCAAGAGTCAGCACTGTCTTTCCGTTGGAAGGACAACACTACTTCTTCAAGACTGCATGGAAATCCACTACTTCTGTGTGTCATTTCTTTTACTAATGAGACTTTGTGAAAAACAAAAACTGTAATTACTATTATGATGAATGATCAGGACTATCTTTATGGACTGTGAGAAAATTTTCGCTTTTGACCAACATTGTATCAATAAGTGTGTGCATTTTATATCTTTCTTACTGCAATTATGTAAAAATTTTTCAAATCTGTATTGGCCACTGCCCAAAAAAATTTGTAAAATTTTTTGTGGGGAGCGTGGGGGCTATGTAAGTAGGCTGTTTATGTTTTCTTTATGTAAGTAGGCTGTTTATGTTTTCTTTATGTAAGTAGGCTGTTTATGTTTTCTTTATGTAAGTAGGCTGTTTATGTTTTCTTTATGTAAGTAGGCTGTTTATGTTTTCTTTATGTAAGTAGGCTATTTATGTTTTCTTATTGGCAACGTTACGTAGCGCTCTGTACGAAAATCACTGGCTGTGCTGTGTGCAGTCTGTGGCTAGTTTGCATTGTTGTCTGCCGTTGTAGTGTTGGGCAGCGGCAGCTGGATGTGAACAGCGCGTAGCGTTGCGCAGTTGGAGGTGAGCCGCCAGCAGTGGTGGATGTGGGAAATGAGATGGCGGAGTTTTGAGTACAGAATGGATATTATGTATATTATGCTTTTCCTACACTATTAAGGTAAATACATTGTTTGTTCTCTACAAAAATCTTTCATTTGCTAACTATGCCTATCAGTAGTTAGTGCCTTCAGTAGTTTGAATCTTTTATTTAGCTGGCAGTAGTGGCGCTCGCTGTATTGCAGTAGTTCCAGTAACGAAGATTTTTGTGAGGTAAGTGATTTGTGAAAGGTATAGGTTAATGTTAGTCAGGGCCTTTCTTTTGTAGGGATTTTTGAAAGTCAGATTGTGTTGCGCTAAATAATATTGTGTGTCAGGTTAAGCACAGTCTTGTATAATTGTTCAAAGGGGACGTTTCAATATAATTCACTGCATTGTCTCCATCCAGATAGGAATGTGCTAAATTAAATACCTTAACTAAACTTCTAATATACGGGACGGTATTACTGAGTGGATCTCTTGGGAGAAAAAAAGTAGAGAGAACACCTGTGTTTCCTGATAGCTATGGACGATGAACAAGAAGATACATGACTCCAGAGCGTTGAAAAACCGAGTATGTTTCTTGAACCAGAGAATAAGAGGGTGTTAAACATATTAACTAACAACTTGTTAATCGATGACGAAGAGGGCTTCAAAGTACATTTCGGATTTACTCCTCATCACTTTGCATCGCTTTTGAACTAAGTGGAGGAGTACTTGTGATAAGAAATTTGATTACATTCGATGAAAGGTGTTGTAGGCGTGTCAGTGGTTAACCCGTGGCGAAGATGCTGACGATTGCTGCGAGGAGAAGCTGTGTTTCATTATACTCCACTGCTGGTGTACCAGAGCCACGTTGAAGCTATTGCTTGGGTAGTCCAATGTCTGTGACGATTCGTAAAACATTATCCTGGTCTGCGCAAAGATATCAGGCTGAAATTTTTCACGCTCATAGCCTGGATTTGAAGTACATGTCTGTTTTCCTCTTGTATTGGTGGTTTCGGCAACTCTTCCAGTCAGCTTTTAAAGTGCAGACTATTTTCTTTCTTCTCATTTAAATATTTCAGAAGAGCATCACTATGATTTCTCTTTTTGATCGGCATGTGGCTAAGACAGGTCCGATGTTTGATGAAATCCTGTGGAAAGTTGATTTCGGATAGTTACCATCAGTGTTGCTGCAGAGGTCACTATAGTGTTCTAGCACACTTTGGACCACTTTGGCTCACGAACTGTATCTGACTTGCAGCTACTGCTTCACTAGAATACACTGTGCAGCGCATTAGACCCTTCCAGAGTAAAGCGTGGGGCACTACGCACTGCGCTCCGTCGGAAAACAACTTCACTATAGGCCTATTGTGATCGTGGAGGGGACGACACCCTACGCCGAGTGCATTACGTATTAGGCAACACAAAATTCCTGCTCCTAGGAAAGCACAGCATGTAGAGTTTCGCGCACTACTTGCTTGTCACTCGCTCCGCCCCACTGCCGCCACCTAATGCCAGAGCGCGAATTACTGTACAGCGAAGTGAGAACCGGAGAGCCCGTCTACATGCGAATGTTGAAGGCCAGGAATGAGGACTGTGGAGGCAGAAATATCTGACCAACGTGTTTTGAAAACTTTTTCTAGACCACTTGTTATTCTACGCAAAAGTTGGAAGTAAAAGGTGACGTGTCACCTTCAAACATTTATACATTCTATATTATTTCAACAACTTTCTGGTGTTGAGACTCTACAACTATACACACGTCGCAGAATCAAAATAAATAAACCTAAGCAACTGGAGAATTGTTATGTGACGAACTTCATGATTTTCGGTTTACTGTTTAACCTGGTTGAAGTGTTCAAATCGTTCAAATGGCTCTGAGCACTATGGGACTTAACTTCTGAGTTCATCAGTCCACTAGAACTTAGAACTACTTAAACCTAACTAACCTAACGACATCACACACATCCGTGCCCGAGGCAGGGTTCGAACCTGCGACCGTAGCGGTCGCGCGGCATCAGACTGAAGCGCCTAGAACCGCTCGGCCACACAAGCCAGCACGTTGAATTGGAGTGCATCTCCTGTAGATATACTTCAGTTTCACAGAGCCAGCTTTAAAATCCAAAGAAAATAAAGCAAAACAACGATATTCATAATTATCGCTACGCTACTTGTTTAACGACACGCTCATTCACTTCATTCAATTACGCTGCATTTTTGAACCACAGCATAAAAATGTACAAAACAAAGAGATCTCTGGCACCAGCTTCAAATTAAAAACCATGCACTATGACAAAAAGAACAACGTATGTTGCCACTGTTTCGAAACAGTATTTCACAAATCACCTATTCACTCCAATGTGCAGTACGTCACACACGAATATTAAGCGGCTGTAGGGGGACGGGGTGAGTGACAACCGGTGCGCTCGCATGTTTACAAACTGTAATTACAGAATGTCATAATTGCATAATATAGGAATTATGTCCAAAATATTCGCGCGGGGTCGAATTCTGTGGCTCATATCTTGCGTGTATGCTTTTTTCCCCTTAAAATATGTCAAGTTGGTGATGTTTCCTTGTAAGATACATCTCAGAATCAGGACATTGAGTGTAGCCAAGGCTGTATTTCTTACTGAGGTGCTTATTACCCTTTCAGACCTTCTGGCTGCAATTGTTTGCATTAACTTTTGCTGTGTCATGGCTGCAAGATAAGTATTTCTTTCTAAAGATAACCTGAGATACACATTTGTGAATGTTCAATCTTTTCATCATGCGCAATTGCTGCCAACTGTTGGGCATCACCATGAAAGTATCTGAAAGTTAATGCGGCAGTGCACAGCAGCTCATGACCACCAGAACACACAGATCTGGTTGGTTCGCTATATTCCACTGAATTATCGATTATTGCGATTATTGTTATTGTTAAATTTGCATGGTAATATTGAATGACCATTTTGCTATTTATTATAGTACAGAATATTTCGAAATTAGTTGTTTCAGTTCGTAATATAAAACCAAGTGTACAAACCTTGCTTTGAAAACGGGTACATGCTATTGTATAAACCTTGCGTCTAAAATCACTAAAAATCACATGACAATAGTACAGGGACAACCAATGTGCCACCCCACTCTCCATTGTTGCCAAATTTATTCAAGATGGCGGTGATGACGTCATCCAAGATGGCGGCATGTAGACTTGGCAACATCGAATTACGTCATCCAAGATGGCGGATTTTGGCGGGAAAATAGGCCAATTGTGCTACGTCCACTAACCTACCCTTCAGAAAAAATGGCGGGAATTTTGAATTTTGGCGGGGAAAATAGCCCAATTGTGCTACGTCCACTAACCTAAGCCTCCAGAAGAAAAAATGGCGGGAAGTTTGAATTCCAACAGGATAATGCATGCAAAACCGTACTTCTCTTTTTTTATTATTATTATTCATTATCATTGATTATCATTTATTAACATTCATTATCATTTATTATTATTTATTATCATTTATTATTATTATTATCAGTTATTATTATTTATTATTATTGACCTGCCTCCATTAGAAAATTCCCTCCAAAGTCAAATTCCAACACGATAATGGCTGCAAAACCTTACTTTTGTTTATTATTCATTATCATTCATTATTATTTATTAACATTCATTATCAATCATTGTCATTTATTATCATTCATTATCAATTATTATTATTCATTATCATTTATTATCATTCATTATCATTTATTATCATTCATTATCATTTATTATTATAGGCCTACCTCCACTAGAAAATTGCGCCAAATTCAAATTCCAACACGATAATGGCTGCAAAACGTTTTTGTTTATTATTATTCATTATTATTCATTATCATTTATTAACATTCATTATCACTCATTGTCATTTATTGTCATTTATTATCATTTATTATTATTATTATTATTTATTATTGTAGGGCTACCTCCACTAGAAAATTGCGCCAAATTCAAATTCCAACACGATAATGTTTCGAAAACTGTACTTCTATTTATTATTATCATTTATTATTTATTCAAAATTTCCGATTTTTTCGGCAAGAAAGCCATTTTCCCTACATCCATGACAAAAATCTATCACAAGTTTAAATCCCAACACCATAATTGATCACACATACGAACTTTCTCCATCACTTATCTTTTTCACTGGTAGCCTATCACAATCGCATCAAATAATAAACTGCTCTTATAGTAACGTAAGTCACGTCCTTTGATTTTGCAGGGGGGAAGGGACTGAAGACTTTATTTCAAGCAGTACGGTCATCACTTGTTCTCCAACACAGTCAGCACACACATCTTTGATATCGTAGTGCAGTCACCACGACGTCCGCGCTCCAACTGAATTAGTTCAAATCCTCACCACTGCCTGGCCGGCGCGCGGAGACACTGCCGACGCCTGTCACGTGAGGCAGCCGGCCTCTCGCGCAGGGGGTGAGCCCAGTGATTGCTCCCACGTCGTAAACATGTTTTCGCTGGACACGCTGGAACTTGTTTATTTTGACGTCACAGCGGCCCCCTGCTCACCACGTGTATTCGTCGCCTCCGCCAGTTTCCCGCCAAAATTGTCTGCCTCGCAGCTAAATCACACAACGGTCGACTGTTCGCTGACACGCTTTCGGCGCCACGTTCAAACCTGTCGATGCTGACCACTCACCGTCCACCACGTGTCCTTGTGCGAGCGAGAACGCAGTGCTACACTTTTGGCGGCAAAGTTTGCTCGACAGTGGAATCCGCCATGACTGTATAACAGCACGTTTGGACCGCACTAGAACGCCCACTAATTGAATCGCTCTCACGCGCGCATAATAACTGTACAATCGCTGCGCCGCTGCCCTGCGTACGTCACACACCCTCCATACACGCGACGGACATAGTCTTCTGTAAATACCTGGAAAATGACCCTTTATTTCAGACATTTCGGTCATGCAGGTGTGTCCCGACTGACTTCTCCATGCTCACACAGCGAAACTCCAGAGCGCAGCTGACGTACGCGCGGCCGGCTTAGTACGATCTATCGGCAGCTCCCTGGCCGGCTGACGTCAAGCGACCAACGGTGCCCGCACAGCCCCCACGGCCAGCGCGCCAGGTAGGCGGCGGCGAGCGGCGCCTCAGGGTCCCGCCACAAACGGTCAACCGCGCAAGCCTCAGAGTCTGACTACGTAAACATCTTTCCGCGACCGCGAGCACTTAACGCCGGACACGATGGAACCTGTCGACTGCGTGCCGGACAAAGGATACGTTTGGCGCCAGAGTTTAACCGACATAGGAATCCACCATGACCGTATAACAGCGTGTTTGCTCGTTGCGAGAACGCTCGCTAATTCACTCTCACCACTCCGCTATATTAAATAATTGAATTTACAATTTCATTTACGCATTCAAACGTGTTCAACGCCCTAATTTCAACTACTTCTCGAGGACCAGAGTGCCACCTCCTCCTCCTAGGAACCAGCGCCAAGTTTGAAATCTGCCGGTAAACAAAGCTCACTTGCGCTTCCGCCACCAACCTAAGAAAATTGTTTCAAACTAAGCCACCAGCACTCAACCTCTTCCTACACGTTACAGGTAAATGGACTCACCCTGCACTAGGTCTGTGGATGGAGGAACGAATTTACTTGATTTAGGAATGGAGTATATGTATCACACCGACATGTCCCACATCATACAGACCTGCAAAACACTACTACATAACTCATTTATAATGTTCTAGACACACTCTTGCTAATTATAAACAGTTAAAAATAACTCATAGCATAGCCTACAGACATGCGAACCGCTCGTAAATAATGCAAAACATTTACCTCCAAATAGCCAAACAACTGATAATTTTCGGAAATAATTTCAGTGCATAGGCTGATGGAAGGATGAACGAGTGTACTTTATTTATTTGCGACATATCTTTTTGAAACTTTTACTTCTCATAGGTTTCGATATGTAAGGCTGATATAAGGCAGTTTCTGAACTCCAGTAGTGCACTACACTTGGCAACACAACCACACCCATCAAGATATTCATTCCAATCCAGACCTGTAACACCTCTACAGATAAATTTGTCCAGTTATTTGTCTACTCACTGGAGCCCTTGTTCGCCCACTGCTTGAATACTGCTCAGCAGTGTGGGATCCGTACCAGATAGTGTTGATAGAAGAGATAGAGAGGATCCATCGGAGAGCAGCGCGCTTCGTTACAGGATCATTTAGTAATCGCGAAAGCGTTACGGAGATGAAAGATAAACTCCAGTGGAAGACTCTGCAGGAGAGACGCTCAGTAGCTCGGTACGGGCTTTTGTTAAAGCTTCGATAACATACCTTCAACGAAGAGTCAAGCAGTATATTGCTCCCTCCTACGTATATCTCGCGAAGAGACCATGAGGATAAAATCAGAGAGATTAGAGCCCACACAGAAGCATACCGACAATCCTTCTTTCCACGAACAATACGAGACTGGAATAGAAGGGAGAACCGATAGAGGTACTCAGGCTACCCTTCGCCACACACCGTCAGGTGGCTTGCGGAGTATGGATGTAGATGTAGATAGATTCTGACCAGATTGCCGTTATTGCGCAAAAACAGCTCAGACTGCGCTGTGCTGCTCGGGTAAGTAAGGAAGGGCTGCACTCTATTTATCTGGAACCCTTTTATTTAGTCGTGGAGTATATCTGTCACAAAACACCATCACTGATCCGACTGTGGTCATCTGACACAGGCCACAAACACGTAAACACCTCCTAATTTCACCACACAATAGCAAACAGCTCTTAAATAATGCAGTACACAATATCAGCAGACGAGCTCTGTACTCTTAAACTCTCCAAATAAAGCACCGCACAGTGCACAGACAAGCTCGCAAAATAGTGCAACAGACGCGCCCAAACACCACCAGCTGCCAAACCGACCAAAAGTCTCTGCTCGGCCTCCCCCAAACATGACCTCAACACAGTCGCATTCGCACCTATCACCGGAGAAATTGATATCGCCTATGCGCCGTATATTACGCTCCAAACCTGGCCGCGGCCGCGTGCTATCGGCAGGGAAGGGGATTCCAGAGTCTCCAGCCAAGTTCAGCTTCCGAGCGCTCGTGACAGCTGAGACATGTGAAAGCTGCATAGTTCTTCTCATGTATACCGCCGGCGTCTCAGGTCTGGACCTGCCTTCACGTCTATTCTCAGAATAGCTCATAGCTCGTTGACACACTCGATTAACGCGGCCGGGAAAACATTTACTACTCGCATGCAACCGAGATGGTGACGGAAAACCAATCACTCTGATCTGCGCTGCAGCCGCGTGTAATCATTGAGAACACTATTTATTTTTTTCGAACAACTTATTTAACCATACAGTGTATCTATCATGCTATCACAAAACACCAATCCCAGATGTGCCCTGGGTCATGTTGCACAGCCCACAGACACGCACCCAATCATAATTTCAGTACACACTATAGCAAACTGCTATTAAATAATACATCACACAGATGTGTAGATACGCTCAGTACTCGTAAACTATCGTAATAACGCGTAGCAGAGCCTGCAGATCCGCTCGCAAAATAACTCAGCAGACGTGCGCAGGTACCCCCACTCTGCACCCTGTCCACAGGATCGTGAAGTCACCCATCCGTCTGATTTCAGACATCGCACAGCCCCTGCTCGGCTCCACAAGCGTGAGTTGGCGCGGTCAACGCGCTCGTCAGCGGTCAAAGCACACACGTACGTCCGTCCAGGACCGCGATCCCGAGCCGCGACAACCGAACACGGGTGAAAGTCAACTTTATATCAACGTAGCTTAATTCCAAAACGCAGCCTCCATACGCTAGACACATCATAGCAGCACATGTCTTTACCTCCTATGACACTGTAGCACACTGCGCATTGCTCCTCACACGACATTACACGGTCCTTTAACTAAACATAACTACACATCCCTGCTCTCGCCTCGTCGCGTGACCAACCATCTAAAAACGTTCTCAATATTATTCTTACTTGACAACATTTTTTTTTAGATAAGATCTAATTTACACCTCCCACCGCACCTAACCTCACACCCGTCCCACCATCAACATACGCAACGTTCTCAACCCTATCTTGACACTCATATATCACCCCACAAACCATGACCATCAATCAATTTAACATTCTCATCCCCTCTTTTCGAATTACAACCGTAGCCTCTATCTAAACACCAATCAACTCATCTTTCTTGCACTTTCAACAGTAAAATTAATTCTACACACACCCAGAAATACCAAACGCTATTAAAGACTCAAACTTTTATACAGAGCATCAAGCACATACGACACTCACACTAATATTCAAAGTTTGGTCCATATTTACCAACTCCACCTCCAATTAAATATTATTACCATTGCCGCAACGTTCTACCAGCGCTCGATTTGTACCTATTTTTCCGCTCTTAACTGTTGTTACTAGCGGTCGAATATCACTATCTATAGATTGCATAAAATTCCACATAAAAAAAATCTCGCCCCATCGTTTAGAGACTCCTATATTCGAACACATAGCATCATTCAACTATCAATTGCTCTTATCTAATAACTCATCCATCAGGTCTGGGGGCAAGGTCATCCCTTTCTTTCTTTCTTTCTTTCCTTCTTCCAGCAGCAGACAGCTATTTTTTACAGTGGTAGCTAAACTGCGCCATCAACTTAACATCACCATTCGCGAAACATATCTTCAGATACTTAAACACACTTAATCACACAGCGATCTCGCTGAGGACATCACCTTCAATATTACATTTCTTAATCCAATAACCACCGAAACAAGTACTAAATGCTCAAACTAATCCCATAGCGCCTTACAAAGCGAGTGTCCGAGCGTCGCCGGTGGCATGTCAAAGCCACATAGCTGTCCATCTAAACAGCCATCCACTCAGCCCCAGGACCAGAATGCTGAAGTGGGCTCTCCCTATACCTGCTCTCCAGCTATTGTCTAACGACATACAGTGCACAAATGGATTCCTGAATAGCGCAGATCTCTATCTCCCCCTTGCAATTCCAACAGGACATGTAAACAGCGTCTTCCCCAGCCAGCGAACCCGTTGTCGTTCACCCTTCGCTGATAATTTCCACTCGCATATATAAAATCATATTCACTCCTGCCAAAACTCACTTAATAATAAGAAAGAATTCTCCCTTTCTAAGCATAGATGAGTATGCATTTATCTTCACCCATCTGATCTCTGCAATTTAAGTCGGAGAAAGACATATCTATTGCCTTCTGCAACCTGTCTATAAACAGAACGATCTCAGTTACTACAACAGGACCTTGTTTTGACCATTCGCCGGAAATGCGCGCAATGTTGTACGCCTCAAACTAGGTACAAGTGCAACAGATCCTCAACACCCTATCATCTTTATCCTCTACCATCAAACAGTGAAAAAATCACGAAGGCACCGATGCGATCCACCTCCAGTGCGGACAAACGGAATTCACAATACTTTCCCCGAATAACTCAGAGTGCAACCACCCAAGAATTCCTAACAACTCAACAAATCCATCACCTCAAACTACAAATGCCTATATGAACAAGATCATATTAAATATACACACACGCTGCAGAGATCCCTTTAAAGTTTGATCACCCATACTCTAAGCGAATGAGAAGCTGCCTCTGGCCCTTATTCAAACAGTGTTTTCTAACACTCTTTTGCACACTGCCAAGCATTTCGTCTTTCTGCCGCGACTTCGAACTCATTGTCTGATTCTATACAGACATTAACACAGACTGATGCACGGTCTCTCACAGGAAACTATACCTTGCACCTTATAAATCATATTCTTACAGTCGATAGCATAACATTGAATGATTTTAAATAAAGGACAACCACATCACAAGGAAAATAGAAGAGCCTGCTGGCGTTGCAGCCACTTCCCTCGAAAGTGATTGACCACCTCTACATTTAAACTCATATGTCGCAGTGACTGAATAGTTTATAACTCTGCATTCAATTTCTAGTGATTGGTCATTTTTGCACACAAGTACAGGATCACCATTTTCGGTGCTAGCAACCCTGGAAGTTGCGGTCCATTAACCAAAATTTCTCCCCCAACTTAAGCAAGCATTGTCAGTCAATCATTATGTGGTACCCAATGCACAGATGCGATGGATAAGACACCACCGATCTACTGTAATATTATCCATCACAGCTGATATCGTGAAAGATTTTATAGTACGTCCAACACTGGCCAATCATGTGACAGCTTGTTTTCTTAATTTCAGTATCATAGATAAACCATACATCCTCTACTTTGCAAGTATCATTGCGACCATTCATAGATGACTGCTCAGCACGTCCATTCACACTTAATTCTCGAACACATAATAACGATCAAATTATACCAGACAACGCTATACATATTTCTAAGACCTCGCGCATAGTACTCTATCAATCTCTCTGCGTATGGCGGTCACAGAGCTAACTAGTCCTCTTACGTTAAAAGACCATCCTCACCTCGGCATTGACCTACCTACCCCGCATCATCGCTACCCAATTATTCCTCAACCGAGCAGACGTATACAGCTACACTCCACCTCTCTTGACTGAATAGAGCTTTCCTAGTCCTAATCCATCCAAGTGCACCACATTTCTCTAAATGTAACCAAGTCTTGGAGCTTAGCACACCATATCGATCTATAGTAACAGATCTCAAAGTGTCTTAATTTAAAAGCATACAGTAAAGAAAAACAATAATGCAGCGATATTTATACACAACGTACTTCGATAGATTTTTAAGCAAATCGTCCAATCTATCATGTGTAAAGTATTGTTCTAGAGTCCATGATCGGTGCATCAAAGGTTGCAGTAGGAGAGAGAGAGAGAGAGAGAGAGAGAGAGACAGACAGACAGACAGACAGAGAGAGAGAGAGAGAGAGAGAGAGATCATAAACACACACACACTCCTAATACTAGAACGTTCAGCACTTAAAAACATGCAATAACCTTAGATCGCTTACTTTTCCGGCCTGTCAGACATACATCCTTCTCCCCTGTCACCTTACGCTGAGATATATCTACCCCAATCGTAAAACTTTTCCTTTCTATGATACGAGCCCAATATAGCCCTGCGGACTCGTCTAGTGCCCAATGATCACACCAGATCACGAGTCAGAAATAATACTATCACTCCATCAGGTCTATATAAAAAATGATAGGCGTGTATGTGCAAAGAGATACAGAAAACGGAGCAAGCGCTGGAGGTGACTGGATACGCCTTGGTCACATTTAGAGACAATTTTAGAACACAGAACGCAGTCGCATGGATGGATCTGACATAAAATCGAAAGAAATGCGAAAGCTGATTAGCGCATAGATATAAACTAACCTAATATACACTGAAATGCGGTGAAAATGAGAACGTACTTGCTTATCTTCAGGTTCGCAGGGGGGGGGGGGGGGATTTGCACATGGAGTCAAGTATGTGGCAAGAAGAGGAATGCATGAAAACGATGACTTCGAAGCGAGCCGAATAAAGGAGGCAGTCAATTTTTTTCTCGTTGAGTTCGTATTATAGTGTATGTCTACTGAGGTAGCAGTGATACACACGAGTTGAATACTGTATTTGATGCTTTTCAGGAGGACAGAGAATCATTCACGTCTAAACTTACTCACATCTGTGTTAAATCATAACAGAGGGTGTACGGGATGATCGATGGAGACAGAGCTGCAACTAGGTACGATTCAAACGTTGACTCATTTATTCTAGAGAAGGACAAGTTGCTGAAGGTAGATTTTTTTTTTCCAGTATTCTGTTCGGATGCTTTAGTCACGTGATATGTTCGGTATGTAGTTTAAAGCGCTGTCTACTTGCGATCGTTAACGGTGAACCCGTCAGTCATCAGAGGACTTCCATCTCATGTATGATGAAGGTTGACACATTCCTCTAAATGCACTTTGATTTACGCGATCCCCATCCTGTCCATGCTTGGTGTAAAATCGAGACTTCAGCGTCATAACTAAGTTAGCTGTGGGTATTTGTGAGGAGCTGTAATCATTGTGTATACACTTACCCGACAGACGGGTGTTTACAGAGTCGGTGACGGGATGACTTTTAATTTTCACATGTTGGACGTTGCTGTTATACGTACCTGTTTGTTTGTAGGATGCACCGGCTGCTAATAACTATCATTTTTTGTATAGACCTGATGGAGTAATAGTATTATTTCTGACTCGTGATCTGGTGTGATCATTGGGCACTAGACGAGCCCGCAGGGCTATATTGGGCTCGTATCATAGAAAGGTACAGTTTTACGATTGGGGTAGAGATAGCTCAGGGTAAGGTGACCGGGGAGAAGGATGTATGTCTGACAGGCCGGAAAAGTAAGCGATCTAAGGTTATTGCATGTTTTTAAGTGCTGAACGTTCTAGTCTCTCTCTCTGTCTCTCTCATACCGGAACCTTCGATGCACCGATCATGTGACGTCAAACTTGACAAGTTCCAGCGTGTCCAGCGAAAACATGTTTACGACGTGGGAGCAATCGCTGGGCTCGCCCCCTGCACGAGTGGCCGGCTGCCTCACGTGACAGGTGTCGGCAGTGTCTCCGCGCGCTGGCCAGGCGGTGGTGAGGATTTGAACTAATTCAGTTGGAGCGTGGACGTCGTGGTGACTGCACTACAATATCAAAGTGTGTGTGCTGACTGTGTTGGAGAACAAGTGATGACTGTACTGCTTGAAATAAAGTTTTCAGTCCCTTCCCCCGTGCAAAATCAAAGGATGTGACTTTCGTTACTATAAGAGCAGTTTATTATTTGACGCGATTATGATAGGCTACCAGTGAAAAAAGATAAGTGATGGAGAAAGTTCGTACGTGTGATCAATTATGGTGTCGGGTTTTGAACTTGTGATAGATTTTTGTTATGGGTGTAGGGAAAATCGCTTTCTTGCCGAGAAAATCGGACATTTTGAATAAATAATAAATGATAATAATAAATAGAAGTACAGCGAGACATTATCGTGTTGGAATTTGAATTTGGCGCAATTTTCTAGTGGAGGTAGGCCTATAATAATAAATGATAATGAATGATAATAAATGATAATGAATGATAATGAATGATAACAAATGACAATGAATGATAATGAATGTCAATAAATGATAATGAATGATAATGAACAATAAACAAAAGTAAGGTTTTACAGCCATTATCATGTTGGAATTTGACTTTGGAGGGAATTTTCTAATGGAGGCAGGTCAATAATAATAAATAATAATAAATGATAATAAATAATAATAAATGATCATAAATAATAATAAATGATCATAAATAATAATAAATCATAATACATAATAATAAATGATAATGAATGTTAATAAATGATAATGATAATGAATAATAGTAATAAAAAAGAGAAGAATGGTTTTGCATGCATTATCCTGTTGGAATTCAAACTTCCCGCCATTTTTTCTTCTGGAGGCTTAGGTTGGTGGACGTAGCACAATTGGGCTATTTTCCCCGCCAAAATTCAAAATTTCCGCCATTTTTTCTGAATGTTAGGTTAGTGGATGTAGCACAATTGGCCTATTTTCCCGCCAAAATCCGTCATCTTGGATGACGTAATGCGATGTTGCCAAGTCTACATGCCGTCATCTTGGATGACGTCATCGCCGCCATCTTGAATAAATTTGGCAACAATGGAGAGTGGGGTGGCACATAGGTTGTCCCTCTACTGACAATATTTACACATAAAGAAAAAAATTTCCTTTGTACAGGAATAATTAAGTTCTAAGAGGGTTAAATAATTATAACACCAATAAACTAACTCATAATTTTGAGCAGTATTTACTCTAAAAGAGGGTGATTGATAACTTACTAACTGTAAGAGCTAGGAGTTTATGAAGTAGTTCAACGGAAACACAGACCAATGTGAGAAATCCATCCGCTTTGACTGAGTCAGTCATCAGTCGAAAGTCCGCCATTTCCATCGAGGTCAGAAAGACATGTGAGCGTACTTTGCGTTCTTAACGGTCCTTTTCAGTGTCCCCAGAAAAGTAGTGAAGTCATTTTCCTACCAAGTCTTCTTTCCTTATTTTCTTACTTAATCATTACTATTTCCAAATTTAAATTATGGTTCTTGATATAACTTCCGAGTTCAAAGTGCTAGAACTGCAATGCATATTTCTACATATTTATCATTTAATTAATCATTACACGCTCTACGACAAAAAAAGATATACCAAGAAGGAACTATTCGAATGAGACGGAAATCGGTAAACGTGATGTTCACATACAGATGAAAAAATGACTACAGCTTCAGAAAAAAATGTATAACTTATGCAACAGAAAGAGCTTCACAAATTTAATAAGTCAAAAACGCGTTGGTCCTTATGAAAGCAGATATTCGCGTTGCCACTGATTGATAGACTAATTATGTGCCCTTCTGAGGGGTATCGTGCCAAATTCTGTCCAACTGGCGGGTTAGATTTAAACTACCGACCTGGCTGGAGGGTTCTGACCACAATGCTCCAAACGTTCTTACTTGGGGAGAGATCTGGCGACCCTGCTGGCCAATGTAGGGTTTTGCGAGCATGAAGGCAGCAGTAGAAACTCTCGTCGTGTGTGGGTGGGCGTTATCTTCCTGAAATGTAAGACCAACATGGTGTACGACAATCAAAAGGGTCTTGCTATGAAAAGAAATAGCAACCCAGACCACCGCTCTCCCGGTTGTCGGCCCAGTGGCGGGCGACAGTAATGCTGGTAACCCCATCGCTGTCCGGGCAGGTCTCCAGACATGTCTTCGGGCAGCAATCTCAGTTACAGGAATATAATTGTCTTCAATGATCAGTCACGCTTCAAACTGAAAAAGACGTGTGTGGAGACGGCCTGAACAGTTGTGGGTTAAGACGACTATATAGTAAGGCCCTTTTATTGCGCCTAATGGCAAGCCTTCCTAGGCTTACATTTCAGAAAGATAGTGCCCGCTATAACACCCCAACGACCCCCTTAAAGTCAATTAAGACAGAATATCATAATATGATGTAGGGAAGAGTTATCTTGGCAAATACGACATCTTTTCCGATAAGCAAACACCAAGAAGTTTTGATAACAACAACATTATACATCACTGAGAGTTTTTGTTATGAAAAGAGGAGGAAGAAACCTCAGATTTAATTAATGGACAAATATCCAAGTTATAACTGCATTTAATATCTTGAAAGCTAAGTCCAAGGCGATGTTAGAGATAACTTTTATGTGGAAGAGAGCTGTAAGCGCAACGAAGAAATTCAATGCGCCTACAATACTCTTTCACGGAAGAAGTCACTTGCTGGCTCTCTTCCTGTAAAGACGTGCGAGAACAATTCTTATCTTAGTTATTGAGAGTACGGAACGCGACGAGATTGTTTTGCGTTCAGAAGTGTTTCTTGTGTGACGTGATTCACGAACTTAGGAAACTGATTTTCTAAGCAGAGACGGAAACTGATAGACTCATTTAACCGTGAATAACGGGTTAATTGAACTTTATTGACGAAACTATTGAATATTGGACTTGACTTTCAAATAGTTGGAACTAATAGAAGTGTGGATAGTATATCAAAGGACTACACTCAATTAGTTTGGAGTAGGACACAATTACATGACTTCACGAAGATAATACAACTACGCTGAAGAGTCAGGTTGTCGTAATTGTCAAGACACTTAATTCTGATAGAACTGACTTTACCAACCAACTGCGTGTGCGTGTGGTGCGAAATTTATAAAGTATTTAGTGGCCAAGAAACAATATTCTGTTCGTTCCAAGTGAAATATCAAGCGTGGACTACATTATTAAGTTATTTAATCAATGATAGTTAACCAACGACTGTTCAGCAGGGACAATTTAATCTGAATATCAACTTCATTAATTGAGAAGAGAACTTTTGAACTTTTTTTTTTAACATTACGGCGTAGGTTCGCTCAGAGGTGATCAAAGAGTATCTGTGGATCTCGCTTCATACAGGTTCAACAACTCCATAACAACGAGCCAAGAAGAAAACTGATAATTACAATGTTTCCTCGCAATTGGTGGTGTGTACGATGCGGATGAGATAAGATTTAACAACTATTGCATATCCGGGCAATGAATCATTTAATCTTAAATCAGAAGAAGCATCCATCGTACGAGTTCGCATTTCTGTCTCCCGTTCACCAACGGGGACCTACGTCATCGCACATCGTGTCTCAACTCCACTGCGAGAGCTGTGGCAGTAGCAGCTCTACGGCGTCGACAATATCAGCACGCGGTTGGAGTGCGGGGACGCCACACCGCCCATACACGGATAGAGTTTCTGAGTTTGTACTTCTCGTATTCTTGCTTTCCAAAACATACCTTGGCCAGAAAGGTCATCGGACCTCTCCGCAACTGAGAATGTCTAGAGAATTACGGGTAGGGTCCTCCTGCCAGCTCGGGATTTTGACGATCTAATACGCCCGATGGGCAAAATTTGGCACGATATCCCTCAGCAGGAGATCCAATAACTCTGTCAATCAATGGCAAGACGAATAACTACTCGCGTAAGGGCCAGAAGTGGACCAACCCATGATGAATTTGGTCAATTTGTGAAGCTCTTTTTCTACAATAAATCATAAAATATTTCTGAAATTGTAATCATTTCTCTGTCGACACATGTTCATCACACCTTTCGATTTCTGTCCCTTTCGGATAATTTATCGTGGGGTGTCTTTGTTAGCTTTTTTTTTTTTTTTTTTTAGTGTATTCCTTTCTGCCGCAGCCTCGTCTCCTGAAACACGCTGCTGAGGTCAGTGACACCTTTCATGTTCTGCCCTGGCTGATGTTGCCTGGTGCGGGCAGGCTCACAAGCTTCACAACAGTACCACTGTAAAGATGAGAGCAAATGCCCACAATAAATCCCACCGAGTCCCTTCTTCATCCTGGCATATTGTAATCTCCAGTACGTTCCATTCACTGTAATTGTTTTTTTCCATCCTGTTGTCTCGTGATACTTCACAGACAGACAGCTATGGTATCAACTGTTTGACATCTCTTGTGAATATGACATTGAGCACACAAACGTTAATGCGTCTCTCATTGGACGTGCATTTAAGCCTGTTATTTTGGGTCAAGGTGCTCAGGCACTAGGGGCGTGTAGTACGCCGCATTGCGCTGCATTGTGCAGCGTTAAGTGATGTCAGGGCCGCTCGTAACTAGTTCTCGTGTGCCGGCTGATAGATGTGCATCTAGCGCAGGGGGCCGGGATGACCTAACAGACATTACGGACGATTGCCTACATGGTCCCTGCGCATTCTGTGAGTCAGTGAGCCGGGCCTTATCCCGTAACAACGCTTCACTGTAATAACCGACCTTGTCTTAGCCAAATTGTGCCGTGCAAGAGGCACATGGTAACTTTGTCTGGTATTATCAGTTTCTTAATGTTTTCCTAGTGCGCAGTACAAGGCAGAAGTATGAGAGTAAACTTATAAAGAGAGAACAAACACCGTTTTGACCACTTTTTCATTAATGATTACCGGTTTCTATCTGCCCAGGTGCCCATATTCAGATCTAAATTGGGGAAATGAAAATAGATACGATGACAATATAAAAATTTTACATTATAGGCAATACCGTCAATACCAAACAGTATCATCAGCCCCACTCATACCTGGACCCGAAGTTGCAGCTAGACAGTTGTGGTATGAATGACGTAAAACTAAGAACAACAGAGCATGCGTGGGGAAAAATTGTACCGTCATCGACGTGACATGAGCTCAAGCCATTGGCCAGCACAGTGACGCGGTGTATATGAGACTCTTTCATAATAAAATAAAAATTAAATAAAATTACAAAAAATTCGTTAACCTAATACATTTCAACAATTGTCTTCACTTCAGAGCGTATGATGTGTTATGATATAAAATTAAAAAAAAAATGTAAGGAAGAACCTCGTAGTAAACTATGAAATGCATATTTTCGTAATCTTAATTGTTTAAACATTTCGTAAGACCCTACGAAATTAACATTACCTAACATGGAATGGTCCAGTTCGACATGTCTAAACCTGCCCTGAAATTTTTTATACAGCATGAATACACCAAAAAAGTCAAAATTTTAGTTGTTAAGACACACTGCAAGTGTATTTTAAAAAAATGTTTGAAAATTGCCAATTTCACCATGTGGCTGGAGAAATGTGTACCCCTACCGCAGCTGTAACACACACAGTGCATGTGCAACACAGCAGGCGCTTATCGTTGGTTGACGGCGCATCGATAAACTGATAATACGGCACAACGCGTTCGCTGTTTGTATAGCGATTTCAGTTTCCATTGATAGTTTTTTTGGCACAGTGGTTCACGGTTGCTATTCACTCGAATTTGCAATTCATTTAATATACATAACAATTTGCAATTGCCTTTACAATATCGCTAAGAGTTAATAATAGTGATAAAACTCAGCTGAAGTTCTTTGTTTCACCAACTGCGTCATAATCACGTTCTGTGTGAATTTGGACTGGGGGAAAGGAATGAAAGAGCAAGCCGTCTGGTAGAATTTTGCACAGAGCACAATTTAATCATAGCTAACACTTGGTTTAAGAATCGCAAAAGAAGGTTGTATACGTGGAAGAGAACCGGAGACACAGAAGGTTTCAGACTGATTATATAATGATAAGACAGAGATTTAGGAACCAACTTTTAAACTGCAAGACGTTCATTGGTTGTGATCTGTAGATTAAAATTGAAGATATTGTAAAAAGGTAGGAATTTAACGAGATGAGACCTGTATAAACTGAAAGAACCAGAGGTTGTAGGGAGTTTCCGAGGAAGTATTTAAGAACGATAGACAAGAGAGGGGGAAGGGAATACAGTAGAAGAAGAGTTGGTAGCTTTGAGAGATGAAACAGTGAAGGCAGCAAAAAATCAAGTAGATAAAAAGACGAGAGCTAGTAGAAATCCTTGGGTAACACAAGAGATGCTGAATTTAATTGATGAAAGAAGAAAATATAAATATGTAGTAAATGGAGCAGGCGTCTAAAAACTAAGATTCACAGGGAGTGCAAAATGGCTAAGCAGGAATGGCTAGGGGACAAAAAAATTAGAAGGATATATGGCTAGGGGAAAGACAGATGTTGCCTACAGGAAAATTAAAGAGACCTTTGGAAAAAAGAGAACATGTAAGAATATCAAGAGCTCGGATGGAAAACCAGTCCAAAGCAAAGAAGGGAAAGCAGGAAGGTGGAAGCAGTATACTAAGGGTCTATAAAAGGGAAATGTACTTGATGGTAATATTATGGAAATGGAAGATGATCAAGATGAGATGGGAATTATGATATTGCGTGAAGAATTTGACAGACCACTGAAATACGTAAGTCGAAACAATGCATTGGGAGTAAACAACATTCAGTTAGAACCACTGATAGCCTTGAGAGGATCAGCCATGACGACACTCCTCCATCAGATGAGCAAAATATATGAGACAGGCGAAATACTTGAAGAAGAATATAATAATTCAAATTCCAAAGAAAGCAGGTTCAGGTGTGAAAATTACTGAACAATCAGTTTGATAAGTCGCGGTTGCGAGAAACTAACACGAATTCTTTACATAAGAATGAAAATGCTGGTAGAAGCCGAACTCGAAAAATATCAGTTTGGATCCATAGGAATGTTGGAACACGCGAGACAATACCGACACTGCGACTTAACTCAGAAGATAGATTAAGGAAATGCAAACCTACGTTTACAGCATTTGTAGACTTAGATAAAGCTTTTGACAACATTGACTGGAAACTGCCTTTCAAATTCTAAAGGTAGCAGGGGTGAAGTACAGTGAGCGAAAAGCTATTTACAACGTATGCAGAAACCAGACGCCAGCTACAACAGCCGAGGGGAATGAAAGGGAGGCAGTGGTTGAAAATGGAGTGAGACAGGATTGTAGCCTATCCCCGATGTTATTCAGTATGTACTCTGAACAAGCAGTAAACGAAACCAAAGAAAAATTTGGTGTAGGAATTAAAGTTCACTGGGAAGAAATAAAAACATTGAGGTTTGCCGATGAAATTGTAGTTCTGTCTGAGACATCAAAGAACTTTGAAGAGCGCTTGAATGGATGGACAGCGTCTTGAGAGGAGGATATAAGAAAAACATCAACAAAGGCAAAACAAGGATACCCGAATTAAATCACCTGATTTTAATGGAATCAGATTAGGAAACGAGACACTTAAAGAAGCAGGTGATTTTTGCTATGTGGCAACAAAATAACTGATGATCGTCGAGGTAGAGAGGATATAAAAAGTAGACTGTCAAGGCAAGGAAAGCGTTTGTGAAGCAGAGAAATTTGTTAACATCGTCTATAGATTTAAGTGTCAGGAGGTCTTTTCTACAAGTATTGGTATAGGGTGTGGCCACGTAAGGAAGTGAAACATGGACGATAAGCAGTTGAGACAAGAAGAGGATAGAAGCTTTTGAAATGTGGTGCTACATCAAATTGCTGAATATTAGATGAGTACATCACGTAAAGAACGAGGAAGTTTTCTTTTTTTTTTTTTTTTTTTTTTTGGTCATCAGTCTACTGACTGGTTTGAGGCGGCCCGCCACGAATTCCTTTCCTGTGCTAACCTCTTCATCTCAGAGTAGCACTTGCAACCTACGTCCTCAATTATTTGCTTGACGTATTCCAATCTCTGTCTTGCTCTACAGTTTTGCCCTCTACAGCTCCCTCTAGTACCATGGAAGTCATTCCCTCATGTCTTAGCAGATGTCCTATCATCCTGTCCCTTCTCCTTATCAGTGTTTTCCACATATTCCTTTCCTCTCCGATTCTGCGTAGAACCTCCTCATTCCTTACCTGATCAGTCCACCTAATTTTCAACATTCGTCTATAGCACCACATCTCAAATGCTTCGATTCTCTTCTGTTCCGGTTTTCCCACAGTCCATGTTTCACTACCATACAATGCTGTACTCCAGACGTACATCCTCAGAAATTTCTTCCTTAAATTAAGGCCGGTATTTTATATTAGTAGACTTCTCTTGGCCAGAAATGCCTTTTTTGCCATAGCGAGTCTGCTTTTGATGTCCTCCTTGCTCCGTCCGTCATTGGTTATTTTACTGCCTAGGTAGCAGAATTCCTTAACTTCATTGACTACGTGACCATCAATCCTGATGTTAAGTTTACTCTCAAACCATACTGTGTACTCATTAGACTGTTCATTCCGTTCAGCAGATCATTTAATTCTTCTTCACTATCACTCAGGATAGCAATGTCATCAGCGAATCGTATCATTGATATCCTTTCACCTTGTATTTTAATTCCACTCCTGAACCTTTCTTTTATTTCCATCATTGCTTCCTCGATGTACAGATTGAAGAGTAGGGGCGAAAGGCTACAGCCTTGTCTTACACCATTCCTAATACGAACACTTCGTTCTTGATTGTCCACTCTTATTATTCCCTCTTGGTTGTTGTACATATTGTATATGACCCGTCTCTCCCTATAGCTTATCCCTACTTTTTTCAGAATCTCGAACAGCTTGCACCATTTTATATTGTCTAACGCTTTTTCCAGGTCGACAAATCCTATGAAAGTGTCTTGATTTTTCTTTAGCCTTGCTTCCATTATTAGCCGTAACGTCAGAATTGCCTCTCTCGTCCCTTTACTTTTCCTAAAGCCAAACTGATCGTCACCTAGCGCATTCTCAATTTTCTTTTCCATTCTTCTGTATATTATTCTTGTAAGCAGCTTCGATGCAGACTTAAAATTATTCAGACTTCGGAATTGTGTGGATGATGCTTTTGCGAAAGTCAGATGGTATATCGCCAGACTCATATATTCTACACACCAACGTGAATAGTCGTTTTGTTTCCACTTCCCCCAATGATTTTAGAAATTCTGATGGAATGTTATCTATCCCTTCTGCCTTATTTGACCGTAAGTCCTCCAAAGTTCTTTTAAATTCCGATTCTAATACTGGATCCAGTATCTCTTCTAAATCGACTCCTGTTTCTTCTTCTATCACATCAGACAAATCTTCACCCTCATAGAGGCTTTCAATGTATTCTTTCCACCTATCTGCTCTTTCCTCTGCATTTAACAGTGGAATTCCCGTTGCACTCTTAATGTTACCACCGTTGCTTTTAATGTCACCAAAGGTTGTTTTGACTTTCCTGTATGCTGAGTCTGTCCTTCCGACAATCATATCTTTTTCGATGTCATCACATTTTTCCTGCTGCCATTTCGTCTTAGCTTCCCTGCACTTCCTATTTATTTCATTCCTCAGCGACTTGTATTTCTGTATTCCTGATTTCCCCTGACCATGTTTGTACTTCCTCCTTTCATCAATCAACTGAAGTATTTCTTCTGTTACCCATGGTTTCTTCGCAGCTACTTTCTTTGTACCTATGTTTTCCTTCCCAACTTCTGTGATGGCCCTTTTTAGAGATGTCCATTCCCCTTCAACTGTACTGCCTACTGCGCTATTCCTTATTGCTGTATCTATAGCATTAGAGAACTTCAAACATGTCTCGACATTCCTTAGTACTTCCGTATCCCACTTCTTTGCGTATTGATTCTTCCTGACTAATGTCTTGAACTTCAACCTACTGTTCATCACTACTATATTGTGATCTGAGTCTATATCTGCTCCTGGGTACGCCTTACAATCCAGTATCTGATTTCGGAATCTCTGTCTGACCATGATGTAATCTAATTGAAATCTTCCCATATCTCATGGGCTTTTCCAAGTATACCTCCTCCTCTTGTGATTCTTGAACAGCTGATACTTGTTACAGATCTCAATTAGTCTTTCTCCTCTTTCATTCCTTGTCCCAAGCCCATATTCTCCTGTAACCTTTTCTTCTACTCCTTCCCCTACAACTGCATTCCAGTCGCCCATGACTATTAGATTTTAGTCCCCTGAGGAATTACTGAATAGAATTGCGGAAATTTGTAGTATAGCCTGACTAGAAGAAGGGATCGGTTGGTAGGACACATTCTGAGGCATCAAGGGATCACCAGTTTAGTACGTGAGGGTAAAAACCGTAGAGGAAGACCAAGAGATGAATACACTACGCAGATTCAGAAGGATGTAGGTTGCAGTTGTTACTCGGAGATGAAGAGGCTTGTCAGAATAGAGTAGCATGGGTAGCTGCATCAAACTATCCTTTGGACTGGAGACCACAACAACAACAACAACACGACATCCACGCTGTCATTCGACAAGCTATAACGTATGAGAGCAGTGTGCTGTCGAGAAGGGAGACTGTGCGCTTTTAGCGAAAGTGTTTTGCGTAAACGTTACAGTGCTAAATTGACAGAGTATCACAGACTGAAAGGTCTGCGAGGCGCCATGTTATTAAATAGTTTAAAGAAGATGATAATGAAATCCGGAAACACGACTGAGCTTGGTGTGGAACAGGAAAAGTAAGGCTTCCCATCCCGATGGAAGCCATTGACGAGGTCGCTGTTGCTTCAACTGATTATGCAGGACGTGCCTGGGTAGTGCTGATGCTCGTGCAATATCACGAGAATTGTCCATCCCACGGTCAACAGCATAGAAAGTTTTGCGGTCTACTTTACACAGGTACCCGTACAAGACCCAGTCGATGCAGCAACTGTAATCTCATGATCCACAGCAACGTTCTGGATTTGCTCTACGGTTTCTGGCTAATATCGAAGTTGATGACATCTTGCCGGGCAATATTCTATGGAGTGACAAGGTACATTTTACCTACAGAGCGCAGTGAATACACAGAACTGCCGAAATTAGGATACTTTGGAACAGCGTGTTGTGCACGAAGAGCCATCGTACTCACCGTATATGACGTGTGGTTCAAAAATGGCTCTGAGCATTATGGGACTCAACTGCTGTGGTCATCAGTCCCCTAGAACTTAGAACTACTTAAACCTAACTAACCTAAGGACATCACTCACATCCATGCCCGAGGCAGGATTCGAACCTGCGACCGTAGCAGCAGCGCGGCTCCGAACTGGAGCGTCTAGAACCGCACGGCCACCGCGGCCGGCATATGACGTGTGGTGTGGGTTCACATGCACCAATGTTTTGTAGAGAATACACCTAGAAGGTCTGTCAGGTGTACCCTGACGTCAGCACGTTAACAAGACCTCCTTGTACAGCCTATGATTCCTACATCGGAAGAGCGCAAGTATCATGCAAAATGGGACGACACCTCACGTCGCTCGCCTAGTCAAAGATCTGCTTAATGCAACCTTCCACGAAGAGCTTCACCAGATACATGACCTGAAAGATCAGCAGATCTGAATCCATATGACTTTTGGCTCTGGGGAACCGTTTTCCAGGGTCACATTCGATCTCTACCTGATCTGAAGCTCAGTATACAGGAACACGTTGCTCAGATTCCACTGGAACTGCTGCGAGGAACCCACTGGAACTGCTGCGAAGAACTATTGATCACGTCATTTCACAGATGCGGCATATCGTATCGTCGACGTCTCTGGTGCTCTTATTGAACAAATTTTGTAAGCGGTGGTTTATAATAAAATCAACATTATGCCTTTTCACTCGTTTGACCTTTACTGCCACGTCCCGTTCCCAGTCCATTACATATGGGAACATTTCCATACTTCTTTCTTACACTCATAGAGCCAGATTCACACCTGGTGGCCAAAATTCGAACTTTTATCCCGAGTAAATCAGATCCACATCAACGAATTAGAGTATCTACCAAGTTTCGCTGCCATACGATAATTATAGCCCACACTGGACCTCAGTGAGTAGCTGCATTTTAATTATAACCGCCAGACATAAAGGTGCCGATTCCTCACTGTCTTCCTGGAGATTTTGCCAGAAGATGGTATAATCATGATGACTTTATAATCCTCGAATTGCATCTTCAGCGGAAGTTTGCAATCCATATTAGTTTTTCTATCACATTTTGTCTGAAAGTTTATCCGTTCGACAATATATTTAGTTTATTTTTTAGTTTTAGCGATCACTGCTGAATCATCAACGAACACTGAGCATAACATTCATTTTTCATCGAGATTTTCTGATGTTCACACCTTTACTTTTCTCATTCTCTTATATCTCTGTATTTAGGAGAGAGACCATCTCCTTGTCGTACATCTATACATTTCTTAAAAACGTTCCAGATTTTACTTTTTATGTGATTTTCTGATAGATTAATTCTTGGGTCTTCCAATACAATCTCAACAATCTCAACGTCTTTCTAAAGTCATAGCTCCAAAAAGTCCGAAAACGTGTCATTTGTGCTGGGACATTGTTGGAACCTTAACGTCGCTTTAAGGTTCAATATCTTTCTTCATGAACGAGCCTGTCTGAATGTCGTTTCAAAGTCATCAGTGGGTTGACTGACGTGTTGTTGTAGTCGGTTTATGAAAGCATTAGACAGAATTTCATTCTTGACCAGCACAAGAGATAAACCTATGTAGGTATTCGAGTCTGTGTCGTTCCCATTCAGATGCAGTGAGTATATTCCAACTCTTGTGCGGTCATAGTAGTTTTCCAGATCTCTATTCGACTTCTATAATACACAATCTGTTTAAAATTTTTCTCTTGTCTGCCCGTCTTGTCCAGGGACGCTGCTGTTTCCTGTGTAGCGGGACCTCTAATCCGGATTTATCATAAGCTTTTCTAAGAAGTGGGTCGCAGTTGAGTAGGTCTTAAAAGTACTCAGTCAGTATTGTGTAGTTCTATTTAGTGATCGTCTCTAAATTCCATGTGCTCGACAGGGACACACCGTTTTTGGCTGACAGTTGGTTAGTTTCTTTCTGAAGGTCTGTCAAAGTACCTGGTGTTGTATTTGAGATAGTCCTGCTCTATTGATACCTTTAGACTTAGATTAAAGAAAGACAAACCTAGATTTACAGAATTTGTAGATTTAGAGGTGGGCTTTGACTGTAATGATTACAATACGTTCTTTGAAATTCTGGAGCAAGCAGGGAGCAAAATGTCGTCTTCAACTTGTACAGAAACCAGACAACAGTTAAAAGAGTCGAACGACTTGAAAAGGAAGCAGCAGTTGAGAATTTTATTGAGTCTGTAGATTCAGGAAGTTGTTTAGAAAACCAAACAGAAACTTGAAAGGGAATTAAAGTTCAGAGAGGAACACTAAAAACTTTGAGGTTTGCTGATGACACTGTAATTTGTCGCCGACGTCAAAGGACTTGCAAAATCAATTGAATGGAATCGATAGTTCCTTGAAAGACATCATGTTTACGCCAGTGACTGTTAAACTTTTTATTTTCAATATTGAAATTTCGGCCTTAGGCCATTATCAAGTGCAGATATTTTGGATTTAAGCCATGTCTACTTTATACAAGCTGACAAATTTATATGTCGTTGTCATTTGCTGTTATGTACGTACATTCGTAACGTTTGTATAAAATAGACATGGCTTAAAGCCAAAACATCTGCACTTGGTAATGGCCAAAGGCCAATTTGCAAGAGTTGAAATAAAAAATTTAACAGTCACTGGCGTAAACATGATGTCTTTCAAGAAACTTCACATGACTGTGAATCCCAGTTATGAAAAGGAATCGCTAGTGTCTTGGAAAGAGGTTATAAGATGACCGTTAACGAAAATAAAGCAAGCTTAATGAAACATAGTCGAATTAAACCAGATGATGTTGAGAGACTTACATCACGACAAGATACACTAAAAGTAGTAGATTATTCTGTTTGGGCAGCAAAATAACTGACGATGATCGAAGCAGAGAGCATTCAAAATGCAGACTAAAAGCAGCAGTGAAAGCATTTCTCAAAGAGAGCCATTTGTTAACATGATATACCTTTTCGAGTGTTAGTAATTCTTCTCTGAATGTACACTGACGGAAAAAAAGTCGCAGTACCGAAAAATAATTAATGTAGAACAATGAAATTTCGGAAATACATTTGCCTAGGTAACATATTCAAGTGACTAACATTCCAAGATCATAAGTTAATGTAAGCGCTTCATGAGCCATAGCATATATGATATACTAGTACATTAATAGCCTATGTAATCGCCTTAATATTCAGTGCAAGCGCGCAAACGTGATTTTATTGTGTTTTACAGGTATCGAATGCCAGTTTATGGATTGGAGTTCCATGCCTAGCGCACTTGGTAGGTCAGTACAGTTGCGGTTAACGCTGGTTGTGGATGGCACTGGATTTGTCGTCAGATGATGTCCCACATGTACTCGGTTGGAGACAGATCTGGTGATCGAGCAGACCAAGGTAACGTCAGTCTGTAAGCACGTTGGGTTAAAACAGCCAACGTCATCCGTTATAAAACACCCCCTGCACTCCTGTTCACGAATGGCAGAACAACAGGTGGAACAAGCTGATTGACGTACAATTTTGCAATCAGGATGCGTGGCATAGCCACGAGAATGCTCCTGCTGGCGGAATAAATCGTATCCCAGGTGTAGGTTTAGTGTGTCTAGCACGCAGACAGGTTGGTTGCCGGCCCTCAACTGGCTTCCTTTTGACCAACACACGGCCATCATTGGCACCGAGGCAGAACCAGCGGTCAACAGGAAACACAACAGACCTCACCCTGCCGTCCAATGAGCTCTCGAGCTCTCGCATGACACAACTGAAGTCTCAAATGGCGGTGGTTTGGAGTCTGGCTCGGAGCTCTCCTTCAAGTAATCGATTTGTAACAGTTTGTAACATTTCGTTATATGACTGTGGTGCCATCTGTTGCACAAATTGCTGCTGAATCTGTAGCAGCACTACGGGCCAGAGCCATCCCCCGAACACGATGGTCTTCCCACTGGGCAGTGCCACGTGGCCGTCTGGAGCACCCGTACATTCTAGTGATCACCGCTGTCACCATTCATGTACGGTGGCTATATTCCTGCCATGTTTTTTTACAATATCGCAGAAGAAACATTCAGCTCGTCGTAGCCCTATTACACGACCATGTTCAAACTCAGTGAGGTGTTGGTAACTGCGTCTTTGTGACCTTAAAGGCGTTCTTGACTAACATCAAATCACCACGTCCAGTCTCAAACGTAAGCAACGCTCACGACCGTTAAAATTTGTGTTTAAAGCAAATCCGAATTGCATGCTCATAGTGGCGCTGATCTTATGCGACTATCGTGAAATCTGAATAAATATCATCTTTCAGATCTAGAAACACGCCTACCAACTTTCGTTAATGCCGCACAACTCCTCCTTTGTGTTGTAATTTTTTTCCATCAGTGTACTATTAACCTACAAAAGAAAAAAGTTATGTTTAGTTACTGTGTCGTGCTATTTTCCTATGACCGCACCGTGATCATATTTTGTGAGACTTTGTTTCCGGTTTCCAGTGACGTAACTCTGCATTGACATAGCGATAGACAGCAGAGCGGAGAGACGTCTCACCACTTAGTACAACACCGAGTGTTCCAGTGTTTTCCTTTTTCGTTTCTGCGTCTAATGGCGTTTTAGCCAGCTAAAAGGTAAATAATTGACATTCAGCATTCAGTACTGATTATAGAATGATGACAGAATATGAACACATATATGGTTTTGTTGTACTCGTATAATACTGAACAATAGGTATGATTACAGTAAGATAAAAGATAGAGGACCGATGTAACATTATTAACGATTAACAAGCATTAATATGCAAACACATGTTTAACAAAAGTATTTGATATGTCGTGTAACATTTCACAGGGTAGTTGATAAAGATAGTCACGTGACACCACAAATTTTACAAGTAAAACGAAAAGGTACGAACATTATCAATACAGAATTTAATGACAACGTTGAGACAACTGTAGATACAAAAGACATATTATCATGAAACGGCTGTTAACGTGTCTGGTACTGAGTTATTACAACAAATATAGTAGCGTCAAAAAATTGAAAAGCTCTTTATTATACGTGTGACCACTAAAATAGAACGGCGGCTCTCCTGCTAAACTCTGCTTTCAGAGACGTAATTTACACAAAAATGATTGTATGTTACTCTCCCTTTTGCAGAGAGGATGTGATATTTGTCACCCTCTGTAGTATTAGTGCAGTCACGGACCTAAGCTAATTCCAGTGCTGTGTCTTCGCATCGAAAACTTCCGTGGTTGAATCTTATGCGGCAGGTAGTGGATACCAGATACTTGCGTAGGTAAACATTATTGAACTAAGGTCTGCGTAGAATAACAGGCTGAAATTGGGCGTACCACCTTGCCCATAATAACTAGATACGTTGCAGCCCTCTTGCTATTTTTGCTAGCTGCGTCATCTTTGATTCCCATGTAACGACATACAATGTTTTACGTGACCCTAAGAAATTAAAAACTGCATAACCTCATATCGACAGTCTTTTTAGATGAAGAATAAACCCTACTGGCGGTTCGACATAAGCTGTTCTCGGCATGAATGCATTTTACCGCGGACGGTTGAGATGGCTTCGCAGTTCCCCTTTGTCGCTTAATTACACAGAGTATATTGAGGATTTTACGTATTATTAAAAATGCCACGCTCCTTCTCTCTCTCTCTCTCTCCCACCCCTCATTGTCCCTACCGCCTTTCTCCCCACCCTATTCATGAAAAAACTCGACATTCAAAAGGGAGCTCAAAAACTCTTTACTCAAGCAGTACACATATCACGTATCGACTGCTCAACATCCAATTAAACTCGTCCACGGGACGTATGGAGTGGGAAATGGACTCTTTGAAGCTGGTGCTTTTGTGGGGGACCTTTGTGATTGTCCTCTGTGCGTAGAAACCGTGCCACATCAAACCACTGCTTTTTCGTGAATGTGATTTCTCATATACCTACGTGAACGATTTCTTTCCATTTTACTGAGATTTTTTTTTTCAATCTTGTTTTGTACTTCGTTTTCAATGTAAAGTGTGAGGTGTCGATAGTGAACTCTGTAGCACAGAATAGTATAATGAATCCGAAATACTGAAACCTTTAATCAATAGCAGATTAAAATAGTAAGCCCGTATGACGAAATTTGGGACCCCATTCCTTTTCCAGCAATGTTTTACCCAAAATTGCATGTCTGGAGAACAAGAAGTGAGCCGATTGGATCGTTGTATTGGATGGAAATATTTATTTAGATTTCATACGTTTCTAAGTTTCTCTGCAATATTATGGAACATTATTTTATTTTATTTAAGAGAAATTAATTATCTTATAAATTGCATTTCATTTGAATGAAATGAAGTCCCATGCTTCTTTACAGAGCGTAGGGGAACGATGCGGGATACCCGCACCGCCTTACTAGGCAAGGTCCTAATGGAGGTGGTTTGCCGTTGCCTTCCTCCAACCGTAATGGGGATGAATGATGATGATGAAGACGACACAACAACACCCAGTTATCTCGAGGCAGGAAAAGTCCCTGACCCCGCCGGGAATCGAACCCGGGACCCCGTGCTCGGCAAGCGAGAACGCTACCGCGAGACCACGAGGGCGGACTGCATTTCATTTACTTGACCATAAATGCCATATATTTAGAGATTACAATATTTTGCTTAGGAAATTTCTCATTACGTTTTAACGTCTATTAAATCAAGAACAGTTACAATATTTCGAAAGCAAATTCAATTTTTCATTAAAAAAGTAGTCATATGAAAGCAAATATAAAATGTTTATTATTTCGGCGATGTGGCATACACAGTAACTCTTGCAAAACTGTATTTGAAAGTTATGTGCAACAACATTAATGTTTTTACTTTCATAAATTTTACTATCCTCCAGAGATGTGTTTTCTTTGCGCCTGTTCACCCACGTATGCAGAAAACTATGCACAAAAGTTATGTAGACAAACTGCCTGTTCTAGAGAATCTAGAACATCACACTATAATTTACTGTTTGTCATACATGCCAAAAGTAATTAGTCTTTGTCATGGGCTTGAGTAATACAGTCTTTCCATGGGCTTGAGCAGTACTGACTTCGTCTAGATGGAGAGTTTTAATTTATTCTTTGTATTATGGAGAGAATGTGTCGCAAGTAGGATTTTTTTAATTGGAAGCTGCGATTTGTGCTGAAAATACATGTGCAATGTTTTGCGAATTTGTTATTGAAGACAATGATCTATAGGGAATCTGTGTGTGCTTGATAGAAGACCCTCTTTACTCATGACAAGAATACTGTTGCATACATTTTATTGTTTTGCCATGCCTGAATAGGAAACAAAATAAGTATGATGAAAATGTGGATAAATATCTTCACTGATGATCGAGAAACCTGCACCTTTAGATCATTCCCGAGACAAGAAGCAGTTTGGAGCCACAAATACTTTCAAAAATAGATGATTAGTAATATTTTTGCTCATTACATAATCCATTTTAGAACTGTTTTTAGATATTGCTGTTTCCTGTACTATATGACTACAAGTTTACATAACTATATGACTCACTGAAGAAATCCAATTAATTATCATCAAGTTTCGTAACAATGACTTTTAAATGGATGTAGGGAGCAGCAGTGTTAGATGTGAATTCTTGTACCAGGTTTCTTTAATTATTGTGAAGCTGCTGATCATGTTCTGTGTCTCAGATAAAGGAAACGAAAACCAGACTAGGACGATATGTTGAGAGCAATTTTAGGTCGAATAGGCGAAACAGAATTTAACATAAAACCTAAAACAAAATCCAACAGTGATCTTTTAAAATCTGAACTAAAATATGAAATAAAAAAGATTAGTAAACAGGTAGAATCTAAATTATTGAAAAAAAACAATCAGATGAAACATTAAGGACGAAATATATCAGCAAATAAGTAGTCAAATTTCAGAATTAAAAAATCATTTGTAGGCTAGCATGAAAGTTGTGGATTGAAAGACACATTTAGTTGAAGGCAGAGTCACTGTTTTAGGTAATGCTTTTTTTTTCAAAGAAAATTCTAAGCATGTAAAGGGCATTTAGGAGTTAAGGACTGTGCAAAAGGAAGTAGGAAAGGGAATTTGTAACTCAGGTACTGAAAAAGAGGGATATGAGAAGCAAAAATTAACGAAGCAGAACAGACTGTAACAAAATATATAAATGTGTTAGATAAAAAAGTAGATAAAATTCAGGAAAATATTGTGTCTAAAATTGTGTGTGTTAACAATGGGGTCATGTGGCCATATTTTCCAGTGAAAAATTTCCATTGTGGTAACCTACTCTCTGTTGAGTCTTGCAATGTTACCCATTGGATAAGTTTTTGGAGCATGTACATAAATTAGGTAGGGCTCTGGAGAGAAACAATACGCAAAACTTCCCAAGAAAATTATTGGGGGATGGAAAACTGGGAGTAATGGGAATAATTATAGCAGATGAGATCATGGGAACTTTAGACATGAATATCACATTGATAGGGCAAGAGATTGTAATGGATGTGGAACAAATAGAGTGGGAAAGAAATGTTCATAACAGAAAGAGAAGATAGGATGTTCAAAGGAAACAATAAACTGGGACAGGATAATAATGTAAACCAATCAAAAAATACCAGACTTTCTCAGTGAGAGTCCACAGCTTTGGAGTGAGTAGATCAGATTACAGTATGACACTTGGTCTTTGATGGAATACAAACAGACAATATAAACAAAATAAAAAGAATCTAAACATCCAGATAGAGTATCTTATGAAAAAATTGAACTATGATAAAAAATTTTGGGTCTCTATTAAGTACAATGAACCACTAAGCAATAATTATGCAAATAAATGTTCAAAATCCAGATCTTGGCACTGAGACTATGACTGTCTTTACAAATGTGCTGAGGGTAAAGTTCAAGACAAGAATGAGGAAACTAAAATTTACATTAACCATTAGTTAGGGAGATTATTTGCGTAAAAGGAAGATGACTTAGTAAATGATAGTACCAGGCTGCATGAAGCTTTATTGTAGATTGAAAGAGGAGAAGAAGATGATGACAGTGATTTCAAAAACATATTAATCGTAAAGATAGTGATCTGGTGAGTAATATCAACAAGGAAAGGGATGTTGAAGATTCTGTAGGTGAGTATAAACTTTTTACTGATATAAACAAATTATGAAATAATGGAGCTAGGTGATGACAATCTTTCCATTGATGAAATCAGGGAAATTGTGACAAATTATGAAACTGCCTCTGAAGAACAGTGTTTGCCTGCCCAAGCTGAACAGTGACTTGCTAAGTAGAATGTAGGGATGAGTATGAAAATATGGTGTGTCAGATAAATTTGTTTACTTGTTTGGAAGGTGAGACACAAAAATTTAAGATTATTATGTGATCATTATGGGAACAGCAATGACAGAGAAAAATGTAGTAAGCATTTTGCAAAAACACATAGAGCCATATATAAGAAGTCATTGAAGAAAATGGAAAAGTGATTATGTGAGAAATGAATAACTAATAACAAATTTTTGTGCATTAAATTTAAAAATAGTTTGTTCTGTTACAGTGGTTAGGGAAGGAAGATGCTGAGGCTCTCCATACATTAAAGTGAAAATAGCCCACTGGAACAGAAAGAGCCTTACTGAGGCAGGGAACCCTAACTCAGGAATATTATATTATCTTAGGGATAAAGTTATTAATGAAAAAGACTTTGTGGAAGTGCCAGTAATAATAATTGGTGTAAAAATTAAAAGATCCCTGGGGAAACAAAATAAATTATCAAAAAGTCAACTGTAACTAATCTCTAAATTTGAAAATGAAAATTTTGATTATGGATGCTGGGTGACTCCAAACATAAAAGACAATTTTACTTTGGGAATGGACTGAGTATTGAAGGAAAATGCAAGTTTGTGTTGGGGTTGACAGGATAATAATTACTGAACCCAAGAATAATGTAAATTAAAACAGATCTGTTTATTTTGAATTGTGTTAATAATTTTATTCACATTAAGGGAATAATACCTTTGTGTGGATGTGTTACTGGATGTTTTAAACGAGAAAAAGTTTGAAGAATTAGTAAACTGTATCATAAATGAAGATATAAACTTAAATACTAATCATAAAAACTAGCTAAGGGAAATTATATGGGGATTTAAAGATGTAACTTGTGAAATACCTGAAAAATTTAAAAATTATCACTGTAAATTGCAAATAAAACCACATCGTCTATTTTTATGAATCCATGTAATATTCCTTTATCAAACAGAAAAGAATTTCAAAGAGAAACACAGAAGATGGAAACTTGGGGACTTATAGAAAGGAGTAATAGTAAATACAGTATCCTACTGGTTTTTGTTTTAAAAAGAAATAAAGATGTCAGAGTGGCGCTCAACTCAAGATATCTTATCATATTTTTACAAACCGGAATCATCACCCTGAAAATATGGGTGAGCTTTCATATATATCTGAATATGTAGAGTTTATGAGCAGTCAAGATTTGACCTCAGGCTTTCATCAAATCCCTTCGGAACCAGACTCTCGAAGATACACAACATTCTTATAAGGGGGTAACTGTTATCAGCCTTGTGTTGGTCCTTCTTTGTTAAATGTGTCAGTGGCTGAATTTATTACAGCATTGGATTGTGTATTGGATGATGAAATTTCTTACAAGCTAACTGCAGTTGCAAATGGCATTTTGATGACTGGCAAAATATGGGAAGAGTATTTCGACTTATTGACGAAAATTAGTTTAAAATTAAAGAATGCAGAAATGAATTTAAACTGGAAAAGTGAAATTTGTCTTAAACTTTCTGTGATGTGTTACTTCTAAAAAGGGATTGCCAGACAAAGAGAAAATTGATGCCATTGTAAACTTTCCTGCTTCAGTAACCAGTTAAAATCATGTTTAGAAAGTTCATTTGTAATCAAGCTTCAAATGCAAACTGTTTATGTAAATTGTTGAAGAAAAATACAGTTTGGGATTGAATGCAAGAGTGTTACTGTATATTTTACGAAATAAGAAAGCAGCTTCGTCAGAGCGAAAATTTTGAACTGGCCACAAATTTCAACCATTTTGTATCAAGAAAGATAGTGTTGACATGAGATTAAGAGCACATTTATCTCAGGAAAAGGAAATTGGTTGGAAAATGAAACATTGCTCAGCTGCATTTGTAAGCTGTCTACTGTAGAAGAGTTGCGTACAACAACACAGATATTACAACAGATTAACCTGATGGTGCTTATTTTTACAGTGGTTATGAAATTAAATAAATTCAAAGAAAAGGCATTGTTAGTGCTGTACTCTCTCTAGATTAGCTGATGTTAAATATTCTGAAAACACAGGTGTGGAAGAGGGAATAGTATTCAAAATTAAATATTTAAATGCAGTAAAATATTTAAAAATTTGAAAATTTACAATATTAGGAGAAAACAAAACCATTTTTAAAACTGGAAATTAGTTAAAAGCTATGTATATAAAAAGGGGAATGAATAAATTGAACAATGCTATAAATTGCACAAAGGGATGTTAGTCAAAAGACCAAGAACAAGATTTGATGACTGTAAATTATGATGGTCTGAATAACTATTGATATCTTAATAAAAAATACATGAAAGTTTTTGGCACTGCAGAGCAACAAAATGTATACCAAAAATGAAGGATAACTTATATTTTTATCATACTAGGGGAAGGCGAGAAAAGAAACTTACTATTTGTGATCATTGTCAAAATGTAAAAACTAGTAATCAGACCATAGGGAATTATTAAAGAACATATTGTCTTACAACGATTTAGATCCCACAACAGTTGACATTTATGGGTTGTTATCAAAGGCAAAAGGGGTATATTCTCCCTAATTTTTGACATTTTTTTCAAATATTTAAGTAATATCCATCGAGAAAAGCAATGAGTAAACAAATTATTTCCAGAACAACAGGTCATTATTTTACAAACATTGGTATACTACAACTTTTCTTCCCTCTTAGTGGGCATCAGTCTACACCAAGTCTTGGAAAAACTTTGTTGATTGAGTACAAATAAATCATTTCATTATGGCAAACCATAGTTTGAGTTACCCAGCTTAGAGATACATAGGGTAACAAGGAAGACTTTGTAGAACACATTGTAGCAAAAACCATGTTAATTGGATTGAAAGATCGATGATTCTGAGGATGTAATGAATAGCTTACAGCATTCTTCCACTGGATTTTCACCCTTTGAAATCATGTTTAACAAAAAAACTGTATGTCTTATTTCCAAATTATTCAGTACAAATTGACCAAATTATGACACCATAAGAAAGAGAAGACATGGTGAGAGAAACTAAAAAAAATATTGAGAATCAAGGAAAAGGAGATATTATGCAGTGGTAGATTAGTTCAGTTCAAAGTAGAAGATTTGGTTTTGACGAAAACACAAGAGAAATATACATTTCTGGCAGCTCAGTTAAAGTAACATTTCTGAGACTTTATAGGAAGTTTCACCATGAAAGAACCCGAATGTATGTAGTCTAGTTATGGAGAGAACAAGGAAAACTTTTCACCCTATTTGAAATATAACTACTTTTCGTTAAAAATTTGAAAACTCTTACTTGCATTATATATGTATGTAGGTATATATTCAAATAGTTGCAATACAGCAACATTATTATGATTGGCCTGTGTGTGACAACTGTTTCTATTCCTGTATGGTACTAAAAACTGTAATGTTTGTAAAGTAAAACCGTTTTGTCTCGAAGAAAAGTAAAACTGAGTATTTTTCACAATTCTCAAATATTTTTCTTATTGTTTTATAAATACTTCAAGTCTTATTATATTTCATACTGTTTTGTAAGAATCATACTTTCATCAATAATCAGGAAGTTGGAAAATGGTGAAAGTATTCATATACATCTTGGTAAGGAGTGAGAAAGAAAGGACATGTTCATGTTATTATTTTTCTTAGTTTTTGTATAAATATTTCTTGAATTTTTGAGTACTATTAAGGTAGGAAAATAATCGTTATGTAACCCAAAATGGGGTTGATAGGTGGCTCACTAATCTATGGTGCTGCTACTATCTCATTAATAGTGCCTATCCCAGCAGTGCAATTCAATTTTTTCATTGATTGAATCACCCAAATCTCTAACTACTTTGTCTATAGTTTGTATGGAAGGAATTTTATTTTTTAATTAGCTTTATTGATCAGTATTTAATTTTGTATGAAAATAAAATTATTTGAGAATCTAATATGTGATAAAATTTTTTAACTGATTTTGTGTGAACTATGTTTAGAAATCATTTTTCTTTTGGTGCTACTTTTAAGGATTCAATAATTACTTCTGGAATGAGTATTTTGGAGATAAACAAAGTCTGATTTTTGAAAAACTGATTAATGGATTACATTGCTTTGGGTGCAGAGGAGAATAAGGTTAATTTGTTATTTGTTTAAATAATATTTTACCATTAATGTAAAATATTTGTGATAGTAATATGCCTTTAAGAATAAAATTTTCTTTTCATTATCTTAGTTTGAAGAAATAAATAATTATAATGATTAAGTTAGGTCTCTTGTAGCCAGTGGAAAATTACCATTTCAGAAAAAATTATGTTTCCATTTTATGTGTAAGAACTATGTCTGTAGTGTGTAAATGACTTTACATTTTTTCTACAATATTACATTTAGACATAAGACTTTCTGGAAGCTGCACTTGAATACAAGCATTGACACATTCCTTCAACCTATTGTAGTGTTAAAATATTCCCAAAATTTGTATTTGAGATTATCAGAAGAATGAGACTAATAAGAGCAGTCCTAATGAAGAAAATTTGAACAGTTCCTTAAGTGACAAATGTAAAAAGGACCAAAGACTAAGGGAACAACAGTGATTACACTGATTGGATAAGGAATATTATTGATGAAAAATAACTTCATCATCTAATAAATATTTGTGAATTTATCAAAGAATGCACTATTTTTAGCATTTATGAGGACAGTGAAAGAAAAATTTGGAGGGGAAAGCTTATTTCAAATTTTGTAATTCCAGCACTTTTTGTATTTTCATGCATAAATGCAAATGTGGATAAAACATATGGACAATGATGCACAAATGCAACATAGTAATTCAAAAATGTTTAGAAATGCTTTTTAAAAATCTGGTTTGTCATCTGAGCTAAAGAGTGCCTTCATTAGGTTCCAAAGTTTATTTTCTTTCTATCATTATTCATTTGTAAATATACTAAGGTTTTATATAATTTATAAATAGTCCACTTACATTACCGCTCTTAACAATAAAATTTTACTTTCATATTTACTTTTTATGATAAATTCAAAATTGTTAAAATTATGTCAAAATGACATGAGCCCCAGAGACATCAAAGCCAGTACCTAGTCTATACAATGGGGTAGCAGCAGCCCACCGGCAGTCCCAGAACTTGGCAATAGCTAAGAATTGCTTGATCAAACGCTTGTGGTATTTAAACCACTGGAAGTGGCTGGAAGCCCAAAAATATTTAATGTTACACTGTGGGACTCTGTTCTTAGACGACTATGTGTAGGCTAGTACGCAATGCAATGCTTGCTGGCAGTGCACACTAAACACTAAACATGCAGTTGAGTCATTACAAGACATTTGATTTATAGAATAATTAAGGAACAATGCTGTCACACATAAAAGGCCAAATAACATATAAATAGTTTTTGCAGGCCCCTAGTGCACAATTGGTATTGCTGCCTCTTTGCTGACACATAATTAATAAAAAATAAATACTTACATTGACATAATTATCATACATAGTATTTTCTTCATGACTGAGCTCCTGGCAGTAATTTACTGCAGTAAAAAGGAGCATACTGAATGTAATTGGGGAAAGATTGTTATTTGTAGTCATACTTACGTAACATGTAGCTTACATATTTGCCATCTTTTTTTATATCAAATGACCAAGCATCTATAATGTTGCAACCTCCCCACAAAATAAAATAAATAAAAATAATATTCTCATTTAGTGTAACCTCCCAATGATATTTGTTTAATAACCTCCCAACAGTAAAAAATATAATTCTATAATTCACATTCAGTGAAACTGCCCAGCAGATAAGTTCCGAAACCTATCAATAATACAATGTGACTAATCTCTCAATAAAATTATGGCTCACTTATAACCTTTCAATAATTGACTGTGAATTTAAACTGGTAAATTTAGGACGTCAGCAGTGCTGCATCATGGCCCTGAAAATTCATTCTGAATAAATTGAAAAATCTTACCTCAATTAGGTCGCTAGATAACGCGTATATATCTGCTCCTATAAGAAATTTTTCTGGCGCAGCTCTGTGCAATGCTGCCCGATAGATTTGTCATGTATAAAAAGAAACAACTGATTTTTCCTTTCAATAATCGCAATGACCAAGGATTGGAGAAATTAGTAAATTCTTTAAATTGAAATTAATGATTTTCAAAAGTTACTTTTTATGAGAAAGATTATTATTAAGAGATTTTTTTAAAACATTTACATGGTACTTGATATAACAATACTACATATGCGCGAGGCTGCTTTTACCTTACACTACAACGCTCAGGTTCCGCCATCGCTCCACCACAACCACCCCAGCCAACACGATACACCAGACTGCTCGGTAGCAACTACTTACTCCTACTAACACACAGTTCCTACTGCAGTCAACACTGCTCTTTGGTCTGAGATTCTCTTATAGCTTACATTATTTCAGTGAGATCATTATTTCTCAAAATTAGAGTACCTAAACAAAACACCACGCAATGACTCAGGTGCATGTCATGAAGAGGGAATCAGTTTCAACTGTAAGCATGATGCAGTGTTCCATCTGCAGGAGGGGCTTTGCAAGCATTCTGTTTCGAGTGACTTACTTCGTACACAGTACTTCAGGCTATGTGGATAAGATGAGAACAATGAATACAGTGGTGAGTGATATGGATGTGGCATACACTTGGATAAAGAAAACAGGTAGACCATATATGAAGACTGTAACATATCATTGGATTTGTAGTCGTCATAGATGGATCACTTACTTACGCATCCTGGTACGAAAGTGATCATGCTCTTGTTGAAGAAGCCATCTCGCAATCAGCTACATTGGTTTAATGTAATTACATGAAAACTTGAACAATGCTTCACCTCAAAACTAGTCCAGTGGTTTAATCACTACATCAGATATTTCCGTGTCTACATACAAGTCTCTTCATAACGAAACATAAAACGATGCCGACATGCAACTGGAAGACACTGAGATTCACTGGATGCACTGCAGTTTTGTTCGAGTGCAAAGAACTTACGTTTTTAAAGTAGCACCTAAAATGTGGCTTCTAAAAGAAACTGTGAATTAATGAATTTCGGTGGCATTATGCAAAAAAGTTCTGTAATGATCAAACCTCATGTTATACTTTGTAAGCTCTGATTGTAAATGGCACAAAAATATGTATAGAGTTCCAAACACATGACCTCTTTATCTTTACAAATCAAATTTTCAAGTTTGTGTTTTATATTATACAGACCAAAAGTTTGGATTCCACTTAGAGTCTGAAGATACAGATGGAAAAATTGATGTCAGTTCTAATTTTTAATTTCATGCTGATAATTTATTCATAGTCTGCTCTAGTGAGATCAATAATTTAATCTAGTTTTTGTCTTTTGCAACAGCTTGAGAATAACAGCTTGAAATTTCTGTAAACATTAAACTGCAGAACACTTACAACTACCTCTACAAGATTCATTATACTCTGCTTCCTGTCTGTTTACTGAATAATACTGGACAAATAAATCTGATATCTTGCAAAGTGGCTGTAGAATAAAATGTATGTGAAACTAAGATAAATGCACATATAATGGTGTATAACTTTTATCTTCAATTTCATAATTCATTCTTAAATTAGCAGTTATTTTTGTCTAATGTTTCCAAGAAATAATTCTCCTACTGTAAGACTTTACATAACAGATAACCCCCTATATAATAAAGTTATCGCACCTTATGAACGAAGCCTTCCACTGTTTCACACATACTCTTACTTTTAGATACGAAATAATGATCTCCATCATCTAAAAGAAGTTCTCAATATATTTATATGAACGACAGTAAATTTGTATCTTTCGTTTTAGATTTGTGTTTGCAGGCCACTTTATGCCTAGGTACATAGTACTTATTTACTTTTTCTTCATTAATTAGATCTTCCAGCACAGCAGAGTGCACCATCAATAGCAGTATAGCTACTCACAGCACCATTGTAATGCATGGAGTGGTGTGCTGTCACAGGAGGACCATTCCGGTTTATGGAAGTGAACTGGCCATATCTGTCTTGAACCAGGGCTGGAAAGGGTCGTGGGCAGTAGTCGAAAAGTCTTATGTTCAGCGCAGAGTCATGCATGCCGCTCTGGCAGAGCTTGATGAGGTCCTGCCACAGCTGGTGAGGTTTGCCCAATGTAGGTGGGGAATGGGCCGACTGCTGTCATCATCTGAATGCGCTGCAATGCAGACAGGACAACCAGCTAGTAGACAACACAACTACCAATTTCTGAGGAAAGCAGCACGCTGGATATAGCGATACAGGAAGTCGTGGGGCAAGGCAGCAAGGCAGTCAGCTGAAATCAGGGTCAAGGCTGGCAGTGGCTTGTTATCAACGTGGACATCGTTTTGCCCTGCAGCAGTGAATAGTGGTTGGCTTCTTGGATCTAGAAAAGACAGTGCAGCAGGGAGCGTAATATTGTTAGCTACAGTGTGTTTTCCGCTACGGTCGTTAAACGAAATTCTACCAGTTGTGATCAGTGCAGATTTGTTGTGTAGGTGAGTGCATATGGATTGGCCAAGTTAAGGTAGGGAGATCGCAATTTCCAATTGTGGCAAGGGATAGTGTTGAAATGGTTCAAATGGCTCTGAGCATTATGGGACTTAACTTCTGAGGTCATCAGTCCCCTAGAACTTAGAACTACTTAAACATAACTAACCTAAGGACATTACACACATCCATGCCCGAGACATGATTCGAACCTGCGACCGTAGCGGCCGCGCGGTTCCAGACTGTAGCGCCTAGAACCGCTCGGCCACCCAGGCTGGCAGGGTTAGTGTATTACAGTAGAAAATTTATTTTATTCCTGTTGTGTTCAGACGTATCTTAAACTCCCATAATACTAGCATTCTCATTTATTGTGCCCAGAAGAGGTTATCTTGGGCTGGTGTATTGTCCTGCTGATTTCTGCTTGTTTAATGTACTTAGGGTGATGTTGGTTGGGCTTATAAGGCACTTGTTCGCCCGATTCTTTTGTTCATCCATCTGGGATCTGTATCAGGTAGTACTGATAGAGTAGATAGGGAAGATCCAACGAAGAGCTGCGCGTTTCGTCACGGAATCATTTATCTGGCGAGAGAGTGTTACGGAGATGCTAAACAAACTCCACTGACAGACGTTACAAGAGAGGCGCTGTGCGTCACCGAGAGATTTATTATTGACATTTCCCGATAGCACTTTTCAGGAGAAGTCAGACAACATATTACTTCCACCCACATACATCTAGCGTATTGACCACGAGGAGAAAATTCGCCGCGCGGGAATTGCCGAGTGGTCTCAGCCGCTGCAGTGATGGACTGTGCGGCTGGTCCCGACGGAGGTTCGTTTCCTCCCTCGGGCATGGGTGTGCGTGTGTTTGTCCTTAGGATAATTTAGGTTAATTAGTGTGTAAGCTTAGGGACTGATGACCTTAGCAGTTAAGTCCCATAAGGTTTCACACACATTTGAACATTTTTTTGAGAAAATTCTAGAAATTAGAGCCAATACAGAGGCTTGGCGACAATCATTTTTCCCACTACTATTCGCGAGTGGAACAGCTTTGGAGGAATCAGATAGTGGTACCGAAAGTACACTCCGCCACACACCATTAGGTGGCATGTAGAGTATGATGTATATGTAGATGTAGACGTATATTTTGGGTTTTCTTATTCTAGGCTAAGAGCGATTTTTGTATGTTTTCTTGCTTTCCTTTTACTGTTGTGTATTTATTTTTATCGTAAAGTTAGTGAAATTCAAATTGGCCGGTTATTTTTTAAGCGTTTATTGTGTTAGATATTAAGTTTTGCATTTTGGTACATTGAGCACTGAATATCTTACTAGTGTCATTTTGTGCATGTGCTCAGAGTTACTGAAGTTGGTAACTTAATATATATTTAAATATTATTATGTATTTACAACCACACTAATTCCAACCACTTTCCATCCCCACCGTTTCCTGTGCTACAGTTGACATTAAACTATATTCCCCAGTACTTTTACAATTACACAATATTCGGTCTGAAAAGGGACACTGAATCCATAATGTACGAGGGTTGTTCGGAAAATAAGGAACGATCGGTCGCGAAATGGAAACCACAGTGAAAATCAATACTGTTTTCTTTGCACATTTAGCTACACCTTCCTGGTACTTCTCTACATAGTCACCGCTCCGACTTAGACATTTATCGGAGCGTTATACCAAATTTCCAACACCATCGTCATTGAAGGCAGCCGCCTGTGCTTTCCGATCATTCTCTACGCTGGTCTATAGTGCGTAGCCTGCGCCCAAGTGTTGTCTTCGTATCCAGCGTTTTATGTGAACAGAGATGACAGTCAGGACGAGCCAATTAGGGCTGAGTTGCGGGTGATCCAACACTTCCCATCGGAAAGCCTGCAAGAGCGTCTTCACTGTCCCTGCTGAGTGCGGCTGATAGTTGCCATGAAAAAGGAAGTAGTGTTACATGGGCTTCATTCAATAAGGCGAAACGTCTCAGCTGGTCCTCCTACTTGGCGGAAGACATTTGCGCTCTAGGCACCTTTACGCGCTCACAGTGCATTCACAACTGAAAAGAGCGTCTTGATGCGGTCGACGGGCATACTGCAGATACTATCCGAAACGTCTGTGAGAAACCTCTACAGATTTTCTCAGTGGTTTCCATTTCGCGACCGATCGTTCCCCACTTCCCGAATAGCCCTCGTAGGTTTTAAGTGCCCTTCAACCTCTGATAAGTGAAACGTGTTTTTGTTGATATTCTACTAAAGCCTTTATTTATTCAGTAATGGGTTATCCACTGGGTAGAGCTTCCTCAAGAGAAGACTCATATGATAGTGTCTGTTAAAATAATCGTAGGTATGTGAAATAAAGCAGAAAAAACAAATGTGATATTGTATAATGTACTACCTTCATGTGCTCTCCTCCTGTGGTTCTTGGGTACGCCATAGCTGGTTTCCAGTGCCTAGTGGGAGGGGGTTTCCTTCATCCTAAGGATGACGTGCTCGATTTGCCTGATCCTCCTAAATGGGTTTTGGAGGACACCTAAAGGGCTGACATCAGGACGAATAATTTTCCACCCGACCACTGCCTTGAAAAGCTTTCTGGTAAGAAGCAGCATCTAGCAGTGGTTATTAGGGCGAAAGAGAAATGGCCAGTCAATTAGTCTGCATGCGCTACTACGTCAAAGTGGCTGCAAGGTAGTGATGTTAAAATTATGTGGTGCTGAATAAACGTGGGTAAACTGGCAGCACTAACGAGGCTGGCAGGCGAGTCGTGAGCTGTGTGGGACGGACCTGATGCTTTAAAAAACAGCTTCTAGAGCCTCAAATCTTGAGTAAGTGATCCTTAGTGATCAATAAAGTTGTCTGACCTGTGCAGAAAGCTCCAAAGAGTGTGTTAGTGCAGAACCATGAGTCCTGTCTGTGTCATTTGCCGCTGTTCGAGTCGAGTGTAGCGGTTTAGCGGGCTTACAAGTATTCGGCAGGAAGAGGCGACGTGGCAGGTAGTGGAGCCTCCAGCTAACTAGCTAGTGCTGATTATTAAATGAGGCGGACGTGGCGACGTCCTGCAGAAGAATTAAATTTTGTTTGTTCCTGTGGAAGCTTATCGTGTGACACTTTCTTTTGTCCTTCTCCTTTTTTACACTACATTATTAGATGGTTTTCCTTAAGAAGAAGATCATCGATTATCGGTGGAAATTTGGAAATCAGGTGCAGAAGATATAGTAACTGTTTTTATATAGCATAAGTGTAGTTGTGCAAGGTTCTTCCCAGTGTGAAAAAAAATGTTCCAATGTAGAACATGTTCCTGTACCTAGGAAAAAATATTCTATTCATATATTAAGTATTGCAGTAGTTGAAGTCAGGTCAGTACTGTATTTAATAGTCTGTTACATTATTACACTGCTATACTCCAATAACTGTATCAAATTAACTAGAAGTATTATCAAGTTAAAAACAATTTAAAAAAGAAGCTATTGAAGACCTTGGACCTTTCAAAGGTGTAAGACGACGTACGATCTACGAACCATGGCTTAACCATTTAGTCACATAACGGGTTTTTAGAATATAGAGAATTTTACTCCCCATGAAATTCTATAATTGAATAATTAACAGCAACTTCCAAAAAGATTTGCTGATATGATACAGCACATGAAGATCTGGGTGTCAATATTTACCAATGTTGCACGGAACTAGTGTTAAAATAAAATAGGTAATGACATGTATAAATAAACAGTCAACTTATAATAAAATTAATTAAACAGTAAAAGAGTCATTACTGATATCCACAGGCGTATAGTTTCGTTCTCTACTAAGTGCACAGCTGAAATTTATTGTAGTTCGTATTGCAATTCGAGTCACATACCGTACGAGGTGGGAACGCAAGATCGTTCTCCAAGTCGCGCAAGCTCACCATAAACGGAGAAGCAGTAGTCTTCAAAGCTTGAACGCTGAGTCCAGGTCGAGCGTCACAACTATGCTTCGTTGCGAGGGCGCTGACTAATGCATCCTGTTTCTAACGACCGTCTTTTCCGTTCAACAGCAGTTTCTACTTGTTTGCGGCGCAACAGCACGCTGCATAACTCCGGCCGTGACAGATATCCCAAAACACTCGCTCCGAGCGCCAGTCGGCCGTTCTGCTGCTCTTGCATCAGCCATTCCGACTGCGGATGCCGACCGCCCTCACCGCAAAAGAAAATCGTGCGCAGATGTTTAACCGTGTTGCCCGAGGCGGTAAGAGGCACGTCATTAAGCACAGCACAACAGACCGTGAAATGGTCGGAAGAATCTGACGGCACCACTTGAAGTGGTGATCGATGTAATATTATTTTAATTGCACTGCCAAATTCACAAGAACATTACAATGTATCTATTGACTTAAATACGGGCACTTGATGTTGTTTTACAATAACTGAAACTTTTATCGCAGGAAGTCTTTTTACAATCAGAAGAACTGGAATTAAAGATAAAAGGCGATTAAATTTAACAATCTCTGTAACATTTAAATTTGTTGTTCCATTGCGAATTAAGTGTCCTGTTCATTCCCCGATTTAAACAGATGGATCAAAAACTGTAAAAGACGGAAGTCTGTATGTTCATACACATATAATAGAGTCAGTCGCCCAGACAGTATTTACCCACATTATTTTCTTCAAGCCGGCCGGTGTGGCAGAGCGGTTCTAGGCACTTCAGTCTGGAACCACGCGACCGCTACGGTCGCAGTTTCGAATCCTGTCTCGGGCATGGATGTGTGTAATGTCCTTAGGTTAGTTAGGTTTAAGTAGTTCTAATTTCTAGGGGACGGTTGACCTCAGATGTTAAGTCCCATAGTGCTCAGAGCCATTTGAACCATTTATTTTCTTCAACAATTGCTTAGTCTACACAATGAAAATTACAGACATGAAAGGATGATTTTTTTATCTCTACACCACATAATCTCGTTCCAGTTCTATGGTTTTCCTCCAGCGAGACACAAGGGCGTGCATGCCACGTCGGTACCAGTCCTTATTTTGTTCTCGAAGCCGTTTATTCACTGTGCGGATCACCTTCTCGTCGTCAACAAAATGTTTTCCACGAGTTCTATCCTTTACTGTCCTAAATAAGTGAGCTACGTCAGAGATAGCACTGCCCAACCCTAGTTCATGATGTGTTCAGAAACTCCCAAATCATTGTGAGGCCGAGTTTTATCGTGCTGAATTCAAACCTCCCCTCGTTTTTCATGCTGCCGAAGTAGCTGGAAGTGCGTCTTGGGTGTGGCTCAAAATGGCTCTGAGCACAATGGGACTTAACTTCTCAGGTCATCAGTCCCCTAGAACTTAGAACTACTTAAACCTAACTAACCTAAGGACATCACACACACCCATAGCCGAGGCAGGATTCGAACCTGCGACCGTAGCGGTCGTGCGGTTCCAGACTGTAGCGCCTACAACCGCTTGGCCACTCCGGCCGGCTCTTGGGTGTGGTTAATGGCTTTACATATGCCTCCGAACTAATGGTACTGCCTCTTGGCATCATGTCAATGAGACTAACACCCTCATAGCTCCAAAAGTATGTTATCGTGATGTTACCGGCGGAAGCAGCTGGAATGTTAGGGCTTAAAGTCTCATTACTATGAAGACACTTTATAAGGAGCACGAGGTGAGTACGAGGAAGATGGGGCATTAAACTGTCAGTATCCTTTTCCGGAGTAGGCACCCTAGCATTCGTCTTAAACGACTCAAAAGGAACCACTTGACTGCGAGGTCACAAATCCCAGTGATGTTTCCGGCATTCGACGATCCACATATTGTCTATCATGCAATCGCAATACTGGTTGCTAATGGCAACAGGGGCCGGGACTGTAGATATCCAATGGTGAGCAGAGCATGAGGCTACGGAGCGTAGTTGAACCGCTTAGTCGACGAGTAACTTATAACAGTGCTAAAGTGGTACTGGTGTTATGAAAAGCAGAGCAATGGCAACGATAAAGAAAGCAAACATTGCGTTATATCTACAACTGTTGGCGAAGTTGACATTTCCTCAGAAAGGAACCCAAGGAATTTCGCAGAGTGAGAAAGAAGTGGCAGATGGAATATTAGCGTTTCCGCAATATAGTTCAGTAGAATGTGTGGTGTCGCATACGCTCGACTGTGGGGACAATGTACATGAGGAGTACAATGATGACGATAAGCGCTTAACAAATGAAAGTGGTACTGAAACAGGTGTCGAGCCATGTAGTTCATCATCCTTGTCGGAAAGGAAGCCACAAAACCCGTCTCCAGTGAAACGTTGTAAAGGACAATCGTTTTCAAAGGAGTGGGAACTAAACATAATTACATGGATTACTATCCGCTGCATAGGAAAAAACAATTGTGAACAGATTTCAAGTACTTCCGTATCAATACGACCGTGTAGTACATAAGAAAAACTACGTATATTCAAAGGAGGACAAGGAGCACATGTTACAAAAGCTGGTGTTTGCGCACAAGCCGGCCGGAGTGACCGTGCGGTTCTAGGCGCTACGGTATGGATCCGAGCGACCGCTACGGTCGCAGGTTCGAATCCTGCCTCGAGCATGGATGTGTGTGATGTCCTTAGGTTAGTTAGGTTTAATTAGTTCTAAGTTCTAGGCGACTGATGACCTCAGAAGTTAAGTCGCAAAGTGCTCAGAGCCATTTTTTTTTTTTTTTTGCGCACAAGGCGCACTTGTTACAAAAAACGACATAGGATAACGAAATTTGAAACGATGCACAACAAACTGCAGAATCGGCCCGATAATTTGTAGATGAGATAAACACACTCACCGTATCGGTAGCTAAGGACTTTGTTATCAGCTCCGACCAATTGGAATTTGAGGAGGAAATGCATATGAAAGGAAGCCTAGGAATTAGAGATACCAACAGAGTTGTATCAAGGTCAACTAAGATCAGCGCCTTAACGCATTCATATACAGTTATGCCAACTGTTGATGGTAAATTATCTGTAAAGTTATTTATTGATCTGCGAGATGTTGGAGGTGCTATGCCCCTACGATTCTTTCTTGTGTGCGTGATCTCTCAAGGGTGGGAAAATTGGCATAGGAGAACTACAAGTATGGTATAAGCGCCGCTTTTGCCCAATAGCTAGTCAAATAACTTGCTTTTGCTTGATTTCTGGTCTGCGAATAAAAATCATACTTCTTTAGAGCAAACTATGCCTCTCGAAAAGTATGTGATATTGCGTATCATACCACCTGGAACCACTGGCTTAATTTAGTCACTGGATGTTTGTTTCTTCCGTGCCTATAAAACAATTTTATAGCACCATCTCCAGCTAAGCCTTATATAGCAGCCAGTTTCACGATAACCTCCACGACAGACCTTTTCGCAGCGTGTTGCATGCCATCACATTCCATCAGTTCACGTCACCTCGTTACACCATTATGATTGTATATGCATTCTCTAAGAGTAGGTACCTAACTGAAGGTCCTCACGGTTTATATCTCCCAAGGAATTCGCCTCCACTCTTGATAGTGTGAACTTTTATGATCACTGTGGCGCAATGTTTTTCACTCTCTGTTCATCGTGACATTTAATGGTTTGTTATGAACATTTCTTGAACATCGACGTTGTCCATTTTGTGAAGTGTAATACATACGTACATTCCATAGAAGGTTGATCTCTGCACCTCCTGGACACTCATTTTCTGTCGCCCTGCGCATGCACATGGTTTCTCATTAGCAGCTAATAATTTCCCTGTCGTAAGTGTTAAAACTTTGAAATGAGTTTTACTAGAGACTGAATTTGAGACTTCCCACTCATTGGATTCCTAGTCTGATAAGCCAAGGCAACACTAAATTAAAGGACTTTTCAACTCGGCTTTTCCTGACTATTAGACTAGTATATTTACGGGTGCATCACTCCTCGATTTGTCGCATAGGTAAACCCTAGCATAAATACGTTTATGTAGTTTCAAGTTCTTTCGATGGTGATGCTGCGGAGCAGAGCAATTGAAGCGGTGCTGTGCGCTACGTCGGTGACGCCATTCATTGGAATTTTTGAAAGCTTGGTGGCTAAGTGCTGAGGACGGATCGTGAAGTGCTTTCGTTCCGGAAGGGTATGGCAGGATTTTGCTATATCGACCTTTCACAGGTAGGGTCTGCGTCGTAGTCTGACTGCTCGCTGACGACACTGTTTACAGGGAAGCTTCGTAGCAGCCAAGACAAACGGCAGACTTAAAATTATAAACTGAAAATAAAACAGTCACGGTTGGGAAGTTATTTTTAATTAAAAATAACACGTTTCTCACCGGTTAGGCATCATCAGATCATGTAAAACCGTCAAATTAAGTTCACCACAGCTCTACCTTTCAACCGTTACATCATCAAGCAGAGCAGAGTGTAGAGCCACGCGTAAGTGATGGCATGGATACCAAACAGCTGAGAGGTCTGACCGGCAGCGACACTAAACTGTTGGGAGAACTCTATGAAATGAAATTGCAACACATCTTCGAAGAAAAGCGCTTATAAGACGTTTGTGCAATTCTAGATCGCTGATACAGTTTTTCGAATCTTAATCAAGTAGGAATTACAGCAGACATCGAACGATTTCTCAGACCCATTTTTCAGATAGTAACAAGTCATTTATAGCTGTACGAAAGTGCAACTAACGTAAATGTTATTACTTATATCAAATCCAAAAGTGTCCTCACGAAACCACGGTGGGTAGATTGAATAAATCAGATTTCGATGAGGTCTATGCAAATTTGTAACATGCTCTGCACAATCGTTTGCGGAGTATATATGTAGATGTAGATGCATACGCTATAAATGGAAGCAGAATATATGAACAAAGTCCGCGGTTTATGCGCAGAATGGGGGAGTGCCGTGGTTATAACCAACGTTAACACATGGACTTAAATTCTGAGGGACTGAACAGGAAGTGGGCTTAGTTTTGAGAAGGCAGCTTATACATTCAGATGGAAGAGGAATGTGTCTGCTAGGATTATTTCTCGTTTTTGAACGGGTGGAGTACTGCTGTTATGAAATCAGTGTCTAGAATAAAGATTTAAAATGTTCTCTCTCTTATTCAATGACGCAACACATCTGGTGGGAGAAGTGCGCAAAACCACCCGCTATTATACACGTTTTTATTTAATGGTTTAACCGTAACGGAAGCCTGCAGCATAACGCCAGCGCCCTGGCGAGGTTAGCACAGCACGTAAGAAAGAGCAGGCTCTCGCGTTTTGCAGCAATGAAAAAGCGCTAGGAAGGCGTCCGCGTGCGCTGAATGCAATGCACTAATGAAGCAGCTCGTTAGCAGGGGTCGGCATTCGCCCCGGTGCGTGGGTGTAGCCGTGCGGCGACCGGCGCCTCGCCGCCACCGAATATCGGACTCCGTTACGTCACGCCCCATACACGCGTGCACTGTGCGGGCGCGGCAGCTGACGGAGCAGCTACACGGCACCTTGTCACTGTCATCCCTCATCCAAGGCCCTATGCTTACGACGTCTACACCGTTTCTTCTGAGATACACGAAAAGTGACTGAAAATTCTACGCTGGTAACGAACACTGTCTGAGAAAAAAGTATACCGTCCTAAAGGACTGTCTTCAGCGCCACCAGGCAATGCTATCTGGATACTTGGGGGGATGTAGTGTTAGTGATTCATTTTTCACGGTCATCGGTGATCAGACGGAGCTTAGGCGACCTGTATCTGTGCCCTACGTTTTTGACTCCGCAGAAAGAAACGACGAGAATCGACCATGCAACAGTCGGTATTGTAGTTGTAAATTGTCGTAGCTGTGTTGGAGAAGTACCAGAGCTTCAAGGGCTGATAGAAAGCACTGAAGCTGAAATCGTTATAGGAAAAGAAAGCTGACTAAAACCGGAGATAAACTACTGGCCATTAAAATTACTACACCAAGAAGAAATGCAGATGATAAACGGGTATTCATTGGACAAATACATTATACTAGAACTGACATGTGATTACATTTTCACGCAATTTGGGTGCATAGATCCTGAGAAATCAGTACCCAGAACAACCACCTCTGGCCGGAATAACGGCCTTGATACGACTGGGCATTGAGTCAAACAGAGCTTGGCTGGCGTGTACAGGTATAGCTGCCCATGCAGCTTCAACAAGATACCACAGTTCATCAAGAGTAGTGACTACCGTATTGTGACGAGTCAGTTGCTCGGTCACCATTGATCAGAAGTTTTCAATTGGTGAGAGATCTGGAGAATGTGCAGGCCAGGGTAGCAGTCGAACATTTTCTGTATTCAGAAAGGCCCATACAGGACCTGCAACATGCGGTCGTTCATTATCCTGCTGAAATGCAGGGTTTCACAGGGATCGAATGAAGGGTAGAGCCCGGGTCGTAACACTTCTGAAATGTAACGTCCACTGTTCAAAGCGCCGTCAATGCGAACAAGAGATGACCGAGACGTGTAACCAATGGCACGCCATACCATCACGCCAGGTGATACGCCAGTATGGCGATGACGAATATACGCTAACAATGTGCGTTCATCTCAATGTCGTCAAACACTGATGCGACCATCATGATGCTGTAAACGGAACCTGGATTCATCCGAGAAAAATGACGTTTTGCCCTTCGTGCACCCAGGTTCGTCTTTGAGTACACCATCGCAGGCGCTCCTGTCTGTGATGCAGCGACAAGGGTAACCGCAGCCTCGGTCTACGAGCTGATAGACCATGCTGCTGCAAACGTCGTCGAACTGTTCGTACAGATGATTGTTGTCTTGCAAACGTCCCCATCTGTTGACTCGGGGATCTAGACGTGGCTGCACGATCCGTTACAGCCATACGGATAAGATGCCTGTCATCTCGACTGTTAGTGATACGTGGCCGTTGGGATCCAGCACGGCGTTCTGTATTACCCTCCTGAACCCACCGATTCCATATTCTGCTAACGGTCATTGGATCTCGAGCAACGCGAGCAGCAATGGTGCGATACGATAAACCGCAATCGCGATAGGCTACAGTCCGACCTTTATCAAAGCCGGAAACGTGATGGTACGCATTTCTCCTCCTTACACGAGGCATCACAACAACGTTTCACTAGGCAACGCCGGTCAGCTGCTGTTTGAGTATGAGAAATCGGTTGTAAACTTTCCTCATGTCAGCACGTTGTAGGTGTCGCCACCGCTGCCAACCTTGTGTGAATGCTCTGAAAAGCTAATCATTTGCGTATCACAGCAGCTTCTTCCTGTCGGTTAAATTTAGCGTCTGTAGCACGTCATCTTCGTGGTGTAGTAATTTTAATAGCCAGTAGTGTAAATTCTGCCGCAATTTTTACAGAGGCGCAAACCGTGTTCAAGGATAGATTAAATAAAGTAGGTGGTGGTGTGTTTGTGTCTGTTGGTAGTAGTTTATCTTGTAGTGAAGTTGAAGTAGATAGTTTCTGCGAATTACTGTGGGTAGAGGCTATACTCAACAACCGTACCAAAATAATAATTGGCGCCTTCTACCGACCTCCCGACTCAGATGATATAATAGCTGAACGATTCAAAGAAAACTTGAATCTCACTACAAATACAAATAAGTACCCCACTCATACAGTTATTATTGGTGGAGACTTCAATCTACCCTCGACTTGGCGAAAATGCATATTCAAAGTCGGTGGTAGACAGAAAACATCTTCCGAAATTGTACTAATTGCTTTCTCTGAGAACTACTTTGAACAATTAGTTCATGAGCCCACATGAATTGTAAATGGTTTCGAAAACACACTTGACATCTTAGCCACAAATAATCCTGATCTAATAGCGTCATGACAGATACTGGTATTGATGAACACAAGGTCATTGTAGCGAGGCTCTAAACCATATCAACCAAAATATCTAAAACTAAACGCAAAATATTTTCTATTGTTGTATATGATGCTTGATGCCTTCCTAAGAGGGAGTCTCCATTCGTTCCAAGCTAATTATGTAAGTGTAGGCGGGATATGGCTCAAATTCAAAGATAAAGTATCAACAGCAAAAGATAGATTCATGCCGCATAAGTTAGTAAGAGCATGGACTAATACGGTATGGTACACAAAACACGTCAGAACACTGTTGCAGAATCAACGAAAAAAGCATGCCAAATTCAGAAGAACGCAAAATCCCCAAGACTGGCTAAGTTCCACGGAAGCTCGAAATTTAGTGCGGACGTCAATGCGAGATGCTTTTAATAGTTTCCACAATGAAATATTGTCTCAAAATATGTCAGAAAACCCAAAGAGATTCTGGTCGTGTGTAAAGTACACCAGTGGCAAAAGACAGTCAATGCCGTCACTGCACGATAGCGATGGAAATGTTACCGCTGATGGTGCCACTAAAGCGGAGTTCCTAAATACAGTTTTCCATAATTCCTTCATGAAAGAAGACGAAGTAATATATTCCAGAATTCGAAACAAGAACAGCTGTTAGCATAAGTGACATAAAAGTAGATATCTTAGATGTTGTGAAACAACTCAAATCACTTAAGAAAGGCAAGTCTTCCGGTCCAGATGGTATACCAATCAGGTTCCTTTCAGAGTATACAGACACAAAAGCGCCTTTCTTAGCAATCATATACAACCACCCACTTGACAAAAGGTCTGTTCCTCAAGACTGGAAAGTAGCTCAGGTCACACTAATATTCAAGAAAGGAAATAGGAGTAACCCATTGAATTACAGGCACATATCACTGACCTCAATTTGCAGTAGAATTTTGGAGCATATACTGTACTCGAACATTATGAATCACCTTGAAGAAAATGACTTACTAATCCATAACCAACACGGATTCAGAAAATATCGTTCTTGTGCAACACAGCTAGCTCCATATTCCCATGAGGTAATGGGTGCTGTCGACAAGGGGTCTCAGATCGATTCCATACTCCTAGATTTCCAGAAGGCTTTTGATGCTGTTCCTCACAAGCGACTGTTAATCAAAATGCGTACATATGGAGTATCGTCTCAAATGTGTGACTGGCTTCGTGATTTCCTCTCAGAGAAGTCACAGTTCGTAGTTTTGGGTATACGATAAATCGAACATATCTAAGAGCTATCAATTCGACTAAATATCTAGGAATTACAATTACGAGCAACTTAAATTGAAAAGGCCACATAGATAAAATTGTGGGGAAGGCGAAACCAAGACTGCGCTTTTTTGGCGGAACTTTTAGAAGATGCGACAAACCCACTAAAGAGTCAGCCTACATTACACTTGTCCGTCCTCTGCTGGAATATTGCTGCACGGTGTGGGGTCTTTACCATGTAGGATTGACGGAGGACATAAAAAAATGGTTCAAATGGCTCTGAGCACTATGGGACTTAACATCGGAGGTCATCAGTCCCCTATAACTTAGAATTACTTCAACCTAACTAACCTAAGGACATCACGCACATCCATGCCCGAGGCAGAATTCGAACCTGCGACCGTAGCCGCCGCACGGTTCCAGACTGAAGCGCCTGGAACCGCTCGTTCACTCCGGCCGGCACGGAGGACATCGAAAAATTGCAAAGGGCAGCTCGTTTAGTGCTATCGCGCTGTAGGGGTGAGAGTGTCACTGATATGATACGCGTGTTGGGGTGGCAGTCACTGAAACACAGGCGGTTTTCTTTGCTGCGGGGTCTATTTACGAAATTTCAATCACCAACTTTCTCTTCCGAATGCGAAAATATTTTGTTGACACGCACCTACGTAGGGAGAAATGATCATCATAATAAAATAAGAGAAATCACAGCTCGAACGGAAAGATTTAGGTGTTCCTTTTCCCCACGCGCCATTCGAGAGTTGAATGGTAGAGAAGTAGTGTGAAAATGGTTCGATGAACCCTCTGCCAGACACTTACGTGTAAATTGTAGAGTAACCATGTAGATGTAGATGTAGATGTAGATGAAAGTAAATGTGTTGTGTTTAGATTTGCAGAAGGTTTTTGTCATTGTTCCTCACAAGTGAATTCTTATAAAACTGCGTGCCACATCATCTGCAAATAATCTTTTGTGGGCTGTTCAGATCTTCGTCTATGTCGCTTATGGAGATCAGGAACACCAGAGGACCTATAACACTTCCTTGGAGAACGCCACATACACTATGTGATGAAAATCATCCGGACAACCCCAAAAACCTACTTTTTCATAATAGATACATTGTGCTGCCACCTACTGCCAGGTACTCCACATCAGCGACCTCAGTAGTCATTAGACATGGTAAGAGAGCAGAATGGGGCACTCAAGGAACTCACGGACTTTGAACGTGGTCAGGTGATTGGGTGTCACTTGTGTCATACGTCTGTACGCGAGATTTCCACAGTACTAAACATCCCTAGGTCCACTGTTTCCGATGTGATACTGAAGTGGAAACGTGAAATGACACGTACAGCACAAAAGCGTACAGGCTGGCCTCGTCTGTTGACTGACACAGACCGCCGACAGTTGAAGAGGATCGTAATGTGTAATAGGCTGACACATATCCAGATCATCACACAGGAATTCCATACTGCTTCATTATCCAGTTAGCCGGGAGTTGAGAAAACTTGGATTTCATGGTCGAGCGGCTGCTCATAAGCCACACATCACGCCGGTAAATGCCAAACGACGCCTCGCTTGGTGTAAGGAGCGTAAATATTGGACGGTTGTAAAGTGTAAAAACGTTGTGTGGAGAAATTAATCACGGTACACAATGTGGCGATCCGATGGCAGGCTGTGGGTATGGCGAATGTCCGGTGAACGACATCTTCGAGCGTGTGTAGTGCCAACAGTAAAATTCGGAGGCGGTGGTGTATGGTGTGGTCGTGTTTCTGATGGAGGGGGCTTGCACCCCTTGTTGTTTTACGTGGCACTATCACATCACAGGCCTACATTGATGTTTTAAGCACCTACCTGCTTCCTACTGTTGTAGAGCATTTAGGAGATGACGATTGCATCTTTCAACACGACCAAGCACCTGTTCATAATGCACGGGCTGTGGCGGAGTGGTTACACGACAATAACATCCCTGTAATGAACTGGCCTGCACAGGGTCCTTACCTGAATCATATAGAACACCTTTGGGATGTTTTGGAACGCTGACGTTGTGCCAGGCCTCACCCACCGACATTTATAACTCTCCTCAGTGCCGCACTCCGTCAAGAATGGGCTGCCATTCTCCAAGAAACCTTCCAGCACCTGATTGAACGTATGCCTGCGAGAGTGGAAGTTGTCATCAAGGCTAGATCACATAGTGTATTACTTTTGTTTTACTCGATCACATTCCATCAATCACGATGAACAGTGACCTATCTGACAGGAAGTGATCAAGTAAAACAGAAGTAATATCGAAAGAAGAGCCGCGCGGGGTTGCCGAGTGGTTTGAGGCGCCTTGCAAGGTCCGCGCGGCTGCCTCCTTCGGAGGTTCGAGTCTTCCCTCGAGCATGGGTGTGTGTGCTGTCGTTAGTGTAAGTTAGTTTAAGTTAGACTAAATAGTATGTAAACTTAGGGACCGATGACCTCAGCAGTTTGGTCCCATAAGATCGTACCACAAATTTCCAATTTTTGTTTCAAGGAAGTATTATAGGCCCTTTGCTATTCCTGATGAGCCTAAGGGACGTAGAAAAGAATCTGGGCAGCCCTCTTGTTTGTAGGTGATGCTGTCATTTACCGTCTTGTAAAGTCATCAGATGATCAAAATCAGTTGCGAAATTATTTAGGCACGATATCTGTAAGGTGTGAAAAATATCAAATGAGTCTAAATAATGAATGAGTCTAAATAATGAAAATCATCCAGATGAGTACGAAAATAAATCAGCTGAATTTCGGTTACACAATATCTGAAGGCTGTATACTCATCTAAATATTTATGGATTACAATTACGAATAATTTCAATTGTAATGATCACATAGATAATGTTGTGGGGAAAGAAAACTGCGATTTATTGGTAGAACACTTAGGGAATGCAGCAAGTCTGCTAAACAGACTGCTTACCGAACACATGTCTGGCCTATTATGGAGTATTACTGTGTGGTGTGGGATCCGCATCAGATGGGACTGACGAAAGACAACGGAAAAGTTCAGCGAAGTTCAGGTCGTTTAGTATTATCGCGGAACAGGGGAGAGAGTGCCACAGACACGATTCGCAGCTTGGGGTGGCAATCATTGACAGAAAGGCGTTTTCGTTGCAGAAGGATCTTCTCATTAATTTCAGTCAGTAATTTTCTCCTCCAATTGCGAATATGTTTCGTTGGCGCTCACCTGCATGCGGAGAAATGATCATCATAATAAAATAAGAGAAATCAGAGCGCACACAGAAAGATTTAAGTGCTCGTATTTTTGAGCAACTTGTGAGAGTGAAACGGCAGAGTAATAGCTTGAAGGTGGTTCGACGAAACCTGTGATATGCACTTAATTGTGAACTGAACAGTAATTATGTAGATGTAGATGTTGATGTGTGTGCTGGCGTAAGCTGTCGCCAGCACACCAGTCGGCAAAGATGCAGCACGAAATCGATTGTAGTCGCTGGATCAAGTGTGCCTTAAACGAGAGAGGTCAGAGACACACCGACAAGCAACAAGCCGCCAACGCCCTCTCGACAGCATCTATTTAGGCTGCCGCCGCTGACCGGAGGGCATCACTCGACTCACTATTCCAGTTTGGCGTCTGTTAGTATTACAGAGCACACAGGCTCAGTTCACATCGCAGGTTACGACAGTGTAAGAATTGTAACTATAGCAAGATTACCGGTATTGTCTGCAAGAGGACTATAACTAACGAGCTTGTACCACGAACGTGCACTCTATTAAAGTGATAGCTTCGTGTAAATAAAGAACTGTATTAATCCTCGTGTGCATTTGTTTTGTAGAACAAGGAGACCGGCAATCCATAACAACATCCTCTCACAGATTCCTATGGCACAAGACCATAAAGTGGCGACGAGGATACTACAATGGCCGGCCGGTGTAACCGAGCGGTTCTAGGCGCTTCAGTCTGGAACCGCGCGACAGCTATGGTCGCAGGTACGAATCCTGCCTCGGGCATGGATGTGTGTGATGCCCTTAGGTTAGTTAGGTTAAGGGCACTGATGACCTCAGATGTTAAGTCCCATAGTGCTCAGAGCTATTTGGTTTCAAATGGTTCAAATGGCTCTGAGCACAATGGGACTTAACATCTGAGGTCATCAGCCCCTAGAACTTCGAACAACTTAAACCTATCTAGCCTAAGAACATCACACACATCCATTCCCGAGGCAGGATTCGAACCTGCGACCGTAGCGGTCGCCCGGTTCCAGACTGAAGCGCCTAGAACCGCTTGGCTACACCGGCTGGCAGAGCCATTTGAACCAACTACAATGTGGATGTACAAACCGATAAGCACGGCGACTCTGGTGCCGCGAAACGGTCGACTGGAGAGTGAAATGTCATCTGTTGTCTTCAACGACCAGAGTACGTTCTGTCTGTATGTGAATGATGGACGTACATATGTATGTAGATCTCTTGAGCTGCCCATTCCAGAGCGCATTCGCCAACGACACACAGGTCCCACCCCAGGCTTCATGAGGGCGACTAGTCACAGCTCGCTGTTGCACACGGTATTTCTGCAGGGTAAAGTAACCTGAGGTTGTTATCTTCGTGCTACTGCCTTTCCTTCGACAGGAAGGTAACGTGCCCTTTAGCAGATCTATGCACGTGGGCCTACAGCAGCCGCAACGTACAGCGCTCTTCCTGGTGTACAAAAGCTGCTCTGGCCATTTGGATGACCAGATATCTCGCCAATTCAGCATGTACGGGACATAGCGAAGCGGGAACTTATTCATCCTACAGGGCTTGTAAGAATGATTGCCGAATTGCAAAAAAGATGCAATATGCTTGTGGAAATTTATGGGGAGATGTCATTCGAGACTTTTGTGATAGTTTAGATGCGAAAATACACGCCTGCGTAGCCGCCAGAGTGGGGTTCACTATGTATTGATGCGACTGCTTGGGCGCTCTTTACTGTGACATGTGTTTTTCACTTGGTCTGAAATTGTTATCATGTGCACCTACAATGATGGACTACCTGTCACATTAAAACGACCTTGTCCTGTAAGGTGTAGCACTCTTTTTCCAAAAGTGTACTACTGAGATAGAATTAAGAAACGGAGTATCGTTTGTCCACTGTTTATATCTATATACACTCATAATCATAAATTAAGGATAATGCTGAAACATGGTGAAACAACGCTCTGGTGGGCGGTTTGTGTGTTTAAATCACCTCGGGGTAAGACAATGCGGTGCATTTGACCTGCAGTCGTCACAAGGTGGCGCTGGCAGCAGTCCACGTATGCAGAGTTGTATTGGTGCATGTCAGAGTACGGTGCAGAGAGTAAGTGTGCACGTGCTAATGGTGACTGTGTGTTGAAAATGGCTCAAAGAACATATATTGATGGATGACGGGTAGAGTACTAGGGCGAGTGGAGACTGGTCAAACACAGCAGGTCATAGCACGGGCCCTCTGTGTGCCACAAAGTGTGATCTCAAGATTATGGCAACGATTCCAGCAGACAGGACACGTGTCCAGGATCTACAGTACGGGACATACACAGTGTACAACAGAAAACCGATATCTCACCATCAGTGACCGCAGACGGCCACAGAATACTTGAGGTAGCCTTGCTCAGGACCTTACCGCAGCCACTGGAACAGTTGTCTCCAGACATACAGTCCAAGACGACTGAACAGATATGGTTTATTCGTCCGGAGACCTGCAAGGTCACAGGAGAGCCTGTAAAGCCTGGTGTCAAGAACACAGTATATGGTCTTTGGATCAATGTTCCCAAGTTATGTTCACGGATGAGTCCAGGAATAGTGTGAACAGTGATTCTCGACGGGTTTTCATCTGGCGTGAACCAGGATCCACATATCAACCCCATTATGTCCTTGAAAGGGACCTGTATGGAGGTCGTGGTTTGATGGTGTGAGGTGGGATTATGATTGGTGCACGTACCCCACTGCATGTCTTTGACAGAGAGACTGTAACAGGTCAGGTGTATCGGGACGTCATTTTGCACCAGTGTGTCCGCTTTTTCAGGGGTGCAGTGGGTCCCACCTTCCCCTGATGGATGATAACGCACGGTCCACCGAGCTTCCTTCGTGGAGGAGTACCTTGAAACAGAAGATATCAGGCGAATGGAGTGGTCTGCCTCTTCTCCAGACCTAAATCCCATCGAGCACGTCCTTGATGCTCTCGGTCGACGTATCGCTGCATATCTTCAAACCCTTCAGGATCTCCGACAGGCACTGGTGCAAGAATGGGCGACTATACCCTAGCAGCTGCTCGACCACCTGATCCAGAGTATGCCAACCTGTTGTGCGGCCTGTGTACGTCTGCATGCGCAGGAAACAGTGGCGTTTTGTAGCACATGTGTTTTATGACGGTTTTCTGATCTTATCACCGATACCGTGGACTTACAGATCTGTGTCGTGTGTGTTCCCTTTGTGCCTATGCTATTAGCGCAATTTTTGTGTAGTGCCACGTTGTGTGGCACCACATTCTGCAATTATCCTTAATTTATGAGCATGAATGTATGTACTCCACAGGCTCATGCAGTGCATACGAACAGTTATTCGTATCAGTGTTACATTGTTTCTTTCCTTTTCCATTGGCGTATTGGGCGAGGAGAAAAATGTCAGTTTATTATCCACCATATGGGCACTAATCTCACCGATAACATTCTCATGATCCCTATTCGAGATGTACGATAGTACCAGCAGAATCATTCCATTACACTCTTCTTCAGATGCGAATTTTCTAAATTTACCCAATAGCGTTTCGTCTTTAGTCGAAGGACTCGCATTGATGTTCCAGAAGCATTTGTGTTACTCTTTCTAACGAGCTGTACTGACTTGTTAAGATGCTGGCAGAGCCTCTACGAATTCGTTCGATGTCCATTACCATACTTACTTGATAAGAACTCCAAGCCCTGGAACAATGCTTTAGAATTAGTCGCAATAATGCACGGAACTCTCGTAGAACACTTGCAACAAGTCACGTCTTCTATTCGCCTTACCTTACACTTTACGTGATCATTCTGATTCCGGTCTAACAGGGCAAGACTGTTTTCTAGGTTCAATATGCACTGACTTTCGACGTAAATACCTTTCAGTCAATGTACTTCCACATTTTTCAGGTAAGTAGAGTCCATTCCTGAAATTTGAATACATATGATGTAGTATTTTTAGTGGACATAAGTCGTTTTCCAACACAAATTTATTTAAATGTAGGATTAGATGGCAATAATGTCATGCCATATCAGGTGAACAGGGCGACGTTCCAACATGTCCTACGATAAATTCCATTGTCTTCACATGACCCAAACGCCTTTGAGCAGGTGAAATATCCAGAAGAAAATCGATCGTTTCTTTTAATTCAGTTTTTTGTTATACATTGAGTCATCCAGCTCGTGAAGAAGACTATGGTATTCTACAGTTATTACTGTACATTTCACCAGGTATCTCAGAAAAAGGATGCACTGGCGTTAATGAAATCCTGGTTATATTCTTTCTGGTAAGCAAAATCGCCTTCTCTTTCTTCTTTCCACTATGCTGGCTTCAATTTACTGCATTGATTGCTTTCTCATTTCTGTCACGAAGCAGTTGATCCATGTGGTTACCACAGTAATAACCAATTGCACAAAATCAAAGAGAATTAGTAGAAAAAAGTAATTTTTTAGCTTCATATTTACTTATGGTGAAATTAATGCAGTACTTATGTTGCATATAGCTTTCTCATAGTTAATATGTCATGCAGGACATGAGTAGTGTAACAACAAGGACGTTACCCCACTATGCATTGTTGCCAAATATATTCAAGATGGCGGATCCAATATGGTGGATCCAAGATGGTAGCGGTAGATATGGCAACAACGCAATGACATCATGGCAGGAAGTTCAAATTTGGTTGGGAAAATGGATAAATTGGGCTACCTCCACTAACTTAACCCCTCCCACTCCTCTCTCCCGGAAAATGGCGGGAAGTTCAAATTTTGGTGGAAAAAAGGTCACTTGGGCTACCTCCACTAACCTAAGTCGTCCAACTGCCATCTCTTCCTTGGACAGCATGGGAACTGGGAGAAGGATGAGGATTTTGCTACTCCATTGTGGTGCACCCCCAATCTAGATATAGGTACTGCTGTCTGAAGCAGATTTGCTTGCGTCAGGTCCCATTCATGTCTCTCACTCTAGCATGCTATCATCGTTTTTCTGTACCACAGAGCATTGTACATACATTATTTCGACATTTTTTGCTTGCCTGTACATCAGTGAACTGCATTATTTCGGTAATTTACAAGTAGTTTGCAGGTATATAGGCTGTGTATTGTGACCCCAAGCACATCAGATCGAGTGTTTTGTATCAGTGTAATAAATGAACTATGTGAAATCTGTCTGTAAATAAATTGTTCTAAAATAAATAAAGTGCACTTCCTCCTCTCTCCAGCAGCCCAGAGCAGGCTGAGTCCTTTTCCCGCCATTTTCCCCCATACTGCTATCTTGGATTACGTCACAGGAGGGATGAGAGTGCCCTCAGTTGGCAGTACTGTGTACTATATGAGTTGGACTCTGGACCTCATGGTGAACACACTGGATAGAGTAACTGCCTCAAACTGTTTAAATAAACACTGCCTGCAAAATAAAGGCATACATCTATCCTATCCAGCAGCCCAGTACAGTTTGAGTCCATTTCCCACCAATTCCAAGGAAGAGGTGGCGGTCGGACGATTTAGGTTAGTGGAGGTGGCCCAAGTGACCCATTTTCCCGCCATTTTCTTAGGCTAGTGGAGGTAGCCCAAGTGACCTTTCTTCCACCAAAATTTGAACTTCCTGCTATTTTTGGGGGGTGGGTAGATGGGATGGGGAGGGGGTTAGAATAGTGGAGGTAGCCCAGATGACCTATTTTCCCGACAAAATTTGAACTTCCACCATGATGTCATTGCGATGGCATATCTATCGCCGCCATCTTGGATCTGCCATCCTGAATAAATTTAGCAACAATGGAGAGTGGGGTGACGTACTTGTTGTTCCACTACTTACACACACTCGTTTTTTGTGACATGCCTATTGCAACAGCTATACCTTCAATCATCGACTATCCAATGCCAGTTTGTGACATTTTTCGGTGCTTTCACCTATGGCTGCAATTAACTTGTTCAAAGTAAGAAAGTGAGTCTATATAAACTATCTCTAATTTTTAATATACAATCCAGGCTTTCATAGCCGCTATTTGCGCTTAGTGACTTTTATTTATGGGTTTTAGGCTATGGAAGAAGAACGATTCATGTTAGACAAGCTGTGGGCCTTAGTGCTAAATACAGTAAACAGCATCAATTCATCCCCACTGCAAGCTCCTTAACACACACACTCGTGATTCTGCGATCTTAGGCAGGGATGCGATATCATTGTGCAGTGGTTATAAACATTTCGGGTTGCTGAGCTTCTTTAAATTTGCTATCTGAGTCGTTATAACTTCTGATGATGTCTACAGTATTAGGGAACGAAACATCTTGGACCATGGCCTAAAGCTCATAAAACAAAAATCACGGGAGACATACTTTTAATTTTAGTAGAAACTATGGTGGCAATAAACCGCCCAAAAAGAAGTTTCTGTGAAAAGCGACTCCTATTTATTCATCTGAACGAATGGCAATCAACTTGAGCGCTTTTAAATGACACTCCACAGTTGGTTGGTTGGTTGGTTGTGTGGGGAAGAAGACCACACCGCGTGGTCATCGGTCTCATCGGATTAGGGAAGGATGGGGAAGGAAGTCAGCCGTGCCCTTTCAGAGGAACCATCCCGGCATTTGCCTGGAGTGATGTAGGGAAATCACGGAAAACCCAAATCAGGATGGCCGGACCCGGGATTGAACCGGCGTCCTCCCGAATGCGAGTCCAGTGTCTAATCACTGCGCCACCTCGCTCGGTGACACACTCCACAGTTGTAGTTGACACTGTGTTACGCTCTTGCAGAACAAGCACAAAAAAGTGTTATTGCTGTCAACGCGTCGTTCGTCGTTGCATAAGGCCGATAAATTTTCTCCGTACCTTCTCACATATTCAAGGTTGAGAGAGAGCGTAAAACTATTTTTGGCGGAAACCACACACACTCTGCAGCGCAAATATGAACTTTTACTCGTCTAGCAGGTGATATAATGCTCAGAATGCTTATTGATGCACTACTGTAACAAAAATAGAAGTTAGAATGTCGTAATAGAACGCCTGACACGCTCGAAACGGGCATTATTTTTGCTAATACCAACTTGTGGTGCAAGTCAAGAGGTCTTAAGGCCCATAACTCGATTATGACGAATATCGATCACATGTACGCTAACGAGTACGCTAATTTACACTGATCAGCCAGAACATTGTGACGACCTGCCTAATAGCTGTTATGTCACCTATGGCGCGGATAACAGCGGCGACGCTTCGTGGCATGGAAGCTATGAGGCCTTGATAGGTCGCTGGAGGGAGTTAGTCACAACTGCACACACAAGTCACCTAACTCCCTTAAATTCCGAGGAGCCCTGACGGGGGGCAGCAGCACATCAATTGGAACTCGCCACTGCGTTCCTCGAACGACCCCATCACTCTCCTAGCCTTGTGACATTGCGCATTATCTTGCTGAAAAATGCTACTGCTGTCGGGAAACACAATCGTCATGAAGGAGTGTACGTGGTATGCAATCAGTGTACGACATTGCTTGGTCGTCGTAGTGCCTTGCATGAGCTCCACTGAACCCATGGACGCTCACGTGAATGATCCCCGGAGCATAACGAAGCCGCTACCAGCTTGTATCTGTCCCACAGTATAGGTGTCAAGGAACTGTTTCCCTGGAAGACGACGCATTTGCGCATTCCCATCGGCAGGATTAATCAGGTATCGGGATTCATCAGACCACTTACGACTCTGACACCGCGCCAACGTCCAGTGCCGATGGTCACGTGCCCATATCAGTCGTAATTACCGATGTCGTGATGTGAACATTGGCACATGCATGGATCGTCGGCTGCGGAGGCCCATCCTTGGGAGTGTTCGATGTACTCTGTGTTAAGACACACTTGTACTCTGTCCAGCATTAATGTCTGACATTAGTTCCACCACGGCTCGCCGTCTGTCCTGTTTTACCAGTCTGCCCAACCTCGAAAGTCCGACTTCTATGACTGAGGAGTGGCCGCACAACCACGTGACGTCTGGACGTCGTTTTACGATTTTTCCACGTGCTGAAGGCACTCATCACAGCACACCTCGGACACCCGACAAGTCCTGCAATTTCCGAAATGCTCCTGCAAGCCTCCGGGCCATCACAGTCCGCCTCGGACAGATAGATCGCGCACCTTCCCCTTTCTACCGACTGGAAACAAGCGCGCTGATACTACATGCACCGCGCATGTGTCTGACAAGGGAACCTCCCCATCGCACCCCCCTCAGATTTAGTTATACGTTGGCACAGTGGATAGGCCTTGAAAAACTGAACACAGATCAATCGAGAAAACAGGAAGAAGTTGTGTGGAACTATGAAAAAATAAGCAAAATATACAAACTGAGTAGTTGGTGCGCAAGATATGCAACATCAAGGACACTCCAAGGTCAGAAGCGCCGTGGTTTGGTGGTTAGCGTGAGCAACTGCTCAACGACAGGTCCTTGGTTCAAATCTTCCCTCGTGTTAAAGTTTAATTTTTTATTTTTAGTTTATGTGTCAAACTCTTATGTTTTCATCACTTTTTTGGGAGTGATTATCACATCCACAAGAGAACCTAAATCGGGCAAGGTAGAAGAATCTTTTTACCCATTCGCCAAGTGTACAAGTTAGGTGGGTCGACAACATATTCCTATCATGTGACGCACATGCCGTCACCAGTGTCGTATAGAATATATGAGACGTGTTTTCCTGCGGAGGAATCGGTTGACCTATGACCTTGCGATCAAATGTTTTCGGTTCCCATTGGAGAGGCGCGTCCTTTCGTCTACTAATCGCACGGTTTTGCGGTGCGGTCGCAAAACACAGACACTAAACTTATTACAGTGAACAGAGACGTCAATGAACGAACGTACAGATCATAACTTTGCGAAAATAAAGAAAGTAAAATTTTCACTCGATGAAAGACTGGAACCAATGATTTCTCGTTCCGCAGCTGCTCACGCTAACCACGGGACCACGTCGTTTTTGATCTCAGACTATCCTTGATGTTATATAACTTGCCCATGGACTACTCAGTTTGTATATTTTGCCTATTATTTCATAGTTCCACACAACCTCTTCCTGTTTTCTCGATCGATCTGTGTTCAGTTTTTCAAGGCCTATCCGCTGTGCCAGCTTATAGCTAAATCTGAGGGGGGTGCGATGGGGAGGTTCCCTTGTGAGTAAGCAGCTGTTCCTCGCCAGGTGACACTGCTATCGCCGGAACGGTTTGTATCGATAGTAGGTCGGTCATCATACTGCTGTGGCTGATCAGTAATTATATTCGCACCCCGTCATGTCAGAAGTGTAATCTTATTTACCAGGAGGACAGCTGAAAATAACTGAGAAAATACAATACTCTTCAGGGATCATACTGGGGTGAAAACAAATCCAAATTCGTTGAGAACATTCAGCTGGAAATCAGTGTAATTTACACACATTTGTCAAAGGTCTGTAGCTCTTACCTGCCGGTGTTAATTCTTAAAAAATTGAAAACAACCTTTTGATGTACTCTATGGCATACTAGGGCAATACAAACATCAAACGCGCACAGTAAGTGACATTACAACGAACTTTACCAATGTCAATAACATCAAAGTACTATGATTGAAATTTGGCTTAGTTTCCGGTGCCAAAATTTACAAACCACTGTAAAATTAGGCTTTGTGGTCCGAATTATTCTGCTTCGATATGTTCCATTACCAGTAGCTACGGTAACAATTTCTATGCAGTTACGCAACCAGTAAATTTAGATAAAATCTAGGCGAAAGTCAAGTGACGTTAAACGAAAACTCTTCCCGAACATGTCATGAAGGCCCAACGGTACCGACCGGCCGCCGTGACATCCTCAGCCTATAGAGGTCACTGGAATAGGATATGGAGGGGCATGTGGTCAGCACACCGCTCTCCCCGCCGTATGTCAGTTTTCATGACCGGAGCCGCTACTTCTCAGTCAAGTAGCTCCTCAGTTTGCCTCACAAGGGCTGAGTGCACGCCACTTCCCAACAGCGCCTGATAGACCGGATGGTCGCCCATCCAAGTGCTAGCCCAGCCCGACAGCACTTAACTTCGGTGATCTGACGGGAACCGGTGTTACCACTGAGGCAAGGCCGTTGGCTCAAGAGACATTCGATAGGTCAGAAATCCAATCTTTTTTCACCCATCTGAACCTCATCATCAGGAGTAATACTACAGACCCACGACAGGAAAATTTCATTCGGGCCTGTAACCAGAAGGACTCTGGGGGCACACAACTAGTAAACAGTTATCATGAAAATGTCGCATTATTTTGATGTGATAACTTCATAGTCACTCCACTGCTTAATGGTATATAAGTACTGATAAATGTTGTTGTTGTTGTTGTATTCAGTCCTGAGACTGGTTTGATGCAGCTCTCTATAATAGAATCGAATGTCGCTGCTACAGCTCAAGATTACATTTGCCAACTTTTGATCACTGGAATTTTGCTATCCGTAATCGACACTAGTCAGCGGATTAAACTATGGCTTAGTACGCCAAAACTGATCATTCTACGCAATTTCGTGAAAGTAATTATTTAAAGATTTTTTTAATCTAATAAAAATCAGAAATTAAGCACTACTCCTAGATCCTTTTGTTTAGATTGAATATAGTTCTCTAGCTGAAGCACACTATGTCTCCTAAACCATTAAATAAACAAAATCTTTTAGTAGCTTCTGTAAATCTCCTGGAAAGAATAATTTCTGAGAGGATCTTCTCTCATCAACATAAATTTTTTCCGTCATTTCTGCGAATATTTACATATAAACATCCGCCTTATTCTAATATGAATCTAGTGTCATATAGAGCATCTTCTCTTCCTTCAACAATGAACAAATGCTATTTATGTGAAATATTAAGATACTTTTACATATCGTCATGCACCCGAGATTAGACTTGTCGTATCTTCTGGTGTTCACAGCTAATCTGTCAGTTTTATTCATACTATCCACTTTACCCGTAGTAGCCAACTTAAACTATTCGTTGAGACGTAGGTATTTTTTAAAAAACAGGATATTTTCAACAGAACATACTGCAGCTTGGAATGTGTTCTTGTACTATTACGAATAGCCCACGTTTCATAGTCATTAAGCAATGTTGGAAACGCCACGGTTTTATAAAATGTTATTCCCTTTCAGTAGCTCACCTGTAAAAATTTTTATTGGTGTTGGAGAGATAGTCTGAGAACTTGTCACAGTATCAGCGTATATCGTACTTCATATATTTAAATGAGGTTTTCAAGTGTCTTACCATCCATGACAACTTTTTGCCATATTGGATCTTGTCACATTCGTGTGATTTCTTACAACTGCTATCAACAGAGGGCTTCTGCCGTGATTTAAACTTTTAAGCAGCGGCACTTCTACCCATGAACAAACTCATCTAAGGTCAGTTTTTCCGCAACCATGACAGACATTACTAATTGCTGCTAACAGCAGTACAGTATTAGAAGTCTAGTGCAGTTAAATATTGATAAACATTTTTGTTGTTTCTGTTGCTTAGTAAGGGAATTTCAGGAACAGGAACAAACGAAAGAAAATCCTATTGCGTAATTCTGTTGCCCAGAACAGAATAAGCACATCACTGAGCGTCCTCACAACATACATTGATGACTAAAAACATTATGGCCACCTTCTTAACAGCATGTTATTCATCTTTCAAAGGCAGTGCAGCAGCGAATCCAGATAGTATAGATGCGTCAAGCCCTTGATAGAATTCACGAGGTACTGTGTATGTGGCACTACGTGCCAACGTCCAGGTGACAAGTCCTATTAACTTACAGCCGCTGGTTGTGAGCATGGAACTGGTGACCGACAGCCTGGTGTAATAAGAAGCGTGATCAATCCGACCATCCGAAACATTTCAACTGAGCCACGGTCCAATCTCGATGCCCAATGCAGTCGACGATGTCCTTGGGTCATCGTGGTAACACACATCGGTCGTCTGTTGCCGAACCAAATGTTCAATTGCTTTTAAGCATTTGTGACAGCATCAGCATTGTACACACACACATCGAATCTACCACAGAACACTTGATTTACAGAGTGGAAAAGATTTTAAAATGTTTGACATGTGCGTTGTCACGAATTTTTACACCTGAAAAGGACTATAATGTAACCGAAATTAAACATAAAGAAGAAAAATTGCTCCCTGAAAAACTTCAACATCAATTTCGTTTGGAAATGTAGAAAGTTTAGATTGGAAATATAGCAGACGTATTAAAATTCATGTTCCGCACGTAATGACATAAAAACTCTTTGAAACCATCCTCCTGTTATGACTGTCGCTTGCTACTCTGTATATCCGACGCTAAGACACATCCAGCCGTCCCGTCATGAAATCGTACACCACGCACCCGTTTTTTCTGGAAGCGCTGTAGTTTGATATAAGACCCTCAAGGGCTTTCTTTTTCTTTTCATACATACGACATTCGTCGTTTTATGTAACCGTTTAAACATCCGTGCCTTACAGAAAAAAAACGTAACAAGGGTATCGGAATAATAGTGAATGTATTAGCAGGACAAGCTTCAAGGACAGTATGATCTAACTGATTAACACTTTTAACATCTGAAGAATTCTAGCTTCTTTTACTGTACTTGTTTTAATCAAATGTATTTTCACTATAATTTGACATGTGTGATTCGGCACTCGAATTTATGTTAAGAACGATACAAAATATAACACAAAGATAACCAGATTAACTAAGAATATAGAAAAACTTATATAAATGTTAATCGACTACAGACCACAATTTGGCAATCTCGAGAGGTAGCTCTTCTCACGTCATCCATGGTACAAGCGGCCATGGTACATAGGTTTATTGTAAGAAGGGGGGCGGTTTCAGTTCAGCCCACATTCACAGAGTATACACTTTAAACTGACCGTCTTGTATTGCCAAAATAAATCTTGCAGTTCGTTCAAGTCGTGCATTATTTCGTGTCATCGGCAAGATGTCATTCACCTTGGTGTGGCGGGACATTGTATTACAAGAAATTGTACTCGTTAAAAATTTTCATTTTCATTTTAACGGATATTATTCAACCTCAGTTGTTTATTATATCTGACGTAGGTAAAAAAAAATGGTAGTAACTTCTGTGACCACCAGGAAGAACTAATACTTGAACCATAAAGAATTAAATTCACTGTATAATATGAGTATATACGTTGAGAAATGTTTCTGTAGCTCTTGTTGCTCTTGACTACTTCGTGTTTTTGGAACGGCTACAATATGCACTGGTCTGCAGAACTTAAGGAAGAAAGTATCTTTCGCATGACGTGTCACTGCCAACTAACATAGCTCGATTAAACTTGGACCATATACTGAAAGCACTGCTACAGTATATTGCAGAAGGTAATTAATAGAAATATGCAATGAGGCAAACAAAAATAAGACTCTTATTCAAAGACAATAGTTATACTGAAGTCACCGCGATTTATGGTGAACGAGAAACCCCTAGGATAAAGTGGACTGTACACACTCAGTGTTGTAATTCAGTACTGTAAGGGTAACAGCCTTGAAAATTGATTTTTTGTGTTAGAGTTAGGAATTTACCTCTTAGACATATACTTCATCATAAATGAATGTATATACTTCTTTTCTTCCTGAGTCACCATAAAACTGAATTTCGCTTTTTTCATAGGCATAGGAGGATGGATTGCATCAGTTCATGAATACTTCTAGGAAATAACGGAAATTTGCATTAAGTGACTCGATTGCGGCATGCACTTGATCAAACTTTTGTATCTGAAAATGTCGTGGTGTCTTTCCATCAGCCACTAAGCCGATTACTATTGGAAATAAGTATTTCCATGAATTCTTGTTAACATATCATAAACATTCTGCACGGATGGTTGTGGTTTCTCCCCAAGAAACGGACCACGAAATCGATCCTGTCATGTCAGAAGACCGTTTCAATGACACTGAACTTTTGCGTTTCAACGGTACCAAAAATACCCTGAATCAAAGAAGTGCATGTGACGGGTACCAAACAAGACCTCTTGAACTGCTTAGCCGGCCAGGGTGGCCGCGCGGTTCTAGGCGCTACAGTCTGGAACCGCGCGACCGCTACGGTCGCAGGTTCGAATCCTGCCTCGGGCATGGAAGTGTGTGATGTCCTTAGGTTAGTTAGGTTTAAGTAGTTCTAAGTTCTATGGGACTGATGACCTCAGAAGTTAAGTCCCATAGTGCTCAGAGCCAATTTTTTTTAACTGCTTATCGGAAAAACTAAAGCGTAATCCAAAGATTTGGAGGAAACGTGGATACACATTTACTCCTCTGAGACAATACTACAGTAAAAAATGTGGATTACAGAACCTGAAATACATAGAGAAAAATGAGTAAACCTTTTTGTGACGGCAATTCTTTCCCAGCCTTTTACGAGATTTTATCATGATTAGCTACTTGTAAAATGGTAAAATGGAAAGTGGGATGGCTAGGAAATGAGGCTGCACAGGTTTCACGATGAGCTGTATTAGAAGCGAGCAAGATCAGCAGCAGAGTGATACTCCGGCAGCATGGCAAGGCACCTGCTTGTATATCGGCCTTGACGAGGGCAAAACTCCTTGAAATAGTTAGTTAGCAAAATCTGAAACCATATGACCCTCCTTTGACCAAAATAAAATTTAAAAAATTAAGAGGGTAAATTTTGGTCTTATGAACAAATCTTCTGCGTGGCTGGGAAAAACTTTTTTGTATTATACGAAATTTCGAATCTTTCTCGATCAAATGTATTGAACTAAATAGAGTCTATATTGACAATTTTTTGTTTTATTACAAAAATTAATTTCCTTTTATCAATTTTGTCTTTGCATTTTTTGCCAACCCACTCCCATTCCGAACCAGCCATCTCAGGCCATGTGTTTAGACGATAGTTGCACTGGTTTACTACTATTCTTTACTTCGTCACGGTTGCTAATAATCAGAAAATTGTTGAATTTTCGGCGAAGGTTAGCCGTATCAGAGATTTGCTCACATGTTTTTCCTGTTCTGTAGGCATAATAACTCTTGCAACAGTCATATTTCCTGATGAAAAATAAATTTGAAAGAGTCCTAGTCTTATATTTCCCCAACGTCGTCTATTATCTGTGGTCGGAAATAGTTTTATTTTATATCCATAAATTTTAAAAATAAATATAAATACTATGGAGGTTATGCCTTCTTTTGAAACTATATCTGATCGCAGAAGATGGCGTAATCCACATGTTATTTGTGAAAATTAGGGCTGTGGAAGAGAGACTTCAAAAGCAAAAAAACTGTAAAGAAAAATATAAAAAATTAATAATTTTTTCCATACGAAATGTTAAAACTAGATTAATAATAATAATAATTCTTCAATGCCTAATAACGGCTAAGGAATGGGTAAAGTGTCGGTCAAGGCTTTTCAATACCAGCTATCCTCGTATTCACCTGATAAGTCAAAACATGTAAATCCGTAATCAACTAAACCTTACTGAATCACCTTGACGTGAACAGACGCAGTCATCGTAACTTGAGTAATTAAATCCGAGCCATTTCTGTACCGAAAAGTTTATCCGGAGAAAAACCTTAAACTATTATTTTAGCTCTAAAAAAAATTAAACTCGTATGACATTGTTGGCTGCGATATCTTACGGAGTAGGTTCAGCCGCCTGTCGGAAAGGTTTCCTTCCTCAGGGCATGGGTCGTATATTTGTTGAGTACTGGAGAGCATGTAGTACATGATTACATGATGATGATGATGATCTTGGTGATGATGATGATGAGACAAGGAAAATGATGAAAGCCTGTGTTGGCACATAGTCTGCTCCTTTCTAATGTCACCGCTGTGGTCGCCGAGTTTTACGTTCCCACCCGACAGATAGATAGCCATAAATATTGTCAGAAGCCCTGACACTGCGGAGAGATTTGGAAATTACTCCAGAATAGTGACACAAAGTCTTTTGATCACGGACTTTACATTACCTCTGCTCCCTATTCTGACGAAATACTGACAGTGTAAAATTCATCCGCTAGCAGGATTCCGTCGGGCTCACTTTCGAGCCGAATGCCACCACATGGCTGTGCGTTGGAGACCTCGCTTCCAGAGTTAGGTTTGGGCTTGAAAATTTACAGTCTCAAAAAGGCCTAGATCCTTATGGAAACACAGAAAAAATGTATGTTGTGCAGTGCGTATAGTTTCTTGAACGGCAGGGAAGTGTTTGCAAGATAACGATCATTTCTCAGTTTTACTTTCAAGTGTGTGATCGTTGAATTTCATTGTGTATATTTCTTAGCATATTTTCTTCTTATGGCCTATTATGTAAGCACTGTTTATCCTTACTACTTCCAGAAGCTACATACATAGCGGTAAACAAAGTGTTTTATCACATAGCTTCAGTTTTGTGAGCGTCTGCAGTCGTAGGTAAATGTTTTATAACTACTGGCTCCCACCTGCCCTCAGACAGGCCGTAAGCGGAACTTAATATGTCATACGTGGGTGGGAAAGGTCGCGCCGTCCCTTCATGTATCATGTAAGCTTTGTTCTTTGTGACTGTAATGTTACATTGTGCTGAGGCGCCCGTGAGGAACCGACACGCGATTCGCCTGCAGCGGCGAGGAAGACTGCTCAGGAGTTGCAACCGCGCTGGTGACATTTCCAGGCCGTTGGCCGGTGCCAACGGGATTGTTCTACGTTCGAGAAAGTCCTTTGACCTGAAAAGTTAAGACTTACGCAGTAAGTTGCCTAAATAGATATAAAGGTATGTCTGATGTCGTAAGGAGCAAGGTTTCATATGGGGCATTGAGTTTATGCCGCTATGAGCATGCTTCTGATGAACAGAGGTTTCATACAGAATGTTCTCCATCACATTAATCCGTAAAAAACTCAGGGCCTCGACGATAATCTCCATTGTCGTAGTAGGTAACAGTCATATTGCGCTCCTTTCTTTTTGTTGCTCTACATCTAGAAAAGGAGTAGAGTCGCGGGCATACAAAGTGTAAGATCCATTTTCCGACCGCCCAGTAACATCAACAGATGCTGCACCCGGGTTAAATGAACTTCCGAGCTCTGGGCCCCTATAATTTACATCTCCTGTCAGTGCGGAATCAATTATATCGTTACAGTTTCTGAATGTTATGCGGAACACTGATTGCAGAGGTTACTGGGAAGTTGATGAGCACAACCTGGCAAATATAGACTTACCTTAGAAGTGACAAAAACCGTATTGCCTTACTAGAGGTCCTTATTCCAAGTGACAATAGGACATGCAATAATACGAGGTGCATTCAAGTTCTAAGGCCTCCGATTTTTTTTTCTAATTAACTACTCACCCGAAATCGATGAAACTGGCGTTACTTCTCGACGTAATCGCCCTGCAGACGTACACATTTTTCACAACGCTGACGCCATGATTCCATGGCAGCGGCGAAGGCTTCTTTAGGAGTCTGTTTTGACCACTGGAAAATCGCTGAGGCAATAGCAGCACGGCTGGTGAATGTGCGGCCACGGAGAGTGTCTTTCATTGTTAGAAAAAGCCAAAAGTCACTAGCAGCCAGGTCAGGTGAGTAGGGAGCATGAGGAATCACTTCAAAGTTGTTATCACGAAGAAACTGTTGCGTAACGTTAGCTCGATGTGCGGGTGCGTTGTCTTGGTGAAACAGCACACGCGCAGCCCTTCCTGGACGTTTTTCTTGCAGTGCAGGAAGGAATTTGTTCTTCAAAACATTTTCGTAGGATGCACCTGTTACCGTAGTGCCCTTTGGAACGAAATGGGTAATGATTACGCCCTCGCTGTCCCATAACATGGACACCATCATTTTTTCCGCACTGGTGGTTACCAGAAATTTTTTGGTGGCGGTGAATCTGTGTGCTCCGTTGAGCTGACTGGCGCTTTGTTTCTGGATTGAAAAATGGCATCCACGTCTCATCCATTGTCACAACCGACGGAAAGAAACTCCCGTTCATGCTGTCGTTGCGCGTCAACATTGCTTGGCAACATGCCACACGGGCAGCCATGTGGTCGTCCGTCAGCATTCGTGGCACCCACCTGGATGACCCTTTTCGCATTTTCAGGTCGTCATGCAGGATTGTGTGCACAGAACCCACAGAAATGCCAACTCTGGAAGCGATCTGTTCAACAGTCATTCGGCGATCCCCCAAAACAATTCTCTCCACTTTCTCGATCATGTTGTCAGACCGGCTTGTGCGAGGCTGAGGTTGTTTAGGTTTGTTGTCACACGATGTTCTGCCTTCATTAAACTGTCGCACCCACGAACGCACTTTCGACACATCCATAACTCCATCACCACATGTCTCCTTCAACTGTCGATGAATTTCAATTGGTTTCACACCACGCAAATTCAGAAAACGAATGATTGCACGCTGTTCAAGTAAGGAAAACGTCGCCATTTTAAGTATTTAAAACAGTTCTCATTCTCGCCGCTGGCGGTAAAATTCCATCTGCCGTACGGTGCTGCCATCTCTGGGACGTATTGACAATGAACGCGGCCTCATTTTAAAACAATGCGCATGTTTCTATCTCTTTCCAGTCCGGAGAAAAAAAATCGGAGGCCTTAGAACTTGAATGCACCCCGTAATTGTAGTTTTCATAGCAGCTGTAATATTAGTGCAGCTTAGAACTGGGTTCCCGAAGTTGAGAGACAACACAGCAATTCACAGAATGTTTACATTCCAACGGAAGCTGTAGTGCCCCTGGTATTTCTACATCCCCGTAGACATCGACATGATCTCTAGCAGCGTGCCGATTATTCATTGCTTAAGAGCAGAACATCAACAGATAGGACCACTACTTGTTCCTCACGAGAACGAAGAAAGTTTTTGTCGGATCTTGACTTTTTACTTGAATTTGTCACGGTATGAAGATCGAGAACATTTTGTACTATACTGTCTTCGCTTGAAGTTTCATTCCCAAACATTTAATATTTCGCTTGTATGGATAGTGTGTTGCCATCCTGAGTGACTATATGTAAACTGTTACCAATTTCATTTACAATTTCAGTAGTACTGCTTTCAGTTCACTTACGAGAGGAATTATAGACGACCAGATTCACTGTCTCCAATATTCGTTAACGTTGCCAACCACCCATAATTTCCCACTACGCTGCAGACGTAAACCGCATACTACCTACACACCAAAAGCAAGTTGCTGTGTCTGTTGAGACAGCAGATGACGATTTTTCCCAAGAGCTGAGAAACACTAGCGACCACCAAGACGACCAATTAATGACCTTATGAGAAGTATGCTTTCCACAGTATCTGTTTTTTTTTCCAAATCGAGTCGTTCCCCATTTACAAAACCACTTCTAAGTATATAAGACAAAACAGTCTGTGATTACGGCTTTCTTGTATTAGATGTTTTGTTCCATCATGCATATAATAAATCTAGAAGATCAGAAATTGTGTGTTTCCTGGTAACCTCTCTTCAGGCGATAGCTATGTTTCCAGTCTCTTTCCTCACCGTAAAGTTAAGGTAACATCTGTTGTTCAGGGAGACACCTCACCTCCAGCAGTTAAACTCGACTTTCCTGTCAGCCTGACAGTTTAATCAGTTCAGGCCATATGTCACATTTATGTGTGACTGAGGTGAGAGAGAAGTAATGATCATACTCAAGGCCTAATCAGAAGTCGTTTTATTACACCTTGCGTAAGTTTCTGTAATTACTGACTATGTCTCGTCCCCTATGTCTCCGCCTCTCTGAACGGTCGATAGACATTTCATATGAGCTCTCGTTCAAATGCCAGCACTTGCCACTTTTAGGTCAGAAGTTGAGGTCATGACGGAACAGTCTATACTCTTCCGCCAGGACCTTCTGAAACATAATTATGTTGTAAGTTATAGTACAAAGCGGTAGTACAGGTTAAACATGGTTATTTTTATAATTAGAAAGCTCTTTAATTATATAAAGCCTTGCAAAATAGGCTCATTTTTCTACTTGTCTGTCTTCCCTGCTATCCAGTATCACTACTGGATAAAAGGGCACCTAATTTAATGTTTTTAGATGTCTTAAGATCATTAAGTGTGTTATTTCATTTAAAATTAGTTCTCTTATTTTTATGTTTGTATAAGAAACAGTGGGAACTATTTCAATAAATGCAATATGTTCTGCGTAAGCACGTATCTGGCTTTATTACAATATTCTTGCTCCCCGCCGGTTTTTCAGTCCCAGAGTGTGAATTGATGTGTTATACGGAACAGCAGAAAGACCGTCGTCCATACTATGACACATGTGTGTAGTTCATCATGTCATTTATCTTTTAATTTTGCTCTTATATGCATAGTTGTCAGTTCAGTCTCCTCAATTTGCAGCCAGTCCCAGTTCTTTTAATGCCTTATACAATGCTAGACTAATAACACATTGTTATTCATTCCAACATTTTTTGATACTTATACACATCCACCGGCAGGAGGACTCGGGCTGTTTTGGGTGACAAGATGCCCATGTACCAAGCCAGTTGGGTAATAATATTACTGAGATTATCCTTGGCAGCTGAAATATCAGTAACCACAAATATGCCTGCCAGCCGTATAAAACACACAAGAAGTACTTATTGGTGCAATTTGATGATGCAAATGACAGTTACGAATATGTTGCTTGCATTTTTCAGTTCCTAGGAGTTCAGTATAATCAAGAAATGAGTAGATATTTCTTGAAGAGGACGTTGAGAGTGTTGCAGTACACGGCATAGCTCAGTAACAACACATTCATTATTGAGTAGTGTCCATAACACGTAATTAGGTAAGGCCTGAAATAGAAGACTCATTCTATTTAAAAATAATAAACAAACAGTTAATAGGGTATACGTTACCCTTATCTGTCAAACATGCTTGCCAGCGACCAGGTATGCTTTCACGAGATGCTTCAAGAGTTAAATTGTAGTTCTTTTTCATTCCTGAGAGACAGCTGTGCAGAGTTGTGAAAGAGTCGTCAGAGGAGGCTGGCAGGCTACAATTCTCAAATTTCTGATATTCTCTCTAGGATTCACACCTAGAAACCCTGCTGGACATAAAGTGTGCCTTCGAGAAATTCACCAGAGAAGTTGTTTGCGGACGGTATTATCGTCCATTAAGAGAATTTCTGGCACAACTGTACATATCACCGCTGGAGAGGTGAAACTTTGGTCGGCAGTTGAGCACGACGCCTTCTCAGGACCCCCACTACCACCAAACTGGTTTGTTTCTGTAGCATCCGACTGTACCGTCTTTCACTTCACTTCTGCACTACGATGTGACGAGAATTATCCTACAATCCTAAGTGGAACTCATAGATTAACAGCTCGTCCTTCTATTCGTTAGTGGTCCAGTCCCGGAGACACTAACTCCATGACAAACGTCGCTACTCTATGATGGGCAGAGCGACATTGCCTGAGGTCCGACTTACTGTCGCAAATGCTCTGTGTTGAGGATACATTCTACTCTGGGAAGTTGAAATCTTTGAGTTGCAAGTAAAGAATACGTGCAGATATTTTTCAGGCATCATTGGGTCTGTTATTTAAGTCTGTAGGCTTTCGTGGGCTCCGTCAAAGGAGTTAAGATCTCCTGTATTATCAAAGCTGGGTGTACTTGTTAGAGTGATTTATGCGCAATCCTTATTTTGTAGAAAATAGACTTCTTTTCCGCTGTTTTTATAGCTACGATTTACAGCGAAACTGTTACTTCTGTTTCGACTGGTAATAAAATCTCCGTTACTTTTTCTCTTTTGATATTTACTTTCCGTATTGATGCTACCCACCGACTGATTACTGAATGATACTGAAGTTGAATTTTCTTGAAATTGGGGCCATCTTTTTGCCATATCTCATGGATTTGGTGAAGCCACTACGTTTCTTATCCATAGCAGACAATGCTTCTCGATTTGTAAGTTCCACTGTGCATATTGCCATCACTAGTCAATAAGAGTGTTTAAATGAATTTTGTCCCATGATTAACCTGAAATGCGCATCGCAGTCTGACTATAGCGACTCCCGAACGACTAATCAGAGAATGACTTTTCTTAATTATTTAAAAAACACATTTCTCAAGCAGTACAGTTTTTGTCAATCATTACAGGAGCGGGAAAGGTGTGCTAGAATGTTCGTGGGGCAAAGGATCAGAGAACTATTCTCGACACAAAAACATTTATTAAAACCGAAGTAACATTTCCTTGAATTTTTTTAAGTATTTAACAAATCAAAATCATCTTAATATTTTGGTTCCTTACGGAGGTTGATTTCTCAGCAGACTCTCTAAAAATTAACTGTTGTATCAGCAAAATGACGCGTCGTCGGAAGGATGAGACCTGGTTGCTCTACTGAACGCATTAGAACTCAAACAGTCGCTACACCTTGGAAAAGGGAGTCACTAGAGGGGATTATGAGAGAACTAAAGGGCCATCTGGTTTAATTGTGAAAAACCACTCAAAATCCAAGATCACACAAAGTACTTTTTATTCAAGTCAATTGGTTTAAACAGTCGTTGCTGCCATCCTCAGATCTTAAACATCTTTTTGTAGTAAAAATGTTCATTTTCCGCTGAACCTTGTCCAAAAGGCCATGTCCATATGCCACCAAATTCTAATAATTCGTTCTAGCCACGAGTGGCTGCAGTCAAACATAGCTTGTGACAGTTAATTTTGCTCCAAAAAATGCATAGCGCACAATGAATCGAACCTAACATGAGTGCATAAATGAAAACAAGTCGCCCTTTCAAAAAATTTGAAAAACCAGAATATTTAGATATGTAATGCTCTTGACAGTTGAATTTAATTACTGCACGAACTGACTACATTAATAAACAAATCTTGTTACTGGAATCCCAGTTAAATGTTTCACCTCAGTGCGCTTGAGGGCAGCACATGTTATTCACCACAGCGCCAGCCCACGACTAACGCTGCAGTTTTCTAGCACTTCCCGACACTGTGACCTGGTGCCTCATCTCTGAAGAAGGAGGCGTAGTGAGGTAGCCACTCATAAAGCAATGAAATTGCTCTCCCAGGTTCCCTGTCCAATTGAAACGATATTGTTCAGTCCTTCCACCAGTTCCCTACAAAATTTGAACAAATGCTCTGTGGAATATTTCAATCCACGTCATTGCAGGCCTCGCCGAATAATTGCAAGTCGAACTTCTTAAAAAGAGTGGCACAACTGTTGTCTCCAGCCTGGGAATACCACAAGCCAGCTTTGAAAACTAAGACTTATCGAAGTGGCGCAGTGTTTAGCACACTGGACTTGCATTCGGAAGGACGATGGTTCAAAACCGCTTCCAGCCATCCTGATTTAGGTTTTCCGTGATTTCTCTACATTACTTCAGGTAAGTACCGGGATGGTTTCTGTGAAAGGGCAAGTCCGACTTCCTTTCGTAATCCAATGGAACCGATGAACTCGCTGTCTGGTCCCCTCCCCCGAATCAATCAACCAACCAACCTCTGAAAAGTAAGACTTCAGTGGGTGTCCCTGCGTTTCTGTCACGAAAACCAGGAACGCTATACTGATCCTGTGACAGCAAATACACTTCCAATTAACCACAAGTTCATACATCACAGAGATAACCTGATTATGAGTAAGGTATAATGCTGATATGCAATAAAACGAAATAAAAATCAGTGAAGATGCTCCCCGTGCGGTCCTTCTCCCAGGCATGACCACATGCTACACAAAAGACAGAAAAAAATCTGCAGAATGTGGTAAAGCCACATTAATACTTGCAAGGAGTAATCTCATGAACGTTGGCTGAGACAGATGCCTTTTATTACTCCAATACGACAAAGAAAAACTGCTCTAAACCTGTTATTATTATATGATATCAAGGCCTAGTGATTGTTTTACGTTTATTGTTCGCCCTCATACAATGATGGTAACCCCAGGGGGAACCTGAGTCCCAGTGACCCACAACAGCTCTAAATTATTATTTTAACAGGACGAACTACTTCAAAACAAAAATCTTCAGAAGCAGAATGATTATGGTATCACACCAAGTACAATGTGTGTGTGTGTGTTTTTGTGTGTGTTTATATACACTTATCAGCCAGGATACTATTACCTGCAACCTAACAGCCAGTACGTCCACCTTTTCCACGGATAACAGCACCGACGCGGATTGGCATGGAAGTAATGATGTCTTGGTAGGTCGCTGGAGGGAGTTGGCACCACATTTGCACACACAAATCACCTAATTCGCTTAAATTCCGGGGAGGAGGACCATGAGCTCTGGCACCACGTTCAGTTACATCCCAGATGTGTTCGATCGGATTCAGATCTAGTCGGACCTGGATTCATTGTCCATCGAACCGAATCAGTTATATAAATGTGGGGAGATTGTTTTTTCCGACATGCCTGAAAGAACAGACTCCACTCATTTCGGAATTGTAATGGGAAGGGGCACTGGAAAGGTTCATCAGACTTGAAGTTTCTTCTTATAGTGAAAACTGGTAACTCGACCATACGGAGAAAGGAAAAGACGCATAAACATGGCTTGCACAAAGTCTGTCTCCCATGGAAGGTCTTTCCCAGGCATACAAGATAGAAACATTAATTCATCGACCATACATGACTGCCTTTCAAATTCCTCTACTATTTTTTGACATTGACTCATTAATTACTTTTCTTGAAAGACTTAAAATTTACAATTTTCCGTTGACCGACCCATTTTTCACTAAATAAAGTGACCTCAGAGACTCCACTCTACTTACCATTTGCTAAAGTCGTGTAGATAAATTCAGCGGTACAAAAGTTTATAAACTGGATCACTACTCCCTCTAAATAGTCACTGTAAAATAGTGGTATTGAAAACTGGTGGAACAGACAGTGATTAATGTTCTTATTTCCACCGCAGTGGTACCCAAAGATATGAGTACAGTTGCACACCACCGCAGGTGAAAGCAAGTGTCTTATTTGAATCGTTACCATCACTCATCCTCAAGTCCACAGGCTTGATGGAAAAGATTGTCCTGTCACAAAAAATTATATAGAGTCCAATTCTCCTTTTCGTCGTCAGAATTTCAGTACTGCCTGCACTTGCAGTTAACACGCCGCTAGCCTGCAGTCTGGTGTCACAAGTTGTCCCGATGAGGCGGGTGGCGACATGAATGGAGGGGCCGTCATCGCGTCCATGTGAGGAAAAATCCTTACAAGAAGAAGGGGCAGGTTAGCGAGACGTCTGCTACAGCATCCAACTACGTGCTGGAAAAGAGACCAAAGACGAAAAATAGTTGGGAAAGAGAATGTCTAGAGTATGCCAAAAATATTATACAGGATGTTTCTTCCAGTAGCTGCGCAGAGATAGCACAATACCATGAGAGCCGTCTGTTATAAACGTCTTTATCTATAAACACGCAAGCTGTGAACCCCTCGAATGACCCAAAGACTTCATAAACCATGATTTCATATGGTATAGAAGTTTCTGGCTGAGTGGAGAGAAGCATGACTTCATGCAGTGCTTATGGGGCAGAGCTTTCTCAGTCAATCTGGTTGCTGGGCGCCGAATTTCGTGTTCAGCAGGGCGGTGGGTGTACGGGCAAAGCAGTCTTTTTTTTTTCGCGCTACGTTTGGTATACACCAGACTCTGTATACACCGTATTGCCTACTCACGATTTGTAAAGTTTAGAATTTTATCCAGTTTATTAACCGAAACTTTCATAACTAAGCTGCAACGTCTACGATTGTTGGTGAGATCGTTGCTCTCCTGCGTTGCATTGACGTAATTCCGTATTAGAGGGTTCTTCAAGTGCTGTTAGGGGACGTCCCTTTGCCATTGTGTATCCATATGAACAAGATTATGTCTTCGTCTAGACCTCGTCTTTGTTCAAATACGAAAGGATGAATACCAACTTTTAGTGAGTCATCTCAAGATACAGGTCGTCTTTTACGTTACTTTTCCAAACTATAAATAGTAACATACGATTTGTAATGCATATTGGGTTATTGTTCTGCTTCTTTAAATGTGTGGTACGATACTCCCACGTGTGAGAGAACGTTTGCGTCTGCTGTCCATCACTTTTCGTGTCTGTTTTGTAAATAATTACTGAAGTTAATTTAAAATCTCTTGCGAATTATTTTCCTCCTGGAGCTATTTTTCAATCCTACAAATTTTCATGCTAGTTGGTACACGTGTGACTTATCCTTCGTTCATACTAGTAGCAGGAGCGAATACAATGTATTTGCAAATACTGTCTACAGCAGCTGTACTAATTCCTTCTTATATTTATAGTTTAAAGGTAAGTGCATGGAATACCCTCTTCTGCTAGTCTACTTTATACATTCTGCTTGCTTCGTTCGATATGATTTTTCTTTCCTTCCAAAGTGAAAAAATTCCGTCGTCTATTTCGTAGTCCCAATTTTGAGATTAAGTTTATCGCTAATCTGATTTGTTGTACTCCTCACTGCCTGCATCTTTCTTCTGTTTACTCTCAATGTACGTTCTGTTCTCATTAGACTGTTCATTGCATTCGAAAAGTCTTGTCATTCTTCCTCACGTTCACTGAGTACAGCAATGTCATCATCGAATGTTACCACTGATATCCTTTCACCCTGAATTTTAATCAGGTTTGAAACTGCCGACTGCGAAAATGCAGACACCACTGACATATCGTTCGCCTAATGCTCTTTTGTTTCTCTTTGAATAATGTGGCTACTTGAAGCAAAGAGTACACATTTCTTATGCCGATTTGTACAATAATAAATATTTCGCGGGGATCAGAGGCTAGGTGTGTTTCAATTGGATGCCACTTTAGCGATTTGTGTGTCCCTAATCTACTGCAGTGATCATTCTGGCTAAATCGGGACAACAGTTTAAAGTGGAATCCGAGCCAAGTGTCCTTACCGGCGAATCGCTGACAGGTTAAGGCTAGGTTAAAGACAGATTGACATATCCCGTCCGACCGGGATTCAATCATGCGAATGACCTTTCGATTTCCAGGCACGCTCTTTGTGAGTAGACCCGCACGCCCCACAATGGTTTGTGTGAGAGCATTGACGGTCCGTTACAGTGATTGTTCACCTTTTCTCCTTCTTCTGTCACTTTAGGATCAGGCCTTCTGGCCTGGGCCGGTCACACCCTCTCCTCCTCTCCCTTCCAACACTTTTTCTTGTACACCATTGCTTGTCGAGGGATTCTCTGAAGAGACACAAGCAATACTTGCACTTCCCAATCCTGCTTTCGTTGGATTACTCCTCCAGTTAATGGAAGTTCTTTCCCCATTTCATTTCTTATTTTATATACTATCGTACCGAGTATTACTGTTCTAGAAAGTTCATTTCTCATGTTTCGACTTGTTTTAGGTGTTTCGATCGTAATGTCCTACTTTCTGCTCCATATAGTGCCGTGGGTATAGTACTGTGCTGTGCGCAGTGCCATGACTTCATAAAATTTTATTTTGATTTCTTTTGTCTTTTCGTCCTTTAACATCCTTTTTATCGTGCCACATACACTGAGGTGACGAAAGTCAAGGGATACCTCCCAATATCGTGTCCTATCTCCTTTGGCCCGGTATAGTGCAGCAGCTCAGCGTGGCATGAAGTCAACAAGTCGCCGGAAGTTCCCTGCAGACGTATTGAGCCATGAAGCCTCTATAGCCGCCCATAATTACGAAACTGTTGCTGGTGCAGGATGTTCTGCACGAACTGATCTCTGGATTATGTGGCCGAGCGGTTCTAGGCGCTACAGTCGGGAACCGCGCGACTGCTACGGTCGCAGGCTCGAATCCTGCCTCGGGCGTGGGTGTGTGTGATGTCCCTAGGTTAGTTAGGTTTAAGTAGTTCTAAGTTCTAGGGGACTGATGATCTCATATGTTAAGTCCCATAGTGCTCAAAGCCATTTGAACCATCTTTGGATTATGTCCCACAAATGTTCGATGGGTGCTCCAAATCATTCTCTTGGACTGCCCGGAGTCTTCTTCAAACCAGTTGCTAGCAATTGTGGCCCGGTGACATGGCGTACTGTCATTCATAAAGTTCCTGCGTTGTTTGGGAACACGAAGTCCATGAATGGCTGCAAATGGGCTCCAAGTAGTCGACCGTAAACGTTTCCAGTCAGTGATCGGTACATTTGGACCAAAGGACCCAATCAAGTCCCTGTAAACACGGCCCACACCATTATCAAGCCACCAACAGTGCCTTGTCCATTGATTCGTGAGGCCTTACGGCACACTAGAAGCCTACCATTACCTCTTAACAACTGAAATCGATACTCATCCGTCAGGCCAGGTTTTCCAGTCATCTAGGGCCCAACCGATATGGTCACGAGCCGAGCAGAAGCGCAGCAGACGGTGACGTGCTGTTAACAAAGGCACTCGCGGCTGTCGTCGCTGCCACAGTTCACTAACACTAAATTTCGCTGCTCTGTCCTAACGGATACGTTCTTCGTACGTCCCACATTGATTTCTGCGGTCATTTCATGCAGTGTTACTTACCTGTTACCACTGACAACTCTACGAAAACGTCGCTGCTCTCGGTGGTCAGGTGAAGGGCGTCGACGACTTCGTTGTCCGTGGTGAGAGGTAATGCCTAAAATTTGGTATACTCGGCACAGTCTTGACACCGTGGATCTCGGATTATTGAAGTCTCCAACGATTTCCGAATGAAATGTCCCATCCGCCCATGCGTCTAGCTCGAAGTGCCATTCCGCGTTCAAAGTCTGTTAATTCCCGTCGCGCGGTAATAATCACGTCGGAAACCCTTTAAAATGACTCACTTGAGTACAAATGACAGCTCAGCCAATGCACTGCCGCTTTATATGTTGTGTACGCGATACTACCGCCATCTGTATATGTGCATATCGCTATACCATCAGTGTGTATTTTGAGAGATTCTTGTAAATTCTTTTTCTTCTCGAAATGTTATGTCACATCCTAGGTACTGGAAAGTGGATATCTTTTCTACGATTATGTTTATCATAGGCCTTGTGAGGCATAGTCCTTAAAAAAGCTATTATTTTTTGTTGTTGCTATCTTCAGCTTAGAGTTATTGAGGCTTAAATTGATGTTTACATTTCCCTCTTTTCCCTACTACGTTGAAGTTTTAGACACCTGAGTAGTGTGATATCGAGTGAACCATCCACCGCCGAGCTACGTGCGTCGTAGCGAGCCCCGGACGAGTGTTTCCAGCGCCGTCACAGCCACCGGCGAAGACGTGTCTAGGCGAGCGGCGTTGTGCGTTGCGGGCTAGCCGCGCTGCTAGGGGCCGAGACTGCGGGCGTATATATGGCGGCGCGGCAGCGTGCGGCGGCAGTCGAGTGTTAGTGAGGCAGCCGAGGAGGCCGCCGCTGCGCCGTGTGCCACGTCATCTGTGCCGCTCCGCTCAGCTCCGTGTAGTCTCCGCGCCGCGCCGCGTCCCGCCTGTGATCGCCGCCGACATGGCGCTGCCCAGGACGCCCCCCAGCGCCGCCTGCCTGTGCGTCGTGCTGGCGCTGCTGCTGCCGCCTTTGCCGTCTGCCGCCGCCGCCGCCGCCGGGACGCCACCTGACGTCGCTAAAGGTGAGCCGCGGAACAGCTGCGCGCCGCGGCGGTTAACCTCGATTACGGCGGCCGCCGGCTGAAGCCGGGGCGCGCGCCGCTCGCATTGACCTTCGCGTCGCCGAGGTCGCCGGCGCGCTCTCCGCCTACGGCGTTTTGTTTACGGCCGCGCCAGCACTGCGACCGTCGTTTCGGCAGGCTTTCCGTTTCATTTCGCAAACATGTCTCGACATCTACACGACAACTCTCCAATTCACGCATAAGTTTGTCCGCCAATGTTAAGGAAGAATGTTTACACGTGTTTAGATACTGATGATGCTCGGAGCAAACTGCGGCAGAAGTAGTAAAAGATAAGGACCACGTGTCTACAGTATTGATACACGTAATTTCTCTAAAGAATGACATTTTAGTCGTAATGTAGATGCCAGTGACATCTTGTTTTTTAAAATCATTTATTTATCGGCATATTCAAAACAATTTCAGAAGGCGATATTGCAGTGCCTGTGCTATTCTGATTACCATGCATGCTTGCATGCATGCATGTCTAATGTCCATGTGCAGTATCGTATTTATCTGCCGATGCCGGGCAAGCGACTTTCGAGAACAACGTCTGACCTGTACGGGAATATGCATAATGGCTATACGATTACAGGTCGTAGACGCATGATTGCCGACATATGGAGGTTTCTGTCTGACTCTTGAGTCGTGCACGAATAGCCGAAGAGGCGCCGGCACGGCAGCTCAGCGTGTTCGGTCAGATAGCTGGGTGGCCTCCGTAATAAAAAAAAAAAAAAAAAAAACTGAGTGAAAGGATCAACAATGAACTTGAATGGATGTCACGTGACGTCCGCAACGACCAAACACAGCGATCAACAACGAAAAAAATGCAATAAAACAAAAAAATGGAAAGGTGAGCGCTCGTGAAAAGCGGAAAATCCTGCTTCGAGTCCCCGGCCGCCACAAATTTTCAGTGTCCTCATTCCATTCTACAGCTGATGGTAATCCTTATTCGCAATTGCAAATTCACTAGATTAATTTCAGAATGATATTATCCATTTCGGTAGTAACCTACTATTTTCAGACCATGCCGTGGCTGACACCAAAAACTGGTTTCTAGATGGCTAGAGTAATCCACCTATTTATTTATTTATGCACACGTCTAGTACCGTATGAGTAAATTGGGAAGCCAATTATCATGATCATGGGGCGAGTCAGTACATGAAATTACACCAGAAAGAATAATAATAAAATAAAATTTACACGAAACCTATGCTGATGACAAGCTTCTGAATGTTTATGGGCATCATTTATGTTTAAACAAAGACCTTATTAAAATAAGATATGAAGAACGCCCTCGCCCGACTGAAACCGGTAATGTCATGTTTAAATTGTTGTGATTGTGTCGGGAAAGGAATATCACGTGCGAAAAATGAACACCTAAATCTTTCCTCGCGATCACCGCTTTCTCTTGTTTTATGACGATTGTCTTTCTCACCCTACGCAGCTTGCAGTCAAAAAAATATTTTGAGATTGGGAGAAGAAAGTTGCCGAAAAGATCCTGCCGCAACGAAAAACGCCTTTATTTCAGTGACTGCTAGTCCATCACGCTTAACGCGTGACACTAAAGCCTAATCTTCATTTCTTTTTTCGGTGAATAATTAGTTTTACGAGATGACTTCCCAACATCTGCCACGAACTGTGATCTTTCTGGTAGAACGGTGGCATCTCCAGGTGCAAGAGTGATCTCGCTTTGTGGTTCTATAACCACGCGCATGTCACATCGAGGACTTTATTGCTATGAGCAGTTACGGAACAGGCTGAGTGTGATACTTGTCACAGGCATCATCTGGTGCGCGTCGAGGTGGAACGCCGCGGTGCAGATGCTGCCAGTAACAGCTGTCATACTCGGCATATTTTAAGTCTGAAGACGGCTTACTTCGGTGAAACAGCCATAACGGTAAAGTACGTGACTGTGATTGTATCATAAAATCTCAAAGGGCTGCCCCATCAAGTGAATTGTGTGGCCGAAGAACCAAATTCCCACGACACTTACCCTTAAGTATTCCTTCTACGAAGAAGAGAACATTAGGCCTTGGAAGCTTTTATACAGTCTGCTGGTATTTTCATTGGCTCTGAGAACGTAAATAGGTTTACCTGTTTTCCAAACGCAGAGCAACACTACAGGTTGCCGTCCTCCGCGCCAGGCTCACATTTCGCTTGGTGGACTATTACCTCCAGAGGCCAATGAGAACAATTAGTTTATAGCTAAAAATTCGGGCTCAAAAGGCAAATGCCATTTAAAGGTCACCTTTCAGAAAGTTACGTACGTTATTTTTCCCGTTCATTAACACTTAAAGTTTGCGTCCCACTGGTGGGACGAGGATCGAAATATCACGTAACCCAAAAAATCAGATGAGTGTACGTTAGACCGAAGAGGGGAGAAATCATGATGAGGTGTAGTTGTCTAATGATATACACCATTTATTTCACATCTGCTCAGAAGCATCCGCATTTTGTTGCATGAACTCGACATTTGCAAGGAACACTAACGTTCTTTAACCGGCAAAAATACACACTGTTTGGCAACACCATTGCCGATCAGTGAATGATACCGTTCACTGTGAAACGTCCCCTTATGAAAAATTGTACATGACTGTGCTTAAACTGACACACAATATTTTTAGCGCAACGCAATCTGACTTTCAAAAATCCCTACAAAAGAATAGCCCTGACTAACATTAACCTATACGTTTCACAAAACACTTACCTCACCAAAAATCTTCGTTACTCGAACTACTGCAATACAGCGAGCGCCACTACTGCCAGCTAAATAAAAAATTCAAACTACGGAAGGCACTAACTACTGATAGGCATAGACAGCAAGTGAAAGATTTTGATAGAGAACAAACAATGTATTTACCTTAATAGTGTTGAAAAATCATAATATACACAGCAGTTCATGACATCCAGTCTTACAAATTTCAAAACTCCGCCATTTCTCTCTCCACATCCACCACTGCTGGCGGCTCACCTCCAACTGCGCAACGCTACGCGCTGTTCACATCCAGCTGCCCAACACTACAATGGCAGACAACAATGCAAACTAGCCACAGACTGCACACAGCACAGCCAGTGATTTTCATACAGAGCGCTACGTGGCGTTACCAATAAGAAAACCTAAACAGCCTACTTACAACTGGTACCCATACGGAGTCGCCAAGGCAGACTTTCTCACCTCCACATACAGTGTTTTGTTTGCGGCTGTGCCCGAACTCAGCTCTCTGAGTGAGAGTCTTACCGCGGAGAGCCTTACTTTCAAAATTTTGAGATTTCAAGTTCCTAGACAAGAAACACAACGGTTCGTCCCTCATACATCATTAATAATAATCACTTCCGCGAAGTTAGAGAAATTCAGTCTTACACGGAGGTATTTTACTTTTTCTTCTTCACTCTCCACGCGCGAATATGACCTCTTTGAAGCTTAATTCAAAACTACCACCAATAAACACCTGTGGCTTTCAGTCAACTCTCTCTCTCTTAGTGTGCGCTCATAGTATATTGGCGTATTTTGTCAGATTCCCGTAGTAGTTATAACTTTTATCAGCTTCAGAACACATTCAAGTGTACACTTGTGACTTTCACAATTCGTACTATAGTTATGGAAGTGAGTACTCCTAGGTACTATGCGTACTTTGCTTCAAAGAGTCATTTCAACTAGTCTAAAAGCGGAAGATACGACTTTCACCGTTTAATGTCTCATCGTCGACGAAGTCACTAGAGATGAGTTACAAACTCGGGTCTGGCAACAACAGACTGGATATCGACAGTTGCCGCTTCAAAAACAACCATCTTGAAATTCGTTTTAGGGAAACCATAATCAACACCAAGAAAGTGCAGCTGACTCTGTAATCTTTGATATTATAAAATACGCAGGGACTTCAGAAATTTAGCTATACATGTCGTCCCATGCTAAGACCATTGTGCAACAAGAGTGTCACATTGTCAGGAGTAAGTACATGTTCTGGGTTTCCTACGGGCGCAGTTCTCATGCGCTACGGATAACAGGTGCCTCGCGGAGTGAAGCGGTGCGGCATCTGAAGATGTACTCCAATTAAAGTGGGTTTGTACGCTTAACGTCTAAATTGCACACAGATTCGCTGTGAGATTCTGTCGGTATATGGACCAAGTGCAGTGTCGCATTCGGCCATAGTGAATTGGTACCGACGATCCGACCAAGGCCGCACAGAAACGGGCGATGCTAATCTACAAGGAAAATCATCAATATCGACTTCACTGTTCTGGCAATGGAAGAAGTACGTCAGACGGAATAGAGATTTTCCAACGATGGACGTTCGCACAGTGGTTCTCGAATAGCTTCGCGACCAAGAAGCAGATTTTTACCGTCGAGAATTGAACGACTGGGCCGCGCTGGGTGGCCGTGCGGTTTGAATCACCTTGCCACAGTTCGCGCAGCTCCCTCCGTCGGAGGTTCGAGTCCTCCCTCGGGCATGGGTGTGTGTATTGTCCTCAGTGTAAGTTAGTTTAAGTTGGATTAAGTAGTGTGTAAGCCTAGGGACCAGTTTGGTCCCATAGGAACTTACCACAAATTTCCAAACTGAACGATTGATAGAACGTTGCGACTGTTGTTTACAGATATGACTATGTTGAGAACACGTATCCCCGTCTATAATGCGAGTCTCAATAGTCATCCTCGCGATATTCGTATTTCTTTTTGTTCTTAACGAACCACAAAACCAAACTCTTGTATGTCAGAACAATGTTTCTATGTACACAGTCCGTCCCACAGGAAAGGTGACTTGAAATAAAATACAAGACGTTGTTTACTTTTCGTTTACATGGATTTTTATTCAAAGTAGGCTCGTTGTGAGTCAATTCACAACTCGAAGCGTTGGAATAAAAGTTATAAAAAATTCTGAACTCAACCTTTGAAATTGCCTGCAGTACCATTGTCGTACCCTTATGGATATCTGAAACAAGAGTCGAAACGCTTTCATTTCATTGCCATTTACACGAGAAGTCGTTGAAGAGAAAAAAGGTGAATGAGGAGGGTGTTCAAGCACTACGACAGATTTTTAAACCTAGAAATTGCTTACTGTCATGCTTTTGTGCGCCGGTGCATTGACGTGCAACAAACACTGCCTTCCTTGATTCCGGTATTCGGGTCTAACTCGAACACCTCTACCGCATAACAGATTAAAACACCCAACTAATTGTCTTCAGTTATCATACGACTTTCTGGAGGGAATTCTTTATGGACAATTCCTTTTGAATAAAAGAAACGAGTGCTCATTGTCTTGACACGGCTTTTCTGCATGCGGACTTCTTTCTGTCTCAGGAATTCTGGACATTTCCATTCCGAGCTTTGTTGCTTTGTAAGTGGTTCGTACTGAGAAGGCCATGTTTCATCACGTATTACAATGTAACCCACGAAGTCTGGGTTCCTAGTGGCCGATCTTTTCATGTCCTTATAGTGTTCCAATGTGCAATCATTTTGATCGTCAGTCAGTGAGTGAAAAAATGGTTCAAATGGCTCTGAGCACTATGGGACTTAACTTCTGAGGTCATCAGTCCCCTAGAACTTAGAACTACTTAAACCTAACTAACCTAAGGACATCACACACATCCATGCCCGAGGCAGGATTCGAACCTGCGACCGTAGTGGTGGCGCGGTTCCAGACTGTAGCGCCTAGAACCGCTCGGCCACTCTGGCCGGCTCAGTGAGTGAGGCACAAAACGACAGCTGATCTTTTTATTGCCCAAAACTTTAGTTATAATGCAATGTACAGTTGTTTTAGATGCTCAAGTGAACGTAACCTGGCAAATGCAAACTATAAGTTCGAATAATTTACCCACTTAACATTTTCTTCGACTCGAACTGTCGATGATGCTCCTGGATGTCGATCATTTTAAATGCTCTTTCTATGATCACCAATCTTTGAATACCACTTAAAAAGCTTTTAAAAATCTGAGCTTCAATATCATAAACATTTTGTGTCGTTTGAAAAGTGGCTGTGACACTTTTGCCCAATTCAAAACAAAACTTAATGTCAGCACGTTTCAGCATTGCTCAAATCTTTCCAAGACACTGAACACCGAAGCTGATGAGACTAATATCTCATGGAATGTACAAAGGAGAGTAACGTAGGCACTCAAAAATGTTTCTCCCAAATATGAAAGCAATACTGCACAATAAAAGTTGGTTATTTATTGCGCTAAGAAACGAACAGTTCCTTCAAAATTTATTTACAGATAACGTTACACAGGGCGATCACAGCTAAGGTAAGCCATTCGAAACATGTCCAGAAAGAGTTCATGTGCGATTTTTCATGGTGGCGAATTTTCTGACAGGCACAAGTAATTTTTAATGTTTGTAAGTACCAAATTATGACAGTAACTTTTAAAAAATGGAACTATGTGGCATCAGAAAGAGCCTTCGAAGAGGACTTCACCAACATAACATGTGTGGAATTTGATCGTATATGAACAAGATATCAGCTCCGCAAACTGCTGTTCTGCCCTCAGGAGAGGAGGTACCACAAACGTCTGCCATACTGCATGTAACTCAGGTATGATTTTATTGTTATGACTGTCATATTATTATGACTGTCATATCAGATGCTCAGAATGCTATAAAACGACGGCGGACGGATAATGATGCACGCTGAATCACATTAGGGCTTATTGTAGAACAGGCCCGTGTTATGTGATATTTTTTCTGTTTGGTACTCGCCAGTGTTTCTTTGTAAACTTTAAATGTTAATTTTCTCCACGGAGATATTACGTCTGGAGAGAGCTCAGGCATTTTATGTTTCCCCAAACGACTGACCCAATGTTCTCCACCTGTTCTGTCCTGATGTTTTCTAATTATTGAGTGAAGAGGGCGGGACTTCCGTCTTGTTGGTTCCACGCGGGTTGCCTTATTTCCACTGAGATGTCTTCCAGTAATTAAGCAGCGTACCTGGTAGGAACTGTAAATATTGTTGCTATTTAGAAGCCCTATCAATGAAACAGAAAGAAATTATGAAATCTCTGAAAAATCCGCAACACACGTTGACAGAACAATGACGGTGCTGTTATCTTGCTACTATTTGCTCAAGTTCCACAATGTTATTTCCGTCGTAGTCTTCAAAAGTTCTTTTCAATGCAACAGAAGTAGATCAAGTTAAATTTTTTAAACAGACGTTGCCATATATCGGTGGCTACAAACGTTAAAAATCATTAGCGTATGTCTAAAAATTCACCACATTATATGCTATAACAGCAAAAATCGCACGTCCACATGTAAAGAGTGTCCCAGAAACGTTGCGACAGATTTAGAGGGGTTATAGAGGGTATCATGAGGAACGAATCCATGCTATAAACCCGTGTCCGGAAACTTCATCCACCAAGGCAACACAGCATCGCATTCTTAGGAGCCAACGCCATTATAAGCAGCAGATGATCCATCTTCTCCAATAGCGATCGTGGTAATCAGTCGCGATCGCTGGCTACCAAACAACATTTGCAGGAAGCCCCTCCTACGGTCCATCGGCGTACAAAGTCACGTTTTATGCCGAAAGGGTGGCCTAATGGCAATCGCCTTCGCGTATATCTTCGTTTCTCTGTAACATCATTGGATAAAGGATGTAGACTTCGAATTACTTGCCCGCCATCTATCTTCCGGGTGTCTTCAGCCTTCCAAAAATTACTTATGGCAGATGTCGAGAGCGTTGCTTTACAAAGATAATAGCACATTCCCCCCCCCCCCTCCCCAACATGCCCTTCCAAAAAAGAAAACCTACTCAAACGATGTCACTACACTGTCTCTTATATCACCAATATCTAAGCAACGTTTACGTTATTATTTGACGATACAAAAAACTCCAAAAGAAATTGACTGTAGTGATTCAACTACAACTACACTCTTTCACATATAACATCAAAGAGTCCCAGAGTACAGATATAGACGAGACGAAGGTGACAGGATATTTAACAGCGCAGCGAAAATAAGACTTTATTTTATTTTATTCGAAACGTTTCTTTTGTAAAGGTGCATGGTCTCTAGACGACATAAAGTAGTAAAACTTTCTCGATCTTCAAACGTTGGTTAAACATCCACGACCTTCACACGAGTGGTCCCCGGCCACTAGCAAGAGAAATAAGACTTGACAATGGCCGAGAACAACCGCGCGAAGGCTCGTGAATAATTAATCATATGGTTCAAATGGCTCTGAGCACTATGGGACTTAACATCTGAGGTCATCAGTCCGCTAGAACGTAGAACTATTTAAACCTAACTAACCTAAGGACATCACACATAACCATGCCCGAGGCAGGATTCGAACCTGCGGCCGTATCAGTCGCTCGGTTCCGGACTGAAGCGCCTAGAACTGCTCGGCCAGCGCGACCGGCTATAGTTAATCCTTTGGTGCAGTGTGGAAGTTCGAGAAAATTTTATTATTTTGTTCCATTGGTAATTAACTAATTTTTCTATATTTTGCATTATAAAGCAACATAATTTGATAAATACGTTGACTGACCGAATTTAAACAAAAAGTCTATTTTGTACGGGCGTCTTAAAAAGGATGGATGATACAAGATGGCCGAAACGGGTATGGCACTTGATACCCCTTAAAGAAGAAAAGGAGGTAGACCAGCAATAACACGGAAAGAGGATACAGGTGTAGCAATGCAAAATACAGGTCCGCAATATGGAGACTGGATGGAGAAAAAGCAATGGAAACTGGGTAGCGAGGAATACCGATAGCTGGATTATACTATGTTTGTTTGTGTGTGTGTGTGTGGGGGGGGGGGGGGGGTTGTTTGTGTGCGTGTGTGTGTGTCTGTGTGTGTGGGTGTGTGTGGGTGTGTGTGTCGGTGTGTGTGGGTGTGTGGGAGGGTGGGTGGGTGGGTGGGTGGGTGGGTGGGTGGGTTGGTGGGTGGGTGTGGGTTCCTGATAATGCCCAAGGGGACAAAATCAGCCAGCTGCTAGTGAAATTGTATCAAATGAAATGTAGACCGATATAAGAGCATGACTGCTTTGAGGAAGCTTACTGCGGCTGTAAATCCAAGGATAAAAAAGAATAGTGATACAAAAAGCTTTCAAACTGTGTCCTGCAGTAATGCAAATGATTAATATTATTTACGAGCATTATTCTGCAACACTAACGGTGTAAGTTAATCCGTGCGCCTACGAGAATCCAGACGGATACGTAGTTCGTTGCCAAAGTTTCAGTCGACCGGGCGACAGTTCGGCAGACGATATACGACCTGTCGTGTATTGCTGCGCCCTGTGTGCTTTTATTTTTCGTGGACGTGTGGCTGAGCGTCCCCAGCATTAATCTGCGTGCAGCGGCGATGGCTCAGACGGCCGCGACAACCGGTTTAGGAAACCGGAGAGCGGCCGGCTCGCCGGAGGTCAGGGTCCGCTGCCTCCACCGCCGCCGCCTCGCCCGCCGCCGCCGCCGCCGCCGCCGCCGCCGCCTCCTCCTCTGTGGCGGTCGCTTCCGCGTTCTGGCGGCGCGGCTGGCCGGCGCCTAGTCACCTAAGATCACCTACCTCCCCAGCGTGGTCCCATTCTCCGGTACCGACGCCGTCCACAAGGAAGGAAAAAAGTTTGGAAGGTAGGAGATGTACTGGCAGAAGCAAAGCTGTGAGGACGGGTCGTGGAACAAGCTTGGTTAGCTCAGTCGGTAGAGCACTTGCACACGAATGGCAAAGGTCCCGAGTTTGAGTCTCGCTCCCGCACAGGAAGGCCTGCCAGGAAGTATCGAGGAAAAAATGATTGTAATTTTTTAAAATAAAAAAGGAAGTTCATCAATAAGCAGATAACACACCACCCATCCACATACATTGAAGAGCCAAAGAAACTCGTACTCCGGCCTGATATCGTGTAGTGTTCCCACGAGCAAGCAGAAGTGCCCTAATACGACGTGGCACGGACTCGACTAATGTCTGAAGCAGTGCTGGAGGGAACTGACACCATGAATCCTGCAGGGCTGTCCATAAATCCGTAAGAGCACGAGTGAGTGGAGATCTCTTCTCAACAGTACGTGGCAAGGCATCCCAGATATGCGCAATAATGTTCATGTGTGAGTAGTCTGGTGGCCAGCGGAAGTGTTTAAACTCAGAAGAGTGTTCCTGGAGCCACTCTGTAGCAATTCTGGAGGTGTGAGTGTGGTATTATCCTGCTGGAATTGCCCAAGTCCTTCGGAATACACAATGGACATGAATGGATGAAGATGATCAGACAGTATCCTTACGTACGTCTCATCTGTCAGACTCGTATCTAGAGGTAACAGGGGTCCCATATCACTCCAACTGCGCACTCCCCATACCATTACAGACCCTCCACTAGCTTGAACAGTGACCTACTGACATGCAGGGTTCGTGGATTCAATAGGTTGTGTCCACACCCGTACACGTCCATCCGGTCGATACAATTTGAAACGAAACTCGTCCGACCAGGCAACATGCTTCCAGTCATCAACAGACCTAGTACATCGAGTACGCTCCAGACTCTAGCGTTCAACAGCACTACCTTCTCTGTTTGGGGTTCTTAAAGAAGAATGTTCTGTATTCCTCTACTGACATTCGTACACATCATAGAAAATGTACCCGGCAGAGATCTAGCCGCCACAAAGGTCGACACACTCCACTTTGATGTCCACTAACAGACGTACGGGCGCTTTTGATCAGATGGTGTACCACAGTTTTAAAAAGTTTCGAGTTTTTTTAAAGACAGTCTAATCCAGGCATCAGCACCTAAAAACCCATGAAAGTCTACATGTGAAAGAAGCTTCCCCATGCACCCATGTAAATAAACTCAGATAACACTGTCATCGCATGCTTGTCATGTCCCTACTAAATGTCCTTCAGCGCACAAGTAAAGTGCAGGTAGAAACGCTAACAAAACTTGGGGCTTCTATAGGACAAAATTCCACATTCATTCTTATATTTGGCGAAGAAAATGATGGCAGAGCGAAAAAAATTATGTACTTTAAATGGTCAAAGGAACAGTTAATTGCAATAATGATGTTCATCACAGTAATTTCAGAAGTCTGACTCCTCATTAGGCGCTCAGCAGTTCATCTGCATTACACGACCTTTCCAATTGTGTACGCGCTGGTTTTCATTCTGCGCACAAAGTCACCACAGGTAGGTCTTCTTCCTACCTGTTCTGTGCAGTGCTCTCATTGATGCCGTCCCAAGTATCAGACACAATGGCGCATAGGGAATGTTCAGAGCTCCAAGCACTATAATTATGTGGCTATGATTGAACGTGCAGGTAGAAAATCTCCTTTAAATAATATACCGGGATGCCATTATGGTGCGTTTATCAATAAACACAGGTGTAGCTCTGTCTTATGTTGCTCTGTTCTTGTCGGTAACACACAGCAGGTTTAGACTCACAGAAATTTGCACTCTATTGGTGTTTGCAAGTCTCTTCCTAGTTTTCTGACCCTTCCGAATGTCTGAGAAGGAGAGATAGCGATTTTCTCCTATTGTAAAAGCTTGTAGACGAACTTAACCAGATCTTACAATCTCTAGATTTATCTCGAAACAAATCCACAAGCGCGAAAATATACTTTGAGAAACTGGTATTAATTTTTCTTAACTCACGCAATGATTAATTCACACAGGTCAGCCATACCACAGACTCTGGTAAATTAAGTTCAGAAGTGCTGCACCACCCTTAAGTCTTCTGCACACGTGACGAGCTAGCTGACGTTGACGTGGCGCGCTACAAGTTTTGTGACTTCACTTTCTGCTGTTTCACGTAGGGGAGCCATTTCGTCACGTGAAACATAAAATATAGGGTGTACCAAAAAGAATCATCAGATTTACAAAGACCGTAACTACTATGTTATTTGAGATACGGCGTGAACAACGTACTGTTGGAAAGAGCAAGCTCCCGAGTTTTACATGGCTCCCCCTACGTAGCAGCAGTGTGCGCCCACTTCACTTCTAGTAGAAATGGTGTCGGGACAACAGAAAGCGTTTTGTGTTCTACGTTTTGCGCAGTGCGGGTCAGTAATAACTGTTCAGCCTGACTTTCGTACGGTATGGTGTGGATCCTCCTACAGCACAGAGCATCAGACGATGGCATGGACAATTCCGAGAAACAGGTTTGTGTATAGGCAAATCACCGGGCCGTCCGCGAGTGTCTGACACAGACGTCGAACGCAGCCCCCATAGTTTCATAAGGAGTCCGCAGAAATCCGTTCGCTGTGGAGCTCTACATGTTCCCAATGTCCGTCTGGCATGTGTTGCGTCCACTTTTACACATGAAACCATATAAAATAAAGCAACTGCAAGCTCTTCGTAAAGGTAACAAACAGCTTCCACGCTTAGTGTTTTGTGACGAGGAAACATTCCATTTAAATGGAAGGTAAACCGTCATAATGTGAGAATATGGGGTACGGAACAACCACGTGAAGATTTATAACATGAGGTGGACTCTCCAAAATTTAATGTGTTTCGTGCAGTTTCACAGGAAAAGGGATACGGTCCTTTTTTCTTTGCCGAGAACACTGTTACAGAGAGCACATATCGCGATATGCTTGAGAACTTTCTTTTCCCACAGTTGGAGACTGATTCGTACAACTTCCTTTACCAACAGGATGGAGCACCGCCACCCTGGCATCTGGAAGTTCGGGAACTGTTAAATCAAAGGATTTCTGAATGATGGATCGGTCGCACCGGGCCAAATGATTCATCCATACATTGCTGGCCTCCAGGGTCACCGGCCTGACTGTATGCGATTATTTCTCGTGGTAGTTTACAAAAGACTATTTGCCCCCGTTACCAACAACAACGTCTGGACTGAGACAGCGCATAACAGCAGTTGTGGAAGCTCCAACTCAAGACGTGCTCGCTGCAGCGTGGGAACAATATGAATACCGCATTGACATATGTCGTACATCTCAAGGGAGGCATGTTGAACACCTATGAAAAGGTATGAGAAAATAGCTATTTCAGTTTTCCGTTCATCAAAAAGCGAAATTCGTTGTATATGCTTATTAGTTTGGGAAATACAGACGTGCCAAATCGGATGATTCTTTTTGGTATACCATGTAGTTCTGCGGTATTTCGGCGACGTGTTACGTAAAGTAGAACCAAGAGGAAGCAAAAACGCTCCCTAGGTCACAAGCAGAAAGCTTGAGGCCCGCAGAAAGAAAGACGACGTATTGTATTTGTCTTGTTCAGTAGAAGCCCATATACCTTACATCCCATGAATGTATGTTGTTTCTACGCGCCAGCATTGAATGTCTCGAGAACGAATACTTATTGGAACGATTTGTTATAATAAAACTACGTGAAACGTCATATTGGTGTTAAAAGAATTTTCGCATTTAGTTATTATCTCGTTATAACTCACGTGTTATCAGAGTAAGCCGTTTGAAGCAACGGAACATTAAAGATCGGTTCTAGGCGCTACAGTCTGGAACCGCACGACCTCAACGGTCGCAGGTTCGAATCCTGCCTCGGGAATGGGTGTGTATGATGTCCTTAGGTTAGTTAGGTTTAATTAGTTGTAAGTTGTAGGGAACTGATGACCTCAGAAGTTAAGTCCCATAGTGCTCAGAGCCATTTGAACCATTTTTGTTATAATTAAATGTAAACTAATGACATGTCGGCTTTTTAGTCGTATAGAGGACTGTAATATATAAGTCAAAGTCTATTATAATTTACAGCCCAGCATAGTGTGTAGCTGGACCATGTTACAGTGCAGAGATTAGGTAGACATAGGGTTCGAGTCCTGATGTGTCTACTTCCTTTTTTTTTACGTTTATGTTTTCCAAGAGGATGCAGGATTTTCTTACGAAATTAATGAAAATAATTTCTGTAGTACTTAATTTATGTATTTATAAGTGCATTTTCTTTCAGGGATGAGTTCGTTCGATTTGGTGAACTTTTATAAGCCGATGTTCTCACTGACCCGGATATTTACATTTACTTTTTGTCTTGTTACATATTCACGGATACTGAAGTTTTCGTTTATGTGTACCACAGACAAAGCAACAAAATGGCTCCGAGCACTATGGGACTTAACATCTATGGTCATCAGTAGCCTAGAACTTAGAACTACTTAAACCTAACTAACCTAAGGACATCACACAACACCCAGTCATCACGAGGCAGAGAAAATCCCAGACCCCGCCGGGAATCCAACCCGGGAACCCGGGCGCGGGAAGCGAGAACGCTACCGGACAAAGCAACACGATTAGCATATGGACAAGGGAGGAAATGTGATTTTTAATAGAGCTAACTGAGGAATTTTAGGCGCGTCTGTTTTCGTGAAGAACTGTATTGTTTGCGAGCCAAGTGAAGCCAACAACTCAGCTGGAGAGCGCGAAGAGCGCAAAATCACGCTAACCAGCTCATACCGTGCTGTCTCTCGTGACGTGAGATGTCCCGTCCGCGTGTGCGTCAACGTTACAGCTGCCTCGCCCCGTGTGCCTACGGCTTTACTCCTGTCGTAGTGAAAAATGTTCTAAGCAACAATAATTTCGAGATTTCCAGTAATTAAGCAATGCCACACTTAATTAATTGTCCAACTGATCCAAGTGCCGCCAGAGTGGACATCGCCTTCTTCGAGTAGTAATACTTAATGGTTACACGCCGAGCTTCCTCAGAAACAACATTGTTCACGGGATCTCTTAAAATACGTTGACCGCCCGCTAATTGTTTTCACCAGACTAATTAAAATAATGGCACAATACTCTGTGAGTACCGTACGCTTGTGTTTTACAGGCTAGCATGCTGAAACTTTTATGTCAGTGTGTGCCTTTGTGAAACAAATGACAGTTTCTTATTAACAGCCTGGTAAACACAGGTTTGTAGGGTGGATTTTAAATGTTACAAGTTTGCGCTAGTTGAAATTTCATATGTCAGAGAGGACGGAGTGTCTTTGTTGTCTATCACACCATGCTAACAAACTGTTTAGTTTTTATAAGTAGAGGAAACTAAATTTTAAATGTACAAAATGTCGATCCAGATTTCCGGAACAGTAGCACAATGGCCAGAACCAAATTGAAAGGCCTTGAGATTGGTGAAAGTTCCGTGTTGTCCACAAAGATGCAGCAAATTTCTCAAATCCTTGTAAACAAACTTTTGGTCATGCGGTGCAATGTTTATTTGAAGAAAAAAAGAAACAGGTTTGTAATCTCTCTACGCCTCCGTATGCTGTGCATACTTGCAGTACACTTTAGGTGAGGCAAAACATTATGACAACATGCTTCATACACACATCAAACAAATTTTTGCGTCACCCCGGTTCCCAAAACTCCTGAAGATAGACATTGACTGTGGATATTGTATCGCAGACACAGTGACTGTTCAGAGATTTCACTAATCCGCCCAAAGATGTAAACAACCATGCATGAGCAGCGCCTATTAGACAGAGCGGGTCCGACAGCAGATCAGTTTCAGTCATTTCACCATGAAAGGGATACACGGCTCGTGTTGTCTGTTCAACCATGCCTAGATGGTCAGTATCGCGGTTTGATCGCGTCCGCATTGTTACTTTGTGCCAGGAAGGGCTCTCAACAAGGGAAGTGTCCAGGCGTCTCGGAGTGAACCAAAGCGATGTTGTTCGGACATCGTGGAGATACAGAGAGTCAGGAACTGTCGATGACATGCCTCGCTCAGGCCACCGACGGGCTGGATGACCACTACCTACAGATTATGGCTCGGAGGAACCCTGACAACAACACCACCATGTTGAATAATGCTTTTCGTGCAGGCACAGGACGTCATGTTACGACTCAAACTGTGCGCAATAGGCTGCACGATGCGCAACTTGACTCCCGACGTCCATGGCTAGGTCCATCTTTGCAACCATGACACCATGCAGCGCGGTACACATGGGCCCAACAACGTGCCGAATGGACCGCTCAGGATTGGCATCACGTTCTCTTCACCGATGAGTGTCGCATATGCCTTCAACCAAACAATCGTCGGGGACATGTTTGGAGGCAACCAGATCAGGCTGAACGGCTTAGACACTCTGTCCAGCAAATGCAGCAAGGTGGAGGTTCCCTGCTGTTTTGGGGTGGCATTATGTGGGGCCGACAATGCCATCCTCCTACCGATAGCGCAACCATATCGGCAGCATATTGGCGAGGCATTCGTCATCATGGACGACAATTGGCGCCCCCATCGTGCACATCGTGCGAATGACTTCCTTCAGGATAACGACATCGCTTGACTAGAGTGGCCAGTTTGTTCGAGAGTCATGAATCCTATCGAACATGCCTGGGATAGATTGAACTGGGCTGTTTATGGACGACGTGACCCACCAACCCCTCTGAGGGATCTACGCCGAATCGCCATTGAGGAGTCAGACAATCTGGACTAACAGTGCCTTGATGAACTTGTGGATAGTATGCCAGGCATGCATCAATGCAAGAGGACGTGCTGTTGGGTATTAGAGGTACCAGTGTATACTGCAGTCTGCACCAGCACCTCTGAAGGTCTCGCTGTATGATAGTACAACATGCAATGTGTCGTTTTCATGAGCAATAAAAAGGGCGTAAATGATGTATATGTTGATCTATATTCCAATTTTCTGTACAGGTTCCGGAACTATCGGAACCGAGGTGATGCCTAACTTTTCTTGATGTGTGTAGTATATTGGTCTAGCTTTGAAACGTTGTGTGGCAGCGATTTTGTGTGGCATGGATTCTACAAGTCATTGGTAGGTTTCTTGAGGCGTGCGGTAGTAGATATCTGGTCACGAGATTCCCGTAAGTTACGGACTGGTACTTCGTGACCGCGGAGCTGAAGTTCGATTGTGTCCCAGGTGTACTCCATCGGATTAACATCAGGTGATTTGGATGGCCAAGACATCAATGTGAGTTCACGGTCGCGCTCTTCAAATAACTGTATCGCGATTCTGGTATTGTGGCACGAACTGTTATCCTGCTAGAAAGTGCCATTGCAGCAGGGGAGGATATCAAAATCTAGGTGTGAAGGTTGTCAGGAAAAGTGTTCACATAGTCTGCAGCTACCATGCTTCCTAGATTATTACCACAACCTTCATGAAAGGCTAGGTGAATACACCCCACAGCACAATACCGCCCCCAATGGACTGTGTTCGTGGCACGATACATGTTTCGATCGCCTGTATGGCGTTCCTACTGATCAACGCTCCAATCTCAACGATCCTGTGGCCTCCGACCGCGACGTTCTGTGATAAGGCTTGGACGTCAACCTCCTTGTGGGCTACTCGTGGTTCCACCGCCCATCAAACACCTTCCGTTGATGTTCACGACAGCAGCACGCGAACAGCTGACTATATTAATCGATTCTGAAATGCTCGTTGCTAGGCAACGAGTCATAATAATCAGCCCTTTGTCACAGTCGCTTATGTCAATAGATTTCCCCATTTGCAGCCGGTATCGCGCAAGAATGATTTCTAGTTCGCTTCTACCCTGTTTATGTACTTTCCTCACAGCGACCCATGCCCTCAACGCAACCAGACGGCATTTACTCTCGCAGTGGGAAGCGGCCATAATGTTCTGGCTCATTATTATAATAACTGTAGCAAAATGAGAGCTTCCAACACTGTCACGAACAAAAGAGCCAGTATCAGAAATGGTGCGCTTAGGAAATGGAAATGAGCGTTTGGCGTCATTGGCCGGGAGGCCCCTTGCGGGGCAGGTCCGGCCGCCTTGGCGCCACATTGGGTGACCTGCGCGCTGGATGGGGATGAAATGATGATGAAGACAACATAACACCCAGTTCCTGAGCGGAGAAAATCTCCGACTCAGCCAGGAATCGAACCCGGGCCCGTACGACGGCAATCGGGGCGGACGTATACTTAGGAGAACTGGTGTAGCAACCAGCCCCATTCACGAAATGCGAGCAATACTTACGTAAAGGGATAAATGCTTTCAACACATTGAGCTGCTGACAAGAAATTCGTTACAATTTTTCTGAGAGGGTTATGATGATTAAAGCACAAATATGATCGATGTTAATTGTCCGATAAGCATTATCGGAAGACTGGATTGTCGGTCGGTATTCTACTTAATGTCAGATTAAGTTCTCAGTAATAATCTTACGCATTTCACAATCAGATGGACATTTAGATGTGATACAGGAATGTCTGCTGCCACATTAATCTTCATCATATATATAATTGATACCCAGATATTGTGTTTATAATAAAAATCACACCAACTGTAAAGTGTGATGGAATTGTGGTTTGGATATTTCATCGTTACTTTATTGTCGGGATGGGTAATTTTTCCGACACAGCGATTCCTACTTCAGTTCTCAGAGGGAAAATAAATTCAGTTTCATTATAGACAGAGGCGTACAACAAACATCAATATACTTTAAAAGACCTTTATAACTATTTTCAACCATTAAGGCAAATTTGAATCTGTGACAGTAAACAAGGAGGTGAACTGTTAGTTTCTGTACAAGAGTAACGGTGCTTGTTAAACAATCAAGTCATCAACTGTTTTACTTTTAGCATAGCATCGCTATTTATCGTGTTTCGTTCACACATTGTATTTTTACTTTAAACAGAATACCCCAATAAAATTTAGAAATATCACTCAAATTAATGCGACAACTTAACTTTGGTTTAGCACTGAGCAGTTAAACTTTACTCACCATACTGGCATGTCTCCGTTTGTGTTACACAATAATTTTGTGTATTTGTGAAGCAGAAGCTTAATTTTCACGTGCTTCTATGTGCTATGTGCGACCGGCACACTACATCAGGAAAGAAAACACGGAGTAGTGTTGCCAGAAATTCTACTCTTTCCTAAACTTACGAATTGTTTCTTCGTGTAAATGACAACCTTCTGCGACATCTGCAATTCTTCTCACGTACGCCGTTCTCGAAAATTATATCACCAAATAACTTTCGTCTACAAAATGATGATCTAGTTCCTATGGCTAGTGAAGCAGTTCTTCGGTGACTAATGAGTGCGGGATGCAAATACTGTCTCTCTAATATGGCACACAGCTCTACAGACTTGGAAGTAACTGACGGAAAACTGTACTAACAAGCTTCAAACCCTGTTGTACCCCATCTACATCCGATTTATAAAATTTATAAGTCTGAAATTAGTGTCAGGAGAAAGTTATTTTATTTCGAATAATTAGATAGAAAATAAGGAAGATGGCTACTTATCCTGAAAAGTGGCTTGTCACACTTCTCAAACTAAGTAAACATGATTTATACTTATTACTTATCTTACCTTTATCCACACTAGAAGGGAGCTGTCATTCATTACACCAAGTGGAAGTTTTGACCAAGTATTTCATCAATCGTTTACTGACGTACAAGGACGATACTTTCCGTTATACAGCTGCATCCTGTTATCTGGTTGGAACACATCCGATATTACTTTCGTTTCTGTCGAACACTCGCCGTCCATTATAACGTAGTGGGCTGTGTTAGTCAAGCATTTATCGAAGTAGTCACATACACTGACGGAAAAATATCACAACACCAAGAAGAAATTACGCGACATAAATGAAGTAGGCGCGTTTCTACATCTGAAAGACGATGACTTTTCCACACCAGCCGCGTAAAAGTGGCACTAGGAGCGCCACTACGAGGATGCAATTCAGGTTTGCTTTAAATACACGCTTTCACGGTCGTGAGCTTTAGTTACATTTGATATTGGACGCGGTTCTAGGCGCTCAGTCAGGAACCGCGAGACTGCTACGGTCGCAGGTTCGAATCCTGCATCGGGCATGGATGTGTGTGATGTCCTTAGGTTAGTTAGGTTTAAGTAGCTCTAAGTTCTAGGGGACTGATGACCACAGATGTTAAGTCCCATAGTGCTCAGAGCCATTTGAACCATTTGATATTGGACGTGGTGAGCTGATCTTAGTGAAAATGCCTTTAACGCGACTGAGTTTGAACGAAGTCGGGGTAATAGGGCTACAGAAAGCTGGATGTTCCTTCCGCGATACTGCAGGAAGACACTGCAGAAATGTAGCCACTGTACATGACTGCTGGCAGCGGTTTTCACGGGAATGTACGGTCGCAAGAAGACCGGGTTCCGTACGGCCACCTGGCACTACCGAGAGGGAAGACCGTCGTGTTGGTTTCATGGCTCTGGCGCATCTTACTGCGTCTACAGCAGCAGTTGGCACCACGGTGACACAACGAACTGTTGCAAGTCAACCACCTCAAGGACAGATCCCAGCCAGACATCCATAGCGTGCATTTCGCTGATACCGTCTCACCGCCAGGGCAGGGTGGAGTTCTGTTGTGTTCTCTGATGAAAGCTGGTTCTGGTGGTTGGTTCAAATGGCTCTGAGCACTATGGGACTCAACATCTGAGGTCATCAGTCCCATAGAAGTTAGAACTACTTAAACCTAACCAACCTAAGGACATCACACACATCAATGCCCGAGGCAGGATTCGAACCTGCGACCGTAGCGGTCTCGCGGTTCCAGACTGTAGCGCCTAGAACCGCTCGGCCACCCCGGCCGGCTTGGCTGATGAGATCTCTCCAATGGTAATGCTGTGTGTCAGGATGATAGGCCTCCTGTTCACACAGTTCTCATCGTCCAGGTCTGCTTTTGTCAGCACAGGATCAGTTGCATTTTCCGTGGTGTCCATAGTCACTAGATCTCAATATTGTCGTGTCTTTATGGTGTACTTTGAAGAGAATGCTGCGCGATCACTATTCACCTCCCTCACTTTTGCCCGAAAGTGTCACTATGTTGCAGGTTGAATGATATAAGATTCCCTTGAAAACTAAACCTCACCTGTATTCATCCAATCCGAGACTCCTGGAAGATGCTTTGAATGTCAGAGAGTTTCCTACATCGTATTAGGCATCGTAAGGTGCTGTACTTTGGGTGTTTCCATATTTCTGTCCAACTCCTGTACATCAATAGGTCTAAAACTCTCAAACGGGGCTTCTGGCACCAAGTGTGACAAGCCAGGTACAACGCGATATACCTACACACCATAGGAAGAATCTGACATCAAATCTGCAGAAAGCGAGGCAATTGTTTATATGGAATCGACGTTTTATGTTTCATCCTATCCTATAACGATTTTTTTATAATACTGTATTTTTACTTTGATTTGAAAATGATACTTCCTAACGAAACGAGTCGTCAATAAAGCATTATTGATGAAAACAGCTGACGATGCTATATGAACTTCTTCCAGTAATATTAGAATTTACGATATGCTTTAGCATCCTGCAACTAATGGACGTCTTTAGATGCGACATATTGCTCTTTTTGTAAACACTAGTGAATGTGCTCGTTTCCAGTGGAACGGGAAAGTTTACCTCGCAAGCGATTTTGGATAAAAGTAGCTACGAAAGGAACTGATTCATGGTATGCCTAAGACGCGATTAGTATGAAGGTGAGATACCACAATAATCATACGCCAGACGAAATAACCAATTTCTTATATCGCAGTAGTTGGAAACGGCGTCCCCGGGTGAGACAGTTCGTCTACGTTTGACGCCCGGCTAGGAGCTCCGGCGTTCTCAAGCGGCAGCCGAAACGCAGCGGCCCACGCCCGCCTTGTATCCCGGCGCCCGTCTCGCGCTCCTAAAGATAATGTTATCTCGCCCCGAGTCGTCGTTTTGTGCGTGCTGCTGATGTTTGTATACAAACGCGCCGCGCCGCGCCGGCATTCCAGTTAATGAGCAGCACGGGGGGACAGGCGGCGGCGTGCCAGCGTGGACCTGGCCGCCCCACTGCCGCTACCTGCGCGGCCGATCGGGCGCTGACTTTATCCGGCCCGCCACCGTGTTTACGGCAGCCGTCCACACTTGTATCGCGCGCTGTTTCGGGCTGCGGCGCCCCCTCCATCTTCAGGAGCTCACATTCTATCTGCGTGGCTACAACGTCCCGCTGTGCCAACGACGACTTTATCTCCACCCCGCGTGCTATAATATCGTGATAGAAAATTTCCTAACAAAATCATATCGTCGAAATTATACAGTCTATCAAAGGAAAGGGAATCAAAAGATCAGCGAGGAGAAACAAACACTTTGAGATTGATATATGAAGATTGAAGCAACGAATGAAAATTTATACCTTGGGTGAGGTTCGAACCCGGGTCTCTGGTTCACTAGGCAGACACCCTACCACAGCACAGTGGCTTTGCACAACTGCACAGATTACCTTAGCATGCTTCCCTCCTCAATCTGAGGAGTGAATGGGAATTTCGATTGAGGAGTGAGGCGTGCAAGGATAATCTGTACAGTTGTGTAAAGCGACTGTGCCAGGGTGGCTTACTGGTTAGCTCATCTTCCTAGTGAGCAGGAGACTCGAGTTCCAATTCCGGCCTCTCATTCGTCGCTGCAGTCTGCATTTATACGCCATAGATGTTTGAGACTTGAAAAGATCTCTGGAAACATATACAGGGGGTCCGTTGGTAGTGACCGGGCCAAATATCTCACGAAATAAGCACCAAACGAAAAAACTACAAAGAACAAAACTCGTCTAGCTTGAAGGAGGAAGCCAGATGGCGCTACGGGTGGCCCGCTAGATGGCGCTGCCATAGGACAAACGGATATCAACTGCGTTTTTTTTTTAAATAGGAAACCCCATTTTTATTACATATTCGTGTAGTACGTAAAGAAATATGAATGTTTTAGTCGGGCCACTTTTTTTGCTTTGTGATAGATGGCACTGTAATAGTCACAAAAGTATAAGTACATGGTATCACGTAACATTCCGCCAGTGCGGACGGTATTTGCTTCGTGATACATTACCCGTGTTAAAATGGACCGTTTACTAATTGCGGGAAAGGTCGATATCGTGTTGATGTATGGCTATTGTGATCAAAATGCCCAACAGACGTGTGCTATGTATGCTGCTCGATATCCTGGACGGCATCATCCAAGTTTCCGAACCGTTCGCCGGATAGTTACGTTATTTAACGAAACAGGAAGTGTTCAGCCACATGTGAAACGTCAACCACGACCTGCAACAAATTATGATGCCCAAGTAGGTGTTTTAGCTGCTGTTGTGGCTAATCCGCACATCAGTAGCAGACAAATTGCGCGAGAATCGGGAATCTCAAAAACGTCGGTGTTGAGAATGCTACATCAACATCGATTGCACCCGTACCATATTTCTACGCACTAGGAATTGCATGGCCATGACTCTGAACGTCGTGTACAGTACTGCCACTGGGCACAAGAGATATTATGGGACGATGGCAGATTTTTTGCACGCGTTCTATTTAGCGACGAAGCGTCATTCACCAACAGCGGTAACGTAAACCGGCATTATATGCACTATTGGGCAACGGAAAATCCACGATGGCTGCGACAAGTGGAACATCAGCGACCTTGGCGGTTAATGCATGGTGCGGCGTTTTGGGAGGAAGGATAACTGGCCCCCATTTTATTGATGGCAATCTAAATGGTGCAATGTATACTGATTTCCTACTTAATGTTCTACTGATGTTACTACAAGATGTTTCACTGCATGACAGTATGGCGATGTACTTCCAACATGATGGATGTCCGGCACATAGATCGCGTGCGGTTGAAGCGGTATTGAATAGCATATTTCATGACAGGTGGATTGGTCGTCAAAGCACCATACCATGACCCGCACGTTCACCGGGTCTGACGTCCCCGGATTTCTTTCTGTGGGGAAAGCTGAAGGATATTCGCTATCGTGATCCACCGACAACGCCTGAAAATATGCGTCAGCGCATTGTTAATGCATGTGCGAACATTACGGAAGATGAACTACTCGCTGTTCAGATGAATGTCGTTACATGTATTGCCAAATGCACTGAGGTTGACGGACATCATTTTGAGCATTTATTGCATTAATGTGGCGTTTACAGGTAATCACATTGTAACAGCATGCGTTCTCAGAAATGATAAGTTCACAAAGGTACATGTATCACATTGGAACAACCGAAATAAAATAATCAAACGTACCTACGTTCCGTATTTTAATTTAAAAAACCTACCTGTTACCAACTGTTCGTTTAAAATTGTGAGCCATATGTTTGTGACTATTACAGCGCCATCTGTCACAAAGCGAAAAAACTGGTCCAACTAAACCCTTCATATTTCTTTACGTACTACACGAATATGTAATAAAAAATGGGGGTTCCTATTTAAAAAAACTCTGTTGATATCCGTTTCACCTATGGCAGTGCCATCTAGCGTGCCAACCATAGCGTCAACTGGTTTCCCCCTTCAAGCTAGACAAGTTTCGTTCTTTGTAGTTTTTTAGTTTGATACTTATTTTGTGAGATATTTGGCTGGATCACGATCAATGGACCACCCTGTAATTTCATTTTATTAAAGTACTTACGCCTTGGTTTCAGGTACGATCCCCCGCTTCATGCGATACTGAGGTACTACTCCAGAACAGACTCATTGTGTCTTTGGTCAACACTCACTTGATTTTTCTATGCTCTTAACGAACGGTCGTCAGTATTGTTAGTACATTTACAACCTTTTTCATTCCTGTCTTCAGTAGTACCAATTAAATGTAATAATGTATTAAATGTAATGATTTATTCCACTAATGATTTCAGTATCGTAATTACAGTGAAGCATACTCGTATAGCCTACTACACTGCCTGAGAAGAAGACTGAAGCAACCAGAAAGGGAGGAAGAAACAAAGGACACTTCACTAGATGAGAGGATATGTGGTGTTACATCAGTGATTACAACATCGAGGTAGATTTACAAACAACTTGACAGTATAAACCCACTCATCCGTATGACGTTGCAACTCCTTTAGTCTGGATGCATGCACTGATTAAGTTGAGAAGGGTCAGGGCTTAATTTCAGCCGGGACGCGACGGGACGGCGCTCTGACACCTCCCATGCATTTATAATTTTATTTCCTGAACTCACTGGAACAATTAGGCACAGGAGGTTTGAAATAGTACACGTGTATTTCAGCGATCTAGTAGAACGGCAATGTCTCGTGTTATGTGTGTCAATGAGAAGTAACGTAAAGAGTGTTTGAACATGAGCTTCTGTAGAATGTGCTTTCACGAAATCTTGTTTCTTTTTTGTTGTGATTTATGCCATAGCTTCTAACCTGCTGCGCACAGGGAGCACGCACCTTGGCATCCTTTCGAGCCGAAACGTAAACTCTCTTCCGCTGGCTTCCCTTTGACGCGGTGCACAAGATCTTTCCCTCTTTGCCTCTCCCGTCCCGCACCCCTGTTAGAGCAAAGGTCGAAGCTCAACGTTCAAAAATCGAAACCTGTGATTTTTATGAATGCACGGCGCGAGAGTTGGGGGGGGGGGGGGGGGAGGTGCGGGGAGGGGAATGTGTTGCTGCACTGTGTTTAGAAATTAAGCACTGGGAAGGATGTCACAATGCTGTAAACTCTTATCTTAAGGCAACCTGGCCCAGAACGTAACCGGTCCTTGATATCCCGCGTACTGGATTTATTGATTGCCACTGAATGGTGTTTTAAAAGCCCGAAGTTTTTGTGACTGAACCTCTAAGCCTACTTAACCTTCTAAATGTTTGTCCCTTGTAGCCTGATAAACAAATACCTCTCATTCTCGTGTTCTTCTTATATTAATCCCTGATCTAATAGTGCCAGTAGCCGAAATAACGTTACAAATAACACATACTGCATGGCAAAAAAAAAAAAAAAAAAAAAAAAGGCGAAGCACCCAGAAGCGGAGAATAACACGAAAGAGAACTTCGTGTATTGACAGGGCATGTAATGTTATTTCACTGATTACAAAATCGAGTTTCACTTGTATATGAAAAGAACTTAGCAGTATGAATTCACTTGTCGGTACGATGTTGCGTCTCCTCTAGCCCCTAATGTATGCACTGACTCGGCCGAGTAGGGTGTCATTAAGTCGTTGTGCCCTCTCCTGACGAATGTTGCATCACAACTGCTGATATTCTGTATGCTGGCACTGGGGCGGAATTGACGTCCGAGCTGAAATTGGCTCTGAGCACTATGGGACTTATCATCTATGGTCATCAGTCCCCTAGAACTTAGAACTACTTAAACCTTACTAACCTAAGGACATCACACAACACCCAGTCATCACGAGGCAGAGAAAATCCCTGATCCCGCCGGGAATCGAACCCGGGAACCCGGGCGCCGGAAGCGAGAACGCTACCGCACGACCACGAGCTGCGGACACGTCCGAGCTGGTCCCACTTGTGCTCTATCGGGGACAGATCTGGGGATATTGTTGGCCACGTGTTTAGACCACGTATGCTGTATATAGAGCCACGTACCATGTACGGACGAGCATTGTCGTGCTGAAAAATGGCACCACAATACGTCAAGACACACCAACACACCAGGACGCAGGACGTCGTGTCATCAGAGTCCCGCCAGTGACTACCAACCGTGGACCGACGTCATGTCGATGGCTACAAACATCATGACGCCAGGACCTACACCGTTGTGCGTCGCCAAATGGAACCTCTCGTTAGGTCGCCGCCATTCTCACCAACGACGGTCATTAGTGCACAAACGCGTTTCGCCGTTGAACACAATCAGCAACAGTTCATGGTTCCCGTTCATGACACCACTCCAACCGCAGCCATTTGTGTTGTGGTGTTACTTAGGGAACGGTCATTCCCACTCCGGGTGCCGCTAGTCTCCGACCCTTGGTGCAGGACGACACAGAATGTTGCAGAGAATCCATGGCTTGTTCTCGGATGCCACGGGCACATGTGTAGGGCAAGTGTTAAGATGTGTTTGGTGCACAGTATCACGTTCCTCCCGTATAGTAGTCAGACGTGGTCGTCGAGAACCTTGGGATGTTTCATATTTCGCATTTTTGTACCAAATTTAAATTCATTGTGGGTATTCGCGTTTCCACACCAGTGGTAAAAAAGTAAAAAGCTGTAATTTGTACTAAAAATTTTGATTCACTTTTCTAAATGGTAGTTATTGTTATTATTGGAAACGTTTTGCAATATCTTTGGTAAGTGTCGTGCTTAGTTAGATGTAAGAAAGGGCCTTAAGACACTAATCTTGTCAGCTTGAATAAGCAATAAATAAATGGATAAAATAATAAATAAATGTTTGATAAGCAACATTTCTCTCTGTTAACGATGTTAAGTAAAATTTAAAAAAATATATATACGCTAGTGCTGAAATTTGAACCAACGAGCACACGGTTTGAATTCCAACGAATATGTTAATAATTTAATAATGTTTTATAGTTAACAGTGGTAAGCAATCTTCTAACCTTGAAGGCGATATTGTAGAGTTTTCTTGATAGTTATGTCTTATGCTGCAGGAAATACGTTGCGAGAAAAAAGTTAATGCGCCAGGAAAGACGACGTCGATTTTTATTCGATGACGGCGTATGGCACTTGCGGGATAGTAGATGAACTGCTAATGCTGTAGCAGATGTACTGATAATGGTGTCAGTGTCCGCCAACAGATAGCGTGGTCACAGAGCTACCAGAGCGCCAACTGTATCTACCCTTTAAAGGTGAATTCTCACACCCCGAGGGTTCAGTGTGGTGCAAACGTTTCAAGCAAGCAGGCAGTCTTGCCACAGAGACGCACTCGTGCCTCCTACAGCCAACTGAGGGAGTTCGAAAGGGGGTCAAATTGTGGCCTTCTGAGTGGCGGGGTGGTCCTTATGGAGAATTACGAGTTGGACGTGCTGAGTCATTTGTACAACGATGCTGGCCTCATGAACATTCTCACACCTGTAGACGAGGTTCTGGAAGTCCACACAGCACAGACGTGTGTCAGGTTCATCGCAGCAGTGCCAGATGGTACAGCCTCCAAAGCACAGATAAGAGTGCCTGAGAGTCCAGACGTGGCAACACGAACTGTTATGAACATGTTATTAGCAGTGAGACTACGGGCACGCACAATTGAAGCCTTTCTTCCACTCACGTCACAGCGTCGACGTATACGGCACCACTGGTGCCGTCAGAAGGTCACTTGGGAGATGAAAAGGCGCACGCCATTCTGCCTGCACGCAAGTCATGGTCGTTTACGCGTACGACGTTCTGTCTCGTAGAGTGCATTCGTCCAAGACACACTGGCCCCCACCCCAGGCCTTACGGTGTGCAGTGCGATAAGCTAAACTCTCATTTACCTTCGGTGTTTCTGGAGGGGACTCTATTATCCACAGCGTTGAAAAGGCTGCGATGCGGGGTCTGAGTGGGGCACGGTCAAATGGCGGAGGGGGGGGGGGGGGGGTGCGGACTCGATACGTGCAGAATGTTGTTATACCCGTTGTTTTGCCGTTGTTGCACATGAAGGTGATGTGTTGTTCCAACAGGATAGTGCTCGCCCACACACTGCCCGTGTAACTCAACGTGCTCTGCAAGCTGTGCAGCAACTTCCCTGGTCAGCACAGTCTCCGGACTTGCCTCCAGTCTAGCACGTGTGGGATATGATGGGACGAGAAGTGACTCGTGCGACTCGTCAACCAACAACTCTTACAGAACTACGTGAACAGGTCGAGCGGGAGTGACATAACGTACTCCAGGACAGTATCCGAAATCAGGACGATCGACTGGATGCCAGTGTCAGCGCCTGCACTGCCGCTCGTGGAGGCTACACCGCGTACTAGTATAGGTGTTTCATCACGGATCGATACCTAGTACCTCAGAACCGCTTCTGCTATTGATCTGTAAATGTAATCATTTCATACACACCATACGTGCTTTTTTGTAACAATAAATCTTGAGTGAACTTGAAGCTTCTAAAGGGTTACTAATTTCTTTTCGGCGTTGTAGATATCCGGGACTACCTTCCATTTCTAATAAGTATAAAATCGAAGAGGCGCACCCATACAGTTCCTTGCAAATTCCGATGGCTAGGCGGGGGCCTGCTCTCCCATTCAATGCAGGACTAGTGCTCACTGCGTCAGACCTCTCTCTCTCTGAAGCCACTCAGTCCTCGCCCATACAAGTGACTATATCATTCATTTGGTACTTTCTAGATGCTGTTGGAAGCTGTTGAACTGGGCAGTATCCATGGTATAACAGGGGAGCGGAAAACTGGCGATAAGTATGGCTTCTTAAGGGTACAATATTACGGCTTTTTATACATAATGTCTCTACCAAGTAACAGTGCAAAAGCAATTGACGTCTTTCATTTGCTTCTCGCGTATTCATTCTGGCATAAAGGTAACTGATTATAAAACAATACTAAAGGTGTGCTGAAACGTAATGCCCCCGAAATTTTTACGTAAGAACTCTTAAACATTTTTGAATAAAACAAAAATTACTAACAGTCTACATCTTTGTTCTTAATGTCTACCTATTTTGAGCTATTTGCCGCTAGAGGTCTCCTAATTGTAGCCTGTAACATAATGTAGCCTGTAACATAATGTGTAAAGTAACTGCCGGCCGGAGTGGCCGTGCGGTTCTAGGCGCTACAGTCTGGAACCGAGCGACCGCTACGGTCACAGGTTCGAATCCTGCCTCGGGCATGGATGTGTGTGATGTCCTTAGGTTAGTTAGGTTTAATTAGTTCTAAGTTCTAGGCGACTGATGACCCCAGAAGTTAAGTCGCATAGTGCTCAGAGCCATTTGAACCATTTTTTGTAAAGTAACTATGGCGCTGCCCAAGAAAAAGCAAGTTCGGCCACACTTGAAGCATCCTCTTCTTCGGTATGGGAATGCCAGATCACAGACGAGCGCTGCGACATCTGCAGCAGTCCGACTCCTTGCTTTCGTTGTCATCGATCATCCTCCATACAGTTCCGACTTGGCCCAATCCGATATTCGTCAGTTTCTAAAACTTAAAGAACACCTTTTAGTACTTCATCTTGATAGTGATGAAGCGGTGCAGGGAGAGGTGAGGTTGTGGCTCCGTCAACAAATTCAGACATTCTACAGTGACGGAATGAAAAAATTGGTCTCTCTGGCGAGAAATGTGTTCGTCGTCAGGACAACGATGCTGAGAAATAAAAACGTTGACATGAAGAATAGAGGTGTAGAAGTTTAGTAGCATTTTGTTTAAAAAGTTTTAAGAGCTTTCACATAAAATTTTCGGAAGCGTTAGTTTTCAGCACTTACCCGTATAATACTTTTGACCCTGTTTCATAGTGATCACTAACGTCATAAACGTCACTTAAGTCGTTATCTAACCCGAGAGCATTAAAAATTCCGTCTATAAATCACCAATTCTGGTATTCCACCGTCCAGAAAGACTGTATTATATTGAAACTCTGATGCTGCTCTAACATTCCATGGCAACGACTGCGGAAAAGATAAGTGATAAGGGACAGATAATCTGTAATTGTCCAACATTACGTAAATGTGTTCAGAAATTTTTTTCTTTGTTCACCAGTTGATATAACACAATCCAACACATGCTATCACCTGCTTTGTTCCTCCTATCGCGGAATGTTTGCTAATGACCAGATAATCAGAATTGTTCATTAGTGAGTAAACAAAAGGTTCTATGTTCACCCTGTAAAATCTCATTTTGAACACGATCACTGCATGTACAGTGTTGTACATAGTTTAATGTTTTCATTACATTATTTCTATTTATTATTGTTTCACCAACATATCACTTTTTATATCATATACGAGTAGATGACACCGACAGCTGTGCTTATAAGTCATTTTATTTGCCATGAATTTCGGTGTTGATGTTCTACTATCAATCTCAACATAGCAGAAAAGATGGTTCAAATGGCTCTGAACACTATGGGACTTAACTTCTGAGGTCATCAGTCCCCTAGAACTTAGAACTACTTAAACCTAGCTAAGCTAAGGACATCACACACATCCATGCCCGAGGCAGGATTCGAACCTGCGACCGTAGCGGTTGCGCGGTTCCGGACTGTAGCGCCTAGAACCGCTCGGCCACTCCAGCCGGCCAGGAAAGATGTTTCAGCATCGCGGACATGGATTTTTGGTTTTTTGATATCAACATAATGACGTGGCATCATAGAGGATCTGAAATGGTGTAATGTAATACCGAAATTGACAGTAAAAATAAAACATGACGTATTTGTACAGCAGAATGTGTCATCGTTACTATATACAGATATTGCAACATCTGAGTGTTCCACGATCTACCGTAAAATGAATATTCGGAGATGTCTCTTCTGTTGGCTCTGGGTACGCTAAGAAGACACGCTAACAGTTGGTACGGTATTTACCACCGAATACAGTGCTTTTTCTATTTCTTTTTTTCCCTTCACGCTTTAGGTACTAAGGCCTATTGCACCTATTTTAAAGACCTGGCTGATAGTTCAAGGCTGCGTTGATGTGCCGGCTGTCATCCATCTGCTGTACGTGGCCCATTATTCGACTTCTTGTCAACTGTGTCCAGAATACTATGCATCTGAGACCGTCCGTGATTCGTTCCCTTAGTCATCTTGCCTTCCATCCTTCTAAGACATTGCTTTTCCGCTGCTTACATTCTACTTCTGTTATTAGATATCATGGTCCGTGTTCCGACTCCATAGGTAACTTTCTTCGATTTATTTATCAGTGTTCTTCTAATTGACCTGCATATTTAATTTGAGCTTTCATTTTCGTGAACATTATCTTCTTCACTCAGAAATGATATATGAGACTTAGAAAGTTAATGTTAGACACTTGTTCAATAATTTTGTCTTCCACATCACATTTTCACCTTACAAATCATATTCCCACTGAAATCATAACCTATTTTTAGTTTAAGTTCTTAGGTTTAGTAATGAGGCAATCAAAACCTATTCAGAAGTTATAATACGAATGCGCAAGAAAATGGTTGGAAGTATCATACTGGAGAACCTATCAGGTTTTTAGAAGGGGAGATCCTGTGCTGATAATGTCTTCAAACTAAAGCAGATACTATAGAAATGCAAAGAATCACTCGGGAGCTAAATCTTCTCTTCATGGATTAAGTAGATCTTTTCGGTAACTTAACACTTCACAAACAATGGAAAATATGCTTTATTTCATAGAACTCATCATAAATATTTATGAAATGTCCAAAATTTAATTTAAGACAAAAATGTGGGAGTTCGACAGAGCTTCTGGCTCCAGTGTAGATGGCTTCGATCGTGTCTAAAGGCGATGATGCAATACGTAGCTCTGTTTCCACACCACACGGCAAGCTGCCTGCATGAAACGGGGATGGCCTCTGAATTCGGGCGACAGGCGCCATTCGTGGCGACATGAGCCACAATTTGCAACCGGTTGCACTCAGTGAACTAAATCGCTACCGGCAGAGCCTCCTCCACATCTTTGACATGACATTCCGGAAAGCAGACTGGGCATTGGTCTTCCTCCCAAACCTGCCCACTATTTCCCTAAAGGGTTCCATCACCCACCTCCGAATAATAAGCAAACACTCTCTCAGCATTTGTTCGGACCTTTCAGGATCGGTCCCAATGCCAAAAGACGGGACTTACCGTGCTCATACGTACTTTCAGCAATGATCAGCACCTCAGACCTGTTTTAGGGTGTAGTGGGGCAGTTATACAGCCAGCACCCACTTTCGCCCTTCGCCCAGAGATTGACGAACCCGCCACTGCTCGCCATCCACGGTCAGCTAAGTGTCGAATGGCTGGGACGTACGAATTGGAAGGCACTGCAATATCGAGGATTCCAGTCGATGCTTTAGGCTTCCGAGGTACCAAATCATTCGTTTCAGTTGCCTCGACACCATAGCATCTCAGGGCAACCCTCTGAAGGCTGTCGAACATGGCTGTTTCTAGCTATTTGTTGACAGTATTCAATTCCCACTGCATGTGTACACAACAGGCACATTCCCTATCCATTTTTAATTAATTTTCGTCTATAACGCACGGAATATAACGCTAACCCCAGCAGTTAGATGTAATCTATGTACTTCTGCTACGGTACTTCTATTTTATCCTGCACTCCAAAGTAAGTTCACACAATGCACTAATGCATACGCAGAAATTTAGTTATTCTACACTAATCAACACAGTAAAAATACACGAATTTCACTTAGTCGCAGAAGCAAGTGAGAAGAAAGACTAACCTAAATCCTATTTATAATCAGCAACTGCTGCTGCTGCTTCTGAGGCGTCCGCTGCCTTCCCCAGCTGCGGCTGTACAGAACCTGTAATACTTCTCTTTCATTAAGGATCAGCCTTGATTTTAGTCCCACTCTTGAACCTTTCTTTCATTTCCGTCATTACTCCTTTGATATACATATTGCTTAGTAAGGAAGACAGACTGCGTACGTGCCTTTTACCCTATTTAATGAAAGCACTTCGTTCTTGGTCTTAAGTTCTTATTGTTCTTGGTCCTTGTACATACTACGTATTATCCGACTTTCCCTATAGCTGACACCAATTTTTCTCATCTTGTATTTTACATTGTCGAACGATTTTTTTAGTCGACTTTCTTACGTATGTGCCTCGGTCTTTTATAAGTATTTCTTCCATTACCAAGCACAATATCAGAACTGCTTCTTTCGTGTCTTCACCTTTCCGAAAGACAAAGTGACTGTCATCAAACAGAGCATCAGTTTTTTGCATCATTCTGTATATTATTCTTGTCAGCGGTTTGGAAGAATAGATGTTGAGCTGATATTGTAATATCGGCGGTCTCATAGAACCTACACACGAACTTAATAGTCATGAATCCCCTACGTCTTCCGTATCGTCTCCCTTTTCTTCTTCTATCACGTATCAGACTAATCCCCCCTCCCCCCACTTCCTCTTTCATAGAGGCCGTCAATGTACGCTTTTCATTCTATCCAGTCTCTCCTCTTGGTTTAACAGTGGAATTCCCGTTGCACTCTTAATGTTATTGCTCCTCTTCTTAATTTCACATGAGACTGTTTCGATATTTTTTATGCTAAATCTGTTCTTAAGACAACACTTTCGATTTCTTCAAATTTTGTTACAGCTTTTGATCTTGGCGTTTACATTTCTTATTTCTTTCATCCCTCCGATATTGCTCTATTCCTGCATTAACCTGAACATTTTTGTACTTCCTTCTGTCGATCAATTAAAGGATTTTTTTTTCTGTTAAGCAGCGTTTGTTTGCCATTAGCTTCCTTCTTGTAACTAAGTTTGTCTGTTCAACTTCTGTGATTGGCCTTTTTAGAGATGTCCGTTCCTCTTCAGTTGAGCTCCTTACTGTGGTATTCATTATTGCTATATCTACAGCCTTAGAGAATTTTAAACACCTCTCAAATTCCTCAGTAATTTAGTATCCCATTTCTTTCCACGTATACAGTATTCTTCCGAACAATTTTCTTGAATTAAATTGTGATCTAAGTCTGTATCTCCTCCTGGGGACGTCTTAAAATCCAATGACTGATTTCAGAATCTATGTCTGACCAAACTGTAATCTAGTTGGAATCTTACCGTGCCTACAGGCGTTTTCCAAGTATACTTCATTCTCTTGTGATGTTTGATGTATTCTCTAGTACAAGCTGAAATTATTTCATAAGTCACTTGTTCTGTCTCCAATCTCATTCCTACCATGAAGCCCGAATTCTCCCGTACCCCTTTCTTCTATTATTTTCCCAATTACCACGTTCCAATACACCGATTATTAAATTATCGTCTTCCTTTATGTACTGAAATACTGATTCAGTATCATATTAATCTCTGCCACTTCACCTTCTGCTTCGTAAGTCGGCATGAATGCCTAAACAGTTGTCGCTTCTAATGAGAACACACGTATCACTGTACTGTCCGTATTATCTCTCGCTCTCCGCCCTACCCTTCCATTCATAACGATTCCTACTCCAGTTATAACGTTTTCTGCTGCTGTCGATATTACATTATAATCATTTGACCAGATATCCTTATCTTCTTTCCATTTCATTTCATTAGCACCCGCTATATCTAGATTGAGCGTTTCAATGTCCCTCTTCAGAATTTCTAATTCTCCTACCACGTTCAGTCTTTTGACATTCCATGCTCCAAATCCTAGAATGTTTTTCAGTCTTTTGGTTACCTTTCCCTTAGCAGTCCTCTCCCTCAGATCAAAATCGGGAACTAATCCGGAACCCTTTACTAATGGGGAGACACTTTTTCAATTATAGACAACATTTATTATGGAAACACATTGTGCGTCTTTAATGTAGTGACGTCTGCATTCGCATGTCGTAGATCATTGCTGATTCTTCCCCTCTTAGGGTCAGTTTCCCACACCAGATGCAAGAGGGTGCCCTGAACCTTTGTCCTGTTATCGGCCCTCTTTAAGAAGGCCCTTGGCAGCAAAATTCAGATGATGTACTACCTGATGACTCGAAAACGCAGGGACCCAGACATGATGGAAAAACATACCCGTCCTTGTAGCCAACGCAGTCTCTTTCAATAACGGTAGAAAATCGTTTTCAAGAAGGTCTTGGATAACTGGAGCCTGTAAGAGGACACGGTAACACAACAAGCTCAGTCAACTGATTGTCGAGCCACATTTACAGAGAAGCTTTCTTGAAAATATGGGTCTACAAAGTCTTTCGAGTTTTTGCCGGACCACCGTTGTGAGTTATGAGTGTCACTTCTGCCGTCAAGGACCAACGTAACTTTATCGGTAACAGGATTAATGTAATTACTTGGCAATTTTCAAGTAGCCACACACTAAATTCTAATCGAACAGTCGTCACAGAGGCATTTAGAGCCCTGCAGTCATCATTATCATCGGTCGAACGTGTAACTGGTGCTTTATTGACGACAAGGATAATCAGTAGGAGGCTCACAGAGAGGGGCCTAAGCTCACGCTGCCCCTTGCGCCAACTACCATTGATCTCTTACACCAACAAGGCCGTTCGCAGTGGTGTCGGGAACATACGGCCTGGAATCTCATCGACGGAGTAGGTTTGTCTCCAGCGATGAGTCCCGCTTCGAAATGAGCTCCGAAAACCAGCGAAGACGTTTCTGGAGATGCCCTGGACAGCAGGATCCCTTTGTTTGTATTAGTGGCACCCTTACTGCCCAGCGGTACATGCATGATACTCTAAGAACCTTGTTGATGCCCTTCATGGCAGATCATCCTGAGCTTATATTTCAGCTAGACAATTCCCGCCAACAAACGGTGACATTTTTTACTGCTTGTGTTCATGCTTCCCAAACCGCACCTTGGCCAGCAAGGCCACCGGAACTCTCCCCAACTGAGAACTTTTGGAGCACTAAGGACAGGGCTCCTCAACCAGCTCCGGATTTTGACGATCTTATGCGCCACTTGGACAGACTTTGGTACGATATCCCTCAGGAGAACATTCAACAATTTTATCAATCAATACAATGCCGAATAACATTTTGCGTAAGGGCCATAGCTTGGACCAACGCGTTATTGAGTTGCTCTGTTTTGTGAAGCTATTTATTTTGAATAAATCATCCAATTTTTTGAAACTGTAACCATCTGTTCGTCTATACATATTCATCACATCTACCGATTTCCGTGCCATTCGGATAATTCCTTCATGGTGCGACGCTTTTTCTTTCCTTATCCAATATATTTATAAATTTCCCTCCGAGGTTTCAATTGTTTAAGTGAGGCACTGCAACGAGAATCTGTTACATAATCTCGGTCGTAAGCAAGTTATTTATTCATACGCAATTTCACACTGACACCGAACTCGCGACCACCGAATTCAGTTGCAACGATTTTACTCGATGTGATCGATTTTTTCCTGCTAAATTAACGAACCTCCCCCCCCCCCCCCTGGGGAACGTCTCACACCAGACTTGTGTAACCTCTATGTTTGCGTGGTAGAGTATTGGTGGTGTACGCATACGTGGAGAACTTGTTTGCGAAGCAATCGCCGACATAGTGTAGCTGAGTTGGAATAAGGAGAACCAGCCCGCATTCGCCGAGGCAGATGGAAAACCACCTAAAAACCATCCACAAACTGGCCGGCTCACCGGACCTCGACACAAGTCCGCCGGGCGCATTCGTGCTGGGGACCAAGCGCTCCTTCCCAATCCGGAAAGCCGTGCGTTTACGCCTAACCGGGCGGGCCATATATGGCTATTACTTCAGTCACCAGAACTGTCTTTCCTGCGCAGTAACAGTGTGGAATCGTTGAGAAAAAGGAATAGCCTTTTGGCAAGTTCAGTCAAAGATGCGGTCAACCTTCGCTTAATGTCGAACCCCAGTTCGAATTTACGTCACGAGACTGGAGAGCAACAGTTTCATCTGTTACCCGCAGCGCACAGAAAACTCTTGGGCACAATTTTCCGTCTCGGACCGTAGCCGTTAGTCTTACGCTGTGCACCGCAGTCATAATTCACCTTTTATTTACTGCACCGTTAAGAATGATCCGGCGTTGTGGTCACGGCCGTAAACAGGCCGTTTAGAGGGTCAAACAGCCAGTTGGGAGGCGCGGCGCTTGTCCAGTGCGCCCTCAGACAAACCGTAATTGGAGGCAGTCCAAGAGATATTTACTGCACCGACCGCAGCCACACCACTCTGCAGCATACACGGACGTCTCGTATACAAACGCTCACCCTCACACAACGGGAAAGAACATACCTTAAGTTTAATTTCGTCCATATTCAAACCGCAAGAGCCGTGCCTCGTTGAAATCCCATGCCTTTATAGATTTGACCACGACTGCGCGATTCTAGATCTTTGATTATCGAGAAAAATCATTTTCCGTAACCCTTACATCTTTTTTTCTTCCCTTTGGCTGTAAATTTCGTACGTAAATTCGTTAGTGCAGTATGAAGTGTGTACTGTAACGTATTCCGCAATCATCTGTAACTTAAGGGAAATATTTTCCATAGACTTCTTTTTTCGTCTCTCTCTCCACTAGTGGTAACTATTGCGAGATAAAGTCGTTCTTCGTTTAGAGATAGTCTTGCGGTTCACTCTAATGATGTACTCCAATACACCGATATACAGGGTTCCAAATATTTAAACAGACACATTCTGAGACGTTGCTCGGGACACCAAAATAAACATTTTACTGTAATGTCATAATTACCTGCGAGCATATTTCAATCCGGTGTATGGAATAATCGCTCTCGGCACTCGTGCAGTTGCGCATAACATGGAGACGAATCCGACGAATGCAAAAAAAAGTCCTTCATGAGCAATTGTTAATCCATGGCACATGTGCACAACCTGGAACCAGTTGATTATCTACTCAGATCACAGTTTCCACAGTGGTATCTGGGACAGTGTCAGGTGTATCCTACTCTTCCGTCCTCAATGCTCTTTACAAATGAAGCAATGTTCGGTCCAGATGGAATGTCCAACATTCACAGTTTGCATGTTTTGAGTGAAATCAATCCACATGCCATATTTTCCCGCCCTCATCAGCAGCGGTTCTACGTGAATGTGTGGGTAGATGTTGTTGTTAACTGTTTGATTGGGCCATATCTCCTACCTAGCCCGTTAAATGACAGGCATTACTACAATTTCCTAGCCAGCGCATTGCCAGAGTTGTTGGATGACGTGCCACTCGCTACAAGGCATTACACGTGGTTACAGCATGACGGGGCGCCGGCACATCTCAGTCGTCCTGTGTGTCTCTTGTTGAACCGACAGTTTACAGAAAAAATGAGTGGCAATGGTGGTCCTGTACCATGACCTACTCGATCTCCTGATTTGACCTCTCTGGACTTGTTTATGTGACGAGAGATGTGCAGCTTTATTTACAAAATCTGTGTTGAGTCAAAGAGGATCTGGTTACCCGGATAATATCTGCAGCAGTAGGAATCAAGGACACTTCTGCTGTCTTTAACCATGTTAGACTGAACATGATCCAACGGTGTTACCTCTGTTTACATTTGGGGCGCTTTTGAACTCTCTGTAAAAGAAGTAACTGTGTTGCGTTGCGTTGTTATCTCTTCGTAATAAAGAATCAAAACCTGTTTGCGTTAATTTTTGTCCTCACGGCACAACACATTAGAGAAAGTGTTTCCATTGTCCCATGCACCCCTCCGCCCCAAGAGTTTGTGAGTTTAGTTAATTTTCATCCAGACAAAACTCCATCTACCGTTCTAAAAACTCCTCAGACGAAAACATGACATTAGAGACAAATATTTGTTTCAATTTCCCTGCAACCTCCCAGAGTTTGTCGGTATGTGGTCTTGTCTGCGTGACTCAAGATGTGAAAGGGCAATTATGTCGCCAGTGGAACAGCTCTTAAGCAACCAAGTAATCATTATCCGTTTTTATGTCTGGAGCTGATCTTTTTATTTCTGCATATGTACTAGACCAATATCCACCAAAATCTGTTTTACATATTGCGGTGAATGTAGTAACTGAATGCTACTATTAATACAGGTCAAACATCTACAGTAGCAGATACCTGTACCCCTGCTATGATTCCTTAATAGTGGCTGATTTGCACGCTAGTAAATAAACACTTGTACGAGAGAACTACAACAAAAATGTGGCAACACAATGAGAAGTAACAGATAACATTTATTAAGAGTATGTTACAACTTGTGCTTCAGTTTGCACAGTTTGATGCGTGGCACTTGATGTCTTAATTAATACATCATCATCATCATCATCATCATCATCATGTAAGACTGATTATGCCCTTCAGCGTAATACAATGACATGTAAAATAATTTTGCTGTCTTGGCAGTCTTTGATCTATTCACTATAACTGAATATAATATTTCAGCCACACTTTGCTAATTCAAGTTCTCCGTAACTAATTATTGCTAAGTCGGAAGTCAGTCTTTAGAGCACTGTATTAAGCACCTTGCAGGCTCTGAGCGGTACTGGATACTGTCTCACTGCTCGTTCCTAAGTCCTTGAGTGTCTTCTGTGTGTAGTGTTTTGGTACCTCTCGGCGGAAGAATTTCCGTGTCTGCCAGCACGAGGTGGAAGCAGAGAAGTCAGTGGTTGACATCGTTCCCTAATGGCTGCTGTTCACTCTCTGGGCAGACGAGTGCAACCATCGTCACGTAAGACAAGGCCGCAGTACGCTCGGTGTGAAGCCACGTCACGCTCTCGTGCTATCGGAGGTGAACATGCTACACACAAAATACATGTTCTCGAAACTGGAAGCAGATATCGATCCCCTTTCGAGTTTAAACAAAAATTCAAAATGTTGGCACATTTAATATACAGAAACATGTCGTCTAATATATACCACACGCAAATTCATAGCTACCCTTATTTTTCATTGCGACATTTTCGAATTTGTTGTTTATGTGATCAATGTCGCAATAACTATGACCATTAACGAAATTATGGGCACTTCACCATGAAGCTGACATGTAAAGCTACGAGTAACGTTTTGTGGTGTGCGTACTGTAAGACCTTCGGTACACACACCATCAGATTATTTGACTTGTCGCTCTAACGAAGTAGGCGAGTGTCAGCAATATGTCTCGTGGTCTTATCGTGGCGTGTTTATCTTCTGCCGTTAGGTCAGACGATAAAAATGCCACTTGCACGCTTAGAGTAGCAGATTGACGGTGACCAACTTTAAACAGAACTTGATTAATTTTCAAACACATTTATTAAAATAATAACACGCCTAAAAATAACTTAACTTGGTTCTGGATGCTATTTACAATTGACAATCTGAAGTTCCTTTGGTCTTGGTACGTTAATGTTATTCTCACATATCTCTGATACTTGACAAAGTGTCTATTCATTTATCTTCATGGCTATGTACAGGAATATGATAATGTTATTAGGCGCAGACTGAAACTTGCCTATAGACTAATGCAGATTGATGCAGACTGACCGATCGGAGGTCTGCACACTCATTATAATACCTCTAGCGTTCAGATATCACTGCGCGAGTGTGATCCGCGAGGAGAAAAGGTTCTACGTTAACAGCAATCTCATTGGCTACGTTACATATCGCAGATCGGCGAAAGCAGAATTTGGTCCGTCTCTAAGACAGCGCCATCTCGTAGTGCGGAGACGGACGGGCGCTGCGCCTGCGCTGTTGTGCTTAGCGGGGCGCGCGCTAGTGGGAAAGTTGTGTACACTCTGACTTCGCGGAACTATGTACACAACACGTTTAAATCAAGTTGTTTTACCGAACAGGTCCTGTAAAATCGTTTGAGAAAGCGTGCACGGCTTGCGTGTCGATTCTGTTAGCGCTGTGCCTCGCCGGGCCTAGCCCGCTCTGCACGATGTCAGACGGTGCGCGCCGCGGCCTTCTCTTTAGGTGGTGGTGGTACGACGTACTGGAGGAATGGCGCAGAAGCAGGATGAGCGCCGCCTGGAGGCTGCTGGACGGACTTGACAGATGCCAGACGAGTGGCTCTGCCTCAGTGGTTGTGACGTCTAGCCGTATTTGTTGTGTACCTCTTGCTCTTATCTACTCATACAAGTTCCCCAGCTACTACACCCTCCCGTAATATGTCTGGCTGTCGCAGTATGTATCTTACTAATTTGTATCCACTCTTGCTAAAAGTTCACCGCAGACTTAGTAATTTGTCAATTACATTTCAATGTTTGTATATAATAATGAGGATAATACGCAAATGTGGAAAGATTACTGATAACTGGACAAAGCCAATTATTGTACCTGTTGTTAAGAAGGGTAACAAGGCGCTCTGTGAGAATTACAGAGGAATAGCACTACTGTGCCGCCACTGCATGAAGATTTAAGAAAAGATAATTTTACAGAAACTTGGTAATAAGACAAAACTACAGTTAAGAGAGGAACAAAAAGTATTTCGACGTGGAATGTCAACTATAAATGCCATATTTAGAGTCAGACAGGGTACAGGAAAGAAATGGAAATTTGGGAAAGACATCGTAGATGCATTCATAGATATAAAAAAGGCTTATGACACTATTTGAAGGGAACAGGTATGGCAACATTTGAATATACTGGAACTGTCAAAAGGAATGCCACAGAGACTCAGAAACATGTATAAAAAATGGCTAAATTGTGTTATAATAGACGGCACAAGATCAGTATGGTTCGCGACGGACAAAGGAGTTCGGCGAGGAGGTGTGCAGTCACTATTGGTTTTTAATATAGTCGTGTACAACACCATAATGAAATTGCACCAATGGCCAACGGTAGATGGCAGGAAAATTGTAGCATATGCAGATTATGACAAATGAAGAAAATAATGATGTATCTTGCAATGGAAAAAATGTTAAAGAAGTAGATGTTTCGACTACCTAGAAAGTAAATTAATCAAGGAAGGAAACATCAAGGATGAAATTTCGGAGGGATCAGAAAATTGGCGGAAAGTTTATTATTGTGTATCGGACATAATAAAAATTTGGAAGGGACAGGATAAGGAATGAAATAATACAGAACACCCTGCAGATCAAGCATCTAAAAAAGCTGTGGAGAGAAGTAGGTTTAATTGATTTGGCCACGATAAATAAATGAGACCTGAAGACTTCCGGGAACAGCCCTAGAATAGGCAGAATCTGGACGAAGACCAGTTTGAATACCACGAACAAAATGGAGAGACCATGTGAAGGATGATGTCAAATGGCTCTGAGCACTATGGGACTTAACATCTATGGTCATCAGTCCCCTAGAACTTAGGACTACTTAAACCTAACTAACCTAAGGACATCACACAACACCCAGTCATCACGAGGCAGAGAAAATCCCTGACCCCGCCGGGAATCGAACCCGGGCGTGGGAAGCGAGAACGCTACCGCACGGAAGGATGATGTCGACCGAAGAGGACTGTATGTGAGAGGAAATGTTAAATGATAGATTGTGGGAGAAATGAGAAGCTTGGAAGAGTCTCTGTGAACTACCTGCGTAATCAGAACCGTTTCAGGAAGAAGCAGAACAGTACCTTCACCCCAAATTTTCCAATAGATCACATTTCGCTTCCATGTAATGCTATCCTGCGCATGAATAATTCCACAGATTTCTTCCTTAAAAGTAGGTCAATATGTGACATCTTCTCCTTCGCCAATTCTCCTGTAGCCATTTCCTTAAATCCCCCTACGACTTAATTTTACATACATGTACAAAGCAGTCTATACATTCTATCCAAATTTTACTCTAAATCATGCGAAATGGCTATGTCGCACGATGAGTAAGCATTTGTACCTGTTCTCCTTGCACTTTTGACCACTTTAATAAATTTTTTGCCGCTTCTTTCATAACTTCTTCAACCAACAGGTTTAAGAAGATGTCAATGAAATGAAATCAAGTTAAATAACGTGACATTAAACTGCAGTCTTTCCTAATTTTAGTCAACCCGAACTTTTATTACTTATTGTTCCAAATAATACTGCTGAAAACTCTCTCGAAGTCTACAGACTGCTATTTTTTATTCTCCTTTCGCCTTCTAAATGGAAGTTTATAATTGTTCCTTTCGTATGGTTATCTTCTCCGTAGCGAAATCGACTTCTGCACTACCTCTTCAATTGTCATGCTACTCATTTTCATATTTTTCCTTGTGATCAATTTAGAGTCCGAAGGTTAGTTTCCTTAGACGAAACTGTTTCTATGGAAATCATGAGCTAATTTGGTTCCCCACCGTTCCCCAGTTCGAGCTTGTGAGTCATATCTAATGATCCGTTATCGACGTGATTTTAACCCTGATTTTGCTTCCTTCCTTCTTCCATAATCCATATATTTGGAACACCAATTGGAGTAACATAGTTGCTGTAGCTCCAATCTGCTTCAGTCCCTCTAAAGATATATAATCGACCCTTGCGAACTTGTTAGAGCCATGTAAAATCTTACCTAAAAACGCATCATCCTTTACTTCCACATCGCACTACTGATCTAGTTTAATCGTGCTGCAAGACTGCCTCTCTACAGAGAACATTCTTTTTTCTCTCTTTTGGTGCCATTTGTTTACCGTTTCTTCTTTACTTAAGACAGGATTTCAATCAACACTGCTCATCACGCTGTAGGTACCTACCATTCGCTCACGACAGAATTTTGACAACAGGGTCTATATACAGCAATAGCCTCAATTTTTTTAGTATTAAATTGCTTTCTTTTAATATTTCGAATTTCAAAATCTTTTAGTAGTATCTGAACTTTTTACTGAACTGCTCGTAGCCAAACAAGTCGTCAGGTCACAAAAAAGCTATTACCGGTACTGGAGTTTATAAAAGAAGCCGGCAGTGACACATTCATCACTAATGTTATATAGGTAATTATACTATTATAGTTTAACTGAGGAGCTACTTTACTGAGAAGTAGCAGCTCCGGTCACCAAAACACAATGGTCGGGAGAGCGCTGTCGTGGCCACACGCCCCCTCCATACACGCATCCAGTGACTCCGAAAGGCTGATGATGATACAGCAGTCAGTACTGTTAGGGTCTTCCGAGAACTGTTTGGACGGAGTTTAGTTTCGTTTAGTGTAGGGTTACACTGATCGTTGCATTTCGTTAAGGGTTTATTCAGTAAGCACGAAAGTCAGGAGAATCTCAGGCTACTCCAATGGCAGACGCTGCAAAAGAGGCATTCTGTGTCCCGTTTTGGTGCACTGTTAAACATCGGAGAGCGTACTAGAAGACTCAAGAAAGAGTCGTATACATTGCGAAAAGACGATGAACATAAAATTACAAAGATTCGAGCCACTGAGGCTTGCCAGCCAACGATCTTCTCGCCAAGCATGCGCGATTGGAACAGGAATAGGGGGAAGGGGCACTGGTAAAAATACCCTCCACCACACAACTTAAGGTATCTTGAGGAGTATCGATATAGATGCAAATGTATCAATTTTTTATTTATTTATTTATTTTTGTAACTGTCCTTGGGCATACGTTCATCTCTTTTTAATAATAGCTGCGAAGCCCAAAAGTCTGAATCTTATAGCTGTTGGAAAATCAACATGAAATTATTATTCGCAGTCCATACAGCCAGACAATTTACAGCATAGAACGATGACTGAATGCACAGAATGTCACAGTTTCCGCAATTCTGCGGCAGTGACGGGTTGTCATCGTAATATACGGTCTTTCCAGGTTAACAGCTACTTTGTTGACGTGACTAGGGAAAGTTCGTGTAACAGTACCAAGCACCAAAATTCTCCACAGATGGTGCAGAAGAAATTTTAATGCGATATCTGTCTGTTCACTCTATTACTCAAGTAGTAAAAATTTGTTTGCGTACAAAGCATGTTTTTTCTGAAACGAAGTATCTGAAAATTACACAGAATTCATAATTCAGTCATTACGCTGCGATACCATTTGGCCTGATAACCGAACGGCAATTATGTAATCGCCTATACATTACGCGTCTGTATTAGTAACTAAACTTTGAATTCTGACAGTGAAAACAATAGTAAGAAAAATATTACCTTATGTTATCTTTTAGTAGGCAAAAGCGAGCTATAGTTCTTGTCTTTCAGTTTCGGTTCATTGAGATAAATTATCGGCTACGTTGACTATCAAAGACACCATTTGTGATCAACGTCTGACTACACTTATCTGTTCCACTTGCATAACAGAATTTATCTGTATCGAGAGTTCGTTGCGTGAGGGCAACATGTGAATCATTTCTGAGAATGTCATTCCATATTTCACATCATGAAACAGTTCGGCGAGTTTCGTTCAGTCGACACAAAAAACTCTTCTTTATTATGTGATCCAATAAAATTAATTGCAGGAAAAGCTGTTAATCAACATGTTTCATTGTTCTTTCTAGAACTTTGTAAACAATGAAACGTTGTATCTATAATTGGTTTCATTTTTGCGAACGAAAGCACGTCGTATATTTCGCGCTATAGAGTTTTACTTCATATTTGAAGTAATTTATCACACGTATTCGTCCCAAATAATACCTGTGTCAAGAACGTTATGTAATTTTAGATAGAAAATACAAATTAACTCACTGTGGTCTTGTAACAGCTGCTTTTTTTGCAGCATTTATTCGGTACTTTTAGTTTGTGATGAAAAAGATTCAGGATGTCGATGATAAGACTATCGACATCTAATAGAGACAAAGAGATAAATTATTGTTGTACAGTTACTACTCTGATTGTTTTTCATTTATTGTAATAGGATTTTAAAGACTATTATACTGAAACAGCCGTCGGTTTTCGAATGAACAATATATGAGAGACTATCACGTTATCGCTTGCTTCATAAACCAGCGAGAATATTGTGGACCTAGTTAAAGTGACAGCGCGGTTTATATGAGTTGAGCAAGAACATGACGCACAAAACGATGTTACAGAAACTGTCAGCTGCATTATGAAGGACACATGAGTAGTTTTAAAAGCGCACCGTGCAAACGTATGATAAGACGGTTCAAAATCTGCTAAATCTATATGCCTGACAAGAAAAGTCGCCAACTGTTGTATAAAGTAATTTTGAAAATTTATTTCCGTCGTTACCCCTCCTTTGTTATGCTCACGTAACAATACTAGCTCCTAGAAATCAAAATATATATTGATATGAGAGAAACGTTCTTAATGTCTGTAGTAGAACGTCTAGGAAAAAAGCTGGGAAATGCTCAAAACAAATATGTCAGTACAGCTACGTTATCAGACTTTGGTGTCATGCCAGCATCCTTAGCCTTCGCTTTTAGTACATCTGCCGATTATTTTCGTTAAAATATTACTTCCGAATAGGGACACGCTTTATATGGCTATACTGGCTTTTTCTCTTTTTTTTCGGTATAATATACTGCCATTGGAAAGATATGCGACGCTATTAATTAATACATAGTGAACAGCGTGTAAATGCTTTGTTACTGGAAATGCAGCAAGGCTACACGAAGTATACATATTTTCTTTGCTGGTAAATGTAAATGTCGTGTGACTAGGGCCTCCCGTCGGGTAGACCGTTCGCCGGGTACAAATCTTTCGATCTGTTGCCACTTCGGCGACTTGCGCGTCGATGGGGATGAAATGATGATGATTAGGAGAAAATCTCCGACCCAGCTGGCAATAGAACCCGGGCCCTTAGGATTGACATTCTGCCGCGCTGACGACTCAGCTGCCTTGGGCGGACTCTTTGCTGGTGGGAAAGTACTAAACACATTTATGTCTTCGTATAAAAAGAAATGGCCTGAGTGAGAATAGAAACTGTGTAAAAAAGAAAAAAGTAAATCGTTAAAGTGGTGTAGCTCTTGAAGATATAATAATTCCACCTCTTGAGAGTAAACTTCGCGTAATGAAACAATTCGTAAGGACTGTGGATCACCATCAAAAGGATTGTTCTATCTGGAGGTCAGATTCCCTCGCCTTTCAGCTACGAAAATAAAGGAAGTTGAATTTGTGTACCCACAAGGCATAGAACTTCAGGAAGCTGACCGTTTTCAGAAACGGTTAACGTCGAAACCCACTAACTACAGAATGACGGTGAATGACATGATCGAAGCACATAGAGTTTTGAGGTGGAACGTGTCTTCGAAGGTACTACTTTAACGAGCGTAATGAAGCGTCGGCTGAACATCATATTCCGTAAAGACATCCCTATTACGCTATTATAGATATGAAGGGTTGTGGGTATTTTCTATGTAAGACAAGAATAGCATTCAGTTTAAGAATAAAATGTTTACTCGTCTTCTAGATGCATTTGATATATGTTTGACGATGAAGTTCGGTAATGTGGCCAACAGCTTACGTTTACATTATAACTTGTGTGATTTGATAATACCTTGTCCTCTGACCCAAGAATGGCCATTTTTATGGTCTGTACTTATGAATATATTTTAAAATAGTTTAGCAGCTAAAATTGAAACAAACTATAGAAAAGTTTTGCTTCATCCCGTGACAGCCAAAGCGGTAATACATTGCCATTCAGATGCAACAACATTTTAGAGAAAAACAGTAAAGTATGTCACTTTGTTGAGGCTTATTTTTGTCACTTTTCAGTAAATATTCATTTAGAATAAATTTTACAAAGCAAATACTAATACAATACTGTATCATATGTTAGTTTCCGACCTCCCTTGATGTAATAGAATTAGCAAATGCAGACCTTTCTCTTGATCTATATCATAAAAATAAAGAAAAATGGAAAGTGTGATTAATCGAAAACTATTCCGCACAGGAAAAATATCTAAAAAAAAATACATAGATAGGATCACAGCGTATATACCCAAGGAAAGAAAAAAAATTGTATATATTATTCCCTCATATTCATTCCCTTGCATTTTATGAGCTGTCGATGTACTTCCTATCCTTTGAGTTGTTTTGTGCAGCTGCAGAATTGATTTGTTCTCGATGGGCACCAGAACCTCTATAAATTTAAAGAACTATTTATTATCCATTTGGCTCTTATTTTCTACCCATTATTATTATTTCAGATCCCCCAAAGGGGCGGGTTGGGGCGGATAAATCGCTCTTCAGCCGTAAGTTACACAAATTGTAAAGGTAGCTTAGAATAAATAAAAACAGACGACAGTAAGTGATATTTTAAAAATATGTTGGTGGACAATATTTAAGATCTTTACAGAAAGACTACTGAAAAAATTAAGATTTTTAAAAATCTCACTGGAGGACAATACTGCTGAATTTTTGAAACTTCTTACATGATTTGATATTACACTTAAAATAAAATCGCTGGTTATAATGTGATTGATGTTGCGGTATAATGGTTATGCTGCTGATGCTTAGAAATAATTATGATTATCACGAAGGTAGAATGATGAGTATCTCCATAGGGGCCTCTGGAGCCAGAGATAGTGACTAAGAATGAGTGTGAAGAAAATGGGAGGGAGGAAAATAGAGCCATGATGTGAGGTGGAGCGTTATGGATTGGTTCAAATGGCTCTGAGCACTATGGGACTTAACTACTAAGATCATCAGTCCCCTAGAACTTAGAGCTACTTAAACCTAACTAACCTAAGGACATCACACACATCCATGCCCGAGGCAGGATTCGAACCTGCGACCGTAGCGGTCACGCGGTTCCAAACTGAAGCGCTTAGAACCGCACGGCCACACCGGCCGGCCGTTGTGGATTGTGACTTTGGAAACATACTTGCGGGTATCGTGTTTTTAGATGCATTTTTTCATTTCATATTGAGCACTAGTTGGAAACTAGCTGGAACTGCCTCATAAAATACTCTCTTAGACTAACAACCTGCTGGAAATTGTATCTGCCTTTACGTAATAGGGCGCATTGTGTTGCCCCTTCTCCCTCCTCTTGCATAGCAGTACGCCCGTCGATCCGACAGAAGGAAGACATGAAAGACAAGCACTAGCTCAGTCGAACTATGATGCGGCATCGAAACCGACGGTGGGCTGTACAGAAACCGCTAAAGACTAAATCAATATTTAAAGTTTATGTCTCGATCACTATGCCTCATCGCACGAAACGTCAGAGGAGTTGGAAAGAACGTTCTACAACAAGAAATACTTTTCTCATGCAGCTTGTCCTCAGGCGACAAGCAAGTGTTTAAATGGGTTAGTCGCTTCCCTTGAGGGTTCGACCTCTTTGTTGGTGAGCCACGAAAGCGAACACGAACTTCCCGCGTGCCATTAACCGTCGCGTTAACCTGCTCGGGGTCCTCGCGGTGCTCGTCCGTTTGTGGCAACGGCGAGGCTGTGCCGTCGTATTCTGGGCGCCTCAGACGGCCAGTCAGCTGGCAGCTGCCCGGGGCGCTGCGCCAGCTGCCAGCTGCGGCCCGCCATCTGTTCGCCCACACTGCACCGCACACCTGCAGCTGCATGTGCCCCACATCCCCTGCTACACCAACCACTCCTGCCGGCCGCCGCTATGACAAGTGTAACTGATAGCGGCGCGCTCCTCGCCCTACCACTACAGCATACCTTGCAAGCCACCTGACGGTGTATGGTGGAGGGTACTTCGAGTATCACTAACTGATTCCCCGTTTTCTGTTCCACTCGCGCACGATTGTCGGCAAGCTTCTGCATTAGCTCTAATTTCTCGAATTTTCTCGTCGTGGTCATGTCGTGAGATGTGTGTGGGACGAAGTAATACGTTGTCCGACTCTTCCCAGAAAGTGTTCACTCGAAATTTCAGAACTAAACATCACCGTTATGCACGCGCCATTTTTGTAAGGTCTGCCACTGGAATTTTCTTGAGTATCTCGTTTACGCCCTCGCACCGACTAATCGTACCTGTGACGAAATGCGCCGCTCTTCTTTGGATTTTCTCTAGCTCTTCTATTAGTCCTACCTGGTCAGAATCCCAGACTGATGACCAACACTCAAGAATCGGTCGAACAAGCGCCTTGTAAGCTACTTCCTTCGTGGGTGAGTTACATTTCCTTGATATTCTTCCTATGAATCTCAGTCTGGACACGCGGGATAGCCGAGCGGTCTCAGGCACCTTGTGACGGTGCGCACGACTCCCCTCGTAGGAGGTTCGAGTCCTCCATCGGGCATGGGTGTGTGTGCTGTCCTTAGCGTAAGTTAGTTTAATTAGTGTGTAAGCTTAGGGACCGATGACCTCAGCAGTTTGATCCCATATGACCTTACCACAAATTTCTCAGTTTAGCATCTGTTTTCCTACTATTTATTTTATGTGGGGATTCCACTTAAGGTCGCTCTGCTTAGTTACTCCTAGATATTTTAAAAGAGATACTGTGTAGTGTAGTTGTATAGTAGTGGATTACTTGTCCTTACGTGCAGGGTAAACGGCTTGTCCCTGCACCGTACACCAGTCCAGTATACCGTACACCTTACACCTGTCTTGACCTGAAAATAGTGTTCTTTCTGACCAGAAGTTCAACGTTTCCTTGCGTCTGGTGAATCCTTTCACCAGTGACGACTATCCTCCACTCCTTCGGGTGAAGTCGAGTTAATTCATCTTTGACGACGACATCTACACACCAAACCATACGTCGTGTCAAACGCTACCTGAAGTGTGATGGGATTCTCCCTAACAACCCAGCACATACGGTTTTTTACCCAGCCTTCGCGATGGCCAGGCACGTCGCTTTTCTGGTCGTTGGCTTGATTTGTACGAGAGATAATCATAATATTTAATTGTAGATTCAGAAAAATAAATTAAGTAATTAATTTTTATTTTGATAAGATAGTGATGGGCTGCATCTTTTTGTTTTGCCTTCCCTAAGCTTGCTATAATACTACGTCGGGATCATATATACAGACATATTTATGGAGCCAAACAAAAATTTAATTACGTCACTTTCGGAAAATGTCCTTAATTTCAGTTCTATTGTAGTTAAACGCCAACGGCCTTGCTACAGTGGCTACACCGGTTCCTGTCAGATCACCGAAGTTAAGTGCTGCAGGTCTTGACTAGCACGTGTGTGGGTCACAGTCTGTGTCTGCCAAGTGCTGTCGGCAAGTGGGGTGTAGTCAGCCCTTGTGAGGCCAACTGATGAGCTACTTGACTGAGAAGTAGCGACACAGGCTACGAAAACTAACAACAGCCGGGAGAGCGGTGTGCTGGACCACATGCCCCTCCATATCCGCATCGGTGACGCCATAGGTTTGGGGATGACGCGACGATCGGTCGGTACCGTTGGGCCTTCAAGGCCTTTCGACGGTGTTCGTTTTTAGTAAAACAGTGCTTTTTGATTGTTGCAAGTAAATAGCAATTAACTCTCTTTCCGGAGTAAATCTTTCGATAGCACACCATTTAAAAAACTTGTATGTCGATTTCTCTGCTTATTTATTCATGCATATTCGTATTTCCTCCTCGCGAGGCTAAGTAGACGCCATTCTCGAACGCCCTAGGTTGTAATCGGTAACTGAACCTCGATGCCTGCAGCTAGTGATGCCAAGTGAGAGACCACGAGGGTGCTTTTTTTCCTATAACTGTATAGTAATTAGTTATGCTCACTCAAATAGTAATTTTGTAGAGAGATTCTCTTAGTATGATAATATTTTTATGAGCAGTGAAGCAATCTGAAAATAAACAAAACTAATAAGGTTATTAAGGAGAATGGTGTAAAGAAAAATAGAGGTTTACTAATGCTCAGTATTTAGGAACAGAAGAATATGTACTAAAATTATAATTTTACGAATTATTACGTCACGCTGTCCTAACAAGAAATCAACTGGAACGGTCTGCCTGTAACTTATTGCTCTTCCCATGACATCGCTTGATCGTGTACAAGGAAGAGAAATTAGCTAAACGCAAAAGAAGTGAAATAAAGTGTTTACTCAAAATAAGAAACAGCTTCACGCAGCAAAAAGACTTCCGATTTAAATTGTAAAATTCTATACCACTTACGAATTATCCACTGTTTGACCAGGTTACGTTTCCCAAAATCCTACCTAAGCTACATAAAGCGAAAGCGGATTTCCCACAATCGATAAACTGTAGCTGAAATCACACGTAAAACTTGCTGAATCTTCAACATAGGACAGACCGGCAGATCTCTTCTGGACATATGAACTATTACAAAGATAAGGGATAAAATTAGCCTTAGCAATACGTGTAAAAAAAGGCACTGGATACCCATTCATAAGAAAAACATAAGATACTCCATAAATCACATGCTCTCGCTTCCCACGCCCGGGTTCCCGGGTTCGATTCCCGGCGGGGTCAGGGATTTTCTCTGCCTCGTGATGGCTGGGTGTTGTGTGATGTCCTTAGGTTAGTTAGGTTTAAGTAGTTCTAAGTTCTAGGGGACTGATGACCTAAGATGTTAAGTCCCATAGTGCTCAGAGCCATTTTTGAAATCACATGCAATTCATTCAGCGGAAGTAGCAGAAATTTTTATACAACATAAAAGGCAGAAGGAATTGGTAACATCATGCTAGACAGTAATTCGATTTTATTTTTAAATGTTTCTCTTACACGTCCAATTAACAACTAAAGTACATACATATAAAAATGTTCAGTTTTCACTGACGTCTCTCACATTTAACCACTGAAAAAAATTCCATTGCAAGAAAATAGTATAAAAAGTAGAATGAAAAGTGAAAATGCTATTTTAAATAGTCATTGTTTTTACTCAAAGTGACACATTAATATAAATACACTCCTGGAAATTGAAATAAGAACACCGTGAATTCATTGTCCCAGGAAGGGGAAACTTTATTCACACATTCCTGGGGTCAGATACATCACATGATCACACTGACAGAACCACAGGCACATAGACACAGGCAACAGAGCATGCACAATGTCGGCACTAGTACAGTGTATATCCACCTTTCGCAGCAATGCAGGCTACTATTCTCCCATGGAGACGATCGTAGAGATGCTGGATGTAGTCCTGTGGAACGGCTTGCCATGCCATTTCCACCTGGCGCCTCAGTTGGACCAGCGTTCGTGCTGGACGTGCAGACCGCGTGAGACGACGCTTCATCCAGTCCCAAACATGCTCAATGGGGGACAGATCCGGAGATCTTGCTGGCCAGGTAGTTGACTTACACCTTCTAGAGCACGTTGGGTGGCACGGGATACATGCGGACGTGCATTGTCCTGTTGGAACAGCAAGTTCCCTTGCCGGTCTAGGAATGGTAGAACGATGGGTTCGATGACGGTTTGGATGTACCGTGCACTATTCAGTGTCCCCTCGACGATCACCAGTGGTGTACGGCCAGTGTAGGAGATCGCTCCCCACACCATGATGCCGGGTGTTGGCCCTGTGTGCCTCGGTCGTATGCAGTCCTGATTGTGGCGCTCACCTGCACGGCGCCAAACACGCATACGACCATCATTGGCACCAAGGCAGAAGCGACTCTCATCGCTGAAGACGACACGTCTCCATTCGTCCCTCCATTCACGCCTGTCGCGACACCACTGGAGGCGGGCTGCACGATGTTGGGGCGTGAGCGGAAGACGGCCTAACGGTGTGCGGGACCGTAGCCCAGCTTCATGGAGACGGTTGCGAATGGTCCTCGCCGATACCCCAGGAGCAACAGTGTCCCTAATTTGCTGGGAAGTGGCGGTGCGGTCCCCTACGGCACTGCGTAGGATCCTACGGTCTTGGCGTGCATCCGTGCGTCGCTGCGGTCCGGTCCCAGGTCGACGGGCACGTGCACCTTCCGCCGACCACTGGCGACAACATCGATGTACTGTGGAGACCTCACGCCCCACGTGTTGAGCAATTCGGCGGTACGTCCACCCGGCCTCCCGCATGCCCACTATACGCCCTCGCTCAAAGTCCGTCAACTGCACATACGGTTCACGTCCACGCTGTCGCGGCATGCTACCAGTGTTAAAGACTGCGATGGAGCTCCGTATGCCACGGTAAACTGGCTGACACTGACGGCGGCGGTGCACAAATGCTGCGCAGCTAGCGCCATTCGACGGCCAACACCGCGGTTCCTGGTGTGTCCGCTGTGCCGTGCGTGTGATCATTGCTTGTACAGCCCTCTCGCAGTGTCCGGAGCAAGTATGGTGGGTCTGACACACCGGTGTCAATGTGTTCTTTTTTCCATTTCCTGGAGTGTATAAATGTAACCCATTAAAACTGAACGCCTTTCACTGTATTCAAACGCTTTGGTAAGCAGTACTGATGATGTAAAGTAATTAAAGAATAGGTAGCCAGTACTGTTCTTTACTATTTAAACAGTTATTAACACAGTTGCAGTTTTTCGAAAAACAGCGTTTACGGTGGATAAATTTAAAATGACTTCGTTCTGTTTTTTTTTTTTTTTTCATAGTATCTGTTGCGACCAGACGAAACTACTTTCGTTTGGGCATAACTGTGGATTGTTTGATTGCCTTGGGAGAAGGATCATCAAACTAGAACTCGAGACAGATTAGCACAATGTAGTACATAATTGAATGAAAGATTTACTTAGTTTTGACACACTTCTTTTCCACAGGAATATTGGTTAATTTACATCTGTCATTGACTATGAAAGCATCAATTGAGGCATACAATCACAAATTGTTCTCTTGGAAATGCAATGTTCAACTTTAATGAAAGTACATTTTCATCTGAAACTTGAGGATCATTGTTCCTTCACAATGTTGACCGCCGAAGCTGATGCTTCGAACTGGACTGAGCTCTTACACTGAGCTTGACCCTATATTGACCTGCGTGTGAGGGCGCTGCTGTTGCTCAGAGAGAAGCGTTGCTTCTTGGAGCGCCTCCCATACGTCGTTGCGGATTGCAGTGAGCCCTGTTTAATGCCTGTGGTATAGATTCGCGTTGCCGTCTTTGGTGTGACACCGCGATCTCTGGTCGATACCACAATAGCGGTAGTGGCCGTTCTTGGAAAACAAAAAACGAAAAAACATAAACAGTGACACACAGGGAAAAATTACTAATAAAATCTAGCCACTGTCTATCTGTAGCGTTTTTGCAGAGAGGGTTAAACAAAACTGGCCTGGAAAATATTCACAATAAGACTGACATGGGACTGATTCTAGTTATTAAAGATCAATAAGATACAACGCTGCACTCGATTTATCAAATTGTGTGCATAGCAGCTCTGCTGAGAGATAGCAGTAGCAGCGTTTTTAGTGTTTTATTGCAGCTCTTCTGGCGTATGAGGATTAATTGATTACGCCTGAACCTTCGTTTTTCCCCACAGATAAATACCACAGGGAGAGAGATGAGGCTACCGAGGTGGCCAGAAGATTGCTGCGCCTCTGTTTACTATCCTCTCGTCACCGAACATCTCATGCATTCACGGGAGGGTTATCAAGGCGCTGTGGGTGCTGTTACTCCGTCTTGCTGAAAATATCCATATAGCAGTTCATATTCTACGAGATGGTCCACCTATGGATTAAACTGTTCACGAACATACCACTTAGAATTAACCGTTTAGCGAAGTAATAGCGTTACGGTTTGATACACGGCATTACACACCGAACACCAAGGGTCTGATGGGGATTTTCTTATGTATTGTGGTACGTATTCCTTACAGGCTGAACGAGGCTTCATCTGAAGAAATGCAAAACTTATGATCCAAAAGTCCTGATTCCACATCAGTTATAAACCACCGAGAGAACGCCACACGCAAAAGTTCGTCTGTCCACTTTAAGTCATGCACAGCGCTAACTTTATAAGGATACATATACAGATACTTTTTGATAATGATACAACACCATGATCTTTTTAATCCCACTTTCACAGATAAACGCTATTGCCATTTCAAGGGACTTTGTTTCCGGCTTTCCTGCACTCAAACTCTTTTCGGATAGTTACGATTTTTATTTACTACAGAGAAGGTACCGCCATTTTATCACTGAGGTGTGCATTTCAGATTTTTCTGGTGGTTTTGTGGTCTTACACTATTGCGCAAATAGTTTCGCACTTGTTTCCCGGGATCTGCGCTCCACATAAATCCCAACAACGAAAACGCGCTTTTTTATAAGTACCCCCATTTTGTGTTGCATTCAGTTAGTCACTAATTCTTCTCATTCATTCAAACGTAATGGCACAGCGATTTACTCATGACAGAGCATGCGGGAGACACGCATGTGCAGCCATGTGACAGCAACCGATTGTTGCACTAAAATCACGGTTTCCAGCATTTTCTGCAAGTGTCAGTTCTCCTGTTCAATAATGAGGGCAATTCCATGTCAGTTTTATAAATATTTTGTAGGTCACTTTCATTTTGCTCATCCACAGCATCAAGATAGTGCTTCTGTTTATATAAGGACCTTCATTGTGATGTCATCACATCAGAAATGCGGATCTGTGGATGTTGTAGTGCTTTCTTAACTTGTAATTTGCAAAATTGTCGTGAAATATGCAGGGAAATTCAATATGAATATAGCAGTTATTGAATACATTGCAGTGTATCAATCAGTATTACAGGGAATATAAAAGAAATGTTCAAATAATAGGTACAATTATTTATGAGCTGCTTTAGTTATACGTACACAGTCTAAACGATAATGCATTTAATGCCGAACATTCTGTATGTAAAGCCATAATGGAGGACCCGTTTCATCATAATGTTTAATCGACACCAAGGAATATGATAAACCCCAGTATTAGTGATTATTGACAATTGAATGTAACCTTCCATTTTATTTACTCTTGAATAGGGTTCGCTTGCCTTACATAAATGAGAGAGTGCTGAAAGTAGTTTGGATGGTGCAGAAGCATATGGGCGCCAGGGCAGTAAAAGCAGGCTTCCATTCTCAGAGCAGAGGAGGTGCAGGCCAAAAGACCGTGGGCTGGAAACCTCTTTGTACTGCCACACTAAGGTACCCAAAGCACTGTGGACAGACACAGATCAGGTCGCCTATGGCACAAGACCACTGCTACAAAACTTTTTACAACCCAGAAGAGTAGAAAGGAGGAATGTTTGTAGCAGAAGGCACTATTGTGCACAAAAGCATAAATCTGAGGTTCTTGCTGTGTAAAGCACCAGACACCACAGATAAACATCTCGAAAATGGAATGGGGACCCTCAGTTTTTGGGCTTTTGAAGGAGTGAGATACCTTGGATATGTCAGCTTCACAAAAATAAAAATAAAAAAATAAAAAGATGAGATATAAAAATCACAGGAGTTGGCTAACGTAAATAAGTAAGAGGTTAGACAAAGACGCTGTGCTGTGTCGATGAAGACCACCTCATTGATCACAGAGAGAAATGGAAAGCGAAACGACTGTATTCCGCGTAAAATGGTAGAACACGCATTACTGGTTAACTGAATAGAGGACGGCCGAGGAAAGGGGTCTAGCATGTTCTAAGGAGCAATTTTATTGGTCAGCCTATCCAAGTAGAATACAGTAAGCGACTTGAAATGCGCCAGTGCGAAATTTCCTTGTAGAAAACATTTTATCACAGGTCTTCGGAAGCCTTGATAGTAAAACCAATCCGTCGAGTGATGCTGCCGGCCTGCCATCACCAAAGCTGATGTGTCAAGGGACTCAGAGAAATTTCGGGCTGATTTGCACTCTGCTGTTGGTAGCAGTCGTTGCTGCTGCGATTGATTAATTCTGAAGCCACTTCGGATTCACCTAGAGTGCTGTAGTGAGATTGAGCCGCAGCCGTGAGGTGATGGTTCCTTTGAAAGGGCACGGCCGATTTCCTTCCCCATCCTTCCCTCACACGATCTTGCGCTCCGTCTCTAATGACCTCGTTGTCGACGGGACGTTAAACACTAATTTCCTCCTCCTCCTCCTCCTCCGTGAGGTGATGCTTAGGGAAATTAAAGTCATTTAATAACACTTTGACCACTTCAAGCTTCACTTTGAACATTTGTATTTTGACTCAATGATCAGCCTACTTTCAATTCTAACCTCTGGTGCGATGTATTCCCTTCTGTAGTTCTATTTACTTTTGAGTTAACATCATGACAATCACTGTGCACTCCGTGATTGCAGTTAATTCGCTTGCACAATTATTGGACTCTTCCCCCAACCCTTTAATTCTGATACAAGACTATACTGTAGAAAAAATAGCAAAAGAAAAGACTAGCTAATACACATTTAATTCATATTTGATGTTAAGAAATTTATCCTTTCCCGAATATGCACTTTTTTAAAAGCATCTAACATCTTCTCGCAAACAAACACATCCCCTGGTTTACTATCTGATGTCTGCATGGTCGTAACTGTACCACTACTTGGACTACACCTGTCAGTATAGGCTAACAGTTTGGTGTCCAGGTGTCCACACTTTAACACCTGACCTGCCGCCCAGGGTAAAAATAATCATTAACGCTTGCTATTGCCACAAGTATTTGGAAGTCATAACCAACCTAAAAACATAATACTCCTAACAGTTATAGTTATCAGTCTGCTAATGAAGTAAATATTAATATAATGTCGTCAGTACACTGTCTTCAATCACCAATAAAAATTATACTCGAAACACCCTGCATAGTTTCTGTACTTCAGACATCATCAGCTATTTTCCTGCCCAAATAGAAAAACTAATCTACTGCTTTCCGTGCCTCATTACCTATCTTTCACTTTTGAGATGTTCATCTTATAACGTCTTTTCAAGACAATGTCCGTTCTTATGAACTGATCTTCAGAGTCCTTTTCCATCTCTGACAGATTTACAATGTCATCAGAAAACTTCAAAGATTTTGTATCTCATCTCTGTAACAGCTCTAAAACTATTTCCAAATTTCTCGTTGGTTTTCTTCATAACTTCTCAACTGCCGCTTCCCACTCATGTCCTTCGACTTCTGTAACTGCTGACTGGTTTTGTCCTGGTTGTAGGTAAACTTTCGATCCATATACTCTGCACGTGCTCCCTTCAGAATTTCAAAGAGTGTAGTCCAGTATAGATTTTTTTGTGGCACAAGCCTGTGATGGGTCATCGGCCTGACTGCAGGGAGACTAAAGTCTTCATTCACCGTGGCACTAGGAGGGGGAGGGTGGCAGTCCCATCGCCCCAGCCACCTTCTACTCCGGGGAGGGATTCCTGATACTCATTTAATTGCTAGAAGAGTGGATCTGAGGTCGTCCTTGAGTGACTGGAACGAGCAAAATCCCGGCCCTAGTCAGTGAACCCGCGACATCCAGGGCCAGAGACTAGTGCTCTGCCAGCTAGACCACCACGGCCAAGTAGCGGTAAAAGTTTTCTGTAAATATATAATTTGGCATGTGTGATGGAAAGTCTCTTGTTTTTCTAACTTGGTTGTTGGGATCGTGATAGTGCTGCGGACGTTCTTGCCGCGCTTTGCAGAGTAGGCCGAAACTTGGCAGTGAGAGCAGGGCGCGGCCGTCCTTGCGGAGAACGCTCGCCGCGCCGTTCCAAGCGCTGAACGTGAACGTGGGCGCGTCTCGGCGCTGTGCGGATCCGGGGGGCAGGAATGGGAATCCCTGGCGGCGCGGCGTTTGTTTGGAAGAGGCGCAGCGACAGGTTAGGCGGGCCGGCCGCCTGCTAACCTTCACGCGCCTCCCGAACAGCCGCTTATTATAGCCGGCTGGCTGCGCCGGACATTCTCGCCGGCTAAAATTAGGGCACGGCCCGTCGCAGTGCCCGCCGCCGCCCTTCCCGGAAACATTTATCACTGCTCGCCGTCGATAAACACTCGTTTCGCGATGCCGCGTACTAATCCTCACCGCGATCGCCGATACGCTGCAGGATGCGCTGATAGGCCTCCGCTTGTAAACAGGTCTAAAAATAAACGCGCCGCACGTTTCCATTTCATTCATTGGCAGTACATTCCGCGAGCGCCCTGTTGCGTGGACGTGGCCACGACCGATTCCAGCTGCGCCTGCATCTGCGTGTGTCAGTGTTTTAAACTTCAGCGTCACAAGGGCGCCATCGGTAAATTGATTTCAGATGTCGAAAATAACCTCCAAATATACATCGGCTACGCAAGCTGTTGGAGTTGCTGATGAACACACAAAACATAAGATTTTATCGACCACATGCATACCAAATCTCTACTGCCGAATGAGGTGACTCAGAGCTTCAGGCAATTTGCTTACACTCTGTACCAGCTAGTGTCAGATTCTCATTCGGTCTTATGGTTCAAATGTCTCTAAGCACTATGGGACTTGACATCTGAGGTCATCAGTCCCCTAGACTTAGAACTACTTAAACCTAACTAACCTAAGGACATCACACACATCCATGCCCGAGGCACGATTCGAACCTGCGACCATAGCAGCAGCCCGGTTCCGGACTGAAGCGCCTAGAATCGCTCGGCCACAGCGGCTGGCTCATTCCGTCATATTTTTCAGAATGTTTTCCATTGATTCTCCTAATTACGGACGAATTAGGGGTTGGTTCCTAACACAGATTACCCTGCACATCCAGTCAATGCTAACTACTTCTCTTTAATAACATACACGTTGATGCAAAGTTTAGTAACCCCATTACTTTTCCTTTTACGGCAAACCGAAATATATCGCCGTAGAATATCGTGTTTTACGGATTGAACGTACCGTAGAAAACTCACAACGGCGTCACATCAAGGCAACTTTTCCAGTCACCTGCGCAAGATATGCTTCACAGATTCCCCAACTTACTCGTGGGGGTCAATATCAGCATGTTACTCTGTCCAGTCGTATTAATATGACCACCTGTCAGAAGCCAAGACAACCATCTTTTGCAGCGCGGAACGCTCGAGACATGCAGGAAGAAAGTCAGTGACGCTATAGAAGGTACTGATAGAGATTTGGAGCCATGCTGACTCCAGTGCCGTGGTCAGCTGCGCTATGTTTCTCGGTGGGGGCTCCATAACGTGAAAAACCCTTTCAGGGTGGCTCCGCAGACTTTCCATTGGATTAATATCCGAGGAGTTTGATGTCCATGGGAGTACGGTAAAATCACCATGGTGCTCATCGAACCACACACGTACCCTGTGAGCTATGTGACACGTTGCATTGTCCTGCTGGTAGATGACATCGTGCCGAAGAACAAGAAACTGCATATAGGGGTTGGACATGGTTCCAATGGCTCTGAGCGCTGTGGGACTTAACATCTGAGGTCATCAGTCCCCTAGAACTTAGAACTACTTGAACCTAACTAACCTAAGGACATCACACACATCCATGCCCGAGGCAGGATTCGAACCTGCGACCGTAGCGGTCGCGCGGTTCCAGACTGAAGCGCGTAGAGCCGCTCGTCCACAGCGGCCGGCTTGGACATGGTCCCGAAGGATAGATGTATACTTGTGCTGACCCAATGCTGTGGCCGAGCGGTTCTAGGCGCTTCAGTCCGGAACCGTGCCACTGCTATGGTCGCAGGTTCGAATCCTGCCTCGGGCATGGATGTGTGTGTGATGTCCTTAGGTTAGTTAGGTTCAAGTAGTTCTAAGTTCTAGGGGACTGATGACCTCTGATGTCAAGTCCCATAGTGCTCAGAGCCATTTGAACCAATGTACCTTCCAAAATGTTGAAATCACCCGGGGAATATCAAGAAAATATTCCCAACGATCCCTCCTCCGACGTGGACCCTTCCGACGGTTGCTGCAGGGTTTATGCTATCAGACGTTCCACGCCGTATGTTCCAATGGCCATCTGTTCGATGGAGCATAAAACGTGATTCGCCTAAAAATGACGCCTGTCGCCTTTCGGTGGACATCCAGTTGCAGTATTGGCTTGCAAATTCCAGCCTTCGTCGCCGACGAACAGGATTTAGCATGGGAAGAACCAAGCGCCTGCTGCGGAATCCCATACGCAGCAACATTCGTTGAGGAGACACTGTTAGTAGCCTCTTGGTTCATCTGGGTGGTCTGTTGTCATCTGTGACTCTGTGGTGTGCCATAGTTACCGCGGCGCCAGATTTGGATAGCAGCAGTTTGCCATGTACACTATACTTTAAACACTTCGGCATGCGAACGATTTACAAACTTAAACATTTCGGAATGCTTCCACCGTTGGCCCAAAAGCGAATGATCATGGCTTTCGAACGTCACAACCGTTTGCGCATTGCGACAACGACCGCACTGTTGCACTGTTTTCCGCCGCCCCCCACCCCCTTTACCTCTCCTTCCCCACAGCAAGTACTGCCAATTGCTCTCTGTCAGCGGTTACTGTACGTTGACTTCGACCGTAGGCCGTGTGAACGTGTATTGAAGAACTTCTTTCCGTTGTAGCAGCCCCGCGACCAACAAAATCACTTAATGCAAGACACGAAGCAAGGTGAAATTACGGAGTTCCCAATAGTACAATCACTATCGTAGGATCACGTCGCATAAGCAAATACAACTGACATCATAATGCACGTTGTAAGACATTCTAAGCCCCGCATTTTTTTCTCATGGGAGCTTTAGCATCATCGCATGCGCTCTGTCAGTCGGAAGTGACATGTATACGAGCTATTTAATTTCAACCTCATTGAAGACGTTAAGTAACCACAAGATTCACTTCAGAACAATTTATTACGTTAATACTGTTTTTATTATGTTCCCCCTCAGTAACGTAGAAGAATATGTTGCTAAATACCACGATGTGCAATTATCGGTTGTTATCAACTATTAAGTGCTATCGGTGCTATACAAGAAAATGTAATTATTAGAGATACCACCCGACTGCATATATACAACGTGTTGTATGTATTTCTAGCTTATCCCAGGACGATAGTGCTCTTTAAGCATGAGAGTAGGGGTATAAATTTGCTAAGCCAGTTGCCTCAGGTATTTCACCGTGTCATGTAACTTCCACACTCATCAAAGTTTTGTGGCCGAACAGATGCTCAGATTTTTCAGGAGTGATGCTATTACCAACTGAGCTATTCAGCCTCGACTTGTTTTACGACCTCAATCAGGCCATACCTCTTCCCACAGCATGTGGTTAAACAGTTCACAACGATTCTCTTTCTCCTATATTGGTTGGCATACTGGGAGGACAACAGTTCTAATACGCATCCAGCCGTCCAGATTTAGGTTATCTATGTTTTACCTAAACTGTTTCAGGTGAAAGCCGGATGGCTCTTGAAAGGGCACGGCCGATTTCCTTCCCCAATCCGCGCTTGTACTCGGTCTCTAATGACCCCAATGTCGACGGGACGCTAAAATCCTAATCTTCTTTCACTCCTTTCTTCATTCTTCCTCCTACGTGAACTACACCAGCAAGGTAAACTGGAGAACACCTACGTAGCTTACGTAATAGAAGTACTGGCAGAATGGTGTTCTGAAACGTGGCTGAATAGTTTTTTGGGTAACAGTATTATCACTGAAATGGAAAGATCCTGGCTCAAGTTCCGATTTAGTACAAAGTTTTAACCGATTAACACTTTTTATAACGGTGTATAATGTTCTTCAGATAGAAAAATTCATTACAGAAAATATATGATGTTTTGGATTGCTTGATTTTGAAAGCTCCACCATCTATATGACTTCCTGATCAAATTTCAGAACAATTTCCGTAATCTTACCGGATACATGTGTGAATCTCTCTAGCTGAATTTGAGGGAGAAGCTTATTTCCTGCCACAGTTTCGTAATCTGATATGATGTTGTGTGGAGCTAAATACGTACAGAAACAGATACTGACGGAGAGTTAGCAGAAACAATATATTAAATCTTTCTTGCTCGCATGAACGAAATAAGTAAGATTGTCTAACACATAAGCCAACATCAGTCTGAATACGACATGGATAAGTATCAAGCTGAAAGGAAATGATCCGTCCCTGTTAGTAGACTAAATGTTTTTCGTTACTGTTGTAACTTACGTGTTCCATAGAGTACCAGTTACGTTATTGTCCACTATTCGTCAATGCACCTCCGTACAGCCTTGTTCCAGTTCTGAACGTTAGTTAAATCAATAAGTTATCAACCTAATACTTCGTTGTACACCACATTCACAAAACAACGCTAACACCTGTGAGATGTGTTTATCGTTGTCTTCGAACTATCATAGAAGCAGCTATTACAATCAGTTACTGTGCAGCTTGAGATTTTTCACACCAGTTATTAATGGGTGACAGAACGCCAGATAGAAGCAACCGCGGGTCGACCTTCTGCTGTTTGATTTAACAAACTGCCCTTTCTTCAATTGACCTAAAGAGCCATCCGGTTGATAGCATTACCATGATTATATTTCGCCTCTCGTTCTCTCTCATAGCAACTGCATAGTTCGGTTGTTGTGATCGACTGTTGTTTACTGATACTAACCCACTTCGTCGACGGACAACATAGTCTCAAAAAAAATTAAAAATAGGTCAACTCTTTTCATGTCAATCAAGATTTTCGGGCGATTTTTCTTGGTCATCAGGTAATTCAGGAAATGCCGTCTTAAACCTCTTAATCATTCCCAATTGAGACACCCCCTTTACTGAAAGATCAATGACGAAAATGGTTGGTTCTGAGCACTATGGGACTTAACATCTTAGGTCATCAGTCCCCTAGAACTTAGAACTAATTAAACCTAACTAACCTAAGGACATCACACACATCCATGCCCGAGGCAGGATTCGAACCTGCGACCGTAGCAGTCCCGCGGTTCCGGACTGCAGCGCCTAGAACCGCACGACCACCGCGGCCGGCTCAATGACGAAAAGATCAAGATTCTAGAACAGCCAGCCCACATCATATTAACAGCGAATGAAAAATGTGGAAAATTAAAAGAACAACTCAAAGAAAATACTCGGCGTGGTGGCTGATGGGACTAGTAGAAGTAACAAAAGTTGTAAAAAGGCGTACGACTTTGGACAGTGGCCGGCCGAAGTGGCCGAGCGGTTAAAGGCGCTACGGTCTGGAACCGCACGACCGCTTCGGTCGCAGGTTCGAATCCTGCCTCGGGCATAGATGTGTGTGATGTCCTTAGGTTAGTTAGGTTTAATTAGTTCTAAGTTCTAGGCGACTAATGACCTCAGAAGTTAAGTCGCATAGTGCTCAGAGCCATTTGAACCATTTGAACCCAGCATTCAAAACAGTGTACATTGGTATTGTTATGTCAAATGAAAGTAGAGGGGGGGGGAGAGAGAAAAGAGTAGAAACTAATGATATCAACCGCATCGGAACTGTATGCGGTATCAGTGGCGACGAGTGAAAATGTGTGGTGGACCGGAAGTCGAATCCGGGATCTTCAGCCAATTAGGCACTTGCACTAACCTCTGCACTACCAGGACACAGTGTGCATCGCAAATGCGCGGACTATCTCGACACTCTGGCTGGCAGACCCACACTCCCACCTAGCACCAACTGTCTGCGGTCCCGTCTATGTCCTCCTTGCTCGCCAGTTTTAGATTCCCATTGGCCCCGGGGAGTGGCCGCGCGATTTGAGGCGTCATGCCACGGATTGCGCGGCCCCTCCCGTCGGCGGTTAGAGTCCTCCCTCGGGCAAGGGTGTGTGTGTTGTTTGTAGCATAAATTAGTTTAAGTAGTGTGTAAGTCTAGAGACCGATAACCTCAGCAGTTTGGTCCCTTAGGAATTCACAAACATTTGAACATTTTGATTCCCGCTGGATGTCGAACGTAAATGTACATCAGCACTGAAGGTTGTGGATTCACTGCACACGGGGGCGAATGCGTGGTGTCTGTTCTTTGGGACATGATGCAATTGAAGTGCAGTTGAACTACCGCTGGAGACAGTTCCATAGGAAAGCAGCTGATGGTGCTAAAGTCTCGTTTGGTATCTGTGTGCCCCCACAGTCAACGGCTCGTCGAATCTCAGGCCTAAATTGTTCATGCGCATATTTTAAAAATTTGTGGTAAGATCTTATGGGACCAAACTGCTTAGGTCATCGGTCGCTAAGCTTACGCAGTACTTAATCTAACTTAAACTAACTTAGGCTATGGACAACACACACTCCCATGGTCGAGGGAGGAGTCGAACCTCCGACGGGGGGAGCCGTGCGGATCGTGACAAGACGCCTTAGACCTCAAGTCTACCCCACGCGGCGCATGCGCAATTTTACATGGCGCGTTACATATCTTGATGACACGTGACAATGTTTGCTTCTGTATCAAAACTTCAAAAGATCTGTACGTATAAAAAAAATTTGCTACATCCGTATTAACGTTAACACAACTGCAATTACGCAGCTTCAGATTTAACGTTAACACACTTGCAATTACAGAGTTTAAAGTGATATGGAGGCACGCCCACTTATATCAGTGGTAGCCCTTACTATAGTTCAACTGAACTTCACCCGCATCTCGTGGTCGTGTGGTAGCGTTCTCGCTTCCCACGCCCGGATTCCCGGGTTCGATTCCCTGCGGGGTCAGGGATTTTCTCTGCCTCGTGATGGCTGGGTGTTGTGTGCTGTCCTTAGGTTAGTTAGGTTTAACTAGTTCTAAGTTCTAGGGGACTAATGACCTCAGTAGTTGAGTTCCATAGTGCTCAGAGCCATTTAGTTCAGTAAAGATCTACTGAAATCTTAAGAACTGTAATTTTTTCCGGATTTAAGTTTATGTGTTCTTACGAATACTTTGTATTTTAGCCTTACTCGGCCCGGCTTGAAAATGAACAATTCGAAAAATTAAAAGTTCGAAACTAGTCACCAATACGCAACTGTGTTGGAATTACAATAAAGAATTTCCTATCCAAGTTGCTGGTCCTGCCCTGACTTCACGCTGGAAATATGCAGATCACCTGCAATCTTCAGTGCACTCAGTTTTGTTTCGTGCAACGTTAACTCTACGTGTCAGTCCGTTTTCGTGTACCAAAGCAGACGAAGCGCTAAATCAGTGAGTGCTGGGCTTGGAGGGCGATGATTGATATTTGGTAACGACGGTTTAACACTTTCAAATACGTATCGATTTAGCTAGGCCCCAGTAGACACCTCGCCTAGTCTCTTCAAGGAGTGCGGAGGTACCCAATTCTCCTCCGAGTTTCCAAAGGAAAGCAAAAAATTCAGATGTATTGACTGGAGACTTGCGACTTGGATTCTTCAGACGATGTCGCCACCATGAGTTCGTAGTTTTGTTTTGAAATTGGAAGTTCAACATTTTTTACGGAAGTAATTGTGTCAGATACCGTGCTGTGTGTAGGAAACAAACACGTTGCGCCTAGCATAAGAAAAGCGAACATTAGCATAGCAATATCTCTGATTTTTACAAGCTGTGTAGTTGAATGTAATGTTAATGACTCCGATTTTGCTCTTGCTCTGTTAAAGACGATAGGGACTTATTTTTATGAATATTACAAAAAAATGGTTCAAATGGCTCTGAGCACTATGGGACTTAACTTCTGAGGTCATCAGTCCCCTAGAACTTAGAACTACTTAAACCTAACTAACCTAAGGACATCAAACACATCCTTGCCCGAGGCAGGATTCGAACCTGAGACCGTAGCGGTCGCGCGGTTCCAGACTGTAGCGCCTAGAACCGCTCGGCCACTCCGGCCAGCTATGAATATTACATATTACAGTTCGAGAGTAAGAGTAAAAGCTGTATTCAAGGAAGAAATAAGGGAGTGATCATCTCTGATAAATAATTAGATGAGACTCGAACGTAAATAATGCTCTTTCTAGTGATTCTAATTACTGTAGAGAGTTTCAGTCACGTCGACGTGGAGTTGAAGAGATGTTGGGGAGATTGGCGAACGAACCTGCAAATAAACACAGCTACTTTCAACGGACTCAAGAGCATGCAACAAGAAATCTGTCACAGCTCTTTACCAAAACTACCATACAACAAAACACACACAAGACAAGTTTAGTTGCAATGCACATTTCGGTACACCATTTAAAACCTAAGAGAATGTTCTCATCTTGTCTATAAAACCATAAAATACAATAAAAATAAGAATAAAGAATTATCCTCAAATGCTCGCAGTGGAAGACCTTTGAGAATGCCAACCACTCGAGTCTACGAAACATCAGATTATCAGTCATCAGACGTCAGCCGAAACGAACATCTCCAGGCACTGTCTGAAGTGTGGCCAAGAATGTTTCAGTGGTTACGTGATCCAGATGTAGTTAGAAATTAGTCGTCTTCTCGTCCATCTGCCTCTTATTGATGTTTGAGGAGCCGCAAGAAAGCTACATTTTACTGTACAGAAATGTGTCAGTAAAAAAATGCAGCCTGATGGTTCAACTAGAACAAATGAAGAACCTTTGTAATTGAAGACTGTGCCATCGATTGTTCATTTCCTGCAGCGAAAGTGTAAGATGCTGACACATCGCACAGACAACAGGAACTCACAAACGATAGGGTCATTTCTATGACATTGAGCGACAAACACATTGAAGAGCTATATTGGAACCGAATGGGTGAGAGCCTGTCTTCAAAGAAAAACTTAATTTTGTAGAGTTAGATCATAAATAACACGAACCGGCTTAATGGTCAGCGGTGGTTGTATGAGAACTGTAGTAGCCGAGACAACAGACCCACCTACAAACTACCCGAACTGCTTACTCAGCCGAAGACGGGTGCTTTGACGTGGAACAGCTTGCTCTTGCGAAATAATCTACGAGTAGATATGACGACGCGCTATATTCCGCCAGAACAGCTTGAAGTGTACTGTGGAAAATTAGTACGCTCTTGAGACGTCCAGTTGTCACAAAGGTTCTTGTTTGCAATGGACCTCGGTACGTGGTACGCTCGTTAAACACACAAAGATGTTTGTCCTCGGCTACCACAGAGGGGAAAAAAAAAGGCGGTTTGTAAACCGATGCAGCTGCGCGCGCCCACCCATTCTCCTAATACAGCGGGCCGACTTTACAACTCGGAGGCAAACTGAGCGCTGGCATGAGACATGAGGCGGCGGAGGTGAGTCAGGGCCACACACTGCACGGTCCACAAAGGTGCGCCGGCCGGATCTCGCTGCGCCGCAGTCTCCAGACCAGGCAGCGTCTGAGTGGTCAACAACCTCTTAATACGTCGCATAGTACGAGGAGTAGACATGAAGTTTTAATTATTACCTCGAGAGAATAGAATTAATGGTGAAACCTTCCCGTCTCTTCTATACCTCTTCTGTTGATGATAACCTTCCCTGTTACAATAGCCTTTGTAACCTTCCCTTAGGATTTCTAACTCTCTTGCTTAATAATAACAAATGAAATCTTCCCTTTGAAATTTTTTCTCTTTCTCAATCTTCGCATACAGATTTAATTGCTGCTTATTAAAAGTGATTTTCTGATTATTTTGACGAAACATAGAATGTGTCGCCGTCGTGGCCCGCAGTCGTTATCTGCAATAACCCAAAACTGTTCCTCACCTTTCTTACTGTTACTGGATCGCCATCTGACTGCTACATCGAACTGCGACATGAATATACTTACTCTGGTTTACTATACTCTATTAACTGCTGGTGGGCCGTCATAGTAAGTGGCTGTATTTATTACCAAAGCTGACGTTATTCTTTAATAGCAAAGCTGACGTTATTCTTTAATTAATTTGACTGAAGTTACGTAATTCATAGTTACACTTTTTCTTGACAACAATAAAATTTTTGCAAAGTTTTATGTTGATGGTTTTTGGGATGGATTATAATCAGTAATGCAACATTGCTGGCAAAATTTAATTATATTCTGAAAACGCTTCAAATATTTACTGTTGGTAATGAAATGATTTTACAAACGTTCAGGTGGGACTTACTTTTTACAATAATCTTACAACTAGCATTGCGCAAACATACCTTCAACAGTCTTGAGTTTCGCAAAGAAAATAATTCAATAATATTAGTTCCTCTTATGATAATAGTTAGTTGATGTCTCTGTACATCCGTTTAGAATCTCTTGTAGATCATGGCTGGTGTCTGGCAGGCACACTGCTCCTCTCAACCTCTCGCTTCAGACCTGCTACCAACTCGCTTCACATCTCGCTTACTACTGACTCCTACGAACCATAAAGTGCGGTCTCTCCTGCCAACAATGCTTTCTGGTGCAGACAATCCCTGCTACCACAATTATTTCCAACATGACAAATAATAATTATTCCTACTTAAACCTATTAATTAAATATAAACATCTTTCATAAATTGTGATTTGACAATAGACAATAGAAATATACGCGTCCTACAATAGAACTATGTAGAGATACAGTACGTAATGAACGCATAAGAACATTAGTTACCTTTTTCAAATTATAATTATTTGGCATTAACTTTTTAAGCATATCTTTAGAACTCATCCAGTTATTAGCATTTACACTTTAATTACAGTGTATCGATAGATTGCGTCTCTGAAGCAGGTGATCACATCGTCGATCTACTGTTACCACCGTGAACTGACTGTGCTGAGATTATTAATTCTGACCAGAATTAGTGCTTGATTGAAAATCATCTGTAAATTTAACTAGCTTTGACTAAACACACTATTTGTAAGGGCGATGATAACCTCGCCGTTGAGCGACCGTAAATCCCAAATACACACACACACACACACACACACACACACACATACACACACACACTCAATCAAAAAAATGGTTCAAATGGCTCTGATCACTGTGGGACTTAACATCTGAGGTCATCAGATCCCTAGAACTTAGAACTACTTAAACCTAACTAACCTAAGAACATCACACACATCCATGCCCGAAGCAGGATTCGAACCTGCGACCGTAGCAGTCGCGCGGTTCCGGACTGAAGCACCTAGAACCGCTCGGCCACCGCGGCCGGCACACGCAATCAATCAACACTCAATACACTATAATGTTCCGAATAGTTACGAGGATGCTGGTATGCCTGTTGCACAGATACAAAAGTACAGGCTGGATCTTACTTTGCGGTGCGCTGCTGATGGTGCGAAGCAGTGCTTATTATGGGATCTATAGTTGGAAACAGGCTCTTCTTGATTATCGAGCAACTTGAATAGTTTGTGCGACACTATATTATTCATTAATTTCAAATTGCTCTTGCGCTCATCTACTGTGCCAACATACTGGCTCCCACAATTATAATTTGCCTGGCCACCTATTACATCATTTTCGACGCAAAACACTATAGTATTTGCGCACCAACACATACGTCTGTTCCAAACACAGGTGCTTCGCAACTGCCTCTCTGCCTTCACCTCTACAACTGCGCGCATTTGCGCCAACGATGTAGCCGTAACACGAAAGATATTCACTAGGCTTTATACAATAATAGCTTCCCTGATATGGCCAGAGTATTTACTACAATGATTTAACATAAGTAATTATTTATCCTACCAACATACATTACATTTTCATAAAAAATTACCGACAAAATTCATAAATACATATATCTACAAAAAGTGGTTATAAACGCGAGCAACCAAGTAGCTGCAAAATACATGAGGCACTTGGTTGTACTGTTTTCGTAGAGTGTTAAAAGGAATGAGGTGTAATGATCTAGCAGCTCCTCATAAGCCACATGTTTCTATTTTCAGTGTTAAGCGACACACAGATACTACCTACTAGTTTTTATATTTTATATTTTTATTCATCATTTCATTTCCCTCATACGGTAGGGGGCAGGGAGTGGCAGCAAACATATTGCTACTGTTCATTGGAATAATTTTAAAAATACTTATATAGTTTTATAAAATAATTGGACTTAAATGCAATAGTAATGATTTCTGCTATTGGTGAGTCTTTAAGATAAGATCTCAGTAAATGGTACCAAGGTATGGCAGGTGGGTGGAGGAATGAGTTGCAGTACAGATGTGAGTGGGGAGACAAGGGGTGGGAGTTATGATATGTTGTATATGTGGGACTTGAAACAGGAAGGAGCGAGAGTGAGTTTTTGGTGCTCAGGAAACATTCCTGGGGATGGACGGGAAATATCGAATGATAAAAGAAAGTGGCGAGTCAAAAAGGAAGCTGTAAGGCGGAAATAATTGATTAGAAGGAGTCCGGAATGCCATATTGTGAAATGTTTTTTCATGGTAGAAGGGGACAAAGATATCAGAAAGCTGTTTTTCCATTAGGAGGGATACTTATTTGTGGATACGCAGAGTTCGGATGGATTCAAGTACCTTACTGAGGAGAGACGTAAAGTTAGTTGGTCGAGAGTATGAAATGTCAATTGGGTTTAGTAAACAGGATACTGCAGATATCTTCCGCTGCCTGGTTCTCTAAGTTGGCGACGTAATGGAGCAGAGGTTCGGCTTTTATCTGTAGTGTGACGCGAACGCCGTGGCCGGCGACAGGAATCTCTGCCGGTCGTGACACTGACGGACTGGCAGCGCTCTCGGATGGGCAGGCTGCATTTTCTTTTCTGTGCTACGGCTATCCCTGTTCAGTTAGTTAGGAAATGTCTACCGCCATTGCCACTGCATCTGGGAAGAGCCTCCTGAGGTGTCCGAATGACAGGGGAATGTCTCGATAAGGTCAGTGTGGCTTGCTGCGCTGAGGAACGTAATTGCACTGTAATGCTCTGTCTGCGAAAACTGTTTTGTAGGGAAAGGTTCTGGTCTAGCATGTACTGTAAGTTTAATTTATCACATGGAATCAACGTGACATACATTCAGCTAAAAGGAGAAAAATTTGTTTTCAATAAAAAGTGGAATAATTTGAACCAATCGCCACCTCAAAATGAGAAGTAAGTAAACAAGTATAGATCTGTCACATCCATCTTTCAACATACGAGAAAGAATGTAACCCTAAGTAAATTAATTTAGGTAGCTGCATTATTCAGTAATTCTGAAAGGACATTCCTTCACGGTCTACATCATACCGCATGATGAAACATTAAGGCGGCCATTTCTTAATTCACACACCCGTACATCCATTGTGGCTTTCTCAGCATGTGGTGTCTGCGTGGAGTTTAGCTTTTGAAAAGGAACTGACCATTGCTCCGAATGAGATATCGATCTGCCCCAAATTTTCAATCCGTGAGTAGATTTCAGTGATATCTTTATTCCATCATTTGATTTACGCATTCTTCGGGCTGCAGCAAAACTAGCATACTGATGACAATTATTACAGCTTACGTTTGACGTCCGCCTCTAATAATTTTGTTAGCTCTCCGCTGTCGACCTAAATAGAAGATAAATCGTCATTCTTCTTCTCGCAACTGTCTTTCAGGGGAGAGTTGCTGTTTTTAATCATGAAAGTTCCTCACCCTGTATCTGCGTTACGATATTGGTGCTGCGTGATATGCAGGAAGGGGTCCTAGCTGAAGAATAAACGACTGCTGGTGGCTCATGCGCAGTTTCTGGAAGACAAATGGCACGCCTCTGTCAAAGCTCTCATTTAGAATTCGGGGCAGCGTTGTTGTGCGAGTAAAGAGATCGATCATGACGCTTACGTCTCTGCTCTGTTGTCCCTTCATTTCCTCCGTCAATCGCACTTGGCAAACTTCCCACACATCTGAACTCCATTCATAGTTTGCACCGTTTCTTTCACAGTTTTCTGTTACGCAGCACGATTCCGCTGATGGAAAACGCTGTCAGCAGCATTCTTACTTCTAAAGGCAAACTTGATCCTATTTCTGCAGTATCTTTAGCCAAGTCACAGCAGATATTTTGTAGAGAAACTCGGGATTATTTTGTAGCATAGTGCTTGAAGAGAATGAAGCACTGAAGAGACGTGTGTTGTAAAGTGGTGTTTCTTCGGAAATCTTCAGTGTTACGTCAAATTTATGACTAATTGAAGAATAAGAATCTGTAGGGAACCTGTAGAGCCAAAAAAATAAAAATAAAGCATAGCACCGCAGTCTTCGGTGCGGTAGGACTCTGGTTCGCTTCCCAATACGTGTTCAGATTTTTTTCTGAGGTACGGAGGTCTCTAATGGGATCCGCTCAAGCCATATAATGAGATCTTGAATAAAGAAGCATCATCATCAGGATTCATCTACTGCCAATAATGACCCCCCCTCCCCCCCTCTCACACATCGCTTCTCGTGCTGCGATTTAGGTGGCAGACGGTCAGTCGGAACAGGTCTAACGGGAGTGTTGCTTACGTTACTGAAATAGCTCCGTAGGTATATAAATCCAGCCCGGTCTCGACCCTGTTTTTACGGGGAGTTTGACGAGATAAAGCATGTGCAAGAAAAGCAAATTGTTTGGAACGATTTTGTATTCATCGGCAAATCATATGCAGCCATTTGCTACAGGGACACGTACCATGCAGGGACGCTATACCGCTGGAGGGGGAACTCAGAGCAGTGTTAGGTGACGTCAGAATAGAGCAAAGGCGAGAGTGTTGGACTTACGAGTGACGGCGGTGAATCATATGGGACTGCTGTAAAAATATTTAAATAATTAACAATTTTAGACAGAATATTTACAGCACAAGATAAGTGTGACTACTGAATAAGAAAACTGTCGAACAAGTTTTATTTTAACGAAGTCTGAACTTGTGAAATAATGTGGTGCAATCAATGGCAAGGTTATATGATAACAGTTGGTGCCGAAAACAAATTGTAAATAAGTGATAACTCTAAAAGGAATAACTATCATCTATTATTTCATTTAATCACTTACGTACAAATCAGTATTAAGAAAAGATCAAATGGCTCTGAGCACTATGGGACTCAACTGCTGTGGTCATCAGTCCCCTAGAACTTAGAACTACTTAAACCTAACTAACCTAAGGACAACACACACACACTCATGCCCGAGGCAGGATTCGAACCCGCGACCGCAGCAGCAGCAGCGCGGCTCCGGACTGGAGCGCCTAGAACCGCACGGCCACCACGGCCGGCAAAGAAAAGATCGACGCACTCAAGTTGAACTCAACATCACCTTAAACGTAATAACGAGCACGTTATACGCATATTTAACGAAAAATGCTTCAAGATAAAGATTCGGGAATTTCAGTGATCCAGATTAAAGTTCGCATGCCCGCATCTCGTGGTCGTGCGGTAGCGTTCTCGCTTCCCACGCCCTGGTTCCCGGGTTCGATTCCCGGCGGGGTCAGGGATTTTCTCTGCCTCGTGATGGCTGGGTGTTGTGTGCAGTCCTTAGGTTAGTTAGGTTTAAGTAGTTTTAAGTTCTAGGGGACTGATGACCATAGATGTTGAGTCCCATAGTGCTCAGAGCCATTTGAACCATTAAAGTTCGCATGTAACAGACTCTTTCGCGAAGATTGCATAGCAGTCAGATTACAGCAAATGAACCGATATTCGTTGCAAAAAATCCCAATTTTAAAATTAACACTTACTAGTTCAAAAACATTAAAAATCCAGTAGCGGTCATGTTATACTTGACTTACTAACAAACAATGTATAAACAGTTAATAACGAAAGACAACTTTATAATATGAGAGTACACAAAAATCCCGGATAAAGTCGAGTAAACTATTGGAAATATCATCCACCATCCTGTCATGTAATGAGGATCCCAATATAATGAAACCCTACCAGGGATCGTAGACTGTCCAAAGCAGTTTTGGTGTGTAATTTTGTAGTCAATCTTTGAAATAGTCAACATGCGTTCGTGACGACAGAAAGGCAGAAAGAAGATCGATTACAAATCTGTGATACGACTCGCCGGATATTTCTGCACAGTTCGATATGAAGTCATTGTAAGCTATCATTAAAAAATAAAATTGAACAACTGTGGTGAAGCACAGTGTATCACTTAACCACTGCCTCCGATTCTTTAGAGATTCGAAGTCCCATGTTTTAAACGACTTATGTGGAGTACAATAATGTAATTCTGTAGGTACATTCAGTGGCGTATGGAGGTGCTGTCTGCAACATGTGTTGAGAATGCAGTTAGCAGTAAAGAAGTAATAAATTACAACGCCGTGCGTGACACTGCAATTTTACTGCATGAACAATGAAAATGTACTAAGCGACAAATTTTCTTCCTTTCATAATTCTGTGCGGGGCTGAGGAGGGGGAGGCGGGGGTGGGGGATCCGCGAGGAAAAAGAGTCGTGAAGTTTTGAAATTACGTGTGTAGTGCTAACTGCTCTCATTCTCAAGTAATGAATGAATGTAGTCTGGGGAATTTCCTCACTCCGGATTACGCTGTCTCAAGACATAACCACAGTTTCCAACTATAATACTTGACTGACTGTGTTAAACCTTTAACATGAGATTATACATTACTGGCCATTAAAACTGCTACACCACGAAGACAAAGTGCTACAGACGCGAAATTTAACCGACAGGAAGAAGATGCTGTGATATGCAAATGATTAGCTTTTCAGAGCATTCACACAAGGTTGGCGCTAATGGCGACACCTACAACGTGCTGACATGAGTAAAGTTTCCAACCGATTTCTCACACACAAACAGCAGTTGACCGGCGTTGCCTGGTGAAACGTTGTTGTGAAGCCTCGTGTAAGGAGGAGGAATGCGTACCAACACATCTCCGACTTTGATAAAGGTCGGATTGCAGCCTATCGCGATTGCGGTTTACAGTATCGCGACATTGCTGCTCGCGTTGGTCGAGATCCAATGACTGTTAGCAGAATATGGAATCGGTGGGTTCAGGAGAGTAAAACGGAACGCCGTGATGGATCCCAGCGGCCTCGTATCACTAGCAGTCGAGATGACAGGCATCTTATCCGCATGTCTGTAACGGGTCGTGCAGCCTCGTCTCGATCCCTGAGTCAACTGATGGGGACGTTTGCAGCAGCATGGACTATCAGCTCGGAGACCATGGCTGCGGTTACCCATGATGCTGCATCACAGACAGGGGGGCCTGCGATGGTGTACTCAACGACGAACCTGGGTGCACGAATGGCAAAACGTCATTTTTTCGGGTGAATCCAGGATCTGTTTACAGCATCATGATGGTCGCATCCGTGTTTGGCGACATTGCGGTGAACGCACATTGGCAGCGTGTATTCGTCATCGCCATACTGGAGTATCACCTGGCGTGATGATGTAGGGTGCCATTGGTTACACGTCTCGGTCACTTCTTGTTCGCTTTGACTGCACTTTCAACAGTGGACGTTACATTTCAGATGTGTTACGACCCGTGGCTCTACCCTTCATTCGATCCCTGCGAAACCCTACATTTCAACAGGATAATGCATGACCGCATGTTGTAGGTCCTGTAGGGGCCTTTCTGGATACAGGAAATGTTCAACTGCTACCCTGGCCAGCACATTCTCCTGATCTCTCACCAATTGAAAACGTCTGGTCAATGGTGGCCAGGCAACTGGCTCGTCACTGTACGCCAGTCACTACTCTTGATGAACTGTGGTATCGCGTTGAAGCTGCATGTGCAGCTGTACCTGTACGCGCCATCCAAGCTGTGTTTGACTCAATGCCCAGGCGTATCAATGCCGTTATTACGGCCAGAGGTGGTTGTTCTGGGTACTAATTTATCAGGATCTATGATCCCAAATTGCGTGAAAATGTAATCACATGTCAGTTCGAGTATAATATATTTGTCCAATGAATACCCGTTTGTCATCTGCATTTCTTCTTGGTGTAGCAATTTTAATGGCTAGTAGTGTAGCTCTTATTGAGTAGTTTACGTCAGCACTTTAAATCTTTAAATTCTGTTACTAACTGTATAAAATGTTGAAAATCAAATTGTTGTAGTCCCTGGAAGCTGTTTGATACGCAAACCTCAACTCCGATGTGCAGACTAGAATACTTTCGAGTGGCCTTGGAGCCCGAGAGAATCGTTGTTCCATTCAGAGCAACTGAAATCTTACAAAATAACAGCAGTGTATTGACTGACCATTTCAGGTACTATTGCTCGAAGTCAGTTCCTCCGTGCCTTTACAAAAAGACCACCCACTTGTGATGGAATTATTAGTAGTAACAAATATATACACAAAAAGACAAATCAGGGGATGTATTAAACTCGCCAATGAAATTCTCATTTACATCGTTTGGTCTGCAGATGACAAGCTATCAGCGCAATTGCTCCTGGAAAATCATATAATGTAAAATCACGGTAAGAAACAAAACGCAAAAATATTCTCTTTAGGTCTCACTTTGGTAGACCAGTTACAACCTAAAATATGTTCACTTTTTACAGTTTTCAATAAACAAAAACCCACTGATGATGGCACAGAGGTACTGAACATATTTGGATAAAAAGAGAAGAAAAACGGTGTTGTTTGCAAAAAGACGGAATCCATATAGTATGGGGAATTATTAGAAGTATATGAAAAACTTTTCTAAATTGTTTTTGGGGTATAATTATGCCTCAAAACCATTGGCTATCAGTGACGCTATGCTCGAGGATGGGGAGGAGCTTTCGGTAAAAAGCTACTAGCGACTGAGCCTTATCCAGCAGTGTTCTTCACGCCTCTCCAGTGCGGCTGCTCCGTGCTACAGTCCCCTGCTGCCATGAAGGGTATCTCAGCGATACTTCTATACAATGACGGGAAAAAATCGCAACACCCTAGGAATTGTGCGAAATGTACGAAAGTTGGAAAACGTGTTTCTGCATGTGAAAGATGTCTATTCAAATTTCGCGCCAGTCGCATTAGAGTGGCCCTACTAGCTATTAGGGGATGATGATGATGATGTTTGGTTTTGTGGGGCGCTCAACTGCGTGGTTATCAGCGCCCGTACAATTTCCCAACCTTTGCTCAGTCCAATTTCGCCACTTTCCTGGATGATGATGAAATGATGAGGACAACACAAACACCCAGTCATCTCGAGGCAGGTGAAAATCCCTGACCCCGCCGGGAATCGAACCCGGGACCCCGTGCGCGGGAAGCGAGAACGCTGCCGCGAGACCACGAGCGGCGGACCTATTAAGGGATGAAAATCATGTTTGCTTTAACTACACGCTGAGCGTTACTCACATTTCATGTTGAACATGCTGAGCTGATATTGGTCAAGAATACCTTTAAGAAGCCGGCCGGAGTGGCCGTGCGGTTCTAGGCGCTTCAGTCTGGAACCGGGCTACCGCTACGGTCGCAGGTTCGAATCCTGCCTCGGGCATGGATGTGTGTGATGTCCTTAGGTTAGTTAGGTTTAATTAGCTCTAAGTTCTAGGCGACTGATGACCTCAGAAGTTAAGTCGCATAGTGCTCAGAGCCATTTTTGAATACCTTTAAGACGACGAAGACACTATTTCCAACACGTCACGTGGTCGAGTAATTGGACTACGAGAAGCTAAATGTTCCTTCTGGAATGCTGCAGAAAGATTGGGCCGTACATGATTGCTGGCAGCGGTGGTCAAGAGAATGTATGGTCGCAAGAAGACTGGACGACCACGTGGCACTACCGAGAGGGAAGACAGTCGTAGTCGGCATACGGCTCTGTCCCATCGTAGTGCAGCTACAGCAGCAATTTGAGCAGCATTTGGCACCACAGTGACACAACGAATTGTTACAAATAGGTTACTTCAAGGTCATGCCCGAGCCAGAAGCCCTATAACCTGCGTTCCACTGATCCAAAACCACCACCATTTGTGACTTCAATGGTGAAAAGCCAGAGGCCATTGGAGGGCAGGATGGAGGTCTGTTGTTTTCTGATGAAAGCTGGTTCTGCCTCGGTGCCAGTGATGGCCCTGCACTGGTTAAAAGGAGGCCAGTTCAGGGCCTGCAACCAACCTGTCTGCGTGCTAGACACAGTAGAGTTATGGTCGCGGTGCGGTTTATTATGACACCAAGAGCAGTCATGTGGTTATCCTACGCACCCTCACTGCCAATTTTTACGTCAGCCTGGTGGTTCTGCTGTTCACGAGCAGCAGTCCAGGGAGTGTTTTCCAACAGAACAACGCTCTTCCAAGAACCGCTGTTCTAACCCCACATGTTCTAGAAAGTGCCATGGCCTTGGTCTGCTCGATGACCAGATCTACCTCCATTCGAGCACATAAGGGACATCATCGGAAAACTCCAGATTGTTGTGGAAGAGGGAGCACATCGGGAACAGCGAAGCTGGTTTTCTGTTCGCTTGCTACTGCCAAAAGCATTTATGGAAATTGGTTGAAGAAAGCTGAAACCGCGAATAGGAGACAGCAGATTGGACGTTCGTACCTCATCCGCGCCCGCAACCCAACTGCCCGTAAATTACTGGAAGTGTATGACCTGTGCGTAGGCATCTGGTGTCACAAACTTCTGAAAACCTATCAAGTACTTGTCGAATCCGTAGCAAACAGAATTACCGCTGAATGGCGATACAGAGCTGGACCAGCACGCTATTAAGTAGGTGGTCACAATGTTTTGGACCATCAGTGTGTCAGAATCTATTTTATTTCTTGATTTGTTACTTTTTTTTGTATCTTTTCATTATGCAAATGTTTTTCACAACATTGTATTCTACACATTAACGCAACAAATGAGTACAACATGAATACTTCATATTTTGTCATTCTTGTGTATTTAGATAATGAATATGTTACTAGTTTTGCCTGATATTTATTTAACTATTGTTTACAATTGCTAATACAAAATCAGGGTAATTTAATAAGTGGTCAATAGCACGTGTTAGCTAAGGTCACCATTAAAAAGAGCCTAACGACACTTCCGTCATGCAGGCATAAACAATTGTGTAAATATTTTTAACGACAATTTGTTGTCGTTTTAAGTGAGCGCACCAAAACAGCAATACTAGCTTATTTATTAATGAACAAACTTCCATTTGTAATTATTGTGAATGATATGAGTGTCACCTAATGTTGTAAGTAGGCTGTTTATGTTTCCTTATTGGCAACGCTACGTAGCGCTCTGTATGAAAATCACTGGCTGTGCTGTGTGCAGTCTGTGGCCAGTTTGCATTGTTGTCAGCCATTGTAGTGTTGGGCAGTTGGATGTGAACAGCGCGTAGCGTTGCGCAGTTGGAGGTGAGCCGCCAGCAGTGGTGGATGTGTGGAAGGAAATGGCGGAGTTTTGAAATTACATATATTATGACTTTTGATGATATTAAGGTAAATACATTGTTTGTTCTCTATTAAAATCTTTCATTTGCTAGCTATCCCTATCAGTAGTTAGTGCCTTCCGTAGTTTGAATCTTTTATTTAGCTGGCAGTAGTGGCGCTCGCTGTATTGCAGTAGTTCGAGTAACGAAGATTTTTGTGAGGTAAGTGATTTGTGAAAGGTATAGGTTAATGTTAGTCAGGGCCATTTTTTTGTAGGGATTTTTGAAAGTCAGATTGCGTTGCGCTAAAAATATTGTGTGTCACTTTAGTGAATGTTTGAGTACGTTCAGTTTTGCTCAGCTGTTTGAAAAGCAAATAGTGTAAGAGGTTTATCAGCACAGTCGTGTATAATTGTTCTAAGGGGACGTTTCAATGTGTACAACATGTATTTATTTAAATACTGTTGTAATATATTAGTTTAGTGCGGGATGTGGTCAAGTTGAGTCAAATCGTGTCTGTAGAACTTAATAACGACGTATTTTTGGTGGGGACGGCCTTCAGCGAAGAGAAAGCAGATAGTAGTGGAACACTACGGGAGTCCCAGCCTTCTGTGATTTTTCGCGTGACGAGCTCAAGGAGAGCGATTCTGGACACTTTATGGGGAGTTCTTGAAGAAGGCAGACCTGCCCGCGGTACAGTGTGACATTTCACTGTGTCGGTGGTGGATTCTGGTCGGTGAACAGCCACTATCATACTTTAACTTCTGAAGGGACTTACATTTCGAGAAGTCTGAATAGGCTCCAGACTAGGACTCTCAAATTTTCCGCTTGCATTGCGGAACTATTCTTTTTATCGTGTGTCTTAATCTCTCAATCATGTAGTTGAACTGTGAAATATTTTGAGCTGGTGAATATTTCGTGTATTGAGGTAATAAAATGGACTTACTTTTTATACATCTTGGACGACTATTTTCTTTGGGGCTTTGCTACAATTCTCATAACGCTCTCAACGCAACTTTTTGCATTTGAAAAGGTTATTTTCCGTCTGTATGTCAACTGATATCCTAGAACCACCTTCCGTTTATTTGAGATGTCCTTTCTGGAATAAACATTACTCAGTATAATTTTCTGTCATCTAGATCAATTACAGACGTTAAAGTAGGACCTTTTTTATTAAATTGTCTTTCATCTTTTATTTTACAATTTTATATATTTTATTTAATCGGAATTATAGCCAACACACAGACTCTCTGAGTGCAGGATCACAGCTACAAATTATTATTCGCATCGAGTTAGCTGCTAGGCGTGAGAACAGACGAATGCGGCTCAACACAATGACTAAACAGAGCTATTCTGTTTTAAACAGAGCCGTGCATAGCCCAACTACCTAAAGTGCGAGCAACACCAGGTAAAGTCGTAGCTGGTTTGCTCGTATGGACTGCTGGTTAGAGAGCAACTACTTAACTGCAGAAAATCGTCAGATAACGTCGCAATACGGCGAGTGTCTGCAAGACATCCAGGTCGCAATCGACAGCACAGCGACGAGGCTGACGTGAAATTAGAAGGCGCGCTCACTCAGGTGGATCGCCCTGGCGCGCCTCCAGCTTCCAGCCCACAGACTCCAGGCTGGCGCTCCGCCAAGGAATGCGGCCGTCATACGGCGGGCCTCTCATTCAGCCGGCCAGCTGCTAAATGTGTCGCCCAACAGCTGATCCCTGGGAGCCGTCAGGGGTGCCTTCCATTCTCCCGCTATCCAGAAGAAAAGATGGTCGACGTGGGGGCCGTTTCTTGTCTCCCCCGCCTGGAAGCTCAAATAAAACATCTCGCGGGAGCGCGTCGCTACTTAACGTAGAGGGCCTCGTGTTACACTCTGAGACGCCGCGTTGGCAGAAGAACGGCTTCCCAGAAAATATTTCCGGTGCCTGTGCACCAGCTGGGAGATAAGTGTTGGATTTATTTACTGTCAAACGGATTCTTGCGTCGACGTCGCCAACCTATATTCGTGTACCCTACAGTGGTTTTAAACAGCTAGCTGAAAGAGACTTCTATTATCTTCCATCGCGCACGAATATAGAAATACTACCGAAACCTGTAACTCATCTACATGAGGAGAAAGGACTTCACCGAAAGATTTCGGAGACTGGCCAGGGATATTGGTCCACCTCCGCCGCTGAGCTATCAGAGCTGCTTACTGCCAAACGGAGGACCCGGTTTCGATTCCCGGTACTGCCATAGATTTTCCTTGGCAGGAAGACTGGAACGCGGTGCATTCACCCACTCGATACCAACTGAGGAGCTACTTGCCCGACTAATAATGGTTCCAGGTAACGACAACTTAAGAAATCCTGGAGAGCGATGTGCTGACTCCATGCCCCTCGGTACTGCATCCAATACCGCCACTGGCGCATGATGACACGGCGGTCGATAGGTTCCTCATCAGAGCTGTTGGGTTTCGTTTGATTTCTTACCTCAATTTATCTTTGTACCTATCTTATACAGAAAGTATGTCCACAAAAGTGTAAATGCTGACAGTATGTGGTATTTGTTTCGTTTGGAAAAAAACTGTTCCACTCATCCTCAATAATTGCTGCTGACAACAGTAATTTCCGCTTTACTCTTAGCCCTGAAGCTTGATTTCAGTACTTCTCGGATTTGTTCCGGGCTACGTTTTCCGGCGGTGTTAACAATGATGCACAGCAGTACGGATAGGTTTACGGCGTGCATCTCGCGTATGGGTTGACTGAATGCAAAGGAAGAGCGGCGCAACAGTTTTATACTTTGCTGAACGCTCCCCTCAAAGGCAGAAAACACTTTATAGCGCTTTTTGCGTCTTAGGGCCGTTGCATTACGTTGTTCTTCGTTTTGTAAATTTTCTAAATCACTTGTTACAGGATTTTTTATTATGGTAAACTTATTTTCACAGAAACAATTCGAACAAACCGTAATTACATATTACTCTGTAACTGACCATCTGAGACCATGCGTTCCTGATTCCAAAATATCTAGAAAACATTTCTGGGCAACCTCCGAAAGTATTACGTGCCATCAAGGAGGATTATGTTAACACTGCTTCTCATAATGAGCATCGCAGTCACATAATTTTCACTGACACTGACACAGAAATACGGCAACATGTCTTCGTGGCAAATTTTCATTCTATTATGTCCTATGGTTGCGTATTGTGCAATAACTTTCCATCTGTAAAATTACAGATCCTGAAAAATTTATCAAAAGGATTTGTTATCTCAGTTTGAGCAGGGAGCCGTCAACGGTCTATGAATTCCATGTCCGCCTAAATAGAAGCAAGTAGATTCACCATACATGTCTACACAGAAACTGAACATTTTACTCTGAAATTTAAATAACTTTTTTTAAATAATCTCTTCTCTCCATCTATCGTCAGCGGCTCGTGGTCTAGTGCTCTGCGTTGCTGTCACTAGACACCGGCCTTCGAGGTTCGATTTCCTTTGTTCGAGTACTGGTCATTTGTGTCCTCCTAATCATTTCATCTCATCTTCATCGACGCTCAAGTTGCCAAAGTGGCGTCAAATACGAGGTTGTAACTTTAATAGTGGCAACAATTTATTTCCAACTTATACAAAATAGATACGTGTTTTGAAGTTTTATTGTCTTTCGTAGTAATCACTAGCATTGTGTTTTACCCGTTGCCAGCAATGCGAAGTCGTAGGATACTCTTAGGAGCGCCAGTTGTTTTGATAGTCGGAGTCTGGCGATCTATTAGCCGACGAATCTGTAAGAACTCTGAAGCGAATGCCATGAGGTGCTTCCTTCAATTTATGGGGGGTAGGACATCAAACGGGACGACTTGGAGCAGGAGAGGCACCAGAGGACATTTTAATTTACACTGTCCATACTTTACGAATAAATTCATTTGTCCAAATGACCAGAAAGGATTCAGGATTTAAACTCATAGAAGTGGAAGTTCAAAAATATAAGAATTTTTTTTTACATTTGAAATTTGACCTTTTTTCATTTACCATTGGCTGCATTTGTTGCTATAGGTACACTTTTCTTCATAAGTAAGGGAGATTCGTCACAAACCATACTTACAGGTGTATAAAACTCTAGACTTTTCCAAATATATTGAAAACTATGGTAAAAATTGAGGTAATTAACTATAAAATTTGAGTTTTTTCTAAACATGAAGTTTAAAATGTAACAGCACCTTCATTTTTTCATAAATTAAATAATTTCTAGAGTTTCATACACCTGTAAGTATGGTTTGTACGCTGTGCAAAATTCATCGAAGAATCTCTCTTACTTATGCAGAAACGTGTACCTACAGCAACAAACGCAGCCAATAGTAAGTGAAAAAATGATGAACTTTCACATGTAAAACAAAATTAATTTTGTTATGTTTTTGAGCTTCCACTGCTATAAGTGTGAATCCTGAATCCTTCCTGGTCATGCTGACAAAGTTTTATGAATTTATTCATAAAAGTATAGACAGTGGGAATTAAAAAGTCCTGTGGTGTCTCTCCTGCTCCAAGACGGCCCGTTTAACGCCCTGCCCCCCTTAAGAATCAAGCTGAATTCAGAAGGGCTTAAGTACGGGGAGCATGGTGGATGGTGCAGCACTTCCCAAACTCATTGATAGAACAAATCAATTAGTACTTACACCATATGCTCCAAAATAATTGGCAGGTCTTGCAGCTGGTAGCAGAGCTTAGACATAAAAGCTGCGCCACTTTCTGCAGGACCCACCCATCATTTTGTACTCTGGTGCATATGTCGCAAGTTGTGATTGATTTGTTCGATCTATGGGGTTGGGAAGTGTTGTACCACCCCGGACTTCCTGAATTGAAGGAAGCATTTCGTGGCGTTCCGTTTAGAACTGGTACAGACGTTCTTCGGGTAGTAGACCTCTACACTTGAACTATCAACACAATTTGGACTGCTAATGGCGTCCTACGACTTACACATGGCTGGCAACTGGTTAAGCACAATGCTGGCGACTGCCCTGAAGGACAGCAAAGCTATGAAACATGTATCTACTTTGTGTAAGTTGTAAACATACAGTTGCCACTATTAAAGTTCCAACCCTCGTAGGAAGACTTGTACTAGGCGGCGGTACTGCAGGATCACTCAGCCGGTAATTCGATACAATAATTCATTTCTTCAATCACATCTTGCTGTCATGACACATCTTTCTATTGCTGTAAACGTTAGATCAATTCGTCTCGATTTTTTTGTATACTACCAGCTTACTAGACCTGCAGCGGACCAATCTAATACCCGAAACATGATTTCATACCAGTCTGGTATATACAAGAGAGCGGAATGAAACTGCCGTCCCTGTAGGACTCACATGAGCTTGTTTCGGTGTGACCTGTTAGGTATTACGGTTGTTTTGAGTAGAAAAAGATGTAGATCATTAGCGCCAGCATTCGCTAAATGACTGTAGAAAGACACCTACACTACGCTTCAAGGCTGGCACAAATACGTATCAAAGAGGGAATGAAGATTAGGGTTTAACGCATCATCGAGGACCAGGTCGCTAGAGACGGAGCATATATCGGTTTGATGAAGGATGGACAGCTGTCCTATCGAATACCAGTCCACTCGTTTGATATGGCGTTATCTGTTCGTGCAATTCGGAACAGAAGAGGATCGAAGCGTCTGCAGCACAACGTCAGAAGAACGTTGAAAATCAGGTGGTCTCATGAAACATAGAGTGAGGAGGTTCCTAGCAGAAATGGCGTAGAAAGGAACATGCGGTAAACACATAGGATGATAGGACATGTGTCAGAACATCAGGGAATAACGTCCATAGTGCTAGAGGGACATGTGTCAGAACATCAGGGATTTATCTCCATAATACTAGAGGTAACAGCAGAGGATAAAAACTGCACAGGAAGGGAGAGATTGGAATGTATTCAGCAAATAATTTGAGGCTGTAATTTGTAACTGCTTCTCTGAGATGGTGAGGTTGGCGCAGGAGCTTAACTCTTGGAGAGCCGCTTCAAACCAATCAACCAGTCAGAAGACAAGAAAAAAGTACTCCAACTGGAAATGGGTAGAAAAGGAATCATGTTCTTAGGCATTTACTACACTTACGTGCCAAGTAGTATATACCTTTTCTCACTTTTTCCAAAGTGGAAAATAGGTATCCCAGAAAGAACAAACGTGTAAACTGAGATGTAATTCTCTGGGAATGTTCGTAAGTTTATTTAAGAGTAAAATTATAAATGCAACATAAAAATTTATAACTAAGACGTAGATGAGGTAAAGGAATTCTGCTACCTCGGAAGCAAGATAACACATGATTTCGGAGTAAAGAGGACATAAAAAGGAGACCAGCACAGGTAAAGAGAGTATTCCTGACCAAAAAATATGGATGCTAATTTCAGGAAGAAATATCTGAGAATTTACGTTTGGGACACGACATTATGTGGATGTGAGAAATCCGTAAAAGATGTTTGAGGTATCGTACTATACAAGGATGTTGAAAATTAGTTGGACTGATGAGGAACGAAGAGGTTCACGGAATCGGCGAGGAAAGGAACGTATCGAAAACACAGATAAGAAGTAGGGTTAGGATGACAGGATGAGTTAAGACATCAGAGAATAACTTCCACTGTACAAGAGGGAGCTTTGGAGGATAAAAACTAGGGGGAGACGGAGATGCTGGCTCACGTATACGGACACGTGACTATTATTTTAAAAATAACTTAATGTGAAACGTGTTCTGCGGGCCACTTAAAATAGATAACATCTGCAGGGAGCTACACTGCTGCACGCGCCGCCCTCGGGGATATAGCCCGGATGTCGAAAGCGCAGTACAAGAAAAGCGCCCAAAGGCAACGACCAGCTGTGTCGTCGAGATATCCCCGCCGCCACACGTGTGGCCCTGCTGCCTTCACGCCGTATTACCAAGAAACCCCAGGAGATGCTCCACTTCTCAACACGCCAGTATGTCACTACCCTGCTTCCAGTAGGGGCGGTAATCTCTACGAAAGTGTTTCATTTTCCAAACAATTCTTATTAACTGTATGTCGGAATAATAGACTTCCTTCCCAGCGCAAGTATGGTCTTGTGCCTTTCCCAGTTCAAAATAAAAGGAAAAAAAATTGTTCAAATGGCTCTGAGCACTATGCGACTTAACTTCTGAGGTCATCAGTCGCCTAGAACTTAGAACTAATTAAACCTAACTAACCTAAGGACATCACACACATCCATGCCCGAGGCAGGATTCGAACCTGCGACCGTAGCGGTCGCTCGGTTCCAGACTGCAGCGCCTAGAACCGCACGGCCACTCTGGCCGGCCAAAATAAAAGAAAAAAAAATCTTCGTTGTGTGCTTATCTATTGCCGATTTTGCTGCTGTGGCTTACACATAAAGTAATAGTATAATAAGTAACTGTGCGTCCCATAATATCCATCGCGGCATAAAAAATAAATAAAAAGGGACTGCGTGCGAATGATAAGTCTGGAGGTCGAATGTCGGATACAGTAAGCATTTTTATTTTATTTTATGAATAACAGCTTGCCACTAACAATAATCTGTGAAATAATAAATCAATTTACTTAAAATTCAACGTTACTGCATGTTATTTAATCAGTCTCGTGTTAAACTATGCGCTCATATTATTGTCAAGAGATTGGTCCAGCTGGGGCCATTACTTAATTCAAGGTAGAACTTTCCTACAGTTGATAGATTTGGTCATAGAGGAACATCTCCCCTGTTAGTGTAAGTTCTACTTTGGCATTGTTCCCTCGTTTTAACTTGGACTTTGTCAAAATAATTTGGAAAAATCTCCTAGCTTAGCAACAATTTCCACCGATCTCTTATTTCTTTTCATCGGCTAGAAACATTAATCTAGCAAGTTCTGAGTTTTCCCTCTGAAAGGTTAGCAGTATTTTGCTATAAACGGGCTCCAGTCAGAGGCACAGGAACTGTGTATTTTTTCTTTCGATGTTTTATGTTCCGACTTCATGGCTTCAATAACAACAGGCCAGTGTCCAAGGAAATCGCACCGTCATATCGTAGATTTTCTACGTGTTTAATACGGCTGCCACCGTTATGAAATCAACGTGAAACACAGATTACACCTACCTTATCAGATTGAAATAGAAAATCGAACGCAGGTGCTTAGCGGTTAACAGACATTAAAAGTCGCCTCTTCTTTGACCCATTGCTCTTGCATTGACATTCACCCGTGGTAGCTATAAATCACATCTTAAATGTCACGGGCAATTTCTTGTCGCTGCAGTCGGTCGTAAAACGTTCATTACGCAGTTAATTCAGGAATCTATCACAGCAATATCCTCTAAAATTAACTCCAACTTCGTTCGAGAGAAGCGCTTGTGAAACGAGAACATTTTCCATTACGTCAGCCTCTGATACTACCTTTTATGTTTTCTGTCAGCTTTCTTAGAAAACTAAAATATTGCCGACATTCATTATATTTCTTTTTACTGGTAACTGTTACGCTCCAAAAGAATTTGCCAGTTTTGCATATTTTGATTGTCCTGTGCCTCACAATGTTCAGCCAGTACTCAACTAAAATCCTCTTTCCCGTTAAGTATTAAAGGAGCATTCCTTGATGCGCTTTCAATTTTCTTAGTACGGCATCGTCAATCTGTAACTCTGCAGAGAATTAGCAATTATTTAATTCTTTACTATATTTGCACTGGCGATATGAACGAGGAGTCCCGCCGAACTTTGAGGCCACTGATATTTCATAAACTTCTTAATGGATATGAACAATGTTTTCTTGATTAAGATGTAGCTACTTAATGTCCAAGAGAACGAAATTTAGTAACTACTACGTAATTAAATAAAGTTTTCATTTCAAAATAAAACAACATTCTTCGCAGAAAAATGACGTCTTAGAGTGGTAGGGGATTATACATACCAAATATCGAGTCTGTTGTTTCTTTTTAGAAAATATAGCCTTTAAGTATCACCGAAAATAAATATTTGGTATCAAGCGCGCAGGAAGGCACAATTACTTGCCGATTCGTTTTGATGTCCTTAAAGCTTTATGAAGCATCAAGGATGTACTTTACAATGAGTCAGGTAATTGTTACATTTGTGACTAGCTATTCAATATGGCACTAATGTCCAGTCTAGCATTACATGCATCGCGCCACTTCTTAGACTGGCGGTTCGCATCCTATTCCATGTTATCATTAGGGATTGTGAAAGTTTCCTGTAGTTTTTCTTAGGTGCACTTTTTCAGCTTTATAAGTTTTCTACTGAGACTAATATTCAGTGTAAGACTTCTACTTTCTGAGATCCTGCCTGTGTGACTTTTCAAAAGAGCGTTTGGCTTTTGCATCTCATTGAAACTTCAACCTGACTATGAACATAACGTAACTTTATGCTCACCAGTGGTTTTAGAAGGACAGGAGATTAGTGCTTAACGTCTTGTCGATAACGAGGTCATCAGAGACGGAGCATAAGCTCGGATTAGGGAACCAAGGACAAGGAAATGGGCCCTTGCTTTAAGCGACTTAGGGAAATCACGGAAAATCAGCCGCACGCGGGTTTGAACCGTCGTCCTCCCAAATACGAGTCCAGTGTGCCAAACACTGCCCTACCTTATCGGTCCATTGGTTTCATGTAACCACTGCATATACAGCATATGACACTTCTGTGTTCCAACTGCCTACGTGCATTATTACGTACGTATGCATCTGACGTATCACTTCTGATAACTACATTACTGTGTAAACTTTATATATAATTTAAATACATTTGTAATGAAAAACGATTACACAGCCACTGAACTAAACAACATCAGAAATTGAAAGTAATCTGAATAAATATTCACTGTACCCTAAGTGCATAAAACAAATGTTCAGTTCTGGGCCTAATAAACACTTTGGTTTATCTGTGTGCAATTGCGCTGCTTACTATTATTAAATTAATCTTGCCATGTGCGATGCACGATCTCGTTCCAGCTAAAGTTAAGAGTCGTATATCGCGAACTGTAATGTGAGTCATAAATATTTTTCTTTTAAAATTTCTAGGTAGCAAGTGTGATGTTGAGGCTTGATTTTGAATAATTTTAAAACTAATTGCGCTTTAGATTTGTGTTTCAATCAGCGAAGTTAAAAGGTATAAACAAAACTGCACTACTGGTCATTTGTACTATAAAGTGAACACCAAATGTAAAGGCTGAGTTCATGAGTGTACGAGATAATGAAACAACAGTACCGTAATAGTCATACAATGCGAGTTACAACAATTTACAAACCAAAACTGAAAATGTTCCCTAAATACAACATCCCACTATCTATTAAGCTAGCACATACGGCAAATTATCTTCGTAACATCTTGCAAATTACAGCAACAGAATTCCGAAATTAGGCCTCGTCATCAGTACACACATTTGTTTTTGACCACGTCCGACAACTAAGTCTCTCTGTCTCTTTCTCTCTCTCTCTCTCTATCTCTGTCCCCCCCCCCCCCTCTCTCTCTCTCTCTCTCTCTCTCTCTCTCTCTCTCTCTCTCTCTCGCAGATTGACTATCTGACAATAGCATAAATTTTGGAATCCAGAGAACCTCCTTCGAATATGCAATCAGGAAAAGTGTTATCTGTGACCAATATTTCATACAAAACTGCCACTTCTCATATTGTAACCTCTCAGTTCCTACTGCAAAAATTTGTTGGTTATAAATGCAATATTTACTGGGGCCACAGTAAATTTCTAACCTATTGATATTTCACCTAGAATATTCAAAACTGAAGACAATATTTACGTGTTTGTACCTGAATAAAGACAGGGTATTCCAAGCGCATAGACGCGAAACACTACAGATGGCAGGACATCTTATATTGAGCGTTTTGAGTTGACGAAGTAATGCTCCGAAGTGAATCTTTAGTTTTCATTGACAGGAACAACTTACACTTAACAGCAACATCTTAACCTCTCACCCATCTTTGCAAGTGAGTATCGCCAGTGTCGGTGTACGCACTGCAACGTGATACATAGCTAGAACTAAATCTGGGTTCAAAACCATTTTGTTCCATTACTTTGAATACTTATTTGTAACTGTTGCTCCACCAGTACTCTCCACACACTCTTGAAAGTGTGTACTGCACAGGTAGGTTATCGGTTGCTATTGATGAATCTTTTCCCAACATCATCTCCTCAAATTCTAATGTGCGAACAAGAATAACTCGAGCTCACTGGGAAGTTCTCTGTGGCTCTGTCCACGACAAATATCTTCCATTCTGGCTGATAGCTGTTGGAGTTCTTTACTCTGTACTTTCATTTCGCTGTACTACAACCTCCATCATAACTTACATGAATGTCTCTAAATCGTAATAAGTAAAGATCCCACACTTCGACAACTAGCCATGGTCTGCAAATAGTGGGAAATCCCAGTGTGGAAGCGCTACATTCGATTATGTATTTCTTTGTATTATAGTGGCTAGCAGAGAGTTTCTTGTTATGTCTTACAGAAAAACTGAGGCCACAGAAGGGGAAACTTCACGACTTAGGAGGGTACGTGAAATTACTGTAGTGATTTCAAAAAGCCTAAAAATTCCAGTGCTGAGAGGACACGAGAGCTCGTAGAAAAGGACATTGAAAAAACGGCGCAAAGGTATTACGCAGCTGAGCCATCGGGCATAAAGCGGCCAGCGACACTCCAGACTTGTGATTGATGTATTTTTAACTCTCTGTGTAACTATTGTATTAAAGAGATTGATGATTAAATTACACTTAAAACGAAACATTTGTTATGATTTTATGCCGACGCTTTCACGAAAAATCTACGGCGCGAACCCGAATTTTACAGACAGAAATTTTTGCTGCGGGATTATCTCAAGGATAGGTTTATTTTCCACCCTTACTACAAAACCACGAAGATCTGCGACGCCGTATCGCAACAGCTGCTCTTACCGTTGCTCGTGATATGCTGAGTGTGGTACGGCAGAATTGGACTACCGATTAGATGTGTGCCATGCGACAAGGAGTGGTCACATAGAACATTCATAAACGTTGTAAAAGAAGCTTTAAAAGTTTCTCTGTCACACAGTGTAGCGTTTGTTACGTTGTTCTCGGCCGTTTATCTGTATTGATTTTTTAAAGTGTTTCATGGATTTTATAATTATACTGTAAATCGTGGAAGCTACTTGAATGAAAATAAATAGTAATAGTGCAATGAGAACATTCCCTTTAACACTTAAGCAGTAGAATCCAAATTTCCAAATTTTTATTATTTATTTGCCATCCGAAATCTAAGTACATTACACTATTTCTAAACACTTAATACCTGATCACAAACAAACATCTAGTCTTTACTTGCAGGATGGTCAGAAAATCTAAAATGCTTGCGTGAACGTAGATGAGGAGACTGTGCTGAGAAATAATTTTTAAGAAGAAACATTCAATACTTGCGCCGTTTCCGATTTAATTAGCACTGAATTCAGCCAATCAATTAGTTGTACGTGCTAAGTCAAGCAGTCTCCCAAAGACGGTATTGCCAGGAGTGTTCTTCGCTTGGTTTCTTTAAACCGAAAAAGAGATACTTGCTACAGTCCGATGTCCAATTGTTTGCATCGCTCTTTTGTTATGTTGAGGAAGCCAAACGACGAACACTTTTGGCAGCACCGACTCTGGCAAGCTGCTTGAACTTGCTCGCGCAATGATCTGATTGACCAACTTCAATGTTAATTAAAACGGAAATGGCGCAATGTATCGAAGATTTTTTCTTAACAATTATTTCTCAGCACAGTCTATCGTGAAACATCCTTACAAGCTTTCCAGACTGTATTTGAGCACCCTGTATATTTGACAGAATTCGCGGATTCCATCAGTAATTCCTCACAATCCCCTCTATATGGCCAGGTGGTGTATTCTTCCCTGTTATGTTAGATAGTCTGCCTCGGTGCGCCGCAGTCATGCTGGTGAGGACAGCATTCCTCATTTAAAAAGTGAATCTGCGTCTGCCGTGTCGTGTCCTCAGTCGTTTGGAGTTGACCAAATATTGTGGGCTTGATCAAACCAAGCGGCGGTATCGGTATGTTGCTGTGGCGTTAAGGAGCCATTCTCTCCTCCAGAAATCGGCTCCCAGATGGTGGGAGTAGACCTAATTGTTCCCGAAATGTCACGTATAGCATTATTAAGTTGGCCATCAGTTTTGTTTACATGAGCGCTCTTCAGGTGTGCCGGAGCACAGTACTCCTTCGTGGAGAATACGAAGCTCAATGAAGAAGTCTTCAGAATTGTCTCTGTTGCTTCACTTTCTTAGGTGCCCGCTTCAAAGTGCCCCACAGGTGGCCTCTGGGTGATGTTAAGTAAGGAGCACAACTGGGTGCCTTACGTCTTCGATCTCCTGGGAGTACGAGAAGTATGCAACAAAGTTCCAAAGAGACTTGTGCTACGCCCTCGTGCGTGAGCTGTCAGCCGGACGGTTGCATATCGCGCTGGGCCGCCGCTTCCTGCTGTGCTGTGCCCACGCCACGGAGACGTCGGCGGTCACTGGGGCAGGGCCGGCGCCGCCTCCGCCAGCGCCAACGCCGCGACGGCCGCAATTGAGCCTCAAGACCGGGTCGCCGCTCATTGTCCCGCCTGCAATCTGTCAAGGCCAGCCCACTTTCCTCCACTAATAGCGCCCGCCGGACTCGCCGGAGACAGACCTCTGGTGCATCTTTTAAACGAGGTGGCCGCCCACAATTAAGCCGACTCTCGTAAACAGCCACCGGCGAGTCGGACAACCTCCTCTTACACCGGGTGATCAAAAAGTCAGTATAAATTTGAAAACTTAATAAACCACGGAATATGGCCGAGCGGTTCTAGGCGCTTCAGTCTGGAACCGCGCGACCGCTACGGTCGCAGGTTCGAATCCTGCCTCGGGCATCGATGTGTGTGATGTCCTTAGGTTAGTTAGGTTTAAGTAGTTCTAAGTTCTAGGGGACTGATGACCTGAGATGTTAAGTCCCATAGTGCTCAGAGCCATTTGAACCATTTTTGAAACCACGGAATAATGTAGATAGAGAGGTAAAAATTGACACACATGCTTGGAATGGCATGGGGTTTTATTAGAACCAAAAAAATACAAACATTCAAGAAATGTCCGTCAGATAGCGCTTCATCTGATCAGAATAGCAATAATTAGCATAACAAAGTAAGACAAAGCAAAGATGATGTTCTTTACAGGAAATGCTCAATATGTCGACCATCATTCCTCAACAATAGCTGTAGTCGAGGAATAATGTTGTGATCAGTATTGTAAAGCATGTCCGGAGTTATGGTGAGGCATTGGCGTCGGATGTTGTCTTTCAGCATCCCTAGAGACGTCGGTCGATCACGATAACTTGCGACTTCAGGTAACCCCAAAGCCAATAATCGCACGGACTGAGCTCTGGGGACCTGGGAGGCCAAGCATGACGAATGTCGCGGTTGAGCACACGATCATCACCAAACGACGCGCGCAAGAGGTCTTTCACGCGTCTAGCAATATGGGGTGTTTTTTTTTTTTTTGTTCTAATAAAAACCCCATGTCATTCCAAGCATGTGTGTCAATTTTTACCTCTCTATGTACATTATTCCGTGGTTTATTAAGTTTTCAAATTTATACTGACTTTTTGATCACCCGATACATAATGTAAAATTTAGTAGCACCTTCAGCCGTCTTCATTTCGAATGTAATTTATTTATGCGACTACTTTCAGCATTTCACTACCAATCTTCAGGCCCCCTGACCATCATCAGGGGGCCTGAAGATGGCATAAGGAAATGCCGAAACTGGTCGCATAAATAAGTTTCATTCAAAATATAGACGCCTGATGGTGTTTCTAATTTTACATTTTATACTGTAGCCCCTTGATCAACTTGAACAACGATGGATCAGTGAATATCCGCAACTTAGAAACATATTTATACAAAAAAAAATTCCGCTTCAGTTGCCAGTATTTTTTTTTCTTCTTTTTCTTTTCCCCGTGACCGATTTCGAAGCTTAAAGCTTCATCTTCGGGTGCCATCAAATAATTATGAAAACCTGAGTGTGTGTTGGTCGGGCCAGTCGGTCATTGGCGTCACACCCACCTCAGACAAACGCATGGGAACGTAGGATCACCAACCACAGCACCAACCTGGACAGCACGACATGGAAGTGTCTAGTCATAGCCGGGCGGGTTAGCCGAACGGTCTAATAAGTGCGCCTTGTCACGGTCCGCGCGGCTCCCCCCTCTTCCACCCCCACCCCCCCAGTCGAGTCCTCCCTCGGGCATGGGTGTGTTTGTTGTCCTTAGATTAAGGAAGTAAGTAGTGTGTAAGCTTAGGGACCAATGACCTTAGCAGTTTGGTCCCATAAGACGTTACCATGAATTTCCAAATTTGTCCAGTCACTTCCGTGTCGTGCTGTCCTGGCGGGCGTTGTGGTTGCTGGTTTCTCGCTCCCATGTGTTTGTCTGAGGTGGGTGTGACCCCCAAGGATTGCCTGGCTCGACCACCAGTCAAGTTTTCATAATTATTTGGTGGCACCTAAAGATGAAGCTTTAAGCTTCGAAATCGGTCGTGGAATAAATTAAGAAAATAACTAGAAGCTGAAGCGGAATTTTATTCAATAGAGACCGGCTTCCAGTGACTCCAATTACACAGGGTGAGGCAGCCAAAATACACCAAACTAAATATACCCCAACGAGGAAATATATCTTTCTTCCGGCCTTTAGCCAATATGTTCATGAGGTCGCCATGTTAACCTGGATTTGGAAATGTTAGCGGTAGAGGAAGGTCGGGTGCCTTTGCTGTCGCCTCTCGCTTTCCACCAGGATGAAAATTGTGTTCACCATCTGTTTGCGTCTCATGTTACCCACCCGAAAATGTGATGCCATTTTCGAAATGTTTGTTAATGGTGGGACTTGGGTACCAAACCGGCCTTCTCCAAGAAGGATACGCAAATGCACCGAGCTATGGTTTTCGCTAACAAGGGGAACGCGGCTATTGGTGTCTTAAAAAAACTAGCATTTTTGGCCTGTGTCGGGGGAGGCATGAGCTGTTTATGTTAGCGCAGCTTCTAGGCAGTGGTTGGCGCAGCGGAAAGATCACGGAGCGTAACTGATGATATTCTGATAAGACTTGCATGATAGTTCTCAAAACTGACAGGATCGAATGTTAGTTTTAGAAGCCGTGGGTCCCACACACTGGTGCATTTGATAGTTATAACATATTTCGGTTAAATAAATAAAACAGAATCAAACAGTGAAGCTTTCTAATGGCAATCACTAAAGAGAAGTCTTTTCTGTAAGCAGAAGCAGTTCCCCTTTGCCTGATTTGGGTCTAATTTTTGTTTTCCGTTGTTTCAGGTAACCCACTACGGATCGTCAACGCGACTCCAACATCCAGTGATGGAATTACGCTACACATTCGGGAATAACCTAGCAGCTTCGATTCACCGCAAGCTGTTGTCAGTCTAAGGCGACAACAGGATTAATTTATTACACATCAGTGGCTTCAAAAATTTCGGCACAGTGTCTGCATGTCCAGCACCAGCCACGTTTAGGTGGACCACCTGCGCAACCGATGAAAATGCGTCAGTCATTGATGGAATTAATTAAAATCACAATGTGACAGATTTATATGCACGTAAGTAAAGTAAAATGGTCATTGTTAACTCTAATCGCTCTGGCTTCGCTAGTTGTCGAAGTGGAAGCTGATGTAAATTACGAGAATCTGTTGCGATAGTCAGTAATAATGTTCCCATCGGGTCGTCACATGCTATAAAGCAAGGTGTTTGACTTCGATCCCGAAAGCAAAAGTTAGTGTAAGGTCTGAAGGCTTCTCCGCCTTCGTTCAAGGGCGACCTGCAGCGTATCTCACGAACTGGGAGACCAGAGCAATACAAGGATCACGTTAACAGAAAACCGCATGGTGCACGCTTTACTTTCTAAAGCATGCCCCAACAGGGATGGAAATTCAAGAAATTGGAACTAATACACAGGCTTACCGACAATTATTCGTGCCGCTCGCCTTTCGCGAGTGGAAGAGGAAAGGGGGGATCAGTTAGCGGTTCCAGTAGTACCCTCTGCCACACACCGTCAGATGGCTTGCAGAGTGTTGATGTAATCCAGTGGTGAAAAAAAAAACTACCATACAGAAGGGGACAAAGCTATCGGATTTTTGTTTATTCGATTGACTGAAAAGTCTTATCTGCGGGAAATACTTAAAAACGAACTCACAACGTGTGCAAAAGAAATTGTGTAAGAACCAAACTTACGACGATATCAGTGCTATAAACCAAATCCTTGCTGGTGAGGAGAAATGTTGTCTTTTCGCTAGCACATGGAAAAGAAGGGAACGGTCGAGCCCAAAGAAAGCAGCAGCTCCCCGTAGAAAGACCTGCCCGCATCCACAAAAGATAATGTTATGCATCTGGTGGAACAGCGGCGGTGTGTTGTACTACGAATTGCTTTCCAGAGGTGTAACGATCACTGCTGACATTTGTTGTCAACAATTGAGAGGTCTTGCAGATGCAATCCAACAACAACGACCAGGAAGACTGCGTGAATTGATGCTACTCCGCTGTAACGCCCGCCCGCATCTTGCTAAACGCAAAAACGCTACACAGGTGACGGTTTGCGAATCTATTCTCCACCCACCTTATTCACCTGATCTTGCGCCCTCAGATTTTCGAATTTTCCGTTTCCTATCGAATAATCTTCAAGTGACTTCCTTCCCGGATCTAAATTTGCTCCGAACATGGCTCGACTAGTTCTTCACCTCAAAACCCCTTGGTTTCTACAGTAGCGGAATCTAAAATTTACCCTTGCATTGACTGACTGTTGTAAGCAGTGAAGGCGTCTATTACTGATGGCTTATGTCTTTGTTATGTGTACCTGTTATATTTCTTAAACTTAGGGGAAAGTGCTACGAACTTATTCACCAATCCATTATTATCGGCGTTTACGAGCCTGTAAACAAGGACAACGATCACAAAACTGTGTACGTTTTGACTGAGAACTGAGTATGAAATGATGCATCGACAGTGTTTCCTGAAGAATCGTAACGAAGATATTGTCCATCAACACCATCGCATACGTTCGATGGTCGAAATGTCAGCCGAACATGTAATAGCGGTAACGACCGCTTTCTGAATATTCGAATGTAATCGACCGTTAGATCATTGTCCAGGGTGTAGGACTGTATGAAGAAGGAACAGTATGTCGAGATAAAGAAACCCGCACATTGAAGACAGCCCTAGATACGAAACAGACATGATTGGAAGTAGTGCACAACGGTGCCACGAATTATCATACTTAGCAATTGTCTGTAAGTTTCTCAGCAGCCAGGTTATTATGTTGTAATTTCCACGGTGATCACTGAAGCTTATGTTACCATCGATATAGCACTGTGTGAACCAAGACTGTGCTGTGAAGACAACATTTTTGCTCTGCATTCAGTAGGCCAGCGAGGGCGTCCGCTTGCCGACTGTAGTAAGAAGGTTTCGTGGTTTCTGGGCAATATAAGGCGACGCAATGAAGTTAGTTCCGCCAGCCAAGTCCGCAGCAGTGTGTGGCGAACCCTCGTTCAGTGTCCGCAACCGTTACAGTTTTCCAAAGCCTGCTGTGGACAAATAGTGTGGTCCATACAACCATGATGGAAAGATGGCGATCATTCCGTGTTGTGATCTCGTTATGTGATTTTGGTCTGTGACCCTCTAGTCGCTGCGGACGACACTGATCCATAGGTTCCACAGGCGCCTCTCTGCTTTTTTATTTTTATTTTTATTATTTTTTATCTGCTTAATACATTCCTGAACATTTATAGTACATGTGATCAATAATTGGTATACTCAGTGTTGACAAAGCAGTGAAATTGTAGGATAAGTATCGTTTCAGGTAAAGGGCGTCTTACAACATTATTGGGTGGATGAAAGTTAGAAGAGTAAAAATAAAAGTTACGCGGAATAGAAATGTGGAACTCGAGTATTTTAAAGCAAAACTCCACTTACTGTATTAACTGTATGTCAAAGATATACAGTGTTGAATCAAATTACTTCTCGTGGATATGTTTACAGTTGCCTTTCTTTGACATCCATTTAGTACCGAAATATACGCACGGGTAAAATTTTCTTAGACATATTGTTGTACTGTTAGCATGTGCGAAATCGCGCTGTGATGTGTGATTGCGGGATTCACCCTGAAGAGAGTAATACAGTTATACCGATTAATTAAAATTTTTATTTTTGACATGAGACTCGCCTTTTATGTGTCATTTTTATATAGCAGAGCTTGAGAATGGGGCTGCGATACCGAAATTAGTCGCGGGCAAAAAAAAAAAAAAAAAAAAAAAAAAATCAATAAATACGATATAAGCATAGTCTTGCTGTACAACTTCTGTTTCCAAAAACTGTTATTTTACCAACTAACAGATTTCTCCGTCGAAAATAATGGGGGTCCGCAGCTCGTGGCCGTGCGGTAGCGTTCTCGCTTCCCGCGCCCGGTTTCCGGGGTTCGATTCCCGGCGGGGTCAGGGATTTTCTCTGCCTCGTGATGACTGGGTGTTGTGTGATGTCCTTAGGTTAGTTAGGTTTAAGTAGTGATGGGACTGATGACCATAGATGTTAAGTCCCATAGTGCTCAGAGCCATTTGAACCATGTTTGAAAATAATGGAGATGATAACGAAGAAAACATGTAATTGGTCCCACGATAATGTGATGCCGCAATGACTTTTTTTTTCAAAATACCCTTAGCTCTACAAAAATGAAGCAACCCTGTACTTCGACATCAGTCGTGCAGCATTACGTGACAAAAATAAGAAAACAAAGAAAGAAATACGCAGACGGGTGGAGAACGAAATAAATGCCGAGGTTGAGAAGAGAAACCGATGAGATGAGGAACCAGTTGGTTATGTGAGTAGAAGAATCTTGGAATTTGAGTGCATGTCCTTCAGAAGGCCGTATTGCGTTTCAGCGGAGAATAGAAACTGCGATGTTGGCAGGTGAATAGACTGGCGTGCGCATCTGAGCTGCGCCGGAATGTGCTGCATTGCGTGCGAGCCGAGCAGCAGCAGGTGGTACTGTTTACAAGACGGTGGGCCGAGGTGGGCTGAGGTGCATCTGAAGCCCGCAGCCCACGCGAGTCCAAAATTACTCCAAGGCCGGACCGCGCTCCACCAGTCAGCCGCTGCCCTGTCACTTGTGCCCAGTCCTCTTCCCTCCACAACTTGACACCTCCTCTAATTTCATAACCTTCGTCACTGTTCGTTTTACACACAGGAACTTTTTTATTGATTTATCCATCTCACACATTTAACAAATCGATTCTGCATACACTATGCGATCAAAGTATCCGGACACCTGGCTGAAAGTTACAAATTCGTGGCGACCTCCATCCGTAATACTGGAATCCAATATGGTGTTGGCCCACCTTTAAGCTTGATGACAGCTTCAACTCTCGAAGGCATACGATAAGTCAGGTGCTGGAAGGTTTCTTGAGGAACGGCAGCCCATTCTTCACGGAGTGCTGCGCTGAGGAGATGTATCGATATCTGTCGGTGAGGCCTGGCACGAAGTCGGCATTCCAAAACATCCCAAAGGTGTTCTATAGGATTCAGGTCAGCACTCTGTGCAGGTCAGTCCATTACAGGTATGTTATTGTCGTGTAACCACTCCGCCATAGGCCGTGCATTATGAACAGGTGCTCGATCGTGTTGAAAGATGCAACAGCCATCCCCGTATTGCTCTTCAACTGTGGAAAGCAAGAAGATGCTTAAAACATAAGTGTGGGCCGGTGCTGTGATATTGCCACGCAAAACAACAAGGGGTGCAAGCCCCCTCCGTGATAATCACGACCACATCATAACACCACCACCTCCGAATTTTACTGTTGGCACTGGCAGATGACGTTCACTGGGCATTCGCCATACCCACACCCTGCCATCGGATCGCCACATTGTGTACCCTGATTCGTCACTCCACACAACGTTTTTCCACTGTTCAATCATCCAATGTTTACGCTCCTCACACCAAGCAAGGCGTCGTTTGGCATTTACCGGCGTGATGTGTGACTTATGAGCAGCCGCTCGACCATGAAATCCAAGTTTTCTTACCTCCCGCCTAATTTCATAGTGCTTGCAGTGGATCCTAATGCAGTTTGGAATTCCAGTGTGATGGTCTGGATAGATGTCTGCCTGTTACACATTACAACCCTCTTCAACTGTCGGCAGTCTCTTCAGTCAACAGACGACGAGTTCGGCCTGTAAGCTTTTGTGCTATACGTCCCCCTTCACGTTTCCACTTCACTATCACATGGGAAACAGTGGACCTAGGGATGTTTATGAGTGTGGAAATCTCGCGTACAGACGTATGACACAAGTGACAACCAATCACCTGACCACGATCGAAGTCCGTGAGTTCTGCGGAGCGCCCCATTCTGCTCTCTCACGATGTCTAATGACAAGAGAGGTCACTGATATGTAGTACCTGGCAGTAGGTGGCAGCACAAAGCACCTAATATGAAAAACGTATGTTTCTGGGGGTGTCCGGATACTTTCAATCACACAGTGTACTTGCTAAAAGCATTTGCCTTCCTTTCTGGTAGCTCCTTGCTGCAATAGCCATATTCGTAGGAGTGCAAAGAACATCTATCAGAGTTTTTTCTCGCGATCAACGTCCCTAGATCCCAGATTTTGGCCCTTTATAAGAGAGAAGGGCCCAACGTACCGTTCTTTATGAGTAGATGCCGTGCCAGTGTCCTGGTTAAATCTCCAAACACGTCCGAAGTTTGTGAAGTGAGATCATTTTACTAGACGGTGATTTACCCGTTTGTCTCCTAGGTTATATTTGATTAGAGGGGCTATGGCGTACAGTTCCTAAGCACTACATTGTGAGTCAATGTTCTAGGTTAAATTTCAACCAAACACTTCCGAAGCATCTCACAAAATGAGGACATTCGGTCCGATTAACAACGGACCATCAAAAATTTCCGTTCGACGGACGTGTATTCCAGAATCCATATGCCATCAGGAAAAATCGCCGTGAGCGTTGAGGCAATCATTCCACTAACGCACCAGGCTGAAGATACCTCTTTGGTAAAACGCCGTGTCTTATTGCGTAAAAAAGTCCGTAAATTCCTGCTGCACATCCTCATCCTACAGGAATCGTCGACCCTTCAAAGCATTGACCGAAGGCGTAGCAATTGTATGGGAAGAAGTCAGAACTATGGAGTGGGTGCTCGAGTGTCTCCCACTTGTGAGTAATGGATGAGGCTGGCGTCCCAGACCGACCAGGGCCTGGTGTCGAACCGCGACCAGCACGGAACTTAGTGCACCGTTCCATAATGGTGGTTTCAACATACTGCCCCATACACATTCTTCATCTTCCGATGGCTGTTTACCGGTGTTTGTCCTTCGGCAGCCAAGAAAGGACTAACAGCACGTAGGTCCCGTTTGGACAATGTTTGTAATAACATCACCATTGTTCACGTTTCTGAATTTACCGCAAGCACGTCATATTCGCTGCAGCAACTCCCGCAGACGAAACTTTTTTATCGCCTCCTTATATGTAGATGTCACCCTGAGCGGTGGCACATTTTAAATCCCTGACACGTCCGAAGTCCACGGAGGGAGGTCGTGTAAGTTGATGGTGATCTACCTGTTCGATGGAAACAACACACTAGGTGGTCTCCTTGGTATTTAACGATAGAAGAGGCTATGGCGAATATTTCCTGATCACAATCAAAAACATCCGAAGTGTCTCACGAGGCGAGGTCACATATTTTGATTTAGATCTGCCCATTGGATGGAGTCTTCACTGAGTGGTGAGCTGGATGTTGAACCAGTGACGTAGTTTAAATCCTTAGCGCCTCCGAAACCCCTGGAGTGAGGTCTCGTGACTTTATAGTGATCCGCCCATTGTATGGAGACGCCACGCTCGGCGGGAGAGGTGATGGCACACAGTTGCTAAGCACTAGAGTGTGAATTTGTGTCCTGGGTCAAATCAGTTCCATGTCTGTGCAGATATATACTTGGCGCATGTCCAGCAATTCGGTGTCTACTGCGTGTGGCTGATGTCGAAACCATCAGATTATCGAAATCGGTCGTAATAAAAGAACCACCATGAGACACAGCTGTTTGGGATTAGTATCAAAATAAAGACAACAAATAGTTATTGGATCCAACAATAGCATATCAGCTGACGTCTCCACCTCCTCAAGGAAACAGAAGACGAAAGCACCCAAAACGTGTCCGAAGTGTGTCAGTATAGTATGCCAATTCAGATCAACGCACCGTACACACATTCTTCACAGTCATTTACCTTCAGAAAACATTTTGATTTTACAATGGGTATATTAAGCTTCAACCTCCCGTTGACGACAGGGTCACTGGAGGCGGATCGTAAGTTCGGATATGACAGGGATGCTCAAATAAATCGACATAACTGTATCATAATTTCCCTGAATTGTCTTAATCGACTGAGGTAAACCACAGAAAAACCTAAGTCTGGATGAGTGATCGAGAATCAAACCACATTCCCAATAACTGTGAGCTGTCTGATTAGCGGCTGAACACATTCCTTGGGGTCTCTTAGGCAACAGTGCCATGCGACTTTAATTTTCTACGCTTATTACTTGTTACACGTGTCAATGTATAACTGGTGACGAAATTTTTCTTCTGCCTCCAGGCTCCTAACCGGCTACTTCCGAGACGAGTATCAACAATCACGCATCAGAAACCCTTTTCTCAGTTTAATACTGCAGACGAAAATGTAGTCCGCACAGCCAGAAAGAAAAAGCACCTTCTCTGTTATATTGTAAGGTCGTTTCTCATGATGTTTCACATTAAAATACCGTATGACTTTGTTTTTAAGAGTCACAAAGAGTTTTACAGACTCATTTTGTAGTGTTTAGTGTTTGTCATTTTTCCGTTCGAAAAACTATTTCTGAGATTATTTTCAAGACATTTGAAGTAAACGCAAGAGGAAATAAATATTACATTTTTGGTGTGTAAACACGTAGTGCGCAGTCACCTAGACGAATTGGGCGTTACTGAGTAACTGACTATCGAAGACTACCTAATGACGTATACCTCGAGTTAATACAACATGCACTTTGGGTAGATTAGTGGAGTCAGGATAGTACTAGAAAATAATGGTCGAGATCCAACGTCCACTGTCCTGCAGTAACACACGCCAGTGTAGCACTGAAGATATACGTGAACTGGAAAATAGATTCGTAACAGAATCCTTCAGAGAAATGCCTGCAAACATTCTCCACACAGTATCTAGTTGGCCACATGTTATTAGCGGTCTACAACGAGAAAATTAAAAGACGTTGTAAATAATATCACCACTTTTACTCTTATTTATTTCACTTTATTGTCGCATGGAAACATATACATCTGCATAAGAACTAACGGAAAGCGATTGTCGTCCACGTAGCAATGCGAAATTCTCGTAACGCAGTTCCCAATCAGATTGAGAATACATAAATCTTCGAATGAAAGAAACCCCTTGCCGCTAGGGCTTACTTCTTGACGAAGTTCTTTTTTATTTGTGACGAGAAGGCGTCTCCTTCCCACAAGTTTCATCGTAAATCGCGTGGTCTCAAGTTTTGACGTTGAGAAGTGAGCTCACAAAAAAGAAAAGTCTTCCCCATTTTAGATATTTGTTCTTCTCTTCGTTTGCTGTTGGAAGTTGAACAGGCGGTTCCTTCTGCACAAAAATTCTCTTATCGTAAGAGTTTAGTATATTGTGTTCAGGGAAAGATATCTAAAAGGTGAGCACATAATACGGAAAACATATCTGGAGAGATGTCAACAGCTCTATAACAACATGCTACGCATAAACTCGGAGAGGGAACAGAACTCAATTACCTGAAACACAAACCGTATCACTCGTCAACCACGACGTTGGACATTACAGCACTTTACAAGGCGTGGCCTCATTAGTCACTGGGGACAATACTGATCTGAAAGATAACTTATTCACATACTTATAAGGCGACACTAACTTGTCTTAGCTTCGGAAAAGTGGCGAAAAATAACTTTTTTCTTGTACCCGACCATTGCAGAGGTGAAGATGGCGATTAGCAACTGAAATAGAATGACCATTGATCAAACTCAGAACATTTAAATCAGCAGACTGAGTCCTACCAACGTTGTTCTTGACGGAACGAAAACAATAGATGTAAAACGAAATTCGAGTGTAATCCAAGGAAGTGAAGTGTAGTAAGATAATAGGACTGTAGTGTTTAATATATAGGATGTTACAAAAAGGTACGGCCAAACTTTCAGGAAACATTCCTCACACACAAATAAAGAAAAGATGTTATGTGGACATGTGTCCGGAAACGCTTAATTTCCATGTTAGAGCTCATTTTAGTTTCGTCAGTATGTACTGAACTTGGAGCACGTTATCATGATTTCATACGGGATACTCTACCTGTGCTGCTAGAACATGTGCCTTTACAAGTACGACACAACATGTGGTTCATGCACGATGGAGCTCCTGCACATTTCAGTCGAAGTGTTCGTACGCTTCTTAATAACAGATTCGGTAACCGGTGGATTGGTAGAGGCGGACCAATTCCATGGCCTCCACGCTCTCCTGACCTCAACCCTCTTAACTTTCATTTATGGGGGCATTTGAAAGCTCTTGTCTACGCAACCCTGGTACCAAATTTAGAGACTCTTCGTGCTCGTATTGTGGACGGCTGTGATACAATACGCCATTTCCAGGGCTGCATCAGCGCATCAGGGATTCCATGCGACGGAGGGTGGATGCATGTATCCTCGCTAACGGAGGACATTTTGAACATTTCCTGCAACAAAGTGTTTGAAGTCACGCTGGTACGTTCTGTTGCTGTGTGTTTCCTTTCCATGATTAATGTGATTTGAAGAGAAGTAATAAAATATGCTCTAACATGGAAAGTAAGCGTTTCCGGACACATGTCCACATAACATATTTTCTTTCTTTGTGTGTGAGGAATGTTTCCTGAAAGTTTGGCCGTACCTATTTTTTGTAACACCCTCCGGAAAGGCTCAAAATCATGAAAAGTTCAATTCTTACTTTTTTGCGTTTTCTGAATCTGCAGACTATTACCTTTTAATAGATATATAATTTATTCAATTCCGAAGACTACAACTATTTTTAATTTTTTTTTGAAATGTGTTCTACATGGGCGTGACCCACTGTGGCGCTGTTAAACTGCTGTCAAACGGTGTTATTATTAACGTCCGTGTTCATCAGGTACATTTTAGTGATGTCAGATAAAGTATGTGTTGTGGCTAACCTGTGATGGTTCAATATTTATCGCTGGTGTGATTGTCGATTGTTTCATGTTTATTTACTCTGTCGTTATCTCGAAAATATTCGTAATTAATTCTGTTTCTTGAGTCTCTGTTTTGTTGAAGTATAATAATGAGTAAAAGTAAAGTTATTAGAAATCCTCTGAAGGCTTTTAAGAAAAGGAGAAATGTTGGAAAGCCAAAGGTATGTGTTATTACTGTAAATAATAACATTCTAACATTGTACGAGCGATGCTTGCTTTAGACAAGGAACGCCTTCGGGCTGCAGACAGGGCTGTAAAGAGTCTAGAAATACAAGCAAGAGTAAACAGGAGGAGGAACAAGAGGAAGCTGGAGGAGGAGTTTGCAGAGGATGAAGATAATCCATCCTATGGACCTGGAATGCACTAAAAAGTTAATCCAATCTTTGTCGCTCGATTCCCAAAACTTTTATTTTCTCATACTAATTACATGTTTTCTAAGGATCTTCCAAACATATTTGTTTCAAACTTTCAGTAAATGTTACACAGTACCTTCTGCATAATTTAACACAGCCTTTTTCCAAAAAACTGTATATTTTTGAATATATAAATAAAAAATTGCAAAAAAATGTTGTGAATTTTCATTACAATTGAAAAAAAATCATCTTTAATAACTGAACTAAAATTTTGTAAAATCCCTGTGTTAAGTTGTAGCCCATATTCCAATAAATAGTCTGTAAAATGTTCAACTTCCTACCTCAAATACTTTGTGAGGAAGGATGTAATTTATAAGCATTATTTTAACATTGCAAGTATAGGGCGTTCCGGAGCCCCTTAAAGGTAATGCCTCCGAAGTTTTTATTCTGTTCTTAATGTCGGTTGATCTGTTGCATGTCATGAATATCACTGGGTCGACTTTCCCCCTTCGCTGACTTTGCCGTTAGAGGACTTCAAACTGCAGCGTGTAACATGACAGTGTGTAACGTAACTACGTCGGTGCGTCAGAAACAGCGTGCTGTAATCGAATTCCAGTTGAAATCAGTCTCCTTCAACACGAATGCCAGACCACACACGAGCGCTGCGACATCCGCACCAGTCCGAATTCTTTGGTTCACTATCATCCCGACTTGGCCTCATCCGATTTTCATCTGTTTCCATAATTTACAGAACACCTTCGAGAATTTCACTTTGATAGTGATGAAGTGGTGCAATCCGGTCTCTCGTTGGGGGAAATGTGTTCACCGCCAGGGTGACTGAGAAATAAATGTGTAGAAACGAAGAATAAAGATACAGAACATTAGTAATGTTTCTTTTATTTGAAAGCTTTAAGAGTTTTCACATACAAAATTCGGATGCATTACTTTTCATCAACCCCTCGTAGCAAGGACTTAAAAGGTTAAAATCAAAAGGCAATGTTAAAATTAAAATGCAATGTTTGACATCCGTATCATTGTCGTCCCGCGGCCATCGTGTTTACTTGAGGTTTCAAGAATGATCGATTCAACTGTCTCCATAATTCCTTGTTAAGAAAATCTACAACTATCTGTGCATAATTGGCGGGATATCAGTCGTGTCGGTTCCACATGGATTGCCTTGTACGCAGTGCGATGCTTTCCAGGAACTAAGGCAGCAAGTCTCGTGTAAACTGTAGATATTTACTACTTAGTGGCCCGTCCGTAAATTAGGAACCAATAACACCAACCCGCCCTCACGTGGACGTACCAAACATCCACTTCTCTCATCAAACTAACCAATACTGCATATTCTAAAGACTGACTTGCCCTGGGTTTGTAGACGACTTCATTCATAAAGTAAATATTGCGTAGAAAGACCCCATCAACTTTCGTAGACACCACTCGAAAGAGTAACGGAAGTCCTCAACGTCATCCGTACATCCCACATTGTTGAGACCTTCTGTCATTGACTGATTCCCTATCTCCGCACATCGTTTGGGACATTATGATTCAAAACTGCTAAGGCGAGGTGGAATCACCTTCTTTGACATCTCTTGTACGGCTAGAGTTGATAGTTGCAAGGTGTGGGGAACAGTTTGCTACTGGTTATCTTTCTTTTGAGGCTTGTATTGGTAGTAACGTAAACTGGTATGATCGAGTGCTTGTTTCAAACGCCGCAGAACCCGCACAGCGATGCATTTGATGTTTGTTGTACATCTCAGTCGTATAAATAAGGCTAATAATAATTGCGTTTGGCTCAATGGCCGTGTGCAAGTCTTTCGATTGCACGCCACTTCCGCGACTTCCGTGTCTCCGATCTACCCCACTTATTCAGCCTAGGAAAGGGAACTTAAGAGTTTAACATGGAATCAGAACCATGTATATTTCTTGCCGACTCCTCACGTTGTTGAGAGGTGAACGCTATATTAAAGGCAAACTGGAAATCTGCGGAGTCTGACCAGAATTCGGTGACGCTATACAATAGACTCGCACTGGGGGGAACGACTGAGGCGTCCAATCATCAACACTTAGGTTTTCCGTGACTTCCCTAAATCGCTTCAGGCAAATGTCACGATGGTTCCTTCGAAAGGGCACGGCAGATTTTCTTACCCATCCTTGAAACAGTTGCGAGCTCCCTCTCTGATGACCACCTCCTTTGATCTCGCGACCTTTCGGTTCCCAGGCTCGTGATTTACCGTTAGACCACTCGGCCCGACAATAAATATAACTGAATTAAACAGTGACGCGCTGTAGCCATGGCCAGGTAAATCACAGCTTGCACCCGCTGGAGGACAGGTAAAGCGTCAATTCGTACGTGGTCCGCCGTACTCGCTGTGTTGCTACGTCAGCAGGTCTTGAAATATGTCAAAATGCCATTTTAGTATTAAGTCTTTTGGTATGGTAACGTTTAAATTTTAAAAAAGCGAATGAATATTACATTGTCTAGTGCAGTTATTCCTAAACTTCCTCAGACCATTTCCCCTAAGTGCTATTTGATACTAGCTAATAATGCCCCATCGTCGACAACAATATTACCAAGCTAAACATTAGAAGGAATAAAGTATTCTCTTTTTACACTTTTATTTTTCAAATGATTAAAGCTAAATAATATTTTTTTCTTGTTTGCGTTTTATTAAATGAAGAACTGAGTTAGCGAGACGATTGATACAGCTTACTTGTAACAAGATTTTTTATATTTGGTTTTCTTTCAGTCAGTGCACATCATAAGTCATACCACAAGTTCAATCCGATCCTTTCCTGTTTCATTGCTATCACAATCAAAAATCTACCTTCACAATGTTAAATGTGGAGCGCAAATTTTCATTTCCGTGTGCTGTGTTACGGTACACTGCGTGCTAGAATGAATCATGCAGTTCTCAGTGAGAGATATCTACAAGTCCTTTTCAGAACAGAAAGCTGCACCACTCGCCTATCTAGCGATGTTGGAAGACTTTAGGCTGATAGTGGTTTGCGTCTCCCCCTGCCGATACTATTACTAATACTACTACTACTACTAATAATAATAATTGATTGGCGACTCCATGGAGTGCTGTGCGCACAACGACAACAATGTTAAATTAAAAGGAAGGTCAGCGTTGGCCGTAATATTGATGGTTTATTGATAGTAAAATCGATTTTCAATCACATAGTGATCATCTTCAGTGCTGTGGTGTACAAATTAAACTTATAGACACTGGTATCTAGTTATCATAGTTATCAGTAACCAAAGCTGAGAAGTGATCAGAATAATTGTGAACCCTTCAGGTATCCACACATCTCTACGTCGCAACTTTCTACAGAGGGTCTCAAGCACTCTTATTTGAAAATTTTCGCTTAATATCAGTAATAGTATTACTAAAGTATGAAATTAACCCTAGCATAACTAAAATCCAAAACTACAATCTAATTCATTCATAAATAAATTTAAAAGCACGTTGATATAGGATATAATGATCATCAAGAGACAAAACAAACGTTTATGTAACTTGCAAGCATCGACGAAATCACTCGTGCAGTTGCATCTTCTGTCACCAGCGTGGTGCATTTCCATTCATATAACCACCAGTACTTGCTTGGGCCTTTCTGTTTGCTGTCCACACAGATAACAGGTACTCATCACACCTAAGGTTCATCTGAGACAGAGATACTATACGGTACAGATCCTGCTGGCCATCAAGATACAGAAACATTCACGCGAGGCCCGACGTCACAGTTAGCACTCCACAGTAATGTGAAATTGATTTGCTATCAAAACTGCATTATAACCCAGTCCGCGCATCATCGTACTGTGAACTGTATACTCGCACCACGGTATGCGCACTAATGCGATTGGCAAACAACCATCAATAACGTCTGTTCCGTTATGTGAGTTCTATATTGCTAAGAGGGCCACAAGGCAAACACCAACTCTACCGCCCTTGAGTTTGCAGCAAAACACAGTGACAAAAAGCAGTGAATGATGTCAGTTCAGAGCAGCAAATTCCTTCCATACGGAATTATTCAGAAGGCCTACCACATAACAGTGCCTTGACTCGGCCCATCCCTACTACAGAATAGGAAGCCACTCCCATCTGTCAAGTTCTATGAGAAGAAACATATCCTCTTGTCCATGCTATGGGGGCCTCTAAGTCCCCACAGACTTAACCACATTAATTATTGCAACTTTCAACGTCATTCACAGAGCACCGACTGCCGTAGCCCCCCCCCCCCCCCCCCTGTTACACACACGTTCGGTTGTGTACTGCCCCTTATACAGCCCTCATTTGCTTGTTGTCTTCCTGTGGTCCCCCATTTAACAACCGTCCTCACTGCCGCAGCCGTTAGCCCAACGATCCACGACTCGCAGGCCATCGACAGCCACAAAACTATCGATAGGTAAAGACGTGCCAACCGGCACACTATACAGGTTGTATAAAAAAAGGTCATCCGATTCTTAAAAAATCATAACTATTACGTTATTTGAAATATGTGTGTAAAAACTCTCGAGATTTACATGGTTACCGCTAGGCAGCAGCAGTAAGCGGCCACTTCAGTGCTAGTGTGGGTCAGTAATAACTGTTCAACGTGACTTCGGTACTAGAATATGATGTGGCTCCTCCTACAGCTCAGAGTAGTAGTCGGCGGCATGAACAGATAAGAGAAACAGGTCGTTTGTGTAAAAGAAAATAGCCGTGCTGTCCTCGAGTGTCTGACACAGACGTTGTACGCATCCGCCATAGTTTCACAAGGAGTCCGCAAAAATCCGTTCGCTGTGCAGTTCTGCAGCTCAGCATGCCCCCTATGTCTGTCTGGCGTGCGTTGTGTCTACGTTTACGCATAACACCATACAAATTTCAGCTACTGCAAGCTCTTTGTGAAGGTGGCAAACAACACTTGTGGAGTTCTGTAGTTTCGTTCTTGGCAAGATGGTGGATGAAAGTTTTCTTCCACGCTTAGTGTTTAGTGACGAGGCAACATTCCATTTAAATCGAAAGGTGAACCGTCATAACGTCATAATATGGGGTACGGAACCACCACATGAAGTTGTACAACGTAGAGGGACTCTCCAAAATGTAATGTGTTTTGTGCAGTTTCACGGCAAAAGGTGTATGGTCCAATTTTCTTTGCCGAGAACACTGTTAGGAGAAGTACGTAACTCGATACGCTTGAGGAGTTTCTTTTCCCACAGTTGCCCAACAGGATGGGGCACCGCCACACTGGCATCAGGAATTGAGGGAATTTTTAAATCAGAGGATTACTGAACGATGGATCGGTTGCACTGGACCAAATGATTCAGCCTTACATTACTGGCCTCCAAGGTCATCGGACCTGACTGTATGTGATTATTTCTTGTGCAGGTTTCTGTGCCTCCGTTACCAAAATCAAGGAATGAACTGAGACATCGCGCAACAACATCTGTGGAGGCTGTAACTCAAGACATGCTCGCTGCAGTGTGCAAACAGTAAACAGTCTGAACACTGCATTGATATATGCCGTGCATCTCAAGCGGGGCATGTTTAACACCTGTGAAAAAGTATGAAAAAACTTTTTGAGCTTCCCGTCCATGAAAAAAAAAAAAGCAAGCCGGCCGGAGTGGCCGTGCGGTTCTAGGCGCTACAGTCTGGAACTGAGCGACCGCTACGGTCGCAGGTTCAAATCCTGCCTCGGGCGTGGATGTGTTTGATGTCCTTAGGGTAGGTTTAATAAGTTCTAAGCTCTAGGCGACTGATGACCTCAGAAAAGTCGAACAGTGCTCAGAGTCATTTGAACCATTCATCAAAATACAGATTTCATTGTATCATTGTATATGTTTGTTATTGCAGAAATATAGACGTGCCAAATCGGATGATTCTTTTTGTTACACCTTTCTCAGATAATGGGTCGTCAACATTGCGATTTTAACACCTAGGCAAATGGGCCCGTAGTCCTGTTAACGGAAAAGCGCGCCCGTGGTTTGCGCAGTTGCTGTTAGGAAGGCGAGCGCCGTGCGTTGAACCCGGGACCGCGCCGGCTGAGGCGCCGCTATAAATAAAAGGCGCAGCGCCAGCAGCGAGCGATCCGGCTGGGTGGCGCAGTGCGCGGGCGGCGCGGAGCGGCTACGGCTGGGAGAGGCGTGAACGCCGGCCTGCGCTGGGTGGTGCTCCGGGCCAGTGCGCCAGTGAAAGTCCGCTGTGCGTGCCGCGCCGCGCCGCGCCGCCGCTGCATACGAGAGCAGAGGCTGCCACGCGTGGCCGCCTGCAGCCAGAGAGCGCGCTCGCTGTCGCAGCCGCGACACGGCGGGCTCGTCGTCACAAGTCGCCAGCTCCGCGGCAGTAAAGCGAGAGGACAACTCCCCTCACGTCTGACTGGGGGTGCAAAAATAGCACATGACTCTAGTCTCCAGAATGAATTTTCACTTTGCAGCAGACTCTAGATGTACACTGAGATAACAAAAGTCGTGGGATACCGATTCGCACATATACAGATGACTGTAGTATCGCTTACACTGAGTATGAAAGAACAGTGCATTGGTGTAGCTGTCATTTGTACTCAAATGAATCATGTGAAAAAGTTTCCGATGCGATTATAGCCGCGCTACGGGAATTAACAGACTGTGGTTCAAGTGGTTCTGAGCACAATGGGACTATGGGTCATCAGTCCCCTAGAACTTAGAGCTACTTAAACCCAACTAACCTAAGGACATCACACACAACCACGCCTAGAACCGCACGGCCACACAGGCTGGCTAATAGGCACTGTACGCGGAGCTGGAGCTAGACATATGGACGCATGGGACAATCAATTTCGGAAATCGTTAGGGAACTCAATCTTCCAAGTTCCACAGTGTCAAGAGTGTCGCAAGAAGCTCTGCCTCTCAGCACGAACAATGCAGTGGCCGACGCCCTTTACTTAACGACCGAGAGCATCGGCTTTTGCATAGAATTCTCAGTGTTAACAGATTAGCACCACTGCGTGAAATAGCCGCAGAAATAAATGTGTGACCTACGATGAACGTATACGTTACGACAGTGAGGCGAAATTTGGTATTAATGGGTTATAGCAGCAAACAATCGACTCGATTACCATTGCTGACACGACAGCATCGTTTGCAACTCCTCTTCTGGGCTCGTGACCACATCGGTTTAGCCACGCGGGTAGCCGCGCGGTCTAGTAAGCCTTCTCACGGGTCACCTCCCGTCGGAAGTTCGAGTCCTCCCTCTGGCATGGGTGTGTGTATTGTCCTTAGTGTAAGTTAAAGGTACATTAAGTAGTGTGTAAGACTAACGACCGATGACCTTAGCAGTTTGGTCCCATAGTGCATTACCACAAATTTCCAAAATTTCCGCACCAGTTGGATCCGAGACGCTCGGAAAAGCGCCGCCTGGTCAGGTGAGTCCCGATTTCAGTTGGTTAGAGATGATGGAAGGGTTCGAGTGTGCCACAAGACCCCACGAAACCGTGGATCCAGGTACAAGGCACTGTGCAAACTGGTGGTGTCTTTATAACGCTGTCGGCTGCGTTTACACGGAATCGATTGGTGTCCTCTGGTCCAGCTGAAGCGATCATTGACTAGAAATGATTATGTTCGGCTACTTTGAGACCAATTGCCGAGAGTCACAGACTTCATACTCCCAAACAACAATGTCACGTCACCGAGCCACAACTGTTCGCAATTGATTTGACGATCATTCTGGATAGTTTGAACGAAAAATTTGGCCACCCAAATTGCTCACCGTGAATCCCATCGAACATTTAGCGAAAATAATGTAGAAGTCAATTACTGCATAAAATCCTGCACAAGCAACGCTTTCGTAATTATGGGCGGCTGTAGAGGCAGCATGGCCTAATATTTCTGCAGAGGGCTCCCAACGACTTGTTGACTCCACGCCATGTCGAGTTGCTGCGCTACACCGGGCAAAAGGAGGACCAACACGATGTTAGAAAGTATCACGTGACTTTTGTCACCTCAGTGTACACTGATACTCCACAAACCTCCTTACGGTCTGTACTCACTTTCACATCCCCCTTTTTATGTATCAGGCGCAAATGGTGCGCCACAGACGAGCGACGGCTGGTAAGTCTCGAGTTAATTTTACCTTCGTAGACCGCGACCTTACCAGAGTGGCCAGTATGGCTGACTACCATGTGGAGGACCAGGGTTCGATACCCGGTATTGCCAGCGCTTTTCCCATGGTGGATGACTGGAACACTGTGACCTCAGCTTCGTGATGGCAATTGAGGAGCTATTTGACCGAGTAGTAGTGGGTATACGCCAGCCGGTCGGAGTGGCCGTGCGGTTCTAAACGCTACAGTCTGGAGCCGAGCGACCGCTACGGTCGCAGGTTCGAATCCTGCCTCGGGCACGGATGTGTGTGGTGTCCTTCGGTTAGTTAGGTTTAATTAGTTCTAAGTTCTAGGCGACTGATGACCTCAGAAGTTAAGTCGCATAAGAGCCATTTGAACAATTTTTTTGGTATATGCCATATTGTGCTGACCCCAAGCGCATATCGCATCGAATGACGCCATTAGCAGAGGACGACACGGCGTTCGCTCGCTACCGGTGGACTCGCCAGGATCTGTGGGCGGATTTCACAAACTATACGTAGGAAGAAGCAATAAATTGCGAAATGGATTCGCACTTCGTTAATCTGGATTGAAGTCAGTCCGTGGCATATGGAAGTTTGGATTGGATCTAGTTGCGTGTTCGGATAGCCGAAGTGGTTAAAACCACCGCTCGCGAAATGCGATTCCGTTTCGTAACATTTACCACAGCCGTAATCGTCAGAATAGTGTCTGTTCCGTCAGGCATGCTTGTATTTCTGCAGGACAGATATGTCTGCATGTCTGAAGGACATTTTATTGTGAAAATACAGACGTTGTATGTGTGTATGTGAATTCGTAAAGGATCAAACTGCTGAGGTCATCGGTCCCTAGACTTACACACTATTTAAACTGACTTATACTAAGAACAACACACACACCCATGCTGGAGGTACGACTCGAACCTCCGGCGGGAGAGACACTGCATAAACACAAACGTTGTAACTACCTATAATTAAAGCAATATATCAGTTGAGTCTTCTAGTAACATATGCCCTCTGAGCACTCAGAACCTACCACAACGTGACGCAAAACGCCTCTATTGCAACGTTTACCACTGAGTTGGCTGAGCACCTCCGCCACGCTCACGTGTTTGCTGAATGAACCTGTGACGAAAAAGTGCTGCTCTTCTTTGGATCTTCTCTGTTTCCTCAATCAATCCCACGTGGTACGAATTCTGGACTGACGAACAATATTCATGTACTGGTCGAACGAGTGTTTCTGTAAGCTTCCTCCTTTGTGGGTGGACTATATATCCTGAGGAATCACCGAGCGAGGTGGAAAATTGGTTAGCACTCTGGTCTCGCATTTTGAAGAACGACGGTCGAAATCCCTGTCCGGCCATTCAGATTTAGGTATCAATTGAATTCCCTAAACCACTCGAGGAAAATTCCGGGAAGGTTCCATTGAAAGGGCACGGCCGATTTATTCCCCACCCTTAAAACGTTCAGATCTTGGATTCCATCTCTAATGGTCTCTAAGTGGACGTGACGTTAAACATAAATCTATCATCCTTCCTTACTGGGCATTCTTCAGATGAATCTCAGTCCGGCATCTGCCTTACTTGCAATTAGTTCCACTTTGAATCAATCCGTGCGGAAATTGCCAGGAATTTTTATTGTAGTTGCATCCAGTAATTTCTGCAATCATGACATCATACAGTAATGGCGCTTTCTGCCTATTTATGCGGAATGTGTCGCGTTTGTCTATGTTGAGAGTCAGTTGCAATTCCTGCACCAAGCGTCGATCCTCCGTATGTCTTCCCGTATTTCGCTACAATATTTTTTTTTTTTTTTTTTTTTGCCTTCTCTGTATACAACATTATCGCCCCGGCATTGCATAATGAAATTCCCGACGTTACCCACTAGGTCGTTTATAAACACATCAGAAAAAGTTTTGCATCATCCCGGTTCCCAGAACTCCTGAAGATGGACATTGATTGTGGATATTGTATCACAGACACAGTCCCTTTGACTGTTCAGAGATGTCACTAAACACGACCAAAGATGTAAACAACCATGCATGAGCAGCGCCTATTAGCCGGGGGGGGGGGGGGGGGGGGGATGTCCGACAGCTTATCAGTTCCAGTCATTCCACCTGGAAGGAAGTACACGGCTCTTGTTGTCTGTAGTTCAACCATGCCTAGATGGTCAATACCACCGTTCGATCGTGTCCGCATTGTTACTTTATGCCAGGGCTCTCAGCAAGGGAACTGTCCAGGCGTTTCAGAGTGAACAAAAGCGATGTTGTTCGGACATGGAGGGGATACAGAGAGACAGGAACTGTCGATGACATGCCTGGCTCAGGCCGCCCAAGGGGTAATACTGCAGTGCTACCTACAGATTGTGGCTTGGAGGAACCCTGACAGCCACGCCACTAGGTTCAATAATGGTTTTCGTGCAGCCACAGGACGTCGTGTTACGACTCAAACTGTGCGCAATAGGCTGTGTGATGCGCAACTTCACTTCCGATGTCCATGGCGAGGTTCGTCTTTGCAATCACGTTCTCGTCACTGATGAATGTCGCATATGCCTTCGACCAGACAATCATCGAAGACGTGTTTGGAGGCAACCCGGTCAGGCTGAACGCCTCAGACACACAGTGCAGCAAGGTGGAGGTTCCCGGCTGTTTTGGGGTGGTATTATGTGGGCCGACGTATGCCTCTGGTGGTCGTGGGAGGCGCCGTAACGACTTTGCGATATGTGAATGCCATCCTCCGACCGATAGTGCAACCATATCGGCAGCATATTGGCGAGACATTCTTCTTCATGGACGATAATTCGCGTTCCCGTCGTGCACATCTTGTGAACGATTTCCTTCAGAATAACTACATCGCTCGAATAGAGTGGCCAGCATGTTATCCAGACATGAACGCTATCGAACATGACTGGGATAGATTGGAAAGGGCTGTTTACGGACGACTTGACCCACCACCCACTCTGAGGGATCCACCCCGAATCACCGCTGAGGAGTGGGACAATCTGGACCAACAGTGTCTTGATGAACTTGTGGATAGTATGCCACGGCGAATACAGGCATGCATCAATGCAAGAGGACGTACTACTGAGTTTTAGAGCTACCGGCGTGTACAGCAATTTGGACCAGCACCTCTGAAGGTCTCGCTGTATGGTGGTACAACATGCAATGTGTGGTTTTCGTGAGCAGTAAAAAGGGCGGTAATGATGTTTATGTTGATCTCTATTCCAATTTTCTGTACAGTTTAATGAACTCTCGGAACAGAGGTGATGCAAAAAAATTTGATGTTTGTATCTATTGTGAAAAGTACTAGTCCTATGTCATTTCCTTGCGGTACTCCCGAAGTAACTTTTACGTCTGAATATTTCTCTCCGTCGAGAAGGAGAAACACTTCAATCTAATCACAGCTGACCTGATATTCCATCCACTTGTATTGCATTCATTAGGCGGCAGGGCGGAACGTTATCAAATTACAATCTAATGAATACCCCTGGCTGCATACAGGCGTTGATATAAGTCAATGCCTCAAATGGAACATGGTGGCAACCTGGGTACCGCCAGCTACTGCTTTCTGAATCTCGTAGATTAACAGAGTGAGCTGGGTTTCACACGATTGAATTTTCGAAACCTATTTTGAAACTTTCTCCTGGCCTTTTAAAATTGTGTGGCCAACGATGTTCGGAAATGCTGTACCGACGTGGCCTCTATAGGTACAAGACACTTGTTCGACCGACTCCTGTTGTTCCTGTACCTAGACCCATACTAGTTAGCAGTATTAAAAGAGAGGCACCTTTCGTCGGCGTGGGGGCCTACGGAGATCTGGAATGAATTCCAGATAGCTAGATAGACGTGCTGCAATACGGGGAACTACTACTGAAATTTCGGAGAGGACACGTTATAGGAATAATGGGTAACGTATTACCTCCTACCACATAAATCTTGCGAAATGACCACAAGGAGAAATGAAAAGATTTTAGTGTTAATACGGAGCCTAGCGACAACCATTCTTCCCAAGTGGCATTCACAAATGTAACAGTGAAGGAGAGAAAGATTGTAGTATCAGAAGTACGCTGAACCATGCACCGTAAGATGGCTTACGGAGAAAAGATACAGAGGTGCACTTCACCACTCATCCTCACAGCTTTACTTCCGCCAGAACACTTCTTCTCCCCCTAAAATTTCATAAAAGTTCTCCTGCATACCTTGTGGGGCTAGCACTCCTGCAGGAAAGGTTAACATGGCGCAATGGCTTAATTACACCCTGGGATAAATATCTTCACCATAAGCTCTTCTGTCCGTGTGCGATTACAAATCGATTTGGTTTTTGGAGAGCACTCGCCTTGAGTAAAACACAGTTTTTATTTTTATTCACCAGGCGAATTTCGCTGAAGTTTCAGCATCGTTTGTGGGTTTTTTACTGTCTTTTTATAAAACAGGGAAAATGTTCTTTACCGCTTGTACATGTATAAAATTGAGTTTTAAAACAGTATTTATATATTTGAAAATGGATAAGTTACCAATTGATTTCGTTTTCCGCGATTTTTATTTATTTATTTATTCATTTGTTTCACAGTTTGTCATCTGCAGCCATACTTTTTTCACTTTGTGATAGATGGCGCTGTAATAGTCACAAACATATGGCTCACAATTTTAGACGAACAGTTGGTAACAGGTAGGTTTTTTTTAAATAAAAATACAGAACGTAGGTGCGTTTGAACATTTTAATTTGGTTATTCCAATGTGATACATGTACTTTTGTGAATTTATCATTTCTGAGAACGCATGCTGTTACAGCGCGATTACCTGTAAACACCACATTGATGCAATAAATTCTCAAAATGATGTCCGTCAACCTCAATGCATTTGGCAATACGTGTAACGGCATTCCTCTCAAAAGCGAGTAGTTCGCCTTTCGTAATGTTCGCACATGCACTGATAGTGTGCTGACGGATGTTGTCATCCGTTGTCGGTGGATCACGATAGAAAATGTCCTTCAACTTTCCCCACAGAAAGAAATCCGGGAACGTCAGATCCGGTGAACGTGCGGGCCGTGGTATGGTGCTTCGACGACCAATCCACCTGTCATGAAATATGCTATTCAATACCGCTTCAACCGCATGCGAGCTATGTGCCGGACATCCATCATGTTGGAAGCACATCGCCGTTCTGTCATGCAGTGAAACATCTTGTAGTAACATCGGTAGAACATTACGTAGGAAATCAGCATACATTGCACTATTATGATTGCCATTGATAAAATGGGGGCCAATTATCCTTCCTCCCATAATGCCGCACCATACATTAACCCTCAAAGGTCGCTGATGTTCCACTTGTCACATCCATCGTGGATTTTCCGTTGCCCAATAGTGCATATTATGCCGGTTTTCGTTACCGCTGTTGGTGAATGACGCTTCGTCGCGCAACAGAACGCGTGCAGTAATTTCTCTTGTGCCCAGTGGCAGAACTGTACACAACGTTCAGAGTCGTCGCCATGCAATTCCTTGTGCATAGAAATATGGTACGGGTGCAATCGATGTTGATGTAGCATTCTCAACATCAACGTTTTTGAGATTCCCGATTCTCGCGTAATTTGTCTGCTACTGATGTGCGGATTAGCCGCGACAGCAGCTAAAACACCTACTTGGGCATCATCATTTGTTGTAGGTCGTGGTTGACGTTTCACATGTGTCTGAACACTTCCTGTTTCCTTAAATAACGTAACTATCCGGCGAACGGTCCGGACACTTGGATGATGTCGTCCAGAATACCGAGCAGCATACATAGCATACGCCCGTTGGGCATTTTGATCACAACAGCCATACATCAACACGATATCGACCTTTTCCGCAATTGGTAAACGGTCCATTTTAACACTGGTAATGTATCACGAAGCAAATACCGTCCGCACTGGCGGAATGTTACATGATACCACGTACCTATAGGTTTGTGACTATTACAGCAGAAGCCCTGTACTGAGTATCTTTCACAGTTATTAGTGCAGGTTTCACAGTGAAAATAATGGGGGAATCAGAAAAAGTAAATGAAGTATATCACAAACACACACACACACACACACACACACACACACACACACACACACACAATCTTCCACATACAATTATTTAATGGTATGCATTACCATAACATTCACAATCGTAAAATTTCGAAGAAAATAACTGTTCTACATTAAATTCTATATTGTTGTAGACGCCGAACTGTGAAACAAAACAGCTGCAATAAAGAAAACATAGAAATCGAGGAAAACCACAACATATGTTAACAAAATATACATATAAAAGTTTCTGTGTTTTTCCAGTATGTGAAAACTGTCTTAAAAACTCAAATTTATATGTGTTTAAGTAGGAAACGGCATTTTTTTCTGTTTTATGGAAAGATAATAAAAAACCTACCGATGATGCATAAACTTCAGCGAAACATGTCTGAGAATTAAAAAGAAAAAGAAATGTGTTTTTCTCAAGGCAGACCCTTTCCAAAAACAGACCATACCCTGGGAATTGTTTCTAGAAAGGAATTTCAGTTTGCAACGAAGCGCACGCTAATGTGCCTGGCCTATTTGAGCTATGGCTCTCGTAATTAAGAATGTGTCGATATTTCTGTGAGAAAGTATCGATACTATTGTTCCGGTAGTTTCACAGTATCGTAAGAAATATCGATATAGAGGAAGTACTGAAAAGTGTCGAGAAATATAATACCTTAAAACAAATGCAGTAATAAAAAAATTATATACCACGCGCAGTCTAAGGTATGTTTATCACTTGTCAGCAACATATACTAGAAGCAGTGAGTATGTACTCACTAGCTGGGAAATATGATTGTAGAGTTGACTTAATAATCCAGTTTGGTTACGGAAACAAACCGTAATTCCCAAATTTTGCCTTGTATTCATAATGAGTGGTTATTACCTTAAAAATTCTGGTAAAATGAGTGATTTTGCACATGTGCCTCGATTCTCCTGATAAGCCTGAAAATGTCGATTATACTGATGTGTGGCGCATCAGTTCACGTAGATAACAAATATCTATGATTTTTATTTTTCCGTGCTGAGAACATTTGAACCTGACCAAAGTTATGTGAAATAGACGGGTGCAGTTTATCAAATGGTCACTACCGATCAATTTTTATGTATCTGTACATGGGCACTCCAAATGAATCAATTACGTGGGTGAAGCAGCTGTAGAACACTACATAATTTCATTGCTACTTGATACTAACATAGTTTATTGCTTCACAGCGAAACACTCCACGTGTAAAATTAGCAGACAAGCTCCAGTTCACTAATATTAGATACAAGGGGGAAAAATGCATATTAAAGTAACAAAGCAGTAGCTGTTTGTAATGTCTATATTTTCATATTCTTATGAAACTGCAAACCAACGCATCTGAAACTGCAGTGAGATGAAAACAGTGTTCTCGTCATTATACAGTATTATTTGCTGTTTCATTAATAGTGAAGGCCGACTCATGTGAATGTCTTTCTTATGTACAACCGTAACTGTAGGACATTCTTGCTTTGTTAAACAAACACAATGAGATATCACGATTGTTCTGTGAAGATGTTGATCATCCGGATGTGCATCCGGAAGCAGACCAGCGTGTGACGTCACACCCTGAAGACGCCTGTTCACCTCTAGCCTGGCGATGACGTCACTCTTTTTCTCCGTAACGATAAATTGTAAAGTACTCTTATGACTGTTAAAATGCTGTAATGGAAATGAGCTTTCAAACAAGATACCGAGATGCTGACATTGCGATACGTGATTTATAGCTGCTGGTATTTTACTGCAGATGTTAACAGGCAAATTTACTTCAATCATTCTGGTAAAAAGAGTTTTAGGCAATTAGTTAATTAATTAAATCCTTTTCTAAGAAACGTGAAACACGTACCTAGTTTTACCGTTGAAGCACCTAAATTCATTTGGCATTTTGTTTTTGTTTGCTTTCACAATCTCTAAGGGGTATCCCATACTTTTTTTTTACAATTTTGTTGTTGGATTGCAAATTAATCCTCGTATGATAAAATTATTCACATTTTCCTTGAAATTCTTTTGCACAGTTTTCTGGGGCTTGCTTTTCAATATGATTTGAGACTCTTTCTCCATCAAGATTTGCTGATATTGTATGTAAGTGTCCTTTTGTAAATGTTTAATTGCCATGAATAGCCGGTAAGAATGTGTAATTGGGAATACCAATAACATGGAAATTAAATCCCCAGGGAACATTTCTGTGAATAATGATATGAATATAATACGCTACTTGTTTACCCTAAATACGTAGAAATGAAAAACCGCATAACAGTTCTAGACAACTCCGTTTTCTAGGTCTAATTATCTACCAATTTTACAGAGTAGTTACAGTTTCGAAGCGTTTTCTTTTTCCGGGTCTGATCAAACTCAGTTTTCTGTTTGACGATAATCTTCCTTGTCAGAGCGGCTGTGAAAATCGATGTACGTATATGTTTGATAGTCGTCGCTTCGCAGTTTTCCTTGCCCTCTTTCTTTTTTAAGAGGCCATAGTTTCTCAACTCGAAGTAAATCACTGATTCTCACGTAGTTGTAGGTAAAGTTAAATACGGTTAAAGAGAAAATTACTATCTGTTAACACAAAATGATTTTTACGAATATCCATTCTTGCTGGTTTAGTCTAGAACGAACATATCCAAACTTTTCTCAGAATAAATCTATTTACAGCTGATTGCGCGCTTCAATGGAACTTAAAGACATTAAAAATGTGACACGGATCTGGTCTTGAACCCTGAAGCCTACTTTCTATGTTTTGTTTAGAAATTATTAAAAACAATACAACTAAAATAAATATTGAAAAAATAGAAGTTAAAACATAATTCTTAAGTTCTTTGAGAATCGGGTTTTGTCATCTCTTCTATTGTTTACGTGACTCTGCAGCCGAAGTCTTTAACAACTCTAGCGCGGGAGCTCAAACAGAAAGTAGTTGATGTGAAACCCGGCAATAAAACATATTTGAAACGTTTCAGGGAGAGAAGAGGCTGTAACGAGAAATTCCTTATGACCATATCACGCATGAGTGTCCTATGTTAAATCTTAAGTGTGTCTCCTACAGTGAGGGAATGTGTCACTGTTGCTGATGATCCAACTAATTTACCGACAGCTCCTTTGGTACCATCGAGAAGACAGCGGAAGTCACCATCTTTCTACTTTCATTCTAACACACTACACTATATTGCGCAAGTAGTCATCGCACATACGTGCACGATACAGGTATACACTTGAAATTTTATACGGTTTGTAAGAGAAATCGACAACCCACTTCCATATATTTTCATTAGTGACTCTCTCGGCCCCACTATCAAACTGCCTGGCATTTTGCTGCAAAATCTTTGACTATGTAATGGGTCAGGTCGGGAATAGTGCACCCTACCTTCAGAGGCACAGAATGAAAAGCCCAAAAAAAGTAAAAACAGGAGGATATTATTCAGGCAGTAAGTTGGGATTGCTACGTTGTCCTTAACGTTCATTACGTCAGGCCGTGATCAATCTTGTGTTTCGATTCTCTTTCTTGTTTAATAGTCGTAGTGGCTTTTCCCGTCAATCGGTGACTTCCTTTGATTATTTTGTTTGCAAATTAAAAAAAGCTTCAATGCTGTTCGGATTTGGTCCAGTCTTCATTCACAATGCCTAGGGGTTTTCATTCATCTCAAGTCATATAGTTGTCGGGGGGATGCGAAAAACAGTGCAGTCGTTTTCGTAATGGGAAAACGGAGCTATACATCTGGCGTCCAAAAGGGAATGATCATTGGCTTTCGGGCCGAGGGTGGAACCATTTCCGAAACGGCTAAGTTTGTAAACTGCTCTCGCACCGACTTGGTTAAAGTACCGGGTGATCAAAAAGTCAGTGTAAATTTGAAAACTTAATAAAACACGGAATAATGTAGATAGAGAGGTAAAAATTGACACACATGCTTGGAAGTTCGAGGATATTCGGTAGCCCAAATTCTGCAGTTGTGGGCGTTGACAGACCGTCGGAGCATGAAATGAGCTTCGTCGGTCCACAACACGTTACTCATCCAATGGTTATCTTCCGCCATCTTTTGAAACACCCACACCGCAAATGCCCACCGCTTCACTAAATCGCCAGGTAACAGTTCATGGTGACGATGGATTTTGTACGGATAGCATCGGGGGGTACACCTAAGTGCCAACCAAACAGTAGTGTATGGAATGCCGGGGTGACGTGCGACTGCACGAGAGCTGACTTCCCCGTGCATAGACAAACCCGCTACCGTCTCCATTTCTTCCTGAACTGTCTCAGCAGCATTACGCCTTGTGCTCGGTCGGCCACTACGGCGTCTATCGTCTATACAACCCGTGGCTTCGAACTTCGAAATCATTCTCGCCACATCTGCATGTGTCAACGGACCTTTACCCGTTCGAATCCCCTTCCTATGGCGATAGGATCGTAACACTGAAGTAGCACATTCCCCATTCTGATAACACAGCTTCACTAAAAGCTCCTTTTCAGGTAACGTCAACATGCTGCGACTGCTGGCGCATCTGATTCTCTCTCTCATTACAGCTCCTTTTAAACACGATTGTCATGCGCAGTCGCTCACGTTTTGCTGTCCAGCGCCATCTGTCGAACATTTTGTGAACTTGGTTTTTGTTTGGTTTAAAACCCCATGTCATTCTAAGCATGTGTGTCAATTTGTACCTCTCTATCAGTTTAATAAGCCACAGCTGCAAAATATTAACGCGAATTCTGTACAGACGAATGGAAAGACTAGTAGAGGCCGACCTTGGGGAAGATCAGTTTGGATTCCGTAGAAATATTGGAACACGTGAGGCAATACTGACCTTACGACTTATCTTAGAAGAAAGATTAAGAAAAGGCAAACCTACGTTTCTGGAATTTGTAGACTTAGAGAAAGCTTTTGATAATGTTGACTGGAATACTCTCTTTCAAATTCTAAAGGTGGCAGGGGTAAAATACAGGGAGCGAAAGGCTATTTACAATTTGTACAGAAACCAGATGGCAGTTATAAGAGTTGAGGGACATGAAAGGGAAGCAGTGGTTGGGAAGGGAGTAAGACAGGATTGTAGCCTCTCCCCGATGTTATTCAATCTGTATATTGAGCAAGCAGTAAAGGAAACAAAAGAAAAATTTGGAGTAGGAATTAAAATCCACGGAGAAGAAATAAAAACTTTGAGGTTCGCCGATGACATTGTAATTCTGTGATAGACGGCAAAGGACTTGGAAGAGCAGTTGAACGGAATGGACAGTGTCTCGAGAGAAGGATATAAGATGAACATCAACAAAAACAAAACGAGGATAATGGAATGTAGTCGAATTAAGTCGGATGATGCTGAGGGAATTGGATTAGGAAATGAGACACTTAAAGTAGTAAAGGAGTTTTGCTATTTGGGGAGCAAAATAACTGATGACGGTCGAAGTAGAGAGGATATAAAATGTAGACTGGCAATGGCAAGGAAAGCGTTTCTGAATAAGAGAAATTTGTTAACATCGAGTATAGATTAATTGTCAGGAAGTCGTTTCTGAAAGTATTTGTATGGAGTGTAGCCATGTATGGAAGTGAAACATGGACGATAAATAGTTTGGACAAGAAGAGAATACAAGCTTTCGAAATGTGGTGCTACAGAAGAATGCTGAAGATTAGATGGGTAGATCACATAACTGATGAGGAGGTATTGAATAGAATTGGGGAGAAGAGGAGTTTGTGGCACAACTTGACAAGAAGAAGGGACCGGTTGGTAGGACATGTTCTGAGGCATCAAGGGATGCCGACAACATGGCGGATAACGCAGTGCGCCTGTGTAAAATATGTGATAAAAAGTGTTTGTGTTGCTGCAAGAAAGAAGAAAAGCCAAGAAAAAACAAGGAGAGCAGAATGCCTGCTGCAGCAGCCAAACTGCTGTCGAGATTGTACTACTGTAGTAACTGAAGATCCATGTAATTTGCCAGCTGAAGATGGGTGCAAACCCGAAATGCATATTGGCATAAATAAAACGCATTAAAAAGTGGCTGGTTGCTGTATTTTTACAATGAAATATCATTATCGACGGCCACGAAGCTCAACAGTCCAAATATAATGGACAAATTGTTAAATATTAGTCGATTTGTAATTGCGTTTTGAAGTTATTCTCGACTGAATATGCCAATTTATGAGCCCAGTTCTCGTCATTCGAGGGAAGTTTTCAATTTTCCGTTGTAAAACTAATAAATCTGCGACTGAGGCTCATAAAACGCTGGGTAGTACGTGGTGAGGCACGTATTTGTGAAAGAACATACAGAGGATGAGTTCAGCGCTTCAAGAACGGTGATTTTGACGTCGGAGGTCTGCTTTTTGGTGCAAGAGAGGTTTCCGAAGCTGTTGAAACCGTCGGGAACAATCTCAGCAGACGGTTATCGAAAGCGATTGTAGCGTTTGAACCTAGCTCTGAAGCACATAAGTCACAATACAGCTATAGACACGACAAGGTGATTTTGCAGCATAACAGTGGTCAACCTCATCTCGCAAAACCTGTCAAAATATGCTTGGAAACGTAGAGATGGGAAATCCTACCCACCCGTCGTATTCTCCAGAGTTTGCTCCCTCAGACTATCACATTTTTCGATCAGTGGCACACAGCCTGACTGAACAAGTGCAAAATTGGATGGATTCACGGATCTCCCCAAAAGATGCCCAGTTCTTCAGCCGCACAGTAGGTATGCTGCCCGAAAAATGAGAGAAAGTGTTGGCCAGCTGTTGCCAATACTTCGGATCGTAAACGTTTTGTATGTTTCTCACGATGAAACCTCTACAGGGTGAGTTATAGACCTGATAACTGTTAATTTTGTATTGTGACATCACTATGTACAATCGTCTTTAAAGTTATTAACAATAAATATCGTTAAGAAAGGCAAACTTTCTGTTTGGTCACGTAAGCTAGGCCAAGTTTATGTCTTCGTTTATTTGGGACATACAGTTTTGTTTAATAGGAAGAATAATTGTGAAATACCCCGTAATATGAACTGTTGTCGTCAGACACAGTTTACTTCGTTCGACAGATGTGCTCTCCTCCTACATTGTCAGATTTCCGCGTGACATTCCGGTGTGGACAGACGGATGCGTGCAGACGTAATTAAAATGGAAAGCGCGCAGAACGTGAGAGGAAGCCGGCGGAATCGTAACAGCTTACGAAACGCCGCCGCAGCGCGGCGCTGGCAGCGCAGTAAATCGCCACTGCAGTGACGCATTGCCGCCCTGAGCCGGTGCCAGCACATATTTTCCGCGATATGCGGACTCGACGCAACGCGCCGGCACGGATTTGGGCCCGCCACAGAGAGCGTTGTTCATCATAAGTGAGGCCGGCGGCTGCCGGCGCGCTAATGCAGTGCGGGACTCCAAAGTTTCATCACCTGTGACTCAGGAGCCAGTTAAGTACGTCCCACTGATAGTGTTTACGCCCTCACTGCAGTCAGAGGCAAGTTCGCTCTCGCTACTCGTAGGTGAAGGTGTGGCGTCCGCACATACACTAACGCAAGAAAATCGCACCACCAAGAGTAATAGAAAGTAGTGAAATATCGGGAATACATTTGTCTAAGTGATTAACGTTTAAAGATAACAGGTTCATGTAAGCGCGAGAAAATCCATTGCCAATGTGAAATACCGGTAAACGGGGTAGCCGCCAGAATGTTGAATGCAGGCATGCTTACGTGCATGTATTGCATCGTATAGGCGCCAGATGTTTGTTTGTGGGATGGACTTCCACGCCTGTTGCTCTTGGTTGGTCAATACAGGAACGGTTAATGCTGTCTGTGAATGTCATTCGATTATGTCCCACACGTGCTCGACTGGAGACAGTTCTGGTGATCAAGCAGGCCAAAGCAATATTTCAACACTCCGTGGAGCATGCTGAGTTACACTGAAGAGCCAAAGAAACTGGTACACCTGCCTAATATCGTGTAGGGCCCCCGCGATGACGCAGGAGTGCCGCAACACGATGCGACCAATGTCTGAAGAACTGCTGGAGGGAATCGACTCCATGAAACCTGCAGGGCTGTCCATAAATACGTAAGAATACAAGGGGGTGGAGATTTCTTCTGAACAGCGCGTTGCAAGGCATCCAAGATATGCTCAATAATGTTCGTATCTGGTGGTCAGAGGATGTGTTTAAACTGATAAGAGTGTTTCTGAAGCCACTCTGTAGCAATTTTGGACTTGTAGTATGTCGCATTGTCTTGCTGGAATTGTCCAAGTCCGTCGGAACGCACAATGGACTTGAATGGATGCAGGTGATCAGACAGGATGTTTACACACGTGGCGCGTGTCAAAGTCGTATCTAGACGTATCTGGCCTCCCACATCACTCCAACTGCACACGCCCCACACTGTTACCGAGCCTCCACCAGTTGGAGTAGTTCCCTACTGACGTGCAGAATACATGGATTCATGAGATTGTCTCCATACCCGTAGACGCCCATCCGCTCGACACAGTTTGAAGCGAGGCTCGTCCGACCAGCAAATATGTTTCCAGTCATCAACAGTCTAATTTTATGTTGTTGGGCCCAGGAGAGACGCAAAGCTTTGTGTCGTGCATTCATTGAGGGTGTACGAGTGGACCTTTGGCTCCAAAAACCCACGTCGACGATGTTTCGTTGAACTGTTCGCACGCTGACACTTGTTGATGGCCAAGCACTGAAACTTGCTGCAGTCTGCGGAATGGTTGCGCTTCTGTCACGTTGGACGATTGTCTTCAGTCGTCGTTGTTCCCTTCCTTGCAGGTTCTCTTACCGGCCGCAGCGATGTCGGAGATTTGATGTTTTACCGGATTCCTGATATTCACGGTACACTCGTGAAATGGTCGTACAGGAAAATCCGCACTTCATTGCTACATCGGAGATGCTGCGTCCCATCGCTCGTGCGCCAACTATAACACCACTTTCGAACTCACCTAAATCATGATAATCTGCTTGTGTAGCAGCAGTAACCGATCTAACAACTGCACCAGACACTAGTTGTCTTATATAGGTGTTGCCGAATGCAACGCCGTATTCTGCCTTTTTACATATTTCTGTAAATGAATACACATGCCTACGCCAGTTTCTTTGGCTCTTCAGTTTACAATGGCCATAGGCGCGCAAGTGTTAACCTGTTGGAAAACGCAATTCATGAGTAGCAGCACAACTGCTCGAATCACCAGACTGACGCACAAATTTGCAGTCAAAAGCCTGAGATGAAACTTCCTGGCAGATTAAAACTGTGTGCCGGACCGAGACTCGAACTCGGGACCTTTGCCTTTCGTGGGCAAGTGCTCTACCAACTGAGCTACCCAAACACGACTCACGACCCGTCCTCACAGTTTCAGTTCTGCCAGTGCCAGCGCACACTCCGCTGCAGAGTGAAAATCTCATTCTGAAAAGCCTGAGATAGCCACGAGAGTGCACCTGCTGTCGCACGAAATCGCACCCCAGACCACAACTCCAGGTGTAGGTCCAGTGTGGTTGCAGTCCCACAGCTAGCCTCCTCCTAACCAACACATGGTCACCACAGGCACCTAGCAGAACCAGCTTTCATCAGAAAAGACGCCAGACCCCCACTCGGCTCTCCAACGAACTCTTGCTTGACACTACTGAAGTCGCCGGTGGTTTGGAGCCAGTACAATGCACTCAACAGGGCATCTGGCTCGGCGCTCTCCTTGAAGTAACCGATTTGTGACAGTTCACTGTGTCACGGTGGTACCAACTGCTGCTCGAACTCCTGCTGCAGACGCAGGATGATGCGCCGCTTCCATACTCTGAACACGACGGTCTTCCCTCTCTTTAGTGCCACTTGAACATCCGGAGTCCGGTCTTCTTGCAACCGTACCTTCCCGTGATCATCGCTGTGCATATTCCAGTCGAAGTCTTTCTGCAGTATCGATGAAGAAGCATCCAGTTTCTCGTAGGTCTACTACACGACCTCCTTCAAAGTCAGTGACTTGTTGATAATGGCGTCGTCGTCTTAAATGCATTCTTGACCAACATCAACTCACTACGTCCGATCTCAAAGGCAATTAATGTTCACGATAGTTACAGTGCATATTTTAACAAAGATGACTTGCATCCTCGTTCAAATGGCTCTGAGCACTATGGGACTTAACTTCTGAGGTCATCAGTTCCCTAGAACTAGGAACTACTTAAACCTAACTAACCTAAGGACATCACACACATCCATGCACGAGGCACGATTCGAACCTGCGACCGTAGCGGTCGCGCGGTTCCAGACTGTAGCGCCTAGAACCGCTCGGCCACCCCGGCCGGCCTGCATCCTCGTAGTGCCCCTCTTCCGTGACTGGCGTGAAATTTCTTTCAGATACAGTACCACGGCTACCAACTTTGATTTATCTCACACAACTCCTTCATGATTTTTTTTCTGTCAGTGCTCAAGTTTCATTTTAACGATTACCGTCTTATGATGCCTAGATTCGTTTGGAGCTCTTGTTGCATCACTGCCCCTTGTAGATTTAATTAACCCTCTCCCAGCATCACTAACTACACGGAATAGGTTTCTGATATTTTTAACTCCGTCGTTTTCTTCGTTTCTTTTTATTTTTTCTTGTGTCTATCTCTTCAACACACATATCTTCCACATACAAAGTTCTGTATAATCCATAACCAAGTACACCGCCGGTCCAAAAACTTCCTAGACTGATTTTATTCCTGGCGAATAGGCGACGTCAGTGTAGTAATTACGATGACACTTTCAACTACCAACTGTAAACAAGAGATGTGCATTCGACCACCAGTTGTGAGCAGGCAGTGTTTAGAAGCGGAAGTGCTATCGTGGAGTGGCAACGTTTTTGTGCCACAAACCACAATGGAACAACATATCTAAATCAAATTCCGAAGGCGAGGAAAGTTTGCATAAGTTTTCCCTGCATACCTTGAAGCCGACGGAGCGTGGACATGTGCCGCGACTTGACTGAAATACAGAACATGGAAAATTCTTCTCTGAAAAAAAGCATCGCGTCTGACGAGACGTGGTGTAATCAATTCGAACATAGCACAAGATGACTAGGTGCATAACTTCGCACGAGGAGTAAACTCTTTGACGACATAACCGATATTGAAACAAATGTGACGTGCGAGCTGAACAACAGCCCAAAGAAGGTCTTTTCTGGCAATTTCTCATGGATGTATGAACCTGGGTGTAATTACCCCCTGACAAGTAAAACGAAATTTTCAATGGTTAACGACTCGATTCTACTTCAGCCACGAAATGAAATTATTTTCGGAAAATCATTAATATCATCTCAATTTTGTAAGACTCTAATACTGATTATATTAGTTATCAATAATTACTTTTTCTCAATTATTAGCAATAATGCGATGGAGGTTACAGGTTCCTCACATAGTCCACCCACTACACACATATGTTGTGCTTTTCCCTGCACATCGCTGATGATGAAAGTGAGATATATAGACCTATAGAACAAATGCTAAATGTCTGAAGAAAATGTCTTCTCCAAGTTGTAGATGGTACCTGCAGTAAACCAGAAATTGAGTTATTACTCGCTTAAACAGATAAATGAATTAATTTACAGCACGACACAGCAGTAACTACATAAGGGCTACTATAGTGCTGTACACAGTATTATTATTATTATTATTATTATTATTATTATTATTATTATTACTATTAATATTGGTGGCTGTGGTCAGACACAAAGCACTAACAGCTTGAATCTTCCAGTTTTGCCAATTCAGATGTAAGGAATGCAACAATCAAGTGGTTTACGAACAATAAGTATAGTGCACACATTTTAACTTGGCTGATTTTAAATGGTTTTGCAGTATGCAGGTCAATCAAGTGCCGCAGTGGAAAGGAGTAACGCATGGAAAGTTTGTTATATAATGTCTACCCTCACCTAAACACACACACAAAGTAAATATCATTCATCTTTGATCATCCTAAAAACAATAGTGTTCCAAGAAAAATCTTTCATTCTATAGTTTAGTTAGATGCCAAAGTAGATGGCAATGTGGGGGAAGGGGAACAACAGACAGCGCGGAGGGAGGGGGGGGGAAGAGGGGGGGGAAAGTGCTAGCTAATGTCTAATCGCACTCAGGGGTAATGATCTAAGAAAGATTGGGAACCACTGCTCTACGCTGATTCCACATAATAAACAGTGCGCTTTCGTATGTCACCGTTTCCGAAACGGATTCCGCCGTAATGCCCTCCTCTCGCGGAGTGGGCTTCCCTGCGGACTCCACCCTCAGCTTCCCCTGCGAACGGCTGCGCACAGTGGGTACCCTGGCCCTGCCAGCTTTTGCGGCGGAGCAGAGCGTTGCATATTTTATCCCGCAGAGTTGTTGCTCTCAATGTCGTTTCGGGAAACCAGTAACTTTGTTTGGCTGGGGCGCGTTCCATTTGCAGGCTGGCGCTGGTCGGCACGTTGCACTGGCCCGCACAGTCACTTCTTCGGCTGTAACACCGTGCAACTTTCGAAGTTTTAACAGCCCTTCCCACGAATTCTGACTTAATATACCAAACGCCATATAGGCGTCATTGTATTTCGCGGACACCATTGCAGTAAAGCGTTTAGGGCCTCGTAATCGTGATGCTTTACAAGCTAGTGCGGAATGTGAAAAAAAACTTGTGCTTGTTTGTTCTTTTACACCCGTCTGTGATGACCGTTACATAGAAGAGTTTTAAAAATATCAGTAAAAATGAAATTTCTTGCAGCGGGAGGTACAAGAAAACACGACGAGTAATACCTTTTGACCATCTACAATGCTTCCTTTTCTTCAGTAGTCCCTGTTACAAACGGGGAAGCGGAAAATAACGTCTTCATCTTGCAGGAAAACTACCACGGTTCACACACACATTGAGTAACATGTGTAGCCCATTCCTGGTGTCGTCAGTTCACTGAAACACGTACTGTAACATACACTGAGGTGATGAAAGTCACGGGATAGCAACGTGCATATATAATGAAGGAGGTACTGCCGCGTACAAAAGGTATAAAAGGGCACTGGTTTGGCGGAGCTGTCATTTGTGTTCAGGTGATTCATGTGAACAGGTTTCCGACGTGATTATGGCCGCACGACGGGAATTAACAGACTCTGAACGCAGGCTGGTAGTTCCAGCTGGACGCATGGGACATTCCATTTAGGAAATCGTTAGGGAATTCAGTATTCCGAGATCCACAGTGTCAACGGTGTGACGAGTATACCAATACAACAGCGAAACATGCAGAATTTTCTAGCCTCTGCATTTATGTTCAAGCATGTACCCCTGGCAGTGTTTCCATACTTTTGTCCAACGCCTTGTATTTCAATACAATGAAAAAGATTGCAACATATTTTTCTTCTTCTCTGCACATCTGGCACCTCTGACGGAAACAAAAGACAGTCAACTTGGACACATCTATTTGAAGTTCGCGCGAACGAGTAAGATGACGCAGAGCCAGGATACGAGGTTCTTATTCGGGAGGATGGCGGTTCAATCCCCGCGCGGCGTCCAGGTTAAAGGTTTCCCGTGGTTTCACTAAATCTCAATACAATTGCCGGGATGGTTCCTTCGAAATGGACACGGTCGATTTTCTTCACCAATCCCTAGTCGTCAACAGGATGTTAAACCTTAATTTTTCTTCTGCCATCCTACTGAAATTCCCGCGCTTCCTGTTCACTCGGAGACTCTGACTGAAAACTGAAATCTCGTGAAACCTTCGATTCGTAGAAAAGAGGCTTGACTGGTACGTCACGCTATGAAGTAATTTTTATTTCCAGTATTAGTAGTAGTCTACTGTCTTGAGCGATAGAAGATTATCTTACATTACCACCTGTTCTACTCAAGGTTGCTCTGCTTTTTATCTTCCTGACATACTGATTTTCGACCATCTGAATGACGCCGTACTCCAGAGAAGGTCTAGGGTTCGATTTCGGGAGGGATCACAGTTTGGTTGTGCCCCACCCCTTCACCCCTTGCAGTACAGCTTATCTTCATCCGTGCCTTTAACTAGCCACAGCTGTCTAAAATTTTAAAAACAGTAACAGTACATTATTGCTGTAATAAAACATTTATATAAGTTTTTTTAAATCGCTTATTAGTATATCAGTTCAGCAAAAATTCGTATACACTGCAAGTTAGATAAATACACTGTGTGAAAAGCATTTCCGCAAAAATTTGAGGAGTAAGTATGTCACGTATCTGTTTTAAGAAGTGCTATTTTGTCGAAAACCGACATTTTGAGCTCGTGGCTGTATACAAAATATAGGTTGACTCTTACACAGGAGATTACAGCAACCAGACACTTCTCACAATGCTATTTATTTATTTAAACAGCACCGTTACCTGTTTCGAATCGACAGGTTCACCTAGAGACGGCTAGTTCACGTTTTACATTAGATTTTGCCTTGTTTCCCCTGACGAAATTTTCTTGGGGTGGTGGTGTCGATGAAGAATCCACGCCATTATGTTCAAACGTGTGTGAAATCTTATGGGACTTAACTGCTAAGGTCATCAGTCCCTAAGCTTACACACTACTTAACCTAAATTATCCTAAGGACAGACACACACACCCATGCCCGAGGGAGGACTCGAACCTCCGCCGGGACCAGCCGCAAAGTCCATGACTGCAGCGCATAGACCGCTCGGCTAATCCCGCGCGGCCACGACATTATGTTCCAGTGTAGGTTGCACCAGTGTGGTGCTTTTCATTGTGTGCATATATGTACACACAAAAAAGTGCATTACACAGTTTTCGCTGCTGCAAGATGATAAGCAACCTGCATTGGAACATAATGGCGCGGGTTCTTCCTTGGTACCACCATCACAAGGAAATTTCGTCAGGTGGGGAAACAAGGCGAAATCTAATGTAAAAGTGAACTATCCGTCTGAAGATGAACCTGTCGGTTCGAAACCGGTAAAGGCACTGTTTAAATAAATAAGTAACATTGTAAGAAGTGGCTGGTTGCTGTAACCTTCTGTGTAAGAGTCAACCCATATGTTTTAAGAATTATAATAATAACAGTGTCACAGCTTCCACAGTTTCATAATCTGTATAATATCGAAGTTTGCTTTTACAATTATTAGTAATTCACTTAAGGTTCGAGAGCGTTACTGCAGCGTATATGCAACGTAGCTCTACTCCGATTCAGGTACATAAGCACTGGCATACGTGCAAGGTATTATGGCCTTCATGTCTTCTGAAGTACATGTGATAATGCGGAAAGCCAACTATGGCGATATTAGCACCAAATGCATCGAAACAGGACCAACGTGGTGTTATTATGAACAAGAATTATTATGACAGAGCATGTCCGTCGAAAACCACGGTTGTGGGATGGTGCGTAAAGTTCCGTGCTGGTTGCGATTCGTCACAAGACGCCGGTGCAACTGGTTCAAATGGCTCTGAGCACTATGGGACTTAACTTCTGAGGTCATCAGTCCCGTAGAACTTAGAACTACCTAAACCTAAGTCATCGCACACATCCATGCCCGAGGCAGGATTCGAACTTGCGACCGTAGCGGTCGCGCGGTTCCAGACTGTAGTGCCTAGATCCGCCAGCCACACTGGCCGGCGGTGGAACTGGGAAGTTACGCCCACTCAAGTTGGAGACAACGAAAACACCAGCCCTTTAGTCTTCATTTCTCCCCATACGATCACCACGCTTTTGGTCCTTGAAGAAAGCCGTGAAGGGTCACCGATTGCTGTCGGACGAAGTGTAGCAGGCAGTTACGGACTTCTCCACACAGCAGGACATGGTGTTGCACCAAACGGGTATCTTCAACCTGGTGCGTCGGTGAGATAATTTCCTCAATGCTCCCGGCGATTGTGCCTGATTGGCATACCGATTCCTGATCATACGCCTTTCGAACGGAACTTTCTTGATCGCCCCTTATAAATTGGAGGAATCCTACAACTCTGTCGTTTCCACCTACGTTCTTAGAGAAGCATCTTCTCTTAGCTTCTTGTGTTCTCCTTATCCAACCGTGGATTCGCGAACGGTCCCAGATTTGCCGTTGGCAGCAGGTGTGGTCAGTCTGTGCATGTATACCTCTTCCTGCCTGAAATGTTTTGTGCAGACATTCAGGCACCAAACAACATGGACAAATCTTTAGGAACGCAAGTGAAAAGTTGGTTGTGTTGAAAGAAGCCTGTAAATTTTTAGAATTTCTCGCCATTTTCTAGGTTTTTACTTGACAAGAGATATTACTCTCCGAAAGTTACCGGAAAAGTTTGGAAATTAATATGTGTCACCTGGGTGCCGCACCGCACAATAACCCTGGGTTTGGTGTGGGGTGGCGGTGGGGTGGCCTGTTGTGGGATGGTGAACCACTGACGGCTACGGTGGGACGAAGCCTCTCCGTCGTTTATTGGTCCCCGGTTTAATACATACATACGTACGTACATACAAGTTACAAGCTTGTAGACATGAAAAAGAGAGAATTCAAAGATGATAAACTGGAAATATCGATTGTTCATTAGGAAACACTAATCTTTGAATAATATGAAAGATTACCATAAATAAATAAAAGTTTATGAAATACGAGGGAAAACAATGTCAAATGTGAAACACGTGAGATAGGTAAAATACGGGGACAGAAGAAATTATGGGTAAAATACGGGAGACCTCAAAAAAACACGGGAGATTTGGCAACGCTGCTCTTCACTACGGTATTGAATCAATGTCCTAGTTAAACGTGTTTCACGCTACAACAATTTATAACTTTAATCAATGCTAATTCGTAATAATCACACACATGTATCTGCGCTGGTACGATGACATCACAGACATAACAATTAATGCGTGTCAAAGACATACAGACAATATTTATCTGCTGTGGGCTCAGCCAGTTTTTTTTAAGCATTATTAGAGTAGTAATAATTAGCAATTCAAATCTGTCGGTTATTTGTCACTCAAGGAAGTTCGATCGATGAGCGAATAGACGCTTTCTCATTGGAAACAACCGAGTTGTCTTCGGGAAATGTGGTTCTGCCTGAGCTGACACAATTTTCCTTGTTGTGCTACCCACACATGTTTCGGAGAAGCTTCTCCATCTTCAGTGAGTTTTATTTATTATCTGTTGAACAATATACAAAGAGTTTATGCATTATGATATTTATCAGCTTTCTGAGATTATAGTACTTACATTACTATAAGTATTGACAGAAATATTAACATGAATAATAAATACATACCTCATTGTTGAGTACTGATATTCAAAAGTCTGTTTGGTATTTGCAGCACAGTATGTCATCTGCAGTTAATACGCGTTTATCGATGTTTTATTATTACTCCCAGTTGGTTAAGGTCTAATATAAAATTATCGGCTTTTTTCTTCTTTCGTATCAATACTGTCATACCATAATCTTTCAGCGATTCCTAATCCATGCACAGCCATTCTTCATGAATATAGTTGTACGTCCGTTGTAGGTATAGTTGTAGGTCTGACCTAGTAGATAGTGTCGGAAGTTCCATGCGGCTTTTCGCGGATGATGCTGTAGTATACAGAGAAGTTGCAGCATAAGAAAATTGCAGCGAAATGCAAGAAGGTCTGCAGCGGATAGGCACTTGGTGCAGGGAGTGGCAACTGACCCTTAACATAGATAAATGTAATGTATTGCGAATACATAGAAAGAAGGGTTCTTTACTGTATGATTATATGATAGCGGAACAAACACTGGTAGCAGTTACTTCTGTAAAATATCTGGGAGTATGCGTGCGGAACTATTTGAAGTGGAATGATCATATAAAATTAATTGTTGGTATGGCGGGTGCCAGGTTGAGATTCATTGGGAGAGTCCTTAGAAAATGTAGTCCATCAACAAAGGAGGAGGCTTACAAAACACTCGTTCCACCTATACTTGAGTATTGCTCATCAGTGTGGGATCCGTACCAGGTCGGGTTGACAGAGGAGATAGAGAAGATCCAAAGAAGAGCGGCGCGTTTCGTCACAGGGTTATTTGGTAAGCGTGATAGCGTTACGGAGATGTTTAGCAAACTCAAGTGGCAGGCTCTGCAAGAGAGGCGCTCTGCATCGCGGTGTAGCTTGCTGTCCAGGTTTCGAGAGGGTGCGTTTCTGGATGAGGTATCGAATATATTGCTTCCCCCTGCTTATACCTCCCGAGGAGATCACGAATGTAAAATTAGAGAGATTCGAGCGCGCACGGAGGCTTTCCGGCAGTCGTTCTTCCCGCGAACCATACGCGACTGGAACAGGAAAGGGAGGTAATGACAGTGGCACGTAAAGTGCCCTCCGCCACACACCGTTGGGTGGCTTGCGAAGTATAAATGTAGATGTAGATGTAGATGTCCGAAGATGATCATGTGATGAATGAAACTGCTCACCTTTTAATAAACGCGCCTTGCGTTCTAAACTGTTGCAATTAATTTCAAAGAGTAACCGAAGTGATTTATTCGATGCAGCTGTTCGCCCTTCTTTCAGCTGACATTCAGATTCGATTTACTTTCCAGTCGTTCCCCGGCGAGTAGGCGACCGCAACGGAGTTAAATGTCAACCGGCGAGGGAAAGGCTGAGGCGAAATATCCGTCGGATAGCAGCAGCGGCCGCCGCCAGGGGCCAGGGGCCCGGGGCGCGTCCGCGGGTTTAGGGGTGTTATTTCCTGCTGCCAATTGGCGGCCGGCGGCCGGAAGCTCCCGTTGGCGCCCTCCGCTCTGCCGCATCGCTCGCCACACAATTGCGCGCCTTCCGGGGTTTCGGCCCGACTTGCAGTCGCTGCTTAAACACTGCCGGCGCGGCGTTTCCACTGTACGCGTCCCACAAAAGTCACAATGCCTCCATATGCGACCGCTTGCGGAACGTACCAACTTCATCGAAACTGACGCTTCTTAGCGAAAGATGAAAATGTTACGCGTCTGTAACAAAAAGAGTGTTTGGCGTAGCTGCTGCAGTGCGGAAAGCATTACTTTCCAGTCGTCCGTATCGCGGACTGCCGGCTGCGGTGGTCTAGCGGTTCTAGGCGCTCAGTTCGGAACCGCGCGACTGCTACGGTCGCAGGTTCGAATCCTGCCCCGGGCATGGATATGTGTGATGTCCTTAGGTTAGTTAGGTTTACTTACTTCTCAGTTCTAGGGGACTGATGACCACAGATGTTAAGTCCCATAGTGCTCAGAGCCATTTGAACCATTCGTATCGTGGACTGGTTGGTTGGATGGTTGGTTTAAGGATTAAAGGGACCAAACTGCAGAGATCATCGGTCCCTAACGCGGACTGCGAATGTTATTGATATCTTCATGATGCCCAGGCAGAATACGTATTGAGCAGAGTAACGCTGCAGACTTACTACGAGCTGCAGCATCTTGAAGTGGTAGCGTCAGCCACGTGTCTGTAATAATCAAGAGCGTTGATGACGTTGAGCCGGCCGGAGTGACTGAGCGGTTCTAGGCGCTTCAGTCTGGAACCGCGCGACCGCTACGGTCGCAGGTTCGAATCCCACCTGGGGCATGGATGTGTGTGATGTCCTTAGGTTAGTTAGGTGTAAGTAGGCTGTTCAGGTTTTAATGTTGGTGTCCGCAGCTCGTGGTCGTGCGGTAGCGTTCTCGCTTCCCGCACCAGGGTTCCCGGGTTCGATTCCCGGTGGGGTCAGGGATTTTCTCTGCCTCGTGATGACTGGGTGTTGTGTGATATCCTTAGGTTAGTTAGGTTTAAGTAGTTCTAAGGTCTAGGGGACTGATGACCATAGCTGTTAAGTCCCATAGTGCTCAGAGCCATTTGAACCATTTAATGTTGGTAACGTCACGTAGCGCTCTGTATGAAAATCACGGACTGTGCTGTGTGCAGTCTGTGGATGGATTGCATTTTTGGAATTTGCTATTGTAGTGTTGGGCAGTTGGCTGTTAACAGCGCGTAGCGTTGCGCAGTTGGAGGTGAGCCGCCAGCAGTGGTGGTTGTGGGGAGAGAGATGGCGGAGTTTTGAGAGCGGATGATCTGGACGTGTGTCCATCAGAGGCAGTAAATTTGTAAGACTGGATGTCATGAACTGATATATATATTATGACTTTTGAACACTATTGAGGTAAAACATTGTTTGTTCTCTATCAAAATCTTTCATTTGCTAACTATGCCTATCAGTAGTTAGTGCCTTCAGAACTTAGAATCTTTTATTTAGCTGGCAGTAGTGGCGCTCGCTGCATTGCAGTAGTTCGAGTAACGAAGATTTTTGTGAGATAAGTGACTCATGAAAGGTATAGGTTATTGTTAGTCAGGGCCATTCTTTTGTAGGGATTTTTGAAAGTCAGATTACGTTGCGCCAAGAGTATTGTGTGTCAGTTTAAGAACAGTCATTTATGATTTTACTAAGGGGACGTTTCATAAGTTTAAGTAGTTCTAAGTTGTAGGGGACTGATGACCTCAGCTGTTAAGTCCCATAGTGCTCAGAGCCAACTGAACCATTTAATGACGCTGACATTGTAAATTAAATGTGAAACGGACAAGAATCACTCAGTGAATATGATTTTCTAAAAAGATTTAGATAAGCAGCAACTTCGCCTAGGCCGAGAGAGAGAGAGAGAGACAGAGACAGAGAGAAGGGGGGAGGGTGGGAGGGGGGGGAGTCAGACGAGGGACGGACGTGACATAAGATTCGCACACATGGTACGCTCATAGGCAAGAGCTTAAATCCACGACGAGACTATATAATGTTTTTAATACATAATACATTGGCGGCACTAGAAACAATCACACCCTGTTAGTATCTAGGAGTGAAGAAAGTCGATCACAAATCAAAGTTTGTAAGAAAAATCCCAAAGAAATCTGACAAATACAGAACCCTCGTTCAACCGATTCTTGACTATTGTTTATTGGTTTGGGGACCGTAGCAAGTTGGTTTAAAAAAAGATACAGAAAATTAAAAGAGCTGTGAGTTCGTCACGGCCTTATAAGCCAGGCGGTTTCATAAAAATACCAAACTCTGTAAGAACGGCAGTGTGCATCCTGCACATTCCGAGGGTCCACGTTGTCTAGAAACAATGCATTTCCTTAAACATACGATTCGTGTAAGGATCCCGGTTGCGAAAATGTTGACGATGCATACTGACAATCATTCTTCCTACGCACCACCTCAGAAAGGAACACAAAGGGTGAAATATGATTCTGATACGCTACTTACTCTGCATTTTACTGCTGCCATGAGTAGTATAAATGTACATAATGCATGAGGGAAACATTTTTACATTGTGTAAGTACCAATTTCTACTTATACCGGTTTCGGAACATAATATCTCCATTTTCAAAGGTAACGAATCATTTCATCAGTTAGAAATTGTACAACTGGTGTACTGACATCCGGTCAGAGCATTGTCCCATCGGCAACAAAAAGCGTACAAGCGCCCTGGGAAACAGGTAAACGTTGGTGCAAATAGACACAGAAATGGGGAAAAAAGCGAAATCGATAGTCCAAATATCAAAAAGTCTTTTGATCATTGACGGAAATAACAGAAGTTTATTCTGTTCTAATGGAAATTTAATTTTCACAATACGATGGTATTTGATAGCAGCTTGCCGGTTACACATTTGGAATCTGCGTATTGTAAGGTATCACACCGGATATTTTAAAGTGAAAAAGGAAAGGTAATATATAGGAATTGTATGCTTTTTCTGAAGGCTTACATAGTGTCCACATTTTGATTGCTAAGGGTGTAATGTGGCCAGTGCCGCCGCAACAGCATCTCGTGTTTCTTGTGATTGTCGAACATATTTTCTAGGCATTTTGATGTCCTAGTATCTGAAACTGTACTAAGTGGCTGCAGCAGACAGCTTTCAACCAGATTTTTTAAATTGGGTCCAATGCGACAGAACATAGACGGTTTTAAATTACTCATATCGATTAAATCGAAATCGTCACAAAAGGGTAGAATCACTGATGACAGCTTGGAAGACTTATTGGAGTAAACAGATTGGCTACTTTTCCCGACGAGTAGTGCGGCCGCTTTCGCCGATCGGGCGATATTTAGACAACTAGGGGTTCACAGACGAAACTGTCCAACCGACAGAAATAACAAGGAATTTGTTTCTGGGCCAAAAGATTTGGTTTAAACATTGATACTGAAAAGTGTTACTCTGCGTGTGAGATAACAAACATAATATAAATGACTTACCTTACATCGGGTACTGATAATTAGACCAGTAATGAGATTCTCACTCTGCAGCGGAGTGTGCGCTGATATGAATCTTCCTGGCAGATTACAACTGTGTGCCCGACCGAGACTCGAACTCGGGACCTTTGCCTTTCGCGGGCAAGTGCTCTACCAACTGAGCTACCGAAGCACGACTCACGCCCGGTACTCACAGCTTTACTTCTGCCAGTACCTCGTCTCCTACCTACCTGAGTACCGGGCGTGAGTCGTGCTTGGGTAGCTCAGATGGTAGAGCACTTGCCCGCGAAAGGCAAAGGTCCCGAGTTCGAGTCTCGGTCGGGCACACAGTTTTAATCTGCCAGGAAGTTTCATATCAGCGCACACTCCGCTGCAGAGTGAAAATCTCATTCTGGAAACTTCTCCCAGGCTGTGGCTAAGCCATGTCTCCGCAATATCCTTTCTTTCAGGAGTGCTAGTTCTGCAAGGTTCGCAGAAGGGCTTCTGTAAAGTTTGGAAGTTAGGAGACGATGTACTGGCAGAAGTAAAGCTGTGAGTACCGGGCGTGAGTCGTGCTTCGGTAGCTCAGTTGGTAGAGCACTTGCCCGCGAAACGCAAAGGTCCCGAGTTCGAGTCTCGGTCGGGCACACAGTTTTAATCTGCCAGGAAGTTTCAATTAGACCAGTATTTACAAAAAGTAATGGAACAGCTTCTTCTGTCGCACTCACTTACAACATTGATGATGTATATGGCAACTAGTTTGACCATTTATCGGCAGACTTTCTCAGGCTGCACTTCACTGATGTTGATTACTCATACGGCATACATGACTGGTTCCAGAATATACATTCCATCTTCAGTTGTATCTGGACAATAAGTCACATATACACGATTCGATGACATACGTCGATGCATGGATAGTTTGCAACCACTGGTATGCTTCTATGCCACTTCACCAATAAGTACAATCAAGCACAGTCAAACGTTTTGCTGTTTTCCTCTACGTAAAAAATTCTCATACTTGTAGTTGATTGCCGCGCTGGATTAGCCGAGCGGTCTAAGGCGCTGCAGTCATGGACTGTGCGGCTGGGTCGGTGGAGGTTCGAGTCCTCCCTCGGGCATTGGTGTGTGTGTTTGTCCTTAGGATAATATAGGTTAAGTAGTGTGTAAGCTTAGGTTCAAATGGCTCTGAACACTACGGGACTTAACATCTGAAGTCATCAGTCCCCTAGAACTTAGAACTACTTAAACTTAACTAACCTAAGTACGTCACACACATCCATGCCCGAGGCAGGCAGGATTCGAACCTGCGACCGTAGCGGTCGCACAGTTCCAGACTGTAGGGCCAAGAACCGCTCGGCCACACCGGCCGGCTTGTAAGCTTAGTGACTGATGACCTTAGCAGTTAAGTCCCATAAGATTTCACACACACTTTTTTTGTAGTTGATTGTACCTACTTGGTCATGTGGCACTGCTGGATAGCATGGTTATCGACTGTCCGTGCATGGACGTGTTTCAAGGAACTGATACACAGGGTAGTCAGAAACAAACTGAAAAGCTTGTGAGGGTGTTGTGATAGGTTGTGCTGAGAAATAACTGTTAAGAAAGAAATCGATACGCTGCGCCATTTCCGATTTAATTAGCATTGAAGTTGGCCAATCGGGCCGTTGCTTGCCCAAATTCAAGTTGCCCGCCAGATGCAATTAGTGTCAGTTGTTCTAATAGCGTTGACGCTGGCCCACGAGGCTGCTCAGCTTTTTGTTCGGGTTCGATCCTTACTACCGCCCCATGTCCACTTTTTTCACAGCTCTCTTGTCCGGTTTTATGAAACTAAACGGAGAACACGTTTGGTGACACCGTCTCCGGTGGGACGCTTGAATTTGAGCGTACAACGGTCTGATTGGCTAACTTCAATGCTAATTAACTCTGAAATGGCGTAAAGTAGCGACTTTTTTTCTTAACAATTATTTCTCAGTACAATATACCCTGCAACACCATTACAAGCTTTTCAGAGTGTTTCTAACAGCCCTGTAGATGTGACTGTTTTGTCAGATATATCTTAAGATGGAATGTGTATTCCTAGATCCACACTGACGTCCAAAATGAAAGCAAGAAACCGAAACTTCGCAAGATAGCGTTTATTTTACCACAAAACAGTATAATCAGATGAAAGTAAAGAGTATAGAACGTAAACAACTGCAAAATGCGAAACAGCATACAAAAATGTTCTTCGTCTTTTCCAACTTAACGGATTTACACGAACATTCCGACAGCTGGTTAATGCGCTCAGTATGGGGTTCGACCATCTCTGGCAGCAATACAGGCCTGACTAACAACGGGGCATGCTGTGAATGACGTCATCAATCTCGTGTTGAGGCAATAACGCCCATCCTTCCTGCAGCGCTGCGGGTGGGGGGGGGGGGGGGGCACGCCTTTTCCGAGAAAACGTCGACCACGCGTGTTATATGGGGTCGAGCATTATCGTTCAGCAATAGAAAGTCTGGGCCGACTGCACCTCGCAACAACCGCACATAAGGTCCCAAGATCTCGTCACGATATCTGACGAAATCTGTCGATTTAACCGCACAATTTCATGAAGAGGTGTTCGAGCGGTCAACATACTCCCTGCGCAAACCATTAGGGATCATCCTCGATATCAGTCTCTTTCTACAATGGTTGGGTCCAGAAATCGTGTTCCATGTTCCCTCTAGATGCGAATCCGTCGAGAATTACTATCCAGACCAAATCGGGACTCATCTGTGGAAAGAACCGTCCAGGTGGCAGGTTGAAGGATCCACTCTATGAGTTCCCTTCTGTGAAGACGCGTCAGAGGTAGACATACAACAGGTCTCCAACAATAAAGGTCACTCTGGCGAAACCTTCTGTACACCGTTTGCCTCGCTACAACACGTCCAGTGGATGCTGCGAGGTCAGATGCCAGTTGCCGTGCAGTACTAAGGCGGTACCGTCGTGAGCTTAGAGCCAAATAAAGATTCTCTCTTACTGATGTTACAAGTGGTCAGCGCTGCCCTTTCCGTCGGGATACAGTTTCAATCTATATCTACATACATACTCCGCAATCCACCATACGGTGCGTGGCGGAGGGTACCTCGTGCCACAACTAGCACCTTCTCTCCCTGTTCCACTCCTAAACAGAACGAGGGAAAAAAAAATGACTTCCTATATGCCTCTGTACTAGCCCTAATTTCTCTTATCTTATCTTTGTGGTCTTTCGGTGAAATATAAGTTGCCGGCAGTAAGCCTCAAACGCTGGTTCTCTAAATTTCCTCAGTAGCGATTCACGAAAAGAACGCCTCTTTTCCTCCAGAGACTCACACCCGAGTTCCTGAAGCATTTCCGTAACACTCGCGTGATGATCAAACCTACCAGTAACAAATCTAGCAGCCCACCTCTGAATTGCTTCTATGTTCTCCCTCAATCCGACCTGATAGGGATCCCAAACGCTCGAACAGTACTCAAGAATAGGTCGTATTAGTGTTTTATAAGCAGTCTGCTTTACAGATGAACCACATCTTCCCAAAATTCTACCAATGGAGCGAAGACGACTATCCGCCTTCCCCAAAACTGCCATTACATGCTTGTCCCACTTCATATCGCTCTGCAATGTTACACCCAAATATTTAATCTACGTGACTGTGTCAAGCGCTACACTACTAATGGAGTATTCAAACATTACGGGATTCTTTGTCCTACTCATATGCATTAATTTACATTTATCTATATTTAGAGTTAGCTGCCATTCTTTACACCAATCACAAATCCTGTCCAAGTCATCTTGTATCCTCCTACAGTCACTCGACGACGATACCTTCCCGTACACCACAGCATCATCAGCAAACAGCCGCACATTGCTATCAACCCTATCCAAAAGATCATTTATGTAGATAGAAAACAACAGCGGACCTACCACACTTCCCTGGGGCACTCCAGATGATACCCTCATCTCCGATGAACACTCGCCATCGAGGACACCGTACTGGGTTCCATTACTTAAGAAGTAAACTGTCGCCACATTCGAAAATTAACAGGACGATTCACATGAAGCCAACTGGCCACATCAGTCTGCGACTATTCTGGTTCGATTCTTCCCATGGCCTTTCACCGCAGATAGCCTTGTAGGCGTCTTCTCTGTACCATGCTGCACAGTCTGTATACACTGCGATTGCGGATGTGGGACTATCCGGCGCACACTATCGCGTTTGATAGGTGCCCTGACGTCACCGTGGTTGTCCCTTGACGAGAATGCCACCTTCCGTACAGGACACGATCGTATGGACCTGTTGGCAGTTTGTGTGATTCTATCGTGACTTAGACACAGGACGGGGAAGTATTGGTTTGTTGATTTAATTTTGGACACCAGTGTATTTCGTATCAACATCTATCAGGGAACACCCGACAGTTAATTTCCTCCTGAACAGAGTAATCAGATGTAGTCGTCCGTTCCCCGTGACTTGGCACTCTGACGAACGCTAACAGAAAGTGAGCCATGTGCTTGTCCTCCGGACACGCGGAGCAGCGGCCCCCTCGCAGGGGACGGGACAAAATAAGAAGTACTAGCGGCATTTATTAGGGAACCGGCCCCGCCTACGCTGCGAGTAATTTAGGAAAATGGCGGGAGGCGCAGTAAGGAGGCCAGCGCAACGAGCGTGGCCGGCCCGGTCCTCGGCGCTGGCCCCAGACCGCCAAATGAGTGGCTCTCGTGGGCGGCGGGGCGGCGGGGCGGCACGTCCGCGTTTTGCACAGATAAGCCGCGGCCGGCCGAGCCGTGAATACTGAGGAGCTGAGCGCCCCCACCTCCGCACAAGCCATCAAGTATTTACGGCCTCACGTGGCTCATTTTATGCGCCGCGTACTTCAGGACCGCAGCGACAAGGCTGCCGGCTGCGCGCTGCGGGCCGCTCTGGGCCAGTCTCACCGCCACTCCGCTCTGACTCCGCTCTGCACTGCTTTCTTTTTTTTCCGGCCGTTTCTGCGTTTTTTCCCCCTCTTCAGCCGGCGCAAACCCGTGATTACTGTTTAATTTTCTCCCCGGGCCGCATTTAGCGGGTTGTTATGTGCCGGGATTATAGCTGCGCGTTTTTTCCTGTTTCTTCCACGAGCCACGGACCCGCCGTAGCCGTTTCGCGTCTCGCTTACCGCATTTCCACTGCTCCCTCAACTGACCGCTGCGCCAACATTTACCCGTTTTAAAGACATTTGCGTGTACGCGACATTTAAAAGACTCTCATTGCCGAATATATGTCGACTGCGAAACTTCTTTCTTGCAGAACAAACTGAAGTCAAAGATAGGTACTGTGTATCTGTTCAATGTTAGGGTTGGCCACGAAACGAATCTGAATAAAGCTGTGGGAGTTTGCGGTTAACACATAGGTAATCATAGCTCAAACTGAAATTAGAGACATGGTTCCACTTCGGCCGTTCTTTTCTAGAATTGCAAGTATTTTTCTGCATTTTACTCGATTAGCCATAAAGGTCATTCTGAAGCGCTATTAATATCAGAGCACATTTATCATGTAGGCATACTCACATCGTGAGCTATGATAACAGTACGCCTACACGCAATAGGTAATTTGGTACCTATAGTACTCGAGAATGGCCTGTAAGGCCAATCGTGTTAAATGCAGCAAATCAAATAACAGCCAGTGTGGACCTGCGTCTCTAACCTTCAATAAATTTATGGCTGTGATATGGTTCAAATGGCTCTGAGCACTATGGTACTTAACTTCTGAAGTCATCAGTCCCCTAGTCCAGTAGCGGTCACACGGTTACAGACTGTAGCGCCTAGAACCGCTCGGCCACCCCGGCCGGCAGCTTTGATATCCCACATGAAGAAAACTAGCTCCACCCCGCTGAAAAAGCCAATTCAACGTCCGAAAATCAATCTATCTATTCCTAGAAAGAAACTAAATCACCAAAGAAACTATTAATCATTCAAATCGACGGTCATGTCATACATAAAGTCATATACTTCAAATACGCCGACGGCAGCGGGAAGCAGGAATCATCAGTCTGATATTTACCAAATATTTTGGAGATGTTCATCACATTACCGGTATTAAAAGATTAAACTTTCATTCCATTTGGAACTGATGTCCATTATAAACATCAATATGAAGGAGCAGAGCGTTAAGGCGCGTCGAAATCACGGAATTGGACGGGGGCAGGAGGGGGATCGTCAGGCTACACGTCGTAGAACTAATTCATCCGTAGTGTAGTACTGTTATTATTTTTTTGTAGAAGTCAGAGCCAGCTCATATGGATGGGCTAACAGCAAATGTTGTGGCCAATTTTGTCATACTTGCCAAAACAAGTGACCCTGATGATTAACGTCCTAAAATTCGTCGCGTCTAGTGTGGAAAATTAACTACGCGCCATCGGAATACTGTCAAGTTTTACGCATAATACGTGTCTCTTATGCCAAGAAAGAATATGGAATCAGAACTCAGCCCCTTTACATGGGAAGATAAAACCATTTTTAGTGATATTTCAAGTAATATTTCATCTACCGCACGTCTGTACCAGACGCTGGCTCTGACTGCGATATAATGCCGCCGCTTTTGCTGCAGTGAAGTGTTCGTGACCGTTCGTGTCCAGAACAGGAGCCGCGTGAATTAGGCAGGTCTGTACAAGGGGCGAACTCGGTCACGACGCGGCAGCTGGGGGCAGGCGCGACGCAAGTGCTGATGAGGGCATCAAACTTGCAACACTCCCAACTTGCCACCGCACTGTGTCACTACAGTCTCTAACCAGCCTCCGTTTAAAGCTGACCTGCACACATTTGTCTCATCTGTTACCCCGATTTCTCTTCAACATCTATTATTCTGCAGTCATTTGCTTCATTAGGAATCAGATGGAGGCGGCATCACGTGTTGCCTGACAAACTTTTCACTTTTTCGGCCTTTAAACAGTAATTTCTCTTTTCGGCTATGGATACGGGAGTTCCAGTTGATAAAATGGGAGAAATTGGTGGAAGGGAAACCTCTAAGCTAGCAGAAATTGCGACTTCTCTGGGAAGACACGTCTACTTTAAGTCTACATTAAAAAATACAAAAGTTCGCCAACCCTGTCCCCAGTGCATCCTTTGGACTGTATCATAACATTCCGTTTCCCACCCATTTTCCACTGTGTATGTGGTTGAGAATTGAATGCGGATTTTAATTATTGTTTAAGGTATCACTCGGCATGCATACCACTGCAGTTTCATTCTAGATATAGAGCTGATTAATAGCGCCTTTGACTCCACTCCTTTAATATTATATCCTTGGATTTTTAACTAATCCTACACAACGTGTATCAATTTTTTCTTGTAATGTCACGAAACGTTGTTGAGAGTTATGGTAAGTACTTGTCATTTATCAGATCTCTCTTCTTTAAAACTTACGAGCCTTAATTGAACTATACTTACTTAACTTCCTCGGAAGAAAGACAGTGCTACGGAAGTGGTACTCAACAATAATGCAGCAACTACCAAGAGTCTAGATTTTAACCCTAATGCTTTGCAAATGTAAACTGCAAAGATTTCTTTTACCCTAATCTCAAGTACAATTCATTTGATACACTTTGGCGCTCACATATCAAACGTGCTAATATCATAGCGGCATGTAACAAAATTAAACACCTGCAGCTCTCCTTTCGACGTTATTTATTATATAGCTACCAGTTCCGATAACTCAGTACACCATCTTCGGGCCTTACCTCACGCTTAGGCAATGAACTCCAATCGTATACACGATCCCATCAGTGGCCAACATCTACGAACTGGTTTCCGTAGACTACTGTAATAGCGATGTTGTGTCTGCAACCATCAACTACAATAAAAGTATGGAGTGTTGTTACATTTCTGGAGCTCTCCTAGTCATATTACACGGTAACATGTGTCGTTAAATCCGTTCCATACTCGGCCTGCATTGAACTTATGATCAATGTTCGTTCATCAAACGTAGCTCCCTTTGGATTGTTAGTTTACGCGGGCCGGAAAGGCCGAGCGGTTCTAGGCGCTACAGTCTGGAACTGCGCGGTCGCAGGTTCGAATCCTGCCTCGGGCATGGATGTGTGTGATGTCCTTAGGTTAGTTAGGTTGTTAGGTTTAAGTAGTTCTAAGTTCTAGGGGACTGATGACCTCAGAAGTTAAGTCCCATAGTGCTCAGAGCCACCTTTGTTAGTTTACAACTACCACGGCGAGAGTAATATGCAGGGTAGACAACCCTGTGGTGCATGATGTTCACTGCAATGGACTGCTTTAAATGGTCATTTCTCTGGTGTCTTCAGTCGTAAGGCTCCAAATCCATGCAGAGCACAACAGCGGTAAGGAGTGCCAGTGCAGAGGACAGTGCGAATTTGCACCCTCAGGTCTGATGGCAAACGCCAAAGAAGTGACCACTAACAACTCTCCACTATAGTGGACGTTATGCGCCACAGGGTTAATAAAACCGCCAAACTGCAGGGACGCATTACTATCTGGAAATGGAGGAAAAAAGATCTTATGAACATACACTCCTGGAAATGGAAAAAAGAACACATTGACACCGGTGTGTCAGACCCACCATACTTGCTCCGGACACTGCGAGAGGACTGTACAAGCAATGATCACACGCACGGCACAGCGGACACACCAGGAACCGCGGTGTTGGCCGTCGAATGGCGCTAGCTGCGCAGCATTTGTGCACCGCCGCCATCAGTGTCAGCCAGTTTGCCGTGGCATACGGAGCTCCATCGCAGTCTTTAACACTGGTAGCATGCCGCGACAGCGTGGACGTGAACCGTATGTGCAGTTGACGGACTTTGAGCGAGGGCGTATAGTGGGCATGCGGGAGGCCGGGTGGACGTACCGCCGAATTGCTCAACACGTGGGGCGTGAGGTCTCCACAGTACATCGATGTTGTCGCCAGTGGTCGGCGGAAGGTGCACGTGCCCGTCGACCTGGGACCGGACCGCAGCGACGCACGGATGCACGCCAAGACCGTAGGATCCTACGCAGTGCCGTAGGGGACCGCACCGCCACTTCCCAGCAAATTAGGGACACTGTTGCTCCTGGGGTATCGGCGAGGACCATTCGCAACCGTCTCCATGAAGCTGGGCTACGGTCCCGCACACCGTTAGGCCGTCTTCCGCTCACGCCCCAACATCGTGCAGCCCGCCTCCAGTGGTGTCGCGACAGGCGTGAATGGAGGGACGAATGGAGACGTGTCGTCTTCAGCGATGAGAGTCGCTTCTGCCTTGGTGCCAATGATGGTCGTATGCGTGTTTGGCGCCGTGCAGGTGAGCGCCACAATCAGGACTGCATACGACCGAGGCACACAGGGCCAACACCCGGCATCATGGTGTGGGGAGCGATCTCCTACACTGGCCGTACACCACTGGTGATCGTCGAGGGGACACTGAATAGTGCACGGTACATCCAAACCGTCATCGAACCCATCGTTCTACCATTCCTAGACCGGCAAGGGAACTTGCTGTTCCAACAGGACAATGCACGTCCGCATGTATCCCGTGCCACCCAACGTGCTCTAGAAGGTGTAAGTCAACTACCATGGCCAGCAAGATCTCCGGATCTGTCCCCATTGAGCATGTTTGGGACTGGATGAAGCGTCGTCTCACGCGGTCTGCACGTCCAGCACGAACGCTGGTCCAACTGAGGCGCCAGGTGGAAATGACATGGCAAGCCGTTCCACAGGACTACATCCAGCATCTCTACGATCGTCTCCATGGGAGAATAGCAGCCTGCATTGCTGCGAAAGGTGGATATACACTGTACTAGTGCCGACATTGTGCATGCTCTGTTGCCTGTGTCTATGTGCCTGTGGTTCTGTCAGTGTGATCATGTGATGTATCTGACCCCAGGAATGTGTCAATAAAGTTTCCCCTTCCTGGGACAATGAATTCACGGTGTTCTTATTTCAATTTCCAGGAGTGTATGTCCGGAAATACATCGTTGCCGCGGTAGATGATGCTGACGAATGATTATTTCTCTGACCATGTGCCGCGTGTTCCTTGTGTGATTGATGCAGCGTGCTGTAAGCAGCAGAATGGTCTCGAATTTATGTAGGGAACAAGCCAAAATGATGTTTGTGACGGCCAAGTGCATGGAAATGGTCTAAGGCAGCACCGCTATACCAAAGCAAGTATCCTCATGGATACCAATCGCATCACACAACATTTCAAGTCCTTTATTGGGCGTTTGTGTGATCACATAACCGTGCTTTGGCTTACAGCATATTGGCGGGCAACTCACCTGGAGCTTGTACAAGGATTCGTCTCAATATCGCGTGGAACCGGGTCCTCGGAATCAGGCGTACGCATAGACTGCCGCCTACCTGCACTTTCGTGAGTCTGAAAGGACCCACGATCACACAAACGGCCAACAAGGGCTTAAAATGTTGTGTGATGTAGTTGGTCTCTGCGACCGTACTTGTTCTGGTGTACGGTTACCGTTTCCATCTGCTTGGCCGTACACATACACCATATTGGCTTTTTCCCCGATATGAATACCGGACGCTGCTTACAGTAGCTTGTAACACGCAAGGAACATGTTGTCAGAGGAACTGTCAATCGTCAGCGCCATCTGCTGTGACGGCGATGCATTTCCGGACACATTTTCATAGGACCTTTTTCTCTCCGTTTCAAGTCAGTAATCCGTCCCAGTAGTTTGTCGGTTTTACTAATGTTCACCATGTATAGTAATCAAATGGAAGAGTTAAAAGACCATCATTTTAAGATGATGTGCTTCCTTCTGTCCGATTCTCGAACGTACTATGGATACTGCGTGTTCATTTATTTTAGCGTCTTTGACAGTGCTGCGTTAACGCACGCCGGTTCGAATAGTTGTGGTGACACAAATTTTATTCGCTAGTGTACAATTCCTGCTAATGTCCCGCTTTAAAGTACACACCTCTCCGCGGTGCCTCATGGTGATTTGTCCGTTGGACTGAGGTAATATGTCAGCGGTCCTCTTGGTGCTGTTTACGAGAAGCAGATATCATGCAGACACAGGGTTTTACCCTCTCCCTTCTATTCATCCATAACTGACAATCACTTATCAGTTATTCACACACATATACACACTTGAGACTTCGTAACTGGTTGTAAGAAGATAATGTCAATCCATCTCCAGGATGACCTTCTGTAAAATCCCCGCGCCTGTTCCCAACCTTTATTTCCTGTTCATGGAACTGAATTTGACGTTTTGTTCCTCGTCTCTCCCGTGAGGTGCACTTCATTCGCTTCTGACGTCTTCCCGTGAGAACGACTTATTGGATTCCATCTACAGACGTTCTACCTGTTCCCGATGCGCTTCGTCAGCAATGGTATGCACTTCAGACTTCAGAGAGAGGGCGAAATGCAGTGCCAAGAGGCAGCGTATCACGCGACGCTCCAGCCGCTGTAGCGTTCGTTACGGCTGACATAAAGCAAACACGACAAGTATTACGTTGTGAGTTACCAGGACAAACAAGGGCTGGGGCTTGTGGCGTGGGACAGCAACGGACGGTATGCTGCGTCTCTACAGGGTGGTCCATTGATAGTGACCGGGCCAAATATCTCACGAAATAAGCATCAAACGAAAAAACTACTAAGAACAAAACTCGTCTAGCTTGAAGGGGGAAACCAGATGGCGCTATGGTTGGACCGCTAGATGGCGCTGCCATAGGTCAAATGGATATCAACAGAGTTTTTTCAAATACGAACCCCCATTTTTATTACATATTCGTCTAGTACGTAAATAAATATGAATGTTTTAGTTGGACCACTTTTTTCGCTTTGTGATAGACGGTGCTGTAATACTCACAAACCTTTAAGTACGTGGTATCACGTAACATTCCACCAGTGCGGACGGTATTTGCTTCGTGATACATTACCCGTGTTAAAATGGACCGTTTACCAGTTGCGGAAAAGGTCGAAATCGTGTTGATGTATGGGTATTGTGATCAAAATGCCCAACGGGCTTGTGCTATGTATGCTGCTCGGTATCCTGGACGACATCATCCAAGTGTCCGGACCGTTCGCTGGATAGTTACGTTATTTAGGGAACCAGGAAGTGTTCAGCCTCATGTGAAACGTCAACCACGACCTGCAACAAATGATGATGCCCAAGTAGGTCTTTTAGCTGCTGTCGCGGCTAATCTGCGCATCAGTAGCAGACAATCTGCGCGAGAATCGGGAACCTCAAAAACGTCGGTGTTGAGAATGCTACATCAACATCGATTGCACCCGTACCATATTTCTATGCACCAGGAATTGCATAGCGACGACTTTGAACGTCGTGTACAGTACTGCCGCTGTGCACAAGAGAAATTACGGGACGATGACGGATTTACGGCGAAGCGGTAACGTAAACCGGCATAATATGCACTACTGGGCAACGGAAAATCCACGATGGCTGCGACAAGTGGAACATCAGCGACCTTGGCGAGTGAATGTATGGTGCGGCATTGTGAGAGGAAGGATAGTTGGCCCCCATTTTATCGATGACAATCTAAATGGTGCAATGTATGCTGATTTTCTACGTAATGTTCTACCGATATTACTACAAGATGTATCACTGCATTACAGAATGGCGATGTACTTCCAATATGATCGATGTGCGACACATAGGTCGCGTGCGGTTGAAGCGGTATTGAATAGCACATTTCATGACAGGTGGATTGGTCGTCGAAGCACCATACCATGGCCCGCAAGTTCGCCGGATCTGACGTCCCCCCATTTCTTTCTCTGGGGAAAGTTGAAGAATATGTATATCTACATCCATACTCCGCAAGCCACGCGACGGTGTGTGGGTGCTATTGTGACCCACCGATAACGCCTGACAACATACATCAGCGCACTGTCAATGCATGTGCGAACATTACGGAAGGCGAACTACTCGCTGTTGAGAGGAATGTCGTTACACGTATTGCCAAACGCATTGTGGTTGACGGACATCATTTTGAGCATTTATTGCATTAATGTGGTATTTACAGGTACTCACGCTGTAACAGCATGCGTTCTCAGAAATGATAAGTTCACAAAGGTACATGTATCACATTGGAACAACCGAAATAAAATGTTCAAACGTACCTACGTTCTGTATTTCAATTTAAAAAACCTACCTGTTACCAATTGTTCGTCTAAAATTGTGAGCCATATGTTTGTGACTATTACAGCGCCATCTATCACAAAGCGAAAAACGTGGTCCAACTAAAACATTCATATTTCTTTACTTACTGCACGAATATGTAATAAAAATGGGGGTTCCTATTTGAAGAAACGCAGTTGATATCCGTTTGACCAATGGCTGCTCCCTCTGGCGTGCCAACCGTAGCGCTTCTGGTTTCCCCCTTCAAGCGAGACAAGTTTCGTTCTTTGTAGTTTTTTCGTTAAACGCTTATTTCGTGAGATATTTAGCTCAGTCACGATCAATGGACCACCCTGTATAACACATCTCATTCCCCGCTTCTCATTTGCGCACTGCAACAGATACGCGCGAGAAAATAAGCACCCAATGTGGCAGAATGACCTGATGGTGTACCTTACGAGCGCGTTTTCGAAAGAAATGCAGCGTCCCATTTGCCTACCCCGGTGGCCACCCGCGGACTCCCGTTCCCCGTGTTGCGTCACGAGGCCCCTGCAGTTGCGCCGCAGCGCCGAAGATAGACCGCTGCAGCTGCAGCTGCTGCTGCGGCTGCACCCTCGCCTCGCGCCCTTTGATGTACGCCGCACACGGGCCGCCAGGCAACCTGCCCGTGTTTAGCTACCTCCCACGCACTTCCCGTCTGCTGCTCTCAACAAGGCGGCACCAAGGCTGGGTTCCATTTACTCGCGACCTGTTTTCCCTCAAGTGCGTTACCTAGAATGGCGAGCGAAGTGTCATTAGTAGCTCTAAACGGAACGAGGCTTAATGTAGACACTCACGGAGACCAAAATAGAACCGGGCCGGAAATTGCGCACCAACATCAATATCAGTACAAAGTTGTTGAGGCTTTCGTGGACACTTGTTGATGTATTGCTTGTTGGCCTGTCCAGGGATCCTCGATCGACATTCGTTTAGCGATTTCCCTGACGTTCTGCCAACAAGAATGGCTGGCACTGTCAAACATTCACCCTGCCTTGCTGGTGACGAACTGGAGTCGATCCTGTTGCCCGACATTATACGAATATTTACCAGTCGCGACAAGGTCTGGCGTATATTTCACGGTCATTACCGCTATGGTTTTTCCCTTTCTATCTGCAATGGTCGTTCGCTGCAGCTCGGGACCCCATGATCCGGTTATCTGGAGACTTTTTTGCTTCTTGTTGAAACCATTGTCATGGTTGTGAATTTTTAAAGCTTCTCTGACAAAAAGGGGGCGCGCTAACTCTTCTTTACAGTAAGAAATTCCATGTTGGCAAATTTTATTACGTAGTCGATCTCACACAGCGCTTGACCCTCTATGACCGATTTCTCCACATGCCCCTTACTGCAGCACCGTTTAAGTTCCACGATCCTGTATCATCTTGACATTCCCACACAGACTTTTTCACATGTACGCTGTATTCTAGATATTCCCTATATTGCGCTCCTGTACCGTTTTTTCCACAAAGACTTTTTCACATGTACGCGATATGCTGTATATTCCCGATATTACTGGTGGGTCCCTATGGAAGGCTTATAATCTGACTGTACCAAAAGAACTGTTGCAAGGTGGAACTGACTGCATTACTGTTAAGTTGTACAAAGCGCTCACAACGCCGCTTGCTACTGTGCTTGCTTGCGATTCATATCACTTGTGGTAGCAACAAGTACTGGTTAGAATACCATAAAACAAAATCACGTTCTCCATAGATGGCCACGTTTATCATTTTATTTTTGATTCAAACCGTTAAGTATAACATACCTGAAAACACACATTCGGGGATTACTTCCTCTCGCAATTTAATACTGACTGCCCCGTCCCGTTTCCAAAACTAGATGTTATATCGGAAGAGCTTCATTAAACTTAAAATGTTTTTCATTTCGAAGTAATCCTACAATATCTGAACTCAGAAAAATTTCCTTCTTAAATAATCTTATATCTTCCGTTCCACTGCCATCTACTCTCTGCATAATTAGACTAGGATATGTGACAGCTCTTGTAGTTTTTAATCAGTCAAATTTATGGGTAAGATTATTCTACCTTGGCGTTGTTAACTTCTAAAATACAGTGTTTAAGAGATCATATTATTTTCATCCAAGTTATGAACGCTGTGGAGATAATTATATTGGTGCGTTTAGTCTTTGAATGAGAGAAATTCTTGTCGTCGTCAACTGCCAAAGTAGTCCCGTGGTTTCGACCGGACAAATATTTGTAACTCCACGACTCATTTTAGTGTGTGAATATAAATGTGATCATGAGAATTCCATATGTACTTATCTGGATCATCTAGAGTTCTTTATACACATTGCTCGAAAAACAGCTCGCCACTTACTTAACTAGGTCATGATGTTATTAACTGTCGAAATCGGGCCAGTCTTCTGTACTAATGCTTTTCCCGAGTTGTTTTATGTTAAGAAATTCGAAACACGTCGCAAACGGTCTATAAGATACGTCTTTCGAAGACGTAGCACGGAAGAAGGCGACACTTACCTGTGTTGGAATTACTAATTACAAAATTTACCGCATCATGACTACAGAATTTTGGAAATATTTTAGGACAAATGAAAACGGTCATGTCCAATTGAAAGGGCATCTGGCTAGCTCCATATTCAAATTGTTAGCTTTATAAATGAAGGAAAATTGCTTTGCACAAACGGGATTGTTTTTTGTGCTTAACGATATTCTGGGAAATTATCATAACGTTTATGGTTATTCACTTTTCTTGGACTTTTATGCTGGGTACCTAAGCCCATAAAAATTAGAAGAAGAACGTACTTTTGCAATTTGGCGAATGCAACACTGTCGCGAATTTTGTTATGCGCATGATTACGCTTGCAGCATACCATTAAAATGGTATTAGAAACGATTCTGATTTCATCGAAGCAAATTCATTTGAGAGTTATTATGTTGAAAAATAGTCTTACCTTACACTAATTTCTGCTTTAATATTACTCGAGCTCTACCTGCCGCCATAAATCGTTAGACAGTTCAACGTATTTTTCGTAATACTGTCAAAGCTGCTACGGTATTGGTATACAATGCTCCCTCGGCAACACACACATGATGACTCGCATACGTAAGGACGTGACGTGCACTGCAGACGGTTCTCACTCTCTCCTCTTTCATGGTGTGCATTATCATAACAATGCCCGCTTGTTCAGGAGTCTTGCTGAGACGTAGCTGTCTTCCTGTCAGGTCTGTTTAAGCCTCAATCTTTTTTTTTTTTCTTTTTTGACGGAGGTGTGGTGTTGGGAATACGAGAACACCGCATCCAATGTTCCAATGCCCATAACGGCAGAATTTTCCCTTCTGCGCTCTTCCCCTTCTCAGTACCTTGCGCTCAGCTCATTAAGAGTGTTTTTAGTGACTGGTCGTTGTTATAAGCGTCTCTTTGTTGGATTAGATAAGTAAAACCTTGGAATATAAAGCACTCACATAGCACTGTTTGCTCTACAGACGCAATAATTTTAGATATTTTATATTTTCAGGATAAGGATTTTCAGGATAAGGAAATCAGGCACAAGTACTTAACAGCGATCTCAGAAAGGTACCAGTTAGTTGAATGTAGTCAATCACAGTCATTGGAAAAGGAATGGACAAGGTTCAGGGACACAGTACTAGAAGTGGCTAAAGAATGTCTTGGAACAGTAGTGTGTAAAAGTAGGATGAAGCAAACAGCTTGGTGGAATGATACAGTCAAGGCAGCCTGTAAAAGGAAAAAGAAGGCGTATCAAAAATGGCTACATACCAGAACCCAGGTAGACAGAGAAAGTTATGTTGAAGAAAGAAACAAAGCCAAACAGATAATTGCAGCATCGAAGAAGAAATCGTGGGAAGACTTTGGAAACAGGTTGGAGACTGTGGGTCAAGCTGCTGGAAAACCATTCTGGAGTGTAATTAGCAGTCTTCGAAAGGGAGGTAAGAAGGAAATGACAAGTATTTTGGACAGGTCAGGAAAACTGCTGGTGAATCCTGTGGATGCCTTGGGCAGATGGAGGGAATATTTTGAAGAGTTGCTCAATGTAGGTGAAAATGCGATCAGTAATGTTTCAGATTTCGAGGTAGAATGGGATAGGAATGATGGTGGAAATAGGATCACATTTGAGGAAGTGGAGAAAATGGTCAATAGATTGCAGTGCAATAAAGCGGCTGGGGTGGATGAAATGAAGTCGGAACTCATCAAATACAGTGGAATGTCAGGTCTTAAATGGCCACACAGGATAATTGAAATGGCCTGGGAGTCGGGACAGGTTCCATCAGACTGGACAAAAGCAGTAATCACACCAATCTTTAAACATGGAAACAGAAAAGATTGTAACAACTACAGAGGTATCTCTTTAATCAGCGTTGTGGGTAAAATCTTCGCAGGTATTGTTGAAAGGAAAGTGCGAGTATTAGTTGAGGACCAATTGGATGAAAATCAGTGTGGGTTTAGGCCTTGTAGAGGTTGTCAGGACCAGATCTTTAGCTTACGGCAAGTAATGGAGAAGTGTTATGAGTGGAACAGGGAATTGTATCTATGCTTTATAGATCTAGAAAAGGCATATGACCGGGTTCCTAGGAGGAATTTATTGTCTGTTCTACAATATTATGGAATAGGAGGCAAACTTTTGCAATCAATTAAAGGTCTTTACATGGATAGTCAGGCAGCAGTTAGAGTTGACGGTAAATTGAGTTCATGGTTCAGAATAGTTTCAGGGGTAAGACAGTGCTGCAACCTGTCTCCACTGTTGTTCATATTATTTATGGATCATATGTTGAAAACAATAGACTGGCTGGGTGAGATTTAGATATGTGAACACAAAATAAGCAGTCTTGCATATGCGGATGACTTAGTTGTGATGGCAGATTCGATTGAAAGTTTGCAAAGTAATATTTCAGAGCTAGATCAGAAATGTAAGGACTATGGTATGAAGATTAGCATCTCCAAAACGAAAGTAATGTCAGTGGGAAAGAAATGTAAACGGATTGAGTGCCAAATAGGAGGAACAAAGTTAGAACAGGTGGACGGTTTCAAGTACTTAGGATGCATATTCTCACAGGATGGCAACATAGTGAAAGAACTGGAAGCGAGGTGTAGCAAAGCTAATGCAGTGAGCGCTCAGCTACGATCTACTCTCTTCTGCAAGAAGGAAGTCAGTACCAAGACTAAGTTATCTGTGCACCGTTCAATCTTTCGACCAACTTTGTTGTATGGGAGCGAAAGCTGGGTGGATTCAGGTTACCTTATCAACAAGGTTGAGGTTACGGATATGAAAGTAGCTAGGATGATTGCAGGTACTAGTAGATCGGAACAATGGCAGGAGGGTGTCCACAATGAGGAAATCAAAGAAAAACTAGGAATGAACTCTATAGATGTAGCAGTCAGGGCGAACAGGCTTAGATGGTGGGGTCATGTTACACGCATGAGAGAAGCAAGGTTACCCAAGAGACTCATGGATTCAGTAGTAGAGGGTAGGAGGAGTCGGGGCAGACCGAGGAGAAGGTACCTGGATTCGGTTAAGAATGATTTTGAAGTAATAGGTTTAACATCAGAAGAGGCACCAATGTTAGCACTGAATAGGGGATCATGGAGGAACTGTATAAGGGGGGCTATGCTCCAGACTGAACGCTGAAAGGCATAATCAGTCTTAAATGATGATGATGATGATGATATTTTTATAGTTTACTGAATTGCTACTGTTGCTAGAACTTCTAAGGACAGTGTGCGTGTTGCGCATCCAACTTTTGATCACGTTCTAATTCAGTGATTGAATTACTATGATGATAAAGCTGACAATGACGGTGATACCGATTACGACAGTGGACTCGATACTGTATCCGATTTGGATGTGTCAGGTAGGGATGAGACGGAACTTTTACCTGGTAATAAAAGCGAACAGAACAATTTCTATGGGAGCAACAGATATAAGAAAAGTTCAGGAATCTGCGAGAAATGTTCAGACACCTGTCGATAATATTATAATCCATCTTCCTTGAATCTAGGACATTCTTGCACATTGCTACACATGTGGGAATGCATTTTCTCAGAATACATGTTACTTGAAGAAGTCACTGGTACTAATGAGAAGATCTGAGTATTTGTAGAACCGAATTGGCACATACCTCTTGCACTGAGGTGAGGGCCTTTATTGTGTTACTGAATTTCTCTGCAATTTTTAAATCCAACCAAGAGAATAAAGATTCTAGAGTGAGTATCTCTTTGGTACTGACGGAATAGATCACGATATATTTCACTGCACTACGTCACTGAAGAGAATACTAGTTGTAGTGATCTGTGTTCGATCAGGAGACTCCTGTACCAGATCCTGCATTTGCAATATCATATGTATTTAACTCTGTGATAAGAAAATCTCAAGACTAATAGTCTGTAGGAGAAACAGCCTATGTTGTGGAAATTCTACGAACGATGCATATTTAAAATGTATTTTTCACCAAGCCTGAAAAACTTGGTCTCAAAATCATGCAAAACACAAAATCTCCTAAACGCTTACATTTGTAATGGCAATGACGGTGATGGCAAGAGTTTGTCATTTCAAGAGAAGAATCTATTGATACCACTGCGAAATGTAATGAGACATGATGGTCTGTTCAAGTTAACTTTGGAAACACTAGGGCTGAAAGTTATTTCAGTGAGACAGAAGTTATTGACAAACTGAAAAAAAACGGAAGTTGTTTTGCATGGAACACTGAAGAAAAATAAAACGGAAATTCCATTACAATTCTTACCGAAAAACAATTAAAGAGGGGTCACCTGAATATGGTTTTACCAAAGACGCTACACTTATTTATTATTACACAAGAAAAATAAGGCTACGGTGTTAATTTCCTCTGTGCATCATTGTAAGAGTACTGGCAATGAATCCGGCAAACCAGAAACTGTAATTTATTACGAATAACGTAAGGAAAATGAAACTTCCTGGCAGATTAAAACTGTGTGCCCGACCGAGACTCGAACTCGGGACCTTTGCCTTTCGCGGGAAAGTGCTCTACCATCTGAGCTACCGAAGCGCGACACACGCCCGGTACTCACAGCTTTACTTCTGCCAGTACCTCGTCTCCTACCTTCCAAACTTTACAGAAGCTCTCTTTACAGAAGCTCTCGCAGGAGAGCTTCTGTAAAGTTTGGAAGGTAGGAGACGAGGTACTGGCAGAAGTAAAGCTGTGAGTATCGGGCGTGAGTCGTGCTTCGGTAGCTGAGATGGTAGAGCACTTTCCCGCGAAAGGCAAAGGTCCCGAGTTCGAGTCTCGGTCGGGCGCACAGTTTTAATCTGCCAGGAAGTTTCATATCAACGCACACTCCGCTGCAGAGTGAAAATCTCATTCTGAAAGGAAAATGGTTTAAATAAAAAATTACAACGTTTTTTTTCCAACTAGTAAGGTCACTTGTCGTTGGCCAATGGCACTTTTTTTAAACATTGCCAGTGTAAATTCACAAGCACTTTATTCAGCCTTCAGAGACAGTAGCAGATCTGATTTCCTGAAAGGTCTGTCAAGGTATCTGTGCGAGTCGCATCTAAATGAAAGTTATTCAGTACAAGACTGCCTCGAGAACACAGAGTCTCAATTGGAGGTATTCTCTATAACTGTGTTGCATCTGCTAGGCAGCGACGTGGGCAGACTAAAGTGAAGAGATGTTCTCTGAGTCGTCGATCATACCATAAGAATCCTGAAGTCTTATGTGTAAATTTCTACCGACTCATTTGTGCTTCCTGGAGCGCTCAATCCGCTTCGAGTGTGTCGATGAATGTAAATTAAGTCAAAGTTAGGCTTTATTAAATGGACTAAAGTAGAAATTTCCTTAAATACATATAGTTAGTTTCGTTTCTTAGTTATTAATGCATACAACTGTGCTGTTTTTGATTACCAAAGCTGCGTTTTTATTTTTTTAGCAAATAATTGAGATGTTGCGCTTTGGAATTATTACGTAATCAAGATCTTAGTTTTTCATCAGTTTTTGTTCTGCCTTTGTGAATTTGTTTTGATATAAATTATGAATATGCATTAGTAAATTTAATATATGATCATCATTACATTTTTCCGTTCAAATAGTACGCGGACAATACAGTAAGAGTTAGGGGCACCCCAATACCCCGAAACTGTACAGTTCATGAAATAACCGCAACACCAGTTCAGGGGTGAAGGACTGTTATAGCGTGATTCACAGGAAGTTTTCTGATCGCCAAGCTTTGGCGTCAGGGTACGACTGGCGCGCCTCTCCTTGGAGCCTCTTTCCGGCTGCGTACAATGCCAGCGGCGACTTTCGCGGACTGCGTCCGTGGAACGGTGCACCGGCGGAAGGTTAATGAGCTGCAGAGCTGCTCTCGCGGGCACCCACGCCCACGCAGCTGGTGATAAAGGCCCTGCGACCTGCCGGCACGGGCTGGCGTTTCTCAAAGGGCGACCTCGCTGTCCGCTGCGTGTGTTTCCTCTGCCCGTCCTGTAAGGCAGACCAGCAGACGTTTACCCCTACACCCGTGCAATTAATTACTCTTTCTTTGTACGCTGCAGCACAGGCCTGTTACTGCTTCACCGGACAATAGAGCGGCTTTTTACTCTTTATTTCATTTGTTTTCATCATCCGCCCTGCAGCCTGTACCCTACAGTGCTGTTTCATTTGCCAGTGCATCAGCACACAATCCCTGTAAATGAACATTACTGCCAGTCATCTTTCCTTCACAATAGGTGTCTCTTAACGACTTCAATGCTCGTCCGTGATTCACTGCCGTCTGCATAATAACCAGGTTGTGGTCACGTGGCTAGCTTTGCTGACTCTCGATCACGGTGCCCCGGGTTCGATTCTCTGCCCCTGGTCGTGTTTTCCACTCGGGGCTTGGTGTGTGTGTGTGTGTGTGTGTGTGTGTGTGTGTGTGTGTGTTTTAGTTTGTTTTGTCCGCATCATCATTTCATCATCACGGACGCAAAAGTGGCCGAAGTGGCGTCAATACCTGTACCATACGGTCGAACTCATCGAAAGATTGATAACTGGAGAAATCTTCGCAAGCCACGATCCCTAAAAAGACATTTTATTGGATGACCAGTTTCGACAAAGCTGTGCTGTCCTCATCGGATCGCCAAGAGTAAGAGCAGAAGTAGGTAGGTAAATTTTTACCATCATGATATTACAACTTGGTGAACTGTCTTGTTGCATAACTTATAGTGTTATAACTTCTGCTGTAAAATTTTTACAACATATTCTCCATCAGCGCTGCGAGTCGCTTCACGTTGCATATGCACTTCCCACTTCTATGAAGATCACTACACATCTGTTTGACATATGAAAGTCTTATGGACAAACACCAACATCACAATATCGCCCGATTGCTGTGAATTTAGATGTATTACTTAGAGTGTTATTATTTTCTGTATAAATGGTTCAAATGGCTCTGAGCACTATGCGACTTAACTTCTGAGGTCATCAGTCGCCTAGAACTTAGAACTAATTAAACCTAACTAACCTAAGGACATCACATACATCCATGCCCGAGGCAGGATTCGAACTTGCGACCGGAGCGGTCGCTCGGCTCCAGACTGTAGCGCCTAGAACCGCACGGCCACTCCGGCCGGCTGACTTGACGAGTTTTTCGCCTCAAAACCACAGGTTTCTAATCGGGAAGTTACCCCAGCGTTGGCAGACTGTTGTAAACAGTAAAGAAAGACGTATTATTGATGACCAAAGTCTCTGTTGTATGTATATATTGTGTTTAATGAACTTACGGAAAAAACGCTACGAACTTATATACCAACTCAATGCAATGAATGCGTACTACAAGCAATCGTGTAATAGTGCGTAAGAAAAGTCTTCGTATAAAGATTATAACCTCCAGGAACTGGAGACGAATGTCACGTCTTGTTAATGACAAGCGGCTTCAGACACGACAGGAATTGCTTATGTTAGTGAATTGAGATCCATTTCAATCAATTTCAGAGCGAACATTGCGAAAAGGAAAGCATTCAGTGAACATTTGGAGACGTGTACCTCGCAAAAGGCCATTGCTCGCAGCGAACGTACAACTGTGTGTCTTCATTGGGCCAAACAACGCAGAATATGGGCAGTAGCGTGTAGTGTGCTGTGACAAGTGGCGATTTTGCCTCTTTGCGAATGGTGCGAGGCGTTTGACCACCAGTACGAGCACACTTACTTCAGGTCAAAGGTACGCTGCTTGACAAGAAAGCTGAAGCACCCAGAAGACGAGATGGTAGTTGATGTTTGCTTTTAAAATACAGTCAAATTCATAAAGAAATTGCCATTATCAGCCTGCATATCCCTATGAAGGTGCACCCCTTCTAGCCTGAATGCACTGACGGATTCAGTTGCATCCCCTCCTGCACAAATTGGAACATAAATGTTGTAATTGGTCCTTGATATCCTAGATATTGACATGGGGACAGACTTATAGCTGGTCCCGCGAACGTTCTATCGGACACGGATCTGGGGATCTAGCTGGCCACATGAGTACCTCATCAAGAGTTCATACAGACACATGCCACATGTCGACGAGCATTATCCTGTGGAGAAATGGCATCACGGTACTGCCGGACGAGAGGTAACACTAGGAGATGTTGTTGACGTACCGTTGTGTCATCAAAGTTCCCTCAGTCATTACCAGCTGAAACCAGACGTCATATCAGACGGTTCCCTACCCCTTGACGCCAGGAGTGAAACTGCTGTGCCTCTACAGAATATGATCCCTTCGCCCATGCCGCTGTCCTGCTAGCCGACGCTTTTAGTCCGGAGTGGCGCAGAACCGCGATACATAGCTGAACACCATTCATCAGTAGCCTGTACCTTCCCGGTCACGGCGCCACTCGAAATAAAGCCGTTTGTGGTGTGGTACAAACGGCAGCTTACGCATGGGACGCTGATTTCCCAGTACGACTGCTGTCACTCTCCAACCAATGGTTCGGTTCGACACAGAATGTTACAGGGAGTCCACTACTTGTTCTTGGATGGCAGACGCAGATGTGAAGGGGTTAAGTTAAGGTGATCGTCTTTCCTGGTAATCAGATGTGGGCCTCGAAACCTTGAAGACGAGTATGCCTGCCCACACTTTCCCATGCAGTCCAACACAGGATCTCTGTCACGTCCGAATGTCCCACAAATCTGGATACTGCATATTTGACCAGCCGGCCAAACGAGGATCCGCAACGAGGAGCCATTAAAACTCCAAGTGCCGATAATGTTGTATCACACAACTACATGTCCTTCGCAATGATCAATCGACATCTGACGTCGTTCATCCTCGTTATACACCTTACCATGACTGGTAACAACACTGAAAACGAACAACACTAATGCACTCTGGTGGTCGTCCTACCTGTCAGCCGGCCGCTGTGGCCGAGCGGTTCTAGGCGCTTGTCCGGAACCGCGCTGCTGCTACGGTCGCAGGTTAGAATCCTGCCTCGGGCGTGGATATGCGTGACGTCCTTAGGTTAGTTAGGTTTACGTAGTTCTAAGTCTAGGGGACTGGTGACCTCAGATGTTAAGTCCCATAGTGCTCAGAGCCACTTGAACCTATCTGTCACAGAGGATTGCGAATACCCGCCAACGGTGCGTAAGTGTACCAAGTTAGGTTGAGATCCTTTTAATTCTGTGCCGTTTTGGGGGTGTCTTTCGTAACATTACTTGACATTCACATTATCGTGAACATAAAATGACTTTCTCTATGACCAAGTGTTACCCTTTCTTTCAAATCCTCATGAAGAGTATGGTGTGGACACTCCCACCTAACGACAGCCGTATTCACAAGCACTGTGTGCGTCCTAATGTTAACAAAAACCACCACAGCTGTACTTAAGCTACGTTTATTACGTCGCAACCAGTTTTGTTCTATTGCACACAGACTGGTGACACTGAAAATTTGCAAACAGTCCTCGTACCTAATTCTCACTCCAGATGTCAAATCACGGTACATGACTTTAAAGCCACGTTCTGGAGTGTGACAGACTCTCCTCCAACCTAACAGCCCTCCAAAGCCGCAATGCTATCGACTGGCCGTGTTATCCTCAGCCGATAGGCATCACTGGATGCAAATATGGAGGGCCATGTGGTCAGCACATCGCTCTGAGAGCCCTTATCAGTCTTCGTTATCCGAGCCGCCGTTTTTTAGTCGAGTAGCTCCTCATTTGGCCTCACGAGGCCTGAGTGCGGCGTGCTTGCCAACAGCGCTCAGCAGACCTGGACGGTGACCCATCAAAGTGCTGGCCGAATCCGACAGCGCTTAACTTCGGTGATCTGACGGGAACCGGTGTTACCAATGCCGCAACGCCGGAACGTGACAAGCACACAAATATTCCGCAGACCACCTGGCAGGCCGGTGTAGCCGTGCGGTTCTAGGCGCTTCAGTCTGGAACCGCGTGACCGCTACGGTCGCAGGTTCGAATCCTGCCTCGTGCATGGATGTGTGTGATGTCCTTAGGTTAGTTAGGTTTAAGTAGTTCTAAGTTCTAGGGGACTGATAACCACAGATGTTAAGTCCCATAGTGCTCAGAGCCAGTCACCTGGCAGTCCCTTAAAGAGAGTTGCGATGGTTTTTATTAACATGAAATGGCTGTGAAACTCAAAACGAACTAGATTATTTCCTCCATGGATACGTTGGTTAACAATCAGGCAAGCTTTCGCATCTCTTAATAGTCAGGCAAACTTTCGCGACTGCCCCACTAATTAATTTTGTTGTTATCTGGTTGTTGTACGGTGACTTATCAGGAGTAAGTGCCCGTTATCTGGGCTAGAGACGGCATTACAAGCGATAGCAGGTGAACAGTTTTTTGTCTGGTGTTCTTAGGTACTTCGCAAGCTATTGTATAGTGTTCGTGGAGGTACCTTCATATTAGTATTAGCAATTTTCGATTCTATTTTATTTGCGTATAGAGTGAAATAAAATAAATGTCCATATACTTCTGTACGCTCACTAAACTCTTACTCAGATATCCCTTAGAGAGGTGTACGAATGTGGCAGTAGAACTGTGGCACAGTGTTCCTCGCCCTTTCCTCTGTTGCTATCTTCCCTGGTCACACTCCCCCTTCCCCCTCCGCGCCCCTCTCTCTCTCTCTCTCCCTATTTCTCTCTCTCTCTCTCTCTCTCTCTCTCTCTCTCTCTCTCTCTCTCTCTCTCTTTGTCGTCCTTCAAAACTGCTGCAGAGAAATTTAGGTGCAATATCTTCGGAAGAGTCCAACTGCACTCAGTACAGTGAGTGGTGCTGGTGACGTGCCAGAGGGTACAGTGTAAACACCGGAGAACTCTGTACGCTCTATGCGTTGCTGACGGCAGAGACATGGATGGCAGGCAGCCTCTGAGGTCACAGCCGTGACGTCAGTAGCACACTACTTCTCTGTCAACGATGGCGCCTATCGTGGCCCCGCACGTGTTCACTGCGGTGGAGATTGCTGTGCGCGGGATTGCACTCACTGCCCTCTGGCGGGCCTTGGACAGTGACTGGGAACAGTGCTGGTGGCAGCAAGTGCTGAGGCATTAAGTCCGATGAGGAACTGCTGTCGCTGACAGGTACAGCCTGAATAGAACACATGGCTGATGCCCAGTCGTCTCGCTGTCAGATGTAGGCGAGGCCCTGGTGTCTGGTGGTGCTGCTGGACTCCGATGTAAGTAGTGCTTTTGCCTTAAAATTCAGACATATTGCTCCAAGACGACTTTATTCCACTAAAACGATGCCCATAACAAAAGAGTTGCACCAATTTGGTGAAGGCGACCTGCCTGCTACGTTGATGATGATGATATTTGGTTTGCACAGACCAGTCTCGTGCAAATTTCAGTCTCGCCACTTTCCCGTATGATGATGAAATGACGAGGACAACACAAACATCCAATCCCAGGGCGGAAAAAAATCCCCGACGCGGCCTGGAATCAAACCCGAAACTCCGGCCGGCCGCTGTGGCCGAGCTGTTCTGGGCACTTCAGTCTGGAACCGCGCGACCGTTACGGTCGCAGGTTCGAATCCTACCTCGGGCATGGATGTGTGTGATGTCCTTAGGCTAGTTAGGTTTAAGTAGTTCTCAGTTCTAGGGGACTGATGACCTCAGAAGTTAAGTCCCATAGTGCTCAGAGCCATTTTAACCATTTTTGAAAATAATGGAGATGATAACGAAGAAAACATTTTCTTTCTTATTTAACGGCTTTGATCAACACGTGGCCATCGTACTGAATATGAATGGCGCACACATTACAAATTCTGGATATCATGGCAACATACAATTCGAAGGAAAAGGCCACCAATCTTTTTCTTTTCACTATCTTATTTATTCCGATAAATTCTATAACCTAAACACACAAATTCTATAACCTACAACAATAACACATGAGAAATTCCGCCCAGAGGGCATGGCCTTACATTGGTGATTCTCTATGTTATGGTCTCGTAATTCTTTAACGCTACAGTGCATTTTCTGGATAGGATGGTGGATCTTTTGCTATATCTCACACTTCGACTCTCACAACCATCATCACGAAACTTTCCTTAAGACCGAGCGGTACAAAAGGAACATGCATAACCCGCTACCTCTGAAACTACCTTGCTACTCTCCCATGCAAACCACACATACTTAAATTTCATGAAATACATCACACTGGCAACATACAATACAAAACAAGGAATAGTCACAACGTTATAATCACATCACTTTCAGCTTTCCCACTTCAATTAAAATTCATCCCAGTTTCATTCGACACTGCCCCACTCCGTAACTTTTCTTTCCTACTACGAACTCTGGACGTTATATGCACGTCTTCCTGTGCAATGCAAGCCAAGTGACGGTGCTGGATAGACGGCTGACTCACCTTGCTTCTCTCTCAGAGTATTAATTGAAATTGAGTAATTATTAGAAAAAATATGTTGTACTGACAAGAATAACGAAGAATGTTGTACCTATTTTCAATGTCGGGCGGTACTGTACCCTTTCAACGAGATGCGGAGTGCCTGCTACGGCTATATTCAAATGTTCACATGTGTGTGAAATCTTATGGGACTTAACTTCTAAGGTCATAGGTCATCAGTCCCTTAGCTTACACCCTACTTAACCTGAATTATTCTAAGGAGAAACACAGACACCCATGCCCGAGGGAGGACTCGAACCTCCGCCGGGACCAGCCGCACAGTACGGTTATGCTTTGCGCTTAGCGCGGGCAGTCTCGTCTCGCAATTCGCTTATGCGCGTGCTGTTTTCTATCACATGTCGCCACACTGCGGCTACCAGTCTACAGCTGTTAATGCAATACTTCAGGGTGGCTTTATCACTACTTCTTATTACTTCGCCTAAAAGAAGCAAACAATCTTTACGGACGAACGCTGCCGAGGGAACATCAGATGGGAGAGCTCTTCGCTCTGGCGACTGCGCCTCCTTATCTGCGGCGCAGCTCTCTGGTTACGGTGTACGTATAGCGTTACAGGGCCGCTTGTCCCATTGTGTGCGCGGGCTGCCGCCGTCCGCCCCGCGTCAGGCGGAAAGCCACGCATAGCAGCGCAGTGGTAACACTAGGCCGGCCGCGCCGCGCCGGGCCAGAGGCCGCGCTACCTCATGCGTGACGGCTCACGCGCCGTTCGTGCCGCGCAGCGTCCTTTTTTTTCGAGTCCTCGGCAAGAGCGATGCACGGGTGCGCTGGGCTGGGCTGGCGCCAGTGGCACGAAAACGACAGGAACTCTGCTTGTCAGGTCCAATCCGCCTCTCATCCGGCACAGGCGACCGGCAGCGAACACCCCCACCCCCCTCCCACACCACCACCACCACCACTCTCCACTGACGAATCCCTCGCCTGGTCCTGTGCCGCTGCACATTAGTCTCGAAGCATAAGGCCCGTTTTTGTATGGACAGAAATGCAGAACTTGTACCACGCGGTCTGTTAGTTTGACACAAAATACTCTTAGCAGGCAGTGCTCCACAGCTCGTAAGCGTTTCAGGACAGGCATCTTAAAACTGTTCAAAGGTGTTATATATTAACGATTTTTTTTTTTTTACTTTTTTACGTTCGATCTTCAGTTATCATCAGGTGGCCAGATATAAAGTGCTTCGGAAGTGATGGTCAATATTCAGGGATACAACAAGATTGATCATTCGAGTCGGCCGTGGTGGCCTAGTGGTTCTAGGCGCTACAGTCTCGAACCGCGCGACCGCTACGGTCGCAGGTTCGAATCCTGCCCCGAGCATGGATGTGTGTGCTGTCCTTAGGTTAGTTACGTTTAAGTAGTTCTCAGTTCTAGGGGACTGATGGCCTCAGAAGTTAAGTCCCATAGTGCTCAGAACCATTTGAACCATTTGATCATTCGAAACAAAAAGAAGTCAAGTAAACATAGGCTCTAAAAACGTATACCTTAAGAGGTATGAGCAATTCTTGAACTCCGATACTTTGAAACAAATCTCTTCTACTGAAAGCTCTTTGCTTTCCATGTTTTGAGATGTGGTAGTATGGACCAAAATGAGAAAAAAAGTTCAGTAAACCTGTGTTCCAAAATGCATACGTTAAAATCTATGAGCACTTGTTCATATTCGCTACTTCGACCTGAAACCAGATTTAAGCGTCTAGCATCTGAGCGTATATGACCTCCGTTATGAAGGTGAAATTACCTCAGAGATGTGAAAACTTACCACAGGATAAGTAACGAGCAAACTAGTCTACAATACAGAAACTACCACGATAGCTTTCGTCACAATTTTGGTTTTAGCGAATCAAAATCAAATTAGCAATTCCATTCGTGTTTTACACATTGATAAGTAGAATTATTTATTTCGTCCACATCCTCAGTGAAACTTTTATTTATCAAATACTTCCATATCTCACCTTGTAACGAAATACCCCATGTATCGGATACTACAATACTTCTCTGTTCGCTCCAAAGACGGTAAATAAAACCCGTAGGTAAATAAGTACATATATTATTATTATTATTGATATTTATGGTCATAGAATTACATAATAACCACTTTATATTCTGGCTTATTATCAAAAGAAAGAAATGTTTCCAAGACGCAATAATTACAATCATGTTTGCGACCATCTGTGTATCGAAAGAGAACATACTTGATTGTGGCTAATGAATGACGTCGTCTATGACCATGTCGTGTATAGAAACCCGAAAAGTCAACCAAATTAATAAGGAATACGAATCGACACTTAATCTCGTAAAATCTTCGGCTATAAAAGTCATGTTTTTGCAAAAAGATTTTTCCTTACTATAATTCATATCTGAGTGAAGAGCTCAGAGGATGTACACAATGCATTTTAGAATTTGTCTAATATGTAGAGCTGGGATAAACTTCAATTATTATTTACGTGAATTTCATCACAAATCGAATGTAAAAGTCTGAAAGGTATCAACAACCACCGCCATGGCTAAATCACATGGGCTATTGGAAGTAGAAATGCTAAAATGTATTTGTACAGTATGTGATAATTACATAGAGAAGAAGGTTTATTAAATTTACTGACATCAGTTTGTTGTCAAATTTCTTTCAACAATTTTCAGTGAGCCTCATAAATAAATTCATATGTAAACACTTTTATGACTTTGGCATGAAAAAACTGAATTGGGAGCTCCAGGTCGCGTGTGTTATGGGAAAGGTGTGTTGTGTAAACTCATCGTATGTATTACGCGATGTTAGTGCCTATGTTTAATGTGTATGATACATCAGTGGAGCCAGAAGTAACAATAAACCACGAGGATTACTGAAGCTGTCGGCCTTTTCTTAATTAATTTCACAAAATCCATTACGTGAGAATTCTGTAGAGATGCTGCTTCAGACATGAAGATACTAATTACTCATTTTCGACTTCTACGACACCGTCACGAAGAAAACTAAGTATGTTGCACCCCCCAGTTTTCTGAGACATAAAGTCAGGCGTGACGACACATGCAGATTTCACCGACATTTCGAGAAGAGGTTACAACCTCCATAACTTTTCATATTTTTTATTATTGTTCTTATTAGCTTTTATTCGGGTGTTCGAATAAGTATTTATGCAGTGATCTATGAAATTATTGATCTGACCTCAGCTTTATTGTTTGGAGAAAGTTATATCTGTGAACATTTCCCCCGTTTAAGTGCAGCGAATATATGTCAGTTAATCAAAAACAGTAGTATCTGTAAACCAAAAGAAACGCTAGGATATCACTTAAACACGCTGCCACTTTCATGCTTACGGCACTTTGTTCGACGTAACTATATTTCCATTAAATTACCTTCGCAATATTGTAACCGCCGTTTCGTGGCTGTTTATGTAGTGTGCTCCTTATACAGTTGAACACTCGACAGTGACTTAAAAATTCGAAACCAGTTGTATGACGAGGGCCCAATGGAGAAATTCCACCTTCATTTACTAAATACGAGGACCGAAATATTCTTATACATAGCTGAAGGTTGGGCAGTTCATTGTTGATTTGACCGATAGCTGCAGCATCAGTTTCGACTGTCTCGTAGGACATTGTAAAAGATACATCAAACTTATAAAAGTCTCACACTCGTTTAGTCTGGACCTCATAGTTTTTAGGAAGTGACACGTTCTTGCTCTTGTCCAAAGACCACTGGTGTGAGGAAGAGCACATAGCGACTCTCTAAACATGAATAGGTGATTGCTGAATAGATCAGTGTGAGAAGTTAACCGATACGAGCACAGTGGCGTCAGAACAAAAGGCAATTTCAGCACGGGAAGTAATCTTGTATCATAACCCAAAACTCTGTCTGTATTCCACTTTATCTCTTCTGCATATGGAGACCTATTATTTTATTTCTCACAGTATTACAGATATCCACAGGTCGGACTACATTTGGTCCTGTATGAAGACTGTAAATTGCGCCTAATTTTTGGAGTTGGCGTGTAGCCACGAGCCGTTTGCACGGCCCTCAACTGAACTGCAGCTTTACCTACTCAGCCCCCCAACAAGTACAGAAAAAGAAAAGAGAACGCTTCCCGTGGTATTGTCCATAGAACGAGGTCTCATGCAAAAGTTGGAACCTTCACGACGGCACCACAAGTAAAGACAGTCGCTGCCAGACGTAGCAACGGGAAGTGTTTCCTTACGCCACCGCAGGCGGAAAGTTGTTTATGTCCGAGCGCAGTGCCGCTCAGCCCACACTTTATGTAATCAGCAATCAGCTGGAATCATTGCTTTCTGTGACAGTATCGTCGTAGAGCAGACCCGGCAGCGTGCGTCTACAGGTTACTTACTGGACATTAGGTCATGTTAAAGACAGACTATGATGTGAAACTGACATTCTACATAATGGAGTGCTAAATATTATAAGTGTCAGTGACAGCATCAGTTTCATGTCGTCTGTATGGACTTTACTACTTTCCAAAGTCAAGTATTTACCATATTCAAGTTTTAATAAATTACAAATACTTTGCTTGAGTGTGTTTTTAGTATCTACTCGATCGCCTCCTGAACTAGATTTGCTACACTAGGCCACACTTCCCTTTGTCCCTATCTGATCAGAATATATTGCTGCCTGTGTTTCTTTCATGGCTGGACGCGAGCTGCTACAAGCCTGATGTGCTGCAGAGAGATGTTCAGATGGAGAAAGGTAAAAATATGACGGTGCTATATTCGCTTCCAACAGCCGAGGGGCAGTAGGCAAACCTGGCCATCGAAGCACATTCGAATCATCCCACAGACTTTTTTTAGCCCATGTTCGTACTGTGGCACTGTCAAATGTTTCAGCGACCAGAGAAATGCTCTTTATAGTCCCCAGGAGTTACGTGGATGCGTTTCGTCTGTTCTGTCGGACCCAGGATCGCCTGCTTACTGGGCAGTTGCGTCAACCACTGCACCACCGGGACACAGTGTTCATCGCAATTGCGCGGACAACCTCGTCGCGCCTCTGGGCGGACCCACGTTTCCACCTAGCGCTACCTATCTGCAGTCCCAGTCCATGTACTCTAAAGTCGCTACTTAGAGATTCCCGCAAGAGGTCGGACGTAAGCGTGCATCCGCGTTGAATGTGGTGGATTCGTTAGCCATCGAGGCGAATCAGTTATATGAATCCCGTGGCATCTGTTCTTTCGGCATGGAAAGGAAATGGAGGCGAGTACTGATATTAACTGCATCAGAACTTCGTGCGGCACCACCAGCGACGAGTAAAAATGTGTGCCACATCGGGATTCGAACCAGGGATCGCCTGCCTACTGGGCAGTTGCGTTAAACACTGCGGCTCCCCGAACACTGTGTTTACCGCGAATGCGTGGACTACGAGTATATAACCGATTCGACTCAAAGGGCAACGAATCCACCACATTCAGTGCGGATGCACAATTACGCCCGATCTTCTGCGGAAATCTCTAAGTAGCGAGTATGGAGGACACGGAAAAGCACTGCGGACAAGCGGCGTTAGGTGGGAATGTGGGTCGACCGAGAAGCTATTACTGAAGAGGGCATCAATCGCACGACGTCCACAGCTGCAGAATTGATTCCCAGATCAGCTTTATTGAGACTGACGTCTCAGGACTGACAACCAGTTGCGGTTTATTTGTACCCGGCGATGAGATGAACCCGTTGACTGTAGGTTGCTCCTATCTGTAACAGAAGTTACAGAGGTGCAAGGCGATGAGGAGCGTCCCCCTTGTGAAGAAGACTCTGAATGTATGAGATAAACAAGTCTTAACGAACTATCACTTTCGGCCGGCCGTAGTGGCCGAGCGGTTCTAGACACTACAGTCTGGATCCGTGCGACCGCCACGGTCGCAGGTTCGAATCCTGACTCGGGTATGGATGTGTGTGATGTCCTTAGGTTAGTTAGGTTTAAGTAGTTCTAAGTTCTAGGGGACTGATGACCTCAGATGTTAAGTCCCATAGTACTCAGAGCCATTTGAACTATCACTTTCCTCTGCTTTCTTTAATTCTGTAAGCAGCATTAGGTTCAAATTCGAGTCAAGTTTTGTTTTATTTCGGAGGTCGAAGATTAAGCTTTCGTTCAGCATTCGTGGTTTTCTGCCCTAACCAGAAGAGAAACGCAACTGAATACCTCTGTACGATATAGCAGTGCCTGTGTTATTTTGATGACAATGCACAGCGGCGACTACAGCCGTTACGAAACACATCAGATGAATTCGCAGTTGCGAATAATGACTACCATCAGCTGTAGAACGGAATGCGACAGTGAAAATTTGTGCCGGACCGAGACTCGAAACCGGATTTCCCGCTTATCGCTGGCGATCGCCTTACAACTTGGCTATCTCTGTATTTTCTATAGTAGAAGCATTTGAAGAGAAGCTCAGGAACGAAATTATGAATCAGTGTACAAACCTGACTACGTGCCAAGTGGACTATGAATTTAACTTGAGAAGGGACTCCGAAAAGTAATTTATACGTTATTACGGCAGGCCAGGTGACTACTTGAATGCTGCACAACTCTTCAAAGGGACACTATTTTAATGCATGCATGTCCGCAGGAACTGGCATTGCTGCAACTACAGCATAATACGTGGAATGTATTCGCAGTTGCATGCATGCATGTCCTGAAGAACATTGCATCGTATTTCTGAACAAAACAGGCACTACATAACATACGTATCCGCCGACAACGGAAAAAATGTTTCCTCTGTACGGTAATATACATAAAGGATGTACGAGTGCAGTTTGTAGACACATGGTTGACGATGTATGGAAGTCTGGGTCTGGCCGTGAATACTGCTCCAACAGTCGAAAGGCTCGGTCAGAGGGTTAGCAGCCCTCTGTAATAAAATAAAAATATCAAGTTAATGGACGAACGATGAACTTGAACAAGCGTCATGGGACGTCCGCCCCGAACAAATAGAACGAACAGTAACGAACAAAGCCGGCCGCGGTGGTCTAGCGGTTCTGGCGCTGCAGTCCGGAACCGCGGGACTGCTACGGTCGCAGGTTCGAATCCTGCCTCGGGCATGGGTGTGTGTGATGTCCTTAGGTTAGTTAGGTTTAAGTAGTTCTAAGTTCTAGGGGACTTATGACCTAAGATGTTGAGTCCCATAGTGCTCAGAGCCATTTGAACCAAGTAACGAACAAAATGAGATCAACAGTCCATTATACAGCTGATGATTGTCAATATTCGCAACTGCGAATACGTTTCAGGTAATCACCGAGTCTGTGTAAACGGTCGGAAGTCTCATCGTTCACTCCCTCGGTGAGACAAATCCACTCCATGTTCACGGAAACATTCGAGATTCACTGTGTGAATATCCTCATCGACGGAAAATATTCGACTTATGCGAATTAGTTCAACGGTTTCCTGGACACTGCGGTTGATGTCGATAGCGTTCCTTCCCGATAAGCATCACCCACGTCAGTGCGGCCATGGTCAAATTTTTCCGCCATTCGACTACAACTGGACGCGACAGCGCTTTGGTTCATACGCCGCCAGAATTTCACGGTGAGTCTGAGTCTAATTTAGAAGTTTCGCCCACAAGAATCGTATTGTACAGCATACAACTTCAGTTGCTGCGCCATTTCGCTCTCACGCTGTGATGCAACTGTCAGTAGTTCCGCAGTACACGCACGTGCTCCCGACATCCACCACCCTTGTTGTGCAATGATCTTGGTTTGGGTCGACATGAGTAGTTTACCTTTGGAAGTCCCTCCTCGCTACAGGTTTTTTTAGATGATATCTCAGTATATTTGTAGTATTATTGAGAAGTAAATGTATATGAGTGGCATGCCAAATGAAATTTGGGGTGCAAATTGTTCGAAAGTGTCGCTACTCATCCGAGAAGCAGATCAAAAACTGCATCGGGATCCACTGCAAGTATTATGACAGTTAGGCGGGAGGTGAGAAAACGTGTATTGCATGGTCGAGCGGCTGCTCATAAACTACACATGACGCCGGTAAATGCCAAACGACGCCTCGTTTGGTGTAAGGAGCTTAACCTTGGACGATTGAACAATGGAAAAACCTTGTGTGTAGTGACGAATCACGGTACACAATGTGGCGATCCGATGGCAGTTTGTGGGCATGCCGAATGCGCTGTGAACGTCATCTGCCAGCGTGTGTGGTGCTAACAGTAAAATTCGGGGGCGGTGGTGCTATGGTGTGGTCGTGTTTTTCATGGAGGGGGCTTGCACGCCTTGCCGTTTTGAGTGGCACTATCACAGCACAGGCCTACATTGATGTTTTAAGCACCTTCCCACTGTTGAAGAGCAATTGGGGATGGCGAATGCATTTTCCAACACGATCGAGCACCTGTTCATAATGCACGGTCTGTGGTGGAATGGTTACACGACAATAATGTCCCTGTAAAGGGCGGGCCTCTACAGAGTCCTCCCCTGAATCCTACAGAACACCTTGCGATATTTTGGAACGCCGACTTCGTACCAGGCCTCACCGACCATCATCGATGTACCCCTCCTGAGCGCAGCACTCCACGAAGAATGCACTGCCATTTCCCAAGAAACCTTCCAGCACCTGACTGAACGTATACCTGCAAGAGTGGAAGCTGTCATCAAGGCTAAGGGTGGTTCCAGCACCATATCGAATGTCTAACCGATAGAGATCGCCACGAACTTGGAAGTCATTTGCAGCCAGGTGTCCGGATACTTTTGATCAGATAGTGTATAACTGTTGCCTTCATACAGTATAGACTAGTCACCAAACAAAATTTCTAATCCGTTTTTGTTTTGTTTTGCTGGTATTTTTGTCAATGAAACTTTCAGTGCATTTTGCAATCAACGTGTTTTCGTTTATACGAAGCGACTCCTTGAAATCTTAACAAAGTGATCATTTTACGTATTAATTTGCTGGTTTTATATTCTTATGACTTGGTGTTCATAGGCCTCAGAAAAGTAGTGATTTCCCCGTAAATGTTGGACTGCGAGGAAAATCATATGTTTTTTTTCAGTCCTTTCATGTACGTGTCTGATTTTCCATACACATTGAAAAGTAATTTTTAGTCACTAAATTGTGGTAATCAATGTTCCATTGTTGTTTTCGTCCCTTTTACTCGTATTTTCTTCCTCTGAGAAGGATAACGACACCATTAAGAATACTTTTGTTACTGCTCAATTTTCTAGTGCACTGAGTCCCCGAAAAGCTACTAGCCATATCATAACAACACTCCTCATCTGCATCGCACGGCACAAAATTAGCTTTGCTGCGCTCTAAAGAAACTCTTTGTTGTCCTTTTTTCTTTTTGTCCTACTGCTGCGTAAAGTGCGATTACACTAATATTTCATGTTTTACATTATATTCCGTGTCAAGTAATAACTTTCAGATGTAAAAAACCTAGAAATAAATATACCTGCGTTCGTTAACTGGAAGACATGGCAGCGAAAATGACTACATTATGCTGCTGGAATCCAACACTTGATAGTGCCGAGAGGGGGAGAGAGAAAGAGAGAGAGAGAGAGAGAGAGAGAGAGAGAGAGAGAGAGACAGACAGAAGAGGGGGGAGGGACAGAGAGGAACTATTATTTAGTGTTGGTTAGCCATTATCTACAGGTAGAGAGTGAGAAGTAGATTGTAAGATAACAACGAAGCAGTGTCTTCTCTTCCATCTAAGAAAACCTCCGCACTGATACTCAGTCTCAACGTCTGGAGATTTTCGAACATGTGCAGTATGTAACGCAACATACATTGCGTGACTCATCTCTTTGGAAATGGCATTGCTGGGGTACATAGTCATGCATGTATGGTAAGAAGAATGGCTAGAAGCTGCAGGCAATAAGCTGTTACTAGCAAAGTCAACTACGCGGCCATCGCGTGCTTCCATCCAGACGACCTTCGCGTCTTAGTGCAGAACACAGTTCTATGTCATTTGGCTTCTTTCTCCAGCGAGAGGAGCATCGAATGTGGGGCGCTTGTGTCATACGGATTACAGTGCGACATATTTTGCACAGCTGTTTTATATTCAGACACGAGGGCAGCGCCTATTTTGCCTGCAGATGTGTTTTCAGGGTGGTTGCGTACCTCAATCGGTAAAAACGAAACCTTTGTAGGGTCACTCTGTTGCCCGTCTGTGAGGCTGTTTGTCTGTCTGCTGTTACAGAACCTTTTTGTCAGCAATGGGTGGACGTATCAAGCTGAAATTTATGTCACGTACTAAGGTCTATAGTCCTTTGGGGGTGTAAGTAACTGAAGCTTCTAAGTCAGTGCAATTAAAAGGTACTGATATTTATGTCATACATTTTTATACTCGCAATCTCCCTCACGAAAATCTATAGGGTACTTCCCGTTGACCTAGAATCACGAAATTTCGCAAGATGCGAGGTTCCATTGTACGAATAAAGGGAAAAAATCCGAAAATTGTTTATTTGTAATAATATAAGACGATTTTTAATGTATTATTATTATTATTATTATTTCTACTTCAAACTTGAAATTACGACATCCTCAAAAGACTTGGAATCACCAAGACCGATATCTTGCGATTATCAATATCGATAACAGGCAATAATCGTCGAGATTCTCGATTCTCAGTATTTGTTAACTGTCTATGTGCATAATTAAGTCTCTATGGATCACACAGTGCGCGAATCTTTTTTTTTTTTTAGTTTGTGTGTGTGTGGGAAGGGGGGGGGGGGGTGTTAGCCAGCCATACAGGGTGTTCGGAAACTCCCATTACCCCAACTTCTAAGATTTGTAGAGGGGAGTGAGTGCATAATATTCCCTGTCCGGGAAAACGTACCATTTTCTTTCTACAACGGTTTCAATTCAGATGTTTAACTTATCCATTTCTGCCTGAATTACACGTGACGCAGTACAACTATTAGTTAGCAAATCGAAATAAAACGAACAGATAATCATTTGTCACTTAAGCACATTTTTCATATTAACGCTTAAGCTTTATATTCTGTTCGTACAGTGTGCTGGCTTCTGTTTTGCTTTGGAATAATGTAAATATGGAATATTATGTAGTCACTCCGCGTTACAAGCCATAGACGTTTGTAATGGGAATTTTCGAACACACTGAATATCACTGGTTCGTTATTTTAGTGTCTCTATTGTACTGTTTCTTGTAATATATATTAATAGAAACCTGTAGAACATCTGACCAAGTTCACAGCATGTTAAAAGTTGCGTGGTAGTGTGACTGCGCATGTGAACTTTAAGATTTGAATAGAGTGAATGCAATATTAATTAAGATTGTGTTAGACATTTTAACCACGTTTATTTCAAATTATTTCAGTAAATGTGCTGGTACTCTCTTCTTTTACGGCCCATATAACACACACACACACACACACACACACACACACACACGCGCGAGTGCGCTGTCTACTTTTGGGTTTCTTTAACGAATTTTCTGTTTTGGAATTTATTAGAGTAGCGGAATGCAAGTACCTGACTTTACTTACAAATAATACTTCCACCTCTTCACGTTTAGCCTCAGATTATCTTAATCGAGGGCGTAATTTCTAGACAGATTAATTTCTTGGTTAAAAGCTATTTTCTGAAGACCGCTGTACAGCCCCAACTAGCGAGTGATGGAACATAGCCAAAGAAAGGAGGGCCTCACCCCGTTAATACTGCTGCAGGCTTTGTGGTTTGGGGATAATTACTAAGTGTCGGGAACTTAGGGAAACTGGAGCGCTGGGCTGCAGTTGCGAGCGCTGTAATCCGTTGTTGCCTCACGGGAGCAGCCAACAACAAACTAGGTCTGGAGACGGTTTTGCTAACGCCAACCAAACTCCTCTAGCCGGCATAGGCTAGCGCACTTTCGAAGTTGCAGTGCATGTATTGTGGACGGCGCACTTGTCTCCCAGAAGATATTTGTTTGTAGTACCTCGTATATCTTTATTTTAATGTGTGATCGTTCTAGATCCGTAACGTGACTTACACTCTTTCGTGTACGGTATAAGTCTGGAATCGGTTAAACTTTAAAATGGAAAAAATACTTTAATTACTGTGACCTACAGTTTATAAAATTAAAAATTTTAAATCGTTGTATGAAAAAAGTAAAGCTTATTTTACACTTGTAGCACCAACATCGCACAAAGAAGGTAGTCAGTTTCGAGTCCTGCATTCGCCACGTCTGTTACTAATATTTGTATAGTTCCGTGAATAGGGCACGTGAAATAGCCCTTTGTACCAACTGAATAAGATACAGTCACGAACTGAATGAAAAATGTGTTTATTTGCACTTTTTCTGACAAAAATATAATGACTTTCCTAGCATCTACTATGACATTGCATTCGGAGAAACTACCACTATTCAACAGTCTTTTAAAAGGCTTCCTTTGCGTCAGCCGGCATTACTCTTTTTTTTTTTTTTTGTGCGCAGAACGCCTAGTTGATAGAGGAAATCTAAATGAAATGTTCTCCCAGCAGCGAAAGGAAGAAATAAACTTATTCCCCTGAAGCAGTTTGCGCGGATTTGAAACTTCCTGATGCAGGAGAGGGATTCGAACCAGGTACCTCTGACTTCCGTTGATAATTGCTCGCCGACTGAAGTATCGAAGCACTACTCAAGCAAGTGTTTGACAGAACTCGGAAGTGTGAATTTTGCTCTTGAGATAACATGAAATTATTTTCATGTACCCATCTGAAGAAGAGGCAGTCCAGTGACCATGAGCATACTGTAACACAAGAAAGCTCTTAAATATAGGTGTGACTGTGTCCTGCAGTTTCAAATTTATACCAAGGTTGTGTACTACACAGATATTTTTCCAGTCTAGGAGAGCTCTCTGTTCAACGCAGCAGCCATAATTTAATTGCTAATCGAAATGCTACAGAGCAGTGGTCGCCAGACTTACGAAGCTTCTGAGCTACCGTACTGTTCTTAAATTCTTCAGCGAAATAACAAAAGGAACAGGGACCGAAATAAGAACTTTAAAAATTTATAGTTCTTTATTCCCTATAAACATTTTCTTCTAGTAAATATGAAATAATTTTTAACTAAACAGTATAGAGAGTGTTTGTTTCAGCCTGAAAAAAATTAAATACCTCGAAAAAATATGCATCATATTGAAAGAGTTCCAGATGAAAAGTTAATAATTCCAAAGAGGACATCTGCCTATGCTAAAATTGGTCACCTCCTAGTTTCCTCACCCCCCATGGGGAGTCAGAATCTTATTTTCAAATTAAAACCCTGTTTTTTCACTGCAGATTCGGATTCTACAACAAAAAATGCCTCATGTTTGTGCAAGACAATTGTTCCCTTTCGTGGCAGATGGTGCTTTAATCGGCGCGCCAGTTACGACCGTTGGACGGAAGAACACACCGAAATTAGTCAGTCTGATTGTGAGCTACGAGGGGACTCAACGAAATCAAGCATCCTGATGTGACGGATAAACACCTAAATGAACGCCAAAGGGAACAGAAACTACGTTACGCTGAGAGTACCTTATTTGGAAGACTTTTAAATGTCTAAACGTAAATGTTTTACCGTGCAATCAGATTTGCAAAAAAAAAAAGTTTTGAAAATAATACCAGCTGTTTTACAACAAAAAGGTAACATTTTTGTATTTTTTTAAATTAAAGTTTCGGTTAGAGTTGCATACAATATTTTATTAGTAAATAGTTTCCAACATTTTCGTTCATTCTCAAATCATTACCTACATCACAAGGTACAACGTTACTAATGAAATATTGACTCGGTATTACACTTTTACCGAAACTAACGAAAAAAAACGTTTTCCGTGGTTACTAGGTATTTTTTAACGTAGAATCTGAATCTGCAGTAAATAAGAGTTCCCATTTGAAAATAAAACGCTGACCCTGCGTGGAGGTGGGCGGCTAGGGATGGAAATTTTAGTAATAAACTCTTCATCTGAAACATTTTTTCTGTACAATGCGCATTTTTCGAGTACGAGGGTTGCTCCACACATAACCTGAAGCCTTTGGTCTGAAGATGGTCGTATAGGCCGAAACAGTTTACAGGAATTAAAAGTTAAAAAAAAATATCTAGAACGTTCGCTGTGGTTTCTCAGTGGCATCAAACACTATTCACTGCCTAATGTCTTGGAATGATCGCTAAGTAGTACGCGAACTGCCCAGCTTATTCATGGGCAGTATACCTTTTCTTTCGCCATTAGTTCTCTTTCAAGTATACTACAGCTAGTGTAGCTGATGGACATTGGTTGGGTTAGCAGCGTGGAGAGTGTCGAAACTGAGGCCGGAGGGTGGACACGAGGCGCTTTGTACGAAAGAGACTATAACAGAGTTAGTTAACAGGGGAGACACAAAATGGTAATGCGAGGGATTTACGTAATATTTATCTCCCATTGATTGTTAGAGAAACCAGGAAGAATTATCGCTAGTAATGCACTCATGTGTATGGAAGTTAGAACTGCGATTTCAACATTGTCCGTATAACAAAAATGGTTCAAATGGCTCTGAGCACTATGGGACTTAACTTCTGAGGTCATCAATCCCCTATAACTTAGAACTACTTAAACCTAACTAACCTAAGGACATCACACATATCCATACCCGAGGCAGGACTCGAATCTGCGACCGTAGTGGTCGGGCGGTTCCTGACTGTAGCGCCTAGAACCGCTCGGCCACCCCGGCCGGCTGTCTGTGTAACAGCCAGAAACTATAGTGACTGATATTTAACAACATATTCCAAAATCGTCATTACTTTACCTGTTACTCAGTACTTTCACGGTCATTAATAGTACTCACACTCATAATAACGCTTTAACCTCGGAGTTTGTTAAGGCACGCAGTCTTCTTTTAAAAACGGATGCTGCCAACGGATATGAGTTCTACTACTAATTAAACAGTTTGACTGGCACAGATTAATTAAACTGCGATAACAGTTTACAGTTAGAGAGATAACAAGGTATAGGTAAAAAGACACGTCACCTGTTATTAAGAAACGCTTCAGTATCTTCTATGCTACTGTACTTCTGCTTGTTCGTACTCCATGATGAGACTGGACACAAAATTCCTTGCTACTGCGATCTTTTCATGTGTAACGAAGCACTCAGCTTGTTGTGTCTAGACAAGACAGCCTAGACACAATGAGAGGGGAAGCCGAAAGGCACGCGCTTAAACTCACACAGGCTGGCGTGAGGTCTGAAACAGGATACGTAATGAATGCTATAAAGAAAAGTACGTAGCTTCTGGAATACTTAACTTTAATCCACATTTGTAGAACATCGCTCTTGATGATACATTAATAGAATATCAATATCAATTGAATGCGGCGCCTTGCTAGGTCGTAGCAAAAGTAGCTGAAGGCTATGCTAACTATCGTCTCGGCAAATGAGAGCGTAGTTGTCAGTGAACCGTTCCTTGCGAAGTCGGCTGTACAACTGGGGCGAGTGCTAGTACGTCTCTCTAGACCTGCCGTGTGGTGGCGCTCGGTCTGCAATTACTGACAGTGGCGACACGCGGGTCCGTCGTATACTAGCGGACCGCGGCCGATTTAAAAGCTACCACCTAGCAAGTGTGGTGTCTGGCGGTGACACCACACAGCTAGCCTCTAGTCACCTGTCACCTGGGGATTTTCTATGACCTTAATGGATAGAGGAAGTTGAAGCATTTCTTAACAGCAGCTGGTGTTTTACATGTATCTTAAAGTATTAACTTATGTGGCGACTCAACGCAGAATATGCACAAACCTCCTTTATATTTCGGTCATTCTAAAAAATAAAACTTGTCAGTCCAATCGATGACACTTTCCGAATCACCATTCGCACCTCATTCCTGTACATTGTGCTGTAGAGCGAGACACGTCCGGCTACGGATTTGATGTACGGCTTGAATCGGAATCTTGGACCGCCCCTAAGCATCCGCTTTAAGAACGAGCGCCAGACACCCATTTGTATGTTGTTCGGGACGTAACTCGCAGCTGACGGCAAGTATATTGGGAGATCCTGTAGAGACAAGGCGCCTGTGTGTTGAGCCAGCCGGCGCGGGCTGTTGATGCCCAGCTGAGTGAGACCGCCCCCTCCCCCACCCCTCCCCTTTAAGCACCGGCTGCCCGTTCCGGCCGCTGGCTGCCATAAAACGGCCGGCCGATCGTATTAATAGAAGGCAGTCCGGCCGCCGGCGGGCAACCCGGATCCAAGGGAGCGGGCAAGGTCAGGGCTGAGGCAAGGACGCCGCCGAGGGGCGGGTGCGGGGGAGGCCCCTGACAACTAGCTTAGTTTCCGCTGCAAAGACGTGAACCTTCGCGTACTATATGTTTGGCATTCAAACCGACTGCACGCAAGAACTTTCATATTCTACGCTTACAGTTACACAACCGATTTTTCAATGTGCTTACATTTTGGAGGACGATAAGTAAATAAAAGTTTACTACATCGGTCACTTGCTCATTTTTCCCACTACCCTCTTCGGTGGTTCACACCATCATATTCGGAGGCAGAATTTTTCATCCCATGTGTTACTGCAGATCACAGATGCCTTTTCAAGGTAGCAGACAGGCTGCAAAGCAGGTTATTTTTCGCCTTTTGAAGAGAAGCAAGATGTATAAGACAGGCCTAATACCCTCAGACTTTACGAAGAATATAATAATTCCAACCCAAAGGAAGCAGATGTTGTCAGGCGTGAAAATTACCGAAGTATCAGTTTAATAAGTTAGGGTTTCAAAATATTAACACGAAGTCTTTACAGGCGAGTGGAAAAACTGGTAGAAGCCGACCTCGGGGAAGATCAGTTCGGATTCCGTAGAAATGTTGGAACACGCGAGGCTTATCTTAGAACATAGCTTAAGATAATGAACGCCTGCGTTTCTAGCATTTGTAGTCATAGAAAAAGCTTTTGACAATATTGACTGGAATACTCTCTTTCAAATTCTGAAGGTGACAGCGGTAAAATACAGGGAGCGAAAGGCTATTTACAGTTTGTACAGAAACCAAATGGCAGTTGTAGTAGTCGAGGGGTACGAAAGAGAAGCAGAGATTGAGAAGGGAGTGAGACAGGGTTTTAGCCTGTATCCGATGTTATTCAATCTGTATATTGAGCAAGCAGTAAAGGAAACAAAAGAAAAAAAATGGCTCTGAGCACTATGGGACTCAACTTCTGAGGTCATTAGTCCCCTAGAACTTAGAACTAGTTAAACCTAACTAACCTAAAGACACCACAAACATCCATGCCCGAGGCAGGATTCGAACCTGCGACCGTAGCGGTCTTGCGGTTCCAGACTGCAGCGCCTTTAACCGCACGGCCACTTCGGCCGGCGAAACAAAAGAAAAATTTGCAGTAGGAATTAAAATCTACGGAGAAGAAATAAAAACTTTGAGCTTTACCGATGACATTGTAATTCTCTCAGAGACAGCAAAGGACCTGGAAGAGCAGCTGAAAGGAATGGACAGTGCCTTGAAAGGAGGATATCAGATGAACATCGACAAAAGCAAAACGAGGATAATGGAATGTAGTCCAACTAAATCAGGGGAAGCCGAGGTAATTACATTAGGAAATGAGACGCTTAAAGTAGTAAATGAATTTTGCTATTTGGAGAGCAAAATAACTGATGATGGCTGTGACAAGGAAAGCGTATCTGAAGAAGAGAAATTTGTTAACATCGGGCATAGATTCCGGGGTCAGGAAGTCCTTTCTGAAAGTATTTGTACGGAGTGTAGCTATGTATGGAAGTGAAACATGGACGATAAATAGTTTAGACAAGAAGAGAATAAAAGCTTTCGAAATGTGGTCCTACAGAAGAATGCTGAAGATTAGATGGGTAGCTCGTGTGACTAACGAGGAGGTACTGAATAGAACTGGGGAGGGAAGGAATTTGTGGCAGAACTTGACTAGAAGAAGGGATCGGTTGGTAGGGCGTGTTCTGAGGAATCAAGTTATCTCCAATTTAGTATTGGCGGGAAGCGTGGAGGGTATAAATGGTCGAGGGAGACCAAGAGATGAATACAGTAAGCAGATTCAGAATGATGTTGGTCGCTGTAGTTACTCGAAGATGAAGAGGCTTGTACAGGATAGAGTAGCATGGAGAGCTGTATCAAACCTCTCTCTGGACTGAATAAAAAAGTTGCTGCATATTGCTGTGTGTTGCAATAAGTAGCAGTATGTACCATCTTTTCGATTCCACCTCCCTTCAAAAGGCGAAGTATAACTTGCCTTGCCTTGGTCTACTCCTGTGAAAAGGCGTTCGTTCTTTTTGTTGCAACAAGTAGTGGTACGTAACGTTCTTCGAGTCTACTTCCCTTCGGAAACGAAATTACCCTGGTTTGCGCCTGATCTGCTGTTGTGAAAAGGCGTCTGTGCTCTACACTAACGCCAGGAATGTAACAACATAATTCTTTACCTGAAGATGATGGTGTGAAGCATCGAAACGCGAAGTGGGTAAATAAATGACTGACGCAGTAAACTGTTTTATTTATATTTATCAACAGTCGCAGCCCTCATGATACTATATGTACTTCAACCTTTCGGATGGGGTTTACCCGCCACAAGCATTTGTATTAAATTCATACATCCATACACATCATAAAAATGTATGTACGTATGTATGTTCCAAATCTCCTCCTAAACCAGTGGGCCAATTTCGGCAAAACTTGGTAACATCATTTATCGTCTGAAAAGAATCGCTGTGGGAATAAGAACCGTCTACCTATCAATGTGCTCAGGATGAGTGTCAGTATTGGAGAATGAGGGCACTTTAAGACTACTCCTGTACGAAACATTTTCTCGCTGACAACCTTCACAAGGTAATGAAAGAAAAATGGCTCTGAGCACTATGGGACTTAACTTCTAAGGTCATAATGAAAGAAAGCTTATCGCTTATCACGTTTTCGCTGTTCATGCAGCGTAACTGCCGCATCAAGCATGACGTTTTAATTTATCACTTATTTACTACAGACTGTATATGCGACATATTTTGCATACAGAGCTCACATATATCACTGCATGTGCCTGCAAAAGTGCATCGCTGTAAGAGCCATAGTTCAGGAGATATGACGTCATAAACACTGAACTGCATGAAAAACTGGTGCATCACGCATGACGTTCAAATTTATTACTTCTTTACTACTAACTCAGTTTGTAACACAGTCCACGGAGAGTATCCACATATACCATTTTACGATCAGTAGTTAACGAGTCATGACATCATAAACATTGAACTGCGCGAAAACGGAACTGCAAGGCGAAATTCACTACAGATACAGGTGAAATATGGGTACAAATATGAGGGAAATATTTTAAACATATGTTACAAATGCGTATGCGGGCAAAGCCGCGTGAAGAGTTTATACCTTACGTGTAACCATACTTAAGTACACATATTACTATCTGGAAAGAAGTACTGTTGGTGTAAGAACCAGCAACTTCCTATCGCGGTGGGGGTGATAATGTGGAGAGAGAAGAGAGGGGATGGAAATGGACAGAGAGGGAGTGGGAGGAGACGGACACTGGTGGAGAAAGTAGGACCTGGGCAGGGAGAGGGGAGGGACAAATGGATGGAGAAAGAGAAGAGGAGGGGATCGACAGAGACAGGGTGACGTGGAGACGGACGGAGAGGAAGCAGGAGATGGACTAATAGAAGATTTGGAGAAATATATACCCTGGTAGAGCTGGGTATGCTAGTACCATCAATAAAGTAAGTGAATGGACGCTCCAGTAACAAAATTTTAACTAAATGTAACACAACGTCCCTAAGGTTCAGTTCGTCACGATAAATCTCACAAAAATAGTTGTTAACCTTTTTATTCTTTTTAGATAAAAACGGAAGTTTTGTTTATGTGCTAATCTTTTTTGAGGGTACTGGCTGACATCTAATTTCGTACAGGGGTAATGGTCGCAGAATGCTTGACAACCATTGATCCAAGACGATCCGTTTGCTGCTAAAGTACTTATAGATCTGAAGCCTTTCATCGATGAAGGCTTTCGAAGGCGGATTCTCAACAAAATATTCTTGGGCTTATGATCGTATCACGATGTACATAGCTCCATTAATTGATTGCCGTTTTTTAATTCCCCATAAATTACTTGCCACGGTTTTAATTTCACACAGACGAAATTTACATAAGTTAAATTTGCATGATAAAAAGTGTAATGCTTACGCTTGCACGACTGCTCTCTTTCAGTACAGGTAAGTGCAAAATTGTGCCACCAACAAGATGAAAAAAAGATTTCAATCATAACCAGTACAGTGTTCATGGTGAAATTCTTGAGCCTGTCATAGGGTACAACCACTTAGGAGCTACACTGAAAAGCGATATGTATTGGAACGAAGATTAATAATAGGCTTGTGTGGAAAAGTACAGTGCATCAGTTTAGGGTATCACACACAAGTTGCTAACGCTAGCTACTATAGAGTACTGTCCCAGACGTCGTTAACAAACAGGCCACATAGTTAACCTAAAAGCACTGCTAGGGTCATAGGAGATCAGTACAGTTCATACGGAAGTCCAGCAGAGGTACTTAGGAAACTTTCTGCAATCGCAGAGAGAAAGTTGGCGTTGGAAAGATTTAGGGAATCGATGATCGATACAGATTTTGCAACAATTATACTGCCTTCATAATTTACCTCCAGTACAGTTTCTGGTTAGAGCGAGTATAGAGGTATAGAATAAGTCGATTTTTTGCCATCCATTTATGAAGAGAACTGAACGTGATATATGAGTAAATAATGTCGATAAAACTACAACCGAATCTGAAGTGCATAGTGGCTTGTGGTATACGTCTGGGTGAACCAGAATCCAACGTCAAAATTTCAGAGGAGGTAGCGTGGGCCAAACCAAGAAAGAAATGTATGGAAAACATGGAGTCTAAAACGGATACCTTAAGAGATATGAGCAGTGTTCATCTTCGCTGCTGTGAAACATATCTCTTAAGATATTCATTTTAGAGACCACGTGCACTGGATATTTATTTCTTATTTCGGTCCATACTATCACATCTGAAAGTATGTCGATGGAGTTCCGGCTATCTATACGCATTTTGTCTTCTCAGCTTTTCTCATGCCTTCCACTGTGTAACTGTGGCCGTCATTAGGCGCTCAGGGGCTCCTTATATCTGCTTTTCCCTTTATAGGTACTGAGATATACCTCTCCCCAACTCCCTGTAGCCTTTCATAGCGAAGAAACCAATGGCGTACTATAGAGAATGTCAGCAGTGCCAAGCTAGAACATACACACGTACCTTGACAACGGTTCTTTTCGCCATCTAACAATCTATTAGCGTTCTGCTCGTGAAAGGCAAGTGTTCAGACTTGAACCAGGCACACACGTAAGTGTATCTCACTCATGGGTGTGTGTGTTTGTACTTAGGATCATTAGGTTAAGTGGTCTGTAAGCTTAGGGACTGATGACCGTAGCAGTTAAGTCCCATAAGATTTCACACACATCTGAACTTTTTTTTTTAACTACAATAGCTTCACATTTTGTTCAGTGGAACAAAACGATTTGAATAACAGGAATCATTGTATGTAAGTAATCGATATTCTAGAACACCAATGAATATCCTATTGCCGGCCGCGGTGGTCGTGCGGTTCTAGGCGATGCAGTCCGGAACCGCGGGACTGCTACTGTCGCAGGTTCCAATCCTGCCTCGGGCATGGATGTGTGTGATGTCCTTAGGTTAGTTAGGTTCAAGTAGTTCTACGTTCTAGGGGACTGATGACCTAAGATGTTAAGTCCCATAGTGCTCAGAGCCATTTGAACAATTTTTGAATATCCTACTTACTTTTTATGCATAGTTCCTTCAACACGTGGCCGCAACCAGTGCACTTGACATAAAAAATAACTCTTCTGAACTCCAGTTTCTTAATTCACCAAACTCTCAAAGATATTGATCTCTGTATTCAGACAAGAACAGGGGTGAAAGTGCTTCCAGACTCGCCCACAAGAACGGAAAGTTTTATAAGCTACATCGTGAGACTTCAAGGAATAATTAACTGAGGAAGTCAGGAGATTGTGTGTGTGTGTGTGTGTGTGAGGGGAGAGCTTTGGGAAGGGAAGGGGGTGGGGGGACCGGAGACTGGGAGACCACGGTCACAGCTTGATACAGCAAGCAGCTTCAAACAGATGTATGTTGCAGCAGTTAGAGGAAGGGGCTTGCACAGCCTAGGCTAGTGTCAAAGCAGTCTACAGACTGAAGACCACAGCCAAACGGAAGGAACGTAGGAAGGAAGATTACGAAAAGGCATTGTCCATGTCTTTAGAAGAAATCATCGCGGCATTTGGCGTCGGTGGTTGAGAGCAATCACGGAAAATCTAAATCTGTATCGACGGAGGAGGGTTTGAACCTCCTCCCTCTCGAAGACGAGTCCAGTGTCTTACTGCAGCGTCACTTCATTCGGCACAACAATATTTAGAATATATTCTTCTTTTTAGCAGTGAATCCAATTATTAGTTACTGATTTCTTAAATAGTATATCGTAGCCATATCCGCGTCTCGGTTGCTTCCAAAGAGAACTAATCAGGAAATAAACAAATCTGTGGCCTGTTACGTTATAAAAAAATGTAGTGTATGAAAACTCGGATACGAGTATCAGCCAACGACGACGACGACGACGACGACGACGAATGTAAATTTTGCGCATATTTTTCGCGATTGCATATTTAAACGGGTGCAAATGTTATTCCCTGCACAATCATCTCTACCACTTCGTTTATGTTCTATGGCAAAGATTAACAAGGCCTTCGACACCAATAGCACTCCTGTACTTTTTTTTCTTCCTGCTCTAGAGAGCACATCTTTGTTTTGGAGTGAGGTAATTTCTAAAGAATGAGAATTACGTTGTTTCAATATCCTTTGTTCATGTGAATATCCCGCATTACATTTTCAAATACTAAGAAGCGAAGATATACGAAAACGAGGTCGAACTCTCAGAATTTATAGTCTGTGTTTCAGTTTGATCACAATTCACATCCATAAATTTAGTATCACACCATTAAGAAACTGTTTTATCGTTGCTGTCTTAGATTACTTCTTGCCAGTTTCCATTCGAACTGAGAATTTGGAATTATTGGGCTCCCTCCATATGTATCACACCATTACGACCTAACGCACTGATTGATCGGTCACCTTGAGGTAGTAATTGATGGGTATATATATAGAGATAGTAATTATGGATGAAAATGTTCCAGAGCATCTTTAATTTATGTCTTTTGACATAGGGATGGGGATTAATTATTAAAGCTATAACCGTTTCGTGTATATTATGTAGTACATTTCGAATGCCTGTGTGACAACAATAAATGACATTTACACGAGGTACTAGTAATTTTAGCCGTTTCCAAGTGGAGTTTTCTGATATACGATGTTTGTGGTAAGTGTGTCACTGTCGTTGATTAGTATACTCTAACGTATTATATATTGCTGAGTTCGGCACTAGACTGGCAGTATTTTACGTGTAATGGAGATTTTTGTAGAAAGTAAGGTGACACTGGAACTGCTGACTACTTCAAACCTGTTTAACTACTACATTTGACTTTACAAACGAGCCACAAATGAGGAGGCATTAAAATATGTAATAAATTACAGATATTAACCATATTTAACACCCGCCAGCAAACATTCCTGTACTGTTACCAAACAAAGTTACGCAATAGATAATGCAGCCTAGCACCAACTAAACAAGTAAAAATATAAGTTCTACTCATTTATTGTCCACAAACAGCAAATACCGACGGTTTTTAGTAAGATAATTTCTGTAGTCTTACTTGTAATTATCGAAATTATTCATGCCTGTTCCATTTTCGAAACGTCCAGACGACAGTAAATACTACCCTGCTCTTTGAGACACATATGTGAGTGATTTATTGACAGATTACAAGTGAGTTGGACGGAACTTGAATCTGGTTCCTTGTCTTTCGCTGGCAGTGTTCTTATCAGATGAGCTACCTAGGCACTCGTCAGTTATTAAACTTCCCTTCGATGCAGTAGCATTTCGAACTCCACAGAGGTTTCCCTGCGTACCTTGCTGGAGTAGCAGCCTTTGGGTAAAGGATATGTAACTTACTGAAATGTGACTTCCCTGTAGCTATGACCTGCAGTTTGTTTTCATAACACACCTTTCACTATGCAGTGGAGTGTGTGCAAAGTTCTTGGCAGAGCAATGCCGTGTGTCACACCGTGATTCAAGCCCTAGCTCTTCTCACAGGTAATGTACAGAACAACTGAGCCATAAAGACATGTCTCACGCCCCGATTCAAAGCTTTCTGCCATGTGTTTGTTGAGTGAAATATGTAAGACAGCTTCTGCGACACTTTAGAAGAGGGAGAAAGATGCTGGTAGATTTATGTAAGACTCATACCGATAGGCATAAATTAAACTTTAAATGTCAAGGTGGGAAAAGAAATGGCATCCGAGCACAGAAAATACTATGTTAATTGTGCAGACGGAAAAGGTTCTCTTTTACCTTTTTGTATGCTCAGGCACGTTTCGATGTAGTTGTGTCATCTTCAGTTTCAACCAAAATGTGTTATTTGCTGTCCCTGCTCAGGTTTCTCCTTTTATTTCTGGGAATATGGCAAGAGTGGAAAATTGATGAAAATTTTCTATAAAAAATTTTTCTGTTTTGAGTTGGGGATACCAGTTTTTAAGTAATTATTTTGCATTTTCCTTGTGCTGTCTGTGGAAATACAACATTAAATATTCCTGTGTCTTTACGGTGGTTTTATTTTTTAATCTTTAAGGTAGAAGAAAACAGGAATGTTTTCCACTCAAAACGGGAATTAAGTTAATTGACTGAATCTGGAAATTTACTCTCAGACCCCGATGTTTTGAGTTTACGTAAAATTTGATTGCGTATCGCTGCTCTATTAATCGTTACACCTTGATTCTCGAAACACACCTACAAGGAAACCCGTAGTGCACGGTCGTGTGACAATCGCGTTTATGGCATTCAACGCTCGACATACACACTCGACTATGTGGACGATGTACAAGATGAGTAAAATGATGACAATACGTGCTTAACACATGAATGTGGTATTGAAACAAGTGTCGCACCATGTAGTTGATCATCCTTGTCGGACAGGAAGCTACAAATCCCGTCTCCGGTGAAACGTAGTAAATGACAATCGTTGTCGAACGAGCGGGTACTAGACATAATTACATGAAAGATCATCCGCAGCATAGTAAAAATACAGAATGTGACCTACTACTTTATGCACATCAAATTGACCACGACACAGATTACAGTCATTTCAAGGGAAGCATTGGATGGTTGCATGACTTCAAACAGTGATATAGAATTGGAAGACTTAAGGTAACGAATTTTCAACTTGACGATGCATAGCCAACAGCGGAATCTGTCAAACAATTTTTAAATGAGATAAACAAAATTATTCCATCTTTCAGTAAGGAATTTATTTTCAACTGCCACCAATCTGAATTTGAAAAACAAATGCATGTGAAAGGAATACTGGAAATTAGAGGTACCAAGACAGTTGTATCAAGATCAACTAACATCACTGCCTTAGCGCGTATGTGTATAGTTATGCCGACTGTAAATATGGATGGCAAAACGGCTGGAAAGTTATTTATGTGCTGCAAAATGTTGGCGCTGCTCTGCACTCTACGATTCTTTCTCGTCTACGTTGTCTTGCAAGGGCAGGAGGAAATAATTACGTTACAGAAAGCAAGAGTGGGAATGGGGTATAAGAGAACTACAACTATGGTATGAGTGCTTTTGGCCAATAGCTGGTCAAAATAATTTGCTTTTCTTGATTCCTGGACTGCATATAAAAATCATACTCCTTTAGAGCAAAGTATCCCTACTTAAAAGTGTGACGTTGCCTGGAACCACTGGCCATCCTCTGGATGTTTGTTTTTTCTGTGCCTATGAAACATATATAGCACTGTCTGCATCTACGTCTTAAAGGATAGCCAGTTTCACTATGAGCTTCTCTACAGACTGTTTAGCACTCGGTTGGACGCCATGGTATTCCGTCAGTTCTCGTCACCCCGTTACACCAATATGATTCCATATGCAATCTTTAAGACTGCATACCTAGCCGAACGTCCTGCGCGGTTTGTAACTCCCAGATAGTTCGCTTCTGTACTTGACGGTGTGAATCTTTGTCATTACTGTGGCACGCCGTTTTTCATTTGTTGTTCATGGTGCTAGTCAGTGGTTTGTTTTGAACATTTCTTGAGTATCGACAATGTCCAATTTGTGAAGTGTAATGCAAGCAACCCATAGGAGATAGATCTCTGCACCTCCCAAACAATAATGTTCTGTCACCCTCCTGATGCACATGGTGAGTCATTATGAGCTAGTACTTTTCCTGTCACAATTGTTAATACAACACTTTCAAATGAGCATTACTGAAGACTGACCTCTCACTCAAGGGGTTCCTCGTAAGCACGAAAGGCGGTCTTCACTTGGTCACTGCCCAGAGGCAGGAGTTAGCCGAGGCCCCTCATCACCATTTGCGCTGAAAACCACTTACCGCTTGTCCCTTGGGTATGCTGGAGAAAACACTAAACCCGCCCTCATAGGGGGTAGTTAACGTTGACGTGGACGGGAAATCCAACTTCACGAGACTGCGCCCGTGTCAGATGGGAGGTGCTAGTTAACCTGATTTGCGACTGCAGCGCTCTCCAGGACAACTGTCGGCTTTATCGGCTCAATGACCACACAGTTTGTTTACGAAAATGAACGCGCGTAAAGTTGCTATTAGCTCTTTTAAAACGCACAGTTCCTAGCTTCTCCACATGCTAGACATGTTGTTCTGTTTGTTGTAAACGTAAATGGAAATTTCAGTATCCACGAAAATTCCATGTCCTGTCATTAAGGACATCCGCTTGGAAAACATTACAAAATCGGAAAACCCACTCCTGAGATAAAGCACAATTACATTAAAACAGCACCGATTAATTCAGAAATTATTTCTGTGATTTTAATAAGAAAGTAACACAAACTTTCAGAAAACGCGGAGGTGAGCAAAATTTTTTTTGGATATAATGAAGTGCGACCTGCTGCACATTCTTTCGTAAGTTGTCACCTCTAAACTAAACTAAACTTTCACAGGAAACGACCTTTTATTTTATGTTATAATCTTCTGAAGGCTATAATCGTCTGTATGTAATTAGCTGTCATTTAATTATAACGTGTCCTATCAAGAAGGTAGGGTGTACTTTCATAACATTTGAATTAAATCACGAAAATAACTAAATACGAAAATTCTTTAACCACCAATATAACGTTTGCTGTTATTTTACTACACTAAATCGTAACAATAATGATCCGTTTGTGAGAAATCCTCAATGAGCTATTGCTAGTAACAGCATATATTCATAAAATGTCAGTTATAATAAAAAACACCAAATATAAGCTTCATCTGAAAACGACAAAGACAATATGGTGTCTCGCAAGTTCTGCTTGTTACGAAGAGAGCGTTCTTGCTTCTTATTGTTTCTATTTTACGAGGCACGTTGCTGATATATCACAGAACTTATTTTATATTTCGCATGACAAAATAGATCCTCAACGTGAAAAATTCGGACAGCTCTACGTCATCGTTAACTAACACTTCCAGTGAGAGGATGGCTTAAGAAGAGAGTGAATGATAGTACATGAGTTAGGGAATAATTTCCACGGCACTAGCACGGATGTAGATGACAAAAACTGCAGCGGCAGACGGAGACTGAAACTTAACGAATAAATAAAAGAGAAGACGTTGAATATAAGTGCTGCTCTATGATGGCGAGTTTTTCACAGCAGAGGACGCCGTGGCGAACCTCATCAAACCAGTCAAAAGACCGATGACTCCAAAAAATATCCAGGATCACTAACCCCATTTCGAAGAAGGGTCATAGAAAAGGTGTACGTAATACCAGTCATATATCGTTGATGTCCGTCTTTCGTGGAATTAGGAAACTTGTTTTATGTATTATGACATTTTTGACGAACGCAAATGTCCTCTGCAAATATAAACATTGATTCGGCGAACATAAATCTTGTGAAACTCAACTCGCTCTGTTCCTCCATGAGATCAACAGCGTGTAGACATGGCGCTCAGGTTGAGGCCATTTGCCTCGACTTCAGCAAGGCATTTGACACTGTCCCGCACTGTCGTTTAGTGAAAAAAATTCGGCTTACTGACTATCGGTTCATCGAACCAGATTTGAGACTGAATTCAAGACTCTTGCAGACAGAACTCAGCACGCCGCTCTTAACGGTACTAAGTCGACAGATGTAAAGATAATTACGGGGCTACCCCAAAGAAGTGTTATAAGACCGTTACTGTTTACAATGCATATAAATTAACTAGTAGAACGATTCGGAAGTTATTAAAGGCTGTTTGAGGATGATACGGTTGTCCACAATAAGACAACAACGCCCGAGAACAGCAACGATAGAATGGCCTGCAGAGGATTGATGGATGGTGCAGGTACTGGCGGATGACCCTGAACGTGAATAAGTGTAACATACTGCACATACTCAGAAAATAAATCCACTATCATACGACTGCTCCATTGATGACAAATTCGTGGGAACGGTGAAATATGTGGAAGTAACTATAGGCCTACAGAGCGACCTTAAGTGGAATGATCACATAAAGCAAATAGCAGAAAAAGCAGAGGCCAGACTGAGAATCACAGGAGAAGTCTTAAGGAAATGTAATTCATCCAGTAAAGAAGTGGCTTACAAGGCGCTTGTTCGACCGATTTTTTAGTACTGTTCATCAATCTGGGACGCTTACAAGGTAGGACTGACAGAAGAGAGAAGATCCAATGAAGAGCGGCGCGTTTCGTCACGGGGTCGTTTAGGCGGCACGAGAGCGTTACAGACATGCGCAACAAACTCCAGTGGCAGAGGCGTTGTGCGTCACGGAGAGGTTTGCTATTGAAATTCCGAGAGGGTTCTTCCTCCCGCATACGTTTCGTGTAATGACCATGCCGAGAAAATACGAGATATTGGAGCTAATACAGAGGCTTACCGACAGTCATTCTCACACGCGCCATTCGCGAATGGAACAGGGAAAGGGGGGTGGGGGGTGGGGAGGGAGAGGGATCATCTAGTGGTACCAGAAGTGTTGTGGTTAGGTGAAACCACTTTCATCCGGCCACTACTATGGCCTCTTTGATTGCTTTGGGGGAACGTTCATCAAAGTAGAATACATGAAACGTTAGTTCACTTTGTTATTAAATTAATGTGTAAAAGATTTACTAACTTTGGCACGCTTCTGGATAATTTACGCCAGTGGTCAGCAAAACATCACTTGATGCATTAAGCAACAAACTGTGTTTTTGAGGTACAATACTCAATATTAAGAACAATCTAAGTTCATATGAAACTTTAACTGCTCGTTGGTCCTGAACGATGATGTCGACTGCTGTAGCTGCGGTATCGAACTGGGGCTGAGCTCTGTCAAGCTCGGCTCCATATTGACCTCAGTGGAGTCCTCGATGGTGAGTGTTCATCGGAGGTGGGGGTATCATCTGGAGTGCCCCAGGGAAGTGTGGTAGGTCCGCTGTTGTTTTCTATCTACGTAAATGATCTTTTGGATAGGGTGGATAGCAATGTGCGGCTGTTTGCTGATGATGCTGTGGTGCACGGGAAGGTGTCGTCGTTGAGTGACTGTATAAGGATACAAGATGACTTGGACAGGAATTGTGATTGGTGTAAAGAATGGCAGCTAACTCTAAATATAGATAAATGTAAATTAATGCAGATGAATAGGAAAAAGAATCCCGTAATGTTTGAATACTCCATTAGTAGTGTAGCGCTTGACACAGTCACGTCGATTAAATATTTGGGCGTAACACTGCAGAGCGATATGAAGTGGGACAAGCATGTAATGGCAGTTGTGGGGAAGGCGGATAGTCGTCTTCGTTCATAGGTAGAATTTTGGGAAGATGTGGTTCATCTGTAAAGGAGACCGCTTATAAAACACTAATACGTCCTATTCTTGAGTACTGCTCGAGCATTTGGGATCCCTATCAGGTCGGATTGAGGGAAAACATAGAAGTAATTCACAGGCGGGCTGCTAGATTTGTTACTGGTAGGTTTGATCATCACGCGAGTGTTACGGAAATGCTTCAGGAACTCGGGTGGGAGTCTCTAGAGGAAAGGAGGCGTTCTTTTCGTGAATCGCTACTGAGGAAATTTAGAGAACCAGAATTTGAGGCTGACTGCAATACAATTTTACTGCCGCCAACTTACATTTCGCGGAAAGACCACAAAGATAAGATAAGAGAATTAGGGCTCGTACAGAGGCATATAGGCAGTCATTTTTCCCTCGTTCTGTTTGGAACAGGGAGAGAATATGCTAGTTGTGGTACGAGGTACCCTCCGCCACGCACCGTCTGGTGGATTGCGGAGTATGTATGTAGATATAGATGTAGATGTAGATGGGGGACAGCGCGGTCTCCAGGAGCGCCCCCCATACGTTGTTGCGGATTGTAGCGATCCCTCGTTAGTGTCTGTGGTATCGATTCTGTCTGCCGACTTTGATGAGGCACCACGATCTCTGGACGTTACCTCAAGAAGTACCTCCGCCACCCACTGCCGGGTGGCAAACGGAGCACTGACGTAGAGGTAGATCTATGCACGGATACGAGTACAGCGCAAGAACAGAAAGAGAGAGAGACTTAATTGACATATCTGAAAATGAGTCTCGTTTGGGTGAAAGTTTGAAACATGTGCCTGTCGCTGTGGTAACAAGTGAAAATGCGCAACCACGTGCGAAAGAGTGACGTCTTGTTTGGTTTTGACATTTTTGCGAGCAGAGCGCGGCGCGCTCCGTGCGCGGCATTGTGATGGCGGACATTTTGCTTGCGGAGAGCGGCGGCAGCGGCCGCGGAGCCCACTCGTAAAACAAAGATTTACGGCCCGCGCTGCGCTGGCGGCACTCGGCAGTCCCCGCTGACGAGCTGCAGGTGATGAAGAGCCCGGCCGCGGACCGCTGCTCACTCGCTCGCTACTCCAGGCGCTCGTCATTTTTCACCGACCGCCGTATTTTACAACTAGCCCGTGACGGCGCGTCCGAGAATCAGCGCTTCTCAAGATCGGGAATACATCTCGCCAAATTGTACTTTGCTAGTGTCGTTTATTAGAAGCCGTGCGTTTCCGGTACATTCACGTTAACTTCGGCTTTCACACGTAGACTGACTTGCCGGAAGATTTCATATGTTTTGCTATTCTGTTTTTGTGAACGCAGACAATCTTCACTAACTTCATTGGTGAAGTATTCTCAAGCTACTAGTCGTCGTCTGGATTAAACAGCCTCATTATGTGTCAGTCGCTAGAGGATAACGGGTGCGATACTCGTCAAAATATTGTTTCCGCAATCCTGACATGATTTTAACAGGCCCAAGATTACGTGCGTAAGTTCAGATCTAAAAGCCTAATCCCGTTCTCCATCCCCCGTTCGGCCTGACATTCAACGCGACTTTCACCTTGCGACGACATTGGCCTTTCTCGTTTTTTTTGTTTTTTTGTTTTTTTTTTTTTCAGCGGTCTTTTGAGTGCTCTGATGCAGGCCTGCCACGAATTCTTCTCCAGTACCAACCTTTTCATCTCAGAATAGTATGTGCAACCTACTTCCTCAATTATTTGCTGGGTGTACTCCAATCTCTGTCTTCCTCTACAGTTTTTTTACCATCTACAGCTCCCTCTAGCACCACGGACGCCATTCCCTGATGTCTTAACAGATGTCCTATCATCCTGTCCCTTCTCCTTATCAGTGTTTTCCACGTATTCCTTTCCTCTCCGATTCTGCGTAGAACCTCCTCATTCCTTACCTTATCAGTCCACCTAATTTTCAACATGTGTCTGTAGCACCACATCTCGAATGCTTCGATTCTCTTATGTTCCGGTTTTCCCACAATCCATGTTTCACTACCGTACAATGCTGTACTCCAGACGTACGTTCTTAGAAATTCCTTCCTCACATTAAGATTTGTGTTTGATACTAGTAAACTTCTCTTCGCCAGGCATGCTCTTTTAGCCAGTGCTAGTTTACTTTGCATGTCCTCCTTGCTCCGTCAGTCATGGGTTATTCTGCGGCCTAGATAGCAGAATTCCTTGACTTCGTATACTTTGTGATCCCCAATTCTGATGTTAAGCTCCACTTTGTTTTATTTTTCTGCTACTTCTCACTTCTTTCGTCTTTATTTGATTTACTCTCAATTCTCATTCTGTATTCATTAGAATGCCCATTCCTGCCAACGTATGCTGTACTACATCACTTTCATTAACATCAGCGAATCTTATTATTGATATCCTTTCCCCCTGAATCTTCAAGCTTTCTTTCATTTCTCTCGTTGTTTCTTCGATGTATAGCTTGAACAGCATCGATGAAAGATTACATCCCTGTCTTACTCCATTTTTAATCCGTGAACTTCGTTCTTGGTCTTCCAGTCATATTGTTCCCTCTTAGTTCTTGTACACATTGTATATTACCCGTCTTTCCCCATAGCTTACCCCTTAATTTTCTCAGAATTCTGAACATCTTGTTCCATTTTACATTGTCGGACGTTTTTTCCAGGTCGACAAATCTTATGAACTGGACTTTATTTTTGTTGCTTCCATTATCAACCGCAACGTCAGAAATATCCCTCTGGTGCCTTTACCATGTCTAAAGCCACACTCAACGTCATCTAACAGATCATCTCCTCTATTAACTTACACAAGTATTTGATTTACTAACTCTAAAAATGCCTTTCATTGTTGTTTAAATCAAATGCACCTCTTTAGCGGTTGCAGCGTTGCTGTAGTCGAGCCAAAATGTCTGAGAAAGGAGGTCGCACAATAAACGTTCTATTATTCCCCTGTTTCTTGTTGCTCCCCGATGAAAACGTGCCATGCTGAAAGAATAATTTGCGTCTAGGTGGGCTGATCCAGGTTTTGATTTTCAGATAAGTACGCCTTGTAATTAAAATGCATTCTTCTCTTGATTTATTGTCTTCACTTCAGGAACAGTAATTTTCATGTTTCCACATCGTTTTCATATTTAGAACTTTTTCGTTATAGTCAGTCACAAAGCAAAAATTATATACCCGTTTTAAAAAAAGGCTTACGTAAGTAAAAAAAAACACCAATGGGTAATTACACTCGCCGGTTCATCATATATAATCACTGAACTACTTCCAATTGAAATTACAACTGTTCAATAAGGCAGTATGTGCCAACAACTACGTGTACTTCCCATCAACGTATATCTTTTCGGCTACTTCTCACAAGTAACTAAAAAGAGCAAAGATCATACATGTATCAAAGAAATTATTTGGTGTAACAAACGAATTGCTTACGGATATTCTTTTCTGTAAAGTTATGTTAAAATTTCATAATAACAATTTTCATGCCGATAACTTCAAAGGGAAATTAAACTGATTAATTAAATTTTGAAATAAATACAACATATGAAAAATTATTAAAATTAATATTGTTTGTATCAGATCTACCACTTGAATACACATTTCGCATCTAAGTGCACAAAACTATGCTATTGATGTTATTAAAACTATACGAAATGTGAAACTACATTTTTGAACTCGTTTGTATCATTTTTATGAAATGTCTCGAATAGTCCATTTCTTGAAGGGTACCGATAAGTACACCACGTAGCGAAAGATGAGCTATTGATTGGTTCATATTACAACCTCTAGCATTTCTTTGTAAAAAAAATCCTAGTTGTATTGTGGCTCGGATTCCATATCGAGCTTTTGGTCCCCCTGTGACTAGATTAAACGTTTCCATTGTCAGACGAAGGCAAAGACGTACGATGTGCAGTAGCGCCTTACATTGTGGTGCCCAAATCTATCTAGTTCTCATAGGATACCTTTCGCTATTTCCTGGTTTTCCATGCTATGTGTAGTCATGTCAGGAAAGTACGCAACACTTTTGCCTACTTTCGTGCACACAGTAAGCGCATTTCGTGAAAATGTGAAATCTACACTTTTCTTTTCACTTTCACGCTTAAAAAAAATCAAAGTTTGAGCTCTTGGAAATGCGCAGCTGTAAATTATGAGAGGCGACTGAATGGCGTCTTGGGATGCTTTTACAACATTGTTAACATGCAGTACACTTTTCACTGTCTTCATAGGTCTTCGACTGCCAACAGACAGCAAAATCGCTTGGTTGACTATTCTTCGCATGCTCATAAAGCGTTACTGTGGCTGTCAACCTGTCAACAATTCGGTGTTTTCTTTGAACACCACACTGCTTTATTAGCAATGGTGCTCTCTCTCTCCTCCAATCTTTGAACTGGCATCTGACATACCCTGCAGTTATAAGGGGACCTACAATTTAATTAGGGTTCCAAACTACAGCGCAACTTGGCATTTTTCGCCTTAACTAACATTGTTAGAAGTGAAACAAGTGACAAGTGTAGGAGAAAAGTTCTAGGTCTGAACGTGAATCGAGACGGAGATATCAGGATCCGTAGTCCGGCATTTTACCAGTATCGAAGAAAAAAAAGGAACTAGTACTGAGAAATCACTGTTACCTTTGGCTTTTTTCGTTTTATTTAGTTGTTAAGAGACTGAGGCAGAAGTAAAAAATTAAATGAGTCTGAGAAGATTGTGTCAACACCAAAAATACTTCATCAACAGAAAGTATTGTAATGGCGACCCTCCACTTAAAGACTGCAGCTATCGAACTGAGAAACAAGGCTTCACTAAATGTTGAAGTCGTCTTCCACATTATTTCTGTTCCATAATCTTTGTTTGGCGTTTCATGTTAAAGGGTAATATTCGATGAACTACGAATAAACTTCGTTACGAAACATTTAGTTAGTTTTTTGCGCTACTTTTCTGTTACTACAACATAACGGTATCAAAAATATTATGGTCTTAGTTTTTTCGCTTTAAATGTTACATGCAACTGTATGAATGATTACCACTTTTCATTATGCAATAGCTCTAATTCATTTTCTAAATAATTATACAATCTGCTAGTCATTACACTTATATTTTTTTTCTTTTGTTCCAGGTATGCTGTCTAACGGATACTGAACAGAAATTCCAAAAAAGTATGTAGCTATTATTGAGACAAAAGACTGGTATAGACAGTTTTCGAACAAAAGAACAAGCTTAAAATAAAATGCAATGAAAACTCGAAAAGATAATTTGATTAATTTTGAAAATAAAAGGACGTCATTACACAGAAAATGAAATGAAAAGTAACTAGTCACTGAAATATGTCTGGAAAGACTCTATCAAATCACCAAATATGTAATTCTATCAGAAGACAGATTTCAGATGTACTTCTTCCACCACAGTGTCTCATTTCTTGCTGATTCCTTTAGTTCTTAATAGACGATTTATTTCCACAGATCTGCAGCATCTTTTTCCTACATCAGCTTCTTCTCTTTTCTTAGCATCTATCTGACCCTGCTTTATTTTTGTTGATGTTCATCGTATAATATTTTTCCAAGATGCTATCCATTCGACACCTGTCCACTACTTAGTATTTTGCAGGCATTTTCCCTAGGCCCAGAACACTTTCCCCTTGATAATGTGTTGTTCCCATTAGTGCTTTTAACACGTTACACTGAATTTCAAACTACCCGTTCAGTTTCCTACGCTCTTACGTACAGCTAAATTTGGAAGGTTTCCAAATGTTTGGACTAGCCTGTAAAAGTAGAAATATATTTGCACGAATTGATGTCTGGTATCATAAGGAAACAGTCTTCCAAAGCCGTAACTACTTTAGCATTTTTTGTCAGTTGCCTAAAAGTGTCTGTTATTTTGTTATTTGTATTACTATTAGTAGGAGTAGGAGGAGGAGGAGGAAGAGTGGAAGGAGGAGGAAGAGGAGGAAGAGAATTTCTCATTCTAAATCTGTCATGGCAGACTAGTTTTTGCTGTCGTCGTCGTTATTGTTGTTGTTAACGTTGCAGTCGTCAGTCTGAAGACTGGTTTGATGCAGTTCTCTACGCTAACCGTTGCAAGTCTCTTCATTTCCGTTTAACTACTACAACCTATATTTGTCTCAACCTGCTTTGTATTTGTTGATGTTCATCTTGTAATCTTTTTCCAAGATTGTCCATTCCGTTCTACAGCGCTTCCAAATCATCTGCCACGTCTGACCTCAAAGATTTGTTATGTTTTTTTCTTTTCCTTCTTCTTCTTCTTCTTCTTCTTCTTCTTCTTCTTCTCTCTGAACGTGAATTCTCTTTCTAAATTCCTCCTTGCTTTCCTTTACTGATTACTGCTACTTTGGTTCAAATGGTTCAAATGGCTCTGAGCACTATGGGACTCAACTGCTGTGGTCATCAGTCCCCTAGAACTTAGAACTACTTAAACCTAACTAACCTAAGGACATCACTCACATCCATGCCCGAGGCAGGATTCGAACCTGCGACCGTAGCGGTCACGCGGTTCCAGACTGTAGCGCCTAGAACCGCACGGCCAGTCCGGCCGGCTACTGCTACTTTGTTTGCTTTTGTTAACATTACTATTAATAATCGTCTGACTGCATTTTACTCTCATTGTCACTTCCATCATCTATGAGAAGCCTTATCGAGTGATGTTTCGCATTAGTTGAACTTTTTGAATGTCAGAGAGTATCTCAATAGCGTAATCTTTCCATGTAATATAAAAGCATACAAATGAACTTCTGAAGAGCATTGCAACAGATGCGTACGTGCTTTTCCACAAGTCTATGTCATTACTTATATTACAGGTTGAATAAGATTTTTTTTTTATGATCCTATACACATTACATTTTACGCATCAGAATAGAATGAGTGGTTGATTTATTGTTGATATCAAAATGCATTTGCAACTCTCAAGGAGATGTAAACAAGGAGAAATAATGTGCTTAACACCTCGATACCAGATTACTGAAATACTGGATAACAAGTCGTCCTTGACAATAGACTCGTTGTCTCAGACCATTCGGCAACAAACCATGAACAACTTCCACAAGTGGTAGAGATTTCTCAGTCCACATTTATCCCACGAAGTAGTAAACCGAATGCAGCTAACATAGAGGAAATTAAGATATGTTTGTATAGAGCAGCAGCTACTACGAGAAGAGGAAGGGGAAGGGACAGTAAGCGACGCGCCGACGCGGATAGATATGTGTACCTGCACGGCGAGACTTTTACGAAGGCCGCGGGGCCACGTACCTGTCACCAACAGGCGACCTTTAGCGGTTATTGCGCCGTTAACAGCGGGCTTCGCCGCATTTTATCGCCCACTCTTGCGCAGTAACTTATTTTAAACTGTTGTGCAGCTCTCCACACTGGCGGAATACAATTTCACGGTTTTTCTGGTGCTTCTGAGTGCTGAACGCTGCTGCTGTGTTTTCTTATGCTGCTGCAGTTTCCCTAACATAAACTGTATTCGCGGGACTGTAATAGCTGCTTTGCTATCGCCACCGTTTCTGTTTACCTTCGCTGTGCTGATACGTATCGATCGCTTTCGGAGCAGGTGCAGTGATACCGCCTGGGTAGTGGTGCAAACAATAGCTGTTATTCCACGTATTCACATGTGTGATATTAGCAGAAACAACTTCTAATCGTCCTAGCGTCATGGAAGTTGCATTTGTGCAATATCCACAAGAGTATCTGGAGGAGGTCAGTAGTAAAGAAAATCTACTTGCGCGTTAATTTCAGATTAATAGATAAGCCTGTATTCGGAGAAGAGGAAATGGATGGAAAACTTGGTCAGTGAGTCTATTTTGTCCCTGATTCGAATTCTGGTCAACAAAGCCACGTTTGATACGTTCTTTAACTTTCTACAAGACGTACTTGAGCTATCTTCCGGTTTCTACAGGACGTTAAACCTAATAAAAAAAATTGTCCACGTGCGAGTAGGACTTGTGTACTGAGTATTTCGTACAAACTTAATTATGTATTCAGGCAGTTCATCCATCCTGGGAATCTAAAATCTCGAAGACTTTTACCTTTTATCGACATTGATATTTACAGGATATCGGGCCTGGGAATTCCATAACTTTCGTGAATGTTTTAATTTTGAAGTTGGATGACAAATGACAGAAGAAATATTTTTATCCTTTATTTGTATTGTGATACTTTGCTTCTTACAAAATTTCACGATTCTATGTCAATGAGAAGTGCCCTACTGGTTACGGTGAGTGAGTTTGCGAATATCAAAATATTTGGCGTAAATGGCCATATCTTTTGACTGCTCTGACTTAGAAGCTTGAACTTTTATAACGAAGAGGGACTATAGGCCTTAGTATGTGACACAGATGTCAACTTGATACATTTATCCGTTCCTGAAAAAATTAGTTTTTAACAGTCGGACATACGCAGATAGACAGACAGATCGGCAGACAGGCAACGAAATGATCCTGTAAGGGTTCCTTTTTTATCAATTGAGGTACGGACCGCTAAAAATAAACAAGCCACCTGCCATACACGTGGTATGTCCGTTTTCAACAGCTTCAGAATTTGTAGAGGACTTTACTCTTATCTTCATAATAACTGTTAATGGCCTCCGTTGTTTGCGAAACGTATTATATTTCTATATAAACATGCTGACCTATTTCGATACAATTGTCAGTACCGATTTGCTCAAGTCGAAATTTGAATAATAACGACAGCGGCTGTATAACAGAACGTATGAGTACATTACTAAGATTTCTACGTTGTCTTTGGGCACACTTTTATCTACTCATTCGGGAGAACGACGTCCGACCATCCTGATTTAGGTTTTTCGTGGTTTCAGACAAATACCGGGATGGTTCCTTTGAAAGGGCACTGCCGACTTACTTCCGCATCCATCCCTAACCCGATGGTACCTATGCCCTGGCTGTTTGATCCTCTCTCCCAAACCAACCAACTTTTATCTTCCATTGTACGCAGTGGCGTCATTGAATCGTCCTTCACTGAACAGCCAGTTATCTGCGAACCCCTCCACACGTGAAAAGAAAACTAAAGTATTGGCTGATGATCCATTAGTTACTCACGACAGGTAACTGAAGTACCTAAGGCTTTTGTCTCCAGAAAATTTCCATTCGTGTATTCTCCAAGCACAGACGAAAAAGATTTACGCCATCCCCTATCTTCTGTGACATTAAATATCATAATTTCAAATGATACGTCGTAGGCTTTGAGTTTCCTAATCACTGCGTGCTTGAAGAAAGAATTATTACTGTTAATAGTTGCATCTTGTGACAGTAATAGTTCACAAGTTGTAAATACAAGACATACCGAAGACATGAGAATTTTAAACTCTAGAATAGGGCAATAAATTAAACATGAGTTGGGAAATGGTTCGCAGAGCTATTTCAGTATTTTACATTCTAGCAAGTCAAAAGTTACAGTCGACTTTTGTAATGGTGCGAAACGTATACCCTAAGTAGAAACAAAATTTCGTTACAAACGCGACCTCTGTGCCAGCCTCGAAAATTTTCTACTTGTCTTAAAACTGTTCCTCCGTAGGTTTCGAGCGTGCACTTAGAAAACGTAGCCAGATGACGTAATTAAAAAAAATTTTGTGTGTAAATTGCATGCCAGTTTACGAGTATTTCTTATTTCGTTGCTACACGCCATCTCTGAATTTCAGCAGTTTCTTTTTTCACAGCCGCTACTGCGAACTTTTAGCCGTTTTCAAGATGGACTACACAGTAACTCATTAGCTGACGACCTGCGAACACGCAGTGGCATTTAATGACAGGTTATAAGCTACACTAACAACACGGTAATAACCTGCTCGCTAATGGCAGGAGATCTACACCGTGTCCCTATTAGGAATTCGTTATTCAGTTCGTGTGCAGGAAGTGCAGTGCGCCGCCTAATGACGAGTGGCGTAATGCGGAACGGATGTGCTTCCTGTGCTGGTAATTACTTCAGGCTTCAGCTGCCATTCAGCCTCACCTCGATGTTGCACGCAACGCCGTACGCGCCTCGTATCCATAACACGCTCATTAAATTCAAAACCATTCTAAAGAAAGTTACTATGCCGCAAATTCAGGAGGGCAAGTTAATCTGATTTTGCAGGTACCTCTAATGCATCGTGTAAACGCGTATCTGCTTTAATACCGGGCTTCAAAATCGTGGGACTGGTAGAGCAATAAACACTTAGGCAAAATGTAGACTTCAGAAAGCCCTCTCACATAATGTCATAGTTTGTACAGTGCTGAAAAATACATAAGCTTGCACCACTTCATTCGAAAATCGAAGAATCGTTACTGTTTGAGGACCTTCTTTAGAAGGGCAGAAGGTCAAAGGTAATGTATCTGGGTGCACACCCTGCGTTTCTCTAGTAACTAAAGGATACAAAGGCAATGATTTCCAGCGTTTAGAGTCATTCGGACATATACGTCGTCCACCCACAAAATCCTGACATATAAGCGATGTCAGCACAGCAATTATTGTGGCAGCTTGAACTAACAATTGCAAGTAACAGATGTGCAATACGCCAGTCAGTTGTGAACAAGCAGCATTAAGTAGTGGACTTGTGGCCGTAGTGTGTCAACGCTGTTGTGTCACAAATCGCAATGGAGGAACATTCACCAGAATGTTTTCAAGAAGTGAAACATGTGAACGTGTGTTCAAAGGGTAACGCTCGAGTCCATGTAGAACTAACAAGGGGACTGTATGAAATTCCTCTCACTGATTTGATTGACATTGACATTCCAGAATGAGATTTTCACTCTGCAGCGGAGTGTGTGCTGATATGAAACTTCCTGGCAGATTAAAACTGTGTGCCAGACCGAGACTCGAACTCGGGACTTTTGCCTTTCGCGGGCAAGTGCTCTACCATCCGAGCTACCCAAGCACGACTCACGCTCCGAGTTCGAGTCTCGGTCCTGCACACAGTTTTAATCTGACAGGAAGTTTGACATTGACATTGTATGTAGGACACAAATAGGACTTTTATCATATGTAAACAGGAGGGCGCATGGCTCAACCATTATTGAGAATATCGAGTTTGGAAACTATAGGTTTGCTTGTGTCGTATGCTTCGTAGCGCCCTTGTGTCCACAGATCCGGCAGCTCATCACATTTCAGTACCTCGAGGTCTCCGGATCGAATCTCGGTGCAGTTTTTATTTTTATTCACATGTAGATCCAGGAACAGATTTATTATGACCGTCCAAACTATCAACATTTAAAATTAATTTACTATTTTCCTTACCTTTAACGTGAAAAAGGAGAAAAAGTTTTTTATATATATAAGTGAGGAAAGGTTACACGAGAAATTTCAGTCAAATCAGTGTATTCATTTTATTTATATTATTTTATCTACATATATGACAAGTAAAACGGGTAACCTAAGCAGTAGTGCACGAATCACGATGACACAGATCGTAGAAACATAGATAACGATGGTTATCGCCACGTACAGAAGATGTAATGAACGCCGAATTTTTGCATGTCCTGGTTTTTTCCGTGTGTCTACTGCAAAACAAGCTTGCTTTAGCATAATAAACGTTTATCAGTCGTCAGATATTATCGAAATATAGCTCTGAATATTGGTGCAGGTAACTCACAAAACGAAATAGTACCAGCAGCTTGAATCGATCCAAAGATCTCGTGCTTATGAAACTAAGCACTGACTACAAAGCGTGCAGAGTAAGCACGCCCATAATTTTCAAAGTCGATTTTCTCAAAAACTGTTGAGAATTGCGGCTTCCTGGTTACACATACTGAAGTTCTAGTGACGTCTTGCACAACCTGTAAAGCGAATTAAATCGGTGAAAGGAAATTCGTACAATTACCTTGTAAGTGGAACACCTGAAGTATTCGAACAGCCATCTTAAGTTTTCTGTAGTTCTTATTACTACAGTCACGAAATTTTTTTGACTGACTGAGCATGTCACTTGCAGTGCAGTGTGATTTTTATCTAAAGTAATCGAATGAAACTTCTTTGCCAGAAATAAACTAGAACAACCCCTATCGGACCAATTTTCGTAAGCCTCTTCTACGACACCATATTGCCCCATTCTACATCTACAGATATACCCTGTAGGATACAGAACAGCGCGTGGGGGAGCGTACCAGTACTCGCTATTTTCTCTCTCATTCACGTATTCAGCGAAGATAAAATGACTGTACGCCTCTGTAGGCGCATTAAGGTCTCTAATTGTATTCTCAAGATTCCTATTGCGTCTCGCAAGAACTGCGGCGACTTCACTTTCTTCCAACGATACCCATATCTACGCCCCGAACGTTTTGTGTCACACTTTCGTATGGGCTACAATGTCCTATTGCGATCCTTGCAGCGCCTCTCAGAATTCATTCGATATCTGTTCTCATGAGAACTTGACAACGACTCCAAAAGCTGGAACAAAACTCCAGAATTGGTCGCACTAGCGTCTTCTATGAAATTTCCTTAACGGATTCTCTGAACTCCCCGAGAACCCTTTTAACAAATCTAGCGCTGCATTCATCTGCCCTAACACTGATCGAAAGGGTTGCCTATCCTCAGGCGGTAAAACGGCTGCGAGGCGCCACGCAACTGAACAGGTGTCGAAGTCTCTCACAGGTACATTTTTAACTTGCTCAACGTAGGAGAATGGCTGGCTCCAGAGTTGTTGCGGAGTCTTAGAGGGACACTTTGCCGGTATATTCACGCACATGGGTCAACGCTGCATACCCTCCCTCCGTCCTTCCTGCCCCTTCCCCCCTCCACCGTGCGATTACGCCACAAGAGGGCTGAAAAAGGATAAACATACTTTCCTGCTTCGAATACCATTCAAATTGTGTCGGTTTTATTCACCCAGATGTGTCAATGCTGCACCCCTGTCCCTCCCCCTTCTCCACGCGATCACACGGCAGGACGGCTGAAAAAGCATAAACACACTTTCCTGCCCCGAATCCGGTTCAAATTGTGTCGAACGGCTTTCATCGTTCTCTTGTGGTCCCAAACGGTGTACCAGAGCAAAAACTGCTGTCACACTACACTTCAAAGTAGTCAGATCAGGGTTCAATAGGGTTGCAGCCTCGCGGTGTCCTAGAGTAGGGCTGAATCATCCGGGGGTTGTCAACAGTGTCAAACGTTGTCAACAACGTGATCCTGTTGCATATCTCACTGCGACCAGTCGTTTTCGGCCGCAAAATGCCTGGTAATCAACGCGCCAGGGAATGGGGTTGTTTTACTGATACCCTGTATGCGACCTCCTGTGAGCAGCGGTGTGTCAGAAATGTTTTCCTCGGTCATCCATAAGAAAACTGCTTGATATCAACGCTAGGTGTCGTGGTTCTGACGTCTATCGCAGAGGCGTCAAAAGAAGGGGTGAAATGTGGGTAAGAGGGGCTGTGACGACTTATCATCGTGTGACACATCCACAATGAAGTTGGGCAGAGACCTTACAGTAACTTCTGAGCTGTGTCCTTTTCTTCGTATGTGTTTGAATTGTCACTGAGCTCGAGAGCGACGTCGCAGGGCGCCACGCTTTTGCACCATTGCAGAGGAAGGCTATAGCCAACTTTGGCCAAATTTCTTATGCGTCGCAATGGGAGACAATGATGGGGTTTCGAAAAAGTGATACTTTTTTCGCATTCTACTAACCTGGAAACCGATACTACCGGATTCTTTTTCTTTATTACAGGCAGTAACATGCATTCCAGAATGAGATTTTCACTCTGCAGCGGAGTGTGCGCTGATATGAAACTTCCTGGCAGATTAAAACTGTGTGCCCGACCGAGACTCGAACTCGGGACCTTTGCCTTTCGCGGGCAAGTGCTCTACCATCTGAACTACCGAAGCACGACTCACGCCCGGTACTCACAGCTTTACTTCTGCCAGTATCTCGTCTCCTACCTTCCAAACTTTACAGAAGCTCTCCTGCGAAACTTGCAGAACTAGCACTCCTGTGGCTAAGCCATGTCTCCGCTACATCCTTTCTTTCAGGAGTGCTAGTTCTGCAAGTTTCGCAGGAGAGCTTCTGTAAAGCTTGGAAGGTAGGAGACGAGATACTGGCAGAAGTAAAGCTGTGAGTACCGGGCGTGAGTCGTGCTTCGGTAGCTCAGATGGTAGAGCACTTGCCCGCGAAAGGCAAAGGTCCCGAGTTCGAGTCTCGGTCGGGCACACAGTTTTAATCTGCCAGGAAGTTTCAGTAACATGCATTAACCCACATTCAAAGAAAGCTACCATGCCTTAGAACAAATGTAAATTTTGTCCAAATTTTTGGCATGGGGTTTCGAAAAAGTGATACATTTTTTGCGGTTCTAAAGGGTTCTTTCTCTTTATTATAGGCGGTAACATGCATTTATCCATATTCGGAGAAGGGTGCCATCCATTAGAAAAATCGTAAATTTTGCCCAAGGCATGTTCTTACCATTGTCCACTACTTTCCTGTAAAAACCAGCATCGCCAGCGCGTAATCTCACAACGCTGACGACCCTGTCCGATCAACCGATTATGTATGTTGAGAACGTTAGATCTCTCTTTACACTGCTTCACGGTACATCCTACGTTGATTTCGTTTCTGCTGAACATACCCAGTCCAGTATACACTATTTGGTGGTATCAATAAAATACAGGGTGTGTAAAAAATAATCATCATATTTTTAAAAAATCTTAATTATTGTGTTGTTTGAGATGTATGCGTGAACAATGTACTGTTGAAAAGACCAAACTCTCGAGTTTTATATGGTTTTCGCTACGTAGCAGCAGTGTGCGCCCATTTCCGTTCTAGTAAAAATTGTGTCGGGACAACAGAAAGCGTTTTGTACACTACATTTTGCGCAGTGCGGGTCAGTAATGACTTTCGTACTAGGTACGGAGTGGAACCTCCTACAGCACAGAGCATTAGGTGATGACATGAACAATTCCGAGAAACAGGTTGTTTGTGTAAAGGCACATTGCCGAGCCGTCCCAGCGTGTCTGACACCGACGTCGAGCGCATCCGCCATAATTTCGCAAGGAGTCCGCAGAAATCCGTTCGCCGTGCAGTTCGACGGCTCAACATGCTCCCGATGTCCGTCTTGTGCGTGTTGCGTCGACGTTTACACATGAAACCGCACAAAATTCAGCTACTGCAAGCTCTTCGTGAAGGTGAGAAACAACAACGTGTGGAGTTACGTAATTTCGTTCTTGGCAAGATGGAGGATGACAGTTTTCTTTGACGCCTAGTGTTTAGTGACGCGAAAACATTCCATTTCAATGGAAAGATTAAATGTCATAATGTGAGAATGTGGGGTCTGGAACAACCACATGAAGTTGTGCAACATGAAAGGGACTCTCCAAAATTCAGTGTGTTCTGTGCAGTTTCATGGGAAAAGGTGTATGGTCCATTTTTCTTTGCCGAGAACACTGTTATAGGAAGCACATATCTCGATATGCTTGAAGAAATTTCCTTTCCCACAATTGGAGACTGATTTGAACGACTTCACTTACGAGCAGGAAGGGGCACCGCCACACTGGCATCAGGAAGTGTTGAAATTTTAAAATCAAAGGATTACTGAGTGATGGCTCGGTTTCACTGGACCAAATCATTCAGCCTTACATTATTGGCCTCCAAGATCATCGGACCTGACTGTATGTGATTGTTTCTTGTGCGGGCTTATAAAAGACTCTGTGCTATGTGGGAACAGTGTGAATACTACATTGACATATACCATGCATCTCAAGAGGCATGTAGAACACCTATAAAAAGGTATGAAAAAACTTTTTGAGTTTCCCGTTCATCACAAAGCAAAATTCATTGTATATGTTTATAAAAAATGGACGTCCCAAAACCGGGTGATTCTTTTTGATACATCCTGTATTTAGAGATCTGTGAAGATACTTCCTATGATCGTGTCTCGGTTATTAGTTGACGATATGCTGCTTGTTCACCTAAATTTATTATCTGCAACATATCGCGCACGATACTCACATCGATTTACAAGAACCGAGCGAAATCGCGCAAATGGTAACACGTTTGTATTATATTTAGGAAATGAATTGCTTAAATACATACTTACTCGTATGTAATCATGTTTTCTGTGACTTCCCTACACACGTTAAGCTAATTCTGAAGACCACAGCCGCTTCATTCACTCATCCTTGTAATGTTAACCTTCTGCTTTGTCTGTACTGACCTCGTTGCGTAACTGACTTGAGGGGAATGCGGTGAGTGGTCCTTTGAAAGAGATACGGCCGATTTTATTCTGTCATTTCCAATGCAAAATAGTGCCTTTATTTTCGATGGGGTGTTACATCTATTTTTTGATGTAATGTCCCTTCGAGAACAATGTCAAATAGCTTGCATTGCAAATGAAAGAGAGTTTAATCGCCCGTATTCCTTTCAAAGCAGCCCTCTCGACGTTTGCCTCAAGTCATTTAGGGAAAACACGGTGTATGACCTGAAGATTTATTTGCTGGCAGATGAGTTCCTTGAGGCCGCTCACAAGCACGCTACGCGAAAACAGACGCAGACTTATGGCATTTCTTAACTTCGTGGATGGTTTTCAAAGTGCAGTATGTGTCCATTCACAGCCACACAATTCATTAAGAGAGTAAGAGAGCTGTAGAGTAAAGAGCAACACCTCGTTAAATGATCAACTGAATTGCAAAGTTCTGTCACTTCTCATAATAACGCTACACCTTGCAGATAAGAGAAGCCGGCCGTGGTGGCCGAGTGGCTCTAGGCGCTTCAGTCTGCAACCGCACGACCGCTACGGTCGCAGGTTTGAATCTTGCCTCGGGCATGGATGTGTGCGATGTCCTTAGGTTAGCTATGTTTAAGAAGTTCTAAGTTCAGGTGACTGATGACCTCAGATGTTGAGTCCCATAGTGCTCAGAGCCATTTGAACCATTTTTAGATCAGAGTAGGAACGTACAGCTGTGTGTGCTCACAAAATATGTTTTCTGAAGTGGCAGCATTTTCCTGTTCACACTTTTGACTGGTTTGGTGCAGCGCAACACGACTTCCTCCACCGCGCCAATCCCTTTATTTCGGAGTAGGACTTGCAGCCATTACATATGTGTTGAATATATTCCAATTTCGGTCTTCCCCTACAGATTTTGATCTCTACAGCTCGCCCTAGTATCCAGTAAGTTATTCCCTGATGCCTTAACATACCTCCTACCGTCCTGTCCCTTCTCCACTTATTCATTCCTTTCCTCGCTCATTCTATGAAGATCCACACTTATTACTTCATCTAACTTCCAGCATGCTTCTGAAGCACTACATCTCAAATATTTCTATTCTGTTCTTTTTCCGATTCACAATCTGTGATTGACTTCCATACTGCTCTGCTCCCCTGACGAACATTCTCAGACACTTTTTCCTCAAATAAAGGCAGATTTTTGATAATAGTACACTTCCTTTGATCAAGAATGACTTCTTTGCCATGTCAGTCCGATTTTTACATACTCCCTACTTCGTCTGTCATGTGTTATTTTGCTTCCAAGGAAGACGAATTCCATCATTTCGTGTACTTTGTAGTATCCAATATTGATGACAAGTTTGTCGCTCAACTCATTTTTGCTTCTCCTTATTATGTGATTTATTCTCGATTCATTTTATGTTCTCGATAGACTGTTCGTACGATTCAACATGTCATGTAATTCTTTCTCGGCAAATAACACATACATATTATACTTACGTCCCTGTGCACGAGATTCGACGCGCTGCCCTCGGGCAGCAGTCGAGCAGCGGCTAAAGAAAAACTAGGAACTCATTAGCGGCAGCAGGCACTGATGGCAGGTTGGTGGTCCTGTGGCACTAAGTCCGAGTGGTTCAAATGGCTCTGAGCACTATGGGACTCAACTTCTGATTTCATCAGTCCCCTAAAACTTAGAACTACTTAAACCTAACTAACCTAAGGACATCACACACATCCATGCCCGAGGCAGGATTCGAACCTGCGACCGTAGCTGTCGCACGGTTCGAGACTGTAGCGCCTAGAACCGCTCGGCCACAGCGGCTGGCCAGAGTTCCGGGTTTGATTCCAGGCCGGCGGCACCAAGTCCGGTGAGGGACTTAGTGCCGGTGGCAGCTGGTGCAGTCCAGGTCGTCTCGCTGCCCGGTGTGGTCCCGGCGTCGTGATGTTACTGCACTGAGGGCGAGAAGTGCTTCCACCTCAATATTCAGGTATATTAAAGCGCTCCTAGGCGCATTGGTTTCACTTCAGTCCGGCACCTAGTCACGTCGCCCGTAACAAAAGGCTTGCCGTCGTGTAACCTACCCGCTTACTACACGGTTAGCACTGCACGGTGCACTTTTCCGCTGCGTTCGGCTATTCGTGTCTCGCAATCCCCTGGTGCGTCTGTTATTCCTACACATTTGTCGCCATTTTTTGAAAACAATATGCATATTTACCACTGACTGTAAGTGTATAATTACATCGTTGTACGAAACATAGTTCGGGAAAAATGACGTCATAAACATTAAGCACAAGGCCAATGTCTGCATGGTACGGACGTGCCGCACAGTTATAAATAAATACCTGAGAAACGCGGGTATCTTCGCTAATAATAATAATAATAATAATAATAATAATAATAATAAGGGAAAAGGAATTGAAGAACAAAAACTGCTGGAAACTTATAAAGATGGGGCGAGTCAAGGATGACATAAAAATTCCATGTTTAGCTTTTGCTGACGGCTTAGCTCTACTAGAGGATAATGAGATAACAGCAGTGGAACAAGTTGAAATCCTTAAAGAATGTTTAGAGAAAGTTGGTCTGCAAATATCTTTCCTAAAGTCTGAGTTCATCGCACAAAAAGTGACACCCAAAACTTGACTACAAAATACGGTCATATCAATGCAGTCCCATATTTTAAATACTCAGGTGAAGTCCTTGAACCTACGGGGCGAGAGAAAGTAGCACAAAACATTCGCCTCCAAAAACTAAAGAGAGCCTGTGGAGGAACCTACAAGGTGTATCATAAAAAACGCTTGTCCAAAAACACTAAAATTAGGCACTATAATACAGTAGTAAAATCTGAAGTCCTGTATGCCAGTGAAACCCTGACAGCCGAGATAAAAGGAATTTTTTTTTATTTTTTTTGAAATTTGTGGTAAGGTCTTATGGGACCAAACTGCTGAAGTCATCGGTCCCTAAAGTTACGCACTACTTAATCTAGCTTAATCTAAGGACAACACACACACCCATGCCCGAGGGAGGACTCGGACCTCCGACGAGGGGAGCCGCCCGGCCGGTGACAAGATGCCCCAGACCACGCGGCTACACCGCGCGGCCCAGATAAAAGGAAGAACGTAAAATCATCAGAAAGATACTAGGACCAAAGAAAACAGAAGAGGGCTATAGACTACAATCTCATCAAATAATTGAGAAATTGTCCAACCTTGCAGCAGATATTAGAAAAAAGGCGATTAAAATTTTATGGGCACAGCTCTAGGCTTCCCGAAACAAGACGTATGCACAAAATTCTTAAATACGTAGAAGGACTTAAAACTATATCCTGGATACAAGAGGTCAAAAACCTACAAAAAGCTCAAATAAATTATTCAGATATTTTGGGAAGAAAGCTATTTAAGCAGACAGATGGGAAGTAAAGTCATAGAACGAAGCTCCGAAGAAAGTAGGAACAAAATGGACACAAGAAAGGAAGAGAGAGAGCCCATGCAGCAAAAATGAGAGCAGTGTGGGAAAAAAGGAAATTCTTTCAATTCGACCCCACTAACCTACCCAGTTATCCAGTTGGGGAAAGCGGCCTGCAGTTTAACATGCAATCCGAAGCAAGTGTCGTTTCTGGCGAGTCTCCATATGCATGTCCGAAGGAACGTTGCGTCTCACTTCCGAACAACGCAGTCACTGCAGTATCCTACACTATGTGATCAAAAGTATCCGGACACCTGGCTCAAAATGATTTACAAGTTCGTGGCGTCCTCCGTCGGTAATGCTGGAATTCAAAATGACAGCTTCCACCCTTGCAAGCATACGTTCAATCAGGTGCTGGACGATTTCTTGGGGAATGGCAGCCCATTCTTCCCGGAGCGTTGCACTGATGAAAGGTATCGATGTCAGTCGGTGAGGCCTAGCACGAAGTCGGCGTTCCAAAACATCCCAAAGGTGTTCAGTAGGATTCAGGTCAGGACTCTGTGCAGGCCTGTCCGTTACAGGGATGTTATTGTCGTGTAAGTACTCCGCTACAGACCGTGCATTATGAACAGGTGCTCGATCGTGTTGAAAGATGCGCTCACCATCCCCGAATTGCTCTTCAACAGTGGGAAGCAAGTACGTGCTTAAAACATGAATGTAGACCTGTGCTGTGATAGTGCCACTCAAAAGAACAAGGGGTGCAAGCCCCCTCCATCAAAAACACGACCACACCAACACCACCGCATCCGAATTTTACTGTTAGCACTAAATACGCTGGCAGATGACGTTCACCGCGCATTCGGCATACAGGGCATACTATCACCCTGCCATCGGATCACCACATTGTGTACCGTGATTCGTCACTCCACAAAACGGTTTTCCACTGTTCAATCGTGCGCCATACACCAAGTGAGGCGTCGTTTGGCACGTACTGGCGTGATGTGTGGCTTATGAGCAGCCACTCGACCTTGAAAGACAATTTTTCTCACCTCCCGCCTAACTGTCATAGTACTTGCAGTGGATCCTGATGCAGTTTGGAATTCCTGTGTCATGGTCTGGATAGATGTCTGCCTATTGCACATTACGACCCTCTTCAACTGTCGGCGGTCTCTGTCAGTCAACAGACGAGGTCGGCCAGCACGATTTTGTGCTGTGCGTTTACCTTCACGTTTCCACTTCACTATCACATTGGAAACAGTGGACCTAGGGATGTTTAGGAGTGCTACGATCCGTGGTCCGACAGGGATTTTATACTGCGACCTTTTGGTTTCCAGGCAAGCGCTTTACCAATAGAACACCAGCCTGAAAAGGGACTCTTATTAGGGATGACGAGGGTCCAAATCCTTGTACGGCCGTGCTTCCCATAAACTGCTTAAAGCAAATACCGAGATGATTCCATTGATAGGTAACGATCTATTTCTTTGTAAATCATTTTCCAAACCTAGCTTGCGTTTTCTCTCTAACAACCTCATGAGACACTGGACCTTCCTTCCTTTTTAAAACTAGCCTTTCTTCCTAAATAAAGGAAGATTAGGGTTTGATGTATCATCGACGACCAGGTTATCTGAGACAGGAGACAATCTAGTATTGAGATAGGATGGGGAAAGCATTTACCCTAAGCAGTTAACTGAAATCATTATGTGTCTGTAGAACTATTTGTAGGGGATGAAATATTTATGACTCATCAGTAACGAGGTCCTTGTAAGCAGAGCGCTGATGTCAAGCACTGCAGTAACAGGAGGTGGTATCTATCATCTACATAGTGTCAATGGCGGTCATATGTAGAGTGTTTCCGTGATGATGGTACAAAATTTCAGAAACGAACATGTATTTGAATCTGAGATAGCGAACACAGGCCTGGAAAAGAATGAGTCTGCTGTGTACGACAAACATGTAGGTTACGCTAAGGCCCGTGATGTGTGGTAACATAAATCTCAATTAACGTTCCGTAGATGGTGTGATAGCATAATTGGTATGGTCAATCCTGAAGTAAAAGTTCGTAAGATCGCAGTGTGTCTTTCCAGTTTATAGTGTAGAATTGATCAGTCGCAGTGAAATTGTGTTATACTCAGTTACGGAATTAGCAGGGATGATTTTCGTGCACGGACTGCAAGGAAAGACAGTTGATATCAGTCCGAAGTAGGAGATATCTGACTCACACCCCATTTCCAGGGCTGCTCAAGGTGGAAGGAAAACATGCCAGCAGAAGAGGAGAGTGGACTGTAGGGACTCCGTAGTTGAGAGCAGCTGTGTTGCTGGCGTTCATGGGTTTTCAGTCAGCATTCGGCCAGGAGCACATGCAGTGGACGTCGTGCGAAGTAGTGTGTGTAAATTAGTGGTGGAACAGCACCTACCGTAGAAAGCACAAGTCTCATTTCCAGACTTCGGACCTCTCATCTTGTTGACGCAGCTGCAGTATTGTATGGTCACTTCTCAGTTCCCTGTGTACGTACTTTCCTCGAATGAAACTGGTTCCCTACAGACAGAACACTCAGAAGCCGCAATAGGTGACGTCTGGACCGATGAGGGTCCCTACGTTATAGCTGCAAGGAGCCATCAATATAGATTTGCCGTGAGGTTGTGGGTGGGCGTAAGGCATAATCAATGGCTGTTTAATAGGCCCGCATCCGCTCCCTCCTCGCTAAATTACACCACTACATGCTGTGTATCTGATAGACATATTCCCCTCGTTGTTAGAAGATACCACACTTGAACACGTACGTGGTTCCAACATGATGGAATCCCAACACACTTTCAGCATAATGTATGTGAACAACTGCGTCGAAAGAAACATACAAAGTGAAAAGGAAGAGGAGGTAGTGCTCTTGGCATTCTCGTTCGCTTTACCTGAACGCACTTGATTTCTTGTTCTGGGGCCATCTGAGAATCTTGTGGACGAGAAGCCTGTGGAAACTGAAGAGGATCTCTTCGTAATAACCCTCGCGTTGTGAAATTACCTTGCCTCACCCAGATACGCCAACCAAGTCGAAGTCGGGTAACTACCTCACTCTTTAGCTTCTTCCATTGTTCAGATCCCTCCCGACTGCATTCTACATTTTATGTTTGGTCTACACTTAAATTGTTTCACACGCTGTGAAACTCTTTTTACCATCCCTTCTTCCCTTTCAGTACATGTCCCAGACATTCAGTTCTCCTGTTCTCTATTCCTGCATTTTAATGACGCTTCTGAAATTTTTCTGCTCAAACACAAAGCCAAAAATTTTTTCTCACACCATTTTTTTAAATTAATAATTTTTATTTTCATCTTGTTGCCCAGTATACATGTCTCGGCCCAATAGGTAAGCCCTATCGCGCAATTCTAAGTATGGAGTTTTGACTTTCTGGTTAGCATTTTACTTGTGAATAGTTCATCCACTGTAAACATTTATGTGACACTGTTCGCACAAACCAGGGCGTTCGCATGGTTATGACTGAACTTTGTGCTACGATGCCTTACTTGAATAAACTCTAGATCAAGCTACTTTGAACAGTTGTTGTGAACGCGTTTTGCTGATAGAAGTACTACAAAAGGTATCTACGTGAGTCTTTGTCACTGTCATCATACCAAAGGTACACAATTACTTCACTTTCGCTTACAACTTTCGACACATTCGTTTTAGATCCAGGGTTCTGGACTTGAATTGATATACTGGCCTTTTGCCATCATCAAGCAAACGGCCCGCTGACCAGTGAGGAACAAATGGCGTAAGGCATAAATAAGACTGGTGAGGCCAGAGTTCAGTCGTACAATATGGAAACCAATAGCTTACTGTAAATTCTAAAACAACTGCGCACGTAAGAGAATCATAAGGCCGTGGTCACGTCTGGCTTATGTATTTACCTTATGTTTCCAATGTTTGTTACGAAGTTACACCCTCACACTCTGGACAACCTTAACTTGCGGATAAGGAAAAGTGTTTTAAGTCAAAATCGGTAGCATTCTCATAACTTAAAAAGTGAACTGCACCTACTTCTCATCACTGACTTCGTCAGATTTATGGTATATGCAAGACTTGACCAGAAATGAGACAGAAATGGAAGCTTCAGATGATCAAGAGTTTAGAAAAATAGAATTATTGGTGCGGCTAGTGCGAGGCATGAGCCATTTGTGTTAACGTAGATTCCAGGCAATAGCTGGTGCAGCGGGAACAGTACACAGTGGTAATACGGGGGTCGCAGGGTCGAGTCCCTATGCAGGACATTCTTTTTTAATTATTTGCAACTTTTATGTTATTAAACTTCAAATAAATCGAAGTGATACTGAATATATCGTACTCATTAACATTTTCATAAAAGGCATGAAATGGATTGGCAATGGAAAATTTGGAATTACAAGTAAAGTTCCAGGAATGAATTGTAATGCGTACTCGAGAACTTCTTATATAAAATTAGATACTTTTATTATTTTATAGTTGATGATTTATGTGTTCTGGCTGATATTAATTGTAAAAACAGGGGAAGCTGTACTTATATCGGCCTTTTGCACACATTAGAAACGCGGAATTTTTACAATTACGCGATCGTTTTAAAGCTTTTATAGAAAAACAAGCTTGGTTTACATTCACAAAAGATTCTCTCTTATCGCACACTTTGTCAATAAACTACACATAACGCATCCTTTCACCAGGTATTGACGGGGATAGCTGGTGATCTACAATGTAAGATATTCTGATGTAGATTTGTCAGGATTTGTGATTTGTTTTTCTCTCTGGCTGAGGGCAGCTCTGAAGATTTTTGATCAAATTGGTTCACCTGACGATAAAAACAGACATCGCAAGGTGGCAGCTGCGGAGTTCATTTGAGGCGGATCACTTGAAACCTAGGCGGTGACAATCCTTCTTCATTTTGAAAAATATCGTCGTATGCAGATTAAGTTTTACAAAGTCGTGGAAGTACTTACTATGCTGCATGGATTTGAAATCTGGGTTCTGCCACCCAAAAGGATATAAGCAGGATCCAGACCGTGGAAATAAGAATTTTCCATAGCGTTAAAGGATGCACTACAGAAGTTCGCTTCAGAACTGAAGACATTAGGAATGAATTAATAGTTGAATCTTTACTTAATGTACATTTGACACTTCGTATGTACGGCCAGTTTTCCTCTCGCCTCAACACCATCTTTATCGAAAGCAGGAAATCATGAGCGCGATCTACCTTCAGACCGTGTGACCACTGTTATGGGTGTCGTCTTTTTCTTGTGCGTTTCTGTGACATCGCCGCAGGGTTGACATGACTATTAATGGATTTTGCATTATTTGTTTAAGGAGTAGCCGGATGTCCTTACTGCCGTCAGCCAGTCCCCCACCCCCTTTCAGGCTGGAATATGTGTACCCCAACTGTCTGTATGTAGTCAGCCAGGTATTCATCGATTGGGATGTGGAAAACCACCTAAAAACCACATCGAGGCTGGCCCGCACATCAGTCCTCGTCATTAATTCGTCAGAGTCGATCCATTGCAAGCACACTTCCACGTCCTGGAAGTGGAGCCTTAACAAGCACTGCTCTCGGGGTGAGTCGAAATACTATTCTGTGTGTCTTTGTGTTACACAATTGAAACGCAGCAAGCCCTTCGGCTCTTTTCACCTTGAATCATACAATTGTAGGGGAGCTGGATTGGAAAAAACAGAGAGCTGCGTATATCGGTAACAGGGAGTGAAGGGATGCAAGCTGGAGGAGGTCCGGGGCAGATGACGGGGACTAAGTTGTGGCTGCTCTCTCATGTCATGGAGTATATCAATGATTGTGTGAACTGATTGCACTTCTTTTCTTAACTTCTTGTAGCCTAACATAGTTCTGGGGAATTACATTTGCTTTAAGGGCTCACTTTGTAAGTAAGGAGTGCTTTGAATATGTGACAGGCCCCATGAGAGGCCCGGCGCAAAGTGACATGGTGCGCCGGCCTTCGCACAAACAGAGGGAGAAGAAATAGCAAGTAAGGCGCCCACTTCCTTGTCATGAGGCGGAAGTCACTTACCGCAAGGCGAGTAGGAAGACAGGTCATTGTCCATTTACAGGACGGTCTGCGAGAGGCCGAGTTAAGAGGTTTTCATTCCGGAATACGGGGCTCTGTCAGTAGTGGGTGGTAGGCGCTAGGGGTTTTCTAACTGATATACTTGAGCAAATAATCTTCTCGCTTACGCAAAAACTTGACAAAATAGCAATGACCTACTTAACGGATGGGCACTGGAGAGCAATAACATACTAGCCTTGTAGTATTTCATGGGGTCTGTAATGCCAGGGTGGCTGTGGCTGAATGAACACGAATTGGAGTGTTAGTAATGACGTCATGAGGACATAACACTCAGCAGGAAGCTTTTTTAGAAACAAGGGGAAGAAATTCTTTTATTGGCTTGTTGACATTTTGCGAAAATATTGTTAAACAGCGGTTATACCGTCGGTGGGCTATAGCTACTTTTAAGAGGATACGCGGTCCCGTTTTTTTTTTTTTTTTTTTTTTTTTTTTTTTTTGGGAGCAGGCTGGAAAAAACAGAGAGCTGCATATTGGACAGGTGACGGAGACTAAGTTGTGGCTGCTCTCTCATGTCGTGGAGTCGCTGCCGCTCCACTCTGCTCACAGTGTACTGATGATTATGGTAGGCATCACTTATGGCTGCAGCGTGTTAGGGATAGCAAGAGTAGTGTAGTTCTGCTACAAGATAGTTGGCTCAAATCTCAAGGGTGTGCCAGAGTCTGGATCAGTTTCAGATTCAGTTAGATTTCATAGTCTCACGAACGCAGGATTTTGCGCCATATATTTTTCTTCTGTAGTGGAAAAGAGAAGAAATAGTCCAGTGTTCGCCTGAGCAGCCGTGACAGCCTATTTGAAAACCACATTCAGGCTGAATTTCGTATCTAGCTGGCTGGATCCAAGTGAGTGCAACACCTCTCTGTATCACTACCTGAAAATCACTCCACTCCACGAGTGCCGCAGTGGCCGTGGTACAGCAATCGTAATAGATCTTTAGAACAGAAAAAAAACAGTCTTGGTTACACATCGTAGCTTTATTTCATCTTCACATGTGACGCGTTTCGTCTGTTCTAGGCGGCATCTGACAATCGATAAAAATTCTTGCTAATCGTGACCGAGGCGTCGAATGTAATTAACAGTCCCAAAGAACTGGGGGGTAACAACCAAATAGCCTTTAGGAAGAATTTTATCGGTGATGTAATGAGGAATTGACAGTGGCTATCTGGTTGTTACCTCCTAGTTCTATGGGACTCTTAATTACGTTCGATGCCTCGGTCACGATTAGCAAGAATTGTTATCGATTGTCTGATGATGCTTATAACAGGCGAAACGCGTCACATATGAAGATTAAATGAACCTATCTTGTGCAACCAAGATTGTTTTTTCTCTTCTGGTTCAAATGGCTCTGAGCACTATTGGACTTAACATCTGAGGTCATCAGTCCCCTAGAACATAGAACTACTTACACCTAACTAATCTGAGGACATCACACACATCCATTCCCGAGACAGGATACGAACTGCGACCGTAGCGGTCGCACGGTTCCATACTGAAGCGCCTATAACTGCTCGGCCACAGCGGCTGGCTCTGTTCTAATATATCACTACCTCTTACGTCATAAGAGCAGATCACGCACCGTACTAGCCCTCTATAGTTTTCTGTAGTTTTTACGTGTCGCACAACACAGTACGTAATGTCCAGTGCTTGGCACGCCACGGGACGAGAGCTGGTTCCTGGTTGCTCTCGTGCGCGAGCTATTCCGCGCGCCTCCGCGGCGCAGCATTTGGAGAGTGTTTGGGCCGCCACGTGCCCTCAGCCTGCGCCCGGCTGGCAGCGCCTCTGCCTGTGTGTGTGTTTGTGTGTGTGTGTGTGTGTGGGCGGGGCCGGCCGCGTGGGCGTGGCGCGCCGCGGCCACCTGCGGCCTTCCCCGGCCGAGGACGCGCGTCTGCCGCTGGCAGGCCACGCGGCCGCCTCGCCTGCAACCTGCTGACAGCCGCGCAGCATCAATTACCTCTGTCCTCTTGGGTGGCCCTTTCTTTCACCAATCACCTCCACCGCTTCTGGAACAGTTCTCAGGACGATTACAACACTGGGTAAACCTGAAACAGTCTGTATCTAACGCCAACAATCCGCAAATACATGGCGTTCATTTAGGGTATATTCTTACTGCGAACGTCCTATTGTGACCATAGAATGTTATTGAGCCGTTCAGGGCTCGCGTTTATCCCATTTATTGATTGTCATCTTCTATTAAGGTACTGCCGCCTCGTTTCTTATTCCATTTACTGGCGTCACAAACTTCCTGCCTTACTTGCACGTGAGTGGCAGCAGCAGCACTGTCCTACCATCTCTGGAGCGACCGATAGTGTTTCCGGGTCGTCGTGTGTGTCTTGCAGTCAGTTGGAGACGGACCGGCAGTGCAGTCGGGACGCAGCAGCAGGGAAGTCGGGGGACGGAACGCCGCGGAGGCGCGGACAGGCAGTGCTCGCCGACCGCTGGCGACGCACATAAACTGTCCGACGGAGGGTGATTGGAGCGGGACGACCGTTGGTTGGTCGTTCGGTTGGTCATTTCGTCAGCCGACGTATATTTGCTCCTTTCACCGTTTCCGGGTCTGGGCAGTTGGTCGGTTGACGTGAAGCAGCGAGGAAGTCTCCGTGGCGCGTGTCTGGCCAGGACCTGGCGGCGTCCACGCGCGGTCGGAGTGTGAGGGGCTGTTCCCAGTGCTACGAGGTCCGTGGCTCATCGATCCCGGACACGAAAGTTAAGTTATCCTTTCGCTTGGTCTGCTGTCTGTTTGTCGGCTGGGTTCTCGTCGGATCGTCAATGGTTGGCCTGACTGCCTGTCTCACCTAAGCGAGCGTTAGTGTTGAATTCCAGGCCGACCCTCGAACATCTGAGCGCCCTTGGGTTCAAAATGGTTCAAATGGCTCTGAGCACTATGGGACTTAACATCTGAGGTCATCAGTTCCCTAGAACTTAGAACTACTTAAATCTAACTAACCTAAGGACATCGCACACATCCATGCCCGAGGCAGGATTCGAACCTGCGACCGTAGCGGTCGTGCGGTTCCAGACTGAAGCGCCTAGAACCGCTCGGCCACCAACGGCCGACAGCGCCCCTTGGGTATACTGCCCTTTTCTTAAATTTGTTCTTGTATGGCTTCTAGACAATTTTTTTCTTAATTAGCGTTGTTTGGCTCTTAAGGCCTTCAGCTTAGTTTAAAGAACTGTTTCACATAAGACTTGGCTTTTTAAATTTTTTAATGTTGTTGAATTTTAAGTCTTGGGCTTTCAGCCGATTTCGAGTTTGAGTTTTTTCTAAGGCCTTCAGCCTAAATTAAAGAACTGTTTTACCTAAGCCTTTGGTATTTAAAATTAATGTTATGGAGTTTTAAGTGTTAGGTCTTCAGCCGATTCGAATTTAACTTGTTTACTTCAGCCTAACTAAAGAACTGTTTTAAGATAAGGCTTGCCTTTTAAATTCCTGATTATGCTTGCGTTTTAAGTGATTGGTCTTCAGCCGTTTTTAAATTAAAGTGGCCTTCAGCCGGTAATTAAGTCCCAAAGATTAAAGCTGTGCGTTTAAAAAATATTTGTTTTGTGCCCTTGTAACGTTTCATCAAATAATAAAGTTGTATGTTTGAGTGTAACTGGCAGCTCCTTATTTTGGCCCCTTTCTACAATTTAAATTACCTCTCCTGTCCTGCGGGTTTAGCAGGGCGTTTCAGTTATCGCGTATTATTTTCATTCGTTTGTAATGTACGCAAACATTAATTCTAGATGTAAAATGTCGAATAAAAATATCTCCAGCCGTCTAGGTTTGCAGTTGTTATTTTTTTTGAACAACCAATTTCAGCATTAAATTACGCCATCTTCAGCCCGCTGACCGACTTGTAGGAAGAATCCCACCCCTCGTCCAGTCAAAATAGAAACCAGTATTCTGTGACTGCTATCTGTAGATTTTTGACACAGCGATCCCTTCGATCATCCCTTGCCGACAAGTTATGATCGAAGGGATCGCTGTGTCAAAAATCTACGGATACCAGTCACAGAATGTTGATCCCTCTTTTTACTGGAACAGTGGAATTCTTCTTATACGTTCGTAGGGCCCTGAAGATGGCGTAATGTAATGCTGAAACAGGTTGCTCAAATAGAAGACCAACTGGAAATTTAAACGGCTGAAGGAATTTTGATTCGACATTTTATACTGAATAGCCGAGGTCCAACAACCATAAATATACGGATGGACTTACGCACACTTAATTCTACATGTGTCATATTAATGTGTGCAGTTTGATGTATTTTATATATCAAGGATTTGTTGAAAGACTTAAACAAAGCGAATACTTGAGGCTGTCACGGGCAATTCTTGTATTAACGGCTTACAGCGGTCGGATATTTGAAGTGAAGCATTTTCAGCCTTCAGCTGTACATGTTCAACTTTATTTCTCGACCGGTTCTCTTAATAAAAGCATCATCGCTGGAGTAGTAAAAGTAAAATAAACCGAAAAATAAATACCTCATATACAGTCAAATAAAAATGTGTATGACCAGAGAATCACCTACAGCACTTACAAAGCTGCACAGTGAAAAAACAAAATGGTGCACAGTGAAAAAACAAAATGACGTTAACATCAGATAGGGCGTTATCGTATATTCTATACAAACATGACATGATGAGGTGCATACAAAGAATGAAACTGATTTCAGTGCGATATGTTATCAGTATAACGCCAAAGGTCGTATAATGAAAGAATACCAAAAGCAAAGGGACATCTATCATCGCAGACCAATGACCGTGTTATCAGGTCAAAGGCTGGCAGCAATTATAGATAATGGCGTCCAAAACATCGATGTGTTTTGCTGTCCGAACAATCCTTAGCCTCATCATAGTGGTATCCAGCAACAAGTTCTATTAAGAAAATATACGGTAGTAATCTGTCATTAAAAAGGAAATTAACTTTATAAGTAAGTGACAACTTCCTTTTACCTTTTTGTGAAGCGAGTGTTTGGTCCTGTCTACGGTAACATTACTTTCATATTTGACTTTAATAATACAGTCGTTTTATATGAATTATTCACTGGCAGTGACATAAAAATACTGCTCTAAGGATAATCAGGGGTGAACAAAGTTGAAATCCAAAGAAACATGCAACGACCAGAGGAAACCTATATTACATTATCCTAACGAGTGAGCACTATGGAGAACATTTACACTACGTACAGATGTATATACGTCTTGTATTGCTGCTGGTTTTCATCTCAGGATCTTCGGAAGACCTTTGTCTAACGATTTTTCTCAAGTTTCGCCGGCACGAGTGCTGGCATTGTCAAAGATTCACTCCTCGATTACTGATGGTGGAAAGAGCAGAACCCGTAGCCGGAAATGCCATGCCTCTCGTGTCAATGTCTGAGGGCCTCACCCTGCTCATTACGGCTGACCCGGTGATTCCTTCGAACATCACTTGCCGACAAGTGATGATCGAAGGGATCGCTGTCTCAAAAATCTACGGCTACCGGTCGCAGAATGCTGGCTTCTATTTTGACTGGTTCTCGGTTGGCCACCAGCATCGGTCGGTCGTTGACATTGAGGCTTTTCCTCTTTCAGGTTAGAACTTTTTTTTTGTGGACGACTTTACTCAGCCCGTGCAGTGTCATGGCTGGTTTCTCCAAGTGTGCCGCTACTTGCGATACCGTTTATGTTTTTTTGATACTGGTATTGATTCATCAGTTCACTTATTCGTTCAATTCTCTGTGCACTTTTTACAATTTTTGCTGTTCTGACTCTAATCTTTCAAATGCCGTAGCTTGAGGTTTACTCATGGTAATCGTCATATAGTGTAACTTACAGCAGCAACTTAGCTTCTTACGTTCCTCTTTTTTCTCAGGATCATACCTTACCTAGGTACATTTCACTGAAAATAAAATACCCAGGCGTTTTACTTACGATGGGGATTCCATCAACCTTTTGTCTAGAATCAAGATGAATAACGTACAAGGAAATGCTGTTTAGCTACCACAGACACCAGTATGATTGCCCTTCTTCTAACTTTGTTCATTGCGAAGTTTTCAACAGCTGTACCACTCTGTTAAATAGCACCCTAAATTTTGTATCCCGCATTTCTTCAATACTTATTCCAAAACGTTCCACAGTGTATTATTCGTGTAAGGATGACGTTATTAAAAACGTACCAAAAATTTTCTTTGATTCTTCTGTAATAGCACAGCATTGGGCCTGTCCTTGGGATGACATAACGCAACCATTTTCCTGGTTTTTCAGAAATACACAGTAAATGTATACCATCAATTCACTCAAGAGTCTTCAGCTGAGAGCTTGTGGGAGTACACTGTACAACAACACAGCATTTGAGGGAGCTGCAGAAAACAAAAACCGTAGGGGAAAACAGAGATTGGAATATATCAAACAAACAAATAACTAAGACTATGTTTACAGAAGGCTTTTGACACCGTTCCTCACAAGAGCCTATTAATCAAACTGTGTCCCTATAGAGTATCGCTTCAGTCGTGCGTGTGGATTCGTGATTTCCGATCAGAAAGGTCACTGTACGTAGTAACGGAGTAAAACAGAAGTGATATCTGACTTTCCCCAATGAAGTGTTATAAGCGCTCCGCTGTTTCTAATCGCTATAAACGGCTTAGCAGACAATCTGAGCAGCCCTCTTAGATTATTTACAGATGATGCTGTCATTTACCGTACAGTGAAGTTGACAGATCAAAACCGAAACGATTTAGACACAATGTCTCTATGTGCAAAAAGTGGCAGTTGCCTCTGAATAAGAAAAAGTGTGAGATCATCCACATGAGCACGAACCAACTCCGGCCGAACAGGTCTTGGAAGGCCTAACGGTACCGACCGGCCGCCGTGTCATCCTCAGGCCCACAGGCGTCACTGGATGCGGATATGAAGGGGTATGTGGTCAGCACACCGCTCTCCCTGCCGTATGTCAGTTTACGTGACCGGAGCCGCTACGTCTCAATAAAGTAGCTCCTCAGTTTGCTTTACAAGGGCTGAATGCACACTGCTTGCCAACTGCAGACCGGATGGTCACCCATCCAAGTGCTAGCCCACCCCGACAACGCTTAACTTCGGTGAACTGACGGGAACCGGTGTTACCACTGCGACAAGGCCGTTGGCTGAGTACGAACAGAAATCCGTTAAATTTCTGTTACACTTTAAATCGCACAAACGTAAGGGCTGTCGCTGCCATTTCAACGAAATAGCTAGGAATTATAATTACGAGCACCTTAAATTGGAACAATCACATAGATAATGTTGTGGGGAAGTTAAACCAAGCTTTTTTATGTCCATACTTTGAGGAGGAGGTCTCTGGAACGACGGCCGTTTACTATCGTGACAAAAAATAAAACACCTACAGCCGTCCTTATGACTTTAATTTATTTTGTCGCTACCAGTTTCAACGCTTCATTGTGTCATCTTCAGGCTGTCTTTGATGTGGTACAGGTTGATAAGATCCCCATGCATAACGCATCAGTTGCCAGCATTGCTGGATACGCAGTTAATGTGTCAGCACTCCAACCATCAACTGCCAACTCCTCTGAATGTGAAAGTATTTTATTGTCGCCAAACTACGTAGGTAGAAATGATCATCGTCATAAAATAAGAGAAATCAGAGCCGGTACAGAAAGATTTAAGTGTTTATTTTCCCCACGCACTGTTATAGAGTGGAACAGTACAGAAATAGTGTGAAGGTGTTCCGAAGAATCGTCTGCCAGGTACTTCAGCGCGAGCTGTAGAGTAATCTTGTAGACGTAGATGTTGACGAGGACGTTGGGTGCAAATGCTGCTCTGATGTGAAGAGGTTGGCACAGGAGAGGATTCGTGGTGGGACGCATGAAACCAGTCGAAATACGGAGGACCCAAATTAAGTTATAGGAACTTACAGATGTGCATTTTATGAATTCTGCAACATATTGTTAGTGTACATTGTCCTCACTCAAGCCTTCAACTATAAACGGTTGACTGAATGACCGATGTGAGCCGCGCGGGATTAGCTGAGCGGTCTAGGGCGCTGCAGTCACGGACTGTGCGGCTGGTCCCGGCCGAGGTTCGAGTCCTCCCTCGGGCATGGGTGTGTGTGTGTGTTTGTCCTTAGGATAATTTAGGTTAAGTAGAGTCTAAGCTTAGGGACTGATGACGTTAGCAATTAAGTCCCATAAGATTTCACACCCATTTGAACATTTGACCGATGTGCATTTTCCTTGGCTTTCGATTTGCTTCCTGTCAACTACACCAAGCGGATAATTTATGTTACCCCAAATAACTGTACTGTGCGCTAGAACAATAGAATGGAAGTCAGTTTTATGGTTCAAATGGCTCTGAGCACTATGGGACTTAACATCTGAGGTCATCAGTCCCCTAGAACTTAGAACTACTTAAACCTAACTAACCTAAGGACATCACACACATCCATGCCAGAGGCAGGATTCGAACCTGCGACCGTAGCGGTCACGCGGTTCCAGAATGAAGCGCCTAGAACCGCACGGAGTCAGTTTTTGTTACATTCTTAATAACATGATGTTTGTACACCGTAACATCTTTCTGAACTGATTGTTAGGAGAGGAAGTGGATTAACAAGTAAAACAAATATGGGGTGCTATATGAAAAACCAAAGAAAAATTTGGAGTGGTTGGGAAATACAGCTCAGGGAAAAGAAATAATAATTTTGAGTGATTCTTGTGTTTCTCCCGGCGTATTTGATAATCAAAATATCCACGGGTATGCTGCCGGTCTATAGTGTCCAACGGGCACAATATTTCGGCGATCAAACATGTCGCCATCATCAGGTGAACTGACGGACTGAGCTCCTGTGAACGTGCCGGCACGGAGATCCGTACGCTATGGCTGCTCAGAGGGAACTGGGTTCGGTCGCGGCGGCGGCCGATTTAAATACCCTCCGCCCGCGGCGCGCTCCCTCCGCCGTCCGCGCCCAGCGCCACGGTCGCGCGGTGGAACAGATTGCGACGGCGTCTGAGATGACGTCGGTGTGATGGCTCTGTCCGCCGTGGTCGTCGAGCAGACGTATAGTTGTGACGACCACGGCGGACAGAGCCATCACACCGACGTCATCTCAGACGCCGTCGCAATCTGTTCCACCGCGCGACCGTGGCGCTGGGCGCGGACGGCGGAGGGAGCGCGCCGCGGGCGGAGGGTATTTAAATCGGCCGCCGCTGCGACCGAACCCAGTTCCCTCTGAGCAGCCATAGCGTACGGATCTCCGTGCCGGCACGTTCACAGGAGCTCAGTCCGTCAGTTCACCTGATGATGGCGACATGTTTGATCGCCGAAATAATGTGCCCGTTGGACACTATAGACCGGCAGCATACCCGTGGATATTTTGATTAATAATTTTGAGGTTTGCCCATGACATTTTAATTCTGTCAGAGACTGAAAAGGACTTGGAAGAGCAGTTGAACGGAATGGACAGTCTCTTGAAAGGCTGATGTATGATGAACATCAACAAAGGCAAAACGAGGACAACGGGATGAAGGCGAATTAAGTCAGGTGATGCTGAGGGAATTAGAATAGGAAACGAGACAATAAAAGTTACAGGTAAGTTTTGCTATTTGGGCAGCAAAATAACTAATGATGGCCGAAGTAGAGAGGATATAAAATGTAGACTGGCGCTGTCAAGAAAAGCGTTTTTTATGAAGAGAAATTTGTTAACATCGAATATAGATTTAAGTGTTATTAAGTCTTTTCTGGAAGTATTTGTATGGAGGTTAGGCACTTAAGGAAGTGAAATATGGACGATAAATAGGATAGACAAGGAGAGAATAGACGCTTTTGAAACGTAGTGCTACAGAAGAGTGCTGAAGATTACATGGGTACACCATGTCAATATTAAGGAGGTACTAAAAAAATTGTGGAAGAAAGAAATTTGTGGGACAGCTTGACTAGAAGACGGATCGGTTGACAGGATACATTCTGGTACATCAAGGGCTCCCCAATTTAGTATTGGAAGAAGATGTGGGGGCTAAAAATCGTAGAGGGAGACCATGGGATGAATACAGTAAGCAAGTTAGAAAGGATGTACGTTGCAGTAGTTATTCGTGGATGAGGCGGACTGAACAGGATAGAGTAGCATGGAGAACTAGACCAAACCAGTCTTCTGACTGAAGGCCACAACAACAACAAAAGCAATTGCAACATCAACAGCATTTGAAAGAGGTGTTCTTCATAACAGACAAAATCAGAAGAAAGGCAGTCGTGCTAGTTAATGTCGCCCTGGTAGCTGAACTGTTGTGGGTTGGCAGGAGAGCCAACACCGGTTTACTAGAGGAAGCCGAAATGCACGCCTTTTAGCTCACGCAGGCTGGCGTGAGGTCTGGAACAAGACAAGGAAATTAGACTTTAGAAAAAACGGACGTAGCTGGTGGAATACTTAAATTTAATCCATAAATGGTGAACGTCGCTCTTGACTGTACATTATTCACAATGTCAATAGTAACTGAACATGGCGCCTTGCTAGGTCGTAGCAAATGACGTTGCTGAAGGCTATGCTAACTATCGTCTCGGCAAATGAGAGCGTATTTTGTCAGTGAACCATCGCTAGCAAAGTCGGTTGTACAACTGGGGCGAGTGCTAGGAAGTCTCTCTAGACCTGCCGTGTGGCGGCGCTCGGTCTGCAATCACTGATAGTGGCGACACGCGGGTCCGACGTATACTAACGGACCGCGGCCGATTTAAAGGCTACCACCTAGCAAGTGTGGTGTCTGGCGGTGACACCACATGAACAACATTTGCTTGATAGATTTATTGTGTTGCTTCTGGACGAAAAGCTATTTGTGGTGGTCACGATCAATGGGACACCTTGTATATGGATCAGCGCAAATTTATGAAGCCTTCTTTCAAAGTGAGATGTTGACTACGCATACCGACTTGCAGAGGAAACAAGTTGATGATGCGTAGTGAGTTGCAGAGGAAAGCCACCTGTTAACTCTTGAGAATCTTGTACCGTAGGATTGGACAGAGCGGCTGTCGAATACGTAATGAGGATGCTGCAGGAGCGGTTTCTTTTGCCACGCTGAGCTCGGGAATGTCGTAATGGCCGCGGGCTGCCATTGTCGCCCCGGAATGACCCGTCGCGGCAGCCGCATTGTGCGCGCGCAGCCAACGGTGACGATCGGCGCACAATGAGGCGCGATAAGCCGGCGGGGCGATGGGACGCGGCGGCCTACCCAGCGCCCGCGGCCACACGCTGCCGCGGCCCACGCCGCCTCACGGGCCGCCGCCTCCGCGCTACGTTAAAGAGCCGTCCAATCTAATCTCCACCAACAGCAAAAATAGACAGGTCTACTGAAGTGACACACCACCTGTGGTTCGTCCAGTAGACACTCGGTCGTCCTTCCCCCAACTACACCTACTCTACACTGAGATGACAAAAGTCATTGGGTACCTCCTGATATTGTGTCGGACCTCCTTTTGCCCGGCGTAGTGCAGCAACCCGACGAGGTGCGGACTCCACAAGTCGTTGGAAGTCCGCTGCACAAACATACAGCCATGCAGTCTCTATAGCCGTCCTTCACTCAGAAACTGTTACCGATGGAGGGCATTGTGCACAAACTGACGTCTCGATTATGTCTCATAATTTTTCGGTGGGAGTCATGTCGGACGATGTGGGTGCACAAACCATTCACTCGAATTGTCCAGATTGTTCTTCAAACCAATCACGAACAGTTGTGGCTCGGTATCTTGGCGCATTGTCATCTATAAAAAGTTCACCATTGCTTGCGAACATGGTGTCCATGAATGGCTGGCTGCAACTGGTCTCTAAGTAGCCGAAAATCCAGATGGCCGAGCCCATTCCACGTAAACAGAGCCCACCATTATGGAGCTACGCACCACCTTGTTCAGTGCCTTGTGGACAACATGGGGCCATGGCTTCGAGGAGTCTGTTCCCCACTCGAACCCTACCATCAGTTCCTACCAACTGAAATCGGGATTCATCTGACCAGGCCACTGTTATCCAGTCGTCTAGGGTCCAACCGATGCGGGCACGAGCCCGAGAGAAGCGCTGCAGGCGATGTCGTCAGGTTAGCAAATGGATATGTAGAAGGTTTCATCATACAAGTAGCCATACTGCACGGAAGGGTATCTGTTAAAGAGGCCAGGCAAACGTGTGGTTCCCGATGACGGGGAGCAGCCTTTTCAGTAGTTATAGGGGCAACATCTAGAGGATCTAGATCTGATCTTGTAACGCCAACTAAACCGGTCTACTTGTGATGTTATTGTGAACGGCTTAAAACAAGGAGAAACCACAGCAGTAATTTTTCCCGAGGGCATGCAGCTCTCCTGTATGGTTCAATTATGATGGCGTCATCTTGAGTAAAATATTTCGGAGGTAAAAATACTCTCCCATTCCAATCTCCGGGCGAAGACCATGTCGTCATAAGAACAAAACAAAACTTTCCTTCTACGCGTCGGAGCGTGGAAAGTTAGACCCCTTAATCGGGTAGGTAAGTTAGAAAATTTTTAAAGGGAAATGCAAAGTTGAAGTTAGATATAGTGGGAAATAGAGAAGTTCCGTGGCATGAGGAACAGTACTGCTGTACAGGTGAATACTGGGTTATATATATAAATAGAGGTAATGCAGGAATAGAAGTAATAGTGAATAAGAAAATACGAATGCGGACACCAGACTGAACGCATTATCGTAGCCAAGGCCGACACGAAACCCACACCCACCACAGTAGTACAATTTTATATGCCAACTAGCTCCGCAGATGATGAAGAAATTGAAGAAATTTCCGATGAGATAAATGAAATTACTCGTATAATTAAGGGCAGAAAAACTTTAATTGTGATGGGGCACTGGAATTCGATAGTAGGAAAAGGAAGATAAGGGAAAATAGTAGCTGAATATGGGCTGGGAGAAAGGAATGAAACAGGATGCCGCCTGGTATAATTTTCCACAGAACATAATTTCATCACTGCTAACACATGTTTTCAGAATCATAAAAGAAGGTTATATACCGGGGCCACCGGAACGTTTCAGTTTGGTTAATATTAAGACAGAGATTTCGGAACCTGATTTCAAATTGTAAGTGGACTCTGAGCAATGTCTATTGGTTATGAATTGTTGATTAAAACTGAAGAAATTTTAAAAAGGTAGGAAATTAAGGAGATGGGACACGAATAAGTTGAAAGAACTAGAGGTTACTGAGAATTTCAGAGCGTGCATTAGCCAACTGTTGACTAGAAGAGGGGAAATCAATACAGTAGAAGCTTTAAGAGATGAAGTAGAAAATCATCAGAGGATCAAATTAGTAGGCCTAGTAGAAATCCGAGGATAATGAAAGAGATATTGAATTTAATTGATGAACATAGAAAATTCAAAAATACAGCAAATGAAGCAGGAGAAAGGGAATACGAGAGTCGTTTATTAAGGAAGGCCCCACATTTTTTTTCTCGGAACATATTTATTGTTAAGAGTCAGAATTTGGTGACAGTATACATCAATATGTCTCGTCCACGTCCTATTTTCCTATGTAGTCTCCATCACGTTCTGTGGCCGTACGCCAAAGTTGTGGAAGAGCATGTATTGCCTGCTGGTAGAAGCTCTTGTCCTGTAGGCGTAGCCATTTTTTCACTGTGTGGTTGACACTCTCGTCATCTTCGAATTGTGTTCCTCGTAGATAATCTTTAAGAGTCTCGGTCTCAAAACGCATCAACAATTCAACTGAAATGGCCTTCCTTTGAACCTAACGGTCTTAGGTGAGCATTTGTGGAACCCATCGTGAGCACCTCTTTAAGTACCTGAGAGTCTCGAACGCATTTCGAACGCTGACCGCTGACCGACAACTGTAGAGCCAATTGTTCAAGTTGTGATGCGCCGGTCGGCACGAATAATGGCATCCGCACGATTCAGAATGTCTGGAGCAGTGGCCGTAACAGGACGTCCAGAGTTTGGCTGACAATGGAGCTCGGTTTCTGCATTTCCTGAGGCTGTAACTTCCTTTATCCATCGCCCAACTGTACTCCCATCAACTGTATCATCACCATAAACTGCACACAATCGTTTCTTTTTCTGCACACAAGAGTTCAATAACAGCACGCTGCTTGTAACGTGAGTCGTATCTAAACGCCATTTTGACGCTTTACTACGGCTCTGCCATCTGCCAGAACGTTTCGAAACTTCATCGGCGCACAGAATGTGAAGAACCAACAATGACGTTTGTCTATTTATATTAATGGCCTTTTAAAAAAAATGTGGGGCTTTACTTATTGAACGACTCTCGTATAAACGCTTAAAAATGGGATTGACAGTGAGTGCAAAATTCCTGGACAAGAGTGGCTACACTAGGGGAAAGACCGATGTGCCTAAGGGAAAGTTAAAGAGGCTTTCATGGAAAAGAGAATCAGTTGTATGAATATCAGGAGCTCAGATGGAAATCCAGTTCTATGCAAAGAAAGGAAAACAGAAAGGTGGAAGGATTATCTACAGTGTCTTGACAAGAGAGATGAAATCGAAGGCAGTATTATAGAAATGGAAGAGGACTTGCATGAAGATGAGATGGGAGATATGATACTGCAAAAAGAATCTGACAGAGCCCTGAAAGACCTAAGTCGAAACAAGGCCTCGGGAGCAGAAGACATACCGTCAGAATTGCTGATAGCCTTGGGAGAGCCAGTCATGGCAAAACTTTTCCATCTGATGTGCAAGGTGTGTGAGACAGGTGAAACACCCTCAAAGAAGAATGAAATAATTCATTCCAGACCAACTGGTGTGAAACTTACGAAACTATCAGTTTAATAAATCATTCTTGCAAAATACTAACACGAATTATTTACAGAAGAATGGGAAAACTGGCGGAAGCCGACCTCAGTTTGGATATCTGAGAAATGTAAGAAAACGCGAGGCAATACTGACCGTATAGCTCATCTTAGGAGATAAGTTCAAAGCATTTAAAGAGAAAGCTTTTGACAATGCTGATTGGAAAACTATCTTTGAAATTCTGGAGGTAACATAACTAAAATGCAGGAGCGAAAGGCTATTTACAACCAGAAATCAGACGGCAGTTTTAAAGAGTCGATTGGCGTGAAAGGGAAGCAGTGATCGTCAAGCGACTGAGACAGGTTTGTAGCCTATCACCAATGTTATTCAATCTCTACACCGAGCAACTAGTAAATGAGAGAAAATAAAAATTTGGATTACGAATTAAAGTTCAGGGAGAGGAATAAAAATTTTGAGGTTTGTCAATGACGTTGTATTTCTGTCAGAGACAGCACAGGACTACGAAGAGCAGCTGAACGGAATGTAACGTGTCTTGTAATCAGGGTATAAGATGAGCATCAACAACGAAAAAAAGGATAATGGAATGTAGTAGAATTAAATTAGGTGATGAGAAGGGAATTAGATTGGGAAAAAGAGACACTTAAAGTAGTGGATGAATTTTGCTGTTTGGGCAGGAAAATAACGGATGAGGGCCGAGGTAGAGAGGACATTATAGACTGGCAATGACAAGAAAAGCTTTTCTGAAGACAAGACATTTTTCAATACTGACTATTGTTTTAAGTGTTTGGAAGTCTTTTCTGAAACTCTGTAGTCATGTATGGAAGTGAAACGTGGATGACGAACATTTTGGACAAAAAGAGAATATAAGCTTTTGACATGTGGTGCTCCCGAAGAATGCTGAAGATTGGGTGTGTAAATCACGTAACTATTGAGGAGGTACTGAATAGAAGTATGTGGCGTTTGACCAAAATAAGGCGTCGGGTGATAGGACGCGTTCTGAGACATCAGCGTATCACCAATTTAGTAATGGAGCGAAGTGTGTGTGTAAAAATCATAGAGGGAAACAAAGAGATGAATACAGTAAACAGATTCAGAGGTAGCAGTAGTTATTCGGAGATGAAAAGGCTCGCGTAGGATAGAGAAGCATGGAGAGCTCCATTAAACCAATCTACGGACTGAGACAACAGCAGCAGTAGCAGTAACAACAACATCAACCATAGATGCTCCTGTAGTTTTCCTGATATCATAATAACCTTTTCTATCGATGCTCCTGCAGTTTACTAATACTATATTAACGTTTTCTATTTCCGTTCTTCGTGGGCGAGCGTTCTCTGTGAATAATGTGACTGATGTATGTTCGATTTCGGCAGACAGTTCATCACCGATCTCGAGGAGGGGAGGGGGTTCCTCTAACACAAAAAAAAACATCCTGCACACCTTCAATATTTACTGACACTACTGGTTTGTCAGTTGTTAAATATATTGAAACTACCGCCACACAATCAATAAAGTTGTTCATACTGATAGTTGGCAACGCGATTTTACAAGGGTAAGATGACGAACACACAAAAGAAAGCGCGTGCTGCAAATACTAGCAGCAGCTGGCAAGAAACCAGAGAATATCTATAAGAATCCCATTTACAGCCCAGATGATACTGGTCTTAACTCTTATACCAAATGAAATCGCCTTTCCTTCTTTTGGCGGACAGTTGCCACCTACCACCCAGCGTTTGATTTTTGTTTCATTTCTGGCTTAATTTAGTTGACCAGTATCAATAGCAACTGTTCGATGCCCAAAATCAGTCGAATTCTTCCTAACCCGGTTGAGCGGTCTATTCGACACCGTAACCGAAGAATTACTGGGTCGAAATGCCTCGGCAGTGACTCACGGGAATCATTCTGTGTGCCGCGTGCCGCAATTGCCCCGACAGAGAGACTCGTTCGAGTGGTTAATGGGGTAATGTATCTGTCAACACGGTAACAAATCGCGGCACAAACAGATCCTTTGACTCTTCCATATGCATTAATCGAGGGGCCAAATACTGGCTAGCTTGTTTGTCACCGTCCTCTGGGGAGCCACCGTAACCGAGAGCGGGTGACCACTCTCTTACTCAGAAGCTACAGGAGTGCCGGCTTTCACTGCACAGGTGGCCTCTGCTAGCGGAACCAAGAGCCGAGGTATCAGGTACACAGGAAAAAAAAGTTAGGAGTGGCCGAAGGGTGTGCTGTATGGCAGAATGACTGTAGGCTGAAAAGCAACAGGAAATGATTTGCGTGAGTACATATGCCTAACAACAATACAAGTAATATTGAGCTGCAGGACATTGCTCTATGTATTGTCGAGATGGCAAGTGGGTAAGGTACAGAAGTCACTTAATGTCAGCAAGGCACCCACCTCTGCTATCGGGTAGTAGCAGCTCGTTACACGTTTGGGAATAGGACCTGCGCAGATACTGAAGAAATACGTCCCTGTGCATATTCGATCGACCGATAGTCGCCTGCAACGATTTTCGTCAGTGCTGCTTGGAGCTCTGTACCTTTACATTTACATACGTGCCTTGCAATCCACCACACGGAACGTGATGACGGTTACCTTGTACCACTATTACTCATTCCCTCCCGTTCCACTAGCAAACTGAAAGAGGAAAAAACGAATGTTTATACGTCTCTATACGAGACCTAATTCCTCATGTCTTGTCTTCGCGGTCCTTACGCGAAATTCACGTTGACGCAGCAGAATTGTTCTGCAATCAGTTTCAAATACCGTTCTCAATATTTTCTCAGTAGTGTTTCCCGAAAAGAAAGCCATCTTCCTTCCGAAGATTACCTTTCTAGTTCACAAAGGACCTCCGTAATACTCACGTGTTGATCGAAGCAGCTCGTAACAAATGTAGCAGCCTGTCTTTGAATTGCTTCGCTGTTTTCGTTTAATCCGACCTGGCGCTGCAGGCCCGGGCTCGAGCTGTGATCTCTAAAGTAGGAAGCTGGCAGCAGCTGAAGTAGGCTACCAGAAGGCTCACCGGTTGGAGGGCGCTAGATCCACAGCATCGCTCTTGGAACCAGCAGCAGGGCTGAAGGCGTCGACTGGTTGATCCACGTAGACTCGTAGGTGGGACTGGCAGCTGGCATACTGCGATCCCTTTTATTCAAAATATGGACGTGGCCTGCCCATATTTTGCTACAGCACCGGTTTCTATCACAAAAATCATAGCAAAATCGGGGCTTGGATGTGAAGCATTCAGGCCACCAACCCTGCAGTGGCCCTACCTTTTTGTTGCGTCACTGATATTCCAGCTCTTGTCCCTCGGCTGGCGAGCGATGTGGTCATTACCTGGCGTCGTAGGCTCAGTTCTTGTTGTATCAGCAGGCAGTCCCTGATGTAACAGCGTCCGTTGGATACGGTCTGACCCGCTTCCATGGCTTTTTGCGTTAGCCGTGACAGCTCTCTCAGTCTGACTCATCTGTGCCCAAAAAATTATTATATACACGTTATATGTAAATTCAGTATTAGAAAATATAAATAAAAGTTTATCTGGTTTTTCAGGAAAGTTTTTCTTCTCCATAATTTTAGTTTCTTATTCATGTTACTCTTACTTTCGTCACGGAAAAATGCAAAACCACAAATTCCACTCAGTCAAACTAACGTACATAAATTGATAATTAATTTAGAAAATGAACCCAAAGACTCAGAAAATTTTGAGGCTATTACAGTCTTCTTGCATAAATTCTGTGTTCTGAAATTAATAATAGTGGTTCAGCAATGGTCGTTCACATGACAAACAAATTACGAATCTCAAATGTGTTTCCTTTTTTGCAGCGTAGAAGTAAGAAATTCAAAATTATTCTCATAAGTTTACAAAAGGCTTATGATTCAACTGTCAGAAGAAGTCTCGAGATGCTGAAATAATCTGGCTTAGATAGCAAAACAGGAGACATTTTTTTACATACTATTACTGACAATATCTCCCGAGTGAAGATTATGAGCTAGATTTCAGGTGTATCTTTTTTTTAATTTTATTTTTTATTTTTAAATCATGTTGGTAGTTAGGCACCCGAGAAAGCGACCCCTGAATGGCGCAAAAGAATAAATAAAAATAGTGTTGTAAATTGCTTAGGTATGTATACATGAATTTGACAGTTGGCTGACTTGTCTTTGCAGATGACCTCCCATTTTCATTGTGATTTGCTAGACACAGCTGCAGAACTAATCAATGGACTGAAGAGAAAAAACAGAAAATGGCAGTACTCAAGATCTCCTGTTGCATTTATTGCAAACATCAAGTCACCTACTAAACTACTAAAAGTAAAAGGAAATAAAATCAAACGAACGGAGAAGTTTGAATACCTAGGAGAGTGGATACGGACAAATTCCTCTGGGAAAGAAGCCTTGTCATCACGAATCAGAAAAGTGGGAAAGGCATGTCAACTAACCGAAAGTGTCAAGAGAAGAAGTCAGTACCAATTAATGTCAATATAAGACAATAGAACTAAGTAATATGGCGGGAGTCCCTCTATGCGAGAGAATGCTTTGCTGTGAGAAGAAAGGCTCTGATCGAGAAATTAGAAATAAGACAAACTTTGAGGAAAATGCGAGGCAAAATCAAAGAAAATTGTGAATACAGGAGACTTCACAGCCATGAACTCTATACACATGTAAAAAAGTCACAGACAACATCTGCAATTTCCTATGGTAACATTTCTCGTATGAGTCCTATAAGGTTGTGCAGTTGATGATGGTGATGATGATGATGATGATGATGATGTTTAGTTCGTAAGGCGCTCAACTGCGCGGTAATCAGCGTCCGTACAAAGTCCCAATTTTTACACAGTCCAATTTTTACACAATCCAGTCTAGCCACTGTCACGAATGAGAATGATTATGATGAAATGACGAGGACAACACAAGCACCCAGTCACCGAGCAGTTGAGTAGTTGGATTTCCCATTGTTGTCCCAACGGGAAAACCGTAGGTGTGATTCACCGACGTAGAAAACGATCTGCGACAAGTGAAGATAGCACTGGAGGATATCGAAAGCCGCAATCTACTCGAGAAGAAACTCCAAGGATGCCTTGGCTTTCAAAAACAGCGAAAAATGAATTGGCAAAACGTGCACCGAAGCGAGGAAATAACGGCATAGTAAACGAATACGGAAATTGTGGACTGAAGCTAAGCCTCTGGAGGAAGGAGAAGACAGAGTATAGTTGAAATAGCGCAGTCAGGAGAAGAGTAATAATAATAACACACAGAAAAAGAGTTGATAGAAACGGAAGAGATACGGCATTTACACGTGTTAGTGGACTGTTTTATGCTTCCTGCACACCAGATCGTGACTTCAGCGTGAAAGAGAAGCTGCAGTCGTCCACGGGGTAACAGGGAAACCCCTCTTACTTCGATTATGCTCGCCCATTGGCCCCTACAAAAAGCAGTTGTTGTTATACTTTTTTTTTCCTCTTTGGTGAGAGCTGGTGCTGGAAGGGGGCTAGAGATTGATTAACTCTCTAGAGATAGCCCTCCTCTCGATGGGTTGTGGGCCAGGTAAGAACTCAGGGAGACCTAAGTACTGGTCCAGCGTGTGGGCGTGGCCTCGGGATCATCCGTTAGGAGGGTGTCGCCGCGATGTTTACGAGGGTCTAAGAGCCCTCCTTGTAGCTTTTATGGGCACTAAGCTCGGCCCTAAAACGCTGCCGAACCACTTCAGTCGAAGACTAGGGTCCAGCATGGAATTCCTTTCTTCGAGATGATGTACGCCGTCTTATCAGCCATCACACTGCGCAGATTAACGCTAATGATATATTGGCGCGACGTGAAACGAAATATCAGTGCATTTAGGCAATAGTTCTTCACTTGATTATTGTGAAGCGCTGAATTACTTTCTGCAGTAGCAAGCAGCCAATATGTCAGCAACACCATGACGTTAATGCATCGATAGTCACGTTTTGCTTATCTAAACTCAACCGGGAGGTTTCAGAGCGAAAGGAAAAAACGATTCCAGTCTCGCAGCAAATGTAAACTCTCCAAGTGAGATGCAAGGAAAGGAAACCGTATTAGTAATAGTGAGCTTCTTTGAAAGTCGATTCCGCGTCCTATATCATTTGGAAACTATATTTGTAATTAGGAATAAGTCATAGTTCACTGGCAGTAAGAATCTCTCGAGAAACCTTAATGCCTTGTATTTAAAAAATAAATGATATTGGATTTAGAATGAGATTTTCACTCTGCAGCGGAGTGTGCGCTGATATGAAACTTCCTGGCAGATTAAAACTGTGTGCCCGACCGAGACTCGAACTAGGGACCTTTGCCTTTCGCGGGCAAGTGCTCTACCATCTGAGCTACCGAAGCACGACTCACGCCCGGTACTCACAGCTTTACTTCCGCCAGTATCTCGTCTCCTACCTTCCAAACTTTACAGAAGCTCTCCTGCGAACCTTGCAGAACTAGCACTCCTGAAAGAAAGGATATAGCGGAGACATGGCTTAGCCACAGCCTGGGGGATGTTTCCAGAATGAGATTTTCACTCTGCAGCCGAGTGTGCGCTGATATGAAACTTCCTGGCAGATTAAAACTGTGTGCCCGACCGAGACTCGAACTCGGGACCTTTGCCTTTCGCGGGCAAGTGCTCTACCATCTGAGCTACCGAAGCACGACTCACGCCCGGTACTCACAGCTTTACTTCCGCCAGTATCTCGTCTCCTACCTTCCAAACTTGTTTGGCTGTGAGTGAAAATCTCATTCTGGAAACATCCCCCAGGCTGTGGCTAAGCCATGTCTCCGCTATATCCTTTCTTTCAGGAGTGCTAGTTCTGCAAGGTTCGCAGGAGAGCTTCTGTATAGTTTGGAAGGTAGGAGACGAGATACTGGCGGAAGTAAAGCTGTGAGTACCGGGCGTGAGTCGTGCTTCGGTAGCTCAGATGGTAGAGCACTTCCCCGCGAAAGGCAAAGGTTCCGAGTTCGAGTCTCGGTCGGGCACACAGTTTTAATCTGCCAGGAAGTTTGATATTGGATTTGTCACCCCGGGAAAGTAAAGCACCCAAAGCTCCATCTGACATCTTGCTATTGGCATTCAGTGCTATTTTTATTCCAACGTCCTGATATCCTAGTCACATCGTCAGTTACAATTGTAAAGACTTTTTAACATTTTTGTCCACACTCCGTAAACCACTTTAAAATGCACTACACATCAAGTTCCTTCGCATTACGTTCACGGATAGTGTGTCGGAAGAATAACTGCTCGTTTCCCCTTGTTCTAGCAAAATTCCATCCCTCTGTCTCAGAATCGAAAGCTATCGCGTTATCACAATTTGGTTACTTCGCCTATAGACATGAATGGTACATTCATTGCCACCCGTCAATCACTTACGCGAACGCGAAGCTGAATAGTCGAATTCCTGACATGATAGGATTTCTTACACAAATTGAACTGTTTATAACGTACAACAGCATCGTAGGGGAAGTGCAGGAGAACTGCTGGATACGGACATTTATGGCTTATCAAGCCAGGAAACTGCCTCAGAGTGGCCTACGAAATCCAGTTAAGCTCTAGCGCCGCCAAAGACTCTGAATATCCTCCCACCATCTTAGACCACCGGCTCAGCCGATCACAATTCTGAAACATTTTTGCTTCGTTAACATCAGTAAACTAATTTTTTCCGTGAGGATATAAGAAGAAGGACTTTTGTAAACGTCATGTAAAAACTAATGACGTTTACAATTCGATCTAAATTTAACACTTACAAGCACAGTATTATCATAGTAAGAAGACCAAAGAAACAAAACGGTGTAATTGTTCATGTTACGATGGTAAAATTCACAAAATTTTAAAGAAAAATTTACATAAAAAAGTCAATTTTACAATCTGTAAGTACAAGAAAAAGGTGTGTTTAATATTCGATGACATTTTAGCAATAAAAAGAAACGCGCTTCAAATAGTTAAGAACGACTAAGTCGGTGTCTTAAGAGGGCGCGAGAAGATGTTCAAAATATTGGGCGGCGCGTATGCGCTGTAGAATACGTGGCTCTTGTAGGCCAGTTTGAGATTGTTTCCCGACTCGATAGACCACAAGTGTCCAGTTCCAAATGTTTCGTCTCGACTTCCTACATATCACTGAGGCGCACTGTAGAGATCATTTAGATATTTCAAGGCAGTCGCTCATTGAATAGTCCGAGGTTGGATTGGATTCAATTTTGGCGTCATATGAGCTCCCCATTCTTGCCAGTCACTGTCTATACTCTGCTGCAATGAATCATTGTGGCAGAGTGTGCTACGAATCTTCCTGACAGGTGAAAACAGTGTGCCGATCTCGAACTCGAACTATCATTATTGCCTTTCTCAGAAAATGCTCGTAACGACTGAGCTACCCCAGTACGACTCGCGACCGCTTCACCTCTGCCAGTCAGGACTGCCAGCGAGTTTCGTAACAACATACACTTGGCTTCTGAGTGAAAGATTCATTATGTAAACACTCCTCTTGGCTGTGTATAAGCCGTTTCTCCGAGAAATGTTAAACCCGCAAGGTAATTTATGTGAAGCTGAGAAGTTTTGAGAGTGGTGCTAGCAGAAGTAAGGCTGTGAATCGTATAAGTATAGCTCATACACGAAAGTATTTCCCACGAAAGGCAAAGGTCCTGGTCCCAGTCCCGGTCTGGCGCACAGTTTTATTCCGCCCGGAAATTTTTAGGTTTCTTGCGCGAGATGGAGCAGTACACGGACTATTTCAGAGGAGGATCGCTTAAATAGAAGTACAACTCTTCTGCTCCATATTCACGTACTTAGTTGCTGCAACAGTTTATTTCACAGCTTATTTTCTTATCCCATCCGAGGCTAGAGAAAACAGGTGTACGTATTGAAAACCTAAGCTTATCATAGAGGACGACTCAAAGTCTAAACTATTTTTTCATCATTATTCCTTTCGAATTCCGTAATAAGACTGCGTGGTGGGTGTGGCAACTCGAGATGGCACCACAAAATCGCCGATGTAGCTAAGGTAGCATGTTGAGGTCTGTGTCTCTCCCTGAGAAATGGTAGGGTGCTTTACGTGGTGAAGCAGCACCCAACGCAACATATATTCTGGCCACTCCTTTCTGCTCGTCCTGCAGCTACTGTGTATCCGAGAGCCGGTTTTTCCTTAATCCTCCTAAATGTGGTCGGGGCCGACTAGACTGGATTATAAGCTTGTGATTTGCCGTAATGGGCACTGTTTTCCGAGATTATTGGGAACAAACTTCAGAAAATAGCGGAAGCGAGACATCAAAAATGGTTGCAGAGTCACGTAGCTAGCTGGACACTGATGTTTTGTAAACGACATGCACTTGGCAAGGCTTAACTGCAGCCAAAAAATGATATTGTTTGTGTGGGAATTTGAGTGTAGCAGTTTTATGACTTTTTTTCCTAGTGAGTCTGAACTTTATCTCCGTTTCATTGGAGAGATTATCGGCGGGGCCAGTCGGAGGTGGTGCAATGTTTCAGTCCAATGGTCGTCTCTCTGAGAGTAGTCAAGGGACTTTTAATTATTGGTTTTCCTCGCGGGTCAAATTCGGGCAAGAGACCCTTATTTAGACTGATTCAATAGAGGAGAAAATGTAGGAATTCATTTGGATCTGCCCAGCTAATGTTTCCGAGTAAACCTGCGGAGATGCAAGAAGCTCTTAGTGGCTCAAAATTAGCTGACGATGATGATGTCCAGGCAGCATGCGTAACTGGTCAATCACATGCCCCCAGGAATTATTTGCACGTGGAACTGAGAACGTTGTACAGCGCTGGCATAAGTGCACAAAATTTGACGGGAATTACGTTGAAAACTAAATGCTGTATTCCGCACTCGTAAAAAGTTCTTCGAAAAAAGTTTACGGCTTTTTAATTGAATAACCCTTGTATCTTTGAGTAAATGTAATTTTAGCTTTTAGTACCAGGATGAAACTCACAAGATGTTCTGCTTTTGTTTTACAGAACTTCTAAATTAAAAAGGAAGTTGGTTATTCTTTCACCAGAATGAATTATCTTTAGACTTGAGAAATTAAGAAAATGATTTCACCAACGTGACCCATCAAAGTTGCGTGTCTCCACTTCCTTACATAATGAACCACTTAACAAACAATAATTTTAAGATAGGATTTAAGTGAAGTAAATATCTTGTACGTGAAATAACAAGGTAACACTTTAGAGAATTAATTTTTAATTTCTACGTTAATCCACAAGCACAGTAACACAGTTTCTGTTAAGAAAGTTCTGGTTTTCCTGTTTCACTAACAGTTGCGAAGTAAATTGTCAGTAGCTTGCTTGTCAGAAGCATTTTCTTTAGAATAGGGTTCTAAACATTGTTTAGACAGATCGAGGTTGCCATATTGTCTGGCGTTTGGAACCATTCTTGAAGTAAAACGTAATTCTTCCAGGACCACAGTTTTGTCGGGACGAGTTACGTGAGACAACTTATTGCTACAAAATTACCGCCTTCCTCCCTAAACTGCACCAACATTACCACAAAATAGTAAATTCCTGAAGAGCGCACCATTACATGACCTCACTCACCATTGCTAGTTAGCTGGCCGGCTGCTTCTCCCACTTCAGTCTGTCTGCCGTAATCCTCTTTCCGAAGAAAAGGCGTTCCTGCATGATGGCCAGATTGATCATTGGAACTCACCCTTGTGATTTTTCTAAACACGGTGTGACATGAAATCTTTGACGTATCAGATGTTAATAGAAATCAAAGTGGAACTGACTGGAACGCTCTTAGCCGCCTGTGTCGTTTTACAACAGAAAATAGACATGTTGAAAGAGTGCAGCAAAGTCTTTTGCGACGGCTCTAAAGACATCGACTTTAAACTATAACCACCCTCTTTCATATTATGTCTGAAAATTGTCATTTATATAGGTATTAATGCTGCAAGCAGTTTACTTTCGCCAGCAGAGATCCGAACCAAACACTTTATTTGGTTCATTAGCCACCCACCCGAATTTTTACATCGATCTGACAAGTATTATCAGAATGTATTTGAGATGCACTCTCGTATCGTTTTGAACAGTGATGTACAAACCTGTGGGACTTCAATTCCTTTTTTCTTGTTTCATTTGTAGAGCACTGCTTGCAGAGCCTTGTGAACTTCCAGTCCACACACTATGATCTGATAAGCAAACAGCTTCTCCACACGAATGGCGCCACACTGTCTCCTTCTGACTCACCTGATACACAAGCTTCGGAAAGAGTCTTGGAAACAGCGAACCCAGAGATAACTGACAGGATGACGAAATGTTCCCGCCAACACACGTGATCCCAGCACTGCTTTCTCTTGGAGTGTTTTTCCATCAGACGATAGTGACGACAGCCTGGTCTCGAACAACTTAACAATGAATATAGAAAGAAAAGCACTTATCTGCCATCAGAAGGAAGTACATTATGTACTTGAACCCCGTGAATCACAAGGAGATAGCATTGTTAAAGATTAAGTTAAAAGTTCACTGACCAGGTGATTCGAGATAAGACATTACATAACGCATTTTCTCGATTAGTTTCAAGAATATTGCCACACACTGGCGTTTGTTGACTTTCCAACACTGAAATAATAAGAGAGTGGATAGAGTAAATAACATAAAATGCTACTATCTGCAAATCTTGCACACTTTCTGAATTACTGATACAATTGGATTTGAAACGCTGTCAAAAAAATTTAACTCTTGATTTCAGTTATCACTAGTCGCAAGCAATGCTGTTGTGGTCGTTAGTCCGAAGATTGGTTTAACGCAGCTGCTCTATGCTGTGAAAGCCTTTTCGTCTCCGAATAACTACTGCAACCTACATCATACTGAAGCTGCTTATCGTATTCGTCTCTTGGTCTCCTTCTACGATTTTTACCCATCTCACTTCCCTCCAGTAATACACTGGTGATCCCTTGACGTCGCAGAATGTGTCCCGTGAACCGATTCCTTCTTCTAGTCAGGTTGAGCTACAAATTTCTTTATTTCCAATTCTATTCAGTCCTCCTCATTTGTTGCATGATCTACCCATCTAACCCTCAGTGGGTCAAATGGTTCAAATGGCTCTGAGCACTATGGGACTCAACTTCTGAGGTCATTAGTCCCCTAGAACTTAGAACTAGTTAAACCTAACTAACCTAAGGACATCACACACATCCATGCCCGAGGCAAGATTCGAACCTGCGACAGTAGCGGTCTCGCGGTTCCAGACTGTGATGTTGATGGATTCAATTTCCTTCGATTAGTCTTTCGAAATTCCCTGAAAGCTCCTGCACGAAACGTAACTTCTGTCCTGGTTTAGGTATTTCGTAGTGAACTACATGACTACATTCAGTTCCCTTTTATAGTTCCCTCCTGTACACATGGTGCGTAATTACTTACAACTTCTGTGCAAACGCACGTTACGTCACTCCTCTCGATTAACGGTATAGATGTTCGATACACAACACATAACAGTGTTGAGCAGAAGCAGATCTGCAAGTATACACTAGCACCGTCTTCCGCTTTTCTGCCAACTACTGGCGATGGAAGCTTCTAACACCAATATGATTAGAAAAGGCTGCCTCGAGATCGACCGCCGTTGCACTAGCATGCAGTATCGAGGGATGTTATAAGCCGCACGTAAAGGTGGGTAATATTCAATGCGCACAAGAATCAAGAGCGATCTCCAAAAACGGAAGATCAAGAACAAAGTCTCCAAAATAAAAGGGGTGTAAGACAGGGATGCAGTTATTCTCCGCTTCTGTTAAACCTATGCATCGAAGAAGTAACGAGGATATAAAACAAAGAGTCAGGAGTGGGATTAAAATTTGGGGAGAGTGGGGGAGATAGTAACGGAAAGATCTGCTGATGACATTTCTGTCCGCAGTGAAAATGAATAAGAATTGCAGGAACTGTTGAATGACATGAACAAAAAATGGTTCAAATGGCTCTGAGCACTATGGGACTTAACGACTGAGGTCATCAGTCCCCTAGAACTTAGAACTACTTAAACCTAACTAACCTAAGGACATCACACACATCCATGCCCGAGACAGGGTTCGAACCTGCGACCGTAGTGGACACGCGGTTCCAAACTGACGCGCTTAGAACCGCACGGCCACACCGGCCGGCTGACATGAACAGTCTAATGAGAACAGAGTAAGACACTGTGACAGACAACTGCCACTTTTGCGGGCATTAGTGCACATATATCGATTCACAAGCGGCTATTAAAAAACTAGATGAGTTGCTGAAAATATAAATTAAAAATATGGCCGCTGCTTTTATCATCATTAATACAAATATGCCTGAAATTAACAAGCGGTTATTAAAATTCACTTAAAATTACATATTAAATATACAAATGAAACTTACGATCGCTACTGTACGTCATTTCTTATGCATATAGTGTAGTCCTAATGTGACAGTGGTTTAAGAATTGTGTGACGTAGCTACCACTGCCCGGTGTTATTATTTGAAGATGCCAATACATATTGCTGAAACAAGTAATCCTGTAATTGTGTCAACATAGTGATCTTCGGAAATAAATTGGTTTTCACGATAAGACTACAGTACAGAAAATATTAAACCTAAAACCGCTAATTAGAATAATTTGCTGGCTGCTTCTCAAGAAGGACATTGCCAAAGTGGGCCCATAAATGCCTTTGGCCGCTTCTGCCTGACGCATTGCCCTCTTCAAGCGCAGAAACGTCACCTTCCTCCAACTTTGACAGCAAACACCCTTACAGTTGCCTAACAAAAGCTCCTCATTCTTGAGGTGCTTCGCCACCGTGAGCCATTTCCTTTATGCTCTTTAAACCTTACTTTAAAACTGTGGTAAACATACATGTTTAGTTATTGGTACCTTCAATACACTCCCTTCCTTTATCCCTACAACGTTACAAGCGAATTTTCCATTGATGGAAACAGTGCTGGAAGTCTTTTTCTCTGAGCTCTTTGATGACGCATGCCGTTCCTTCTTTCACTGCTTCAGTGGACTGAAATCTTGTTACTTTTAAAGCAGGTTTGACCTTGGGGGATGCGTGATGGTCAGATGGTGCTCGGTGAGGTGAAGAAGTGGATGGTCTAACATAGGGATGCTGCACGTCACTTCAAACCTCTTAACAGACAATGCGGTAGGAGCCGGTGGATTGTCGTAACTAATTCTTCCACAATTTGGGGTCTCTTTTTTTATTTTCTCAGAGAGCGGAGCAAGAGCCTCAAGGTTGTAATATTGGTTAACAGTTTGACCTTCAGAAACGCAGTGAAGATACACATTTCCATGAATATTAAAAGAAAAAAGCTTCGTCGCTATGAAAGCTGATTTGCTCATTCGAGCTTTTTCCACTCTCGATGAAGCTGGGACCTTCAGATGCACTGATTGGCGCTTAGTTTGTGGATAGTGAAAAACCAAGATTCGTCACGTGTTATTGGGTTTCCAAGAAATTCAAAGTGCCAGTACAAACATTATGACGAGCATTATTTTGTCCGATCGTGGGAATTTTCAGCACCAGTTTCGCACACAAATTCCGTATGTTAAGTTGTTTATGTAAAATTTGCCTTACACATTCTCTGTCAAATTCTGCAGTTTCAGTTACAGACCGAATACTCATTCCACGGTCAGATCGAATCAGATTACCAATTTTTTTTATATTTCCACGTGTCCCGGGCGTGAGATATCTTCAACGTCTTCACAGACATCTTGGAAACGCGCGAAGCACTCAGAAATTCGCTTACATGATAAACAGTCATATGGTACGCAGTATCCGCATCAGACTGTCAGTGGTAAGGACAGGGCCGAAGGGAGATTGAACATTATTCGTGTTGTCAACTTCCTCTTTATTTCAACAAAACACAACAAGTTAGATTTATTAAACACATATTGGAAAAACATCTCCAGTGGTGCTGACTTCTAAGAAACAGAATAATTTACAATCATAAAACCGTACCAGATAGATTAATAGCAAACAAATTAAATGTAATAATGGAAAGTGTAGCAGTACAATAAAAGAACTAAAAATTCTTGCTCGAAAGAAACTTTAAGATTTACAATACAAAATAGGAGTCTACTCCGTAAATCATCAGTATATAAAAAATTATTACACCCCGGATAGCGGAGACGCGCAAGGCATACAGGAGAAATCTTCAGACAAAACTGATGTTAAGTATTGCGTCCTGAATGGAACAAACAGTCAGAGAGAACCTTCGCGAAATTAACAGAGCTTAAATCTGTAGTGTTTGGACAGTGCAAAAACCAATAGTAGATACAACTAATAAGATTAATAATCATTCAGTTGGCCGATCCACACTTGCATGAACACATTTATGTAAATAAATCTAGTAATTACTCAACTGGGAATGTAGGCGGTTAAAACTTCAACAATTTACAAGAGCTTGTGATAAAAAGTTAAAAGGAGAGCAGCAGTAGGAGCGCAATCTTGGCAAGGTGTAGTGGGCTCGGAAAGATTAAGCGGTGCAGGACCAGCTGCACGTGGCTGGCCGTTCGTTCGAGTACGCATTTGGCTCCATTGTGTCTGCTCTATCAGCCAGGTGGATTTCACCAAAGCCCCACCAAAAGAAACACAAATGGTAGTCTAATTAACAGAGTAATACGGAATTTAGTACAGGGATAGGGTCAGGTGTCTACTGTAGTCCAACGCCGCCACACAACAATCAAAAATACAACAACAAGAAAAATAAGTAAATAATTTTTCAATGAGTTAACGGAGTCAAATCAACGAAATTTGTATGGCAGCCAAAACCTAAACACAGTTCCAAATACAGTTATCCAGCAGGAAGTTCGACTGCCAACTACAAATAGTAGCAAACTCGCGCCACCTGGGTGAGGGGTAAACAAGCAACAGCTACGCGGAGCGGGGCGCTGCACCCCGAGCAAAAACGTTCGGTTGGCTAACGAAACCCTGATTAACAGCAGACAGAACAAAATCTTCTGAATAACATTACAGCCACGTATAAGATAGTAATAACAAACGCGAAATAAAGTCCTCACTAAGAAAGACTTAATAATTAAGTGCCGTGCGGTATTAGCCCACACACAACTTCAACACAGCGGCGATCCGCCTCCAGGCCTGGTCGTTCGACGAAGCACACAACACGCTCCTTCCCTTGGTAAGCGCCCCATGCGTTCAGAACCTTGCAGCCGGTTGCATCCAAGGTAACAGTGGTTCGCAATTGAGGCACCCGCATGAGTTTCTCTTCCTGGTATCTTCTGCTACGCTCAGAGCCGGTGACTCTTAACTACCGAACTTATACTACCCATCAACTGCCGGTACACTACTCGCCTCGCCGCGAGGTTTCAACTAGGCCGCCGTACCCCGAGCGGACTGTTTCACCTTCCCGGTCTCACTGTCAATGCCCTCTCACCTCCGGTCTCCGCCAAAACACACCCTCTTAAGGCAAAGGATTTCTGTTACAGAGCGTGGCGCGCCCTATCCATTGCCCAACGGTTTATCATAACAAAGTCGAAAATGGCATTTCCGAATATGTCAACAAAATATTATACATACATCATCTGTATGCACTGTGAATATACATTAAACATTCTGTTGGCGTCTTCGGAAATGCCATTTTCGACTTTGTTATGTTGATATGAAAATGGGTCTCTGCCCGAAACCAGCCATCGAATGAAAAACAAAATATTTGCAACTTGGACTGGTTTTCCGTTTTACTTATTAACAGAAGCTGCTGACCCAAGGCACTCCAGCATGCTGGAATTTCGTAAAATGACAACTCTTACACAGAGGCCACGGCCACACTGATTTGTCTATAGATACCGGAGAAGGCTTCACGCGTCACAGCTACTGGTCGTTCTTCTTTGGCGCATACGTACTTACTCTGCGATAACGTCAGTCCCGTTATTTTATTGCCACACGTCGCATATCACACGTTTGACAACTGGTGCGTTTCACTCTCAGTAATGAATGTATTTATGCCAATGGTCACAAAACTTCTGGTGCTTAGACTACCGGTTTCGGTCAGCAATGGCTGTATTCAGATCTGTTTTATAACATGTGCTAATACAATATATAAAGCCATAGTGGCGTCGTCACAAAATATACGCAAAGGTTGATTTTGTTTATATTTTGTAACGATACCACTATGGCTTTATTACATTAGGACATGTTATGAAACAGAACTGAAGATGGTCACTGCTGACCGAAACCAGTAGTCTAAAGACAAAAGTTTTGTGATCATTGGCGGAAAGAAAAGAAATTCATTCTACACTTACTGGATGAGTGGTTTGATCTGAGACCATGTCGGAACTTGTGATTCTCAGCACTGATTAACGATTTTCGTCCTCGATTGTTATCTCTATTACTTCTGGAGTATCAAATACTGTATAGTAACTGTACTAAAAAACAATCAGGATGAACCGGATTAATCAGGGCCAGATTGTGTTGATTACAAAATATTGCTCCAGAAGTTGGACAATTACGGAATACGGGGAGTAGCTCACAATTGGTTCACCTCTTACTTTAACAACAGGCAGCAAAAGGTCATTATTCACAGTGTTGAGAATGGCTGCGATGTGGAGTCTGAGTGGGGTACGGTCAAATGGGGCGTGCCTCAGGGATGAGTGTTGGGACCACTCCTGCTCCTTATTTATATAAATGATATGCCCTCTAGTATTAAAGGTAACTCTAAAACATTTCTGTTTGCTGATGACACTAGTTTGGTAGTGTAGTTCGTGACATAAGTTCATGGCTTGTAGAAAATAAACTAACGCTAAATCACAGTAAGACTCAGTTTTTAAAGTTTCTAACACACAGTTCAACAAAACCCAACGTTTTGATTTCACAAAATGGGCATATGATTAGTGAAACTCAACAATTAAAATGTCTAGGTGTTCAGATAGATAGTACACTGTCGTGGAAAGCCCACGTTCAGGATTTTATTCACAGGCTTAATACTGCCATTTTTGCTATTCGAAAGGTATCTGAAACAAGTGATTGTTCGACCTGAAAGTTAGTCTCCTTTGCTTATTATCATTCGCTTATGTCGTATGGTATTATATTTTGGAGTAACTCTTCCCAAAACGGGCGGTTCGTGCAATAAGTGGAGTAAGTTCGCGAACCTCTTGTCGACCCCTGTTCAGTAGCCTGGGTATTTTGACATAGGCCTCTCAATAAATATATTCTTTACCATTGTTTCTTGTTAAGAATATCAGCTTATACTCTTAGGTTAAGCAGCTTTCACTCAGTTGATACTCGGCAGAAATCAAACATTCATTTGGATCGGACATCCTTAACTCTTGTGCATAAAGGCGTGCTGTATACTGCTGCATGCATTTTCATTAAGCTACCACAAGAATTCAAAAATCTTAGCAGTAATCCGCACGCTTTCATATCAAAACTGAAGACTTTCCTCATGGGTCACTCCTATCCTGTTGAGGAGTTCCTTGGAAAATAAAGCTTATTTTCTTACACTTATGGCTTGACTTTTTTTGGGTTCATAAACATTTTATTTTTATCCGTTATTATTTATACAGGGTGGTCCATTGATAGTGACCGGGCCAAATATCTCACGAAATAAGCATCAAATGAAAAAATTACAAAGAACTAAACTCGTCTAGCTTGAAGGGGGAAACCAGATAGCGCTATGGTTGGCCCGCTAGATGACGCTGCCATAGGACAAACGGATATCAACTGCGTTTTTTTAAAATAGGAACCCCCATTTTTTATTACATATTCGTGTAGTACGTAAAGAAATATGAATGTTTTAGTTGGACCATTTTTATCGCTTTGTGATAGATGGAGCTATAATAGTCACAAACGTATAAGTACGTGGTATTACGTAACATTCCGCCAGTGCTGATGGTATTTTCTTTGTGATACATTACCCGTGTTAAAATGGACCGTTTACCAATTGCGGAAAAGGTCGATATCGTGGTGACGTATGGCTATTGTGATCAAAATGTCCAACTGGCGTGTACTATGTATGCTGCTCGGTATGCTGAACGACATCATCCAAGTGTCCGGACCGTTCGCCGGATAGTTACGTTATTTAAGGAAACAGGAAGTGTTGAGTCTCATGTGAAACGTCAACCACTACCTGCAACAAATGATGCCCAAGTAGGTGTTTTAGCTGCTGTCACGGCTAATCCTCACATCAGTAACAGACAAACTGCGCGAGAATCGGGAATCTCAAACACATCGGTCTTGAGAATGCTACATCAACATCGATTTCAGCCGTACCATATTTCTATGCACCACGAATTGCATGGCGACGACTTTGAACTTCGTGTACCGCTCTGCCACTGGGCACAAGAGAAATTACGGGACGATGACAAATTTTTTGCACGCGTTCTATTTAGCGACGAAGCGTCATTCACCAACAGCGGTAACGAAAACCGGCATAATATGCACTATTGGGCAACGCAAAATCCCCGATGGCTACGACAAGTGGAACATCAGCGACCTTGGCGGGTTAATGTATGGTGCGGCATTATGGGAGGAAGGATAATTGGCCCTAATTCTATCGATGGCAATTTAAATGGTGCAATGTATGATGATTTCCTACGTCATGTTCTACCGATGTTACTACAAGATGTTTCACTGCATGACAGAATGGCGATGTACTTCCAACGTGATGGATGTCCGGCACATAGCTCGCGTGCGGTTGAAGTGGTATTCAGTAGCATATTTCATGACAGGTGGATTGGTCGTCGAAGGACCATACCATGGCCCGCACGTTCACCGGGTCTGACGTCCCCGGATTTCTTTCTGTGGGGAGAGTTGAAGGATATTTGCTACTGTGATCCACCGACAACACCTGACAACATGTTTCAGCGTATTGTCAATGCATGTACGAACATTACGGAAGGCGGACTACTCGCTGCTGAGAGGAATGTCCTTACACGTATTGCCAAATGCATTGAGGTTGACGGACATATTTTTGAGCATTTATTGCATTAATGTGCTATTTACAGGTAATCACGCTGTAACAGCATGCGTTCTCATAAATGATAAGTTGAGAAAGGTACATGTAACACAATGGAAGAACCGAAATAAAATGTTCAAACGTACCTACGTTCTGTATTTTAATTTGAAAAACCTGCCGGCCGATGTGGCCGAGCGGTTCTAGGCGCTTCAGTCTGGAACCGCGCGACCGCTACGGTCGCAGGTTCGAATCCTGCCTCGGGCATGAATGTTCGTGATGTCCTTAGGTTAGTTAGGATTAAGTAGTTCTACGTTCTAGGGGACTGATGACCTCAGATGTTAAGTCCTATAGTGCTCAGAGCCATTTGAACCATTTTTTGAAAAACCTACCTGTTACCAACTGTTCGTCTAAAATTGTGAGCCATATGTTTGTGACTATTACAGCGCCGTCTATCACAAAGCGAAAAAAGTGATCCAACTGAAACATTCATATTTCTTTACGTACTATACGTATATGTAATAAAAAATGGGGGTTCCTATTTAAAAAAACGCAGTTGATATCCGTTTGATCTATGGCAGCGCCATCTAGAGGGCCAACCATAGCGCCATCTGGTTTCCCACTTGAAGCTAGACAAGTTTCGTTCTTTGTAGTTGTTTTCGTTAGACGCTTTTTTCGTGAGATAGTTGGCCCGGTCACGATCAGTGGACGACCCTGTTTATTGTAATTTCTCGTACCGATACGTTCCATGACCTTGGAGATTTGCTCCTCAGTTTGGTCCTACGGAACTTGACATGTAAATAAATAAATAAACGACAATCCGCTGTGCTTGCAGATAAAAATGCTCGTACCGCGAGCGGTGGACGCGCCGTCAGCAATTTGCCAGACAACGCCGCGTTAAGTGGACGCGACTTGGTGGAGACCTCGTTCGCTGCATATCCGCTTAACCGCCAAAAACTGGAGCTGGCGTGCGCGGCCCGCGTCCTTTTGTCCTCCGCTCGAGGCGAGACGCAGTTCCACAGGGACGGCTCCGGCGACGTCCCAACTTCCTTTTGTTTATGCGAGTCCGCAGCAGCCCGTGAAATGCGAGATTACGTAAAGAGTTTAATCTGGCGCAATTGGCCTATCTCGGTGCAGTGTGCCGGCGCGGCCTGCGCTGCGGAACTTTTGAGCAGCGAGCACAGGAGGAGAGAGCCCGGCGCGCCGGCTGGCCGGGCAGCTAGCTCTCCCTCCGCAGAGCAGAGCAGATAAGACCTCTGCCGGCCCGGCTGAGTACTCCGCCGCTCAGGCCGCGGCTCACTCGCCGGGGAAATGAGCTCCTGTATTATCGTCGCATCGAGACGCCAGCCGCCGCCGCGAGAGCGTACGCGATTGTAAGTGGGAACTACATTACCCGCACTATCTCCAATCCCAGATGAACTCCGTGCTGCTTCAGTACAGTGTGACGAAAAATAAACTCTAACGCTAAATATTTTTCTCTGCAACAAAGTGCTAGTAGTTGAGCCACACTCTATCGTTTCGGAATCTTAGGCTTTCATATAGTTAATAATTTACGAATCTACACTTATTATAAGGCTTAAAATTTAAACAGTACCAGCTCGAAGTGCTGTAAAAATTATGCAATCCGGAACATTACAAATTTCTGAATTATTATAAATCCGTCTTCAGATCGCTCTTACCGTGCTCGGGGCCACCTTTTGTACTCGTTAGTGGTTTAGTGCAATATTTAATTAAAAATACTCATTATTTATCTATTACTTTAAATCAGTATTCTTTATGTGTGCTTTTATTTTAATTATTGGTTTAGTTGGTTCAAAAGGCTCTGAGCACAATGGGACTTAACGTCTGAGGTCAACGGTCCCCTAGACTTAGAACTACTTAAACCTAACTAACTTAAGGACATCACACACATCCATGCCCGAGACAGGATTCGAACCTGCGACCATAGCAGCAGCGTGGTTCCGGACTTAAGCGCCTACAACCACTCGGCCACAACGGCCGGCATTGGTTTAGTTATTGGTTTAGCTTAGTTCAAAAAAATGTTCAAATGTGTGTGAAATCTTATGGGACTTAACTCCTAAGGTCATCAGTCCCTAAGCTTACACACTACTTAACCTAAATTATCCTAAGAACAAACATACACACCCATGCCCGAGGGAGGAGTCGAACCTCCGCCAGGACCAGCCTGTTTAGCTTAGTTCCTTATTTCCTTTTATCATTACTCTCCCAAAAACCTGGAAAATACGAGGGCTGGAACTTAAAAAGTGACAACTATTTATTCACAACCGATACAAAAGAGTTACATGTTTACACCTGTTACTGTCCTTGAAATGGTTCAAATGGCTCTGTGCACTATGGAACGCAACATCTGAGGTCATCAGTCCCCTAGAACTTAGAACTACTTAAAACTAACTAACCTAAGGACAGCACACAAATCCATGCCCGAGGCACTACTCGAACCTGCGACCGTAGTGGTCGCGCGGCTTCAGACCGAGGCGCCTAGAAACGCTCGGCCACACCGGCCGGCCTACTGTCCTTCAAAGCAGTCACCAGCGTTGTGTAGAACCCGTTACCAGCGATGTGGAAGGCGTAGTATACCGTTAGCAGAGCTTGTGTTGTTGATGGTGCGAATGGTCGACTGCTTGTCGAATCTCTGGAACAGCTCTGCAGCGAATGCCACGAAGTGGTTCCTTCATCTTCGGAATCAAATCAAAGCCAGAAGGACTTAAGTCCGGGGAGTATGGTGGATGGTACAGTACTTCCCAGTCCCATCGACCGAACAGAGCAGCCACAGCTTGCACTGTATGCGCCCGCCCATTGTCGTGCAAAATGATGGGTGGGTTGCGCAGAAAGTGTCGCCGCTTCTTTCGCAAAGCTGGTCGCAGGTGATGCTCCAAAAACGAACAGTAATACTGTGCATTGACGGCCTGCCGTGGAGGAACGTAATTTCGTTACCATAATACCATCACAGCCGTACACGAGAATCACCATAACTTGAGACCGCTCCATTCGCACCACTAATGTTGAGAGCTAGATCAAACCCCTATTCGGACTGAAAATAACAACAACAACATTATTTTCACTACGAAAAAAAAAATGGCGTTACTTTTCCGGCAGAATACTGCCATCTTCAATTGCCCTATAACTGAATAGATGTGAATCTCTCTCTCTCTCTCTCTCTCTCTCTCTCTCTCTCTCTCTCTGTCTCTCTCTTTCTCTCTCTGTATGTGTGTGTGTGTGTGTGTGTGTGTGTGTGTGTGTGTGTGTGTGTGTGTGTGTGTGCGTGCCTGCGGTGGTGGGGGGGGGGGAGGGGTTCGCAGGTTCCTACGTTGTTCTTAAACATCTATAATCAAACATGATGAGTATATTTCTTTAACAGCGAGCAAAAACAGATACTGTACTTACTTATGCATTTATTTCACCCGTCAAAATTGGGGCCTTCAGTCAAACATCCTTAGCAAGGCAGCATCACAGTATGTGTAATAGGGCCTAAACGAACAATGTACAATGGAAATAGTAATGGTAATAAATATAACTTTAGTCTCATCCGACTACAGTATTTCAGCTTCTCACCTATTACTCATAAAGCTATGTGTGACTATTACAGTTCAGTAGTGTGGCGGGAACAGTCAGTGAGACTTCCAGCTTATTTGAAGGAGCCAGAGCTGCAGCTGGAGCTTTGCAATACGTATGGAAACAGACAGCAAGACGAATTGCGGAAGTTTGCGCCGAGAGAATCTGCATGCACATGCCATTAAGAAAGGCAAATAAACATTATGAATGCCGCAACGGGAAATCAGTATCTCGGGAAGAAATTAAAAGTTATTTGGATAAAGGGAGACACGAACAAGAAATACAGTGAGAAACTCAAGACTTTACCAAAGATCATCGCTCTAAGGAGTGCATTAAAAAATTTTTAACCACCGCCTTCGGACCTACTCCACAAGGAGGATCAACACAAAATACCGTGCATCAGAACTCAGTCAAGGCGAATATTACTGCCAAATACAGTCTGATAGACCCGTCAACATTTCTGGAAGGTTACTGTCAACAGCCGTTAAGTAATGGATAAAATGCATAGTTGAACCATCAGCTGTTTTTATGTTACACCCAAACATCTAACGGTTTCGATCTTGGTCCATCTACACGGATGAAGTGTTAAAATGTTTTAAGCCATCATATCGTGTAAGTCATTACTTAAAATATGTAGTGCATGCCATGAATGTAAATATATGGCACAGGAATTTACAAGCCAACATACGAATAATAAATGTACAAAGAGCAGTTCAACCTTGTTTCTACACGATTAAAGCGAATATAAAAATTATAAGCGCCATAATTCACTGGCCCTGCATTTCTGCCACTATACTTCATTTAATATCCAGCAGTAAAACCAGCTGATAATCTTCATCTTGTGGGTGAAAGTAACGGAGGTGCAGATTAATCTCACCGCGGGGAAGGTAACCGCCAGACTGAGACTTATCGGAGAAATTCTGAGGACGTGTAATTCTCGAACTAAATGAGATTGCTTAGAAAATTCTCGTTGGATCAGTTCTTCAGGATGGTACGACGATTCTCCACTATTATGAAGCTGGATTAACTGAAGACAGAAAGAAAATGCGAAGAATTGTGCATTTCGTTACTGGTGTCGTTAGCGTGAGAGAGTAAAATAAATGCTCGACAACGGTCATTGGGGAACCCTATAAAAGAGAAATACGAATTTTACTCCACGGGTACGAATCTTGGCGTACGAAAGCGATGTGGACAATGTTTCAAACAGTGCAGCATCTGCAGATGGAACAGTAAGGCGGCAAAACGTCTATGGTACACAATACAATCTCTAACACATGGCGCACTGTTGCTTACGCAGATGTAGATATACGCAAGGCTGCTGCGAATCGATTACTGTCAGGAATGCTAGATGGCATACATTTTATTGTCACCTGTATGACAGGCACTTATCGCGCGGCTGGGATAATGGTCTGTATCAGCATTAATACCAGCTCTAAACTTTCTGCCGAAGTGTGCGTAACGTCAGAGGGGGGGGGGGGGGGGGGGGGGGGGGAAACGCCACGCGGGCAGTTTATTTATCGGCCGTTTGTTATTCTGTACTACGTGTCGCGCCACCACCCACCCGCGTTGTTTGTTTATTGTCACAATTTTCAGCCTAAGCCCATCCAAAAACATCAAGCCAGCCAGGTGTGTTCCCTGAAATTATACGGCCGTCGGCGAACACCGTCATCACAGGCGGAAAAATATTTTTTACGAGATTTCAATATTATCGGTAAAATATAACACAGAATAGTCACTAGCGGACGTGTATACTTTTCAGCTCCGTACTTTTCTGACAAGGGCTTTCATTCTCTACAGAACACGTCTGCAAGCCTTGAAACCGAGCCTGTTCCACAAAAACTAGTATCAGCTAAAGAGGGCCATTTTTATCTAACAACAAGCCCGACTGATAAAACAAATCTTAATTACTTACCAGTCTTGATCAAAACGAACATCATCAAGCAAAATTTGATCGTGTTTGTTTTGTCAGCAGGTCTTGGTGTTACACAGAAATATTTGTTTTTTAATACCTACAAGCTGTGGTGTGCCACGTGTATGAAATACATTATCTGATCAAAGGTGTCCAGGCACCTATTAGCGGCATTAATGGGGGGTAATGAAATGAAAAGCCTACAGCCTTCCTTATGATTTTATTTATTTTGTAGCTACCAGTTTCGGCACTTCAATGCGCCATCTTGCCGTAGTTGATGCTGAAGGGGTTGACATGATCCCTGTATATACCGCACCGGTGGCCAACATAACTGGTTACGCAGACTATTTCTAATCTTTGGTGCCAGCACTCCATCAACTGCCAACAACAACCGAAGCTTATAGATAGGCTACGTAACTTGTTACGTTGGCCACCGGTGCGGTATATACAGCGATCATGTCAACTCCTTCAGCATCAACTACGGCCTGAAGATGGCACATTGAAGTGCCGAAACTGGTAACTACAAAATAATTAAAATCATAAGGACGGCTGTAGGCGTTGCAGTCTCTTACTGTGGTAAACGGCCATGGTCACCAAGATCTCCAGTCAAAAGGATGGACATACGAAACTTAATATGAGGCGTGTCCACTCTTCGCCTTTATGGCGGCTTGAGCTCTGCTGAGGACACTTTCAGTGTGGAATTCCGGTCCATTCTTCCTCAAGACCCGATACTAGACAATGTAGTGATGTTGGACGCTGGGGTCTGGAGCTAAATCAACGTTCTAACTCGTCTCTAAGGTGTTCCACTGGATTCTGGCCGGGACTCTGGGCAGAATCCATTGTCTTGTTGATACCGTCATCGTCTCCAAACTGTTCTCTTCTGTACACAGCACAAAATGCTTTCGCATTTAGCATTTTTTAAGTGCAATAATGGGACCACACGTAACACCCGAAAAACATCCCCACATCATACCACCAACTCCTGTGTGCTTCACTGTTACCACTACATATAATGGCACATAACGTTCTCCAGACATTCGCCAAACCCAAACGCTTCCATCGGAGTGCCCCAGGGTATAGCGTCATACCCCACCCCCAGTCACTCGTTTCCAAGGTCATCCACTGTCCACTGGCGTCGGTCTTCGAACTATTTCAACGTCGTTTAGCATCGACTACACAAAAATGTAGCTTGTGAGAAACTATTCCACTATAGTGTCCCATTACTTTTAACGTTATGCACAGTCACCGTGCTGGCAGTCAGTGTGCTCTAGATACTTTTGATCAGATAGTGAATATCAGTAATCACAGCAACACTGCTAGACGAAATTATTTATTAATCGTTTTGGGGATCCCTGGTTACTTCTACTTCCTCCTTGGTTGCTGAATAAAAAACATAAGGGTGGAAGGTCACGATTGTAAAACACATGCGCAACGTTGTAAGTAGGCTGTTTAGGTTTTTATGTTGGTAACGCCACATAGTATTCTGTATGAAAATCGCTGACTGCTCTGTGCGCAGTCTGTGGCTGGTTGGCATTGTTGGAATATTCGCTAGTGTAGTGTTGGGCAGTTGGATGTAAACAGCACGTAGCGTTGTGCAGTTGGAGGTGAGCCGCCAGCAGTGGTGGGTGTAAGGAGAGAGATGCCAGAGTTTTGAGCGGACGATCTGGACGTGTGTCCGCCAGAAAAAGGAAATTTGTTTAATTGGATGTCACAAAATTATATATATATATATATATATATATTATGACTTTTGAACGCTATTAAGGTAAATGCATTGTTTGTTCTCTTTCAAAATCTTTCATCTACTAACTATGCCTGTTACTAGTTAGTGCCTTCAGTAGTTAAAATCTTTTATTTAGCTGGCAGTATTGATGCTCGCTGTATTGCAGTAGTTCGACTAACGATGATTTTTGTGAGTTAAGTGATTCATGAAAGGTGTAGGTTATTGTTACTCAGGGCCATTCTTTTGTAAGAAGTATTGAAATTCAGATTGCGTTGCGTTTCAGTTTAGTGATGATCAGAATAAGTAAAGAGAGAAACGTCTGAGTACGTTCAGTTTGCTCAGCTGTCTGAAAATCAAATAACATAGAAGTTTACCAGCACAGCCATTCATAATTTTCCAAAGGGGACGTTTCAACGTGTATTGGGTGTAAGTGCAGCTATTCTTAATAATGATAGAGTGCCGTGTACTGAACAATATTACATCGGTATTTACTTCATTTGCAGCTAATGATTATAAGCGTTAAGGTTAATATGTTTCTAGGTTGGTCAGTACCTCTAACAACATTTGGCAAAAGCTGGCCATTAATGCTTAATTTCCCCTAGGCGGCAGGTCATGTGTTGAAGTGTAGACTCATCGATGTAAGACGGTTAGCCTATACTGATAGGTATGGTCCACTAAGCAGTGCAGTTACGACCCTGAAGAAAACGTCTAGTAGTAAATTACGTGACGTGTTTGTGGGAAGACTGTTCTACTCAGAGAGAAAACAACAAACACACTGATCTTTGTAAATATTAAGGTAAATATCTGCACTTACACGTTACACTGTGCATATAAACTTGGGCACACATGGCCATTGTCAGTTTCGGTAAAAATGTCGTTACTGACTTTTTCATTCTGTGATCTTATTCAGAGGCATTTGTTTACTACTGGGCCAATGTCGCTTCAGCTCTTATTTGGTAATATTCATCCTTCACGTAAAACCACTTATCAAGAATTTTTAGTAGTCGTCCGTGTGATTTTGTTGATTGGTTGATTTGGGGTAGGAGACCAAACAGCAAGGTCATCGGTCCCATCGGATTAGGGAAGGATGAGGGAGGAAGTCGGCCGTGCCCTTTCTTAGGAACCATTCCGGCATTTGCCTGGAGCGATTTAGGGAAATCACGGAAAACCTAAATCAGGATGGTCGGACGCGGGTTTGGACCGTCGTCCTCCCGAATGTGAGTTCAGTGGGCTAACCACTGCGCCACCTCGCACGATCTTGTGACTTGAATTACAGGTGTGATGAGGGGGGAAGAGGGACTGGCGTCATTTTACGAAGGTAATTATTAGTGACCGATATTGCGCAGTAAAGAGCAAGCTACTGTCGTGACGTTCCGTGGTGCCCCGTGGAGGTTAAGACAACATACCGCGCTGTGTGCGTTCGACCGCAATGTTTACTGCTGCTCCCATGCCATGTCTGCGCTCAGGCGAGGTTAACTGCTGCGTGTCGAGAGCGCGAGAGCGTGGCAGCCTCTATCCATCGTATTTTTGTTGACTACAGAAACAGTTATTTGTAATTATATTTCCTGTCTCAAACATATTTCTACGCGAGTTTGTGACACTCGCACGAAGTGACACTTGTACGGAAGGGAATGTGTTGACATTTGCACGGAACACAGAACACTGTAGGTAGTGGACAGGGTGTTCCAGAAGTTAAAAAAATGTTCAAATGCGTGTGAAGTCTTGTGGGACGTAACTGCTAAGGTCGTCAGCCTCTAAGCTTACGCCGGTGTGGCCGTGCGGTTCTAGGCGCTTCAGTCGGGAACCGCGTGACCGCTACGGTCGCGGTTCGAATCCTGCCTCGGGCATGGATGTATGTGATGTCCTTAGGTTAGTTAGGTTTAAGTAGGCTTAAGTTCTACGGGACTGATGACCTCAGATGGTAAGTCCCATAGTGCTCAGAGCCATTTGATTTGAACCCTGAGCTTACACGCTACTTAACTTTAGGACAAACACACACACACACACACACACACACACACACACACACACACCCACACACACACACACACACCCATGCCCGAGGAAGGACTCGAACCTCCACCGGGACCAGCCGCACAGTCTATTCCAGAAGTAGGATACACCAGCCTGTCCACTGCTACCTGCGACGTGCATGACCAGTGGTGCTGTGCATTTACTGCTCTGTTACATGGTTTCATATTCTCAAAGTTTTATGCTTACTTAAGCCGGTATTATGGTGTGGATTACTTTTTTCTGATGTTTTCAAGTCAGCTATGGCGTCTTTTCTGGTTAATCAGTATGTATGACACGCGTAGTTGTCACAAGATTTTTCCACTGTGAAGACGACCAATGATCGAAACCGGTTCCGAATAAATATATGTAAGACAGCACAGAATGTACCATGCATTTCTGCAAGTAATTCTAGGTGCTACAGAGCATGCTATATAAGGGTGGCTTTATGATTATAACCACCGTTGCGTAACACTGAAATACGCCAGTAACCTCGCCTTAAACGCCATAAATACACACATCCATGAAACATTCCAAAGACGAAGAAACTGAAGGGTCTCTCTCACAGCTACTTTTCTTAGAGTGCACGTTATTTAAGATAATGATATACGGCTGCCAATCACATTTTTGAAATCATGTTCCATCATAGTGGTTCAGCGTAATTGTGATCTATGGCAACAATCAGTATAAAACTTCACACAGTAAAACGAACTGAACCAATTGTCACCACAAGAACTAATAAAAGTAAGCTTAAACTTGGTTTCTTTAAGGTAACCATACTAATAATGTTGTTCTACAACATAAGTCTCACCGCCGGCCGGAGTGGCCGAGCGGTTCTAGGCGGTACAGTCTGGAACTGCACGACCGCTACGGTCGCAGGTTCGAATCCTGCCTCGGGCATTGATGTCTGTGATGTCCTTAGGTTAGTTAGGTTTAAGTAGTTCTAGGGGACTGATGACCTCAGAAGAAGTCCCATAGTGCTCAGAGCCATTTGAACCATAAGTCTCACCATCAAAAATCTGTTTATCTGCTATAAGATAATCTAAAATGTACTACATAATCGTAATGTATGCATTCTCGCTATAATATCTTTCTATCAACTACAAGTATGAAATGACAAGATATATGAAGTGCGGTTGTAGGTGTGTCTAAGAACTAAAAAACTGGTCAGGTGAGAATATGACTGGCGCACAGAGGGTTCCGCACAAATATAATTAAGTATGTCAGTTTATCCATTCCTGGAATTGTGGATATTAACGATTTTTGCTTGTTATCGACACTGATACTGTCAAGATAACGGTCCTAGAGATTGCAAGCCTTTCGAGAATGTTTTAATTTCAAGTTTGAAGTCAGGCAATGTAAGATAACAATTTTTTTCGTGCCATATAATGACCAATTAACAATTTTCGGATCTTTTCCTTTACTGTCCTTTGACATCTTCCTTCCTGCCAAACTTCAGGTTCTACATCAACGGGAACAACCAAATAGGTTTTGATGAGCGAATTTTCGAGTATCAAAATATGTGGGATAAATGGCCGATATTTTGATTGAATTGACTTTTTACACCGCCAAGGGACCTTAGACTGTGACAAAATTTGAAAATGATGGCAGCAAACTATTCCAGAGAAGAAGGGTCTTAACGTACGGACAGGTAAACAGAAAGAAGGATAAAAGACGACAAAACATAATTTTTCATGTTATACAACTACAAATTAACAATTATCGGATTTTTACCTTCACTTGTACTGTGCAATCTTACTTCTTGCCATATTTCATGATTGTAGGTCAACGGGAAACACCCGATAGGATCTGATGAGTATTTTCGAGTATCAAAATATGCCCATATCTTTTGATTGCATTGACTTGGACGCTTAAACATTTTATACCGCTGAGAGACCATTAACCTTAATAAGCGACAAAAAATTTAAACTTGATGCCTCTACAATCGAACAGACAGACAGACAACAACAGACAGACAGACGGGGAACAAAGCAATGCTATAAGGGTTCCGTTTTCACAGACTGAGACAAGGAACCCTAAAAATGAGTGAAGGTATGTGTAGTTGCGGCTGAACTATTATTAATTTTTCTAAAACCTGCTGTGAAATTTCTTGCAAGCAATGTATCAGCACTAATAAATGTAGAGCAATAGAGGTTAAAAGGATGTAATGAAGAAATTAAAACATGAGGCATCAGAACGGATGTATAACTCGTAAAATCTCTTTAAAATGGAGCATGAGCCCCGAAACCCACTTCTGTGCCTTAAACCAATGAAAACAGTGACTTGTTATGGTTTATTTTACGCCTTTATTATATGCTATGAGCATGTAGCTATTATATGTTATGTCATGTACAGTCTCATTTACACCGCACCAGTATTATTGGATACTAAATTCGTGTAGCCGGGCCAACATTTTGCGTAGCTTGTCCTGCGAGTGCACACGGGAATTTGTAGGGAGGTTCTCATTTAGCCGCGTCCAAAATCCGACACGGCAGGGCGCTCTTTCGCAGGCAGGAAGCAAATATTGGCAGAACTTCGATTCTGGCAGAGCGCGCGCCCGCTCGGCTCGGTTATTAACAGTTCATTTGGCAGCGGATACCTTGAAGCGATTTTTAAGCTACAAACAGAATGTGTGTTTTTTCGTTTCCCGAAGCGCTGCCGCAGCAGCACCAATATTTGATGAATTGGCAAATGTTTTCTTTGTGGCCACAGATAACGCTGAAAGGTTTAAATTCAATTTTACTGCCCTTCTGTTTTTTCGCCGTGAAGTGTACGCTCCATTTAATAAAGTTTGCGCAGGCACAAAGATTCAGTAAATATCAACGAGTACTGATTGAAGTCATTCCCTAGCAGGCTGGCCACGTCGGAACAGGGCAGTGAGGTGGAAAGAAAATCAGCGGACCAAGGACATAAATGATGACTTTGAATCGCGGCAGGAAAATCTATTTCTCGACAAGCCCAGTGTTGCAGCCTCGTCGTGTATAAGTTTCCAAAGTTCCAGAAGATGTTAAAAATAGGATTACTTACACAAGGGCGCGCTGGGAAGTAACGCAAAATAAACCTCTGCCGCCGGAAGTCTCCGAATTGTAGCATTGTAACATGGTGGTTTGTAATTTAACTACGTCGGTGCGTGGAAAACAGCCTGCTGCAATCGAGTTCCTAACCGTAAAAAAGTACATCCACACACAGAAACCCTCTCCTGCAGCATGAAAATGCCAGATCATACACGAGCGCTGCGACATCTGCAGCAACCCAACGCCTGTGGTTGACAGTCATTTATCATCCTCTACAGTACCGATTTGGCCCTTCGAAGACTTAGAGATGAAGCGATGCAACCATAAGGGAGAGGTTGTGGCTCCATTAATAGAGTCAAACCTTCTATAGTCACGGTATCAACGAACTGGTCTCCCGTTGGGAGAAATTAATTCGTCGCCAGGGTGACGATGAAATAAAAAAGAAAAATGTAGACAAGAAGAATAAAGAAGTAGAATTTTAATAAAGTTTGTTTCATTTACTAAAGGTTTCACATAAAAAATTCGGAGGCGTTATTTTCCAGAACGTCGTCATATACACAACAGCATCGGTAGACCCTTGGCTACACGATCAAAAAATAAATAAATAAAAAGTTTATAAAGATGTTGTGCTGTAATTACTTACTAAAACGTATTTTGGAATTTAAGAGGTGTCACACCAAAAAACGTGCTGCAACATTGCCCCTGATATTTAAAATTGTTACCAGTTGACACTAGATTATACCTTTCATCGTTATTCATACATAATATTCGAGGGGGCACCCAAAACAATCCGGAATAACATTGCCATGGGCGGAGTTTGTGTAGTACGCATTTCTGCCGCTAGGTATGTATAGAGCAACTGATTGCTAGTTCAGTGCCACCTGTGTTGTGGACCTGGCTTGTTCTGTTCATCTGCAGTAATTTTTTTGCTAGCGCTTTTTTGTTCTTGTTTCGCTTTTTGTATGGTAAGTAGAAGCGAACAACGTGCAGCTGAGAAATGTTGTTTTCTGCTAGGTAAAAATGCTGCTGAAGCTATTTTAACGTTGAAAATAGCTTACCAAGATGACGCTACGGGAAAAACTCAAGTGTACAGGTGGTTTGCTCGATTTAAAAATGGCGACATGTCGATTGATGGCAAACCTCGTTCTGGACGTCCATCTACTGCCGGATTGACGACAATATTGAAAAAATTCGAGAGCTTGTGTTCAGAGAAGTTTTAAGAATATTGCGCAACAACGTTCGTTAAAAAAGACCCGGTTTTTGACAGGCAGGAGATTGGTTCTTCCACCACGACAACGCATCTACGCACGCAACCATCTCTGTTAGAGTTTTTGGCCACAAATTGAATGGTTCCGCTGCCCAACACACTTTACTCACCTGATCTGGCTCCGTGCCATTTTTTTTTATTTCCATACATGAAAAGGGGCATGAAGGGAAACTGATTTGACAACGTCGAAGAAGTCAAGAAAAACGAGGGAGGAGTCGTCAGCCATTTCTAAAGATGATTTACAATAAAATTTCAAACAGTGGAAGCACCTGTGGGTCAAATGTATTAGTTGTAATGGAGAGTATTTTGAAGGATATAATGTTGTTTTGTAAACAATTTGAAAACATATAGCTTTTAAAAATTAATTCCGCTTTTTTTGGGTACTCCCACTTAAAGCAATCGCTCTGTAATCTGTGTAAACTGTTTGTAAAACAGAAAATTGAATATATTTGTAGGCATTATGAAACGAGTGATAAAGCAGCAAGAAAATCGTAAAGATGGATGTATCTTTAACTACGAGTATATCAGATATGTGTTAATATCATTCGTGTATATGTAACTTATCTAAGATAACTGGATACTCTAACGGTTTGATAATAAACATGTGTGTAGCAACAAACTTCACGCATTCGATTTCGTTGGTCAGTGTTCTTTTATTTTATTTTTTTATTTTTTGTTATTATAAACATCGGTCGTGTTACTGTGTGCCTATTTTGTTTGTGCGGAACTGGTTAGCTTCTGCTGATCCACAGTTCGTTACTGGAATATGGCTAAGGTTGACTAGATGCACTGTTTCCCAACTATGCATCATGATTTAGCTGCAAAACGGGCGCTGAGCAGGAAATAATGTATTATAGGCACACTCACATCAATTTCTGAAGAAATCATAGATTTCGGCGGCATCGGCTATCCTCATATAAAATACAGGCCTTAGTTCAAATGGCTCTGAGCACTATGGAACTTAACATCTGAGGTCATCAATCCCCTAGAACTTAGAACTACTTAAACCTAACTAACCTAAGGACATCACACACATCCATGCTCGAGGCAGGATTCGAACCTGCGACCGTAGCGGTCGTGCGGTTCCAGACTGAAGCGCCTAGAACCGCTCGCCCACTCCGGCCGGCAATTAATGTTCAGGGAGAAGAAATAAAAATATGTAGGCTGATGACATGTGAGCCAAACTCTGTCCACAGCTTGTAACGTTATATTGAGAATACGACAAAAGGGTGTGAATGGCTCGTACTTTCCAATGATGACGGCAGAAATTTAATCACTATTACCATATCACCACGACGTTTCAGTCATTGAGATCGGTCAATTACGATAATATAGTGCAAATCTTACCCCCATCCACTGTTGCTTTGTGTCTTCATGGAAAAACTAATCACTAGGGTGGCGAATCTTTGGCAATAAAGGGTACATTTAATGACCAATGGAATGCGCCTATTGTCAATAACCACGGAGAAATCGAGCCGGCCCATTGACGGAGCCAGTCCATCGACAGCAGTCTTCCCACACGCTATAGAAGGTAGTTGGAGGGGTCAAAACTATAGAGGTAGACAGACTTTACAGCAGTCATTAAAGTGGATGTAGGCTACACAGGAAAAAAGGGTTTCGCGGGGCGAAATAACATTGAGCGTTGCGTCATTCACCTTCGGTTTTAACAACACATTCCGCCAGCCTGGGTGGTCAAGCGGTTCTAGGCGCTTCAGTCTGGAACCGCACGGCCGCTACGGTCGCAGGTTCGAATCCTGCCTCGAGCATGGATGTGTGTGATGTCCTTAGGTTAGTTAGGTTTAAGTAGTTCTAAGCTCTACGGGACTGATGACCTCAGATGTTAAGTCCCATAGTGCTCAGAGCCATTTGAACAACACATTCTATTCAACTTTGACATTCCAAGGAAAAACAACACAAAACATTAAAAATTGTGTTTTGCACGTAATTCAGTCGAGTAGCTAGAGGATAGTAAATTTTGTTCGTCATCATTTTCGGGTACCACGCGGTTTATGGAGATCGATGTAAGTCATGGGTGCACACTGAAACTCTCAAAATATGCCTCTCCTCCCGTACCATTCTTTTTTACTCGCATTTCAGTGCCACCTTCCTTTCTGTAAGTATATAGGGCAGTGCGATCTTCGCACTTGTCTGTGGAGAAATCGCGGTAGCTTCTGGCACACGGGAGTGGTTTCGGATTTACTGCGGCGCCGGGAGATGGAGGGGCTTTTTAGGCGGCCCGCAGCGAGAGGTCCGTCCGGCCATAAATCAAGCCTGCAGCCTGACGGAGCGACCGAATAAAGCCGGCGGCAGCAGCCACTGGCGCAGGTGGCGGGACGGTGCCGCGCCGCCACAAAGGGCGGCAGCGGGCAGCCAGCGGCTCCGGAGAGCCCGCACTTCCGCCCTGTGCTGCGAGGCCGGTGGCCGGTGGACCGTGACCACGGCGCGCTGGCTGCAGCGTTCCGAGAACAGCAACACCACGCTATGCTCAGGATCGCCGCCGGAACACGGACCGTGCTTTCGAACATCAGCTTGAGCGTTCCGCGTTTCTGACGTCATAGCGTGCATAAAACACGCTGGGGAGAGCCTTTCCCAAAGTGCAGAGGAATATCTGGCTTGTCAGATATTCTAAACGTGGTTTGAACGTAGACCAATGAGATGGAAGAACGCAACCTACGTCACAAGACGACATCTGTCTTCAGTGCAGAGTCGCAAGATGCCATTATGACATTCACTTGGAGCTCATACGTTTACAGGGTGAGTGAGCTGTTCTGACCGATGTCGTTCTATGCGTCCCGCAATATTACACCTGGCCTCAAAAAACCACGCGCGAGATTTTTGTTTTCTCTCGCTCACTACGTGCAAACTGTTGGTCCTACATATTTTGTACTAGGATACGTTCCCGCTGGAGACCATGTTTTTCGAATTATTAAAGAAAAACGTATAAACACACGTCCAACGCCACACTCACCCCTCACCAGTCAGGATTTCTAATATGTTGATCCTGGCTCGCTGCCGGCCGCGATGGCCGAGCGGATCTAGGCGCTTCAGTCCGGAACCGCGCGACTGTTACGGTCGCAGGTTCGAATCCTGCCTCGGGCATGGATGTGTGTGCTGTCCTTAGGTTAGTTAGGGTTAAGTAGTTCTAAGTTCTAGGGGACTGATGACCTCACATGTTAAGTCCCATATTGCTCAGAGCCATTTGAAACATTTGAACCTGGCACGCCCTCCTGCCGCTATATACACTACTGACCATTAAAATTTCTACACCAAGAAGAAATGCAGATGACAAACGGGTATTCATTGGACAATTATATTATACTAGAACCGACATGTGATTACATTTTCAAACAATTTGGGTGCATAGATCCTGAGAAATGAGTACCCAGAACAACCACCTCTGGCCGCAATAACGGCCTTGATACGCCTGGGCATTCAGTCCGACAGAGTTTGGATGGCGTGTACAGGTACAGCTGCCCATGCAGCTCCAACACGATACCACAGTTCATCAAGAGTAGTGACTGGCGTATTGTGACGAGCCAGTTGCTCGGCCACCACTGACTAGACGTTTTTAGTTGGTGAGAGATCTGGAGAATGTGCTGCCCAGGTTAGCAGTCGAACATTTTCTGTATCCAGAAAAGCCCGTACAGGGCCTGCAACATGCGGTCGTGCATTATCCTGCTGATATGTAGGGTTTCGCTGGGATCGAATAAAGGGTAGAGCCACGGGTCGTAACACATCTGAAATATAACGTCCACTGTTCAAAAGTGCCGTCAACGCGAACAAGAGGTGACCGAGACGTATAACCAATGGCACCCCATACCACCATGTCAGGTGATACGCCAGTATGGCGATGACGAATATACGCTTCCAATGTGCGTTCACAGCGATGGCGCCAAACGCGGATGCGATCATCATGATGCTCTAAAGAGAACCTGGATTCATCCGAGAAAATGGCGTTTTGCCATTCGTGCACCCAGGTTCGTCATTGAGTACACTATCGCAGGCGGTCTTGTCTGTGATGCAGACTCAAGGGTAACGGCAGCGATGGTCTCCGAGCTGATAGTGCATGCTGCTGCAAACTTCGTCGAACTGTTCGTCCAGATGGTTCTTGTCTTGCAAATGTCTCCATCTGTTGACTCAGGGATCGAGACGTGGCTGCACGATCCGTTACAGCCATGCGGATAAGATGCCTCTCATCTCGACTGCTAGTGATACGAGGCCGTTGGGATCCAGCACGACGTTCCGTATTACCCTCTTGAACCCAGCGATTCCAAATTCTGCTAACAGTCATTGGATCTCGACCAACGCGAGCAGCAATGTCGCGATACTATGAACCGCAATCGCGATAGGCTACAATTCTACCTTTATCAAAGTCGGAAACGTGATGGTACGCATTTCTCCTCCTTACACGAGGCATCACAACAACGTTTCACCAGGCAACGCCTGTCAACTGCTGGTTGTGAATGAGAAATCGGTTGGAAACTTTCCTCATGTCAGCACTACTAGACCGACTATGAGTGACAGATGACCATACTCTGCATCTTACCATCTCCTGAAAGCATTACTCTTAGGAATGTTATTAGCTGACATTGAACTGTGCAGCCAGAAGTAAAAACAATTCGTTTTTGGTGGATCCTCAATGTACCGTTGCCTTCAAACCGGATACTTTCATAAGACGCTAGTTGCAATAACTCTTTAACTACCATATGACGTATCTCGCATTTTATTACTACAAATTGTTCAATTAAAGACTAGTTTTCGAGAGATCCTCAGTTTGCTGGTACTTAGAAGCGGCATATACAGAATGATTGTGGTGCTTAATCTGCCCTGCCGATGTAGTTCTATGCAACCCGCAATATTATAAATGGCCTTCAAAACCTGCACACGATTTTCATATTAGATTTTCATATTCTCTCGCTCGCTAAACGAAAAGTATTAGTCCTACACAAAAAAATGAACAGTACCTTTTTGTTGGATATTTAATGTACTTAAATTTTGTACTGGGATACTTTCCCACCGTTTTGTCCCTCAGTTCTTCGACATGTTTGGCAACATGTTAGACAGCTTGGCCACATTTTCCCATTGAACAATTTTGTCCATGGTGTCTATCTCCTATGCCCACGAGGACTGGACGCCTAGATACGACCAGTGTTTGCTTTTTCGCTGCATTGAAGGTTAACCTCCATTTTGCAGCCCATGACGCCACATTGCTACATGCGGACTGGCGTCTGCGCTGCATAAGCCGAACGTACGTGCAGTGCGTAAGTAGTGTCATGTAGTCGGCGTACAGTACAGGCTACACTCATGGACACACTTGACAAGTCGCCTCTGTACAGAGTGTATAACAGGAGACGGAGTGCGGATCCTCGTGGGCTCCCGATAGGATCAGGCGCTCTAAGGACGTAGGTGAACCAAAACCCCTTCCTCCACGTAACAGAAAACCGACTCTGGCGTCTACAATACTCGAGGACGAATTCCACAGAAGCGGCTGGAAATAATGTGTTACAAGTGGTGCTTGTAGAGTGCCTTTGTTGGTGATAACGCACATTAGAGAGGGCAGGGGACAAAAATCAGTGCAGCCTACCTAACCCTCACAATTTAATGGCTTCTAACGACTACGGGATTTGTTTTAATCGCAGCATTGAGTTGGACAACGTGAAGTAGTGACTAAAGCGCTTTGCGGTTGCTCGCGTATTCAGACAAGAATGCCCCGCTGAGTAGTCGGAGTGGACGGTTTCGCGTTGCGGCATCGGTGTGCGGGGGCGTGCGCCGACAGGGCGCATTCCTGGCTGCCGGCGACTCAGCAGCCCGGCTGCGCAGCTCCGCGTGAGGCTTATCGGCAGGGCTGCGCAGATAGCCCGCACGCCACGCAGCAGCGCGTCGCGTCGCGTAGGGACGCAACACGTTGCCCGGCAACCTAAGCTGTCCCGGGAAGGTGACACGAGCCGGGCCGCAGGGGGCCGGGCTGCCGCCGCCTAGTCAGCGCTGCCTCTTCTCGGAACGCGTTGGCTGGCGTCTCGGCCTGGGGCTGGCTGACGCGTCGTCTCTATAGTTTATTACTCAGAGTATCGCTCACCAGGACGCCAGCGCTCTTCTATATGTAGACTGCGATCAAAATCAACTACGCCTATGGAGAGATCGAAACCGTAAATGGCTACCTAATTTTCTTCTTCTTTTCAGCCCGTTAACGAATAAGGGGTGAGATGAGCCATTTTGTTTTGACTTCACCTGCAGACGCGGTTCTAGAGTTCGGTCTGCTGGAGAGAGATGATGAGGGAGGGGGGAGGGGGTCACACTTTGTTCCTAGCCCTTCCCATACCCGTTCAAAGTGAGAGGCACCCACACGCCTTGCTCATACTGTGGCATCAAGCAGTCAGGCCTGCAAGATGAGTGGTCTGCCAAGCGAGTGGATTCATTCTTAGTTATCGAGTAATATGAGCTCTAGTACTCACACTTAAGTTACAATTTATCCTCCTATATGATTACTACGCAACGGAAACACGCATCTGAGTCTCAGTAATTTACAGAACTCTGACTGTACACTACGCACTGGCAATACCACATTTTCTTTTTGTCTACACGTGGCCACCGCACTGAATATGAATGACGCACACATTATAAATTCGGGACATTATGACAACATACAATTCAATGGAAAAGTCCACCAATCTTTTTCTTTTCACTCTCATATTTATTCCGATAAATTCACTAACCTAAACACACAAATTCTATAACCTACAACAATAACACATGAGAAATTCCGCCCAGTGGGCATGACTTTACATTGGTGAATCTCTATCTTACGGTCTCGTAATTATTTTAACGCTACAGTGCACTTTCTGGATAGGATGGTGGATCTTTTATTATTTCTCACCCTTCGACTCTCACAATCATCATCACGAAACTTTCCTCCAGACCGAGCGGTACAGAAGGAACAAGCATAACCCACTAATCTTTTGAAACTACCTCGCTACACTCCCATGCAAACCACACATACCCAAATTACATGACATACACCACACTACAATATGAAATACAAGACAGTGAATAGTCACAACATTATCACTTTCAGCTTTCCCACTTCAATTAATATTTATCCCAGTTTCACACGACACTGCCCCACTTTGTAATTCTACTTTCCTACTATGAACTCTGGAGATATATGCACGTCTTCCTGTGCAATGCAAGCCATGTGGCGTTGCTAGATAGACGGCCGACTCACCTTGCTTCTCTCTCAGAGTTTGAATCTAGCGTCACACGCAAAGTAATATTAACAATGTATTCATCACACACGCGAGTCCTCAACTGATACCATGGACGAGTACTTCTCTTTATCCTTTGTCTCATACACAGATTGAGACTCACACAGTACTCACCACGTGGAAGTACTCGTCTCTAATTTCAAGTCCTGCACACGCCATTTCTTAAATATTTCAACTTATGGTACACACGCTATTTCTTAAATATTTCAACTTATTGTACACACGCTAGTGATTCAGCTTAACTTAAGCACACCGAAGTATTTCAACTTATTGCTACACGTGGTTTCATTGTGACCGTTGGTCACTTCCGAAGATTACTATAATCCCATTAATATTACCTGCTTGACATTTAATTCTCCCCACAAAAGTTCCTGAAATAGAGAAATTATTATTTCAAACTACTCTTAAATATTCCACATGCATACCATGACTCTACTCTTTCGTCATTACCGAGCACAACTAAAACAGGTGTTAACAGCACAGGATCCAGCGGCAGAGTGCCTAAAACATGGCCGTTCTCGAGGTCCTCTCCACCTCTGCTGAAGTGGGGGAGCACCTTACTACCCTATTGGCCAGCTACATTTCAGGCGCTCAAAGCTCTGGTAAATTTCATCTCTTTGGTTCCACCAAAGGTGGCCAAAGGATCGACTCAAAGATGATCATATATTTACATTCAATATCTGCGGTTAGCAGACGACCATACATTCATTCATTTCAAAAGATCTCACCAAACTGGACGTAGGGATTTACTTTGTGGGAGTGCACGTGTGATCAGTTAAATAAATAAATTGTCATTCTTTCCTACACTGGTATCTGGCTTCGCTGTATTAATTGAAATTGAGTTATTTTACAAAAAAAATGTGTTGTTCTGACAAAAATAATGAAGTATGTTGTACCTATTTTCAATGTCGGGCGGTACTGTACCCTTTCAAAAGTAACAGGTGCGGCAGTGAAACGGGCGGTTTTGAAACCTCCATCGGTGATACAAATTATTCTAAGCGTTATTGAGAAAGTACGACACGAATATACAGGGTGAGTCACTAACTATTGCCACCTAGAGTAAATCCGAAAGTATGATAGTAGCTGAAACGTCTGTGGGACAAATGTTGCGTGGGACAACGGGGTCCATAATATGACGTTGGTTTTTTGTTGCTAGATGGGTTCGCGTCAGAGATATGAAGGTCAACTTTTCTTTTTTTTTAATGTGATGCTATAGTTTGGTACTTATTTTCTGATAGCTACTATCTAGACGAATCCAATGAGGTGTAACAGTGACGTCTTTGAAGGTCAATGGAGGTCAAAAAGGTGGCGTGAACGCCCATTTACAGAAGGTGTTCCAAGTGAGATGAGCACTGGTGTCAATGCAGTGCTGCAATCTTCATGGATAGAGTAGTATTCCATATCACTTCGGCACTAATCGAAACACATCCTCAGACAATTCTCTTTCGTATGTCTTGCACGTGATAAATATTCGCCGAATATGGCGTATCCGACTAACGTGCCATTGACATGTAAACACCAGTCGATGGTTTCGCAATACAACACTAATAGGAACGGTAAGACTGGTATCGTCGAATCAAGCGAATGTAAATGATGTATTCCTTCGAAGAACAAATCGATATACTTCTCATTTACAGAGAATGCCAACGAAATTCAGTGACAGCTAGAGACTTACACTCTGAAAGACATCCTCAACATACTCACCCTATACGTCGTACATTTAAATATGTGTTTGATAAATTGAAAACAAATGGATCTTTAACGCATCCATTGCCCAGTTAGGCATACCAGTTGCGTGAGTGCAGTGTCAGCAGCTGTGATACATTATATGTAAATTGAGGATGGACAGGGAGATAAAGGAAAGAAAAGGGAGGTGATGACTGCCTTCTGTCTAGTATAAGCAGGAGATTCCGGATTCGAATACCGGTCCGGTACACATTTTCACTCATCGCAGCTGATTCTGTGTAATGTTCCGATGCTTCTGATAGCAGTGATCCCCTACCTTTCCTTTCCTTTTTGCCCCTCTCCGCCTTCAATTTACGTGTAATATATCACAGCTGCGGATTCTGCGTGGTGTCTGTTCTTTCGGGCACAACGCATTTATCTAAATGAAAGCTTTGAATTTAAAATACCCTCATTTTAAAATCACCTCAAATATGGGGCCGCCATTTTTCTTGACATACGTTTCAAGTCTTTCGCGGATGTTTGCCGCGCGGGGTAGCCGCTCGATCTAGGACGCCTTGACACGGGCATTGGTATGTGTGTTGTCCTTAGCGTAATTTAGTTTAAGCTAGATTAAGTAGTGTCTAAGTCTAGGGACCGATGACCTCTGCAGTTTGGTACCATAGGAAATTACCGGAAATTTCCAAAAAATTGCGGAAGTTTGACATCACATCTTGCAGGACTCACACTGGAATTCGATTATCTTCCTCCCGAATTTCACCCTTCAATTCCTAGATGGTGTGTAGATTTTAAATGATCCCAGAGGAAGAAATCACACCCTGAAACGTCAGAGGATCGGAGGCTAGGGAAAGTCTCCGTTCTTGGAGACGAGGTGACCAGAGAAGATGTTCCGTGGCGCGTTAATGGAATGCCGCGACGTGCGGCATGTGGCCCGTCTTGTTGGAAGAATGTTTGCAGTTACAGGAAGCTATCGCACTAAGAAATGGTTCAACATGTGAACATAACGTCCTGTTCTCACATTAATAGCATTGGTGCGGTCGTCTTCAAAAAATAGGCCGCTGTGATACGCCGCACTACAATACTATTTTCTGAGTGTAAAGTGGTGTTTCATAAAGCATTTCAGGATTTTCACATGACAAGAATCTAAGTTTTGCTTGTTAACATAGCCTGACGCATGAAAGTTGATCTCATCGCTCATGATCGTATTGTCACGCAGTCTTGGGTTCTTCATGAGTTTCAACAATTCCCAGCAAAAGAATAGTCTCTTTGGGAGGTAGTCCGCATTCAGTTTTTCCACAATTTGAATTTTGTAAGGATCGTATTTCAGTTCCCTTGTGCAATATTCGCTGCACTCTGTGATCCGATATGTCAAGTTACAGCGCATGCTTGTATGCAGAACGCTTCGGACTTTGTCTGAAGGCTTCTTCCACTGTTGCAACATTGCGTTTTGCAGTTCCACCACTCTTTCGCACCGTATCACCCGTTCGTCAAAGCTCTGTACCCGAAGTTGATAGCATGTGCCGACGGGGATGGGTTATTACGTGTGAAATTGCAATGAGCACGAAATAAACGCTGCGCGGCCACGTAGCTGTCGTTGTTTCTGTTCAACGCTTTCACAGCAACAGCGTGCTATTCACCGCTTCACGACGCCATCTCCACTGAACATCAATATCAGGGTCAATGGCAAAGGTTTTTTGTCCAGGTGGCACCAGTTCCATCTTCTGTTCCTGACGTAACGTGCTATTTTCGAGAGTTGCCAAAGGGCCAGTTTCACTGTCACACCTTTTATGACTTGGCGTCACCCTCAATTTTAACGAACCATACATGCCTAAGATTTTAAAAACAATAATAATGCATTATTATTATTATTTCAGCACGTTATATAATTTGTTTACATCAGTACTTAGTACAATACTTCAGCATAACTATTCAGAAACTATAATTCAGGTACATACATCGTCTGAAAAGCATTCGTCCAAAGTAATTTGAGAAGTGCCCGTATAATGCAACTATTACGTGTTGCCTGTTGCCTTCTGTCTCGCATCCTTCGACCGACGTTGGTCTGACTATTTTTCTGACATTCCGGTAGCACGAATGGCTGGCAATGTCAATGCTTCACCCTCCATTGCCGCTACCAACAACGGAGGCTGACATTGCCAAAGGTTCACCCTCCTCTGGCGCCATCAACAATGGACCGTGAAGCTTTGACAATGTCAGAAACTCGCGCTGGCGAAACTTCAGAAAAATCGTCAAACAAACGTCGGCTGAAGGACCCAAAACAGAACCCAGAGGGCAAAATGTCAATAAGTGGACACGAAGGCTCTATAAGTTTACATAATGCAACAATTTTAAGAACTATTTCCACAACTTTGACAGCTTCGTAATTTATACGGAATAAAGTCGAAGTGTGCACTCACCATTATGAAGATTTCTTTTAGTTCTAAGATTGTGAACACAGGTCTGCAGAGACCGAGGTGGCGGTGGTTGGCACACTGGAAACGCATTCGAGAGATTCAGACCCCCGTCGGACCATCCAAACTTAGGTTTTCCGTGATTTCTATAAATCACCCCATGCAAATGCTGAGATGGTTCCTTTGTAAAGGGCACGGCCGATTTCTTTCTCCATCCTTCACCACAGCGAGCTTGTGCTCAGTGGCAAAATGACTCCGTTTTCGATGGGACGTTAAACTCTAAATCTTCATTCGTCCACATTTCTGCATACTATGCCTATACGAGCATATAATTGGGAGCAATTCTTCCAGTCGTTTCCACCAACCTTAGGGTAAAGTCAGTTCCTGTGTTATTTCTTCTTAGTGAAGGATCCTTTCCCTGCTATCCTTTCTTCCGTCAGCACCCTGCGGCTTGACGCTTTCACCTATGCAGAGTTGACTTAATGACCGTGTCAGACTTGGTCACGTGTCACGTGTCACGTATGGTCGATCTGACTATGGGCGCCTTTCCCTGGCTGATATCTTTTCTACAGCATCAGACCTTAGGCTGAACCTCAGGAACGCAATTGAAACTTATTCTATGTTAAATGCACCTCTTTTTCGAATTTCTGGCCACTAGCCATTTTCGAGACTCTTTAGTTCTCACGATACTGTAGTCTCCAAAATACGTTTTTTTTTTTTTCCGTGATCAGTCTTGTAACTGATTCGATGTCGACTGTCCTAAGTTCCTGCCTTTCTTCACCCCAGAGTAGCACCTGCATCCAAAGTCCGCAGTTATTCGCTTCTTTTACCTTCAGTTTTTACCCTCTACACCTCCCTCTGGTACGATGAAACCTATTCGCTGACGTCTTCACACATGTCATATCATCCTGTCCTTTCCCACCCTTCTTTCAGTGTTTTTCATATGTACATCTCCCTTTCTTCGCCGATTCTGAGGAGACGAACCTCACTACTTATTAAGTTTTCAGTCAACCGGATTTTCAACGTCTTTCTATAGCACCACACTTCATATGTTTCACTCTCATCATTCCCAGTTTGACCAAACTGCATGATTCAAAGCCATGCTCCAAACGTTCATTCTCAGATATTTCATCATTAGATTAAGGCCGATGTTTGTCTGCCACGAACACTATCTTTGCCTGTGGTAACGTGCTTTCTACGCCTCCCTTGCTTCGTCCGTTATGTGTTACTTTGCATCCAACATAGCAGAATTTCTTGACTTCATAAAAACACGAAAGCTTTTAGTAAAAAGCCCATACGTTCCTGTCCTTTCCTTCCCTTTCCTTTCTCCTACTCCATCTCCAATTTATATTTTACACTACTGACCGTTACAATTGCTACACCAAGAAGAAATGCAGATGATAAACTGCTATTCATTGGACAAATGTATTATACTAGAACTGACATATGATTACATTTTCACGCAATTTGGGTGCCTAGACCCTGAGAAATCAGTAGACCCTACCAAGAACAACCACCCCTGGCCTTAATAACGGCCTTTATATGGCTGGGAATTGCGTCAAACAGAGCTTGGTTGTCGTGTACAGGTACAGCTGCCCATACAGCTTCAACACGATACCACAGTTCATCACGGGTAGTGACTGGCGTATTTTGACGAGACAGTTGCTCGGCCACCATTGACCAGACGTTTGCAATTGGTGAGAGATCTGGAGAATGTGCTGGCCAGGGCAGCAGTCGAACATTTTCTGTATCCAGAAAGGCCCGTACAGGACCTGAAACATGAGGTCGTGCATTATTCTGCTGAAGCGTAGGGTTTCGTAGGGATCGAATGAAGGGTAGAGCGACGGGTCGTAACACATCTGAAATGTAACGTCCACTGTTCAAAGTGTCGTCAATGCGAACAAGAGGTAACCGAGACGTGTAACCATGACGCCGGTTGATACCCCAGTATGGCGATGACGAATACACGCTTCCAATGTGCGTTCACCGCGATGTCGCGAAACACGGATGCGACCGTCATGATGCTGTAAACAGAACCTGGATTCGTCCGAAAAAATGACGTTTTGCCATTCGTGCACCCAGGTTCGTCGTTGAGTACACCATCGCAGGCGCTCCTGTCTGAACCCACCGATTCCATATTCTGCTAACAGTCATTGGATCTCGACCAACGCGAGCAGCAATGTCGCGATACGATAAACCGCAATCGCGATAGGCCAAAATCCGACCTTTATCAAAGTCGGAAACGTGATGGTACGCATATATCCTCCTTACACGAGGCATCACAACAACGTTTCACCAGGCAACGCCGGTCAACTGCTGTTTGTGTATGAGAAATCGGTTGGAAACTTTCCTCATGTCAGCACGTTGTAGGTGTCGCCACCCGAGCCAACCTTGTGTGAATGCTCTGAAAAGCTAATCATTTGCATATCACAGCATCTTCTTCCTGTCGGTTAAATTTCGCGTATGTAGCACGTCACCTTCGTGGTGTAGCAGTTGTAATGGCCAGTAGTATATAATTTTCCTTTGAAAATAATAGAGAAGAAAATGATTTTTTGACCACTTCTAATACTGCTACACGTTTTACACGAACCATGCCTTAACCTCCAATAGTGCATTTGAGCAGGGCGGATCATCACCGCAACACTGGTGCAGCGAGTCCGACGTCTGCAGAGGTGATATTTCTTCCTCGGACCGCTCGCGACCTGCTCCATTACCGCTGCCTCGCCGAGCAGGCGCTTCGCAAATTTCACGGTCGGCTCGGCTGGGGGCTAAAGCCCCAAAAAAATTCCCAGTGGCGTAGCTAGCGGGCGGGTCTTATTCTGGCGGCGCAGGCTCTGGCGTCCCCAGGAATGCTGCAGGCATGCGTCGCGGCGTTATCAACCGCGGCCGCCTCGCCACAGGTCAGCCCAGCAACAGCCCCGCCACAGGCGACTGGCCGGGCACCGAGGCGGCCGCTCCGTCTATTCTGTCCTTTTTCAATATAGCACAACTTCATTCACTCATTTATGAGGCTGCCTGGCAACACACGAGACAAAGCTACTTGGTCGCAAACGAGTCAGTACATAGTTCACAAGATTTTACAATAAGTGCGTAGTAACAGCCTCCAATCCAGATCATCGGAGACGATCATGTAATAAAACTCTTATATTAAGGGAAAGGAGAACCCCCCCCCCCCCCCAAGGACATCAGCACATACAGACGTGCTGCACGGAATCAGCCGAGCGGTCTCAGGCGCTGCAGTCATGGACTGTGCGCCTGGTCCGGGCGGAGGTTCGAGTCCTCCCTCGGGCATGGGTGTGTGTGTTTGTCCTTAGGATAGTTTAGGTTAAGTAGTGTGTAAGCTTAGGGACTGATGACCTTAGCAGTTAAGTCCCATGACATTTCACACACATTTGAACAACAAATACAGAGGTGTTGTGCATCACAGAAAGGTTTACTATTGAAATTTCGAGATAGCACCTTGCGTCAAGAGCCGGACAGCGTATTACTCCCTCCAACACACATCTCGCGAAATGATCACGACAATAAAATTCGAAAAATTAGAGCTAATACAGAGGCTTACAGACAACAATGCTTCCCACGTGCCATTCGCGTTTGGAACAGTGTAGGACTGATCATTTAGTGGTAGCAGAAGTACCCTCCGCCACAGCCCGCCCGGCTAGCCGTGCGGTCTAACGCACTGCTTCCCTGGCGGGAAGGCGTGCTGGTACCCGGCACGAATCCGCCCGGCGGATTAGTGTCGAGGTCCGGTGTGTCGGCCAGTCTGTAGATGGTTTTTAAGGCGGTTTTTCATCTCCCTCGGCGAATGCGGGCTGGTTCCCCTTATTCCGCATCAGTTACACTATGTCGGCGATTGCTGCGCAAACACTGTCTCCACGTACGCGTACACAGTAATTACTCTACCATGCCAACATTTGGGGCTACACTCGTCTGATATGAGACGCATTAACCATACTCTTGTACCTGCTGACGAGGAAATCGGTCGTCAGTGAAGATCTACGGACAAACCTAATGCTAACCAACACCAACGCTTCGGAAAGATTCCTAAAATCGCTGAAGGGATATAGAGAAAATATGCTTCCAGAATTTTCCGGCACAGGTACAGTGATTGACTGAAAATCGACAAAGAAAAACTTCTGCATGAGACATGTGATTACCAGAATGGAGGTCCACGGTTTCCACCACGTTATCTGCAGTAACACAATGTATCATGAACAAAACGCAATGGGCGACAGCAAACAGTGTAACCAAATATGCGAACGTTCCCGTGCACTAAAAGGACACGGTTGGTAAGTGGCTATGAGTAAAATTTATACTTTCTAAAGTTTTATCGCTATTTTGATGCAATAAATTTATTATTAATTAGAAATTTATACACAAAAGAAACTAAAGAATTAATAAAACTGAAAAAATGTCAGACATAGTCGTCCCTGCTTATGGCTGTCAACATTTATTTTGTTTTCATTTATGCGACTGCTGTTTCGGGTATTAATCATCTTGAGACAGAAATTTCAAATGCATATAGGTGTTCCAGTAGGAATAGTAAGGATTTTAGGAAATTGTAGTATAGATTAATTCGAATCAAAAATTCTATATGACATGTGTCTAACTCTTTTGATTGTTTACACTGATACGGCTGTTAGAATGAAACCCAAATGATGTTAAGCAAAGACGGGCGATTTAGTTCAAAGTTCAGTTTCATAAATTCCATCTCAGAGCTAAATGCATTTTCGAATTATCTTGACTGCAACACTTGTGGGCCTTCTGAGTATCTTAGTGTTATCTCACGACATCAGCAGCATTCATAATCTGAAATATCAATTATTCTGTTGTGTTTACTTTGCCTTTGTAGACTTTGTAGCTTTAAAACCAGCTTAAAGGCAATTATTTTAAAGACCTTGGTTACCAAGAAACAGTTCGGCCAACATTGCTCGATGCCATCGCTGGAGAATACGGCAGGACATTTAATCCAACGAATGCAGCCAGTTTTTGTCACTGACGTTACAATATTTTCCTAATGCACCCTAGTATCTGAGTTACATGCTTTAATGACGTGACAAAATAATCGTCGTCTGGCGACCACATTTATATTTACAGTGGCTTCCCTGAAGTGCGTAATGCTTGAGGACACTGCCCACTTCTCTCCCAATCCTTGTCCGCTGAGAGCTGGAGCTTCGTCCCTAATGACTTCGACGTCGACGCGGCGTTGAACCCTAATTTTCTATCCTTCCTGTATCGCCATGGTGACTACGATCACGACTTACGTAGCGAACTGTAGAATTCTTTTTGTTGTGAACGAGTCCACATCCCTATAGCTTGCCGACTAAATACTGATGATGAAGATTGCGTCCGCCACTAGCATTTAAACAGGCCTTGGCTGCGTATGCGACTTCGGCATCGATAGCGGATAAAGTGAATTAGTGTTGAGGAATACCAGTCACACACAGACGGTTGGTGTAACATCTTAAATCAGTTTCTGTGAGCCTTTACTGTTCAACGGGCACGTCCAAATTAAGCTAACACAATTTCCCATATCACTAACGTCGATTTGCAGCAGGATTTTGGAACACACACGGCGTTCGAACATTATGAATTATCTCGAAGGTAGCGGTCTGCTGACACACAGCACGGATCCAGAAAACATCGTTCTTATTCGCACTAAGTAATGACTGCTGTCTACAGGAGATCTCGAATTGATTCCATACTTTTACATCTACATCAATCTATAAGACCGCTGTGCAGTTCACGCTTAAGTGCCTGGCAGAGTGTTCTTCGAACCACCTTCAGACTGTTTCTATATCACATAGCGCATGGGATAAATGAAACTTAAAACCTTTATGTGCGACTTCTGGTTTATTATGATGATCATTTTTCCCTTTATAGGTTAGCGCTAACGAACATTTTTACATTCAGAGGAGAAAGTTGGTGAGTGAAATTTCATGAACAGATCTCGCCGCAACGAAAAACGCCTTTGTTTTAATGATTGCCATCCCTTATCATTTCCGTGGCACTCTGTAACCTATTTCACGATAATACAAAACGAATGGTCCTTCTTTGAACTTTTCCGATGACCTAGATTTTCAGACGACTTCTGACATAGTTCCTCACAGGAGACTTCTAATCGACGCTTGAGTTGTGCGACTAGATTCGTGATTCCTGCCAGGAAGTACGTAGTACGTAGTAATAGACGAAAAATCGTTGAGTATAGCAAAAGTGATATGTGTCATTCCCCAAGGAAGTGTTACAGGTCCTCAGCTGTTCCTAATCCACATAAACGAGGCAGAAAACAGTCTGAGCAGCCCTCTTTGATTGATTGCACACTACCGAGCGGGGTAACGCAGTGGTTAGCACACTAGAGTCCCATTCGGGAGGACGACGGTTCAAACCCGAGTCCGGCCGTTCTCATTTAAGTTTACCGTGATTTCCCTAAGTCCTTTAAGGATAATGCCGGGATGGTTTCTTCGAAAGGGCACAGCCGCCTTCCTTCTCCATCCTTCCCTAATCCGAGCTTGGGCTCTGTCTCTAATGACCGCGTTGTCGACGGGACGTTAAACACTAATCTCCTCTACTCTCTCTGTTTGCAGACGATGCTGTCATCTACCGCCTAGCAAAGTCATAAGAATATCAAAACTATTTGCGGAATAACTTAGACATCACTTCTATGTGGAACGAAAAGAGGAAATAAGGAAAAGTGAGAAGTCATTCACATGAAGACAAAAAGAAAGCAGTTAAATTTCGGTTACACGATAAATCACACAAATTTAAAGGCTGTCAATTCACTAAATGCCTTGGAATTAAATTTACGGACAACATTATATTGGAACGATCATGTGGGTAATGTCCTGCAGAAGGCAAACCAAAGATTACGTTTAGAACGCTTAGAAGATGCAACAGTTCCACTAAAGAGACCGACTACACTGCAGTACGCTTGTTCGTCGTCTGCTAGTTTGCTGCCGATCCTTACTAGACAGAACTGAAGGATGACATCGAAAAAGTTCAAAGAAGGGCAGCTCGTTTTGTATTACTGCGGAACAGGGGAGTGAGTTTCACAGATATGATAAGCAGGTTGCGGCAAGATTTCACAAAATTTCAACCACCAGCTGTCTCCTCTCGGTATGAAATCATTTTATCATTTTATTGCCGCAAACCTACATAGGGAAAAAAGATCATTATAGTAAAATAAGAGGAAGCAGATCTCGTACAGGAAGATTTAAGAGTTCATTTTTCCCAAGCGCTGTTAGAGAGTGGCTCTGAGCACTATCGGACTTAACTGCTAAGGTCATCAGTCCCCTAGAACTTAGAACTACTTAAACCGAACTAACCTAAGGACATCACACACATCCATGCCCGAGGCAGGATTCGAAGCTGCGACCGTAGCGGTCGCGCGGTTCCAGACTGAAGCGCCTAGAACCGCTCGGCCACTTCGGCCGGCTGTTAGAGAGTGGATTGGTAGAGAAATAGTCTGAAGCTGGTTCGAAGAACCCTCTGGCAGTTACTTACGTGCAAGTAATTTTTGAGTTCTCGTGGAGAACAGCAGTTTGTCATAAAGTAAGTTACTTTAAAAATGAACACAAACAGTTTCGACCACAAAAACATTTATTTTGTGGTAACCGATGCAGGTCAGTGTTTGATCATCTTCAGACCTGATACCATGATGGTAAGCGCTGGCGGGTGTTACAACTCCACGAGTATCAGCTGATCAGATGGTCAAAAACTGACCGAAACCAGTTACCACAAAACAAACGTGTTTTGCTGTCGATACCAATTGTGTTCATTTTCAAAGTACTTCAGTGTGAATTGCAGAGCACGCATGTAGATTCAGATGTAGATGAGGTGTATATTGACTGCGGCAAGGGAAAGTCGGCCATCGCGAATGCAAATGGGGGAGTTCAACTGTTATTCGACGTCATACTCATTGCTGTTCGTAGTAATCGCTTGGTTTTATGTTCAAATTAACAGTTCAGCCCAGTTTTCCTGCTGTTTCTTACAGTATTTTCAGCACATTGGTTCTGCTACGTTCTATACTGAGGCCATGTCCCTTTCTGTAATTGCAAATGAACCATGAATTATTTGTTTTCCGTTATTGCAACACATTTTAACAGAGCAAGCTTTGTAAAAGCTAATTCCCTCTTTTTAATACGTAACTCAGTACAATGCTGCATAAATTTTCGTATTGTAGCAGTTTATCGTCATGATAAGTCAGTTCCACTTCGTGGAAGTGTTACTGCGCGCCGATCAGATGCCTAAAACTGCCTTTATAAAGTTTTGATTCTTTCACAGAGAACACTCAAGTCAGAAAGGAGAGAGAGAGGAAACGAACTAGTACGGGTATCCGTACTGACACAATAAAAAAAAGTGTCTCCAAAAGATGGTACAAGGTCGCCTTCGGTGAAGGGGTGACAGGTCCGGAGCGAGGGCCGTTTTAATAGGATTGGCCGGTACCTGGCGGGCGTTCAGCTTTAACTCGTCTGCCTGGTCGGCGCGAGAGCGGCACGGAGCTCGTTAGCTTATTCAAATCCTCGACGATGAAATCAGAGTGCGCTGTCTGCGGGAGGCCTGATGGCAGCGAGAGCCCAGCTGTCCGTAAAAGGGTCTGGTCGCGTGGACGCTGCTACTGTCGGCCGACTGCGCGGTTCTCCTCCCGAAGATGAAACAACGGGTGTGGAAACGCTACCTGCACATACTACCTAAGTTTCTAATTACCTTCAGTAAACCTCACAGAACAGTTTCATAAAATAAGGATCCACAGCCTTTAGAAAATTGTTAACTTTGGTAAACACTTCTTATTACTGTCACTGTCTTTTTACTAACAACTACCAGGTGTACCGGTATGAAATGAGCATTAAGATACAAATGTGTCGATACGGAACATTTGTTGTGAACGAGCCTTTTTCTTTCTTTGGTTGGTATGACATCTGGCAAAGATATTTAGTATACATCAAGTCATGGAACAAACAACATCATATGTTTTCGTCGTGTTAACAATGTCGAATTTTGTTCCAGAAAGTGATGATTTGCGGAAAGCATTAATTTTTTGTTTTCATTTGAAAAAAGTGCTGCAGAGTCGCATCGAATGCTTGTCGAGGCATATGGTGATCATGGTCTATCAGAAGCAACATGCAAAAGATGGTTTCAACGGTTCAGAAATAATGATTTTGATGTAAGAAATGAAGAACGTGGAAGACCACCAAAAAAGTTCGAAGACGCCGAATTGGAAGCAGTATTGGATGAAGATGGTACTTTGAGTCAGAAGCAAATGGCAGCAATGCTAAATGTTGCACAACAAACAATTCCTGACCGTTTGAAAGCTATGACAAAGATCCAAAAGTGTGGAAAATGGGTGCCACATGAACTGAATGAAAGACAGATGGAAAACCGAAAAACCATTTGTCAAATTTTGCTTCAAAGACATGAAAGAAAATCAATTTTGCATGGAATTGTTACTGGCGATGAAAAATGGATTTATTTCAAGAATCCCAAAAGGGAAAAATCATGGGTTAATCCGGGACAACCATCAACATCGACTGCAAAACCAGATCGATTCGGCAAGAAGACAATGCTCTGTGTTTGCTGGGATCAGAAAGGTGTGGTGTATCATGAGCTTCTAAAACCCGGTGAAACTGTGAATACTAATCGCTACAGACAACAAATGATCAATTTGAACCATGCATTGATCGAAAAAAGACCGAAATGGGCCAGAAGACATGGCAAAGTAATTTTTTTACACGACAATGCACCTGCACACAAAGCAAAACTGGTTCGGGATACAATCAAAACACTTGGCTGGGAGCTGCTACCCCACCCGCCGTATTCACCAGACTTGGCCCCTTCCGACTACCATTTGTTTTCATCAATGGGACACGCATTTACTGAGGAACACTTCGATTCCTACGAATAAGTCGAAAATTGGGTGTCTGATCGGTTTGCTTCAAAACACGAACATTTCTATTGGCGTGGTGTCCACAAATTGCCAGAAAGGTGGTCAAAATGTATAGAAAGCAATGGTCAGTACTTTGAATAAAATGTTTTTACTTTTCAATTCAAAATTAGTGTTTCATTTTCACAAAAAAACGCTCATTTCATATCGGTACACCTGGTATTAACATTCTCCATTACATAGCGTAATAACACATGTGTTGGGCTACTTAATTACGAATTTTGTTGTAGACGAAAAAAATAAATATTGAATGATTTCTCATACAATGATCATTGCCTTAAAATTTTGACGGAATTGTAAATATGGTGTCCGTCCTACTTGACATATTCGAAAGAACAGACACCACATATAAATCGAAGAGCCAAATAAACTGGTATACTTGCCTCATACCGTGCAGGACCTCCGCTAGCACGTAGAAGTGCCGCAACAGGACGTGGCATGGACTCGACTAATGTCTGAAGTAGTGCTGGAGGGAACTAACAAAATGATATGTTAAAAATGACGAAATTCCTCCAGCTGTATTAAGGTGTTGGTTTTATTGGCGACTAGTTTCAATGTTGTTACAACACCATCTTCAGGCCCATACTTGTTGACAGTTAGCTTATGTGTCTAATACTAGAAGTCAGTGGTGAGATAGGCGTGTTCCATGCGGAAGGCAGGTAGTAACTTACTAGTACACTCATGAAATGATCGTACGGGAAAATCTCCACTTCATCGCTACCTCGAAGATGCTCTGCCCAATCCCTCGTGCGCCGACTATGATACCCCTTTCAAACTCACTTAAATATTGATAACCTACCATTGTAGCAACAGTAGCCGATCTAACAACTGCACCAGGCACTTGTTGCCGACAGTAGCGCCGTACGCCGTATTCTGCCTGTTTACGTATCTCTATATTTGAATCCGCATGCCTTTACGAGTTTCTTTGGAACTTCAGTGTATATTGATAGCCGGCCAGAGTGGCCGAGCGGTTCTAGGCCCTACAGTCTTGAACCGTGCGACCTCTACGATCGCAGGTTCGAATCCGGCCTCGGGCATGGATGTGTGTGATTTTCTTAGGTTAGTTGGGTTTAGGTAGTTCTACGTTCTAGGGGACTGATGACCTCAGAAGTCCCATAGTGCTCAGAGCCATTTGAACCATTTGTATATTGATATTTGGATGTATTGGCATACTCGGGCCATCAGCGTCTGGAGATCGTGAATTTGTTATTCGAGTGCTTCTTCCGAAGATTTAACTTGTCGCCCGGATGCTTCACACCAATCATCCTCCCATGTATTGGCACAAAGGGGTGTCATGTGGGCTTTATACTTCGAAACGTCTGAATATCTATTATGAAGTGCATGTGGGGCCTGAAGATGGCATACTGAAATGCCGAAATTGGTAGGCAAAATAAAATAGGATATCTTCTCAAATACGTACGGCTGTCTTGTGCTCTTCCTTGATAAATATTTTGCCAATCGCTGTCCCGGGTCCACTGTCGCTCAACACAGATTGAAATGGGACAAAACACCACAGGCTTGCCTGGACAGTTTGGTGAGGACAATGCATTTAAAAGTGGCTCCCCGTACGAGGACGGCCATTTGGTTCACGGAAATTGTGTTATGCAAGATGTCAGCGAGAATAAACAACAGTGTTTGCAGTGGAATGTTTTATAAGTTTGTATTTTTCAATCAAGTGTAAATCTTCTTTATTTCTGCTTTCTTATGACTGTACCTGACGGAACAAAATCACTTTTGTTTCCTATTACGTCCGGTATTGAGATTAAGGCAATATGCAACATTTATTTTGACCACTGTATGTGTGGCATCTGTTCTTTCGGACTTATCCGAAAGAACAGTTGCATATATAAATTTCTCGTTATGTTTACCACTCGTCGTGCAGCTTATTTGCGCCTCTCCAGTGTTCGCCGCACCTGTTGTTTCCTCTCTGTGATTGAAATCGAGAACGGTCGCGGATTTTTGACGCCTGCCGGCGATTAACAAACAGCTAGGCAATACAGCCGGTGCTCTGATGACGGTAAACACGTGCGCACCCGGCTAATGACACACAGCACTGTTTATTACGGAAGTACCGCTTTAATAGAAATTCTGTTGACCTTACTGCGACCATTTGCGCGATTCTGATCGTGTCCATTTCTAATCATCGTAACAAACGTACATGCTGCTGTAGCGATTCTATTCATGTTTGAACAAAACAAACAGTCCTAGGATTTTAAAAGACTGTGATTTGGTCTTTCAGCGTCTCAACTATCAGTAAAATAAAAAGAATTCTAAAACGAACTGTAATGACCCCGTTTTTACTAAATTAATTTCGATAATGATAATTTTAATTTCTACAAAAAAAACAGTCGCTGCTACATCGCAGGTCCTCTGAGATAGTTTTATCAGCATCAAGGTTAACGGCAAGACAATATAACACTTTTGGTGCAAGAACAGCAGTAGTGTGACATTTTTTGCCACTTTATCTCTTTGGTAAGCGTTTCAGAGTATTGCTCTTCTCGAACAGACCTGTAACGATGTCGTGTTCCACATCTCCTTTAGTTTTCCTAGACTTTAAAAATTGCTCTATGGCCCAGATGAAGTAATAATTAGATATGAACATATGAAGAGGTAATAACAAGTTCTTCTGAAATAAATATGACCAACTACGTACATATAGTGATAAGGAATACCACTCAATCCATGATAAGAAGTTGGCAGCACTGCATTGATACCAATGCTCATCACTTCGAACTCATTCTGTACATGGACGTTCATGCCACCTTTTTGTCCTTCGTTGACCTTCAAAGACTTTACTGCTACACATCACTGGATTCGTTTCGATAGGAACTATCAGAAAATAAGTACCAAACTATAGAATCCCATTAAAAAAAAAGTCGACCTTCTTATGTCTGACGCGATCCCACCCAACAACAAAAGCCAACGTCATATTATAGCCCCCGTTGTCCCATGCAACATTTGTCCCACAAACTTTTCAACTACTGTTATACATTTGGAGTTATCTAGGTGGCCATAGTTAGTAACTCACTCTGTACAATAGAGGAACAGTTCGAAGACGATGATTGTTTCTATCAGCTTGACTGCTCCATGTCATAAAGCAGCAATGGTGAGGCAATGGTTTGTGGGAATTCCGGAAATGGAGTGTCCTGCTCAGAGTCCGTGCGTGAACCCTGCTGACACCTTTGGGATGAACTAGAAAGTCTATTTCACTGCAGACCCCGGCTTCCAACATCACTACCTTCTCTGCATTCGGACCTTGAAGAAGAATAGTCTGCCATTCCTACACAGACATTGAATAACATTGAAAGTGTCCCTAGAAGAGCCGAAACCTTGGTAAACTCACACACCATTTTAACTTCGACTAAAACGTGTCCCGGTATTTTTGATCAGATAGTGTATATCGACTTTGGTCTCTCAGCCTCTAAATTTTAAGTGAAGTAAAATGCGGCTGTGAAAGCCTTACTCTGCTAACGTTACGATGATGAGAAAGATGAAGGGGAATACCGCGCGGCCGCTACGGTCTCAGGTTCGAATCCTGCCTCGGGCATGGATGTGTGTGATGTCCTTAGGTTAGTTAGGTTTAAGTAGTTCTAAGTTCTAGGGGACTGATGACCTTAGAAGTTAAGTCCCATAGTGCTCAGAGCCATGAAGGGGAATGCAAAAATGGTGCGATCTTCTGACAACCATGATTAACATTGATAGCCTGGGATAGTGACTAGTAAAAGAAACTATGCGATTATCACTATGGTCCGATTAAAATTACTTGATAGTTGACGTCTATTAATCGCCGTTGAGGTGTTGCCAAGTCGGCTGCCAGCTACCGTTCGGTTATAGGTGAGAAACGCAAGCGCGCGCGCACACACACACTCACACACACACACACACACACACACACACACACGGCCGATCAGTTCACACATGCTGTTAACGTATAACGCAAAGCAATGTTGAAAGTGGCAACCGCGAGGTATGTCGGAATTGGCAGGTGCTCTGTCCACAGCTGATTATAAGTGAGCGATGACGAAACTGCGGCAAATGACGAGTTTCGTAGCCCTGAATTTAAGCTCATGTTCTAAGGTAACCACAATCTCGTTATGTGCAATGTCAGTAATCTGATGCAGAACGATAATCACAATCGCTTTGGTCACAGCGATTAAAGCTAAGCTCTACGAACCAACTCAAGGTAGAAAAAATTCAGTTTCAGCGCTAAAAGCAAACTGTAGTTTCTCGCAGTTATTGCTTACCTGAAACTATCCTCTCACTTACTACACGAGCTGCCATGTTATCGACCCTACCAGGGCAGTGATTCTTCTCGAAAACCTGGAATTTTCAGGTAATTACATTTTACCTGACAATGTCAGGGAAGTCTCAGGGAATTTCAGGAATTTCATAAGTTCTCAGGGAATATTGCGTTTCTAGCCCAGTGGCGGATATAGAAAAACCTCTAGGAGGGGGCGCTAAAGATATCTTGAGCTACCTTTACTTTTACCGTAATAAAAAATTATGAGGTTACACGCAACGTTTAAGAACGTTTTATTTAAACTGATTATACACATATACAAGACAATGCCATCTTATGATATAAAAAGGTTACAATTGCGGTTCTCTTCCTTAAATTATGAATTCTTTGCACCTATTCTTCCTGGCAAATTGGTTAATCACATCGACAATGTCAGGGTGAGAGTTCAACAGAGCTAAGCCATGAAGTCGATCCTCCTCCATTGTCGACTTCGAAGGTTCTCTGTACAAGAAAACAGTAGAATATTCGCGACTTTTCTCGAACAAAGGCCAGACAGAGACCGTATCGAGATAATTAGAATCGCCGCTACATTTCTCGTAGGTATGTGTTAACTAACTATCTATCTGCCAGACTGAAACGTATAAAATACGATGACGCGGACGCGCGTGCTAGTACAACTACTCGATAACTCGATTCAGTCGAGTTGACTGACGAAAGAAACGAACGAAGAGCGTGCGGGTGGCGGAGCTCGCGGCCCCGCGTGTGGGCGGGGAGCGAGTGGGAGGGGGGTGGCCGAAGGGGGGGGGGGGCGGGGGGCGAACCGCGCGTCTCCCATATGGCCGCCTCTGTTCTAATCTAACACTGAAAACGAATTATATTGACTTTCATAAACCACAAATTTTAAAAAACCTAACATCTCAAAGTCTGTTAATCATATGAACATTATTCAATATGAATTATCGACGTTCAAAAATTACAGTTATGGCTGATATATCACTCAGCTGAGAGGAAAGGAAAGTCATTATTGTGGTGTGCTGTCCCTTCCCGCCTGATCACTATCAGTTCATCAGGAGCCGCTTTACACAATCTGACCGGCCGGAGTGACCGAGCGGTTCTAGCCGCTACAGTCTGGAGCCGCGCGACCGCTACGGTCGTACGTTCGAATCCTGCCTCGGGCATGGATGTTTGTGATGTCCTTAGGTTAGTTAGGTTTAAGTAGTTCTCAGCTCCACATTTGACGACATTCGTGCCTGTGATGTGCTCGTCAGGATAACACGATAACCATTACGCTAAGCCACAATACTGGGCTGAGCACTTGAGGGCTTAACGCTCCATCCACAACAATGAATTGCAGCCTTCAAAAATTGGGCTTCACACAGTATCATTCGAAGCTGATAATTGCATGTATGACGCTGAATCGCGTCTTGTGCGGACGAATGCAGCAATGTTTGGTTAGCGCTGTGCATGAAACGTGTGTTTTTCATTAGCATCGTTTTGTGTGTGCATTAGTTCTGGTGAGGTTATATTTTGTTGTGAAATACGAAATAAAACTACCAGACCCATGATTCTGGAGCCATAAACATGAAAAAAGAATGGTGGGCAAGGAATTGTACGTGAAGTGACCAATTGTTGTGGCTGTTTGGCAACGGTGAGCGGTTCGGACGTGACGTTGGGCCCTGTGGTTAGAGGAAATCATCTCCAACACGTGAAGTGTCGACTATCAACTAATTTTAATCGGACTATAGTCACGTCTTGCATCAGTAAGTACAATGGTTGCGCAGAAAGTAATGCACCGCATTTTTTTTTTTCTCTCAGCCGAAAACAACGCTACGAATGCGAAACATTGCGTGTGTATTATTTGAAGTCTCCTGAGTGAGCGCGCCAAGTTTTCCTCACTTCCGACAGATAGCGTAGCTGCAGGACAGTTTCCAAATGGCGTCTGTAAGTGATGTACGTTACAAGCAACGTGTCGTCTTTGCATTTGTCACTGCAGAGAAAGAAACTGAGAAATGTTCACAAACGCTTGTGCATGGTCTATGGAGCATCTGCTGTCGACAGAAGTGCACTTAAGTCGCTGGGCACGGAGAGCGAAGATATCAGAAGGCGGTTCGGCGGAGCTGCACGATTTGCAGCAGTCGAGGAGACCATCCACGGCTGTCACACCTGACATGTTGCAAGGAGCTGCTGTTGTCACTCACTAAGACACATGCATTACGACTCGGCAGTTGGCACTGCATCAGCAAAGGAAGTGTGGATGCAATTATCACCACTCTTGGATATCGAAAAAGAGTGTGCAAGATGGGTCCCGCGGTGTCTGACGGTCGATCACAAATCGCACAGAAAAAAAAAACAATTGTCTTGATTTGTTGCAACATTTTCAAGCTGAGGGGGAGGCCTTGACGTCCCGGATTGTGACAGGTGATGAAACCTATGTTCACCGTTTTTAGCCCGAAACAAACCGACAGTCGATGGAATGGCGCCATTCCCACTTCCCACAGAAGAAAAAAATTCAAAGCAACTCCTTCCGCCGGTAAGACCATGATCATCGTGTTCTGGGACTGTGACGGTGTGATTCTCATTGATGCGATGCCAAGAGGCAGTACCTTTAATTCAGAAACGTATGTCATCACATTAACAAAACAATAGATGCGCTTCCGGCGACTCGGATGCACAGCAACCCAGGAGATGTTTTGCCGAAAGACGATAATGCTCGGCCCCATAGTCTTACGACTGCTGAACACATCCCAAAACAGGGTTGGACAGTGTTTCTTCATCCACCGTACAGCCCTTACCTAGCACCCTCGGACTTCCGCTTGTTTGGGCCATTAAAGGATTCGTGGAAGAAATTTTGAGGACGATGAGGAGGTGATTCACACAGTGAAGTACTGGCTCCGCCACCATGGCGAGTATTGTTACCGACAGGTCATACGCACCCTTGTTTCGCGCTGGAGGAAGGCCATAGAACGGGATAGAGACTATGTGGAAAAATAGGGTGTGTAGATGAAACACCATCCTTTCGTGTGTGTAATTCTCATTGTTGTTGTTGTGATCTTCAATCCAGAGACTGGTTTGATGCAGCTCTCCATGCTGCTCTATCCTGTGCAAGCTTTTTCATCTCCCAGTACCTACTGCAACCTACATCCTTCTGAATCTGTTTAATGTATTCATCTCTTGGTCACCCTCTACGATTTTTACCCTCCACGCTGCCCTCCACTACTAAATTGGTGATCCATTGATGCCTGAGAATATGTACTACCAACCGATCGCTTCTTATAGTCAAGTTGTGCCACGAATTTCTCTTCTCTCCAATTCTATTCAATACCTCCTCATTAGTTATGTGATCTACTCCCTATTTGATTTTGTATTTATAACCCTGTATTCACCTGACCAGAAGTTTTGTTCCTCCTGCCACCGAACTTCACTAATTCCCTTTCCGTTTTTAAATTTGCTAGCCTACCTGCCCGATTAAGGGATCTGAGATTCCACGCTCCGATCCGTAGAACGCCAGTTTTCTGTCTCCTGATAACAACGTCCTCCTGAGTAGTCCCCGCACGGAGATCCGAATGGGGCACTATTTTACCTCCGGAAAATTTTACCGTAGAGGCCGCCATCATCATTTAACAATACAGTAAAGCTGCATGCCCGCGGGAAAAATTACGGCTGCAGTTTCCTCTTGCTTTCAGCTGTTCGCAGTACCAGCACAGCAAGGCCATTTTGTTAGTGTTACACGGCCAGATCAGTCAATCATCCAGACTGTTGCCCCTGCAACTACTGAAAAGGCTGCTGCCCCTCTTCAGGAACCACACGTTTGTCTGGCCTCTCAACAGATAACCCTCCGTTGTGGTTGCACCTACAGACTGCTGTCTGTATCGCTGAGGCACGCAAGCCTCCCCACCAACGGCAAGGTTCATGGGGGGAATTTCTCATTATGTTCATTAAACCATTCCTTTAATTCTCGTTACGTTCGTTAAAGAATTGTTGAAGAAAAAAATTCGGTGCGTTACTTTCTGGGCAACCCTCGTAACCACTTGAAATTGTCGACCGGCTGCTTCGAAGAAATACTGTGGCTTTTGCGCAATGTTATCTGGCGGCACACCCGAAAAGTGAATGTATGCTAGTGGTGGAAGCTGCTAGATGCATTTGCCCCGCAGTGCCGCGCTACAACAACAACAATGGAGCACGCTGGATGCTGGAGAGGAAAAGATTTGTACGAGGTGGGGAAACTTAGCAGCCGACCTGAAACCAGGCGTGTGGCGTGGTGTGGTGTTACGGCTGTCCGTTATAATGTGCAACACGTCCGCGACGAGGTGTTTGAAGGCGACGGGGCAGTACCTCAGAGCAAGGCAGCGTCAGGTGGAAGGGCTTCCCGGCGCCGACAGCTGGCCCGCTTTTTGTGGGGGCGGCCGGGCCGAGGTGGCAACAGACGAGGCCAGCAGGCGCGGGAGGAAGGAGCCGCCCCCACCTCTGCCGCGCTTCCCGGCCATTCACGGCGGCGCGCTACCTGGGGCCGGCACAAAACGCGCCGGGCCGGGATGAATCTGCGCTGTCTGCCGGCCGCGCTCACCTGCCGCCGCTTCAATAGCCTCGGCCGGCTGGCGTTCACGTGCGATCAGCGAGTGAAAGACCGGCAATAAAACTGTCCACCCTCCCTTCCCGGCGCGGATTAATAACTCCTCCCAAGGCCGTCTCCTTGAGAAAAAGTATCCCACACAGAGAACAGATTATGCGATGTAATTCTTGAACGCCTGAGCACTTACTTTTTCTTTGTTTTAGAATAATAACTGAGTGGAGTAATAATTTTTTTTAGAACCGTCTAGGTCGATGCTAATAGGAACACGTCCGCCGGGTAGACTACGATGGCGTGACCAATGTCAACACCGAGAGTGCCGGAGTACAAACCTACAGGGAGCTTACTGCCCCGTAGGTGCTGTAAGTAGGCTGTTTAGGTTTTTATATTGGTAACGCCCACGTAGTGCTCTGTATGAAAATCACTGACTGTGCAGTCTGTGGCTGGTTTGCATTGTTGGAATATTTGCTATTGTAGTGTTGGGCAGTTGGATGTGAACAGCGCGTAGCGTTGCGCAGTTGGAGGTGAGACTCCAGCATTGGTGGATTTGGGAATAGAGATAGCAGAATTTTGAGAGCGGACGATGTGGACGTCTGTCCATCAGAAAGAGTAAATTTGTAATCCTGGATATCATGAACTGCATTGTTTTGAACATTATTAAGGTAAATACATTGTTTGTTCTCTATCAAAATCTTTCATTTGCTAACTATGCCTATCAGTAGTTAGTGCCTTCAGAAGTTAGAATCTTTTATTTAGCTGGCAATATTGGCGAAGGCTGTATTGCAGTAGTTCGAGTAAGGAAGATTTTTGTGAGGTAAGTGAATCATGACAGGTGTATGTTATTGTTAGTCAGGGCCATTCTTTTTTTAGGGATTATTGAAAGTCAGATTGCGTTGCGCTAAAAATATTGTATGTCAGTTTCGTGTTGATCGGAATAAGTAAAGAGAGAAATGTCTGAGTACGTTCAGTTCTGCTCAGCTGTTTGAAAATCAAATAACGTAAGTTGTTTTCCAGCAGTGTCATTTTTAAATTTTTCTAAGGGGAGATTACAGTGAGAGAGCGGACTCTAGCAAACATCAGATTCGGCTCTTAGACAGCTGCTCCGAGCAGACGCATGGCTTTTCTGTAACGAGGCTACGTGTAGTAACTCCGCCTAGGGATGACACAAGAACGTCTTTCATTCTCCAAACTTTGCATAAGGGAACGAACACACTAAAGCCCTTAAGGCAAACATTACGCCAGCCAAGAGTGTTGACAGGCTCAAAACGCGGGAGCACTTTCGGTTACCCATACAGGAGCAATCATGTCACTGAAAACCGTCGCCTTCCTTCCACCCACTCTCCAAGTTCGGCTGTTTCACCTGCATCATGGATACAGACGGAAAGTCAACTCTACCAGTTGCAGGATGCCCTGTTCAATACGAAGAAGTAGCGGCGGCTGTAGATACAGCCGCCAAACCTTGGAGTCCACTGCTACGAGTCCACTGCGTGTGGCTGATGAGGGAACTTGGACTCTGTGAGCTGCACTGCTATCATTCACAGCGGTAAATGACTGATGATGAGGGCTAGGCCAGTCTTCTGTGAGTGAGGAACTGATCTGCCTGTCATCCAGCTGTTCAACTTGGGAGCAGGGCGCCTGTGCCGCTACTCCTGGACATTGCAAGTACAACCTTACCGGCTGTGTGCTGCTACCGCCTCTCGGCGTGTCCTTCGTGTCGTTGTTTTGGGTCTGCCACTTACAGGTCATTTCGACGACTGACGACAGTGCTTGCAGATTTCTGGGGCCGAGTCTAAGTGCTCCACCACTCAACGAAAGCGCTGATGCTCCGATAACATGCACAGCCACAGCGGGCTATAGCAACTCGCCCTCCAGCGCCTGCAGATTCCTCGTCAGACACTGACGTGCCTACCTGTGCCTTCGTGCAACGCGGCGCTGCACGCCCGCTGCCAGGCAGTGCCGGGAGAGTGGATGTAAAACTGTTGCTAGTAAATGAATGTTAATTGAAGACTCATTAGTGCTCCATCCACTGGACTCCACCACACCTCCGCTCTTGTATACTACACTCACGTAGCAAGCAGTATCCTGCGAGCTTCTACAGTATGATAGGATCGGCAGCAATCTGCGACTATTAGCTAATGGTGGTAGTCATCTTTCAGTGACTTGGACAGAATGTCTATTTGTTGTGGTGAATATCAGCTTGCACTAACATCGGAAAATGTAAGATAATCAAGATGAGTAGGAAAACCACTCCAGTTACGTTCGAATACGGTATCAGTTGTGTGCTACTCGACACAGTCATGCCCATCAAATATGAAGGCGATACGTTGCAAAGCCACATTAAGTGGAAGGGGCACCCAGTGTCGGTTATATGGAAGGAGAATGCAATGCTCGATTTCGGTTCACGGAGAGAATTCTAGGGAAGAGTGGCTCATCTATAAAGGAGACTACGTACAGAAAACTTGTGCAACCGTTTCTTCAGTACTGCTTGAGTGTCTGGTATCCTACCATGTCGTATTAAAGGAAGACATGTAAGAAATTCAGAGGCGTGCTTCTAGATTTGGTGCAGGTAGGTTCGATCATATGCATTACGGAAATACTCCGTGCATTCAGATGGGAATTCAAGGAGGGAAGAAGTTATAATCATGGAAAAACTATGGGAAAAGTTTAGAGAATGGACTGCAGAACGATCCTAATGTCAGCAGTCTGTATCTCGCGAAGGTAATAAAAGAGAAGTAAGTGGAGAGATTTCCATACCCTCTGTCTTCTCTGCTGTCTTGTCAACGTACACTGTCCCCCATCTATCCTCAACCTTAACGCTGTTGTCTCAACAACATGGCAGAAACACCCGTTCCTGTCAGAGTGAAGTCCTTTCTGTTCCACACCACCGCTGAGCCACTTCCTCGAAGTCCTTCTCAGTAGCAACTCTGCAAAAACTTCCCACGTCATATTAGAGAACTGAATAACATGTCGAGCTTCAGAAGAAAGTTAATGACATATCTACAAAAGCTACAATAAGGATTACCATTGTTTCTGCACGCATTGGCTCTGAGCACTACGGGACTTAACTTCTGAGGTCATCAGTCCCCTAGAACTTAGAACTACTTAAACCTAAGGACATCACACATATCCATGCCCGAGGCAGGATTTGAACCTGCGACCGTAGCGGTCGCGCGGTTCCAGACTGAAGCGCCTAGAACCGATCGGCCGCTCCGGCCGGCAGCATGGGCTAGCCTTCAGGAATGCAACTAAAAAGTGAAATAACTTTCCGTTTCCGACAACCTAAGTTTTCGCGCTAAATTATTCTCCAAACGCTGGCTAAAAAGTTTAGGAACTGATGTGTAAAAACACGAATGGTTTAGCAGATTTTTCATTGGAGTGGCTAAGGACCCCTGTTACTCATCCGTCGAATACGTACTAGTGGTACAAGGTACAAGCCTGATGTCTGCTGGGGTGACTGTTTTTTAATTCGGAGTGCTTACTTCGCCAACGAATTAAACTGACGTCTCAGTCGGCTCCTTAATATGGTTATCGTGAAGTGTGCCGCTTGTAACGGAACTGGTCAACAGCTCATTTTTCGGTAAATTTAAAGAAATGGGTGATTCGATACAATCCATAAATTTTTAAGTGCCATAAGATACATACATGTTCGAAATTGTAATTTCGCACAGTTTTAATGGCACCAACAAAACAGTTTTGTGCAGGTATATACGGAAAACGTGTTCAAAGACTAGTTCAACATGAATTATGTCAATTTTAGTATTTTTCAAGAAGTCAATTATTTTTCGTGTATTGGATTTACTTCGAAATTTACTTAGTCAATTTTATTTCCGTTCGAAGACATCAACACTAAAATGGTTAATTATAAGCATTTAAAATAACTTCAAAGAAAAAATTATTAATAAATAATTCTTTACATGAAACGCTTTTGCAGTTGTGAATATCGATAACCTTCAGTTGTAAAATGGAATGACGACATTGAAAATTTGTGCTGGACCGTAATTCGAACCCAGATTTCCTACTTGTTGCGAGCAGTCGCTTTGGCTACCCGAACACGCTTCACAGCCAGCTCCAAACTTCCGTATGTGGTCGTCTGGAGGTGCATGTGCTGGAATATCGTAAGTAATCCATCTGTAATGCAAAAAAATATATTTGATGCTTTTTTTGCGGGTGGTGAGCAACTGAAGCTGTTGTATGATACTCGCAGGAAGTAGTTGTACTGTGCGTGTCCTATCACAGTCTGGGGTTCAGACGCATTTGAATGTTGAAATTGTGATGTCTCATAATGAAGATTTTAAAATTCTCTGTGTGAAAGATAAACTGCCTGCAACAAGTTATTTCAACGTGCATAATTTGAAGAAAATCTTAATTTCCTCCGGCAAGCAGAAATACAGGGTAACTCTAATTGCTGAGCTATCAAAGATGTCGTAGTATGTCGAATAAAGACAAAAAGCAATGAGAACTACTAAATCAATTTTTATGACAGTTTGTATTTTGTGGCAGACTCAACCTCTGCTCATATCACGGGAACAGACGCAAAGAAATAATTTCCGATGTTTTATTATAAATTAAATGTTGGATACGAGTTTACAGAGGTTTGATATTCCACATAAGCTATTTGAGCAAGACGAATCGCAGGTGGGGCAGTAATCGCAGTGGAGCAGCACGTCAAGCATCGACGGCAAGAGATCGTGCAGGTGTGTAAGGCCGATGTCGGTGTCTCCAGACGGGCAGCATGGAGCGCCGTGAAACGTGGCAAGGCGCGGCCCGCTCCGGTCACCTGGCGGGGTATTCCCCGCGGTGCTTATCGCAAACACACACACACACACACACACACACACACACACACGCAGCACAGCACAACACATGGACGAGGCCCGGCCTTGGGTCAATATTTACAATTTAGCGTGGGCCGGCAGGGTGCGCGGCGCGCGTTTTTTGCCGCTCGGCGCAGTCCGCGCACGTCCCTGCTTTACTGCTGCTCTGTAATTGCCGCTGACCGCCGCGCCGTCCCGCAGCCCCACAACGGCGTTCGCGTTCTGCAGCACGCTGAAGCCCAGGAACAACTCACCGACGAGCAGCACGTCGAAAGCCTGCTCCACCACTGGAAGAAGTGAGATTTCAGTCGTCCGTCTTTCACTGCTCTCCAGATGTTCGCCAATTCTTACTGTCCTTTGCAAGCAGCGAAGTTTCCTAATACTTCTGAACTCAACGTCGTCGATGATTTTGTACTATAGCCACAAACATTCTCATCTGATCCCACTCCCTCCCATTCACGCCGTTAGACGCTCCGCTTTCCTCCTTTATGCACATTAGGATGCTAACGAGGAGAACACGGCAAGTGCCACAAACAGATTTCCGAGAAACTTTGCTCAGAAGAAGAGGGGCCAAAGTGAAGGAAAACGTGTCTTGGGTTATCCATAGATATTCGGCTGTTTCTGAGAAAACGACTGTCAAAGTTTTCGAAGTAATTCAGATGCCTCTTAGCGGGCCACAAGCTTAGCGGAGGTGGTGGTTGCAACAGAACCTATTAAAGGCTTTACTTTACCGAAGTATGCGATACCCTCAAAATTCAACCAGTTTAACGAGTATTTATGATTATAGAAAAGTTATTGTGTATGTTAACAATGATTGCAGAACATGTCTCCATAAACAGTCAACCCATTAAATTATACTGAATAACTGACCCACACAAAAGTTAATATCACTAGATCACTGATACAGCAAATGTCATCATGTAAAAACACTGCTGTTCATCTTAAATAATTAATATGAAGTACGAAAAATAGTGGCCAACTTACGTATTTTGGATCTCCTTAAGTAAAAATCACCCAGTGAAACCTTTATGTTCACTAGGACCGTTTTCACTCAGTATTCACGTAAACACTCCTATTTTAGACGAAAACCAATGTAATTCTTAATAATTCATGTTATTTACTTATGTATGCAAATTAGAGAAGTCAATTGACAAACTTCTAAAAAACGCCCTTTTTGTAACAAAGAACTATTCTGTCAAGTCAACAAATCTGTCTGTCATTTTAATAACCTGTTAAATTATGTCACTCGATATAAATTAATAGCTTTTCTGCACAAATTACGATAACAGATGCACATGTGACTTATAAACTATATCTCTTCTTAGTAGTTCTTTGACAGGGTTATAAATACAAGCAGCATGAAGGCTCGGGGCAGGAGTCTGAATGTCACTTTGGTAAAGTGTATGTGTGTTATTGCAAAGAACATGTAAAAGAAGTGCTAATTTGTGTTGTGTCATTGTCTTTGGTGGACAGTGGAATTAAGATGGCCACCATAGTAATAAATATTTGAAGTTTAAATATTTGTTGGTTTCGCTCATTATTTATCATCAAAAGCACGGGACCTTATCTTTTTACCCCTAGACAACCAGATTTAGAGCCAGCATTAGCATCGAGACACAGCAGCGATCCAGCAAGCAGCAGCGATTACCACAATGCATTTTAATGGCGCCAACCTAACATCAAGTGCTAACAAGCTCCGTAAATGGGAGTGAAATAGTGCGATTATAGCAATATCTTCGACTAGGCGACCATTATATGGTATAGTGCCAAGCATCACTGCCTTTAACTTTTGCGTCCCGTGTTCGAAGCCCGATTTTTGCAATCAAGACGGATTTTAAGCAAAATCTTTTGTTTTATTTATTTTTCTCATTTATCTACCCAAGTCTGTAGGTAACTACACGAATGTTTCTTGTCAAATTAGGTGATGCAAGGCCATTGTATTAATTTTAAAATTACAACTATGTTTCACAATAAGTATCATACAAATGGTTCAAATGGCTCTGAGCACTATGGGACTTAACTTCTAAGGTCATCAGTCCCCTAGGACTTAGAACTACTTAAACCTAACTAACCTAGGGACATCACACACATCCATGCTCGAGGCAAGATTCGAACCTGCGACCGCAGCGGTCCAGACTGTAGCGCCTAGAATCGCTCGGCCACTCCGGCCGGCAAGTATCATACATTTATTATGTAATGTATATGTGTGGTTTTTTCAGGGGGTTATAATCTTTTTAAATTCTCGTATTCTTACATTTCATTCTTATACCATTTCTTATGCTTATTCTTCAAGAAGAGTTTTTTGCATTCTCTTGGATGATACCGATAGTCAATACAACCGAAACACAGAAATTCCAAACACCATGAGCATCGCGCGAAGGCAGGTTCACCTCAGCGATATTTCTTCGTATGACTCTCGCTGCGGAAATAATCGTCGTTAACATTCCCGAAGATTTCACGTTTCGCCGATAATTTTGGGACAAACTACATACGAGGATGAGTCAAATGAAAACCTTAAATATTTTTTAAATATTATTTATTGTGCAGAAGTGGTACAAAGCTGTATCACTTTTCAGCATAATCTGCGCCACGCTCAATGCAAGTCCTCCAGTGCTTACAAAGTGCATAAATTCCTTTAGAAAAAAATTCTTTTGGTAGTCCGCGCAACCACTCATGCACCGCGTGGCGTACCTCTTAATCAGAACGGAACTTCTTTCCTCCCATTGCGTCTTTGAGTGGTCCAAACATATGGAAATCACTTGGGGAAAGGTCTGGTGAGTATGGTGGATGAGGAAGACACTCAAAATGTAGGTCTGTGATTGTATAACGGACCACTTTTCCGAAAACTGGTGCTTGCAGTTGATTATGAATTAAGATACGCTACAGGAATTTCACTGAAAACAATTTCAAATACCTTTTTCCGTTTATTTACATATTTATTTATTTATTTTTAATTTATTTATTTTTCATTCGTTCACCAGGCATACAAATGGTCGGCGAACAAGGACAACGTTATTTCAATACGCACTGGGAAACTTCTGTGGACATGGGTAAATAAATAAACAAAAATAAAAAATAATAATTGGCTTTCGAACGCGGGGCGCAAAAGTTTGAAGCTACGACGATATCCACTGTACCACCACTTAGGATGAACTACTTACTCTCTAAAAGACACGTAAAGCACCTCGACAACTTTGACTGCCGTTTTCTGAGAAACGGTAGAGTATCGACGGATAAGCCGAGACACGTGTTCCCTTATTTTAACTTCTCTTCCGCTGAGCGAAGTTTCTGGGAAATGGAGTTATGACACTTCCTGTGTTCTCTGTGTAAGTAGATAAGAATAAATTTGAGACTGAATGTTATAATTTTCAACCAAACTTCTTTACCTATTCGCATGATGCATTATCTCGATCTTACTTATGTACTCCACAAGCCACCATAGGATGCATGGCGGAAGGTATCTTGTAGCAACGTTAACCATTCCCTTTCCCGTTCCACTCACAGATGCAGCGAGGGAGGAACGACTGTCTACATGCTTTCGTACGATCCCTAATTTCTCTTATCTTGTTTTCACGGTACTAACGCGCGATGTATGTTGGTGGCAGTAGGATCGTTCTGCAGTTTGTCACAAATTCCGGTTCTCTTAATTTTCTCATTAGTATTTTGGATTTATGAATCACGATATACTGTGTGCAAATCCCATGGAATGGTTGTTACCTGCAGTCGTGTATAGTGCCAACAGTGAAGTACGGGATAGATGGTGTTAGTTCGGGAAAGATGATGGTATCAGCATGACAATGCACCATCATAAAGCAACATCTGTGAGGCAGTGGTGCGTGGACAAAAACATTCCCGAAATGTAATGGCCTCTCCAGAGTCTCGACTGTGCGTGTCCCCGTTCGGCTCAATTTATTTTATCCTAATTAGGTTCAAATGGTTCAAATGGCCCTGAGCACTATGGGACTCAACTTCTGAGGTCATTAGTCCCCTAGAACTTAGAACTAGTTAAACCTAACTAACCTAAGGACATCACACACATCCATGCCCGAGGCAGGATTCGAACCTGCGACCGTAGCGGTCTCGCGGTTCCAGACTGCAGCGCCTAGAACCGCACGGCCACTTCGGCCGCCGATATCCTAATTAGGATATAATAATTGCTTTATTAACCGTGTATGGCAATCGGACTCGTAAATTACAGGAGACAGTCGTGTGTGGTAGAAGATCAGCTATGTTATGAAAGACGAACAGTTTACCTGACAGAAATTTAATAATTTGTTAATAAAGCTATTGTTTAGTATTGTGATGATACCTGTATCGTTACAACCGGAAGCCAATGGAAAACTTTTGGGATGACTTAGAACGTTGACTTTGCTCCAGGCCCCAGAGTCTAAATCGCTACCTTCTCCAGTTTCGGCTCTTGAGAAGAAATGGGTTTCTATTCCTCCACAGACATTCGAAAACTTAATTGAAAGTGTCCCCATAAGACTTCAAGAGGCGAATGACGCACGCGGCCCTTACAAATCTCCACGAATAGGTGCGCAGATTTTGCGATCAAATAGTATATTGTGAACTGTAATGGTTATTGTTAGAACTAGAGTAATTCCAAATCAGTAACGGGGTATAGTCAGTAGATAACTACGATCATTACAGAAACTATGCGTCGAAATGCCATTTCATTACTAATATTTTAACATCCTTACTCCACGTAGTACAGTGGTTCCCAAACTTTCTGAGACCATTATCCCTGGTGCGATCTACCTTCAAATAACAATGTCTAACAAAAATCTATAATGAAAACAGAAATTTATTTGAACATTTTATTTCGAAAACAACGAAACATAAATTGTAGATGCCTTATTAAACTACGAGCTACTTAGTTAATGAGACCATTGATACTGCTTATTTCTAACAACCTCCATTTATACGAGAGGCGTTCAATAAGTAATGCAACACTTTTTTTCTGAAAGCAGGTTGGTTTTATTCAGAATGCCCCACTCTCTTGACTGCAAAACCCTATTTTTCAACATAACCTCCGTTCAGTGCGACGGCCTGACTGGGAGGGCCTGTATACCCGCATGCACCACTCTATTGGTCGACGTCGGATCCAACGTCTTGCTCCCCATCATCCACATACTGCTTCCCGCGGAGAGCACCGGCATTGGGCCAAACAGAGGAAAATCGGAAGGTGCGACATATGGACAGTATAGGGACAGTATAGGGAAGAACAGTCCAGTGAGGTTTTATGAACTCCTGCCGGGTGCGCGGATTTGTATCAGGCCATGGGTTTTCGTGGAGAAGTTCATTTGCATTTTTGTTGCGAGGAACACGCTTAAGTCGTTGCTTTAATTTCCTGAGGGTACACAATACATTTCAGAGTTGATCGTTGCACCAAGAGGGTGGACATCAAAGAGAAGAACTCCTTCAAAGTCCCAAAAGACCGTCGCCTTGAGTTTACCGGCTGAGGGTGCAGCTTTTAGAAGGTGCAACAGGTCTACTAAAGAGACTGCTTACACCACGCTTGTCCGCCCTATTCTGGAGTATTGCTGTGCGGCGTGGGTTCAAATGGCTCTGAGCACTATGGGACTTAACAGCTGAGGTCATCAGTCCCCTAGAACTTAGAACTAGTTAAACCTAACTAACCTAAGGACATAACACATATCCATGCCCGAGGCAGGATTCGAGCCTGCGACCGTAGCGGTCGCGCGGTTCCAGACTGAAGCGCCTAGAACCGCTCGGCCACACCGGCCGGCTGCGGTGTGGGATCCGCATCAGGTGCGACAGACGCATGATATCGAAAAAGTACAAAGAAGGGCAGCTCGTTTTGTATTATCGCGAAATAGGGGAGATAGTGTCACAGACATGATACGTGAATTGAAGTGGCAATCATTAAAACAAAAGCGTTTTTCGTTGCGAAGGGATCTTCTCATGAAATTTCAGTCACCAGTTTTCTGCTCCTATTGCGAAAACGTTCTGTTGGCACCCACATACATAGGGAGAAATGATCATCACGATAAAATAAGAGAAATCAGGGTTCGCACAGAAAAATTTAAGTGCTCCTTTTTCCCGCGTGCCTTTCGAGAGTGGAATGGTAGAGAGACAGCTTGAAGGTGGTTCATTGAACCGTCTGCCAGGCACTTTATTGTGAATAGCAGAGTAATCACGTAGATGTAGATGTAGATGTTTGTACTTTTTCTTCGAACGAGCGGTGGTATGCCGTCACTCCATGGACTGCCCTTCTGTCTCTGGTTCGAAGTGATGAAACCATCGCCTTTGACGATGTTCGACGAACAATTGTCACGATCAGCCTCGTAACGCGCAAGCAGTCCCTCTCAGATGGTCCTTCGTTGCTCTTAATGGTCTTTTGTTAGGCGGAGAGGAACCCAGCAAACACGCACTTTCGAGTACCCCAACTAGTGGACGACTGCGTCAGCACTATCAACACAGACTTCCAGTTGTCCAGCAAGATGTTTGATTGTAATTCGACGATCACCTCGAATAAGAGTGTCCACACGTTCCAACATTACAGGAGTCAGAACTGTGTGTCGCCGGCCGACACGCAGAAGATCGGACAGGTTTCCGCGATCTTATTGCGATGTTGGCACGAGCGTCATCCTGCGACTCACCGTGCTTTTGTTCACTGTAAGACCTCTGTTGACATTCTGCAAGCGCCTACGAATATCTGCGATGCTCTGCTTTTCCACCACGGCTGTCTGCTCGGAGCGCATAGCGCGAGGTGGCGCAGTGGCTAGCACACTGGATTCGCGCCCTGCCATTCTGATTTAGGTTTTCCCTAATTCGCTTCAGGCAAATGCCGGGTGGTTCCTTTGAAGGGGCACGGTCAGCTTCCGTCCCCTATCTTTTCTTAATCCGATGAGACCGATGACCTCGCTGTTTGGTCTCCCCTTCACCCGAAAAATCAACCTAACCCAACGTTGGAACGCACCTCCGTTATAGATGCCATTTTGAAGGCTACATATAGCGCCACCACCTATCTAAACTTTATGAAACTATAGGGGCTCAAGCAGGAATATTTCACAACGGACCACAACAACTTCCACATTCTTTCAACCGAAACGATCGTGAAAAAAATGTGTTGTATTAATTATTTAAGCCGGCCGTGGTTGCCGAGCGGTTCTAGGCGCTTCAGTCCGGAACCGCGCGACTGCTACGGTCGCAGGTTCGAATCCTGCCTCGGGCATGGATGTCTGTGATGTCCTTAGGTTAGTTAGGTTTAAATAGTTCTAAGTTCTAGGGGACTGATGACCCCAGACGTTTAAGTCCCATAGTGGTCAGAGCCATTTGAACCATAATTATTGAACACCCATGGTAGAGTGATGTAACGATTGTCAGTGCATCGTGATTGCTACCAACAACTCCTTCTCAACAATAAAGCTAAGTATCCACTATGAAGGTAGACACTTTTACAAAACGCGGTTCCTCTGCTAAAATCGTCTACCTAGGGACACTTGATTCGCCGTAACCCTGCACTCCCATTTAAAATCAGACAACTTAAAATGTGTGTACTATATTTACTGTTTTCATACCACTTTATTGCTGGACTCCTTAAGTCTTAAATGGCAGGAATTCGACGGATTCAAGTTGCCAATGGTTTGTGTCTGACCATTGCTAATAATGACAGTAATAATACAGCATAGGCTCTACAGTTGCGTAGTAGCCATTACACATTTGCTGTTGTGCTGTAAATTTGTTCGTTTATTGTTACGAAGTGAATAATGAAGCAATTCCTGGTCCATTGAGGAATTACCTGCAACTCGGAGAAGGATATTGATGAGATATTTAAGCTTATGTGACATTTGGGTGGAATACATGATTAAGACGTTCATACGCTCGTTTCACAAGGTGTAACCGCCACAATATTGACTCACATGTTAATGGTAGCATTTGAAAAAAATGTTATTATTGATAACTTACGGTAATCAGTATTACAGTCTTAAGAAATAGTGATAATAGTAATGATCCTTTAAAAATAATTTAGTTTCGCGACCGAAACACAATTGAACGCGGAAGTTCTTTCAGCATCTTACCAGTAATTTCGTCATAACCGGGGACTTTGTTCCTCGGTAGACTCCTGATGACAGTACGAACATCGCATTTGTGACAAACTGCAGAACGATGCCTGTCGTCGCCTTCGTCACCCGCTGCGCCGAAGTAGAGGTCCAGCCGGTCTCAACCATCTGCGTATGTTGCCGACCCTGAGGGTCATCATGTGGCCGGAAGTTGTCTTCACAGATTTAGGCTAGTTCATTTGCTTTGTCCCGCAGTGTGGGCACCGTACCAGCAGTTGTTGCTAATGGGGGAAGGCGAGGCCAAGAGCGGCGAAGCAGCGGACCACATCCCATGCCGACGAATCTGACTGCATGGCAGCGAATTAATCTTCACGGGGTCTGTTCTGCAGCTCTGCATGGGCCGCCTTTATTTCTAGTCGGAGGACACGACATGGCATTTAGCATCAGGCTGTTCCACTGTCTGATCATAGATTGGATATCCGGAGGTATATTCAGTGTTGACGACTCGTCCTGATGTTGAGGGAATGTCGTCTTCGGCGGCATCGGTGATAATACGATGGAGACGATCAACAGCGACGTCGACGTTCTCATCTTCAGCGCGCTGGACGTCCGCCAGTCGATGGGTGAGGACGTTGTGAAACGCCTGCCAGTCAGTGCGTCCAGCGTTAAGTCGTTAGGTGACGGGAAATGGCTTTTGAGCGACAAAAAATCACAGGCAGCTGGTCCGATGTAACCAAGTAACCTGAGAACAAGTCCCTGATGACTTTAATTACCTCGACGTGAGAGTAAATTGTAGGTTCAGCCGTTACACACATGGCGCAGGAGAAGATGACGCCCTCTTACGTTCGTCATTCACGAATTTCAACTCGTGTGCTTAGCGTTCAAGACTCCGGCTAAAAACAGCTTCAGTCGCAGTTGCAGAGGTGTTTGGGCTTCGTCAACTACCACATGTCCCCGTGGTGGATATGTAGCAATGAAGGTGATGGCCTCCTGCGCCACATCGACCGCAACAGCGGTGGCTTCCGTAGCTCGTAAGTGTGGTGTGGGTACCATGACACTGTCGAAGAGAGAGTGTTGCCGGTCCCACCGTCGGCAGTCAGGCAGTTTCCGCGTCCTCCCCCCCCCCCCCCCTCCCAACACGTCTTACATGCCCGCCACTGCTAGTGCTGCCACCTGACGTCTGTGAGTGGTTGTTTCCCCGTTGACGACGAACATAAGCGATGGTCGGATTAATATGACTGTACCGTGCCCTTTATGGAAACAAAAATTTCTCACTCGCTCCCCTGTTAGTCATTTCAAGAAGTCTGACCTTTTCCACAACTGCTTTCATATGATTTTCATCCCATTTACATCTTGATTTCTCAGTCTTTACCTGTTAAAAGAAAAGGACAGTAAAACTAATCATGTTGAGAGTGAAACTCTTCTGTCCGTGTTTGCTTGCAAAGAGCACACCAAAGTTGAATACCGGATGATCAAAAAGTCAGTATAAATTTGAAAACTGAATAAAACACGGAATAATGTAGATAGAGAGGTACAAATTGACACACATGCTTGGAATGACATCGGGTTTTATTAGAACCAAAAAAATACATAAGTTCAACAAATATCCGACAGATGGGGCTTCATCTGATCAGAATAGTAACAATTAGCATAACAAAGTAAGACAAAGCAAAGATGATGTTCTTTAGAGGAAATGCTCAATATGTCCACCATCATTCCTCAACAATAGCTGTAGTCGAGGAATAATGTTGTGAACAGCACTGCAAAGCATGCCCGGAGTTATGGTGAGGCATTGGCGTCGGATGTTGTCTTTCAGCATCCCTAGAGACGTCGGTCGATCACTATAACTTGCGACTCCAGGTAACCCCAAAGCCAATAATCGCACGGACTGAGCTCTGGGGACCTGGGAGGCCAAGCATGACGAATGTCGCGGTTGAGCACACGATCATCACCAAACGATGCGCGCAAGAGATCTTTCACGCGTCTAGCAATAAGTGGTGTTTCTTCTTTTTGTTCTAATAAAACCCCATGTCATTCCAAGCATGTGTGTCAATTTTTACGTCTCTATCTACATTATTCCGTGGTTTATTAAGTTTTCAAATTTATACTGACTTTTTGATCACCCGGTACGTGCACAGAAAAACTCATTCAGATAAGATGACTTGCAGCCAGTCCGAAACTCATAGTTCTATTTTGTTTTGTTTCAAATCGCATGAGTGGCCATATTCGTCCATACAGTAGCGCGACTGGTGCCGTCCTGCCGCTAGAATTTAAAAGCAGCTTTTGTCCGATACAAACCGTTATGCGATACCAAGGTTTATGCCCGACCTTCCCCTACGCACGTTCTCCGTGTGAGAAAAAGATGAGCGATCGTTATCAGGCGTCCAGGGCGGTACGAGGTAGCGGCCCGTCGTCCGCGTTTTGAAGGCCACAACCTGCCGTGGGGTGGCGACCTGTGAGACGGGCCTCTGGGGCGGCGTGAGTTATTGGGAGGCGCCGCGCTGACGCGCCATGATAACGCCGTGATGTATGGCCCGCCGGCCGCGTCGCCAGCTGAGCCCCTCCTATTGAGAGGAGCCCGGCCGGGGTGGCTATTTCTAAATCTCGGCTGCGCCCCCGTACAGCCCAGCCCCGGGCCGGAGGGCCACCCCTCCGGGCACTGTAGCGGCGACCCACGCAGCTGACGCACTGGCGCGTGGTCCGACCGTACTCCACTTCGTCTTTTTGTCTATTCCCACTTCAGTCCTTTTCTTCATTTGCATTTAAATCTGCATCTAAATCCACATTCCCTTCCTGATGGAAAAAGGACACCTCATTGCTTTATTGAAAATGAAACAAAGGATACGAGAGACTTCGATGCGGTTCCCGCAACCCAATACACCAGTAGAAGGCAGCTTCTATAAAGCTAATAAATCACAGCAATAAAATGATACTTTTCCCGATTTTTATTGCTGTTATATTATGAAAATTCACTCCAAGACATACAAAGCGACGCACCGCGAAGGAGTTACACAAACTGATATTTGTACAGGTATCGACAGAAGACGCAAAATAGTAAACATTGGCGGCCGATGGTTGAATGTGCGAGAGTCACTCCAAAAGAAATGCACACTATTTTTTTTAATCCATCTTTTATTGTACATGTTTGAAAGTTTTACCTATGTACCTATACTCTGTAAAACTTTCAAACATGTACAATAAAAGATGGATTAAAAAAAATAGTGTGCGTTTCTTTTGGAGTGACTCTCGCACATTCAACCATTAATTATAGACCAACCTGTTGGAGCCACTGCTTGGCAGCGTGCACAAGGGAGTCATCGTCTTCAAACCTTGTTCCACGAAGAGAGTCTTTCAGTTTCCCAAAGAGATGATAGTCACATGGAGCCAGGTCAGGACTGTAAGGCGGGTGTCTGTGTTGTCCATCCGAGTGTGTGCAACACGGGGCCTGCCGCTGCGAGGACAATCCTCAATATTGCCGTGCCCGCTTTCATTACGTAACCAGCTTGCCCACCGACTAATTGTACTGCGATCGACAGCAGCATCTCCATACACCTTTTTCAACCTCTTGTGGATGTTTCCCACTGTTTCGTTTTCACAGCACAGGAATTCTATGACAGCACCTTGCTTCTGACGAACGTCGAGTGTAGCTGCCATCTTGAAGACATGCTGTGACGGCGTCACTCACGGGAACAGGTTGAACTAAGTTTGAAAACAAGCGGGAAGGATGTATGTACACACTGTAAAACTTTCACTCATGCAGAATTAAAACTGTATTTTTACAAAAATACTGTGCATTTCTTTTAGAGTGACCCTCGTATGACGCAGCAGCGCAATTTCACCGCGCGGCTGGCAGGGATAGTAAACAGGGGACATGTCGATACCAGAGCATGAAGTTTTGCAAATTTCATTCCATGTACTCAGCTGGACAATAATTATGCTTCGCACACAGGCGGGCGAAAAATATACGCAGATGTCGGCCGGTTGGAGTCATTGGCGAATCGTTCGACATTTGAACAGGAGTGGTCCCACCATTCGACGATGACAGCAGGAATCGTTGAACCATGGTCGAACACAAGAAAGAAGGGGTCGACCTGGTGAGAAGACAGAACGTGAGGATCAAGCAATCGCCAGAGAGGCATTCAGAGTCCAGGATTCATCATTGCATCGATCCGGCACGCAACTACTGTTTCAGTGACCAAAGGCACAACAGAAAGGGGGCTGAGCTCATGGCGGCCCTTACACAGGCTACCACTAACGTCTGCACACCAACAAGAGCGTTCTCAGTGGTGTCGGGCACATTCGCCCTGGAATCTCAATGACTGGAGTTGATTTGTCTTCTGTGTGAGGAGCCCCGCTTCGAAATGCGCCCCGGTGACTAGCGAGGACGTGACTGTCACCCGCCGTGCAGCCTGTCCACCAGGAGTGCTGGTCTGGTGTTCCATTTCATTTCGTAGCAGGACCGCTTTGGTTGTCAACTGCGGCACGCTTATGCCACAGCGATACTTCGACGATACTCTATGTCCCATTTTATTCCCGTTCATGACAAGCCTTCCTAGGCTTACATTTCAACAAGATAGTCCCTGCCCGCATATGGTAGGAGTTTCTACTCCCTATCTTCGTGCTTGCTTGGCCAGCAAGGCCGGAAATCTCCCCAAATGCGAACTTTTGGTGGGCTTTCCAACCATCTCGGGATTTTGAAGATCAAACGTGCCAGAATCTCTGAGGAGGGCCTCCTACAACTGTTACAATCAATGCCGAATAACTGCTTGGGTGCCGCGCGGTTAGATGCGCTATGTCACAGATTGCGCGGCCCCTCCCGCCGGAGGTACGAGTCCTCCCTCGGGCATGGGTGTGTGTGGTGTTCTTAGCATAAATTAGTTTAAGTAGTGTGTAAGTCTAGGGACCGATGACCTAAGCAGTTTGGTCGCTGAGGGGAAAAAAAACTGCTTGGGTAAGGGACAGAGGTGGACCAACGCGTTATTCACCTGCTCAATTTGTGAAGCTCTTTCTCTTGTGTAAATCATCAAATGTTTTCAAGTTGTTATCATTTGTTTGTACATCACATCTACCGATTTCCGTCCTATTCCAATAATTCCTTCGTGGTGCGCCATTTTTGTCTCAGAGTGTACTTTAGCAATTTTTTGTCAGATGCCTAAAAATGTTTGTTATTTTATTATTAGTAGTAGTAGTAGCAGTAACAGTAGTAGTAGTTGTAGTTGTTACTGTTGTTGTAGGAGGAGGAGGGGGAGGCGGAGGAGAAGGAGACCAAACATCCGTCTGAGCCTGCTTTATTTTTGTCGATGTTCATCTTGTAATCTCTTTTTAAGGCACTATCTCGAAGAACTGGTTTAGTATTGTCCTGTTATGGAAGCTTCTTTCATTGTGCTCACTGGTGATGACTTGTGAAGAATGGCTGTACAATTGCAGAGACAAATAACACTGAACATCTTTCCAAAGACGGAGTTGCTGAGAAAAGTGGGTTAGTCTTCTTCTTAAACGCCACAAAACCAAACTCTCAGGAAGGGCACATCCTATAGTAGAACTCTTTCGTTCAGCAGAGAAAATACCGATCAGTTCTGTAACCTTATGGAAGATATTATACACCTACTCTGAAAGTAGATTATGTTTTCTTCGATTTAATATCTTTTTTCCAGTTTTGATTAGTGCTATTCTGATCATTTTTAGAAGGGTTTCGGTTTTAGAAACTATTTTTTAGACTCGCTAAGGGTAGTTTTTGTTTTTTGTCTTTTCCTGTAACAATTTTCAGTTACATTTTGTTTGAGTAAACTGTAAATGGTGCCTAACATTGTAAAGGAAACATAATGGGCGTCCGATTTTCGGCACTTTCCTCTACATTTGTATATATTCAGTTCAAATCCACATGAGTACGTTACCATACACACGTCATGTTGCCGGAGGGAAGTTGCACGCTACCTTCTGCTAAAGTATTCGTTGGAAGTTGCAGGCAGGTGGGATATGCAGGAATGTTATTTAATTAACAATATATTATGGGATCATTAACATTCCGACTCATCGAGCTGACAAAACGAGCGGGTTTACTTCTGGAAAGCATATTATAACAGACAAACCTATCGTGAATGTTTTTATTTGCACTGTTCTGGAGCCCTGTGTGATACTTCACGCACTCTTGGTCCATAGTGTGGCAGATATTTCATTCGATATTTCCACTGAGCTTGCATTTAAGAGAAGAACAATTCATAATCTCATCTTCCCATGCAGACACATCAGGTACCAGGGAGCAACAGTAAAGACTATTTAAGACGAACGTCTTATTTCTCAATCAGTTACTTAATAAGCCACATAGCAGATACAGGTAAATAACGGCAGGATCCGTACGAGCTTCTGCATCACGTATCCTCTTCGTCAGCATTATCTGAGAAAGTGAAATGAAATTAAATCGGTAGCTGTGACACTGTGACCAATGCTGGTATAAGGAATTTCGAACACTGTGAAAATATCATAGCTTCTCTCTCATGTGCTATACTTCAAGGCTATGAAAGGGGCTCAGTGATAAAATGCGTGGGAATCAGTTTCAAAATGGTTCTGAGCACTATGGGACTTAACATCTGAGGTCATAAGTGCCCTGGAACTTAGAACTACTTAAACCTAACTAACCTAAGGACATCACACACATCCATGCCCGAGGCAGGATTCGAACCTGCGACCGTAGCGGTCACGCGTGTTCCAGACTAAAGCGCCTAGAACCGCTCGGCCACGGAATCAGTTTCAAAAGGTGATACAGTCAATGAGTAATAAAATGTAAATGTCGTGTGACTAGGGTCTCCTGTCGGGTAGAACGACGCCTCTTCGGCGACTTGCGCGTCGAAATGAGTAATCATATGTGCGAAAAAGACGTGGCATCGCTAACATTACACTGCAAATAAATGCTGTTGAAGTGACAGTATGTAGGTTGTATTACCGAACGTAAGTACTCATCAATTGAATGATTTCTCCACCTGCACTGGTTAGCATACTTGACTCACATTCGAGAGGAGAGCGGCTCGAATACCGGCTATTCTAATTTAGATTTTATGTAGTTTCACTAAATCCATGAAGGCAGGATGGTTCCTTTGAAAAGGAGATAGCCGATTTGCTTCCCCATCTTTTTCCTAACCGAGCTTGTGTTCCAATGACGTCATAGTCTACGAGATGATATACACTAATCTTCCATCCTTACTCTTTTAGTTCGCAACTTGTAAGAGTTACGGTCGGTGAATACATGGTGTTCCAGAGGTCCAGCAAGCCGAGGACATCTCGAAAACTTGTCATTGCTCGAACATTTTGTTGTAATAAAATGACTGGAAACGACGTAGTGATTATTGAAGGCTTTGCCACTTATAACTTCACTGCTATGAATATGTACTTTTCCAAGGCACAGCCTTACTGAAGATTTATCAAAAAGGCCTCGTTTTTGGTACGATCTGTTATAATGTTATAATTAAATTCCCGTTTTTGACATGCCGGTGGTTAAAGAGTTCAGTTCATCGTAACACGGAAGACAGACTCGATACAAAATGTGTGTGCTTTAGTTACTGGATAGAGCCGTGGGTTATGATATGAAAGGCTTCAAGTTAGAGACCTGTTTTCCACACATAATTTTTTTTATTCATCTTCATGTTTTTTTTAAATATTATGCAACTTTCTAATTTTTTTAAATAGATGTATGTTCTGCAGTATTCGATGTTGTGTATAATAATGAGTGAATTTTGTGAACATGCCAGGGAACATTGACCAATGAATTATAAAACTGCTATCTCTGTCACTGCCTCATTCGCTCCTAAAAGAGAGGTTTGACTACTTGCAGTAGGAGGTCTAGCACGGCGCTACAGCCCTTGTAGAGCCTTGGCCTCCTTTCTCACCTACCTCGATTCTGCTCTGTCCATTGGTTTCTTTCTCCAATTCCTAATTCCCTTTGATTACTTATTTATTTATTTTTTAATTCAATTAGTTGGCTTTCTGCTCGTGCCCACACAGCCATTTCAGTAGTGGAGAGACGATAGACAGCGAGTGTGAAGCGACTTTCATGTCAGTAATGACGATACGTGTGTAAGGACAACACAAACACCCTGTTCCAGAGTGGAGAAAATTTCCAACCCGGCCGGGAATCGAACCCGGGCTCTTTCTGTTAGCTGTCTGCCGCGCTGACCCTGCTGCTACCGAGGTGGAAGACAAGCGAATGTTCGTTTTAATAGAGCTGACCTAGCTATTTTACAGACTGCCATTCTCGTAAACAAACCGTGTAGTTTACGCGCCAAACATGGTCGCTAAACAAATCACGGTAAGGCACACGTTCCGTGTTATACACCAACTCAGTGTATGTCACGTTACAGACCACGTTTGTCGTGTTTCACAAGGAGGAACACATCCCGCGTGAGGAGAGAGCTTGAGGTCGTTGTACGCTGAGACGTTCCATTGCGTGCTTCTCCCTTCCTCCACAGCGGTGGCTCGGCGGTATGTAGTCCTCTGTGTGCTCTTCCAGGACGCGAATACGCCGCGCCAGCGCGGAGGCATCGCGGCTGCTCGCTTGCTGAACCAATATTTGCCGCGGCTTTAATCATCTGTACTGCCGCGGATTGCGGCCGAGGATGAATGCCTGGCGCCCGAGAAATTAACAGCAGTTCCCGAAACGCAAATAGCTACCCGTCTCCGCTGGCTGCAGGCGTGACGCGTCGGGAAGTGCGTGCCAGTCCAGGTGGCGCGCCAAACAATGTTATCTGCGGTGTCCCAACAGCTGCCTCCGTCAACTGTCGCCTCTGGCCGCATTCCTAGTGAGATGGGCGGGGCGAGGCGGGGGCGGATGGGAGCAGGGGGGGGGGCAGAGAAGGGGGGGGGCGGAGAGGCGCAGTCTGCCAGATGAGGCGACAGCAGCTGCCGTCCTCATTAACACCAGCCTCGCATTTTTCTTACGAGCGTCAGCCACCTACAGCTGGCTCTGCCGAATATTTACTTTGCCAACGAGGTGCTGCGACGCAGACAGCTAGCGCGTTCTGGTTCTAATCAGCCGTAATAAATGTCGACAGCGATGATCTGTGGCTGTCCTGTATGCCTAAAATTATTACCCCTTCTCCCTCCCCCCCCCTCCCCCCGCCCTTCGCTAGTTTGCAGTGATGCGTGAGATGGGGTCCACATTTGACTCTCCGATCTTTCATTGCATTAGTAAAACGAAGAAGACATCGAAATATAGCCGTTCGTGAATCACCCGCATCGCGGCAAGCATAAACTGGAGCGCGGTGGAGACTTCCTTTTTGCAGAAACAGATGGCTAGGTCATCGACGCCTTCTTTACGACTTTTGTATGAATTATTTTTCTTCACCCTAGACATTTTCAAGTCAGTATGGTCGTTTGTCTTGCTGGTAGAATTTCGCGATTCACACTGTTGGACATTAAAACTGCAACAGCGTGAAACACAGCAAACATAGTGAACCGTGAATTTCCTTTCAAAATCTTTTCTTAAAGAATTTACTTTATTTACTAGCGATTCATTAAGAACATTATCACATTTAATCATACTATGTGAGCGTGGAAGTAGTTGCCAGTGGGTAACTGATGAAAACAACTTAAATTTCAACAAATGGAAATTTTATTCCTAAAAACCCTTTTTTTTAAAAAAAAAAAGAAACAGATTTAAAATTTATAAGCAGGAAAGCACCCTCGAAGTATCAAGTTACAATTTTATTTAGAAGCAGAAAGAACAATTTTTTTTTTCTTTGTGACAGTATGAGCCTTCGGGTTGAGAAGCTTGCTGCTCCCTTTCGACACGGCCGTAGTCACCACCGCTCACAACAACCTCTGAAAGACTACACTGGTGCAAATCTGCAACACACCAGATTACTTTAAACTAAAAAATTTTAACAACTCATACAAGCACATAAACTATGCACCCCGTAAGAGGGATGGAAATGGCACAAAACACTCACATTAAAAATTATTTGCCACCGAAAGTGCAACGTGTTTTTAAAAGAACTCTTTAAGGTGGAAGGGTGGCAACTTTATATACTAAAATGACCATCTAAATAAAAACCCACGAAATGCAGTTTTACATAAAATGTACAAACATGGTCTACATTACACATATGGCGCCTCTCAAGATGATAGACAAGATAAAAACATATTTCAGGAATTCGGCCTTTACACCTTAAGCAATAAATTCGTCAACACCGAATCCGACAAACATGACAGAGGTAGCTATTAACGTACGGCAGACCGACCGACAGACAGACAGACACTAACTGCCTAACAAATGCGGACGAGAGACAGACGAGCAAGCTGGGGGCGAGAGACTGACCAAGAACACAAGTAGAATCTAACGAGTAAATGAAACAACATATCACGAATCACTTAACCCTTAATAAACTACGATGTCTGGCGAAGACCTGGCGCAGCACGCCCAAAACGCTCTCCGGAACCGTCAGCTGCCAGCCCCTTCAACAGACACAGGAAGGCGCGCCGACCTCCCGTCTCACGGCGTCGCAGCTCGCGCCGGCCAGACCGATGTCGTAGGTTGGCTCCTGTTGCCCCTCGCTATACAGCGCGGCCCACTGGACTCACGTGGCGACCTCACATGCGCCGACACTCAAGGCGGACAAGTCATCTTGTGTCTCAGTGAGCGACCGACCAACCGATCGATCCAACCGCCAATGCACATTCCCTGAGCAAACTCAAGCAGACTGGCGGCCTAACACATACTAGCACTCCGGACGACAGACAGACACTGACTGCCCCACACTGACCCGGCTGACCGACAGCCCAGACTCGCTGAGACTGACAGACTGACCGACTGCCGAGCTCATAGCGCCCTTAAGTGCACGTGAACAGCCAACTTTTCCCCTTTCCCACCAGAGGGAGACACCAAAGCTGCGATTGCCACAGCGGCGCCACCGCCAGAAACGGAAGGCGACTGCTTTACACTATGCGCTGCGGCGCACTCTTCAAAACAGCAAATTTACCACGGCTCACATAGGAAATTTCATTGTTGTGTGTATAGAGTAGAAAGAATACAGTACTGATTAAATTTCTGGCCGAGTTGGGGTATACCAGGTGCGAAATTTACTACAAAAACAGCAGCAGTTACTTCACTTTTTGGAACTTCAACTGTATGTCAGAACTGATCGTTGTGACTGGCATGCCAGTTTCTCGACAACCATGACCAGATAGTTTTATTGGAGGAGAGATCTGAAAAACGGGCTGGGACAGGGCAACAGTCAAGCACCAACTGTGTCTGGGTACCGAGCGATTATAATTAAAGTGCATCTACTCAGAGATCCAATGTGGGCTGCAATTTACTATGGAAAAAAATTGGTTCCAGTTTTGGCCACCAGGTGCAAATTTGGGACTGTGAATGGAAGAAAGGTATATAGAAATGTTTCCTTATGTAATGGATTAGGAACAGAATGTGGGTAGGAAAGGTCAAACCAGTGAGAAAGGCATAATATTGATTTTATTGTTAATTGCTGTGTACACTGTTTGTTCAGTGTGAGCACTGGAGACCTAGACGAGGTGCTGTACAATGCCAGGTTTGCACCAGGTGGCCAAAATTGGAATTAATTCTTTTCGAGCGTAAATCGGTACCTCATTAACACATTAGCTGCCATAAGATAATTACAGCCCACACTGGTCCTCAGTGTAGCTGTACTTTAATTATAACTACCCTATAGGTAGGGACACAAGTGATCTTGCGCAGGCCTCTCGAAAGATAAGATCACGGAGATATCGTCCTAGAGCACAACCATCTGCTTTAATACGTCAGAAATGTAATGGTTGTCTTCCGAATCAGGAACTACGTGAACCAAAGTTGATCGTGTTGTGTGTCTAATCATACCCTACACCATCACGCCAGATGTTCTGTCCACACGATGATTTATGCAATCTGCTAACGTACCTCGGTCTGAAAAGACGTCATAGAGCCACTCTTGTCTCCAGTGAGGTCGTTGGGAGCACCAATGTGGGCACGCACCTCTCTCTGATGTCACATCATGGGAAACCACCCCAATAGTCGATGTGCTGTACGGTCCTGCATTCTTCACGGAATTCAGTAAAGCCCTCCTGCACCCATCGATTCAATACTCGCATGACAACTATTGGATCTTGACCAACGCAAGTAGTAACACCAGGGAACGATATGCTAAAGTCTCGTTAGGCCCCGATCCGAGTGTGTCGAATTCCGACAGGTGCTGGTAGACGTTTCTTCTTCATGCAAAATGTGTTAAACGATCTTCGCACCAGCCGTATTAACATGTCCGCTGCCTTTGTTCGACGTCGAAGTTCAATAACCACTCACAGACGGCATGTGGCAGCGCCACCAGTGGAGGGTACATAAAGCGTGTCGGGGGGACGAGAAAACAGCACGGTCATTATTGTAATACGGAAATGGAGTGATTTATCTGATGTCCAAAACGGCATGATCATTGGATTTCGGGCCAATGGTGGAAGCATTTCTGAAACAACTAAAAGTTCTTAAGCTGTTCAGGTGCCGCCATGGTGAACGTATGGCTAAATGATGCAATGCAAAACCGGCGACGAGACAACTGTGGAGAACAATGCTGAGGAGATATGTGAGGGGGAACAAAAGTGCAACTGTTGAGCAATGTCTCCTCAACGACCGTCCAGGGAACGATGCTGCGTATGGATCTCAGTAGCAGGCAACTGATTCATGCTCTCCCGCTGACCGCTGTTCATTAGCGCATACCACAGCATCATCAGCAAAAAGCCTCAGTGAACTGCCGATGTTATCCACAAGGTCATTTATATATATTGTGAAGCAGGTCGATTTCCACTGAGTGACGACAAGTGATATTTCAGATGAACCACTTTTTATGCACCATTGGGCAGATGGCCGTTGGAGTGTACGGCCCTACATCAGAAGTCAGAAGGGGCCAGGCCGGAGGAGGGAGCGTTACAGATCTGGGGAATGTTTTCGTGGCATTTCCTGGGATATCTCGTCATTCTGGAAGTACAATTTACTAACACAAGTACCAGTATGCATCTATCCTTGGGGACCATGTCTGCCCCCCCTCCCCTCTTCCTATGTGTAGTTGGTCTTTTCCCTCAAGCCGGCCGTTGTAGCCGAGCGGTTCTAGGCGCTTCAGTCCTGAACTGCCCTGCTGCTACGGTCGCAGGTGCGAATCCTTGTGATGTGTGTGATGTCCTTAGGTTAGACAAGTTTACGTAGTTCTAAATCTACGGGGCTGATGACCTCAGATGTTAAGTCCCATAGTGCTTAGAGCCATTTGAATTTTTTTTTTCTCAGCATCTACGACCAGAACGCAGCATGTCATTCTCAATGGAGAGAAGTCTTCCGAAGTAAGAGTGATTTCACGTGTGCCGCAGGGGAGTGTCGTAGGACCGTTGCTATTCACAATATACACTCCTGGAAATGGAAAAAAGAACACATTGACAACGGTGTGTCAGACCCACCATACTTGCTCCGGACACTGCGAGAGGGCTGTACAAGCAATGATCACACGCACGGCACAGCGGACACACCAGGAACCGCGGTGTTGGCCGTCGAATGGCGCTAGCTGCGCAGCATTTGTGCACCGCCGCCGTCAGTGTCAGCCAGTTTGCCGTGGCATACGGAGCTCCATCGCAGTCTTTAACACTGGTAGCATGCCGCGACAGCGTGGACGTGAACCGTATGTGCAGTTGACGGACTTTGAGCGAGGGCGTATAGTGGGCATGCGGGAGGCCGGGTGGACGTACCGCCGAATTGCTCAACACGTGGGGCGTGAGGTCTCCACAGTACATCGATGCTGTCGCCAGTGGTCGGCGGAAGGTGCACGTGCCCGTCGACCTGGGACCGGACCGCAGCGACGCACGGATGCACGCCAAGACCGTAGGATCCTACGCAGTGCCGTAGGGGACCGCACCGCCACTTCCCAGCAAATTAGGGACACAGTTGCTCCTGGGGTATCGGCGAGGACCATTCGCAACCGTCTCCATGAAGCTGGCCTACGGTCCCGCACACCGTTAGGCCGTCTTCCGCTCACGCCCCAACATCGTGCAGCACGCCTCCAGTGGTGTCGCGACAGGCGTGAATGGAGGGACGAATGGAGACGTGTCGTCTTCAGTGATGAGAGTCGCTTCTGCCTTGGTGCCAATGATGGTCGTATGCGTGTTTGGCGCCGTGCAGGTGAGCGCCACAATCAGAACTGCATACCACCGAGGCACACAGGGCCAACACCCGGCATCATGGTGTGGGGAGCGATCGCCTACACTGGCCGTACACCACTGGTGATCGTCGAGGGGACACTGAATAGTGCACGGTACATCCAAACCGTCATCGAACCCATCGTTCTACCATTCCTAGACCGGCAAGAGAACTTGCTGTTCCAACAGGACAATGCACGTCCGCATGTATCCCGTGCCACCCAACGTGCTCTAGAAGGTGTAAGTCAACTACCCTGGCCAGCAAGATCTCCGGATCTGTCCCCCATTGAGCATGTTTGGGACTGGATGAAGCGTCGTCTCACGCGGTCTGCACGTCCAGCACGAACGCTGGTCCAACTGAGGCGCCAGGTGGAAATGGCATGGCAAGCCGTTCCACAGGACTACATCCAGCATCTCTACGATCGTCTCCATGGGAGAATAGCAGCCTGCATTGCTGCGAAAGGTGGATATACACTGTACTAGTGCCGACATTGTGCATGCTCTGTTGCCTGTGTCTATGTGCCTGTGGTTCTGTCAGTGTGATCATGTGATGTATCTGACCCCAGGAATGTGTCAATAAAGTTTCCCCTTCCTGGGACAATGAATTCACGGTGTTCTTATTTCAATTTCCAGGAGTGTACATAAATGACCTTGTGGATAACATCGGAAGTTCACTGAGGCTTTTTGCGGATGATGCTGTGGTATATCGAGAGGTAGTAACAATGGAAAATTGTACTGAAATGCAGGAGGATCTGCAACGAATTGACGCATGGTGCAGGGAATGGCAATTGAATCTCAATGTAGACAAGTGTAATGTGTTGCGAATACATAGAAAGAGAGATCCTTTATCATTTAGCTACAATATAGCAGGTCAGCAACTGGAAGCCGTTAATTCCATAAATTATCTGGGAGTAGGCATTAGGAGTGATTTAAAATGGAATGATCATATAAAGTTTATCGTCGGTAAAGCAGATGCCAGACTGAGATTCATTGGAAGAATCCTAAGGAAATGCAATCCGGAAACAAAGGAAGTAGGTTACAGTACACTTGTTCGCCCGCTGCTTGAATATTGCTCACCAGTGTGGGATCCGTACCAGATAGGGTTGATAGAAGAGATAGAGAAGATCCAACGGTGAGCAGCGCGTTACCGGATCATTTAGTAATCGCGAAAGCGTTACGGAGATGATAGATAAACTCTAGTGGAAGACTCTGCAGGAGAGACGCTCAGTAGCTCGGTACGGGCTTTTGTTGAAGTTTCGAGAACATACCTTCACCGAGGAGTCAAGCAGTACATTGCTCCCTCCTACGTATATCTCGCGAAGAGACCATGAGGATAAAATCAGAGAGATTAGAGCCCACACAGAGGCATACCGACAATCTTTCTTTCCACGAACAATACGAGACTGGAGTAGAAGGGAGAACCGATAGAGATACTCAAAGTACCCTCCGCCACACACCGTCAGGTGACTTGCGGAGTATGGATGTATATGTAGATGTAGATAAATTTCGCTTGTCATACAACCTTACCGTGTACGTACGTGCTTTGGAGAGCACCAGGATGAGTTTGCCGTACTCTCCTGGCCAACAAACTCCCCATATTTAAACCGGATCGAGAATCTATGGGGCCACGTCTATTAAGCTGTTCGCGCCATGGATCCTCTAACGAGAAACCTAGCGCACCTGCCAATGGCACTACAGTTAGCATGGCTACACATTCCTGTCGATGCGTTCCAGAACCTCACTGACACTCTTCCTGCACCTCTTTCCCTGCATCTCTCGCAGTGGTCAGCGCTGCAAATGGTGCTTATTCAGGCTAACTCGGTAACATTAATACCACTGGACGGTGTAGATGGATTCTTTGTGTGGCTACGTTAAAATGAACATTTCCATGTCAAACATGTAGTAAGCTTGATGTCAGTTTGATATGTGTTGCTTGCGCCTTCGTGGTGTTGCAATTTTAAATGCTAGCAGTGTTTTGCGTTTGTTAGGCGGAGGTCAACGTTTTCAATGTAGTTGTAAATAACATCTTGTTCTTGTTGCTTGGTTTGTCCAGGTTACCAAAAGTTAGTGTCCAGACTGTACGAAGTCTGGCTTACAGTAGTAGATGCTTCTCTGTAACTAGCGACGAGGAGCCTGCTCCATTTACTCTGTAATGGCGTGAAGGAGAGATGTCTGCTGGTAAGTTTTGTTGCTCACAAGATTAAGTAATGGACTTTCTGTAGCATGGAGAGACGTCTTCCGGGGACAATGTCTATTGCGGCCTCAGTGTCATTCTTTGCAGCGCCAGCGAGTGTCTTTTATTTACATGTTGACCTTAACGTGTACTGGTATTTATACTTTGTTCAAGTGGTGCCAGTACAGCTCTTAAATATAATAAGAAAGCAATTTTGAAGAACAGTCTAGAGCTGCTATGAAGTAAGCCTTTATTCACTATCAGTTCCGATCACTCTATTATCAGGTAACATAAAATTATTGATATCAACCTGTATGGCATCGTTCTCACTAAGGCGTCAAAAAATAAGCTAAAGAACCATCATGCATCACTTGAACTACCTTCAATAGCGACTGATTGTATTCAGGCACTGTGATTGTATTAACGCATATTACAATTGGCGGCAATTTCAATGGCACAGTATTTATTTTATTTTATTTTTGTCGAACAGTAAGAACGATAGCATAAAGGCTGATATAAACAGTTTTATTATAACTGATGGTGACCGGTTGACCGAAATTTGCACTGAATAAGGTTTAATTTCATCAGCAGCTCTTGACTTTTCTTAAAAATTATTTTCTTCAAACACTGGCATTTGCTTGTTAGCAGCACTTCTGTGTGCTCCTGCCATAGGCACAAGAATATGATCACCATCGCTATAATACGAGAACCAGTTTGTTTTCCAAGACTTAGAAGTGTTCCCACATATTGTGCTTGTAATCTGCTCATTGAAAGTCTAATCTGACTGTGGCAGTAAGGCTAATTAGTTTTTTTTTCCTGCTGTTCTGTAGTGAAAGCAATGATCATGACATTTCCAAAATACAAGGTGCGAGGTATATTCCACTGCAGATCTCTTCTGATAACATCCATAATCAGGATGAGCAACGTTAGCAGTTATCCTCTGAAGTCACTTCTTCACTGTCTTAACGGAGGTGTAACTCCCCCTCCTCCAACCCTCATGATGTTTGATCTCTTTCCGTAGTCTACGGGGTCCTTAAGGTAGCTGCCTGAAATCCATACAGTGGAAGATATTTACGGTGCTGAACATTGGATACCAAGGAAAGAAAAGCAAGATCTTTACTGCTGCTGATTATAAAGTTGAAAAGTTGAGCGTTGAGGCCATGGGCTAGGGAATTCTTGAAAATAAGTTCATCCAACTTCGAGACAGCGCGACGTAAACTGGGAAATGTAGGCCTACCTCCCTAAGCAATTTGGCTTCTTACAGTAAGTTCGTCTACTCCTTGATCTTTATATTCCAAGCAGTTGAATGTTGCGATTTGTTCGGTGCGTGACTATTTCCTTCCAAGATAATTGTTTGAAAGTTTGGACTTACCGTTTCATTAGCATTGAAAAAAAAGAAAAAGGAAACCCAAACACGGCGAGCTACTGACTGTCCCTCACGCAAGATTAAGTAATCAAGCGCATCTCATCTCGGTTGCCATAACTTGTAGAGAAAGGAGAGAGGAAGAGAGAGATATGAGTAGATGTCGTACCTTGCCTGTCGTCACGTTTGTGACAGTGGGTAATAAATGGTTCCCTATCAGACAGGAACTGCGCTCACCTGCTAATCTTTCGTACCCGGGTCGTGAAACCTGTGCTTCTTCGCTTACCACGAGTGTTTCCTCACGTAAATTAAACAAAGAGGGACTGTGGGAAAGTTACAGACCAGTAATAGCCAATAAATACGATTAACTTTCAATATAGTGCGGAAAAATACACAAATATGATGTAGTCCCATCACAACGTTTTAAGGAGTCGACGCAACTGTGAGTGACCTGGCGAGGTGCCACCTTGCCGTTGGAGAAGTAATGAAACAGAAAATACACCAAGATACAATGCAAACTAAGAAAGAATACGTCCGGTCACTAGAGAGAAAGTGAAGAGTATATAACCGAGATTAAACAAGATAATGAGATACGTTAGCCATGGGTTCCAAAATACTGTCACAGAGACAAGGGACAAGCGACGAAACCTGCCGCATTACGGTCGGTGGAGTTGCGATGCCGGATGTTCGCGTGAAAACGGCGTGATGAACATCAGGAAACGACTTAGTTGCTGTAAGCTTCCTGCCGCGATACTGCGAAACATGATGGCCAAAACTGGACGGTCTTTGCAAAAGGCTGCTCCCAAGATAAAGGCAAACAATGGTTTTGTGTCAAAATGGCGGGAACTGTCACACTACCGCCGATGTGACGTCGTCCAGGATCTGCAACCGAAAGGGGCTGGAGAGCGGCTCTCCGTGCTGTTTTTATCTCTGTCACCACACATTGGTGTACCTCCCCGGTTGACAAAAATGTTCGTTGGTTGGTTGATTCAGGGGAGGAGACCAAACAGTGAGGTCATCTGTCCCAACGAATAACGGGAGGAAGGGGAAGGAAGTCGGCCGTGGCCTTTCAAAGAATCCATCCCGGCATTTGCCCGAAGGGATTTCGGGAAATCACGGGAAACCTAAATCAGGGTTGCCGGACGCGGGCTTGAACCGTCGTCCTGCCAGTGTGCTAACCTCTGCGTCACTTCGCTCTGTACGAAAATGTTCCGATAGCCTACATGAGAGAGGTGGACGAACGAGGCATGCCTGTACACGGAGTCGGCCTCCCAGTAACATCCAGCCACAATTAACGGCATTAAACATCAAATCATTTTCCATTTACAATGTTGAATTAACATTTTAAGTTTGTCAGATAATAAGTTTTGCGTACACTTTCCGTTAATTGTATGTTGAACGTAGTACTTACTTCGCTCCATCCAGTCGATGGTTCTCCATGCAGGAAAGCTAGCAGTTGCCTCCATCGGCCGGGAAAAATTAATCTAATTACATAAAATGACTGACTTAGTTTCATTACTTCTCATCTTATTTACAGTCCGCGCTGAGACTACTATCAATGGACTGGTAATTTTTCAGCTAACTCTAACTGTGATTGAAATTATGAAATTAATTTCATTCAGCTCTCATTCTTTGAGACAGGAACGGGCACGGATAGTTGTCATAGTCTCGCCAAGTGCTTTTACGCCTTCAAAAAAATCTGTGTTACCAACTTTTCCTTTAACTCATAACTACAATATCCTCCGCCAGACCGCTCTTTTTAAAATTGGTTTCTGGAAAACATACTGTAGTTTTTTATTCGCTACGTCTCATCAGAATTCAGATGTACGTTGTTGAAAATAGTGAAGTGCGTATTGTAAGTTTGCCTTTCAACCAACTATTGCAAAGTATTTGTATCAGACCAGTGTTTTCAAAAAGGTAGTTGCATTCTATTCTTCCAGAAATTTCTTCTTTATTATATGTCCCTTTCAAGCCTATCTTTTGTTTTGCATAATTTGTCATATGCTGCACAGTGAGCTCAGTTCTTGGCGTTTTTTCTAAATTTGTGCAATGCTAACAAAATCAGTGTAACGTGTATGCAGACTACTAGTTTGTAAATGCTGCTTTTTTCATTGCAGGTTGGTGAAAAATACTTTCGTCAGAGAATGGAATACGTTGGACCGGAAAACCGAACTACATACCAGCAAAAGAATGACATCAAAATCACGCTGCAGACATAAGTTTATTAAATGCCGGCATGATGACTAGAAAATTCATCGTAGTGATTTTGCTTCTCGGATTGATGCAATATTAAGGTAATAATTATTACATTAGTATGTAATGTCACAAATCATACTATTAAAGCCTTACTTTTTTGTTAAATGTGTACGTTATTATTTGTATGATATAAAGGTTCTTGTTTAAGCAAACTGCACAATAGCTGCATTAAAGGTTGACCGTCATTATATCAGATATACCAAATTTGCCTCATACAGACCATGAAAATGTGTATTTTTGATGCGATAATAGGCTGAATGTGTTGTGAATGAAAAAAAAGACGTGCACTACTGTCTTTATAGCCAAGAATTAAGATCAAGATACAGAGAAGAGATTGGTGACCATGATCTCCTGAGACCAAGCAGTTACTGCGGAAAGTACGTCCGCCCAATTCACCATGGTGTCCGAAACTCTCTCTCCTATGAGTGCATAGCTGAATAATACACCTTAAATCATGGTATTCATCTCTTAAAAAATTCTAGATTACTATTTATACATCAGTAAATGCTTTTTTCTTTCTGGTTTGGACTGTTATCAGGAAATATTCGTGTGCATTACCTGTGGCCTTCAGTCCGAAGACTGGTTTGATGCAGATATCCGTGCTAATCTGTCAGGTGCAAGCCTCTTCATCTCTGCATAACCAGCCCTACCTACATTCATTTCAGCATGCTTGCATTGGTAAAGCTTCGTCTGTGTATCATTTTTTCCTGACACTTCTCTCCACAACCAATGTAAATATTCCTCTGTGCCTCAGATTGTGTGCTACTAATTTATCTTCCTTTATTCAGATTTTGCCATAAATTTCTTTTCTTCTCAATCCAGATCAGTGTCTCATCGTTAATTACAAAATCTAGCAATTTTGCGAGCTGCGATATAATCGCGAATAGAAACAGTGTCCCAATGATTGAAGAAATTGTTTCTTAAAATCTAGTCTATGCCATAAAAAATTGTCAGACTATCGATTTCGGTCCATAAAGACCATTTTCAGAATTTATGAAAACAGACGAAGTCCTACGTTATCCCATTATGATTTAAGTTTGTTGAAGATGCCAGTTTGGCTTAATCAGATTGGGGTGATATTAAGGTTTCATATGTTTAATCTGATTCGAGGATGGTAATTATCGACTGAAATCGGAAGTCTGACGACAGTCTTTTGTGATTATAGACAGAAATTAAATCAATAAATTCTATACATTTAATCTCCAGCATTCTCTGTAGCGTCACATTTCAACTTTTTGTCAGTGTTATTAACCGTCCACAAAACACTTCCGTGGAAGGCTACACTGCAGACAAATGCTTTCAGAAAAGACTGCCTAAGCTTTAGATTTATATTTGATGTTAACAAAACACTCCTTGACGGAAACGTTTATCTTGCTATTTACAGATCTTCTGTATCTTGACCGAGCGAGGTGGCGCAGTGGTTAGCACACTGGACTCGCATTCGGGAGGACGACGGTTCAATCCCGCGTCCGGCCATCCTGATTTAGGTTTTCCGTGATTTCCCTAAATCGCTCCAGGCAAATGCCGGGATGGTTCCTTTGAAAGGGCACGGCCGACATCCTTCCCCGTCCTTACCTAATCAGATGAGACCGATGACCTCGCAGTTTGGTCTCTTCCCCCAAAACAACCAACCAACCAGCTCTGTATCTTGTATCTTCTCTACTTCGTCCATCGTCAGTTATTTTTCTGCACAGATAGCAAAACTCATTTACTGCTTTTGGTGTCTGATTTCCTAATCTAATTCGCTCAGCATCGTCTGATTTAATTCAACTTTATCTCATTACTTTTTTTTATGTTCAACTTACAGTCTCTTTTTCAAGACATTAACTGTCGTTGCAAGTCCTTTGACGTCCCTGACAGAACTGCAATCTCTTCGGAAACCTCCAGAGTTTTGATTTCTTCTTGCTAAACCTTCATGCTCTTTCCAAATTTTACCTTGATGTTTTTCACAGCTTGTTTAATGAATAGGACAGGCTGAAACCCTGTCTCATTCTATTCTCAACTACTGTTTCCCTTTCATATCCTTCAGCTCTTACAACTGACTTCAATCCGCTTTTTATGGAAGCTGCATTGTATCCCTGCTACCTTCGGGATATGTAGAGAGTATTCCAGTCAATATTGTCTAAAACTGTGTCAGTCTACAGATGCTATAAACGTAGGTTTTCGTATCTTCACTTTAAGACGCTCATCTGTAGGGTGAGAATTGCCACGTATTCATACATTTCTCTGTATGAAAACTAATTTTCCTCAAGTTCGACTTCCACCAATCCTTTCATTCCTCTGTAGCTCACTTTAGCCTTTTTACGTCGATGACCTATTACTCCCACTACTTTCTTCAAGTTTATGTTTGTTAGGCATTGAATTTGGCAATGTTAGTGGATTGTGGCCGGATGCTCTTCCTGTCGACACTCCCCATTTCCCTGGAACGTAATTTGTGCATCCAAACTGGCTGCGTCTACTGTTATCGCATGTAAAAGCTTGCGTATTTTGTAAATGTTTGCGACTCGTGTAATTGAGACGCGATATGGGTTCCAGCCTGGTATTCACCGAGTCTTATGTGAGAACCCGTCTGAAAGCCACATCCGACCCTCGTCGTTAATCCGCCTGGCGGCTACGATCAGAGGCCAGCGTACCTCCCGAATCCCGGAAGCATCGTGATGACGCGCGCGGCTGTCCAGCAAGGTACATACAAGGTGCGTTCAACAAGGAATGCAACACACTTTTTGTCTGAAAATGTAGTCAAAAAAATTCTAAATGTATTATAGGACAATGTGGAATATTCCCGCTCCTTTTCACGACGTTTCGATAGGTCGTGGTGCTACACGTATCCTCCTAAATGTCGTCTGCAACGGAGGTGCGTTCCAAGCAGAGTTATGTCACCGAGTTTCTTTTGGCGGAAAACCAGGGCATCGCGGGTATTGACAAGAGCTTCCAGGATGTCTACGGAGACGTGGCAGTGAACAAAAGCACGGTGATTCGCTGGGCCAGGCGTCTGTCATCATCGCAACAACGTCGTGCAAACATGTGCGATCTCCAACGTGCCGACGGGCCGCACAAAGCTGTGACTCGTGCAGTCCTGGACTTCAGCGTGTCCGTCGCCACAGAAATGCGAAACGAACTTGTCCTCTTCCATGACAACGCAAGGTCTTACAGAAGTCTGCACTCACGAGGGGAACTCCGGAACCTTCATTGTGCTCTTCTTCCTTACCTACTAAAAAGTTTCGTATCTCGAGCCTTTCTATTTCCATCTGTTTGGTCCTATCAACGATGCATTCCGCGGGAATGATGGGGAGGTTATTGATGCAGCGAGACGTAGGTTCAGATATCGACCAGTAGAGTGGTATCATGCGGGCATGCAGTAAGATAGCGTGAAGCCGTTGCATTGAACGGAGATTATGTCGAAAAATAAGTTTTTGCAGCCAAAAGAACGGGGATTAGTATGGTATATCGAAATACTGAATAAAACCAACCTGCTTTGTGAAAAAGAGTGTAGCATTACTTACTGAACGCCCCTCACATTATTCTGCTTAAAGAGAAGAAAACAGTTGAAGCTTAGAGAAGCAGCAATATGAAACTGGAAGAGTTAGAGTAGCACCAGTGATCTATTATTTATTGTTTCTAAATTCAGATCTTTCTAGAGCTCTGAAATTACACTACTGGCCATTAAAATTGCTACACCACGAAGATGACGTGCTACAGACGCGAAATTTAACCGACAGAAAGAAGATTCTGTGATATGCAAATGATTAGCTTTTCAGAGCATTCACACAAGGTTGGCGCCGGTGGCGACACCTACAACGTGCTGTCATGAGGAAAGTTTCCAGCCGATTTCTCATACACAAACAGCAGCTGACCGGCGTTGCCTGGTGAAACGTTGTTGCGATGCCTCGTGTAAGGAGGAGAAATGCGTACCATCACGTTTCCGACTTTGATAAAGGTCGGATTGTAGCCTATCGCGATTGCGGTTTATGGTATCGCGACATTGTTGCTCGAGTTGGTCGAGATCCAATGAGTGTTAGCAGAATATGGAATCGGTGGGTTCAGGAGGGTAATACGGAACGCCGTGGTGGATCTCAACGGCCTCGTATCACTAGCAGTCGAGATGACAGGCATCTTATCCGCATGGCTGTAACGGATAGTGCAGCCACGTCTCGATCCCTGAGTCAACAGATGGGGACGTTTGCAACACAACAACCATCTGCACGAAGAGTTCGACGACGTTTACAGCAGCATGGACTGTCAGCCCGGAGACCATAGCTGCGGTTACTTATGACGCTGCATCACAGACAGGAGCGCCTGCGATGGTGTACTCAACGACGAACCTGGGTGCACGAATGGTAAAACGTCATTTATTCGGGTGAATCCAGGTTCTGTTTACAGCATCATGGTGGTCGCATCCGTGTTGTGGCGACATCGCAGTGAACGCACATTGGAAGCGTGTATTCGTCATCGCCATACTGGCGTATCACCCGGCGTGATGGTAGAGGGTGCCATTGTTTACACGTCTCGATCACCTCTTGTTCTCATTGACGGCACTTTGAACAGTGGACGTTACATTTCAGATGTGTTACGACCCGTGGCTCTACCCTTCATTCGATCCCTGCGAAACCCTACATTTCAGCAGCATAAGGCACGACCGCATGTTGCAGGTCCTGTACGGACCTTTCTGGATACAGAAAATGTTCGCCTACTGCCCTGGCCAGCACATTCCCAAGATCTCTCACCAACTGAAAACGTGTGGTCAATGGTGACCGAGCAACTGTCTCGTCACAATACGCCAGTCACTACTCTTGATGAACTGTGGTATCGTATTGAAGCTGCATAGGCAGCTGTACCTGTACACGCCATCCAAGCTCTGTTTGACTCAATGTCGAGGCCTATCAAGGCCGTTATTACGGCCAGAGATGGTTGTTCTGGGTACTGATTCTCAGGATCTATGCACCCAAATTGCGTGAAAATGTAATCACATATCAGTTCTAGTATAATATATTTGTCCAATGAATTCCCGTTTATCATCTGCATTTCTTCTTAGTGTAGCAATTTTAATGGCCAGTACCGTACAAGTACTAGTCACTGAGTTTGAGATTTTACTTTTGCTGCGGTACTGCTGATCCCAGCCAGTGAGTGAACAGTGGTTTATCAGGTGTGGTTTAAAGCACCTCTTGCTCGTAAAACTGTGTTCCTTTGTGTGTATCTTGAAACCTGAGGAGGAAGCGCTTCCTGGTAAGTGCGCCAGCCGTGCGCTCACCTCTGCCAGGCTTATCTGCTGCGCTGACCTCGCGCGTGGGCAGCCGGCCCGCCCTGCCGCTATCGCTTCCAGGAAGCACCTGCCACACGGCGCCCGACGCCAAAACTTGTTGCGCATATACTGATTCAATACAAGACTTTCACTTCTGGGAGTAGCCTCCTCCTGTATAGTCCACCTAAACCTACGCTGAAACGTAACCTGCAGCGTACAGGATGTTCTCAAATTCCATTAATAGCTCGTTGGATATGTTCGGAACAGGATCTCATGTTTGGAGAAGTACGGTTTCGTCCCACAACGATGTCCACATCCCGTGCTACCAGTAGGACAGCAGTTCCTGCTGTAACTACAACAGTAAATAAACACATAGGTAGGGGGACCACGGCTAAACGTTATCGTCGATTCCATCCAAATTTATGATATGCTCTCGGTCAGAAATGAAAGTAAAAGAATTGGGAGCTCCAGACTGCCAACCGCATAGAAAAAATAGCGTTTTTGGCGCGGGTAGAGCGATGCTTGAGCCATTAATGTTACCGTAATTCCAGGCAGTCCGTGGTGCAGCGGAAAGCGTACAGAATTGTAATTCGAGGTTAGTGGGGTCAAATTACTGTGCAGAACTCTCTTTTATCCTCAACTTTTGTGTTACTTATCCTCCATGTAAACTGAAATAATGCTCAATACGTTATAATTATTAACGTATTCGTAAGAGACATGAAAAGGAAGGGCAAAGGAAAATTCGGGATTGGAAATGAATTTCCAGGAAGATGGTAAGGCGTGCACGAGAACTTCGTATCTGAAATTAGATATTATGAATAAAACGCACACAACACTGGAGTAGTATTCTACAGTATTTGTTATTTGTTACACAAACCGGTTTTCGGCTGTTACGCCATCATAAGGTACAAAGATAAGTATGTGGTGCAGTGAAATTTTGTTGAATCAAAGATTTTAAACTAGTACATGTACACAGTATCTCCATTTCCAGAGACGAAAATGTCAATGTTAGTATATGAATAAAACAAGCTAGGTTATTTCAGTGTAAATGCGATGTAAGATTATTTAACTAAGAGCAAATATGGGACGCATTAACTAATGAACTATAGACAAATTACAACAGTTGTACACAGAAGAACATATGTAAAAAGATCATAATTAAATAATGTTGTATCGCATTTAATCTGAAATAATCTCGGTTGTTTTATTCCTATCCTAAAAGTAATAAGTTCTTTTCTGGATTAGAGATACTCTACACAGGCACTAGTTTAAAATCTTTGATCCAACAAAATTTCACTGCACCACATACTTATCTTTGTATCTGATGATGGCGTAACATCTGAAAACCGGTTCGTATAACAAATAAATATTGTAGAATATCACACTAGTGCTGTGTGTGTTTAATTCCTAATGTACAAAATATTCTACCAAGAATCGACGGAACAGTGAACCAATGAAATCAGATACTTTTATTATTTTACAGTTCGTGATTTATACGTGCTGCGATGACATTCACTGTAAACACAAAGCCAGGAGTAATTATCTCAGAAACTGCACACGTTATAAACGCCGCATTTTTGCAATTACGTGGCTGTTTTAAAGTTTCTAGAGAAAAGCTGACTTCGTTTACAGTCTGTTAGGTTAGAGCGTGGTCGGCATTACACACACATGATAAAAAATATCGCTTTAATTGTTTCACAACCCAACAGAATGAAACTTTCTCGTTCATGCAACGATCATAAAGCATCAGTTTACTTCGAATTCTTGACTGAGATACATAAGAAGAGACATGAGTGCAGCTTACGCTTCGCGTTTATGGAAGATGTTTGGTGCCGAGGGCCAAACGTTGTTTTATCGACAAAATTGAAGACTGGATACCTCAGGAGAACAATGATCCGAAGCACCGCAGCAGGCTTTGCAGCGACTGGAAAAAGGAGGAAGGTGTGCAGGTACTGGAATGGCCTTCACAGTCTCCTGATGCTAATCCTATTGAAAACTTATGGCCTTACATCAAAAAAGAAGTTGAAAGGAGAAAAAGATCTTCATTTTGAAAAAACTGTCGACGAAATTCGACGCATCTGGAGGTCTCTTCTTGTGAATAAGCGGAAAACGTGATTTCAAACATGCTTCCCCCCCCCCCCCCCCCCCCCCAGATGCCAAGCAGTTATCGACTCTGCGGGTGAATGAACGTATTACAATTGTAAATGCATTTTTCTTTTATTCACACAAGATGTATGTATGTGTTTTAGTTTCTTGTGAAATAAACTTTTCTACTTAACAGACTGTACATTCGTAAAAGATTCTCTCTCAGCCGGCCGCTGTGGCCGAGCGCTTCTAGGCGCTTCAGTCCGGAACCGCGCTGCTGGTACGATCGCAGGTTCGAATCCTGCCTCGGGCATGAATGTGTGTGATGTCCTTAGGTTAGTTAGATTTAAGTAGTTATAAGTCTAGGGGACTGGTGACCTCAGATGATTCCCTCTCATCGCACACTTTGGCAGCAAACCACGCGTAATGTATCGTTTCGGGAAATGATTGCAAGGCTAGCTGGTAATGTGCAGTCTTCTTAGGACGCGATTTCTTTTTCTCTCTCGGTGAGATAACAGAAGTTTTGAAGCTTTTTGATCAAATTCTTTACCTGACGACAAAATAGTCATCGCAGGCGTTGTACAATCGGAGTTCATCTGAGAGGAATTACGTTGACACTGAACGATGGAAATCCTTCACTACCTTGAGAAATTTCGTCCTATAATTGTAAATTTCTATCCCCAATCAGTCAGTTCGCAGAAGAAATTTGTTCTCCTGCCCGTAGCGCTTTATTTTCAATCGCAAAGTTTCCTTTGCCTTTCCATTTCATGCATTTTATGAAAACATTATTTCTGTTTGAAACTTCCTGGCAGATTAAAACTCTGTGCCTGACCGAGACTCGAACTCGGGACCTTTGCCTTTCGCGGGCAAGTGCTCTACCAAGAGCTACCCAAGCACGACTCACGCCCCGTCCTCACAGCTTTACTTCAGCTAGTACCTCGTCTCCTACCATCCAAACTTAACAGAAGCGTCTGCTAAGTTTGGAAGGTAGGAGACGAGGTACTGGCTGAAGTAAAGCTGTGAGGACGGGGCGTGAGTCGTGCTTGGGTAGCTCTTGGTGGAGCAATTGCCCGCGAAAGGCAAAGGTCCCGAGTTCGAGTCTCGGTCCGGCACACAGTTTTAATCTGCCAGTAAGTTTCATATCAGCGCACACTCCTCTGCAGAGCGAAAATCTCATTCTGATTATTTCTGTTTACTTACAAAGTAAGTAACGTAAAAATTGAAGATAGAAAGAAGGGACTCGATTTCACTACAGACCGTTTACCGTTTTGCACTCTTTATGCAACGCCAACGACTGCCTGAAAACTTAACACAAAAGGCTCGTGCCTCGCCTGGAGTTCCCATCACTTTTGTCACTTTCATTTCTGGCCAAGCCCTGGGTATATCATAAATTTAGTCGAAATGGGTGATGACTAATAGGTGCGATAATTTACTGTCCATCAAATTTTAAAGGAACTTTAATCGATAGGTACTTCTATCCAGGACAAATTGAAGGCTACAAAATCATAAATGAACTAAACGCAACTTACACTTGATATTCCAGAATTTCAGCTTCTACCACAAGATGCAGTGGGTGACACTTGATAATAAGTTTAGAGTGTTTCACATGACTTAGGCCACAGTAGCACAGCCAGCCGGAAGAAATATTTCACTGTCTGTTACCTGTAATCGAGCACTGCCGAGTCCTGTGACAGTAGCTGTTATAGCGCGAGGCAACGAATTGCACAAAATCTAGCTGAGCTGAGCGATTTCGTAATCAGAGCCCTGCATCGGTGGCGGTGAGAAGTCGGTGGCGTGACGTTGCTTCTGATGACCAGCTTGAGTTGAGTGCGAAAAGAAACCGCTCTCCGGCCAGCTGTACGGCCATTTTCGTAGTTCCCTAGTCGACTAGATTAAATTGGATTAGATTAGTACTCGTTCCATAGATCATGAGTACGACACTTTGTAATGATATGGAACGTGTCAGGTTAATAAAAGGTGTCTATACAAGATATTACATTAGACAAAATATTACATGACACTCAATATTTTTAATTTCTTTTGTGGGGATTGGGAAATTACCCAATTACTATATCCAAAAATTCATCTAATGAGTAGAAGGAGTTGTCATTAAGAAATTATTTTAATTTCCTTTAAATGCTATATGGCTATCTGTCAGACTTTTGATGCTGATAGCTCTCAATGATGAAACTTCTAAGCATCTAAGTTTCAAAATTTTATTTTTGTGCAGGTCACAGCTTCAGTACGTTTTAAGAAAGAAAAGATGGTCCAAAGAGACTGTATTTATTTATTGGCTCTGCTATTAGCTAATTTGACTGTTAAGTCATTTCAAGCACCTGAAATACTTCCACAAAGATGATGACATTGGTTTATACCTTGTCCGTGTACGTGCAACACATCGTAACGTCAGAATTGCCTCTCTCCTAAAGCCAAACTGATCGTCACCTAGCGCATTCTCAATTTTCTTTACCATTCTTCTGTATATTATTCTTGTAAGCAGCTTCGATGCATGAGCTGTTAAGCTGATTGTGCGATAATTCTCGCACTTGTCAGCTCTTACCGTCTTCGGAATTGTGTGGATGATGCTTTTCCGAAAGTCAGATGGTATATCGCCAGACTCATATATTCTACACACCAACGTGAATAGTCGTTTTGTTGCCACCTCCCCCAATGATTTTAGAAATTCTGATGGAATGTTATCTATCCCTTCTGCCTTATTTGACCGTTAAGTCCTCCAAAGCTCTTTTAAATTCCGATTCTAATACTGGATCCCCTATCTCTTCTAAATCGACTCCTGTTTCTTCTTCTATCACATCAGACAAATCTTCACCCTCATAGAGGCTTTCAATGTATTCTTTCCACCTATCTGCTCTCTCCTCTGCATTTAACAGTGGAATTCCCGTTGCACTCTTAATGTTAGCACCGTTGCTTTTAATGTCACCAAAGGTTGTTTTGACTTTCCTGTATGGTGAGTCTGTCCTTCCTACAATCATATCTTTTTCGATGTCTTCACATTTTTCCTGTAGCCATTTCGTCTTAAACTTCCCTGCACTTCCTATTTATTTCATTCCTCAGCGACTTGTATTTCTGTATTCCTGATTTTCCCGGAACATGTTCGCACTTCCTCCTTTCAGCAATCAGCTGAAGTATTTCTTCTGTTACCCATGGTTTCTTCGCAGCTACTTTCTTTGTACCTATGTTTTCCTTCCCAACTTCTGTGATGGCCCTTTTTAGAGATGTCCATTCCTCTTCAACTGTACTGCCTACTGCGCTATTCCTCATTGCTGTATCTATAGCGTTAGAGAACTTCAAACGTATCTCGTCATTCCTTAGTACTTCCGCATCCCACTTCTTTGCGTATTGGTTCTTCCTGACTAATGTCTTGAACTTCAGCCTACTCTTCATCACTACTATATTGTGATCTGAGTCTATATCTGCTCCTGGGTACGCCTTACAATCCAGTATCTGATTTCGGAATCTCTGTCTGACCATGATGTAATCTAATTGAAATCTTCTCGTATCTCCCGGCCTTTTCCAAGTATACCTCCTCCTCTTGTGATTCTTGAACAGGGTATTCGCTATTACTAGCTGAAACTAGTTACAGAACTCAATTAGTCTTTCTCCTCTTTCATTCCTAGTCCCAAGCCCATATACTCCTGTAACCTTTTCTTCTACTCCTTCCCCTACAACTGCATTCCAGTCGCCCATGACTATTAGATTTTCGTCCCCATTTACATATTACATTACCCTTTCAATATCCTCATACACTTTCTCTATCTGTTCATCTTCAGCTTGCGACGTCGGCATGTATACCTGAACTATCGTTGTCGGTGTTGGTCTGCTGTCGATTCTGATTAGAACAACCCGGTCACTGAACTGTTCACAGTAACACATCCTCTGCCCTACCTTCCTATTCATAACGAATCCTACACCTGTTATACCATTTTCTGCTGCTGTTGATATTACCCGATACTCATCTGACCAGAAATCCTTGTCTTCCTTCCACTTCACTTCACTGACCCCTACTATATCTAAATTGAGCCTTTGCATTTCCCTTTTCAGATTTTCTAGTTTCCCTACCACGTTCAAGCTTCTGACATTCCACGCCCCGACTCATAGAACGTTATCTTTTCGTAGATTATTCAATCTTTTTCTCATGGTAACCTCCCCCTTGGCAGTCCCCTCCCGGAGATCCGAATGGGGGACTATTCCGGAATCTTTTGCCAATGGAGAGATCATCATGACACTTCTTCAATTACAGGCCACATGTCCTGTGGATACACGTTACGTGTCTTTAATGCAGTGGTTAGTAATACGCGTACAGAAAGCTGTCATATCATAACACAGGCAAAGCTGTCATGCTGTAGTCAAAGACGTCGACTATCTATAGATACGGTTCTAGACATCGACTATCGATAGACTGGGCTGGACGTCGACTTGGCGTCGACTGTCCATAGACAGGGTTCTGGACATCATAACAGCTGTGCCTGTGTTATAGTATGGCAGCTTCCTATACCCGTATTGCTCTGCTGCACTGCTGAATTGCGTTTTCCTAGACACACATGAAAGCGATGTCTGCCTTTACATATGTACTGGCTTCAAGCTTGTGACGAGTAAGTAACTTTGTTTACGAAGTCTACTGGGTGGTCAGAAATATTCGGTAAACCTTGTAAAGGTGTTGCAGGGTAGGTTCTCCTCAAAAAGAATTGTTAAGTTAACAGTCCGATACGTTGCGCCTTTTATGAGTTTATTAGCATTGAAGTTAGCAATCAGTCCTTTGCGCAAGCCAATTCAAGCGTCCCGGCAGAGACCGCGGCGCCAGACGTGATCTTCGTTTGGTTTCCAGCAACCATACAAGAGATCGATACAAAAATTAGACGTGGGACGGCAGTAAGGATCGAACCAGAGGTAAAGGCTGAGCAGTGTCGTGCGTTGTTATCTACGCTGTGGGAGCAAATAACACTAATTGTGTGAGGCGAACCGCTTGAATTTGCGCGCGCAATGGCCTGATTGGACAGCTTCAGTACTAATTAACTCGGAAAGGATACAACGTACTGATTTTTTTTCTACTTCTCAGCACAACCTAACCTGCATCACTCTTACAAGTTTTTTGGAAGAGTTCTGAACACCTGCTCATGTACACGAGATGATTCATGTAGACACAACAGTGTTGCGGGTGCATTTCAGGTGCTTGAAAATGATGTCTAAATTAGTTAATAGCACGGAAATTTGGAAATTTGTGGTAAGTACCTGTGCGATCAAACTGCTGAGATTATCGGTCCCTAGGCTTACACACTACTTAATCTAACTTAAGGACAAAACACACCCATGCTCGAGGGAGAACTCGAACCTCCGAGGGAAGGAGCCTAATAACAAGGACAAGTTAGTTACTTTCATGTTCCATGGATCATTTTGCACGATAAATCGTCACGATGTGGAACGAGTTATTTTACATTCATATTGCAAATTAATTTGTACATCTGTTTGTACTCTAAACATCACCATATATATTATTTTCATTACAGCCATCTACGGGCTACGTTTACACAACTTCCCTCAGTTTCTAAAGTTCTCTCCATCCGTTGGCTCACTCGTGCACGTTCTTCTGCCTAGAATACTCTGTTCTTCCTCGTTTTCTCCTCTAAGAAATCCTTCATCTCTGCAACCTTTTCCCTAAAGATCTGCCTGTTCACAATTTCTTGTGCCGTGATCCCGCATTTTTCTAGATCCCAGTGCACTTCTTTCACCCATGGAACTTGTGTCTTCCTGTTCTCATGGAAGAGAAGAATCTTGTTGGCGAGCCTCTCTGATTCCATTCTTTTAATATGTCCATAGAAAGACAGTCTTCTTTTCTTCATTGTGGTGGTGATGTTTTCTACTCGTTAATAACGTTCTTGATTTGATCTTAGCCGGAACGTAAATTCATTAGATATTTTTCGGGGCCCAAGAATCTTTCTAAGGAATTTCCTTTCTTTCTTTTCCAGGTCTGAAAGTCCCTTCCTGGCTATTGCCTCAGATGCATATAAACATTCAGGTTTGACGACTGTGCTGTAGTGTTGGAATTTGGCCTGGTATGAGAGTGATTTAGATTTGTATGTGTTCTGACACAGTCTGAATGCTATTTCCATTTTCCTTGTTCATTCTTCAATTGCTGACTTTTCATTGTTGTTTGGAGTCAAAATCTCTACTAGGTACTTGGACTTCTGAACTCTTTTGATGTCGCCATGCTTGGTCCTCATTGTCCAGACTGGATCAGTGGCATTTATGTTCATGTATTGTGTCTTCTCAAAAGATATTTGCAATGCTGGTTTCACTGCTGTTTCCTTGAGGACTTCAATCTGTTTAGTTACAATTTGCAGATTCTCTGCAAAAAAACTATCATCTGCAAACGTGAGGCATTCAAATGTAAGCCCAGACCAGGCCTAGCCTGATTCCATTTGGAAAGTTGAACTGACTCATTTCTTTTCGCCATTCCCTGATAACTTTTTCTAAAACACAGTTGAACAAGATCGGTGAGAGACTGTCTCCTTGTTTCAAACCTGTTTTGATATTACCATGACTTTTTCTTGGAATATATAGTCCACATAGTTAACTAAGGACCACATTTTAGTCATACCGTACAGTACAATTTTGTTAAAATCTCAATAACAATTTATATTCCTTTCAGGTACATGTATAATTTAATACTTCAGAAACCTGGCATCTCTTAGCCACTTGTTCTCCTTTTGTAGTGGTCAATCCAAGGATTGGTTTGCAACAGGTACAATGGCAGCTTGTCTCAATTCTGTGCGTCTTTCAGTTTTTCTCTTCTTTTCTTTATAGATGTTACATCCCACATCTTTCACGATTTGATCCATGTACCTCAGCCGTGGTCTTCCTCTTGGTCTTTTTCCCTCGACATATCTCTCTATGATTGTGTTCAGGAGTACTCTATGTCTTAATAGATGGCCTGTAAATTGCACTCTTCTTTTAACAATGAAACTCCAGAAGCTTCTCTTCTCACCTGCTCTTTCCAGAACCACTTCGTTTCTGACCTTGTCGATACATTTTATTTTGAGCATGCGTCTATTGCACCACATTTCAAAAGAATTTAGCTTCTGATCTTCCTCTGTCCCGAGTCCATGTTTCACACCCATAGCATGTCACAGTCGCCGGCAGTGGTGGCCGAGCGGTTCTAGGCGCTTCCGTGTGGAACCGCGCGACCGCTACGGTCGCAGGTTCGAATCCTGCCTCAGGCGTGGATGTGTGTGATGTTCTTAGGTTAGTTAGATTTAACTAGTTCTAAGTTCTAGGGGACTGATGACCTCAGCTGTTAAGTCCCATAGTGCTCAGAGTCATTTGAACCATTTTTGAACCATGCCACACTCCACACATATGATTTCAAAAATCTTTTCCTGATTTCAAGGCTGATGCTCTTAGATGTTCAGATGTTTTTCTTCTTGTTAAAAGCAGTCTTTGCTTGAGCAATTCTACTTCTCACTTCTGACTTGCTCCTTCCATCCCTTGTAATATTACTACCCAGATAAGTAAATTTATCAGCTTGTTCAAGCAGTTCATTGCCTACATGAACTTGGACTTTCACTTGATCTTTTTTGTCGCATGCCATTACTTTTGTTTTTGCGTTATTAATTCTCTCTTAGCCACTAGATAACTGAAAATTAAAAAAAAAAAAAAAACATAAAAAGAGCTTAGCGCGGCAGTTAAGGTGAAAAAGATTTTTCCTTCTGCCGAAATGTAGCGCTGTTGCCAGGTGGGCAGGCGCAGGAGGCCAACTTCGTATTTCAGAAAAGTTCTGACTCGGTCTCTGCCAACTCGTGAGTCACGCACGAGCACGTAACAGCGCAACATAGGTGCGGTAACCCGCTGCCCATAAAACAAGAGCACCCACGGCGGGCTGTCAGTGCGGCGACGGTGCATAATGCACGGCGCAGCGACGGCTCGCTAACACCTAGCTGCGGTTACCTGTTCTGGGAAGGGCGGCGCGCCGGCCTGTTTGCAAACAGCGCGTGATTCACCCTGGCGCGGGACCAGCTGGCCCCCACTGCGGCAGCTCTCCGTCTCCGCTCTGCCGTGCTTTATTCTCGGGGCCCGCTCATGCGCCCCACATACCGCCACTCGGCTATCATCCGTAATCTTACGAAACCGGCACCTCTGCTGCGGTCGTCTCGACAGCAAACAGCTACCGTTCGCTTTCAAGAGCTCCCTTCTGTAGAGACTTTCGAGTTTTAAGTACCGCTCCATTAGTTAGGCAAGTTGCTAGTGGAATTCCAAGTCGCAGATGACGGAGACAGAAAAACGGTACCTCAGGGCCGCGCACTGACCCCCCCCCCCCCACCACCACCCAACAGTTTTGAGTATCTCCACCAATACCCAGTCATTGTCTAATGACAACATGAGCTTCACATACGTGGACGTGCTGAAAAGTAGTCTCCGAATTTTTTATGTGAAAACTCTGAAAGCTTTTTAAACAAAACAAACGTCATTAACACTCTACATCTACACGTCTTCATATTTATTTTTCGACATAATCATCTTGACGACGAACACATATATCCTAACGAGAGACCAGTTCGTTGATACGTCACTGCTAAATGTTTGACTTCATTCACGGAGACACCAGCTCACCTTTGATTGCACTGCTTCATCACTATCAAGGTGAAGTCCTCGTAGGTATTTTTTGTTTTCGAAACATGAAAATCGGATGGGGCCAGTTGGGTAATGTACGGAGGATGATCGGTGACGCTGAACCCAAGGAGCCGAGTAGTTGCAGATGTCATTGCGCTCGTGTGTGTTACGAGATCGTCATGAAGAAGGAGAGGATGCTCCATGTGTGGACGAAGTTTCCTGAGCTTAGAAACTCCATTACACCACGCTGTTTCTCACACATCCTCGTAGTTAGTTACACACGGCCACGTTACACGCTACAATTCTGAGCCTTCTAGCGGCTGGAAGTTGCAACGTGTTTCGGGGAAGTGGTTAAGTCGACCGAGTAAATGCATCACATTATCTATTTATTTATTTCCAGATTATAGACCTGTTACCTGGTGTTTTAAAACAGGTCGTACTTCTTACAATTTTCGTTTTTCATTTTCTGCAGTTTTCTTTTGTTTTGTCTACAACATTTACAAAGAATAATACTTTTCAAAATAACAATAATTTAAGGTTGAAATATAAATAAAATTTTCTTTTTTTAAAAAAGAAGAATATAAAAAGAGGATAGAGGAGAGATTTGTCGGTACCGCCACCGATTGTGACTGACTTTGAATGCCTTAGAATCGTTTCTTCGAGCTGTTGACCGCCAGTCTCTCTCTCTCTCTCTCTCTCTCTCTCTCTCACACACACACACACACACACACACACACACACATACACACATACACACACACAAATATTTATTAGTAGAGAAATAGTATTGCTATTCCTATTTATTACTAATCCTGTGCTTAGGTGCCGAGCCGAACCTCGTGGCCGAGCGGTTCTAGGCGCTACAGTCTGGAACCGCGCGACCGCTACGGTCGCAGGTTCGAATCCTGCCTCGGGCATGGATTTGTGTGATATCCTTAGGTTTGTTAGGTTTAAGTAGTTGTAAGTTCTAGGGGATTGATGACCTCAGATGTTAATTCCCATAGTTCGCACAGCGATTTGAACCATTTTTTTTTCCCCTGTCACTGTAGGTGTCGCTGTCCACCCCCTGGAGATTGCTGTTACGTCGCACATAGCCATGTCTATTATGTCGTGTCCGCATGTACTCTTCAAGTGCTGGTTTTGAAATACTTTTTGTCAATACGTTTATTTGTGCCCATTGTTCGTCATCTCTTATTGCTGTGTGTAAATCTATATCTGTTTCTGTGTAGTGTAACTGTAGTGTATGTCTACTGTTCGCGTGTTGCCCGCAGAAAAAGACAGTGTGTTCTGGAGAACCTTCTTCCCCGCATGTGCATGTAGGTGTCTGCCTCAGACTCAAGCGGCTTAAATGAGTGGGATAAGGTCCGTGCATGACATGCAATACATCAACCGATACTGAGAACAGAATAAAAAATTCAAAGGCATTATTTTTCAGCACGCCCTCGTATGTTGGCGATCAATGGCCTATCAGGACAGTGCGTTTCAGGATCTGGAAGTGAAGTTCACTAGAGAAGTCCTAAAATTACTTTACACGGATACAACTCAATCGTATCTCCTAGGTTTGTGCTTTCCATTTCCGCAACCTAGATCCTAGATCCATTCAACTCCGTGGAAAGCAACACGGTAGCAGCACTGCCCCGGCCACAAATACTTGGGTTTAGGCCAACGCCAAAATGAAAATCGGTTGCAGAAAAAAAATATCCTTCGGTAAGTTGCTAAACCACATGCGGTAAGAACAAAAACATTAGCAGCATGTAGTGCCACTTGCGAATAAGTCTCCCCTGCCTGGTACCAATCAGCGCACGCTTAGCAAAGTGATGTCGCACTCAACGAAATATTCGGACATGTCACAGTCTGTCTGAAAAACCAAACCTATAGATATGTACCATGTATGGAATCGTAGTACAGAGAATTCGATGAGAGACGGGAAACTTCAAAGAGAAGAATAACGTCCTTGTCGGAACAACACCCTACAGTTCAGACGGGTTACCCAAAATCTAGGATCAAGAAACAGCTTCCTCTGAGCAGCCGAGAACTACGAACAGCAAAACCAGCTTAAAGTGGAGATGTGGTGGTTTTCAAACACCTTCACGGATAGAGCTATCAGGACTACCTCCTAGCCATTACAATAACTGTGAAATCCGGAAATCCGTTGACCGACTTAGGTGAAGAAAACAATATTGAATACAAATTTGGTAAGACAAAACTCTCCAACGAAGTTGTAATATTGTTACTTTAATTTTGGTATGCTGGAGTGTAATATTGTTACTTTAATTTTGGTATACTGAAATCGGTGCTAATTGACAATGAAAGTGGGTTAAAAGCCGTGATCTGTCTGGGGAGATTAACCGTGGATTACTGGGCAACTGTTTCATCAGATATTTAGTCTAGGTTTACCAAGCAGACAAAACCGGTAATATATATATATATATATAAAAAAGGAGAATTTAAATAAAAGGAAAGAAATCAGTTTATATTTGGAAATTTATTTTAAGATTGTTCATTGAAATTTCAGCATATTATACGTGATTTATAACTGAGCTGGTGCCTTATTTACGATTAAAAAAAAATGTGAGATTGTAATTTTACGGAACACATAAAATATGGACCCAAGATTGGGAGACTGGATACAACACTGCATTCATAAAATAACACACGAAGAACATTGAAACATTAGCAAGAAGAAATTAACCACAACCAACAGATTCAGTTTTTACCCAAAGAAATTACGTTCATACCACAATCCTGTCCGTCATGTAATTACCACACACTGGTATACTAAATTCATATTAACTCTTTGTGAAGTCTTCGCAAAAAGAATAGCTGAGGGCTACTTTGATGATTACACCACATGCTCCACGTGGTCAACTTGGTTTACACAAAGCGTACAACTCCACAATAATTTTGATGATTAAAATACATTAGATCGAAAAGCAATTGACAAAAGAAAAACCTTGAACTGGTTACTAACGTCTTACTATTAACCTGATGGGTCAAACAGTTATATAAGCACGTGGTACTGGTCTCGCAAAGTACACCCCACGTGGGTTGAACATAAAGCAAAGCATAAAGAAAAGTTGCTATATTAAAAAAATATTCTCAAGACGAGACGTTATAATCTCACGCACATTCGGATTTAAGATTGATGAACTTAGTTAGAGTTACTGATCAACACGTGGTTCCACTTTACTCACAAAGTAGTAACAAAGCAACTACCGCAAAATAATCTGAATTTAACACGAGAATTACACTCCGCTGCACTTTAAGATAGCATTAGATATTTTAGAGCTAAACCTGAAATCAAGGTGATTAAATTTTTAGTTAGGCTGAACTTAAGAAATCCATTGTCCTACGGACTTAACAGACGCGCGCTTAGCCGGAGATCTTACCACTTCAGACGCTCGCCACGGCCACACAGCAACTGCCTTACTGCCGAGCGTACTTCCTGGGGGTAGCTCACAAAGACCAACGGAAGTGGCCAGAGGGGCAGCTTCCTATACCAACATGACAACGGACGGACAGGACCATACTAAGGATAGAAACCTCTTTGCTTTTAGGAAGCGTAGCTACCTGTTCCGACGTTGGTCCTACTGTTCTCTAGCAGACAGCCTTGTCTGCTACCCTCAAGCATGCAACTAGAAATACATATGCTCATTCATCCTCTCACACAAAAGGGAAGGGGGATGACAGTATCTTATCATATACAGTATATAAAAGAAAGCGGATGTAGGTTCCGTATGAGACTGTGTGACATGAATTACATATAAGAATTACATATAAACTGTGCTTTAAAGTGTAGTAGTGTGACAGATCGTTCTTGTTTATGTGTAAAAGTAACACGTTCCACTGCTCAGTCTCCTCCCAGATAGTCAGAAACGCCACAGTACATTTAGAAGAGGAATTTATTCCATAAATGTCAACAGATTTAAGAAATTAAACATGAAAGGAATCCAACAGAGACCTTTCATAACCCCAACGCTCCGGGAAAAGACTGTGCAGGGAATTTTCTGGCCATGCTAGGACATTCCCAAGCAGGCTTCTCACACCCTACTTAAACCAAAAGTGTAAAAGAAAAGGCAAAAGGACACCAGCTACTTGCTAAAACACAATAATTTCAACACATCTTTAGAATCTACCAATTTCAAACAGAAAAAAAAGAACACAATCTGTGACACCTATTTAAAAGGTAGTGTAGACCTAATTCGGTCAGCAAGTAAAAACAATGGTTCCTGTATCATTAATATGAAAACAATTTCTGGTTGTTACCCTTATGGAGTTCACCAGTATTTGCTCATTGCAAGAGCCAACTGATCACAGGAAAATTTATGACTGTTTATTAACAAGCAAAATTTATGAAAATAGCAAAGGTGCCACAGCAATTAAAAAAAGAACATCAAATAACATCGGTATTAAGAAGCAGAACATAACAATGCACAATCTGCAAAAGCAACAAAATGATAAGAGAAAAAACATGTTTTACAAAGTGGTTATCGCAAAAAAATTCTATATCGTATAAAACTAATAATTTGTAGAATTAAAATAACTATGTGGCACTCTTTTAATCACTCTACTATATTTCAATTAGCTAGCAAACAATGAGCACTGTCATTATACTGAAACTACAATAATTATGTGATTGTTACCCTTAAGGGGTTCCTCACAGTAAATATGCCCCATGCAAAGGCTAATCGATCACAGTTCAATGAGAATAAAAAGCTATCTGACTGATAAACGAAGCAATGCCACAGCAATGAATTTACGAAACAAAATATCACAAATCTAATACATCACACAAAAACAAACATTGATAAATAAAACAGTACAATAGTCAACATCTAAATAAAAAAACACCTATAAATAAAACACCTGCAAAATACAAGAGTCAAAGTCTAAAAAAGATAAATAGAACACCTGCAAAATACAAGAGTCAAAGTCTAAAAAAGATAAATAGAACACCTGCAAAACACACGAGTCAGAGTTTCTCTGACAGAAACACACGTATATGCACTGGACTAAGAACCGTATAATCACTGTTCACTGACACACTCAGTACTTCCACTGTTCCGAGGCACAATATAGGGGAAAGAGGGGGGGTTCGTCGCCGCAGCTGTCAGTAGGGATTTTTTTTGTCCATCTGTTGCGTGCGATCCCGCCGTCTCTGCCCTCTCATGAAGTTTCTCCCGTGTCACGTACATCTCGATTTGGTTCCATGTTTGTATTGTCAAATTCGTGCGGTATCCTCGTTTGATACGCCAGGTTGATATTCTCGGGCAAGGATGACACTTAATGGCTCTTCTTTTGTGCCACCCTTAGCGACCAGAGAACATCGAACCAAGATTTACTGTCGCTTGACAGTAGGCATCCGTCAGGAGATGTTGATAGGCGTCATTGAAGTCTGCCAGTTACTCTGGACAGTATGTGTCAAAAGGCTCCACGCCCTTTGTGTTGTTACAGTCTTGGGTTATCCTCAATTGGCTCGCCGGTTTGATATTCCTGGGCAAGGATGACACTTATGGCTCTTCTTTTGTGCCACCCTTAGCGACCAGAGAACATCGAACCATGATTTACTGTCGCTTGACAGTAGGCATCCATCAGGAAATGTCGATAGGCGTCGTTGACGTCTGCAAGTTTCTCTGGGCAGTACCTGTCAAAAGGCTCCACGCCCCTTGTGTTGTTTCACCGCGGCCGTCTCGTCACGGTCGCGTGCGTATGGTGCGTTGCCAGCAGATGGATTTCCGCGCGGTGGACCGCTCGCCCATCTCAGGTCATCGCCTCGAGGAAGGGTCGCCCGGGGCGGCCGCCCATTAGCTCCAGGTACAAGGGAAAGTGTTTGCCGCGTACCTTCTTTTGTTGTCGGCCGCGCTTCCAAAGTGGCCTGGCTGACAGCGTGTCCTGCTGGGAAACCCGCCAGTTTACAACTAGTCCGGCTGCTCCCGCTGTCTCTTAAGAGTTTTGCCGGTTCACTTTCACGTTCTCAACTGCATTCACAGAAATTTTTCATCATCCTTATGTGATTACACAATGTCATACATAATACCAGTTAGTATTGTCTTTCACAATTTTTAAGAACAAAGTGAGACCTAATATTTTTTTTAAATAAAAAAATTAGATGAATCGACAATACAAAATAAAATTTAAATGACTTGACAATGTAAAAAAAAAAGAAAGTGAAATGACTTGACAGTATACAAATAAAAATTTAAATGAACTGACAATATAATATTTAAATCCACATCACTAATGTGGTTCACTTACGTTTTAATAAATCAAATGCTATTTATTAATTCACTAAAATGAATAGGATTATGCCTTGTGCAAGTATAGGTCAGGACAGCATAGGGTTCACATGTTATTTACACACACATACATGCACACCTGTTGTCTATTCTACAAACTAACTACCCATAAACATGCATTACTCAATATTCTACTTCTATCCACTACTAGTTAAGCCAATAAGCTACTTCAATGCTATTTCAACACCGTGTATATACCACTACAACATTGTTCTAATTCGTCCTCTTCTTGACGCTCGCGGCATACGTCTTGTCACATGATAAATATGGAGAACTTTCCTTAAACATACACATTAAAAAGAACAATGGTTATTTACACGCCAAAACATTTATACCAGTTCGCACACCTGAAAAGAGACTCGCAATTATACATTTATCATACTCATATATTCACACATAAAACAGTAAGAAAATTTCACCTAAAATTACGTTAACACAACAATTAATCACGCAGATGACTCTGAGAAGGTTAAAAATATTTGCATTATACAGGTTATATTACATTTTCTTACCCATTTTGCTGCGATTTCATTCCTTCTTTACGTTACCTTTCGCTTCCAAATCAGTTATTTCGCCTGTGGTGGTTATTCTGGATTCATTTCTCATGAATGGCAAAATTGTGGTCACCTCTATTCTGTAAAACAGTATCATCTTAACATATTGAACTTACAACAGACACAAAAGATCCGAATCCTCCTGTAGTTTAAATGACAAATGTTTTGCTTTATCCTTATTACCTTAAACCAAGCTTTCCTTCGTTCCCATAATCAAAATTATTTAATCATCCTCTACCTTCAAGAGGGAAATTTCCTCAGTACAAATCATATAGGCTGCAGTGCATCCCGCACCAGCGAAAACAGTAAGCTGTAATGCTCACAGCATCAGCAAAACACATAAACGTCGCTTTTCTAGGACAAGTATTAACGCAGAATAATTTTTTAGGCTTTGGCTCAACATCAATCAAGACTACAAAAAGGATCCATATTTCCGGTCCATTCTCCATTTGCTGAAAAGCTGCTCGTATTTGACTACCACAATAATATTTCAGAGCCACGTAAATTACACAAACCACAATTCTTCTTTCACCTTGAAGGGAATCAATATACTTACGAAATCCACAGACAGCACTTTACGTACTCAGCTATAAAGAACAAAAAAAGACATATATCATCAATATTAACATATCATCGCATATTGGAAGCCAATGGTTCAACAATCGTATTATCACATCCTGTTTTCAAGATTCCAAACTTACTCATTCCTTTCTCAGAGTTCTCCTATCTTAAAATATTCATACAGCACGCATACTATAGTAAGAGATCCTCATTTATACTGACAGATATAGAATAGTAATAGATAGATAGTAGCACTGAAAGCAGAAAATCGGAAACAAGGCTACTAACAGCTGGGGACCTGGGTTTGCCAGACCCATAATACCCACAGATCGGATATTCCCCTGAGTTTTGCATTAATTCTACGCAGATATTGCTTCTCTCAGGAGCGGCTCTTTTCAATTTACACACAAAAAAAAACATAAACAGCATTTCACTCGTTCACAAAGAAACCTTTTATGTTCACCTTTGAACCAACCTAAATCCTAATTGCACAAGGAAAGAAAAATAACTAAAAACGTCACTTCAATCAATCACATAGAAACATCTTTATCATTATTTTTACTAACATATTATTCAAAATGCATACGTCACAAATTTAAACTAATCAATTCTTTGTCCTCACCGTCCTCTCTACTTCTCACTGTCCTTTCTACTCATTTGCCATGTCGCTCATTTGTTCCGATTGGGCGCCTTCTGCGCTGATCGTTTGTCATTGCCGGTTTCGTTCATTTTCATTTGCTGGATTATGTCTAGGATTAGCCGGCCGAATTTCAACATCATGAGGTGCTCCGCCTACAGTCCTATTCCCACTGTATTCATCATAGTGTCGATTCTGGTTGTCGTACCTGTAGCGTTCACGATCTTGTCCACGTCCTCGATCATTTCTGTTGTTCCACCTGTGTTCGCGACTGTTACCCCAGTTTCTGTACGGCCGGTCCCGATTATTGTTCCGTTCGCGTCGCGACGACCTGTCACGCCGTTGATTAGTACTACGGCCACGACTGCGATCGCGCTGCTGTGCCCCGTAATAACTTTGTGCCTGATTAGGCGGCCATTCTGCTGTATTGTATTCCAACTCTTGGAGAAGTGTTTTAAACGTTTCCACGTCCTCTTTGCATCGTCCCGCAAGAATGACGTGCCGCAAGTGCATCGGCAATTTGGTGATGCATATCCTAATTAGTTCCGCAGGCCCGTATGGGTCGTATAAAAATTGATTTGCCTGCAGCATGTGGTCGAATAGGCGTGCAGGGCTGCCGAAACCAGACTGGTTCAAATTTGGCAGCATAATTATGCCATGTTTGACCCTATCTTGTGCCGCTTCCGACCAATAGGCGGACAGAAAGGCTTGTCGAAACTCCCGAGTGGAGTTGCAGTGACGCGCTGCCGACCTCATGCGAATCGCCGGTTCGCCTTCCAAATAGCCACACATATATTCTATCTTATGTGAACTTGCCCAGTCGGGAGGAAGACAGAACTCAAATTGCTCGAGCCATGCTCGTGGATGTATTCCTTTTTGCGAATTTCGGAATATCTCAAACTTTCTCACCGTAAGGAAATGTTTGAAATCAAATCCCCGCATTTCCTCCTGGCGAGGCCCTTGAATGTTTCTATTATTCTCATGTCTGCCCCTCAACATACATTCTTCCCTGTCGTCAAAATCTCCCTCGTGGCCGGAGTCCCTCTCTGCACTGTTCATACGGCTATTTTTAGTGCTATTGGCGAGTTCGGAATCACACGCCATGCGGTTTTCCAGATGCGCCACGCGTTCTTGTAATTCGCCTGTTACAGCTTTGTGTTGTCTGTTCACTTCAAACTGTCCCTTCTGAAATCTAAGAAGCGAACGCACTTCTTCGGTCTCTGCGGCCGCTACCGGTGTAGTATTGTTCTCGCTTTCCGTCAGCTTCATCGTGCCTACAGTGTCCGCTAATGCCGCAATCTTATCATCAATTTGTCTCTTGTCCTCCGCCCCAGTCTGCTTCAATTGTTCTATTTGCTGTTCCAACGCGTGGATCGCTAAACTGTTGTCCGCTATTGTGTTGCTAACGGACGTGGGACAATGCGTTTCCGCCTGCTGGACCCTCGAGATTACCTGCTGGTGTTCCCTTTGGCATTCTTCCCTCAGCTCTTCGAAATTCCTAAGTAGCCGTTCTTCGCTTTCTTTAGATTCGGTATCGCCCCTCCGCTTGCTCTGTTCTAAAGCTTGCAGACGATCATCGATTTGTTCAAATGTACGGCCTAATTCTTTCATAATATCACTTTTTATCTCACTTGCCAGATTGTTTATTCTTTGTGAGATATCATCGGACACTCTCTGCATCGACTTGTCGACTTTATTTGTCTGCTGGATTAGTTTTTTGTCTATTTGTTCGCCTAGCTCCCGGATCGATTTTTCAGATTTCTGCGTCATTTGTTCCCCTAGCTCTCGGATCGATTTTTCAGATTTATGCGTCATTTGTTCGCCTAGCTCGCGGATCGATTTTTCGGATGATTCTTTTTGTTCTCGGAACGATTTTTTTGATGATTCTTTTTGTTCTCGGAACGATTTTTCAAATGATTCTTTATTTTGTTGCAATAAGGCTTTCATGAGTTCTGCCAAATCAATTTGGTTAGTTGAAGGCAAATTAATTGGTGGCTCTGATGTGAGCCCGTTCGTCCTGACTTGCATTTCGTCTGAACTATTCCCCATTGCATTTTCGGAACCGCCCGACGCGTTAACATTCGAAATTAAATTATCCCCTTGGTCCATGTTGCTTAGGTTGTCGGACCGCTTACTTTTAGTTTGGTTACGTGTCTGCATTAGTGCAATTTATAACCGGTATGCGACACACTAATCAAAATAAATGTGTCCCACAAAAATTACGACAGTCACACGAAAGATACCCAACCTAGTACACACTTTTTCACACGCAAAACAAATTTTTATCTTTGATCGAAACAGTGGAATTTACAAGCGAGAAAAAAAAAAGCACACAGACATATAAAACACACAAATATAAAAAACAAAACAAGACAAACAACGCAACGCCGATCAACAACGCCGTGAATCTTTTGAAAGTCTGCTCGGAAACAACGCAGAAGTTGTTTGAGCGCTGTAGGGAAAAAAAATTAAGATTATAACACGCTCGCAATCTAACATTTCAGAGATTCCAGAGTCTAGCGGAATCACAGAACAGGGTCGCCATGTGTAATATTGTTACTTTAATTTTGGTATGCTGGAGTGTAATATTGTTACTTTAATTTTGGTATACTGAAATCGGTGCTAATTGACAATGAAAGTGGGTTAAAAGCCGTGATCTGTCTGGGGAGATTAACCGTGGATTACTGGGCAACTGTTTCATCAGATATTTAGTCTAGGTTTACCAAGCAGACAAAACCGGTAATATATATATATATAAAAAAGGAGAATTTAAATAAAAGGAAAGAAATCAGTTTATATTTGGAAATTTATTTTAAGATTGTTCATTGAAATTTCAGCATATTATACGTGATTTATAACTGAGCTGGTGCCTTATTTACGATTAAAAAAAAATGTGAGATTGTAATTTTACGGAACACATAAAATATGGACCCAAGATTGGGAGACTGGATACAACACTGCATTCATAAAATAACACACGAAGAACATTGAAACATTAGCAAGAAGAAATTAACCACAACCAACAGATTCAGTTTTTACCCAAAGAAATTACGTTCATACCACAATCCTGTCCGTCATGTAATTACCACACACTGGTATACTAAATTCATATTAACTCTTTGTGAAGTCTTCGCAAAAAGAATAGCTGAGGGCTACTTTGATGATTACACCACATGCTCCACGTGGTCAACTTGGTTTACACAAAGCGTACAACTCCACAATAATTTTGATGATTAAAATACATTAGATCGAAAAGCAATTGACAAAAGAAAAACCTTGAACTGGTTACTAACGTCTTACTATTAACCTGATGGGTCAAACAGTTATATAAGCACGTGGTACTGGTCTCGCAAAGTACACCCCACGTGGGTTGAACATAAAGCAAAGCATAAAGAAAAGTTGCTATATTAAAAAAATATTCTCAAGACGAGACGTTATAATCTCACGCACATTCGGATTTAAGATTGATGAACTTAGTTAGAGTTACTGATCAACACGTGGTTCCACTTTACTCACAAAGTAGTAACAAAGCAACTACCGCAAAATAATCTGAATTTAACACGAGAATTACACTCCGCTGCACTTTAAGATAGCATTAGATATTTTAGAGCTAAACCTGAAATCAAGGTGATTAAATTTTTAGTTAGGCTGAACTTAAGAAATCCATTGTCCTACGGACTTAACAGACGCGCGCTTAGCCGGAGATCTTACCACTTCAGACGCTCGCCACGGCCACACAGCAACTGCCTTACTGCCGAGCGTACTTCCTGGGGGTAGCTCACAAAGACCAACGGAAGTGGCCAGAGGGGCAGCTTCCTATACCAACATGACAACGGACGGACAGGACCATACTAAGGATAGAAACCTCTTTGCTTTTAGGAAGCGTAGCTACCTGTTCCGACGTTGGTCCTACTGTTCTCTAGCAGACAGCCTTGTCTGCTACCCTCAAGCATGCAACTAGAAATACATATGCTCATTCATCCTCTCACACAAAAGGGAAGGGGGATGACAGTATCTTATCATATACAGTATATAAAAGAAAGCGGATGTAGGTTCCGTATGAGACTGTGTGACATGAATTACATATAAGAATTACATATAAACTGTGCTTTAAAGTGTAGTAGTGTGACAGATCGTTCTTGTTTATGTGTAAAAGTAACACGTTCCACTGCTCAGTCTCCTCCCAGATAGTCAGAAACGCCACAGTACATTTAGAAGAGGAATTTATTCCATAAATGTCAACAGATTTAAGAAATTAAACATGAAAGGAATCCAACAGAGACCTTTCAAAGTGTGAAATTGTGATGAGGTCGAGATAACCCGATATAAGTACCCATGTCTTGATTTCCTCATTCACTGAAGTCCCCAGGATGAGTCAGAAACTCCTAGACTAGAGTAACTGATGTGCTCAGTTTTTTACCTATATACTTGCCTTTTATCACTTTTTTGTTATGTAATACACGCTTGTACATGAAACACAGATGCCACGTCCAGCGTACGTGCAGGCTAGTTGATCTTCGAAGAAACATTGCACGTCTGTTTTGATATGTGGCCAGGCATTGTCCGCTTCAGACGTGGCACGTGCAGTTTCCTGGAGGATGATATTACTTCAGGCTCTAAAATCTCCCTGAATTTTGGCTTCCTGTTGTGTGACGCATTCTGGCACTTGCGTTCTCATTCCCGCTTCTGCTAATCGCTCATTCGAGGTAGAGACTCGATTCACTGGGTCGTTTTTTTGCGAATTCTGCAGTTTCACAAATTTAAATGCGTACTAAATGTATAAATGCATCTATAATTGTTAAAACGTTTATTTTCGATTCCCTATTGTAGTACGGTTTTCATTTTTTTGTTAATCAGTAAATTACTTGACATTTGGCTTAGTTTTTATTCGTGTCAGAAGCATCAGATTATAAATTAAAGGAAAAAAAGTAATTACAAGTTATGAGACTAGTACTTCTAAAAGTCAGAGACGATGTTACTGGTATCACTTGTGTATTGCCCGAGAGGGAAAGGTTGAGTAAGTATGTATAATATGCTACGTTGAAATCTGCACAACTGTGAGGGTAAATATGTGAACAGGTAATATTCGCCTCGGCAGCCTTGTTATTAATACATGGTACTACCTATGCAACAAAACTGCTCTAGTAACCTATACGCTAGTGTTTTGTTCATTAAACGACAGTATCTAAAGTCTTTCGATATTACAGTGTCTCAGAGGATTGCCTAGTTGAGATTAGGAGTAGACTGGCTTCTGACTGAAGAAATGGTCTACAATTTCTTTTTATTGTCATGTCTAAACGTGAGTACATAATGTTTTGAACAGGAAAACCCATGTCCGGAAACATCGTCCAGGAAATTGAGTAAGTATGGGTTCTCAAATGCATAACGTAAGAGCTGCAGCTACTTGTTCAATATAGGCGATGTGTTCCACAGTAGCAAAGATGAACAAGTGCTCATAACTCTTAAGGTATGCATATTAGTGCCCATGCTTGCTAGACATTTTTTCTTATTTTAGTCCATACTACCACCCCTAAAAGTTGTCTACCTTACAATTTCAGTAACAACAATACCTGTACTTGTGTTCCACTGTCAGAGATACCCGAATGCTTTTCGTTTAGGTATAGCTCTTGACTCGTTCGTTTCCGGTGCAGGGACCCTTACTTCAAATTGATACATTTATTCTTCTCCATCATCCTAGAAGGTCTGTAACATCATCACGGAATCAGACTATAGATGCATACATTTACAGGCACCGGTGCCTATAACTTTTGCAATCTGTAGCGTAGTTGGATGGCGTTTCCGAACATGGGTTCCTATTCAAAATATTATGTACTCACTACCCTCTGCAAGCCTTAGAAGTTTGTAACGGGAATTTCCTGTCACTGCGTGTACTACGCAAGCCACCTGGTGGTGCTTGGCGCACGATACTTCTGGTACCACTACGTGATCTCACCTACCGTGTTCCATTCGCGAATGTCACGTGCCAGAAATGATTGCCGGTAGATCTCCGTATCAGTTCAAATTTCTCGAATTTTCTCGTTGTTGTTATTTCTCAAAACGTATGTGGGCCGAAGTAGTGTGTTCTCCGGCTCTTCGAAGAACGTACTCTCTCGGAATTTCTATAGTAAAGCTCTTCGTTATGCACAACGCTTCTCTTGTAGCGTCTGCCGCTGATGTTTGTTAAGCATATTCGGAATGCTCTCTCGCCGACTAAACGACCCCGTGACGAAACGTATCGCTCTTCTTTGGATCTTGTCTGTCTGTTCTATAAATCCAGAATCCTATAAATCTCAGTCTGGCATGTGCTTTTCCTACTATTTGATTTGTGGTAATTCCACTTCAGGTCGCTCCAGATGGTTTCTTCTAGGTATTTTGCGGTAGCTGCCGCCAATAGTGTAATTTTATAGGAGTGGATTGCTTCTCCTATGTATGCCCAGTATGTTACATTTATTTACATTCAGCGTCAACTTCCAATCTCTGCACCATTCATCAATCCTCTGCAGTTCCCTACAGTGTTCTGTGGTTCCTACCTCCTTAAGGAGAACCGCATCACCTGCAAACAGCCACAATGAGTTTCCGACTTTATCCATTATATCATTCATATTTACAGCACAGTTCAAAAGCCATTTCCCATAGGAGAAATCGGATGAACCAGAACTGACCCGACAAACTTTCAGAGCTTTTGGTATGGGCCAAAACGAGAAAAACGTCTTGTAAACATGCTCTGAAATGCGTGCCTTATGAGCTATGAGCAGTTGGTCAACCTCGCTGCTGTAAAACACTTCTCATCCATGGAACTAGTGCTCATAGCTCGTAAGATAAGTACTTCAGAGCCCCTGTTTATGGACATATTTTTCTGGTTTTGTTCATACTACCAACTCTGAAAGTTTGTCGGTGGAGTTCTAGTTCATCCTATTTGTCCTACGGGACATGACGAATCACCGTGTATACTGCAAAATGCAACCGTCCTATCACACTCCCTTTGCAAAATCCTAAAATTACCTTTACATCCGTCGATCTTGTACCGTTAAGAGTGTCATGTTGAGTTCCATCTGCAAGGAAGTCTTTAACCCAATCACAAAGCTTGTCCGATATCCCGGGTGATCAAAAAGTCAGTATAAATTTGAAAACTGAATAAATCACGGAATTATGTAGATAGAAAGGTACAAATTGACAGACATGCTTGGAATGACATGGGGTTTTATTATAATCAAAAAAATACAAAAGTTCAAAAAATGTCCGTATTGTGTTGGCAGAAGAGCCAACACACCGTGTTTCTAGAGGAGGCCGAAATGCACACGTTTTAGCTCACGCAAGCTGGCGTGAGGAGGTAAGGACTATACTGACGTGAGGTCTGAAACACGACAAGGAATTAGAATTCAGAAAGCAGACGTCATTAGTTTGATACTTAACTTTAATCCATTAATGATGAACGTCGCTCTTGACGGTACATGAGCCACAATATTATCTGTTCAGAAGACATAGTAACTGAATATGGCGTAGCAAATGAAGTAGCTGAAGACTATGTTAAACTGTCGTCTCGGCAAATGAGAGCGTATGTAGTCAGTGAACCATCGCTAGCAAAGTCGGCTGTACAACTGGGGCGAGTGCTAGGGAGTCTCTCTAGACTAGACCTGCCGTGTGGCGGCGCTCGGTCTGCAACCACTGATAGTGGGGACACACGGGTCCGACGTGTACTAAAGGACCGCGGCCGATTTAAAGGCTACCATCTAGCAAGTGTGGTGTCTGGCGGTGACACCACAGTCCGACAGATGACGCTTCATCTGATCAGAATAGCAATAATTAGCATAACAAAGTAAGACAAAGCAAACATGATGTTCCTTACAGGAAATGCTCAATATGTCCACCATCATTCCTCAACAATAGCTGTAGTCGAGGAATAATGTTATGAACAGCACTGTAAAGCATGTCCGGAGCTATGGTGAGGCATTGGCGTCGGATGTTGTCTTTTAGCATCCCTAGAGATGTCGGTCGATCACGATACACTTGCGACTCAGGTAACCCTAAGGCCAATAATCGCACGGAGTGAGGTCTGGGGACCTGGGAGGCCAAGCATGACGAAAGTGATGGCTGAGCACACGATCATCACCAAACGAAGCGCGCAAGAGATCTTTCACGCATTTAGCAATATGGGGTGGTTCTAATAAAACCCCATGTCATTCCAAGCATTTGTGTCAATTTTCACCTCTCTATCTACATTATTCCGTGGTTTATTAAGTTTTCAAATTTATACTGACTTTTTGATCACCCGGTTCATCTAATCTATATGAGGCATGTTTCTACTAGTATCTCAACTTTCTGTCGTCACCGCCCATCAGAAGCGTACATTGCGAAAACCGCAGCACCATTCGCGCAGTCACTCTTGAGTAGTCGGCAGCAGACATAATAAAAAAAAAATACTGAAAATCATTTTTGCAGTCAGAGACAAAATTATTCGTAATCTCAACTTATCACACAATTGCGTTCTCGCATTCCTTCACCGTGGAAAGTTTAAATATGTTGCTTGAGATTAGTTTCCTTTATCGGTCTGATGGTGGGATAACTCGAACGAGTCACCGATCAACACGGTAGAGTATAAGGTCCGGTAGATGCGCCGCTAGGAAGGAGGCCCGTCCTACGGCCATGTGGAGGGGGGAACCTGTGAGGAGGGGGGGGGGGGCGGGTGTTGGGAGGTAAGATCAGCTGACGAGCCGCGCGGGTCCCTGCCCGCCCCCGCAGCGGCGTGCCGGCGAGATGTGAGGGTGGGCGAGAGGCGGGCTATTTCTGTCCGCGGGCCAGATGCGATCACAAAGGCTGCCGCGCTGGTCTGGGCTGGCCCGCCCTTGACTCCGGCAAGGCCCTGCGACACGTGTCCCAGCCCTGCGGAGACACCGCTTCCTGACGTCACACTCCAGGGAGGGCAGCAGCGCGGAAGTCGGTATCTCCAGAAAGGACAAACTGCAGTATTACACGACCAAAAGAATGTATCGTCGTTCACCGCAGCTTCTTCATTATTTGCATATTTTTTGCAACTGTTTTTTTTTGCTACCTTTTCCGCGAACACTACGTTTATTTCTCTTCCTTCGGGTAACGACAAATCTTTGAGAAGGCAACGTGTTCGAGATTTTCATTTTTGATTTGATTTACTGCACATTTCGAAACCTGCTCCCTGTTTTAAAGAGCAGGCCGTAGATTTACAGTTTCACAAGTTACCGTAAATCGTTCCATATTTCTAAAAGAAATTCTTTTTAGCAGTAAAACAAGAACACCAATAAGGATTTAATAGTTGCATAAAACAAACATAATTTCACGAAATGAAAACAGAAACGATTTATTTATTTAAGAAGCAGCTAAAAGATGACAAGAAAGGTTATTAATAGAACAGGCTGTCCCACTACCTGGCTGTTCCAGTTGGTAGGGCATCGGAACAACTTCGAGCCAGTCCCAAACGATGCAGAAATTTCCAGTATGCACTGATATGAAACTTCCTGTCAGATTAAAACTGTGTGCCGGACCGAGACTCGAACTCGGGACCTTTGCCTTTCGCGGGCAAGTGCTCTCCAACTGAGCTACCCAAGCACGACTCACGCCCAGTCCTCACACGTACAGCCGGCACGGTAGCTCAGCGTTTTCGGTCAGAGGGTTAGCTGCCCTCTGTAATAAAAAAACTGAGTTAATCGATCAACACCGAACTTCAACGGTTGTCTTACGGCTTCCGCCCCGAGCAGATGCAAAGAACGAAACCGAACAAAACAGAGATAAAAAAGAAAAGAAAAGAAAGGTGGTAGAGCACTTGCCCGCGAAAGGCAAAGGTCCCGAGTTCGAGTCTCGGTCCGGCACACAGTTTTAATCTGCCAGGAAGTTTCAAGTAGAAATTTGCTTAGATCTAAGTACAAATTGTATTGAATTATGTTATTTACAATTCTTCAATATATATATAATAAATTAACACACATTTCTCATATTAATTTTACTGTTATAGGGCAGTTTCTAGTAATGCATTATGCTAAACGATCTTAGATGGCATTTGACAGTGCTACGACATTCTTGAATAACTGCCGGCAATGACACGGCATTTACTGTGGGAGGGTAGTCTCGGAAGTTCTTCGAGCCTCGCCTCCTCGGGAAATTTTAGCTCAGTGTATTTCGGTAGTGTGTGCCGTTATGATACTTTTTTTTTATCGTTGGCTAATGTTCTATCTGTACTTTTATTTTTTTATTGTTCTATTATTTGCCTCCATATTATTTAGCGTATCGATGTTGTCTTGTTTGGAGTTTGTTGAAGCATCCGAGTCAGTGTTGTTGTCAGAATCGTTCCTTGTGTTGCGTTGTCTTGTAGGACGATTCCCTGTTCTCCGTCTCATGTATGGTCGTTCCTGCCTGTATATTGTGTGGAGTGCTTGTGAAATTTTGTCTGCGATAGTGTTCAGTTCTAACCAGTCATCCGGCTGTCTTATCCTTTGTCGTATGTCATTGTCACGCTGTTGTGGTCGTATTTGTCTAAACTTGTCGCATTAGAATGTAATGTCTTCCACTGCGCCGATATCTCCTCATGTGCGTATATCTGTGTCAGTTAGTGCAACACGAGGGAGATTTTGTGGGTACGGTCCACGCCCTTGTCTGTTCGAGAACAATAGGGCTGCTCAACGATAGCTTTGTGAGTAGCAAACAGCAGCTCTGATAATGGAATTATCAGGTTAAAACAGGGATAGACGGCCATCATTTTCTCAAACGCCAATATCAAATCCTAATACTGAAAAACACCAAGAAATTTACATGCATATTGCTTCACACATTCATAAGAAACAAAATAAGACTTCATTCACTAAATTTCAACTAACTACTATTTGTTAAAATTTTGTAACAGCTGCCCATCTCAGTTGTGTATCGGTTTTAGATGTCTAGCTAGACACGCAAGGGATATATGGATAGCTGGCAAAACACTTCAAAAATAAACAGGAAATCTTATTAAAAGAGTATGCAACACTGCTAACATGTTCCTAGTCAACTACTTGTTACAGTTAAGTTTTCTAGAGAAAATTAGAGAAAATCACAAAAGTCATTCCTCGTTGGCTATATCAACCAGGAATGTGGACTCAGTTTTTGAATTACAACGCTTAGTTTTCGCTCTAGTGTATTTATTGGAACATTAAGTTCTATAGAACCTTTTCTGACGGAAAAGTATTCGTTAGTATCAGTTTGAATGATTCTTCTCTCCATCTGTCTTTAGCAGAACAATCTCGGAACATTCTTAGTTGGCATCTGCAAGAAAATTGAATTCCAGTTAAAAAAAAAAAAAGTTTTACGGCGTGGCTAACTACCCCGAAGATGGTATGGATGGCCCTCTCTCCTAATCGGCAGGGAGAGATGGCCATAGCACTTCATCAAACATGGTGGACGAGAATGCAGAGACAAACAGCATGACGGTATGCATCTGTCCTACACAGCTCTGAAATGTAAGTTTTCGTAACTACTCACAGTCTAACTTACGGAAAAATGGAAAAGTATTGAGTTGCTATATAATATTTAGGTGTATTAAAAACAACATAATATTCTCAGCGAGAATAAGTTGCCTTCCTGTCTGTCGTTTCTTGCATTAGAATAAATTTTTATTTTGAATCATTAGTTCATGCAATGTTTCTGCTATGTAGCCTAAGCGTATAGTATAGCTCGTCAAACGGACATATTTGCTAACATCAAAACTTATTGAGTCCTGAGAACTCTAAATGTTCCTGAAGATTCATTGTATACTATCGTTCACTGTAGACCTCTTAACGCGATCAGGTTTAGTAGATACAATTGAGAGAATATCAGTAAAGTTAATCAGAGGAACTGTGACGAATTTAAACAAAAAAAATTAAGTCCTTGTTCAACTGCTCTTCATATTTTTTTCAATTTGTCTGCAGGAAACAGTACAACACCAATTTACACACATTAGCAGCAAAAACAATGTTCAAGTTATCAAAAAAATTTCGATGTATTCAAACTAGAAGGTGAATATCATGGAAGTTACATATGTAACGTTATTTAAACCATGCTGATGGTAGTTTAAATATATAGTAGCTGTTACACTTCGTATGATATACAGTTTTAGAGGTAGACTAACAGCAGTGCGCACAGGATATAACAGTCGAGGAAACCGAGTTCACGTACTACTGTTAGCAGAAATCTGCCGTTGGGCGAATGGAGATTAGGAGGACACATATGCATACACGTAGCGTATGTGTCATGTTGCGGAAATTGCATTTCATCTCTGAGATAATGAAGTGCTAGCAATATAGTTCAATCAGAACAGTCCCTTGCGCACTACAACAGCTAATTTGCAACACGTGCCTAATATGAGTGAAACGCTATCATAGATGGCCTTTTGGTGTTCCTAGGCAAGGAGAGGAGTTAACCTTTTTCGTTTTTGAAAGTCGCGCGGCCTGCGCGCAATTGGAATCATCCGCCGCAAAGCACTCCCGTAGGAGGTTACGTGAATCAATCATGCCACGGGGCTGGTGTTAAAGGCGGGATATGAACAGCTGGCCGTTCAATTATCGTTATGGTCTGTTACCGTTTTCTTTTTAAGAGCATTGGAGCGGTATGCACAAGATGTAATCGCTAATGGTAATTTATTTCAGACAATGCAGCCGTTTATGACTATAGTCTGCATCGTTTATTTTCCTGAACTCGATATGGACAGTACTGTCGTAATTAAAGCGCAGCTATTCACAAAGTTCCAGTGTGGATTGTAATGATCGTAAGACAGTAGAACTTGGTAGATATGATAATGTATTAATGCGGGACCGATTAACACTGGAAAATAAATTAGTTCTTGTTGTGGCCACTAGGTGCAAATCTGGCGCTGCACACTGTTTGAATGGCTTATCCCACCCACGCTGTCATTTGACAAGCCATAGTGTGAGTGAACAGTATGGCTATCGAAAAGAAAGACCGTGCGCTCTTAGTGAGACTGTTCTGTGAGAGGGGCAACAATTTCAGTGCTGCATTGAGATAGTATCGCCGACTGAAAGATCTGAGGAGAGGCCAGATGTCATTAAATGGTATAAAGAAGATGATAATACAATTCGAAAACACGGGTGAGCTCGGTGTGGCACATTGAAAAGGAAGTCGTCCTGTCCCAGTGCGAGTTATTGACAAGGTTGCTTTTGCTGTAACTAACCATGTAGCACGCGCCACGGCTAGTCCCAGTGTTCTTGCCGTTTCGCTAGAATTGTCCATCCCACGGCCAACAGCACGGAGAGTTTTGCGGTCCATTTTACACTGGTACCTCTACAAGATCCAGACGGTGCAGCAACTGAAACCTCACGATACGCAGCAACGTTCTGCATTTTCTGTTCGCTTTCTGACACTGATCGAAGTGTGAGCAGGCAATATTCTATGGAGTGGCAAGCCACATTTTACAGTATAGGATGCAGTAAGTACCCGGAAGTGCCGGATTTAAAGTAATGTTCAATCGCTTGTTGTGCACGAAGAGCCATCACACTCGCCATATTTGACTGTGGATTCGCAAGCACCTTTACTCTCAGTTCCGAGATGGATCTAAGTTCTAATCCGAGTCAGGGAAGGATTTTGTGGTTGTCTGAAGACAGTGGCTCTTTCCGTTGTTTCCGTTTCGTACTCAGTACCGGCTCCTTTAGTTTTGAGGTAGGTAGAGGCAATGTCCTTACGTTCGTCAAAGTAAAGACTTATTAAGTAACTGTCCCAAGAGATTTTGAAAACAATTCGATGTTTCAATTTTCCCCTTTTTCATTTTTCTCCTCGAAATGCTCATTTTTTCGCTTTTTGATTTGAAATTAATTTTTCCACCCTTTCCCATCTCTTTTGCCGGCCTAGGCGGCCGCCTAGTCTTGCCTAGTGGTAGAAACGGCCCTGAATGTACCAGCAAAATCATATCATTGTATGAGACATAGTTAAGGAGATATGTCACAAAAACTGAGTTGTGTGAAAATGTAACTGCACGGCGGAATTCGGTAGACATACAGGTGAAATGTGTGTACAAATTTCCAAGAAATGTGGTACACACACTATTTACAATCTGGAAAAAAATGCTGTGGGCCTGAGAACCACTAGCCTCCTATTGGTGTGGGGGTGATAACAAGAGATGGACAAGCAGAGATGGGGAAGGCGGAGACGGACGCAGATGGGGAGGAGGAGATGGACAAAGGGGGAGGGGGAAATGGACACAGAGAGAGGAAAGGAGGAGATAGACAGAGAAAGTAAAGAGGAGAAGATGGACAAAGAAAGGGAGGAGAAAGAGGTGAGCACAGAGAGGATGGACAGAAAGAGGGAAACAGAAAAAGAGAGGAAGAAGAGAAGTGAGAAGGGGATGACGGTAGTGGAATAACAGGGGAGGGGGGGGGGGGAAGACATACATTGGAGGAAGGAGAAGAGGGACAGAGAGACAGTAGCAGAAGGAGTTGGACACAGATTGGAGAGTAGATGGACAGAGAGAGGCTTAGATGAGATGGACAGTGAAAGGGGGGGGGGTGGAGATGGAATTACAGCGAGGAGGAAAAAGATGGGAAGGAGAAGAGGGACAGAGACAGGATCAGAAGGAGATGGACACAGAGAGTGGGGGGGGGGGATGGAGGTGGACAGAGAGAGGGGATGGAGGAGATGGACAGAGAGTGGGGGGGGTGGAGGTGGACAGAGAGAGGGGATGGAGGAGATGGACAGAGAGTGGGGGGTGGTGGAGGTGGACAGAGAGAGGGGATGGAGGAGATGGACAGAGAGTGGGAGGGTGGTGGAGGTGGGCAGATAGCTGGGAAGGAGGAGATGGACAGAGAGTGGGGGGAGGGTGGTGGAGGTGGACAGAGAGAGTGGATGGAGGAGATGGACAGAGAGAGGGGAGGAGGAGATGGACAGAGAGTGGGGGGGAGGGTGGTGGAAGTGGACAGAGAGAGGGGATGGAGGACATGGACAGAGAGAGGGGAGGAAGAGATGGACAGAGAATGGGGGGGGGTGGAGGTGGACAGCAAGAGGGGATGGAGGAGATGGACAGAGAGGGGAAGAGGAGGAGGAGGAGGAGATGGACTAATAGAAGATTGGAATAAATACGAGTACTTAACAGGGCAAAGCTGTGTAATCCACTAGTAGTAAACAAAATTTTATCTGTTCACAGAAAACATCTTCGAAAACAGAGCTAGAAGTGTGCATACTGTCCCTCCACCCTGCTTAAACGAGCGGTCGAATAACAATACCAGTACTTCTACATTAGACGAAAGGGTTCAGGAGAACAGATGTATGCAACTCTACAGGCTTCCGTGGTCGTCGTCACTGAAGTTAAGATTTTATGGGTTGCTATGACGTGACCTAACAACCCAGAATATTTTAACTCCAATAGACTGTATTTTGGATCAATCATTTTTTCATCTACGAATTTAAAAGAAATTGTTACATGTACATGTCATCAAGAATGTATCTCCAAAAGGAAACCAACGCTACTTACATGTGTGGTATAATTATGTGAAATGTGAAATCGATTCCCCCCCCCCCCCCCCATTTTTTTTCAGCCCATCACGATTTGCTCTCCTGTGCCAACCTTTTCATTTCAGAGTAACTATTTCAGCTTCCATCCTCAATTATTCCCCGGATATATTCCAGTCTCTGCCTACCTTTACAGTTTTCACCCTCTACAGCTCCCGCTTTCACCATGGAAGTTATTCTCTGATGTCTTAACAAATGTCCTGTCATCCTGTCCCTTTTTCTTCTTAGCGTGTTCCGTATATGCGTTTCCTCGCTGATTCTGCGTAGAATCTGCTTATTCCTCGTCTTATCAATCCACCAACTTTTCAACATTCTTCTGCAGTACCACGTATCAAATGCTTGTTGTTATTAACTGACAACACTGTATAACGCTTCCGCCGGGATAGGCGGTGCGGCGGTTGCGACAATCGATTCATTTTCGAGAGAACCTGAGTTAAACCACCCGTTCTGTAACGGTTTCGATAAATTACTTCAGGCGAATGTTGGGTAGGTCTCTGAAAAAGAGCTTATCCGATTTTCAAGCAAAGCTCTTTCTTCGTATCCGATAGCAAGAAAAAAGAAAATGAATATTGAGATTTTGCGTTCCATCGACGACGACGTCTTTAGAGATAAGCCCGACAGGGAAGGAAACCAGTTGTGCCCTATTCAAAGGAACTATCCGAGCATTTTTCTCAAACGATTAGGGAAACCATAAATCGCGGTGGCCGGACGGGGAGTCGAACCGTCGTCCTCCAGAATGCATGTGGACTGCGGCACCTCCCCCAGTCTCGTCCGATGTGAAGGCGTGTTAAAATACTTCTTTCTTCTTTGCAAAATGATACCACCAAAAAATACCTTAATACCAGTACCACTTTTTAAATGGATCTGATGCTACGTATTACAGTGGAGGCTTTGGAGGCTTTCACGGCTGTAGAAATTCAAAGCACAGAAACAACTTTAACGGAAGACAAAAAGGGTTGAAATTTGACACGTTTTGGTCCTTAGCGCTAAACAAAGTACCATAACACAACTTTAGACAGAGGCGAGGGCCACGAGAAAGATAGGCCGTGGCGCGTACGTCACAGCACGTGACACTGCAGGTCGTACAAGTGCCAGCAGCTGTCTACGGCGAGAAGCGAGTAACAATTCCAGGTGAGTTTAATAATTCTTAACTACGCATTTAAATGTGTACAAGTTCTCGAGCACACGACAAAATTGAAATCTTTGGTGGGTACCTTTTCAATTAAATATTGATTTTCCGTGGGACCTGCACGGAGCCGAACGTTCTCGAAGTGTGGCGGACAAGCCTACTAGTGTGACGTCACAAGTTCTTTGCAGGACCCTTGTATCTCGTTGGCCCTTTCCGATGTCTGATGACGTCACAAACTGACCGTTGCGTGGCTGTATATAAACAGTGGGCCTTGCTGAGCTTGTTTGAGATTATAACAGCTTTCTGAGATGCTGTAGGCTCTGACGATGTCTCCAACATTGGAAAAAGAGACATTAGGTAGCGAAATATGCATTGAACCACAGCCTAACGCACGTAAACCAAACACCACCAATGATGCCACATATGTTTCACTTTTCCCCATTCGTCCTCCCCCCTCCCCCTCCCAATAAAAAAGAATCCCCCAACTGTGTGCTGCTCTCCCTCCTTATACTCACTACATACTCGTTTTTTCTCTTTTTTCTTTACTGACAAAATATTACGTAAATAACTGGGAAATAACCGTAACATTACTTTGCGAAACTTTCTTAATATGTATTGAACACCTTGCATAGTTTAGACATGGTACAAATGTGACGACGCTCGGCCACGGAATGACAGTGTCGTACGTTTCCAGGAAAAACCCAGGCGTGCTCTTGCAGGCCGCATACCTCACGTTGTGAAACAGCAGGTACTGCTGCTGACATTTGCAAACAGACAAACAGTTTAAAGTCCTTCAACTCGAACAAAGAGCTCTAACTTCAACGAGAGGCTCCAGGTCTGCCATTAAAAAAACGAAGAGCTCTATAACCTGGACTGAAAGGACTGCAGCGAAACAGTTCTTTTTGATGTCTGACTTCTTGAGGTCGAGAAACAGAATTTCTATGATGTACATAACGCGTTTTACAGCGTAGCTCACCCTAAAACTCTGAAGGGTAAGGAATTCTTTGGTACCAAGGACAAGAGAATCTGACACTAGCGCGCAACACACTGCGTCTGCTTTATTCGTTACGTGAGTGACAACGTTTTAAATTCTGTGGTGCAGATAAGATCGTTTCGGACATGAAATATAGGTATTAAGGTACCCGTTCATTGATGTAAGGCTTCTATATGTATCAAGTGTACCTGGCTAAAATACTATCCTAGATAGAATTTAGAGCACACTACAGCTTAGAATTTAACTGACGAGATTGCTGCGTATGCTGTCAGTATGATATTTTTGAACTGTTGCTGTTACGCCACACATTTTATGCGACTCCCTAACAGGTCAGGTAGGAAGTATGCTACGAAAATGAGGTAAAGTTTCATTCATCCTTCACCGTTTCATCGTAGTCATCATATTCTATATATTATTACTACTTCTAGTGCAGTCATTTGGTATTCAAAACAATCATTTTCGTAACACTAATGTGGAAGTTTTTCTCCTCTGTCCATACGAATTTTATTGGCTGCCTTGAACAAAGTTGGCTTCACAACGAAAAACGAACCCTCAAGATTTTCGTACTTTTTCAGTTTTTTCGCTTATATCTCGAAAAGTATGCGTTTTCCGAAGACTAGTACATGACACAAAATTAAATAAGACAATATTTTCTACAAGATGCACTAGTCGGGCTTCTTTTTATAACGAGCGATATCGGCTCAAGAACGATCTGAAAAACGACGACTTTTTGCCTTTCCGTGAAAGCGACAAAAACACCCATTCCCACTCAGTACAACTCTAAAAAAGTGTACTTGTTATCAACAAAACCCTTACAGCATGTGAAGGTACATTAAATTTCCTATGAGAGACATCTGTGACACTTCATTTTCTCATAAGGGAGAGGAAGCAAAGCGAAAATTACGAAAAATGCTTCCTGCCCTCTACAGCCAAACACCCTTCTTCCTGTCTACCTCCCACCGACGCTTACCTTCTGGTGTGGTACGCGTAAAAGAGGTTGTTTCTGGTGAACTGATGGGAAATCACCTTTGATGAAGACATTAACAAAATATATTTGCAACATGTTAGGTTGATGCCATTGAACAGAAAGATTAATATGAAATCTGTAGTGACGTAATGTGTTGTGAAATCAGTGAATAACGAGCCCAGGAATGTGTCATCACTTCAAGCAGGTTTCTATCTGGTGATGTAAGCAAAAAACTGAAAACCATAGAGCATCCCTGATATAACTGTCGCAAGAACAAAGTTTCTTCCTCAGTTGCGACCTGTCAGTAAAGCAGTGTTACCCAATAACATGAACCACGACAACTCAAATGTTTAGAGCTCTATGGTATATGCAATGAAATGCAAATGTCTGGGCTTGAAACTTTCGGCTGTGAGATTTTAAGATCATATATTTCTATGTAGTTATGATTAAAATATAGCAATGTGAAATACTCCACGAGCAGCATTACGAGAATGCAAGAATGAAGAGGTGGGAGCCAAAGAATCGCAAGACCGCTGTAGCACGTGGGGCACTCAACCACAAACCCTGACAACTACAGCACTGGCAACATGTAACAGTGCTACAGAGTATGCGTGCCCAGTTTGGAAGAAATCCGCCCACGAAAACATAGTGAGCAAGGCGCTATACGAAACGTGTAGGCTTGTTAATGCTTTTTTGAAATGTACGCCATAAAAAAATCTTTGACACGGCACTTTTCACGCTGGTGAGAACGACGAGGACATGGTTTCACTTGCCACGTGGAAATGGTTCTGAACGGGCGACCAGGTTCTGCAAATCTCACGATGTCGTGAGTCAGCACGCCGGCAATGCGTTGCCTTTTTTTGGGCAGCGGGCTCGATTACGGGCTGAGACTGCGATTAAAGGGATGCATTTGTACCGGCCGACGCAACGGGACACCCAACCGAAACGAACAGAACCGAACCGATCCGCTGCTGACGTCGCCTCGCTTAATGGCTCCAAGCGGTGGTTCCATTAATAGAAGCCAGTTCGCGCCCGTTGCTGTGATTTACACAACACTAACAACGTCATAAAAATCGTGTTTCACGCTGCTATGCATAACGTGTCACCAACTTATCTTAATAGCGACGTTGTGCAAGCGGCATTTTGGCGGACCGCCGGATTTTATTGCGGGTCGGCGAGTGGTTTCTCTTGGTTGGGCGACGATAAAGGAACATTACCTTTTATTTTAAAATATATGTATTTTATTGCTAATGAAGTTCATGCAGCAAATGGTCAAAATGGCAGTTCATTCCCTCACATATTAGGACGACCATGGCTATTCCAACAGTCTTGAAGTCAAGCGAATTATAGGTTATAAAAGGTAAGACAACCACATTAAAAATCCGAAGTGAGACATGTTAGGTCCGTGGGCAGATGCAGAAAGCCAGACTCACTAATGTACTGAGAGTTAATTTTAAATTCGTTCCTTCTAAAATAGGAAAGCTATTAATTTAAAATTTCTTTCGGTAATTTATATTCTGTTTCGTGTTACGGTAAAATATGCTTTACGCTAAAAATATCGTCTTCCTTAACACCAATGCCTGGCGGTACTGCGAATTTTTCTTGCTTTTCGTAATGATTCTGTATGCAGGAAAAAGAGGAAAAGATTCACGCCAGCGCTTGCATCAGACTCATCCTTTGCGTATGATTAACTCATATCAATTGTGCAAGTATTAGTGAAGTACGTTTACTCCGTGATTCTCTCATGTATATACACCTTTTGCCATCAAGTTGCTGTATTCATTTTTTATTGTTATTTATTTGGACTAATTTTGAATTAGGCCTTTCAGCTTAATTATTGAGATCCTCTTAAATCTGAATGTCCTATTGTCCGTCTAAAGGCTTACTAAATGCAACAACAGGTGATTTAATACAAAATTACTAGTAGGCGAATTCCGTCATCGTTGACGAAGAACCTGTGAAACATGGAGTAGTTGCTAGGCGCTATTTATTTTGTAGCGTTTACAGAGGCCAACAGTAATTGCAGCAATTCGAGGTCGTGATGAGTAGACATCTACCTATGGTTCCACGTTGGCTAGGACTTAAGGGTACAAACAGGTAGTTTAATACCGAGCGAGAGCCAAACGCTAAATTGCAGATATCAGTGCAATGTTAAATTTTGTCTCGACGACATACAGATCACATGTCAAATGATGCATTCCGAGAAGCACGTTATCTTCCCCATATTAACTACACAATAACCTTCACGATATTACTTTACAATCTGTGCTGTTTACGCACTACGGCTCTGTCGAATACGTGCGCCAGCCTCTTCGGGTACAGCATCTTTTCCTATTCTCCAGCACAGCACTGCATTATCATGGACCCCGTGACGTGCTTGCTGCGAGTGCATGGACCAGTCTCTCTACGTGCCCGTGGTGCCTGTCTACAGTGCCATGAAGCCGTCAGCTATTACTGCACAAGTTACGAAAAACACGGCACCGATATTCGTCTACATCTTTTGCAGATGTTACGGATTATGGTGTACCGGTCCGTTAAAAGATACGATATCTTTAGAGGCATGGCTCTGTTCGTCCACGAAACCCAGAAAGGAATAATTACCGGCACGCGCGTTGACTCCATGTTCCTCGATATCGGTAAGGCAGTGCCTTGCTGTCACCTAACTAACATAATACGAGCGTTTGGAGTATCAGACTTCTGCTGGAAGTGTTCCTTACTGATGGAACACAGCAGGTAGTTCTTAACGAAAAGAAATCCCCATACGTAATATATCCTAAGGAATAAAGTCTGGATAAGTACGAGTAGAACTCGCGCACTGAGGTTCCCATGCAAACTGCACATATATATTGGGAATTAATAATATCAATGATTTTTGCCTGTTTTACAGATAGATACTGGCAAGATATCGGTCCCGCGGGAATTTCAAGACCGTATCAAAATCTCTATAGTAGTCGACTAGCCCAACATACAAAAAGGAGCCAACAGGGGACTTCAGTTTATCTATATAGATTCAGAAGTTTTAATAAAACACATTTTACTTCTTTTCTTAAACATGACGGGTACTTACGTTTTATGTTGGCATGCAGTAATTTTCGTCTGTTATCCTTTTGACAGATAATGACTTCTATGTATATTGCAATGGCAGAAAAACATTTTTATGTGATGTAATTACAGTTCAACAGTTTTCAGATTTTTTTACTCTACTTGTAATGTGAAAGTTTGCTTCTTGCCAAATGTCATGATTCTCCGTCAAAGGAAGAACCCTATCAGTTTCGATGAGCGTGAGTTTGCGCGTGTCAAAATACGTCACATAAATGGCCGTATCTTTTGATTGCATTGACTTAAATATTTTACGCCGCCAAGGGACCATAGGTCTTGGTAAATAACGTAAATCTGAATTTGATACGACAACCTGTTCCCGAGAAAAAGTGGGGTCTTAACAGGCGGACGGAGAGACAAATGGATAAAAATTACAAGAACAAATTATATTTGTGTATTTTAATTACAAATCGACACTTACCGGTTTTTTTCCTGTACTTGTAGTGTGAAACTGTGCGTCTTTGCAATTTTCATGATTCTATGTCAACGGGAGTACACTACAGGTTTTTTGAGTGAGTTTGCGAGTAACAAAATATGTGACATAAATGGTCGTATCTTTTGATTGCATTGAATTAGAAGCTAAAATTTTTTACGCTTTCAAGGAACTGTAGACCTTAATATATGACATAAATGAGTACTTGATGCAACCTGAGAAAGTGGGGCTCTGAACTGTCGGACAGACATATGGACAGACAGACAGGCAGGCAGGCAGGCAGACAACAAAGGCGATTGTGTAAGGGTTTCGATTTTACAGACTGAGGCACGGAGTTCTAATAAGACAAATACTGTTTACATAATACATATATGACCTGCTGGATAAAGTCGGAAGCTCAAGGGTGCTAGGAAACTGCAGCGAAATGAAGGAAGAGCTACAGAGAATCGACGCTTTGTATAGGAATTGACAGTTGACCCTCGACTTGAACCAATCTAACGAATTGCACAAAAATAAGCCGGGAGGTTATACTATAGCAGAACGATCACTGGAAGCAGTCATATCCAACAACCATCTAGCAGAATTCGCACGAGGCGGTGTAATATGGACTGACTGCGTAAAACTAATATAGGAAAGGCAGATGTCAGGCAGATTCATTAGAAGAATAGATAGGTAGTGTCGTCCACCCACAGAATTTAGAATGGCAGTAAAGGATTGCTCCTCCGTCTGGCACCTTCACCAGGCAGTGTTGTTAGAGGAAACTGAGAATATCCAAAGCAAAGCACTACAATTTGTGACTTTTTCGTTTAGCAATACCGAAAGCGTCCCGGAGATGTTCATAAGAGAGGCGTTGTGGTTAGGTCATCGGTCTCATCGAATTAGGGAAGGACGGGGAAGAAAGTCGGTCGTGTCCTTTCAGAGGAAGCATCCCGGCATTTGCCTGGAGCGATTTAGGGAAATCACGGAAAACCTAAATCAGGATGGTCGGACGCAGGATTGAACCGTCGTCATCCCGACTGCGAGTCCTATGTGCTAACCACTGCGCCACCTCGCTCGGTAGGGGCGTTGTGCATCGCAGATACGTCAAAATTCACAGAGCGGATCAACCAATATGTTCTTTCACCACCTGCAACATAATCGCAGGAAAAATCCACAGTTATGCGGGGTTTATATTTATTCGAGTTACGGACCGCAATATCCTTGTGTTACCTGATATAAAATACTGCAATCAGTAACTAGAATAAAAATATTTTAAAATATTTAATTTTTGGGAGGGACGCTGTATAGGAAGAGGCGTACGAAACTGAAGCAGTAGGAAGGTCTTGAATAAGACTGTTCATTCCGATGTTTTAGCGTCAAATGATTGTTAACTTTTAACATGTGAAGAGTCTTGTAGACTTAAGCTGGGGCTGCTTCTCGAAACGTTTCGTTTGCTGTGGGATGTATCCCGACGTCTAAGTACACTGGACACAAAAGGAAACACTTGCAGAAGACATCACGTTAATAGCGAGTACCACCGCCTCTAGCCGTGATAATGGCATCCATTCAGCGAGGAAGAGAATCCACGAGTTTCTTCAGCAATGTTATATCCAGCCGGCCGGGGTGGCCGAACGGTTCTAGGCGCTACAGTCTGGAGCCGCGCGACCGCTACGGTCGCAGGTCCGAATCCTGCCTCGGGCATGGATGTGTGTGATGTCCTTAGGTTAGTTAGGTTTATGTAGTTCTAAGTTCTAGGGGACTGATGACCTCAGAAGTTAAGTCCCATAGTGCTCAGAGCCATTTGAACCATTTTTTTGTCACATCCAATTGAAGACGCTTAGGGATAATCATTTAGATCCCGTATATCTACCAAATTGCGGGGATGTTGACTGCTATCGTTCACCTGTTGGTCTAAATAGTCCATAAGTCTATGAGATTAAGATTTGGTGATCTACCGAGCTTTTCGCCGTGCGATAGGGCACGCGAGTGTTTGTCAGAGCAAAGCCATGTGCGTGCAGTCATGTTAAGACGACTGTTGCCATCTTGGAAGACTTATCATGAAGGTGGAGAAAAAGATGTAATTAGACATTACATAGAACAGTCTTGGCCGGGTAAAAACACTTTTATGCATAACTGGTGACCGGTGTCTACCCGATATCGACCATCTTTGGACCACGCTCTGTAATTCAGAGTACAACAGAACAGAGGGGAAACACGTAATGTAATAAACATTAAGTTAAAAATAACTTAGTCGATGATATAGTCAATGATTACATGTGGAGACGATCGCAAGGAGCAGGAACTGTGATTATCACCATTAATGTCAACTACTACGTGGCGATACTATGGAGTTAAATAGCAGAAGCCACCCCCCTTGCATCTGTTAACATATTACAAGAGTGACCTCTGGGGGAATTTGCGTACACTGGAGATGGGCAGTCTAGTAACTGACGGCAGTGGTTGGTCTGTTATACTTTTTAACGTTATACTACGTAAAATTTGAACTGTATAGCATATAATTATTACTTACATATAAGTTACGACAGTACCCGGCATAGCATTAGGTTTAAATTCATGCCGTATGACACGTATCACATACGTTGTATCCTATTGGCTAAAGATGAAGTAGGGTAATGGGCAACGGGCGGGGCTTCTGCTGTTCAACTGCATGACGTCGCCAGATAGTCAGCAGTAATAATCGGCAGGTGGTATCGACAATTGCTGCACCGTAACGTCGTCTCCACACTTCTCCACTGCGTACAACATCGTATAGTTTTTCTTTAAGTTAATGTTTATTACATTACATGTTTCAGCATGTTATTCTCTGAATTACAGAATATGATCGAAATCGATCACTACTTGTGAATAAAAGTGTTGTTATGCGAGCAAGATTGGTCCACATAAAACAGGGTGTTTCACAATGTTTTGACCATTTTAAATTTTAGTAACACTCAGAATAATCACGATACTAAGTTGAACATTGTACAAGGTACAATATTTATTTAAGTTTACTTATGAAATACTACGTCGTACAAATGATGACCTTTCGCGGCTACACAAAGCTGGAAGCATTTCACGCATTTTTTGAACACGCATTTCGTAGCTCCTGGAGGAATTCTGGAAATTTCGTTGTGAATTCGATCTTTTAACTGTTGCAAGCTTCTCGAGTGGTCTGAGTACACTCTCTTCTTCAAAAAAACTCATTGGTAAAAGCCTGAAACAGTTAAATCAAATGAGCGAAGCGGCCATTTGACACAAGCGTGTTTGTAAATTACGCGATTACCAAACACTTCACAGAGAACTTCTTTTTCGACGTGCGGCATTTAGCTCCGTTTTGCTGGAATCAGACGAACGACGAGGACTTGCCTGTAAACGGCTATGCACGTATTTGCTGTTCTCGGGGGTTCGGACGGTTTTTCGAGACCGGTTGACTTTCGATTCGATGCACTGGCGTTTGCATGGAAATTTATTACCCAGTTCAATATTGTTCCAAGAGCAAGAGCTGGATATCCTGGCTGAATATTGAGATGCTTACGAAAGGCATGTTGCAGGCATACGACAGATTCGCCTTAGCGAGAACAGCGCTGCGCTACTAACGCACGAAGTTTCTTCCATCAGTACGACATGATTACTGATCCGTACAAGGGATAAAACTTGACGCTCCACACGGCGTCGCCGTCGCTGTATCTTTTTTTCAGCATGTGTTACGTGATAGCAGCCGTTCGCAGTATGTTTAAAAACTGTTCCCAACACGTTTACAAAGATTGTCAAAGGAGAAGAAAATGGCAATATTTCCTAATCGAGAATGTTCAAGCAATCGTTCTGGTTCGTATTTACGGTAATCTGGATGGGTGGACCCATGTCTTGGTACGAAGAGCACCAAGACATCACGAAACTATCTCTGTCCTTCCCTACACTTTCCTTGCGGTGCCGGTTAAACGGCTGACTGATCCGTCAATGTACTCAGTGCCTCGCATCATATGAGAAGAGGAACAGTCGCTACATCGAACCAATCTACACCTCTTCAGTGGGAGATGTTTTATCTGCCACTGTGATCGAATGTCTTTTCGACGTACCCGTGTCCAGATGCCCGATGCAAGCATTCCTCTCTGTGTTGGCTCGAGAACTGGTCGATATGGACCTGCACTCAGGGACAGTGGCCTATTTCGTCGGGGTCAGCGCGTGGCACACTTCCCTGTAACCTGTCAGTTTACGACCATCGGTTGTATGCCGTGCTAGATAGGTGCGACCCATACAGCATTCCTTGTAGATACGTTGGACAGCCTCCTTTCTGCCGTTCTGTCACGTCCCCACGTCGACCAACTTTTCTGCCTTGTTTCCATATAACAGATTGGCACATGCACACCACTCCGCTGCCGTGACCTACGTCATAGGCAGAGTGTCGGATGACCGCTTGGTAGAACTTATAGCAGGGTTACCAGTGTGCTCTTTAAGGTGATGCAAATATCTTTTTCACTGAGCTTATGTTTTCTAATATCTAATATTCCTCATTGGTCAGTGGAGTCCGCACAGTAACAATAGCTTGCTCGGTCAAGCAATTGCTCCCCCCCCCCCCACTACCCCTCTCTTCTCATCGATAAAATCTGAGAGTTGTCATGTGACATCTACGAAGAACTGATGAAGACAAAACGACGACGAAAAAGGTAAATAGTAGGGGAAAAAAGAGATAATGTAACAGAGTAAAAATCTAAAATACAGTATTGCAGTGCCTCTGTTGTTCAGAAATACAATGCAAAGTTCCTTCACCTATGTCCGAAGGAATAGGCACTAGGGCGACTGTAGACGTTATGAAATACATGAAATGTATTCGATTTCCCAATGTGCACAACAATCAGCTACATAAAAGAATGGCGACAGTGAAAATTCGTGCCAGCCCGACTCGAAACCGAATTGAAATGTCTGCCCCGTATGGGGATTTGCATAATGACCATACGAGTGCAGGTTGCAGACACTTGGTAGACGATATATGGAAATTTGGTTTTGGCCGTGAGTCGTGCTCGGATAGCCTACGGTGTGGCAACCGCTCGCGATATGCTGGAAATCCTAGTTCGACTCCCGGTCCGGCTCAAATTTTCATTATCATAATTTCATTATGCAGTTGATGGTTGTCGATAAACGCAAATAAAAATACAGTCCACGCAATAATCCAAAGTTCTCGAGTTCTATCCCAATTTATAGCTAGGATTTTTATCTGTCACTGGTATTTCTCTGATTGGCAGTGATTGTTAATGTGAAAAGTGCGTAGCTGCATCATGTTCCGGAGTTTACATCAAACTACAGGTACCACTGTAACTGGCTGGGCGAGGTAGGAGGAACCTCCATGAGAACCATGCCTAGTAAAGCGGTGTGGTTTTCATACCAATCTTCGGAGAAGTTACTGCTTTACTTACCTATTCCATTAATTACGCTGTACCAAGTCTTCTTCATGCCCCATCGTTCGACAGCTCGGCTGTGGTCAAAACATCTAGCGTCGAAGAAGTCTGAAGAGGGATATGGCACTGCCTAATAACGACTTAGAAGATTTCATCAATGACAATTGCACGAAAGCCTCCAGATTGTTATGAACCACTACCTCGCTTCCAGATATAATAGAAAAAATCTGAATTGCTCGATAAAGAAAATAAACGGTTAACTAGCTTGAGTTTTCTGTTAATGGCATCGCGTATTATTGTAAATAATTGTCACCAAAGTCTCGGCCACTGTAAATCTAAAGATGGGCCAACGGCTTGCCGCGGTGGTAATACTAGTTCCCGTCTGATCACCGAAGTTGACCGCTGTCGGGCAGGGCCAGCACTTGGATGGGTGACCATCCGGTCTGCCGACCTCTGTTGGCAAGCGGGGTCCACTCAGCCCGTGTGAGGCAAACTGAGAAGCTACTTGATTGAGAAGTAGCGGCTCCGGTGTCGTAATCTGACATATGTCCGGGAGAGCGGTGTGCTGACCACACGCCCCTCCACACCCGCCTCCTGTGACGCCTGTGGGCTTTCGAGGACACGGCGGCCGGTCGGTACCGTTGGGCCTTCATCGCCTATTCAGACAGAGTTTAGTTTTTAAAGTAAAGTCGTGTGGCCAGAGTGGCTGGAATACACCCATGCGCATGTTCTGTGGCCTGCGTTGGAAAGGTGTTTTCCATCCTTCGCGCCCATTGGCACATATCCTTTGCGAAGTGTTGTTTACGTGTAACTCATAAGTGTAAGCGACCCTAATGGGTGTGTGTAGAGTGGTTTGATGTCTGTGTTGGATAAGGAGAGGGTGAAACCCGGCGACGGCATGTAGAATAATACCCTCGAATAGCAAAAAGGGCCCGTCGACTGAACGTCTCCATTCGACGGACGGATTAACATCAACAGAGTCGCATACCCTCACTTCAAGAGACACTGCGGAGGGTTGTGGAATTTAATCCAGGACAATGGCGCCAGCAAGAATGGCGATCAGGGACGAGACAGCATCTCCTGCCCCTTCTCCCGTGTCATGCTTAGTAGAGTAATTATGACAAAATACAATGGTCTCCAGAAAAAAGAAAAAAAAAGAAAACGGGCGCAGAAGGAAGTCTACGCAGTTACGAGGCCTATTTTCTTTTCAAGGTCCGATCGGTTGCAAAATTAAAAACACAGTGAAAACCCGACGAAGCTTTGCACAGATGTGTTGCTCTGTGTCTCTAGTATGCCCATTGCACTTGTCAATTCTGAGTAGCACTGAGCACGTATGCATCTGTAGAACTGTGAAGTGTGAAGTGCGTGCTTTGGGGTGCAATGTAACCGAAATTTATCGACGAATGTGTAACGAATACGTGAAACTTCCATGACTGACAGCAAAGTGCGGCAATAGTGCCAGAACTTTGAAGCAGGACGTACAGACACACAGGAGGCAGGCGCCATGGGAAGGAAGCGAATATCAACCAGTGATCTTGTTCAGCGACAGGATCAGGCGATTCGAGAAATTCACCGATTCACAATTTCTATGTTGAGTGATTCGTTTTCTGAAATTTCAAGGTCAGCCCTTTACATCATCCTGGGCAGGAGGGTTCAGTACCACAATTTGTGTGCGAGACGGGTTCCCAAGGTGCTGTCCGACCGTCACAAAACATAGCGAATGGGCACCGCCTTCACGTTTCTTGAGTGCTACCATGATAAAAGCGAAGATTCTTTGAATGAACTGTCACGGAGATCGAGACATGGGTGCATTTCGGAAATGAAACTACCAAAGAGGAATCGAAGCAGTGGATGCTTTCTCTTCCTAGAGTAAACCAAAGAAGTGCAGGCGAACCTTTTCTATCAGAAAGTGTATGGATACTGTGCTCTTGGAGTAAAATAAGTTTTGTTGCTAGATTTCACGGAACGTGGTCAGATCACCGCTGTAGCCTCATACATCGTGTCTCTGCACCGTCTACGAAGTTCAATGTAGAACAAGCGAAAAGGAATGTTGTCATCTTACATTGTCCTTCTTCATCACAATGCTCGGCCGCACACTGCAGCTGCAACAAGACGCTCCTGCAGTATTTCTCCATACGGCACTGACTTAGCTCCTTCTAAATTTCAACTGTTTGCTCACATGAATTGCAGGCTAGGCAGGTAGCATAGACAACGAGCTGCAGACCAGCGTAGAGATCAGGCTGAAAACACATGCGGTTGCTTGCCTTCTATGACGAAGGAACTGAGAAGTTTGTATCACGTTACAACAAATGCTGAAGTCTAGCTGCAACTATGTCTGCTTCCATTTCTCGACCGATCGGACCTTGAAAGGAAATAGCCCTTATATATGAGATAAATTCAGCGTAGAGATTGGACCGGCAGCTGCTGTGTAGCCTCGCTCCTTCCCCCTTGGTACCTCACAGTTCCAACAGGTGTTCCACCGCACCACCTCAGACGCTCTGTTGTCCCGCTTCGCCGGCAGTCCCTCGCAGGAAGTGACAAGCTAGGCGCTGCGGCACCCACCAGAAATGCCCGGAATGCGGCCTTACACAAAAGCCCACTGTGCACAGTGTTTAACTATTTCTCCTCCCTCACTGCCTTCCTTGCGCCCGCGGTGGAAATTAAAATTTTAATCTTCGCGCGCCACCTGTTTAATATCGCTGCTCCTTTGTCGCCGTGCTTTAATAAGAGTTCCCGCGGCCTGCTATATCATTTGACGCGGCTGATACGCGCCGCTCGCTTCTCCCACATTTAATTACTCGCTAATGTCTTCCGCCAGCGCTGCTCACTCCTAATTTCAACGGCGCAGATAAAAATCTCCGCGGCACACTAAATCCGAGTGCAGTCCGCGCTGCGCGCTCGCGCTACATCCGTTTTTAAAATGCTTCCCACCCCCTTCCTCCCCCTACCCCATGGTCCTGCGCTTCGGGTTAACCGAATAACTAAAAATAATCTCCAATTTACAAAACTCGTATAAGTGTTGGAGATTTCCATGATCCTCCTGGAGGGTTTTTGCGGCATGAGAATTTATATGTATTTTAGATTGTTATCAGCCGTACGAAATTAAAAATACCAGAAGTAATTTAACGGCCACTTTAAACTGAATTTATATTCGTTGCACGCGGAATTACGACCGCCGGTACATAGTCCGACGAGATTAGAGCGCTGTATATGAATTTCGTGGTCTGTGTTCAGTTGATAAGATCGCGCGGGCAGTTACAACGAGAGCGGGCGCATTAGGATGTTGTCAGAGTCGGTCGCGCGTGGGCTGTTCACATTGTCCAGCACACGATGTTTAAAAATTCTAAAAACATAGAGGCAGTTAATGCACGAGGTGAACACGTACATTTGCTATTATTCTCCCAAAGCATTCCTTTTCGTGTTCTGCGAAACTATCTGGATATACATTGAGATCAAAAGTCTTCGGAAAGCACTGTATTCAATATTAGCCGTGAGTCACTTGCGCACAGCCCTCAAAACTACGTTAACACGCCGAGACCTGGACTCCATGGGATGTTGGACTCGTTGTGGAGAGATATTGATCCATACAGCTAGCAGTGTTACCTTAGTTGTTCTACAAACTTACTCAGGTATCAACAGTAAACCACAAATGCTCTATTCGGTTAAGATCGGATGTTCTTCGAGTTACCTGAGCGCAAGCAAACAATGTTGACATGTCGCATTGTCCTGTTGAAACAGGAAACAAGGATGCAGACAGCCTGCAAGAATTGTAAGCCAACTACTTGTTTTGTTATGAGTACGTGAAAGTTCAGATCAAATGTCTTTTATAAATGCCACTTTCTGTATAAAATTTAGATTTGTAACGCTGTCTGACCACATTTTAGACACATATTCAGGAGTAGTTAGTGCTTACTTTACGCAACAGAAAGAACTGTGGGCATATATGAATACTTGAGTGAATTTCATGGTCACAGTTACTTCTAACAGTTTCATAATTTGACTCGAAGAACGTACATGTGATCGACCTTAGAGATGAATCATGTGCAGAGAACATGCGTAGCTCCATCTGATTAGCCTACACGTTCTGTACAAGACATGAAATATACAAATCCTGAGCAATCTTGTCGAATATGTTACGATAAACAGAAAGCAGTCTCGCAGTCTCCACGCCGTCACATTCTTTCTAACCTATAAATTATGCAATGAGTAGCATATGTTTTGCTGATTGCAGTTTTGTAAAAGGTTTATGTTGATTGAAATCGTGTCTCACAGTGACTAACATATCTGGTGAAGGTAGAATACAAATAATAGTTCACACTAGAAGTTAAATGCAGAGTGCAAAATCGTAAATAGTATATTTACTCATGAACTCATCAGTGACACGAGAATCAAAATAAATTATGGAATAAACAGTATAAACGCAAATATGCATATATTTTAGACCTTTCAAATAATAGAGGCGAAGCGTGCAAGGCGTGAAAACTTCGTTTTATTCAGTAGTAATCAGATCGATCAAAAGTAATATTTGCCAACATAATCGTGAAATTATATAAACAAACGTGAGTGGTATGTATTCAATACGATTGCTATTCGAACAGGCACAACGAACAGTAACTACCTTACTGGACAACGAAATTTAGTTTAAACAAAAGTAATGGCACATTAAAAATCTGAAAATGCAAGCAAATATATCGACAAGCTGCCAAATATCAGTCTCACCATACTTCTGTAACTAGGTGCATGAGCATGACCACCAGGAAGCAACTTCTAAACAAGTTATTACATGAGTTGTTCACAGTATTAACGAGGAAGCAACAGCCAGAGAGCCGGTCGCTGCAAACCAGGCGGGATCACAGGCACGAACAGTCTAGACTGCTTTCTTTCTTTCAAACGGTTACTCACGCCGAGACCACGTGGCCACGCTGAGTGACTATTCGTTAGCACTTCTGCTCCCGAAGTAGCTCTTGTCAGACAAGCCTTGTCAACAAGTCAAAAACTGTGATACTTTGAGTAATCGATCACTTTGTCAGAACAGTCTTTGCAATTCAGAATACTCGGAAGAATAATTTCAAAAGTTAAAATTGCGACGAGCAACTTTCAGAAAGTCCATTAATCACCACATGCCATTGGTATTTGCAGCCAGAGAATGGAGCCTAATTGCGACAACGCGAACACAGCGCAGACGATAACTGAGTTATCTTCTGCCTAGACACACAGCTTATCGACACGCAATATCCATAGCTTCATGGGGAAAACGCCATACTTCCAAGCACCCATCAGCTCGATACAACTGCAACCGACATTCATCGGACCACGCTAACAGGCAGCCACCGATCCACAGTCCAATGACGATGTCCGCGGTCCCATGCGAGCCAAGCTACACAAGTCGGTCGTCGGTTACTGAAGCTAATGCTGCCTGTTGGTCTCCGTACAGTCTTGGCAGACATGGGCTCCTGACCCCACATTCAAATCGGCGCCGATATGACTCACGGGTAAACTGTATATCGCCCCATACAGCTGTGCGAAGGCGACGTTCTGCAGTTTATCAATGTGGAAGCACTGTCTTTCCGATGTTGACGATTCAGGATGGACACTGTTGATTCGAAAAACTCGAATTACTGCGTAATCTCCGATATGCTATGACCAATGCGTCTTGCAGCGATTATCACCCTGCGTTAATCTAAACTACCTACCAGTCTCTAAGTCACTATCTACACTCACTCCCTATGCGTCGTAAGCGCCATATTTTCAGATGGGACAACCCTTCTGTAACTTTTGGCAATTCAGTCTACTCTGCTTTACCAATCTAGGAATACGAAAATTACACAGGATGTTTCAAAATGATATGTACACCGAAGAGCCAAAGAAGCTGGTACACCCGCCTAATATCGTGTCCCCGGAGAGCATGCTGAAGTGCCGCAACACTACGTGGCATGGACGGGCTAATATCTGAAATAGTGCTAGAGGGAACTGGCACCATGAATCCTGCAGGGCTGTACATAAATCCCTGAGACTGCAAGGGGGTGGAGATCTCTTCTGAACAGCACGTTGCAGGGCATCTCAGATATGCTCAATAATGTTCATGTTCGAAGATTTTGGTGGCCAGTAAACTCAGAAGAGTGCTCATGGAGCCACTCTGTAGCAATTCTAGACGTGTGCGACGTCGCATTGTCCTGCTGGAATTGCCAAAGCCTGTCGGAATACACAATGGACATGAATGGACGCAGGTGATCAGGCAGAATGCTTACGTACATCTCACCTGTCAGAGTCGTATCTGCACGTGTCAGGTGTCCCATATCACTCCCACTGCACGTGCCCCACACCATTATACACTCCTGGAAATTGAAATAAGAACACCGTGAATTCATTGTCCCAGGAAGGGGAAACTTTATTGACACGTTCCTGGGGTCAGATACATCACATGATCACACTGACAGAACCACAGGCACATAGACACAGGCAACAGAGCATGCACAATGTCGGCAATAGTACAGTGTATATCCACCTTTCGCAGAAATGCAGGCTGCTATTCTCCCATGGAGACGATCGTAGAGATGCTGGATGTAGTCCTGTGGAACGGCTTGCCATGCCATTTCCACCTGGCGCCTCAGTTGGACCAGCGTTCGTGCTGGACGTGCAGACCGCGTGAGACGACGCTTCATCCAGTCCCAAACATGCTCAATGGGGGACAGATCCGGAGATCTTGCTGGCCAGGGTAGTTGACTTACACCTTCTAGAGCACGTTGGGTGGCACGGGATACATGCGGACGTGCATTGTCCTGTTGGAACAGCAAGTTCCCTTGCTGGTCTAGGAATGGTAGAACGATGGGTTCGATGACGGTTTGGATGTACCGTGCACTATTCAGTGTCCCCTCGACGATCACCAGTGGTGTACGGCCAGTGTAGGAGATCGCTCCCCACACCATGATGCCGGGTGTTGGCCCTGTGTGCCTCGGTCGTATGCAGTCCTGATTGTGGCGCTCACCTGCACGGCGCCAAACACGCATACGACCATCATTGGCACCAAGGCAGAAGCGACCCTCATCGCTGAAGACGACACGTCTCCATTCGTCCCTCCATTCACGCCTGTCGCGACACCACTGGAGGCGGGCTGCACGATGTTGGGGCGTGAGCGGAAGACGGCCTAACGGTGTGCGGGACCGTAGCCCAGCTTCATGGAGACGGTTGCGAATGGTCCTCGCCGATACCCCAGGAGCAACAGTGTCCCTAATTTGCTGGGAAGTGGCGGTGCGGTCCCCTACGGCACTGCGTAGGATCCTACGGTCTTGGCGTGCATCCGTGCGTCGCTGCGGTCCGGTCCCAGGTCGACGGGCACGTGCACCTTCCGCCGACCACTGGCGACAACATCGATGTACTGTGGAGACCTCACGCCCCACGTGTTGAGCAATTCGGCGGTACGTCCACCCGGCCCCCGCATGCCCACTATACGCCCTCGCTCAAAGTCCGTCAACTGCACATACGGTTCACGTCCACGCTGTCGCGGCATGCTACCAGTGTTAAAGACTGCGATGGAGCTCCGTATACCACGGCAAACTGGCTGACACGGACGGCGGCGGTGCACAAATGCTGCGCAGCTAGCGCCATTCGACGGCCAACACCGCGGTTCCTGGTGTGTCCGCTGTGCCGTGCGTGTGATCATTGCTTGTACAGCCCTCTCGCAGTGTCCGTACCAAGTATGGTGGGTCTGACACACCGGTGTCAATGTGTTCTTTTTTCCATTTCCAGAAGTGTAGACCCTCCACCATCTTTGAACAGTCTCCTGCTAATATGCAGTGTCCATGGATTCATGAGGTTGTCTCCATATCGGTACATGTCCATCCGCTCAATACAATTTGAAACCAGGCAGCATGTTTCCAGTCATCATCAGTCCAATGTCGGTGTTGACGGGCCCAGGCGAGGCGTAAAGCATTGTGCCGTGAAGTCATCAAGGGTACAAGATTGGTTATTCGGCTCCGAAAGCCCGTATGGATGATGTTTCGTTGAATGGTTCGCACGCTGACACTTGTTGATGACCCAACATTGAAATCTGCAGCAATTTGCAGAAGGGTTGCACTTGTGTCACGTTGAATGATTCTCTGCAGTCGTCGTCGGTCCCGTTCTTGAAGGATCTTTTCCTGGGCGCAGCGGTGTCGGAGATTTGATGTTTTACCGGACACCTGATATTCACGTTACACTTGTGAAATGGTAGCACGAGGAAATCCCTACTTCATCGCTACCTCGGAGATAATGTGTCCCATCGCTCGTGCGCCGACTATAACACCACGTTCAAACTCACTTAAATCTTGATAACGTACCATTGTAGCAGCAGTAAGAAATTTGGAGAAGCTGTGGATCTTATACTGTAAGCGTCGTTTAAGAGGGATTTTTCGAAATTCCGACTGTAAGCAAGTGGAATGGGGGAAGAAGACATTTTTTTTTAAAAATGTGGCTATTATGGCAACTTTGAAGCTAGACCTATGAAAAGTGGTATTAGGTTTCTCCGTCAGAAATAAGCAACTACGTGTTTCAGCATTTTTGCAAAATTAAGCTCATGGGAGTGAAAAACAGGGTGAAAGATTTTTTTTTAAAATAGCATCATTAAAGAGCTGATAAAGTATTTTTAAAGCTACATCTATGAACAATGATATTTGACTTGTCAGATACGAATAAAAAATAGTTGTTTCAGTGTTTTTGAAATTGAATCCCTAAGGGGTGAAATAGGGGGATGAGAATTTATATGAAAAATTGTGTGATGAAAGAATTTTTACAGCTAAATCTATGAAAATTTAAATTTGGCTTCGCAGTTGGAAATAAAAAATTACGTGTTTCACTGTTTTGGGAAATTCATCACCTATGGGGGTGAAATGGGGGATGAAAATTTTTATGGAAATATTTCATTGTGCAAGCACTTTTGAAGTTAAATGTATGAAAATTTGTATACGGCTTCTCTGTTGGAATAAAATATTTACAAGTCACTGTTTTTGTAAATTCAACCCCTAAAGGGGTGAAATAGGGGGTGAAATGTTTTACGAAAATATTTCATTGCGAAAGCATTTTTAAAGCTAAATCTTTGAAACGAACTTTGGTTTCTCCATTAGAAATGAAAAATATTTGTTTCACTGTTTTTGGAAATTCAACCCCTGAAGGGGTGAAATAGTGTCAAACTGATTCACTGACTCATCATCGTCAGCCCAAACTGCTAAGGACAAAAACTTGAAGTTTGGAGAGGTTGTTGATATTAAGCTATAGGCATTGTTTAATTGCCGAAATTCCACTCCTAGGGGGGTGAAATAGGTGATGAAAGGCTTTTTGGAAGGATGTCGCTATTACGGGAAATAAAAAATATGTGTTTCAGCATTTTTGGAAAGTCAACCACTAAGGGGATCAAATAGTGGGTGACAGTTTTTTGAAAATAAATTATTACTAAAGAGTTACTAAAGGATTTTTAAGGCTACATCTATGACAAACGGTATTTGATTTCTCGGTTACAAATAAAAAAATACATATTTTAGTGTTTCTGCAATAGGGAATGAAATTTTTAAGAAAATATTTCGTTTCATTAAAAAAATTTTAAACTAAATTTATGAAAATAGGTATTTCATTCCCAGTTATATGTAAAGAAATATTTGTTAAGGCATTAAAGTTGCTATGGATGTATCTCTACAAGAACACAAAAGGCATGACTAACAAAAACTATGGACTCCAGCTACTAGAATCGCTTTTTGGTGAGGAGTACATATTGAAAAGACCATGCTTATACGACCTTAATTAGCGTGACAAGCTTACAAGGCGTTGAAATTTTTGAACAACACAAAAAAACCGATTAAATAAAAGCAAAACAAAAACCTCTCCAGGCCATACATTCTATGTGAGCGAAGCAGCCGGCGCTAAACTAGCGATGTATATTACATTCTTTTGATCTGGTTTCGAGGTCACAGTCTCATTTTCAGGTGCTCATTCTTGTAATGAGCCGAAATGTCAAGCTGGAAACTGGCATTATCACGTTAAAATTAATTGTGGCCTGTAATGATGCTACGTTCCAAATTGACTGATCGCAACAGTAAACACTTGAGAATGGGACTGCGATACAAAACTCGTTGCAAAAAAAGGAACATAAATGAAGTAAATAAAAGAATATAAAATGTACGAGTGGGACTGCTATTTGCAGAAAAGTACTGAATGCATCCTATTACAGTCAGAATCAACGCGATTTTATCATCTAATGCTCTCCTTTCATGGACAAGCTTTTGAAGAAGTTGGTTAACCTGTTTCATTATTGTCGATGAGTATATGGTCCCCAAGTTTCTTTCTGTGTATATAGATTTCTAGTTCTCCATATAGAGACACTCTGTGTCCTTTTTCAGTATATGTAGTATTTTAGTGTTGCTTTCTACATTGTCAAACGAAGGAGGCTATTGCAGCTTTGTATGATGTGTTGTACTGGAAGGCATTGATGTGTTCTCTGAATCTGGTGTGGAAGTTACGGCCTGTTTGACCTATGTACTGCGCTGGTCATTTACTACACATGATTTTTTATATTGCGGAGGATGAAAATTTATCTCGAACACTTTTTAAGTTATGAGAAAATCTTCATTTTGTTCATTTGTTTTTTAAACTAAATTGTCTATTAGTGTGGGTTTATACCCATTAGTTGCAGCTCATTGTTTTATGATTTTTATTTCATTCTGTAGGCTCTCACCAGCTCTCATCCCTCAGTGGTAGTTTTAGAGCTCTATGGATTATTAGGCGGTAAGCCGCTAATTTATGCATGTTGTGATTGTAAGAGGAAGCATGTTTGTTTATGTCTGTGGTGGTTGGTTTCCTGTAAATTTGGAAGACACATTTGTTATTTTGTTTGGAGATGGTTAAATCGAGGTGGTTAATGGTGTTATATATTTCCTGTTCACGGGTGAATTGAATTTGCTTGTGCATTTTTTTTGAATGCCTGGAGGATGCACCGACATTAGTAGAGTTACATGACACGATATGTAGTATCAAGTTTGTTTGTGATATTCTAATGATGAGATTAGAAAACTGCTATCGGTGTCTACACCGTAAGTTCCCCATCCATACCCGCATTTTAATTTGCAAGCCTATTAACCGCATCCGCGGATTTTAAAATACAGTGAACCACTTTAATCCATTCGATACTCTGGAAAATTGACAATAGGCCTACACCTCACCTGAGCTTTCGTCTGCTTTCGCTTTGATATTTAAACTCTGAAAAATGGACAGTTGATATTTTTTTATGTTTGAAATAAATGCAATATCAAGTTTAAGGAGAAGGGAAAGCAGAAAGGTGGAAGGAGTATATAGAGGGTCTATACAAGGGCGATGTACTTGAAGACAATATTATGGAAATTGAATAGAATGTAAATGAAGACGAAATGGGAGATACGATACTGCGTGAAGAGTCTGACAGAGCACTGGAAGACCTGAGTCGAAACAAGGCCCCGGGAGTAGACAACATTCCATTAGAACTACTGACGGCCTTGAGAATGCCAGTCCTGACTAAACTCTACTATCTGGTGAGAAAGATGTATGAGACAGGAGAAATACCCTCAGACCTCAAGAAGAATATAATAATTCCAATCCCAAAGAAAGCACGTGTTGACAGATGTGAAAATTACCGAACTATCAGTTTAATAAGCCACAGTTGCAAAATACTAATACGAATTCTTTACAGACGAATGCAAAAACTGGTAGAAGCCGACCTCGGGGAAGATCAGTTTGGATTCCGTAGAAATATTGGAACACGTGAGGCAATACTGACCTTACGACTTATCTTCGAAGAAAGTTGAAGGAAAGGCAAACCTACGTTTCTAGCATTTGTAAACTTAGAGAAAGCTTTTGACAATGTTGACTGGAATACTCTCTTTCAAATTCTAAAGGTGGCAGAAATAAAATCTTTGAGGTTCGCCGATGACATTGTAATTCTGTCAGACAGCAAAGGACTTGGAAGAGCAGTTGAACGGAATGGACAGTGTCTTGAAAGGAGGATATAAGATGAACATCAACCAAAGGAAAAAGAGGATAATGGAATGTCGTCGAATTAAGTCAGGGGATGCTGAGGGAATTAGATTGGGAAATGAGACACTTGAAGTAGTAAAGGAGTTTTGCTATTTGGGGAGCAAAATAACTGATGATGGTCGAAGTAGAGAGGATATAAAATGTAGACTGGCAATGACAAGGAAAGCGTTTCTGAAGAAGAGAAATTTGTTAATATCGAGTATATATTTAAGTGTCAGGAAGTCGTTTCTGAAAGTATTTGTATGGAGTGTAGCCATGTATGGAAGTGAAACATGGACGATAAATAGTTTGGACAAGAAGAGAAGCTTTCAAAATGTGGCGCTACAGAAGAATGCTGAAGATTAGATGGGTAGATCACATAACTAATGAGGAGGTATTGAATAGAATTGGGGAGGAGTTTGTGGCACAACTTGACTAGAAGAAGAGACCGGTTGGTAGGACATGTTCTGAGGCATAAAAGGATCACAAATTTAGCATTGGAGGGCAGCGTGGAGAGTAAAAATCGTAGAGGGAGATCAAGAGATGAATACACTAAACAGATTCAGAAGGATGTAGGTTGCATTAGGTACTGGGAGATGAAGAAACTTGGACAGGATAGGGTAGCATGGAGAGTTGCATCAAGCCAGTCTCAGGACTGAAGACCACAACAACAACAACAATCACAGACGGCAAATAAAGGTATTTTTCAGTAAGTACGGATAAAAGAGTTACGTTTTACTTCTGTGGCCGGTGAAGTTTGAGAAACGAACAGCGGAAAGGGGGAGGAACTCGTAGGAAGTTTCGGGTGCTGGTCGAGGGCACGGACCTCTGGCAAGTGTTTACATAGTTTCGCTTTTATAAAAAGCTGCTGGAGACGCGTGGGCGTTTGGGCGGTGAGTGCGCGCCGCGGCACGGCCGGCGGAGTTTATGGGCCGCTATTTCAGTATCGCAGAGCCCAGGCCGGCTGCGGGCGGGCGCGCTGGCAGGTAGCAGCAGCACCTGCAGCCAGCGCGGCGCCTCGGTGCCCTCTGCACCCGGCACAGGTCAGTGCAGGTCCGGGTGTCCGAAGCGATATTGCAACAGGAGGTTGTAATTAAAGTGCAGCATCTCACGGAGGTCCAGTAGTTAATGCGGAACCGATTTAAACTGGAAAAAAGTAGTTGCAAGTGTGGCTCCAGCAGGAAAACTGGCGCTGTACATCATGTCTTCGACACCTCCGGTGCTCTTGTTGAACAAATTTTGTACATCGCGGTTAATAATAAAATGAGTATTAGGCCTTTCTCACTTGTTTGAATTTTTCTGCCCGTGTCCCATTCCTAATCCATTATACATGGAAATTTTTCTGTACATCTTTCTTGTATTCGCAGCGCTAGATTTGCACCTGGTGGTCAAAATCGGAACTAATCTTTTCGAGTGTAAATCGCTAAGTATTGGCATATTACCAAGTTCCGCTACCATACGATAGTTACAGTCCATACTGGACATCTTGGACATCTGGGAGTAGCTGCTCTTCAATTATAACCAATCGCTATTTGCGGATAACAGCCTGTGCCCGTGGATCTCTCTGTAGGCAACCGCACTATCAGCTAATGTCTGATTAAAAATCAGCCGATAACGTAAATATTAAGAATTTCGTCTTTTTTGCATTGCATGCGATCCATAATTATGATCATTATTGTTTATCTTCGTTACTACTACAAATGAACGTCAATGCGCGGTGACCTGTATTTTTGGCTGCTGCAAGGCTAAGAATAGCGTCCCATCTGGCTACCTCATTTTCCTTGCAATAATACGTGCATCCTGCTTCGTTTGTACCAGCAGCTGCCTCACGTCCTAGTCACTCCCGTTTCGTTTTCAATAACGTTGCTTACGTAATTACCGGAAGTTGCCACGAAGCGACAAACACTTATCAGAAACGCCGTCACAGAGGTGAACGGCTGCTAGAACGCCAGTCCCGGAGGCCGGTGAGAGCAGTACTGTGCTACGGGAGACATTTTACTGCGCTTGCATGGGACCTGTGGTTGTAAGCCAAGACACACTGATAGCTGCGAACCAGTCACATCCCATCACATTTGAAGTCTTCCCCGACGCGATGTCATCTTACAGCATGATAACTGTACGTGTCTCGGAGCCACAACCGTGCTACCGTGGTTTGAGGATCGTTATAGTGGTCTCACGTTCATGTCTCGGAGACCAGATTCACCTGATGTAAATCTTATGGAACCCATTTGGGTAGCCGGCTGTTGTGGCCGTGCGGCCTCGGGCATGGATGTGTGTGATGTCCTTAGGTTAGTTAGGTTTAAGTAGTTCTAAGTCTAGGGGACTGATGACCTCAGAAGTTAAGTCCCATAGTGCTCAGAGCCATTTGAACCATTTTTGAACATAAAATATAAAAATCTTCATGTCGGTACAGTCGCTGACCGACTGGTACAAATTGTTCCTGCAGCATGGTAAGGTATTTTACGCCTTTCTCTGATCGTTCAAAACAGAATGGCCGTGCAAGTCCTCTGACAGATATACAACATCACACTGAACACCCAGGTAAATTAACAGTTCGTTCTTCCGTAATATGTGAATTATTTATTACCCAATAAACACACAGCAATTTATGGTTCCTTTGAATATAAACGTCGCCTTATCAGACCAAACAATGCCACCAGTCAGCTGTTCACTATCGCAAATCTATTTACAAATTTAGAGGCACTTATCCAGAACGTCCTCAGCCATCGCGTGTAGCAGCCTGGAAATATAAAGTTACCACTCAGCTTGCTTTAAAGTGCGTTGAACGCTTGATTTGATTACACCTGATGCACACGCAGCTTGCCGTATGGACTTCTTCGGGGATCTTGTGAAAACTTGCACAACTGCGTCCACCCCTCCTTCGCCTGCTACTCATTTTTTTCTGCCACACCATCCCTTCTTCAGAATACGCGCACTTCCTTCACTCTCAAATTTGTCGAATAGTTTCGTTATTGTTACACGTGACGGCGGCGCAGTATCAATCGCTGCCTGCCATCGTCTCTGCGCTTTTTTCACGTTTTCCCTTTTCCAATGACGTTTTAAAATCTGCTTTCTTGGCTCCAGGGATAAGTTTACAGCCATCTTGTTATTTACGTGTACTTATTGCCAACTGAAAATAAACAAGAGAAAAGTAAATGAATGGCTACGCGTACGAGTCATGAAAGCACCATTTACTCACAACTGTATCAGGTTATCATCAATAGCTCCTCAGTTCAAACAGTGTAAACCCCTTTGTGGTACATGCTGTATTTTTGTCTCAGTCTTCTACAGCTGTATGAGGCATGACGTAGGATCAGATTCAGAACTGTAGCTTGTCGATGATGGTCAGTGACAGACTAACTTCCGCGTTTTATTTCACGAGAAACAACAAAAGGTTTCTCGGATAGTAAGAGTGTTCAAAGCGCGTCGAGAGTTCCCCATACGCTACGTCTGCGGATACCTGTGAGACACGGGCCGTCAGCAACGGGCGGCTCCCGTCCGGTATTGGAACCCCACTTAGAGCCTCACTCTGACTGAGAAACTTTTACAACCGAGAGTGGGCTGCGCGCGAATTCCGACAGCTAGGAACGCGCAGCGAGAAACTGGCTTCTCTGTAGCGGATGCTAAGTAGTTGGCGTGGGATTCTGCATTAATCACTGTCGTGGTGGCACGGGGTTATTTACAGCGAGAGAGCAAACTTCTGTCTCTGCCGCTAAAACCAATCTCTGTGTAAGATCATGTATTTGTGGAGAGACTTTCAAAGGAGATACGGTGTACACTAAAGTACTTGTCACACAAATAATTATTCTAATCATCAGAAGCTATGCACATTTATGACTCTAGGTACCCATTCCATAATATTGAAACGATCTTCATACTCGCAAAGAACATGAAATTGACAAAAAGCATCGAGCTCACATATAAAAGAACTGTAATTTTCGTCAGTGGCAACAAGTTACTCAGCGACCGATTAGAAAGTAATAATGTCAGTTTCTTTAAAAATTTCTCCAGTGTTGAATGTTTCTCTCTTAAAAAGGAAAAAGACTTCGTCAGTGTTTATCAAATACATCAAAGGTAATTAGTCGGTGTTTATACGATAGATAATTATGAAATTAATAGTAAGTAATACTGAATAAGATGATAAAATCTTCTCGGGTTATCAGCCGAGTGGTTACGTCGTCTTATTGCAATGTTTCAGGCGAAGTGAATAAGTTAATGAATAATCACACTGTATAACATGTGCCATGATATGAGTATATTTGTACAAAGAAATTATAGATCATAGTGTTTGCACCTTAGCAGTTGAGGTATGCATTATCTTACCAATGAAGAATACGAACAACTGTATGAGAAAGTGTGAAGTGATTGTATTGTATTTGCTCTTATGCTCCCTGTGCTGGATAAGTAAGCAAAGACACCAACTAGATTATTTAAATATAAAATGCACATAATGAGGCACACTAAAAAAATTAATCTTATTGTGCAGGGGCAGCAAGATTTTAGAACATAACAGCAATGGCACACCCAGGAAAAAAAATCTACTTGCACTTCGCATGATTTGAATTGATGTATAAGGGACAGTTAAGCACCTAACGCTGCCAGCTTACCTCCAAAAGCCGTCGAGCCGAAACATAATGAACGATAGACGTAACTGAAACAGAGGGGGCGGCAATCAATCTAACCTACTGAGTGACATTCCATAGTGGTCTGAAGCAGTGGTTTCGTATTAGGAAAGAGCGTTGTTACAATTCCATCTGTCTATATCACTCTGTCTTGATTTCCTCCAAACCATTTAAGGCGAATTTTAGAATGGCTTTCTCGACAAAACTACCACTGATTTCACACTGAAATCCATGTAACTAAAATAATTGTATGAAAGACATTCTTACTTCACTAATGAGCTGGTATTATTCCACACTTCATTCTGGAATATGTTTCGACACAAATGCCAGAGCCCGGCAGACTTTAACAGCTTAAAGTAATAGAATCCACTTGTTCATAATCGTAATTTACATTAAAGTAACTTACCCAATAATTTGTACAGGAGTCCTGAAGATAAACGAAACTTTAAAATCTTTTACGTATCCGTCTCGTTCCATTTAAAATAATTATGGAAGGCTGAAAGGTGGAAGGAATATATAGAGGATCAAAATACAGTGCGAATCACCTAAAACTTGCACCAGAAATATTCCGGAAAGGAAATGAAATTGAAACTTGTGATAAGGTCCTATGGGACCAAACTGCTGGGGGTCATCGGTTTCTAAGCTTACGCACTACTTAATCTAACTTAAACAAACTCACGCTAAAGACAACACACACACACACACACCCATGCCCGAGGGAGGACTCGAACCTCCGACGGGTGGAACCGCCGGACCCTGACAAGGTGCCCACACCACGCGGCTACACCGCGCGTCAACGGAAATGAAGGTGCGTTTTTCATAGAATGAATTCGTAGTCGAGCGCTCGTATAGTTAGCCAATGAACAGACTGTAATAATACTTATAAAGTGTATTTTTGTGCAAATATACACTTTTTGAAATGGGACTATGCATAATGACATCAACAAACCAAAAGTAGGATAAGTTAGAATATAAGTGGTGTTTGTTGCAGGATTTCTAGTGCGAGTCGTTTAAGGGACATTGTATATTGAAAAGTTCCCACAACGACACGTATACAATACCTGTGGTAGCACACACTAAAGAACAACACAAATGCATACATTGGTTTTGTGTAGTCTGACTCATAACGAGACAATTGACCATCACAGGTTGTGTTCAAAATGACTATCGGCAGCGGCAATAGACGCTTCCAGTCTGGAATGGAATGACTGCAGCACACGTGCTAGCATTTCAACAGTGATGTCCGAACAGACTGCAGTAAAACATGGTTGCATATTGCCGGGTGTAGTTGGTATGTCCTTGTAGGTAGCGTCTTTCAGGTTTCCCCACAGACAAAAGTCTGCAGACGTCAAATCCGGGAATAAGTCGGCCAAGGTACAGATCCTCTGCGTCCCGTCCAAAGATTTGGAAACAGTTCGTGAAGGCATGCACTATGTGCTGGACAGCCATTATGTTAATACCACAAGTTCCTCCAAGTCTGCAGAGGAACGTCTTCAAGCATCCGTGGAAGATGGTCTGTTAGGAGGCTCCGATGTTTGTGCTCTTTCAGTGTTCCGTCTATGAAGAACGGACCTATGAGCTGATGATTCACTGTCCAATAACACTCGATTACACTCCATGGACGCTGACGTTCCACCTGAGAAGCCAACGGGGATCAACTGACCAATAGTTTATGTTTCGGCTGTTTGCCTGGCCATGATTGGTAAATGTGGTTTCATCTCTAACCCAGATACAAGATACATTTGGAGTATTCTGTCGTAATGTACACCAACAGAAGTTAACACGATTCTCATAAGCGTTTGCATGCAACTCCTGATGGAGGCAGATGTGATAGGAATGGAACCTGCAGTACGTCTGTGGAGGTTGTGTACGACACTTGCCTGACTCATGCCACTCCATCGTGCGATAGCGCGGGAGTTAACGTGAGGATGAACTGCAACAGCCGTAAAAACGTTAATTTCCCCCTCTTCTGTCATCACTTGTGTCCTTCTATTACATTGTCTAGGTGTTACGCTACCACTTTCACGTAACTGGTTGATGAGGCTGATAAATAAATGCCGAGATGGTTGACATCTATTGGGGTATCACGCCGCATACACTGTACAAGAACGAACTGTATTCTTTCTACACTCTCCATACAGCACGAGCATTTCGGCTTTATCTGCATTGGTAAATCCCTTCGTCGACTCACGATCTACAGCTAGGACTGTCACACATCAACTGACTAGCAAGTCGCAATGCACCCAGGGAACACACAAGCACACTGTGAGCAAACATAACGACATCTAACCTAACAACTACGCAGGTTGAATGGCACAAGCAAGTGCCTGTATGGAAACTTTTCAAAATACTTTATGTCGTAAACGACTAGCACTAGAATCCTGCAGCAATCACCTCTGACATTCTAATTTACCCCACTTTTTGTCCATAAGTGTCAGTAGGGATTATTCCATTTTAAGGATGTATGTTTGCACAATAAATACACTTTCTAACAAGGGAACATCCCCATCGCACCCCCCTCAGATTTAGTTATAAGTTGGCACAATGGATAGGCCTTGAAAAACTGAACACAGATCAATCGAGAAAACAGGAAGAAGTTGTGTGGAACTATGAAAAAATAAGCAAAATATACAAACTGGATCGTCCATGAGTAAGATAGGCAATATTAGGGGCAATGTTGGGCGAGGACCTCCGTGGTCCCGTGGTTAGCGTGAACAGCTGCGGAACGAGAGGTCCTTGGTTCAAATCTGCCCTCCACTGAAAATTTTGCTTTCTTTATTTTCGCAAAGTTATGATCTTTCCGTTCGTTCATTGACGTCTCTGTTCACTGTAATAAGTTTAGTGTCTGTGTTTTGCGACCGCACCGCAAAACCGTGTGATTAGTTGACGAAAGGACGTGCCTCTCCAATGGGAACCGAAAACATTTGATCGCAAGGTCATAGGTCAACCGATTCCTCCACAGGAAAACACGTCTGATATTTTGTATACGACACTGGTGACAGCATGTGCGTCACATGACAGGAATATGTTGTCGACCCACCTAACTAGTACACTTGGCGAATGGGTGAAAAGTTTCTTCTACCTTGCCCGATTTAGGTTTTCTTGTGGATGTAATAATCACTCCAAAAAAAGTGATGAAAACATAAGAGTTTTTCACATAAACTGAAAATAAAAAGTTAAAATTTTCGGTCGAGGGAAGATTTTAACCAAGGACCTCTCGTTCCGCAGCTGTTCACGCTAACCACGGGACCACAGCGGTCCTTGCACTTAATATTGCCTATCTTACGCATGGACGACCCAGTTTGTATATTTTGCTTATTTTTTCATAGTTCCACACAACTTCTTCCTGTTTTCTCGATCGATCTGTGTTCAGTATTTCAAGGCCTATCCACTGTGCCAACTTATAACTAAATCTGAGGGGGGTGCGATGGGGATGTTCCCTTGTAAGTATTATTACAATCTGTTAATTGGCTTACAAAACGAGCGCCTGACTACCGATCCATTCAGTGAAAACCGCAGATTGGCAGCACTTTCAACTTGCGCAATATATGCGGCACAAATTTTAGGTGCTGCACCCTTTATTGAGGGTCAGAATATAAAATAAAGTGTAGTGGAATGTGGCACACGACATTAGTGCAACGCAAGCACCGCGCTCTGGTGGGTCCTCCCGACGAACGAAGTCCCGCTGTGTCAGTTATCTATTCCCAGTCGTGTTAAAGCGGTAAGATTCACGAGTGCTTGGTTACAATGGCTTAAGCACTATGGGTCTTAACATCTGAGGTCATCGGTCCCCTAGACTTAGAACTACTTAAACCTAACTAACCTAAGGACATCACACACACCCATGCCCGAGAAAGGATTCAAACATGCGACCGTAGCAGCAGGGCAGTTCCGGACTGAAGCGCCTAGAACCATTCAGCCACAGCGGCCGGCTTCACGTGTGCCAAGGCGAACTTCAACGCCGTGCACTTTTCTCCAGCTAGAAAGTCGGAGACTTTCCACCAGAGTCGGTTTCTTGTAGCTTTGCTGGCGGGAGTGCTCGAGTGCGCTGTCACAGGTAATGGACGACGGTGGAGTCTCCATAAGATTTGTTCCATAGAGCCCGGTAGTGTCCCGGCGTAGATGTGCGTGTGACGAGGGATGGATTGCAGCAGCGAGATGCGCGCGCAGCTCGCCGGCCGCTGGCGCAGAGGTCACGCCGCCGCTCTCGCCTCCGACCCCTGCCGGCTACCGGCTACTGGGGAGCGCGGTGGGCACCCACAGAGCAACCTGTCGCCGGCCTGCACGCGCCGATGAGCAAGCCGTAACTCATCGCAAACGAGAGACACAGCCAAGCTTTATGTCAACTAGCATTTTTTTATGTACACGACGTCACAAGTCAACGTTTAAAGCTGTTGGTAGCGTTGCGCAGAACTCTGCGACATTTCATGTAAAGAATTCCGGTTCACAAAAGCCGGTGAATTGCTTATATTGTCTTTGAAGAAATAATCTCGTTATTTATTTACATCATAGGCCACTAAAACTACGAGACAGGCACCAAGCTGGCTTTTCCATCTGTCAAGTCACATCAATGTGTCAACTTGTCAAAAACGTAAATGAGCACCTTTTGCAGCCCGGACGTGCAGGAAAAGAATCACTAAGGTTCTGGAAGGCACTGCAATGATGTGGAGCCATGCCAACTCTAGGGCTATCGCCAGCCGTGCTACGTTTCTCGGTTCAGGAGCCTGGCGCGAACAGTCCAATCGAGGTCGTCCCACAGATTCTCGATTGGGTTTAAATGATGGGAGTTTGGTGACCATGGGGGTACAGTACATTCTGGTTCTCTCTAAACCACGCACGTACACTGCAAGCTATGTGACTCGTTCATTGTCCTGCTGGTAGCTGCCATCACGCCCAGGAAAAACTAAACTGCACGTAGGGATGGACATGGCCCCCTAGATGCATAACTGTGTTGATCCATTGTGCCTTCCAGAAAGACCAGATTACCCAGGAAAAGCCACGAAAACATTCCCCAGACAATAACATTTCCTCCTCTGGCCTAGACCCTTCCCTTCTAACGATTGTTCCAGAACTGCACACGCCGATGGCCATCTGTCTGATGAAGCGGAAAACATGATTCATCTGAAAAGGCCACTTCTCGCCAGTCAGTGGACGACCAGCTGCGATATTGGCTTGCAAGTTTCAGCGTCCGTTGCCGGTGCGCAGTAGTGATCATGAATGCAAGATGCAGAAGCCTACAGCGGCGACTCATACGTGACAACGTTCTCCGAACGGTCGTTGAGGAGACACTGTTGGTAGCCACTGTTGGTTCATGTAGGCAGTCAGTTGTTCAACAGCTACACGTCTATTCGCCCATACACATCTCTGCAGCTGTCACTCACCCCTGTCATCTACCGCCCTCAGAGCCGGTTTTCGATAGCGCCATTTTGCCATCCACGATATAATTTCAGCATTCCGGAAACTGTTTCACCCTTGGCCCGAAAGTCAATGATCATGCCCTTCTAGATAAATCTCTCCGATTCCGCATTACGGCCATGACTGCATTGTATTCTGTGTCCACCCGACTCATGTTATACACCCCCATTCCTAGTGTTGCCATCTGCCGTCAGTGAGTGGCCACTGCACGTTCACGACGAACATAGGCAGTGATTTGACTGGACCGTGTATATCGTTGTATATATATTTCACCTCAACTAGAGAATGTAAAGTAGAAATTTGTGGTAAGGACTATGGGACCAAACTACTGAGGTCACCGGTCCCTAACTTAAACTAACTTACGCTAAGGACAACACACACGCCCATGCCCGAGGGAGGACTCGAACCTCCGACGGGAGAGGGGAGGGGGGGGGGGCGCGAACCGTGGCAAGACGCCCTAGACCGCCCGGCTACCCCGCGCAGCTTAGAGAAAGTGTATACGAGTAATGCCAGATACGCCACGTTATGTATCTAAAGAGTACGCTACGGGTTTCTTATTGAGAAATCGTATTGAACTGTCGTTGGTTGTGAAACCTCGTGTTGGATAGATAAATATCTATCAACAAGTGTCGCAATTCGACGGTAGTGGGATCGTGGCATACTGAGACCGCAGTTTATCGTTCCATGGTATTGTCGCTAAATTGATGGTATATGGAATTGATGGTTTCAAGTGTCGTTCAGGATCCCAATTGCTCCATTCGACTAGCGCCTAAGGGCACGCTCCTGTGTGCACTATTGTACAGTAACGTCACGTAGCTCGTCTGGAAACTGATTTGTTTGCATCAACACAAATGTCCATACGGACTGTCCGACGACTCCTAGGGCACCATGGACCACCAGCACGGCGATCATGGTTGTGGCTTCCTGTGACGCACCAGTACAGAAAGGTGTGCCGGCATTGGTGCGACCAACAGCAACAGTGGACAAGCAACAGGTACAAGGTCGTTTTTTTTGACAAGTGACGGCCTTGAGTACAGCATCATAGTGGAGGTATTCCTGTGTGAAATCCCTAAGGAGAACGAACGTTGTAATATTGCATTTCTCATCATATTACCTTAGCACTTGCGGCTGCTGTCCAAATTAGCAGCTACATGCTAAGACTGATGGTTGTGTCCTCTATTTGAGGTCTCCGTAACGTTATTTTTTTAATAATATAACGCAAGGCCGCATGTTGTCAGTGCTATCTCACAGAGGGTGTCCGTCTGTTTCCCTTGCATCATGTCCTACAGATCTCTCACCCACTGAGAACAGCGGCCCACTCGCTACCGAGAGTTTGACTTACCACAACCGCCATCCACCACCATCGATGAACTCCGTGTAGAGCTGCAGTAGCATGGAAGGACACCATATAAGTTCAGGTTTATCAGAATTTCCGTGATGTTCTCTCATGACTCAACAAACCTGTGACAAATCGTGTTGCTCTACTTCCTACACAGTAAATGTCGCCTCTTAGTCTTATTGGATGTTAGTCCCACAGACTTGAACGATTTTCTACACGGTCCAGTCACACTGATGTGGCTGTCCCGTATGTTCGACGTCAACGTGCAATAACCACAAACAGACGACAAATGGCAGCACTAGCAGCTGATGGTATATAAAATGTGCCGGTGGGAAACGGGAAATGGTGTGGTCGTTTTTGTGAAGTGGAAATGAAGCGGGTTATTTGACGGCATTTGAAGCTGACTGCAGAAGGATCCTACTGCCACCAACATGCTTTTCGCATGGGAACCACGAAGATAAGATACAAGAAACTAGGGCTCATACGGAGGCTTTTAGATAGTCGTTTCTCCCTCGCTCTATCTGCGAGCGGAGCAGGAAAGAAAGTGACTAGCAGTGGTACAGCGCTCCCTCCGCCACGCAATGTGCTGCTGGAATTGCCCAAGTACGTCAGAACGCACAGTGGACATGAATAGATGCAGGTGAGCATACAGTATGCTTACGTTCGTGTCACTTGTCAGAGTCGTATTAGACGTATCAGGAGTTCCATATCACTCCAGCTGCACATGCCCCACACCATTATAGACCCTCCACCAGCTTTGAACAGTTTCCTGCTGATATGCCGGGTCCATGAATTCATGAGGTTGTCTCCATATCGGTACATGTCCATCCGCTCGATACAATTTGAAACCAGACAACATGTTTCTAGTCATCATCAGTCCAATGTCGGTGTCGACGGACCCAGGCGAGGCGTAAAGCTTTGTGGCTCTGGTTCAAATGGCTCTGGACCATATGGGACTTAACATCTGAGGTCATCAGCCCCCTAGAACTTAGAACTACTTAAACCTAACTAAACTAAGGACATCACACACATCCATGCCCGAGGCAGGATTCGAATCTGCGACCGCAGCGGTCGCGCGGTTCCACACTGAAGCACCTAGAACCGCTCGGTCACACCGGCCGGCGTAAAGCTTTGTGCCGTGCAGTCATCAAGGATACAAGATTAGGTATTAGGCTCCGAAAGCCCTTATCGGTGATGTTTCGTTGAATGGTTCGCACTCTGACGCTTGTTGGTGGCTCAGCATTCAAATCTGTAGTAGTTTGCGGAAGGATTGCATTTCTATCACTTTGAACGATTCTCTTCAGTCTTTGTTGCCCTCGTTCTTGCAGGATCTTTTTCCGCAGTGATGTCGGAGATTGATGTTTTACCGGATTCTTGATATTCACGGTACACTTCATCGCTACCTCGGAGATGCTATGTTCCATCGCTCGTGCGCCAACCATAACACCACGTTCAAACTCACTTAAATCTTGATAACCTACCATAGTAGCAGCAGTAGCCGATCTAACAAATGCGCTAGACACTTATTGTCTTATATAGGCGTTGCCAACCACAGCGCCATATTCTGCCTGTTTACACATCTCTGTATTTGAATAAGCATGCCTATACCAGTTTCTTTCGCCCTTCAGTGTAGATGTAGATTCAGATTATTACTCAGTAGGCTTTGCTGGAGCAAGCTGCAACCGTCTGCCGCAAGAGGGCTCCGAATTCTAGCGTGTAGCATGACACTGTGTGACGTAACAATGTAGGTACGTGAGAAAGAGCGTGTTGTAATTGAGTGTCGAGTTCGTAGAGTTTGTCCACACACGGAGCGTCCTCTCCTTCAGCATTACAATGCCAGACTACGTAAGAGCAGTGTGGCATTTGCAACAATCCGACGCCTTTGGTTCACTGCCATTGATTACCCTCCATACAGTCATGACTTAGCCACATCCGATTTTCATTTGTTTCCACTCTAGATACTAAACACTTCTAGATACTAAACTACGAAAGTGGAGAGTGAATCTCACTAATAAAACTTAAAGACCAGCTTCGAGGACTTCACTTTGATGAAGCGGTACAAGCAGAGGTGAAATTGAACCTCTGTCAAGAAAGTCAAACAATCTAAAGTGACGGTATCAACAGACTGGTGTCTCATTGGGAGACGTGAAACATGGATAGTAAAGATGTAGAATGTCAATAAAGTTTGTCTTATTTGTAAGTGCTTTAAGAGTTTTCACATAAAAAATTCAGAGGCTGTACTCTTCAGCACGCCCTCGTATGTGTATCTTTAGTCAAATTCTAGATACTAAACTACGAAAGTGGAGAGTGAATCTCACTAATAAAAACAAGTGCAGTTCAGAACGCATACCCAGCGGCAATCTACACAGTACAGCCGGTTCTATGCTGCTACTCTTATGTTTTGTGAATGAGCCTATCATTTCCCGCAGTACATGAGGTGGCAAGCAGGAAACTGATCATTTTCGTAAGGAAACCAGTACTCTCCATTGCTTTGTACCATATATTTTAAGGACAATTTTTGTCTTTTGTGGATGCATAGACTACTGGTGCAGTGGTGAAGGGAATGAAGTTACCTTAAGGGAGGAGTGGGGTTCCAGTCCTTCCCCGGCTATCCTCATCTAGTTCTTCCGCGGTACTTTGCAATCACTTCAGACAAATAACCAGGTGGTTCATTCGAAGCGATCACCTTTTATCGCCGTCCCTTCTCCAGCCTTGTCCAACTAAGGTATTATTTTGTGTGTAGTGATCTGGACGTCGACGAGTTTTTTCCTCGTCCCTTCCTTTTCCCAGTTACAAATGGTTCAAATGGATCTGAGCACTATGGGACTTAACTTCTGAGTTCATCAGTCCCCTAGAACTTAGAACTACTTAAACCTAACTAACCTAAGGACATCACACACATCCATGCCCGAGGCAGGATTCGAACCTGCGACCGTAGTGGTCGCGCGGTTCCAGACTGTAGAGCCTAGAACCGCGCAGCCACTCCGGCCGGCTTTTCCAGTTACAGACAGTGTTTCACGCTAATTACGAATCCTTTCCTCTTCATTCTCTATGTCTCAAAAATTACAGACCTCTTGACGTTGACGATGAGGCTGAAGATAGTTGTGGTTTAATTATTACACTAATATTTATTTTCGATATAACAGATTCTTGGAAACAGTCTTGTCGTTTTCTATCGGTAGCATATTAGATGTCTGTTCCATAATCTTGCAAGAATACTGAGAGCTAATTTATTCTTTTATCTTCGACATAAATATTCTCCGTTAAAAGCTCGCACACAAGTAATCTTTGAAACATAGAAGAATGTAGAAATAAAGGCAACCATATATTTCAGAAAGTTTTTTTTTTTTTTTTGAGAGGGCTGCCCGGTGTCCGCGCGAGATAAAACTCACGTTTATCCAAAAACAAATACTGGGTTGTTTAATTGGAAGCTGTACGTGGGACAGCTGATAATTACAGTGACGATAACGGCTTTAATGATGCTACTGTAGCATTCTGCATTTGCTCAACTAATCCAAATTATTTTACGGTTATCGCTCCCAAACATTTATTCCGAGAGTTTAAAATGTTGTTGTACCGATATACAAACTATCGTACGACTGGGTCTGAAACTCTGGGACTGCCGTCATTTGTGCGCACTCGGCCGCATGCATAGGAAATTTTGCCAAATCTTTTGTTCGCTGTTCGCTTAACTTAAAAAGTCCACGGCAAGTATCAATCCTGAACTCGCATTCAACAAGAGTGTGACTCCCATTCATATCGGATCATCCCAGCATCTCACGTTTTTCGTTAATCAGTTAAGCAACTCCTAGAAAATTCCTTTACAAAACGTAGAAATCATTGCGCGCTGTGGTGAAATTAGTAAAAACGTTAAGGCCGATTCCTTCCATATTTTGCACACCGAACCAATGTCCGACATTCACGAGGTACATCTTACCGCAGCGAAATTGTGAGCCAGTAGGTTGAACTAACAGCCCCACTGAGGTGGTACGTAAACTTACGGCATTATTGGTTGAAAGGTGCGGTTGCGAAGGCTGGCATCAAGTTCTCACAGTGTAAGTGGATTTCTTTAATTAAGATGACTGCAATGTACAGAAAATAGTATTACACCTGTCTTGTACACGACGAAGTGCGATGTCACCGGCGCGGGTATCGCTCTGGGAAAATGACTCACATGTCGATTGAGACCTCGCAAAGGTCTATCGTGTTTCCTCTAAGTAAGATCGTTATATGAAAATAAAGCCCTAAAAATATACGGAAAAGTGGTTGCTTTCGGTCCAAAACGATGTCCTCCGCAGACATATCATCATACACACCACACATGTTCCTTACTCTTATCCGGAACGACACGAGACGGGCAGCTGTAACCCTGTGAAGATAAGTTTGAAGTAATCTTCAGTCATGTGCTTTTTCTGCTATTGAAAGATTATTTAATTGAAGGAAAGGACCTCAAAAGTACTGGAAAAATGGTCAGTTTGATTGTCGAAAATCACAGCATAATCACTGAATGAATCTTTCATTCTCCAGACAAGTGTGCGCCGTTTTCAGAACTTCCCAGCAGCCTAAACCTGTGTGCGGGCCGCATCTCGATCCTGGAACCTTGGCTTTTGCAGGCAATTTTCTTAAGACGGAGCTATCTTTTTTATGACAAACACACTACTCTTCTTTTCTCTGTTTCCTCGGTTTGGTATCTGTGCCTTTTATCTTGTTTGTTGAAACATAACAACTCTCTTGGGAGGTGGAAGAAACTAACTGACGTAACTATTTTGTTTGATGTGACAGCTTCTTTTTTATTATTTATTTACATTCATTTTGTTCTTAACAGTAAATGAGATGATAAGGAAATTTTTTTCATTTCATTGAACTGAAAATAAACTAAGGATGTAGTAATGTCCACTTTGATGACTGTGTATTCCTCCTTCTTATAATGTAAAGTACTTCCTCCTTTTACTGAAATCCTTTATGTGACTCTTTCTTCTAAAAATGAAATTTATGCTTGTTTTTAAAGACAAACAGGTCTGATATTTAGTTTCTGCAGTTCCATCTTGTGAAAATGGAATGGGACTGCTGCTATTCGAAAACTTGAAAAAAATAAATACAAGCAACCGTAACTTTATTTACTAATTTTACTTTTTTTTAGATGATGCCAATAGAGACCAAAAGTAGCAGGTAAATGAACTTAGTTAATAAAGTCATGACAGTTCCAATCTGTTTTCTTCAAGTTCTGATATTTTGTCTAAATCCAATCATTTGCTCATCTGTAAAAACTGACGCTCGTGCTTCTTGTGGAGAAAAAATAGATAAACAAGTAAGAAAATAATATTCTTCTGAGTCCATTAAACGTACCTGCCGCTGCCAACCGACCGCGTGGTAAAAAGATGACGGGGAAGGACTTCAGTTAACTAGTTTTCATTCGACATGGTACCACGGTACTACAGGTTTTAATTTTAATGTTGACTGTGCCTTACTCAGGCATGTTATAGTAATTTTATGCTTCTGAAGAAGGCTAGATTAATTTAGCCGAAACCTTGTAAAGACCAGAAAATTTGTGCAACTGAGGCTGAGTCTTCAAAATATTATTTTTCAGATTTGGATATCCGAAAGTGAGGCTCTCTTAGCCACTCGAAATTCGTATAGACCTAGAAGAAGGGGAATCATTCTGTCATTGTGAATCTATGATTAATCCGCTTTACAAGAGTAGAATTCTCCCAGAACGTCTCTAGATAATTTTAAATTGATATCTTCTGTACTTCTCTCTCGCATTCAATTGCTCAACCACAACTGGGAGTGACATAGTTGGGCGCGGAGTGAAATATACCGAATCTAGTCTCCTGATTATGTATTTTGTATCATTACTGCCAATAACAAACTTGACTACGCTTATCACTTATTCTTATTCTGGTCTTACAGGTCTTGTCGACTGGGAACTTGTAAAGACATAAAGATTGGAAGACTTCGCAGGATGTCTAATTGATTGAGATTCCTAGGAAAATCTCTGGCCCTTCGGGGTTGAATTGTTCATAAAATAGTTACAATACATAAAGATCCGAATGTGATGAATGCATTTAAGATTATTTTTAGCACGCAGATTGCACGTTTTTAAGAGACTAAAGAGGAAGTAGGAAAGCTCCTTAGGACCCGGCGCTAATGAACAGCCTCCGACATAACTTATTTGTCCTTTTGAAAAATTCAACACCCCTCTTCGTCGCGTATACAGACTGTCGTGAGATTAAGAGCACGACAAACAAACAGAGCCTCCCAGGCCCGGTCCCTGCCCTATCCTTCGCATACCTCCCTAGACGGCCGAGACCATCCTGGTCGAGGCGCACACGTGCGCCACACTAGATATGTACACAGTGGAGACTGAGACACATGTCGGGGCAGTGGGAGTGGGGGGAGAATAATATGCTTTGTCTTGACTCCACCGATTGTCCAGCACTCAGCTTCTGTTATCTCTATCGTGCACCGAAACGTTTGCTCAGGTTAATGAGATGAAAATTTATGTTGGAATGTTCATTATTGCTTCTCTTCCCTCCTTGACAGAGAGTGAGAAGCCTTCAGTTGGCGAGTAAAGAGACATTGTTTTAATATACACACTAACACAACAGAAACGACGCAACAAGAAGGAATTATCAGAAAGCGCCGAAAATCGATAGATGTGATGTGCAGCTACACACAAACAAATGATTAAAATTTCAGAAAAAAATTATGATTTATTCAAGACAAAGAGCTTCGCAAATTGCGCAAGTCACTAAAGCGTTGGTCTACGTCTGTCCCTTATACTCCCAGCTATTCGGCTTGGCATTGGTTGGTAGAGTTGTTAGATGTCCTCCCGAAGTATATCGTGCCGAATTCTGTCCAAGTGGCGCGTTGGATCGTCAAAATCCCGAACTGGTTAGAGGATCCTCGCCATAATATTCCAAATGTTCTCAATTGGAGAGAAATCCGGTGGCCTTGATGGTCAAGGTAGGGTTTCGCAAGCACGAAGACAGTCTTTTGCTGGAATGTGTGCTTGCTACAAAGGGCAACAAATCGGCATAGAACGCCGTTGACGTTCCGTGGTGCTGTAAGGGTGTCGCGGATGACAACCAAAGTGATTCTGCTGTGAGATGAAATGGCACCCCAGACCACCACTCCAGTTTGTGTAAGGCCGTATGTCAGGTTGGTATCCCGCCGCTGTCCAGGGCGTCTCCAGACACGTTTCCGCCGGTCATCGGGGCTCAGTTCCGAGCCGGACTCACCACTGAAGGCAATTTACTCAATGAGATTCCAGACCGAAGGTTTGGCTGTAGACGCCCTGGACAGCGATAGGATACCAACCTGATGGTCGCCCGCCATACAGCCAGACAACCTGATCTGGGATGCCATTTCTTTTCATAGCATGACCCTTTGGTTGTCACCGCGGCACTCTTACAGCACACAGCACACAGCTGTACGCCTCGTTTTGTTGCCCTTGATGGTGAGCTATTCTGGGCTTGAATTTCATCAGGGTAATGCTCGCCGGAAAACGGCAAGATTTTCCACTGCTTGTCTTCGTGCTTACAAAACCCTACCCTAGTTGAGAACGTTTGGAGTATTATGGCCAGGGCCTTCTAACCAGCTCAGGATATTGATGATGCCGCTGGGTGCATAAAGGTCAAAGGGCACAAACGAGTTAGTGACTGGCGTAATTTTCGAAGCTCTTTCTCTTGAATAAATCATTAATTTTTTCTGAAATTATAATCATTTGTTAATTTGTACGTTCCGATAATGCCTTCGTAGTGCGTTTTTTTTGTTTTGTTTTGTTTGTTTGTTTGTTTTTTTAAAGCGTACATCTAGTTTGATTTGGGCTCGGGCGACAGTTGCCCAAGCATTGCCGAATTAGACGCACATTCCATTTCGTACAGCTGTCGTGCTGGTCACAATGCAGTCGTTGGAATGTAAGAACTGCAACACCACCAATTCCGACGGCTTCATGACTGTCCACTGTAACTAAGTACTACTTGTTTCTCAGATTTCTCGCAATGACTTATAGGCAGTAAGCCTGAAGATGTTCAAATTTTGCGCACAGTACATGGTGTTTCTAAAAGACTGAGCTGCTTTCAGAAGACATGTTCTACACGAACAGAAACTACGTGTAAATTTGAAGTTACACGTACGATTACAGTTTCTTTTTTTATTTTCAAAAGAACCATCCGACTTTACAGGGATAAGTGTATTACATACATGCACAAGCAATCTTGGCATACTTTTTACAATTTAATATCAAAAGTTTCATTTATGTTTGACAAATGTTCACTATAAACATCCAGGCTATTGCAAAAGACCGTGTTGTCTGGACAGAATTTGGCACTATATCGATTAGGAGGGATCCGCAGCTGTAGTAGTACATTTGGTAATAAGAACTCCGCAAACAGCTTTATTTAAACCATTCTTGTACACACTGGCTACCCGTCCTATGGACATTAAGGTTTCAGCTATGAAGTTTGAGCCGTCCACAGTCTCCCCCATGTTGGTTACCCTATTTTAATATTTGTATTCAGAAGTTTTCCCTCGTTCAACTTTTTATTCACGCTATGCACCCTAAGAATATCGTTGTGTTAACTAAGAAGGGTGGTCCTTAAACAATCGATGCCATGTTTTGTACCATGTGCACCTAATCATGTCCCTACAAGCCATGAAACCGGAGTGCCCTTATAAAACTGGTTTAAATGCAGCTGTCTGTGGAGTTGTTACTATAAAATCCAGGCTGTTCTCAAACTCGTCTCATACTTCTGCGGGCATGTCTGGAGGTATTGCATGCGCTGCTGCTGCTTTGTGCCGCACAGTTCAAAACTCTTGCCATGGTAGGCACATAGATGGTCTCTTTGACGAACCCCCACAGAATAACCGCACCGTGAGATGAGCGATCTTGGGAGCCAATGGCGCGATGCAAGGTTCGCCCTTTGTGCTGTAGGAAGTACAGTGCCACATTTCGACGAAAATCACTCCGTACAGTTGTGATTGAGTTTCAGCTGCTGAAACGGAGAAGGCGGAATGTGTTTCTTTGTCTTAACGCGACGTAGACTCGACGACCCTAGTCAACCGAAGAGACAGCGAGCGAGCTCCCGTACCGACAACGACCATGAACAGAAAACAACTGAAACTGAAGTAAACTTTTACTATAAGTGTGTAAGTCAAAATTTACCTCAAGTTTCTGCCTTTTATTCATATAGAATATACAGTCTTGAAAAATTGAATTGATTTTCTTCAAATCTCCTGTAATATTATGAATGATCTGCCCGTGTTGGAATTAGACAACGAGGACACACCAGTCCAACGCTTGCAGCAAGTAAAAAAAAGAAGACTGGAACATTCTTTTATTATGCCTTAGGCATTTCTTCTTTCGCCATTTTCAGAAGCTACAAAAATATGTAAACTGGTATGGAAATTTAAGGGGCGATTAAAATGTTTCAGTTCGTACAGTATCAGTATGCCAATCACACAAAATCGCGGTGACCATTGAGGCAATCATCCCACCGACGCACCAGGTTGAAGATGCTCGTTTGGTAGAACACTGTGTCCTGCTGCACATCCTCGCCCCACAGTAATCGTTGACACTTCAAGGCCTTTTTTGAGGGGCCAAATGCGTGATAATGGCATGGGCACAGATCACAGACACAGCGGGGCGGGTACTCCACTGTCTCCCACTTGACTCGGCGTAACTTCTGCGTTACGACATCTGCGATATTGGTACTTATGTTATCAAGAATCATCAGCACCAATTGTTGCAGTTTTCCTGTACCTTTCACCTTAGTTGCAAGCCGTAGTTTCTCCAACATTGCGCAGTACCATTCCGCAGTGACGGAAGACACCATGTTCCTCGAAATCAATCAGCAGTAGGCCCCGGTAATCAAAGAACAAGGTAAGCCTCAGTTTACCATTGGATGACTGGCTCTTGAATTTTTTGAGACGAGAGAACGATGGACGACACCACAGAATCGTTGACGCTTCCGACTCCAGTTCCGGCGGCGGCACCAGCTTCGGTCGCCTGCAACACAGCTCTGAAGTGTGTTGCTTTCAACTCTGAAACGGACGAGGCGTTAAAGGCAAACAGCCATGTGGTTCGCTTCTTGTTTGGCATTCAACGCCCGGAGTATCGACTGGCTGCAGACCTTACGGTAGCCTAACTCCTGTCGTATAATGTGTTGAATGCTACCAAAGCTGACGTCGAAGTGCTTCGCTAGCGCACGAATAGTTATGCGTCGGTCGGCCCTAATCGCATCATCAACTGTTGTCCGTAATGGATAGGTTCACCTCCAAGATCGACCGGCGTCTTGTGTCGAATCAGCACGGAACTTGGCGCACCATACCACAACAGCGGTTTTCGGCAGACATGCTGCCCCGTACACATCCTTTATTCACCGATGTATGCCTACCAGCGGTCGTCCTTTCGTCCTTCCTGATTCGACGCATTTTCTATTAATGTCAACATAGCCCACGATTCCGCAGTTGCCTCACGCACATCGGAAAGACACGAATGCCATTTAATCCGTTGCCGAAGGGTTGGTGCTTATATACCCGCATCGGAGTCGCGCTACATTGCATTTACGCAGCAGCAACACCCTCAAACGGAAACTTTTTCATCGCATCTTTTAGTACAAGATGTACATTACACATTGAAACATTTCAGCACTCACCAGAAATACATAGTGCGATTCGTGAGTAATAACTCAAATGATTTTTCCAGTATGGGTACAAAGTATCTAATCAATCTTCTGTGATGAGCAGCAAGTTGACGAGGTACTTTGTATCCGTACTGGACAGACCAATTTGCGTTATTACGCACGAATGATATTATGCACTTCTGGTGAGTGTTTCATATCATTGTGTGATGTACATGTTGTGATATTATCAAAATGATCCTTCACTAGGACCAGTTTATGTATTTTTGTAGCCATTGTAAATGGCGAAAGAAAATGGCGAAAGGTGAAACGTGTAAGGCGTAACAAGTGAATAAATACTCTGGTCAAGATATACAGAAGTGTCTAAGTGCAATCAATGGCCGTGCCATCTCATGGTGCATTTGTGCAGTTTGTAGCTGATAAATCGTATCGCCAACTCGACTGGAAAACTGAAAGTGTATCTTCTGATAGGAACTCTGGTTTCTAACGTCGTGCTGCTCTCGGCATGGTGCAAGTCATTTGATTTGAGATTTCTTCGAGCACATGCATGTTAACGACGATGCTTCAGTTGTTCAGTCCGCTTTCGGCCGGTGAGCGGCGAGGACATCTTGTTTACGTCCCGTCCGCATAGTCGCGGTCCCGTCCGCAGAGTCGCGAGCGCGCGTAGTTTGTTTACTTCCTCGCCGCAGCTAATACTCGCGTCCGTTAACACTGAGTCGCCATGGCTCATTCGTACAGAAAAGCTACCATCAAGATCAGCTTCCAGCCCGACTACGCACGACCACGAGCCTTTGATGTCGAACGATTCATCCGTGACGAAGTTCAAATACCAACATAGCACATAATCGGTATCCACCTATCCATCACAAGCAGCGTCGTTTACGTCAAGATGGTCGATGACGAGTTATGTCACGCAGTTGTGAACAGACGCGCGAACACTCTCAAGTTCAAACACTCCGATGGTCACATCGGAGAGGTTACTGTTGACCATGCTGGACTAGGATTACGCACACTAAGAGTCTTCGAACTCCCTTTCGAAGTACCACCGGACGTCGTTACCTCAGCTTTCCGCCCTTATGGGACGGTAATTAGCCACGTGGCCAAAAAATGGAACACCTTCGAGACGTACCAAGTCCTCAACGGCGTCCGACAAGTGAAAATTGAATTAAAGAAACATGTGCCGTCCTACTTAGTCATAGATGGCTGTCGAGCAATAATAATGTACGACGGCCAAACTCGTACTTGTTCTGGTTGCGGCCAGGAGGGTCATGTGCGCCCGGCGTGTATTCAACGTCGGGTTACACAACTTCCATTGCATGAAACGACACCACCTCCCACGCTCACGGCCCTCCCCCTCAATTACGCAGAGGTGACACGATCGACCGTCATGACAGACGACAACCCCCCCGGAAGACAGGAAGCGTTAGAATGCGCACCTGTCGCCGGTCCTGGATTGAACACCACCATTACGGTGTCTGCAGGGGTTGAAGAACGCCGCCCATCGACTCCACATGAAGATTCGGACGAGAGAATGGAACTCGACGCTAGGGTTGTACCGACCTCTGCCTCTCTCCCTGAGGGGGATGCTATACGAGAACCACAAACTCTTTCGGACACAGAAACCCACGTCCGCAAACAAAGGTCACCGAGAAAACATAAAAAGCGACGTCGCACACCCTCAGACGATTGCCTCCAGCGGACGTCTTCTCCAGTTGACGACTGGACGGCCGACGAAACAACGAGGAGAATGGATGACACGAGATCGCCCTCACCTGTCACTTTGTCTGATTTTGACAAACCCGATTCCGCTCCCTCGGACAAACGGATGGCCAGTACAGCGCCCGCCGTTGGTACACAACCGGAACCAACTGCGGATTCACCCTTAGTCACTCAGCCCACAAGTGTTCTACCGCAGCCACCGTTAACTTACGGACCTTGGGCGGATGACATTGAAGACGATTCTACGGCCGCTGTGGGGATGAGGAGAGGGGTCTCTCCTCCCACACCTCGGCCTCTCCCGAGTAGCAACAGATGATGGCGCGGACGCGGCCAGCAGATCACAGGCCCCACCTTTTACGGCGACACTGACTGCAGCACCCGCCGCAGGAGACGATCTACAAACCTATCGCTTAACGACCATCAACATTAACACCATTCGGACACGTACGAAGTTGTCGCTGCTTCAAGACATGCTCAATGCAGGAGACGTTGACATTGTCTTTCTCCAAGAAGTCTTCGTCGCCGATTTCCCGGGTATGTATGGTTATACGGCTCATGTGTCCCACGCCTCGCCAACTAACAGTGGAGTCGCCATTCTCCTCAGAGAGGGCCTCGAGGCGGACGAAGTCCGATATCTCCCCGACGCTAGAGGAATGGCCGAAACGGTGCAAGGCGTCCGGTTTATCAATGTGTACGCCCCTTCCGGAACGAATCACTGTCGTGACCGATCGCTCTTCTTCGCAGAAGGAATAGCACCGCTTTTTCCGGGCAGGCACGATGACTTGGTATTAGGGGGCGATTTCAATTGCACCCAAGCACCTAAAGATCAGCTGCCACGCCATTCACCGTGCCCCGAACTTGGGACACTCATAGGCGATCTCCAGCTAGTAGATACATGGGAACATGTCCGAGGAAATAGACCGGGATACACCCATTTCACGAGTCACTCGTCTAGTCGCATCGATAGGATTTACGTCTCCCGTTCTCTCGCGGCAACGGTGAGTGACGCGGAGGTGTGGCCAGTAGCCTTTTCTGATCACGAGGCCTATATATGTGCCGTCACCCTTCGTCGCCAACGGGTGTGGCGCAGCCGACATCCCTGGAAATTAAACCTTGCTCATCTCGCTTCTCCGGATTGTCGACGCGCCATCGAAGACACGTGGAGTTTGTGCGTCCGCCGCCTCCCAACGTATCCTACGTCGATTAGTTGGTGGTTAACCTGCGCCAAGCCAGCCCTACGGCGAACCTTTATTGCGTATGGTCGTGAGACTGCTGCTTGGAGGCGGCAGACCCTTGATTTTTGTTTCACCGTCCTTCGCGAATGCGCCTCCTTGCCACCCACACCGGAACGACAGCTGACAGTTCAGCGTGCGAAAGCACAGATCGTAGCCCATATGCGCCGATACCTCGAAGGGACGATTCCGAGCGCGGACACAAGACAGACTCGCAACGGAGCGACCCACCATGTACCACGTCATCCGAGAACGTACACTGCGAAGACGGGCGCTGATACATGCCATCACCACTGAGGACGGCCATCATCACACCACACAACGCGATATTGCTGCAGCCTTCGTCGACCATTACGCACGACTTTATTCTGTTCAATGTTCCGACCCGACGACGGTGACAGCAGTCTCACAACTGGTTTACGACATTGTCCCACAGGATTTACAAACTGAATTATTGAACGACATTACGGAAGACGAAGTTATCGACGCCATCGGTAAAGGATCGGCGAATAAGTCTCCTGGCCCCGAAGGGCTCCCTGTGGAGTTTTATAGAACTTTCCAGTATTTACTGGCTCCCAAATTAACAGACATCTGTCGGGAGCTTATGTCCCCCGCGGTGCCGCTCCCTGCGACCTTCGTAGAAGGAATAATTATACCGGTTCACAAGCCTAAAGGTGGGGCTCGAATACAAGATTACCGCCCGCTAACACTCGTCAACTGCGACATGAATATATTCACCAGACTATTAGCAAACCGTCTACGACCGACCCTACCTTACGTCATCTCGCCAGATCAGACTTCCCTAGGGGGTATCAACAACATCCACACAGCACTGTGTCGATACCGTGACTTAATAGCCCTAGCCAGGGCACGCCGCATCCCGGGAGCGCTGGCATCACTAGATTTTAGCCAAGCTTTTGATCGAGTGGATCACGCGTACCTAACGTCCGTTCTCCAGCACATGCAGTACCCACAGCAATTCACAGACGTCGTGATGCGCCTACTCCGAGGGGCGACTTCCAAAGTCCCTCCCGATTTTCTGCTCCGTCCGTCAAGGCTGCCCCTTGTCGACGTTACTATATGCTCTGGCACTGGAACCGCTCCTCTGTGGTCTCCGTCAACGCCTCACCGGTCTTACCCTACGTGACGTCACATTTCGCTGTACAGCATATGCAGACGACCTGGTTCTCGTGTTCCGCAATCGCGACGATGTCAACAGAGCACTAGAATGGATTACCACGTACGGTGTGGCTTCCGGCAGCTGTCTCAACGTCGCCAAATCAGTCGCCATGGCCATAGGAGACGGGTTGACCCCAGCGTTTGTCGAACCCCTACAGCTTCGTGGCACTATCAAATGTCTCGGAATAGAGTTTCACGACGACATACGGCGCACCGCGGCTCTTAACTACCGCCGCTTATTACAACAAATTCGGGTCCAGATCTTGAACCTTCGTCTGCGGACCCTCGACATTCTCCAAAGGACACACTTCGTCAATGTTTACCTCGCATCGCGCCTTCCACACATAGCGTGTGTTCTCCCAATACCGTTACTGATGGCTCGACGTCTATTAGCGGCATTCGGAGCCTACGTCAGTACAGGCATGCTCTTCAAAGTCAGTTATGAGTCACTGACCCTTCCCCCAGAAAGGGGAGGTCTTGGTCTAGTCCATGTCCACGACAGAGCTGTGGCCCTGTATGTCAGCTCACACATCAAGCTGTGGCGCCACCACCCGGAAAGTTTGACAGGTTTGCTGTTGGAGTCCTTAGCTCCGCCCACCATTATGCCCCCACTGACGACGCAAGACATACCCCCATCCTTCTACTACTTCGGGAACTTTTACATTGAACACAGCTATGTCCGTATCGCAGTACCACCGACGAAACAGGCGTCGGCGCGGGATATATATCATGTCCTACAGCAGAGGCGCCCACCAAACATCGTGGAGACCAAAAGCCCTCAGGTTAATTGGAAGGTGGTGTGGAAGACGATTCACGCGATTCCACTGGACACAGCCGTCCGATCCACATGGTACATCATAGTCAATGGTAAACAGATCACCCGATCACGCCTCCACAAGATAAACATGGCGGAATCGCCTCTCTGCGTAGACTGCGGGATACCAGACACGGACGAACACCGTCTCACATGTGGCGCGGCAGAAGACGTATGGCGCTTGGTGCGACAAATTTTGTCGTATTTTCTACGAGTGACTCCGTAACACATTACACCTCGGTTTCTACTATTTCCGGATCAACAGTATTTCCCGCGCGCCAAGACTAACGCTGTCACGTGGATCCGTGCGCATGCGGTACACTACTTATTTCACGATGGACCTAAAGATGTATTTGACTTTTGGAACTACCTACAAGAACGCCATTGCAAGATCGTACGGAACCCAAAATACAGACAGTATTTTTCTAATTACTTAGGGAGTGCCCTACGCGACCCTCCACGCAGCTGGATCATCAACAGGTAGGAGAAGATACCCATTGAGTGAGCTGACATGACTAAGTTCGATTCTCGGTGGAACAACATGATATACGTGAAGACGTACCTGGATGATGAAGCGTAAGGAGAGTAGCGACACACCCTTCTGCATCCTGTATGAAGCACTTTTTTTTCGTTTTCCCCATATACATTACCTCGGTGTAGGAACATGCCGAGATATTGTTTTCTTTTTCTCAGAGCATGATGCGGTGCTAGATACATTTATTTTTGTTGTGGTATAAAGTAAAACCACATTAAGAATGTATTAAAACAGTAAATAAAAATAAATAATAATTCCCACAACAGATTTCCCCTTCCCATCCCTGATTCCTTGACGGACGAGGGGGACACTGCGACCGGGCCTCGGGTTACGACCCCTGATCCCTCTGCCTTCCCCGCCCTCCCCCACCTCCTTTTTTTAAAAAAAAGAGGGGGTAGCGTCTAAAAAAATTTAAAAAAGAAAAAAAAAGAAAAAAATTTAAAAAAAAGAAGAATTGCCGAACGAGAGGTACTTGGTTCAAGTCTTCCCTCGGAAAAAAAGTTGTTCAAGAGGATTGTCTTTTTATCTGACGTAACCAAGTGGACGTTGTTCCAATCCATCTCAACGCAGGAAAATCTGAGCTGTTCAAATGGTTCAAATGGCTCTAAGCACTATGGGACTTAACATCTGAGGTCATCAGTCCCCTAGACTTAGAACTACTTAAACTTAACTAACCTAAGGACTTCACACACATCCATGCTCGAGGCAGGATTCGAACCTGCAACCGTAGCATCAGCGCGTTTCTGGACTAAAGCGCCTAGAATCGCTCGGCCACAACGACCGGCATCTGAGTTGTTCAGCTTGTATCGAAAAACAGGATCTATCTATCAGTAACGCCGACGTTAAAAAACCATCGCAAGGGCAGCCGTTTCCTGAAATATTCAAGTATCTTTACACCCCGAGCTCATGGAAACGACAATGGTGATCAAAGATTTGATATATGGATTATAATTCCTGTTCCTCTAATAATGAGAACAATGTTGAATTAATTTCATAGATCTTGATGTTATCAGAAGGGTTAATGAGAACATACTAGCAGCTTCGTTATCGTTTTTAAACTCTTTACACAACCACTGATCTCAGCACGTCTTTGTCCCTCTTCATACTTCTAATTGAAGAGGTGTAGAGGATAACCTCTTCTTATTCTGTGCAACAACACTTTGCAAGCTGGTTTCATTTCCCAATTTAATATAAGCAGTAAGGCCTAACATTTTCCCTTAGGCATGTCAGTCGTAGATACTCAGAATCTTTACAAAGAGCGCATAAATATAAATGTTTACAATAAACGTGACACGTAAATCTGTTACTTGCATTACCATGCAATGAATACAGAGCTCCAAAAGAAACGACAGTGCAGTCGTTAACAGTTCTTTGGTAAAATGCGCAAGATCAGAAATAATTTTAGATCATTTCGTCTTACTGCCACGAGAAAAAAAATTGAATAATAGCACTGTACTCCAAACAGTGGACTATGAAACTATTTTCGATTATCATACTTCGGATGTTGATAGTATTTATGTTTTCGAGGAAAAAATGACATGGAAATTTCGTCTTAGGTGAGACGGATATTTCTGTTTAGCAGTTGCTGTCCTGTCATCAGACGGCTACTATTTAGTATTTACTGCATAACTAATTAAGAAAGTCTTTTTTTAATGAACCTGAAACGTGACCTAAAATCATTATTTACAAACAGGGGAGCGTGTATGGCACGCGTTGACACACGATGGCCAGTGTTATAGTATGGCTTCTACATTGCGTCGTTTAAGACGATACAATGTCGGCTCTGGACGATAACTCAGGCCATCATGTAAACAACGAGAATATAGATTAAAATCCTTGCATTCTCTCTGAACGACTCTGTAAATATTCAGCTGATCTACAGACAATACCAGACATGAACGATTAGGATGTGTACAACATATTACAGCTGCAGTCTAAGAAAATTTGTGGGGTAAGTTATGGGATAGATAAACTTCATTCAAGACGCAAGAAATTTAAATGTTAACCTTTGGTGAACTTGGAAACCGAAACACCAGTTTCTTTAAAGTCAGTACCGCCATTAGACTGTTTTTTTATTTCCAGTGTTACATTTACACCATCATGATTTCAGTTTCAGAGTGCCGTTATCAAGTGTTTTAAGTGTTATACAGTGCCTAAGATGGCATACTGTCGTATTGGTTCAAATGGTTCAAATGGCTCTGAGCACTATGGGACTTAACTGCTGTGGTCATCAGTCCCCTAGAACTTAGAACTATTTAAACCTAACTAACCTAAGGACAGCACACACATCCATGCCCGAGGCAGGATTCGAACCTGCGACCGCAGCGGCCACACGGTTCCAAACTGTAGCGCCTAGAACCGCACGGCCACTCCTACCGGTATACTGTCGTATTTAAAATACACTATTAGACACATTGTCTAAGGGTCGATATTTCTGGTAAAGCCCACTGCTTTGTTTTATCACTGAGTATACTATCTTGACTACCAGAAATCTCGACCCTTAGACAATGTGTCTAATAGTGTATTTTAAATACGACAGTATACCATCTTGGGCACTGTATAACACTTAAATACTTGATAATGTCACTTTGAAGCCGAAATCATGATCGTGTAAATGTAACACTGCAAAAGAAAAAACAGCCTAATGGCGGTTTAAAGAAATATATTATGACTGTGGCCTCACATAATGAAAAAAAAATTACGAAACACCAGTGTTTTACCACACTACTGTCCAGAAGCTGGAAATCGTCATGAAAGATATTTACTGAATAGTGTGTAAGAAGTTCTATGAAATGAGGTAGCGCTTTAGCAGAAGATGAAGAACAAGAACAAGAACAAGAAAAAGTGGAGTAGCAGCAGTAGTAGTAGTAGTAGTAGTAAGATGACAGCTTGTTTCTGGCTCCAGCGTGCAAGGACACTTGATAATGGGGCTTCAGTTTTGAAAATAGTTATGAACAAATAAATAGGGAAAGAAAGTGTTGCTGTGGAAGGTTTTATTTTTGGAAAAATTAATCACAAAGCTTTTCGCACACAACAGTGTGCAAAACACGTAAAGAAGTGATCTGAAATGAAAAAAATAGTCTTTTAATAAAGAATTAAAGCAAAAATGGTCTTCTAAAACTGGGAAACAAGTGGTAAGGGGTATGGTTACTCTTTTGTCAGCGACGTGGCAGCCACTACGTGAGGTGGATAACGAGGCTTGTTGGTAGGCAGTCCTTTTCCTGAGAAGGATGTGCGAAGCTCTCGTGAGAGCCCTTAGTTGTGGCAGTTCTTCTCCCCAATGCATTCCAGGCATATTGTACAGCATTCACACGTGCTAATCGATGCAGTGGTTGTATCCACTTGCGAAAAATTCACCCCCCCCCCCCGCAAAGTTTCAATGCAGAAGAGAATTATCGTCGATCAAGAGGCATTACGACCCCAACGCACCTCTCGTAGTATGTTATCTCTGTACTTATAGGCGTTCCCTGAGTCCCCCGCCCACTCCCATCATCCTCAAACGCTGCAAGCTCTGTGTTCCCATCTAACACGATTTTTCCCACACCAAGGCCCAGTCGCTTCCAACCTCTGGTCTCTACACGATATTCCTGTGTTCGTACGGACTGCCACGCCCCCTGCCCCTCTTCCCCTCCTACCAAGACGTGTGATAAGGTGCATTATGGATTAATCATCTACCTCTCGATGACACCTAGTCTTCTGCAACATTTAATGTCATGAATAAATTAATTCACAATGGCTCATGCTGAACAATCCTTTATCATTGCTTTTTCTCCTAGCAGGGCAGCTTAATGTAGTTTGTTATAAGTGAGCCACAAACTAACGTAAAATCAGTACCATTGTGCAACTTGATTTTTTTCATTTTTACAAAGAATTAGTGGGGAGAAAAGTCACCTTAACTGCTAAAAAAGAAATGCTGTCCCTCGATATGTAATTTGATTCTTCCCTGAGCACCAGCCAACCTACATTACTATGATTTTAAATTTGTTTTAATAAAATTTATGTGAATTCAAAATTTATGCGAATAAATAAGAAACCAGGAACAAACAGACTGAAGAAATGAAACGATAACATGGGGAGAAAATCAAAGACTGGTAGGAAAGAACAAAGGAAAAGTAGGAGCTGAAACTGTTATGTCATCGTAATTGGTCAGTATCAAGATAAAAGAAATGAAAACAAAATAACAGCTGCTGCGAAATCTCGGGTTAATCTGAAGGTTAAGGTACAGTCTTATTGTTCGTTAATGTGATCCCGAACAGTGCTCTCTGTTCAGTGAGACTCTCAAGACAAAAAAAAAGTATTGCAAGCCACGGAGCGCCATTGTAAACTCGCTCGAGGTTGGGCCGAAGAGCCCGGCGTGTGCAGCGACCACCGTCAGCGTCATAAATAAGCGGCCGTCGCTGTGTGGCCAGGTGTAATTACTGTCGCAATTAATGAGCCGAGCGTTCTCGGGAGTGTCCGACTGCCGTAATGGATGCTGGGCGTGTACCAGCGGCCGCGGCGGCCGTGCTCGTGGCTCTGGGCTCTCAGTACCGCCGCGTTTGTCATATCGCCGACGTTGCAAACTACTGTACTTTCATGTCTTACCCTCGTAGAAAGCGCATTTCTATTGCTCAGTTCTTTCTTTGTCTAAGTCCAACAGTCTGATCCATAGATCAAAACTGACCGATAATATGAATTGTATATGATGGTCTTTACTTTGGGAGGTATTTTTCAATTTGTTTTTACGTCCGATACACAAAATAAAATTTAGAACAAATTTCTATTCTCTCCGAAATTTCACTCTAATTTTTTCTTTCTTGGTTAATTTAATTCCGAGATACCTGAAAACAACTGCTTCTTTAGAAAAAATTTCATTTGCAACTTACATCCTTAATTTTGCCCATTTTCTTGCTGATTTTCATTACTTCACTTCTTGTTTAGCTTATTTCCATGCCTGCTTCGTCAGTTATTTTCTGCCAGATGTTTACTTGTTCTTCCGATTTCTGCTCATTTCCTTCCCAAATCATCACACGATGTGCATATGCTATGATTTTCGTATCACTTGCTGTTGATCCTTGCCGAACTTTCTTTATGATATTGTCCATGACTGTATTAAAAAGCACTAGCGAGAGGCCATATCTCTTCCCTTCTATCAGCGTCATAAGCCTTTTCCTAAATCCTATTTCTTTTCTATAACCTCTCTGGGAGTAAATATGGCCTCTGTTGTTGATCATCCAGAACTAAATCCTTGTTGTTCTTCAAATGGTTCAAATGGCTCTGAGCACTATAGGACTTAACTTCTGAGGTCATCAGTCCCCTAGAACTTAGAACTACTTAAACCTAACTAACCTAAGGACATCATGCCCACCCATGCCCGAGGCAGGATTCGAACCTGCAACCGTAGCGGTCGCGCGGTTCCAGACTGTAGCGCCTACAACCGCTCGGCCACTCCGACCCACCTGTTGCTCTCCTCCTAGCACTGTTTTTATGTTAGATACTAGGTAAGATGCAACTAAAAGAAAAAGTAAATAATCTGTCAATTGGTGTTTACTTTTTCTCCACCGTACTATTGTAGTTTAACAGAATTTTACGCCAGAAGCATTTCTCTGTTATTTACAAGGCGTCTTAAGTGTTGTTTCTGTAAATATGGTATACATAATACGTTTCTAAATTTTGTTAATTGCAGATTGAAGACAGTTTTTTTCCTATGAATGTAGTGTATAATTTACTTACGGTGTTCATTCCCCTTTTTAGGTATTCTAAAGTCGACAGATTTCTTCCCTAGTTGTTAGTACGGGTTTAAGTCGAAGAGAAACTTGGTTGCAATTGCATCCTTCGAACGTTTTTTTGCGTTCTTTGTACTTCACATACTTTTTCATCTTTTCTAAAACTTCACTCTCTCTCTCTCTCTCTCTCTCTCTCTCTCTCTCTCTCCCTCCCTCACACACACACACACACACACACACACACACAAGCAAGAATGGGGCGATTTCTCCTTCTTTCCATTCAACATTGTGTTTTTCGGTGTACCTTTGTTTTTGTGTGAATTATAACTGCAGACAACTTCGCGAATGCCAAAAAAGCTGTGCTGAAAACTCAGTAAAATTTCTATAAAGACAAATTCTGTGACATGTGAAAAAACTGAAGTGATGTACAAAGAAAGCCAATGCCACAAAAGAAAAAGCGAGTTCCAAAAAACCGATAAATCGCGAATGATGAAAGTGCAACGCAATTATTTTCGAGAATTAGTTTTCTCATTCAATATCAAAGTTTAGAAACGTACTAGGGTTTGTGTATTGTACAGGGTGTAACGGGTATAAGTGCAGATATTTTTATTTATCAGTGTCTAGGTTGTGTTTTCTCTGCGATGAACAGTATTCCCACCAAAAAAAACTTGACGATCTGATGTTTCCTTTATGGTCTTAACAGCGCCACTATGTGGACGGAGCCTGTAGTTATAGACTAACCATTTTGCGGCCACGCGGCCACACTTCAACACGTGACATGCTGCCCAGAGAAAAATTGCCAAACATACTTCGAGATACTAACCATTATAAAGATATATGACTTGTAATAGCTGTAATTATTAGTCTGCAAATGACATAAATACTGATTAATGTCGTTCAGTCACCAATACAAACATCTGCACTTATATCCGTTACTCTCTGTGTTTACAGAACCCACAATGATGCTTCGAAAATAAAAGTGAAACGTGTCTGGAGTAACACTCTCTTATATTGCAGTGCCCATAAGGAAGGAAAATAATAATAACTGATATATATACAGTGATGAGACAATACGTGGTGACCACTGCCTAATGTCAAACTGAATGCAGCGTGGTAGTCCTGCGGGCATGTGATACGTTTCGGAAAGTATACAGGCTGATTTTACTAAGTAGGGACAAACAGCAGCAAACCACCCATGTGAGAATAAGCAGCAAAAAATGTGTTTATGGACATACGACCGGAAAAGCTTTCCTCAGGGACTTAGGAGGGGGGAGGGGGGGGGATGAGGCGGTACACCTACTTGCAGTCAGAGATGAAAGACTTTTGGCAATGTAGGCTTCAATGATTGACAGCACACATGAGAACACACCAGGAAAGTTGGACTGTTCTGCACTAGTGTTTTAGCTCCACACTCAGAAGGCCAGTGAGCGGGAGCACCATTAGGTGCTAGCCACACACACCAAAGGCACGTCACGTCGTCTAGCAGGGGAGGCAGCGTCACCTGCAGGAAGTGCAAATGTCTCTCGCCTGTGTGAGGGGCTGTGGAAGGCTGATTGGTTCTAAATAATTCCCTCCCATACTTCGAGTCTGAACCGGTGCTGATGGCTGCCACCATGCCGTGGAGATTCTCCACAGGTCATATGTGCTGTTGTGAAAGGAACACCGTAAATGTAGCCTCACCTGTGAATAGGATGGCTGACAGCAAAACTGTCGCTGCAGGAGGCAGTTCCAAAGATAATAAGGCCTGACGTAAGCGATACGGATAGTGACAGTTGTCATGGAGAATGATCTGCCAAGTCATCTGGCTTACCCCAAGCTAGTGGATTACCTGCCTGGTGCAGATATCGGTGTCACTGTCGAAGATCTTTTATTTCCATCTTCAAGTAGCAGCAGATATTTTGCAACGTATTTCCAATCGGATGTCCTTTCTACAGTTTTATCTCCTAATCTTGTAGAGAACTGTGTCCTGCAGTTTGTCCACACTTAGCAAAATCACCTTCGAGATCGTCCAGTCAAATTAGACAACCTGTCAAAAGCCATAATAACCACTTTCTGCGGTGTGGACGTGCACGAAGAAGAATTAATGAGGTTCTGGAAGGTACCGACAAGTATGTAGAGCCACGACGACTGGAGTGCCATGGCCAGCTGCCCATGTCTTTTGTACGAGGCTTCATGGCGCCAAGAGTCTGATACAGGTGGTCCCATAGATTCCCAGACTGGCTTTTAATCCGGGGAGTCTGGTGACTAGGAGCTTACAGCGAACTCCTGGTGCTCTTGTAACCACATATGGACACGGCTAGCTGTGTGACACATTGCATTCTCTTGCTGATATGCCGTTTACTGAGGCAAAACGAACTGCGTGTAGGGGTGGACATGGCCCCACGGATAAATGCAGTCATGCGCTGATCCATATTGCTTTGAAGAATGACGATATCACCAGGGAAAGCCCTCCAGCCTTCACACTTCCGACAATTGTTTCAGGGTGTTTGCTTTCAAACGTTCCGCGCTGTACACGCCAACTGCCATGTGTCCACTGGAACATAAAACGTGCTTCATCGGAAAAGACCACCTGTGGACATCCAGTCGCGGATTTGGCGTGCAAACTCCAGCCTTCGTCGCGTCGTCAATGAATAGCAGTCAGCATGGGCGCATAAACCAGATGCAGCACCTTTGCTGGACGGCCGTCGACGGAAAACTGTTGGCAGCCCCTTGGTTCATCTGGGTGGTCAGCCACTGCGCTAACAGTACGACATCGCCTGCAGCGCCTCTCCTGGGCTCATGACCATATCGGTTGGACCCTAGATGGCAGGAAAACTGTGGCCTGGTCAGATGAGACACGGTTTCAGTTTGTAGAAGCTGATGGTAGGTTTGGAGTGTGGCGCAGACCTCACGAAGCTATGGATCCAAGTTGTCAGCAAGTCACTGTGCAAGCTGGTGGTGGCTCCTTAATGGTGCGGTCTGTGTTTATATGGAATGGACTGCGTGATCCAACTGAACTGATCATTGAGTGGAAATGTTTGTTTTCGCCTACTTGGAAACGATTTGCAGCCATTCATCGACTCCAAGTTTTCAAACAACGATGTTTTGTAACCCGGCCACAAAGTTCGCCACTAATTCGAAGAAGATTCTGGACCATTCGAGCACATTGTTTGGCCATCCAAATCGTCCGAAATGAATCCCATCAAACATTTTCGGAAACAATCAAAAACGGTTCAAACGGCTCTGAGCACTATGGGACTTAACTTCTAAGGTCATCAGTCCCCTAGAGCTTAGAACTAGAGATGGGAAAAACTGTTCTTTTCAGAGATCGGATCAGAACTGTTCACTCCCTGAAATGAATTAGCTCTTTTTCATGACTCACCACTCATTTACAATAGAAAATAAATGGAAGGCACATTGCCCTTTAAACTTAGTTTATTCCAGTACTATACCTGTATTTTGATCTTATTTGATCCTATTTTGAAGTAACACAGATAATGAGTAAGTATTTAGTATTGTTTATTGAAATTTCCTTGATATGACAAAGTTTTTGATTATTGATTTATTTTGCACTATCGTGGTTTTTTGGGTGATCGGAAAATGTTGTAACTTGAGATTTACATTAACAATATATTTGGCTATAATGTATTAAAATTTCATTAACCTCATACAAATACATCGCAAGCCATATATTTTTAAAGTGAACGTTTCCTTCCGAAGACGCCTAAAATCGCAAAATCCGTACCAGAATAAGAAAAAAAATATATAAATTTGACTGTAAAACGAAAGTGCTGCATATAGCCTTACGCAGAATAAAACAAGGAAAATATTGGTGTATCACATTTTGCGATACGTTTATCGGTTCGCTCGTAATTAAAGCCTAAATTCGAGTGTCCATAATAAAAATCCTATAGTAAGAGGAGTCGTCAGGAACCTAATTTGATCGGTTTAAACAAATAAAAATAAAATAAAAACAAATGATGTATACATAACATAATAATGTAATATACATAGCGGTATTACTACAAAGAACAATATCCAGTAGAGACGAACTCCGATGCAGAAGCACTGAGTCGAGCAGGTCGAGACGCGAGCTGTATTACTGCGTGAGCTAAGACCACAGAGACCAGAGTGACACCTGAGTTGCTTTGCTCAACGCTCTGGCTAGAGTCGAGAACGGTGGGAGCGTTGAGCGAGCGAGTTCCGAGGGTGGGGGTAGCGGTGAACTCACCCGCTCCGAGACAAATCGTCCGTTCCCTTGCGAGCAGGTTGTTGCAAGTAGTTCCTATGTTATCCACTAGGTGGCTCTCTGTCCTGTTGCTCGCATCAACTGCCCAGAGGGCAAGACGTGCGACTGAAACGATCGCTGACAGAGTGCGATGCTAAGTTAAGCTGCGCCAGACACTGCACGCGGCAGAGGACGCACAGAGACGGCACGGCATATGTGAAACACAAAATCCAATGGGGCACTGCACAATGCAGGCAGCCAAGGTAGAAGCAGGGCAGAGGCCGGCGCTGGCTGTGTTGTGTGGCGTGCACTGTGCTGTGACCAGCAGAGGCGCTTCTGATATGCTCCATCTCTCTCTCTCTCTCTCTCTCTCTCTCTCTCTCTCTCTCTCTCTGCCGTGGGAAACGTTTGGAGCTACCGTTCTTTTTTTCTGAATCACTGATTGTTCACTCCTTTGAAAGATTCAACTCTATGAATCAGTTCAAGAGTGGATCCCCCATCTCTACTTAGAACTACTTAAACCTAACTAACCTAAGGACATCACACACATCCATGCCCAAAGCAGGATTCGAACCTGCGACCGTAGCGGTCGCGCGGTTCCAGACTGTAGCGACTAGATCCGCTCGGCCACTCTGGCCGGCCCGGAAACAATCGAGAGGTCAATTCGTGCACAACATCCTGCACTGGCAACACTTTCGCAATTAACAGATGACTATAGAGGCAACATTGCTCAATATTTCTGCAGGGAGCTTCCAAAGACTTGCTGAGTCCATGCCACGTCAAGCTGCTGCACTACGCGGAGCAAAAGGAGTTCCGACACGATATTAGGAGGTATCCCCCGTCTTTTGTAACCTCAGTGTATAAGAAGCTACAACTAAAGGTACTGCCAACCATCCAAACAAAAAATCCAGTACGCTACTTCACAAAATCAGATGCCTCGACATCCCGTTGTTGCTTTTAATTATTCCATTTTCTGCCGGAAACCCGTCCTTGTTGGACGGCTTCTGGTTTATACACGGTACAGTAATTTTACAAGATCACGGACAACTAAATCAAAGATGAAGGTTCGACGGCGGCGGATCGTTGGATCGAAGTTACAACAACAAGCTTCCTAGATCGTAACTGCCTGGAGAAGGTAGTTTCTGAACTGACAGGAGACTGAATATTTTTCAGGCAGAGTATGAGCACAGGAGCGCCACCCCTCGCTGTTAAGGCCGAGTGCAGAGAGGCGCGGCGTTTCCATCACCGCTTTCTGCTGGTGTCACCGGCGAGTGTAGGCCGCCTGAGGTCGCGACGTGTTTCGCCTCGCATCCCCCGGCCGGGCCGGCTTTTGGCGAGCGAGGAGCGACGAGCGAGTGCTTATCTCGGCGTCGAGGGCGGGCCCTGGGAAGCGCGCTATCGGCTGACGTACGCCGTCCAGATAGGCACGGCACACACTGGCAATCGCGTGCCCGCCCGCTCGCTCGGCCAGCCTCGCTGACTCACGGCCGCACGCTCCGCCGCGAATCCTGCGACCCGCACTTTCCGCGCCTTATCGCACCCACCGCTCCCACGCTTCGCCCTCTCCTGGATTTTTCTTAGACCACAGTTCCTCCTCGTGTATCACGACTTTTGCCGCGCTGACGGTTTTTAACATACCATTGCGTTGCCTTCTTCCTTCATATTACACAATACACGAAGTCCGATAAACGGAGACGTATTTTCTGTGTGAACAAGTCGTTTTCGCCGAGGTATTTCATAATTTTTGAAAGCAGTATATGTCCCAAAATCTTACTGCAAATTGATATCAGCGGTATGGATTTATAATTAAACGGGTCACTTCTATTTCCTTTCTCGTGTTGCTGTGACCACTGCAATTTCTCAGTTCTTAGGTAGGGATCTTTCGACAAGCGAGTGGTTTATACGTGTATTACTGTTAAATATGGACCTATTAATCTCCGTGAGAGTCATCTACATCTACATATACATCTACATGGATACTCTGCAAATCACATTTAAGTGCCTGGCAGAGGGTTCATCGAACCACCTTCACAATTCTCTATTATTCCAATCTCGTATAGCGCGCGGAAAGAACGAACACCTATATATTTCGGTACGAGCTCTGATTTCCCTATTTTATGGTGGTGATCGTTTCTCCCTATGTAGGTCGGCGTCAACAAAATATATCCGCATTCGGAGTAGAAAGTTCGTGATTGGAATTTCGTGAGAAGATTCCGTCACAACGAAAAACGCCTTTCTTTTAATAATGTCCAGCCCAAATCCTGTATCATTTCTGTGACACTCCCTCCCATTTTTTGCGATAATACAAAACGTGCTGCCCTTCGTTGAACGTTTTCGATGTACTCTGTCAGTTCTTTGTGGTAAGGATCCCACAGCGCGCAGCAGTGTTCTAAAAGAGGACGGACAAACGTAGTGTAGGCAATCCCCTTAGTAGATCTGTTACATTTTCTAAGTGTCCTGCCAATAAAACGCAGTCTTTGGTTAGCCTGCCCCACAACGTTTTCTGTGTGTTCCTTCCAATTTAAGTTGTTCTAATTGTAATACCTAGGTATTTAGTTGAATGTACAGCTCTTAGATTAGACTGATTTATCGTGTAACCGAAGTTTAACGAGTTCCTTTTAGCACTCGTGTAGATGACCTCACACTTTTCGTTATTTAGTGTCAACTGCCAATTTTCGCACCATTCAGATATCTTTTCTAAATCGTTTTGCAATTTTTTTGGATCTTCTGATGACTTTATTAGCCAATAAACGACAGCGTCATCTGCAAACAACCTAAGACGGCTGCCCAGATTGTCTCCTAAATCTTTTATGTAGATAAGGAACAGCAAAGGGCCTATAACACTACCTTGGCGAACGTCAGAAACGACTTCTGTTTTACTCGATGACTTTTCGTCAATTACTACGAACTGTGACCTCTCTGACAGGAAGTCACAAATCCAGTCACATAAGTGAGACGATATTCCATAAGCATGCAATTTTACTACAAGCCGCTTGTGTGGTACAGTGTCAAAAGCCTTCCGGAAATCCATAAATCGATCTGAAATCCCTTGTCATTAGCACTGAACACTTCATGTGAATAAAGAGCTAGTTGCGTTAACGATATGGGCCTGTAAGTTTTCAATATATTAGTCTATCACAGTTGCTGACGGGGCTGCAATATGCTAAAAATTCTTCGTTTTCTTCAAGGTATTTCGTAATGTCTGAAAACAGTATACGTTCTAAAATCCTACTGCAAATATGTGAGCCAGCGTATTATTCGCATTTCCTTTCTTGGGTATTGGTGTGACCTGTGCAACTCTCCAGACTCTAGGTACTGATCTTTCGACGAACGAGCGGTTGCATATGATTAAGTGCGGTGCTGTTATATCAACATTCTCTGAAATGAACATAACTGATATGCAGTCTGGCTTTACTTTTATTAAGTGATTTAATTTGTTTCGCTTCACCGAGGATATCTACATCTAATGCTCATGTTAGCAGTCGTTCTTGATTCGAATTCTGGAATATTTACTTCGTCTTCCTTTGTTAAGACCGTGTTTAATAGCTGTCATCAGAGACATTACCATTGCTATAACGCTGTGAAGGTATGGATTGCGACTTGTCGCTGATGTACTTTATATATAACAAGAACCTCTTAAGGTTCTCTGCCAGATTTCGAGACATAAAGACATTATCTTATATTTATCCTTATTTAAGGAGAACTCCCATTCATTATACCAAGCAACGCAGTTCCTTACCTTCTCACAAAGACGACACTTTCTGTATACCATGGCATCATCAGTGTATAATCTTAGATAGCTGGTGATCGTATCTGATAATTACTTTATATGTGTCTAAAACATAAGAGGTCTGATTATGTTACCTTCGGCCACATCCAAAGCTACGTTCGTAATGTTTGTTGACACTGTCAGTGTTCGGGAGAAGAGATTTGTCGTAACTTTTATATTATGGATTGAAAATACTCGAAGCCGAGATCACAAACACATTTTTACGTTGATCATCAGCGTCAGCCGCACACGAGTCATCCCCAGACCACAAAAACATTCTAGACTAGTGCGGCGCCAACAGTTCAACCCATCGCTAAAATCCCTCTTAAAATGCAACATCCGTACAGAAGGCGTAGTCAAAACAACCCAGCACAAGCAGTCAAGAAGGACAACGGGCGCATACTTTCGAGAAATGTAACAGTTGTAGCACGTCCTCGTATGCGCGCAGGAATCGGCAGTGCTGCTCTGAAAGCAGTCAGCCACGTCCTCTGCAGTCCGCTGTTGTTGTGCGTAATGCACGGCCGCCCCGGCTCTTTCAGGCAGCTTATCGACGCTGCTGCTTTCTTTTTTCCCGGTGCACGGCGGTGCATGCGCTAAAAGGAGGCTGCCGCAAGTCTTTCGTCGGGTCAGGGCACGGCCGCGCGTCCATTAGAAAGAGCCAGCGCCGCGCGGCGACTCGCTATAATATTTCCCGTAATGTATTTAAATCCGAAAACTGCACACTGATGGAATTCCCCGTGTTTTAAACATTCGCCTGTCACGCGCCGACCTGTGTTGCTCACTTTTTCCCTACCCCCTGCCCCACATACACTCTCTCCCGTACTTCTTTTTTTTCCAATTTTTTTCGTTGTCTCTATGCCGAACACGAATTCCGGTCACGCAGCGACATTTTCTCGTCGGTAATTTTGTAGCGCTGTAATTTTTCCCCCGCTGTTCGTTTGAAATGTGTCAACACGAATATGCGGACACGCGGCCCCACTCACTCTTTCGGCCCTAGTTGGCAGCGACATTTGAAGCAGCGCAGGTTAAATGTTTACGCGAAATATTTGCTCTGCAAGCCGGGCGAAACTTGTGAGTACCGTAAGCCGACTGCTCGCTTTTTATTTCACTATGTCGCTGCCTGTTGGAAGATTATTAAGGACGGTCCATTTGACACTGCAGCGTATTTGGAAACGATACGAGTCAGATGCCAAAACTATAGACACACATCACTGAGGTCAATACGTCGTAGAATTATGACACACGTGCTCGATTCGAGACTAAAGAATTCCACTACAAAACTTAATACGGGTTTTGGAAGCAGTGGTAGTTTTTCTACTTTCACCAGGTTAGAAATGCTATGAACAATGGATTTTAGATTAACTTTCGAATGCAGAGGAGAGAGCGAATAAGTGGAAAGAGTACGTCGAAGGCGTCTATGAGGGGGAGCACTCGTCTGATGATAAAGGCCTCTCTATACGGGGGAGGGCTTGTCTCATAACGTCACAGGAAAGGAAACAGGATTCGACAGGTAATATATAGGGGATCCAGTTTTAGAATCAAAATTTAAAACAGCTCGGGAAGACTTGATCAAATAAGGCAGAAGAGGTAAATAATATTCCATCAGTATTTCTAAAATCATTGGAGCAAGTAGCAACAAAGCGACTATTACGTTGGTGTGTGCAAGGTATGAGACTGCAGAGTGCGGCCCAGAATTGTCATAGAGAAGGAAATGCGTAACAGTTATGATATGTGGGCTGCATGACATCAGGCGACATCTCTCACCAGGCCTCACCAGGCCTCCATACTTGTGTCTCCCACACAATTTCCTACGCATCTTTACGTGCTCACTGTGCGCTAAGAATTGGAAAGAGCGACGTGACGCGATCGACGGGTAAACTAGAGACACTGCCCAACACAACTGTGCGAAGCTTCGTCGGCTTTTCTCTATGGTTTCCATTTCGCGCCCAATCGGACTTTACTTTCCGAATAGCTCTCGTATTACAGTTAGTAACTGTATGTATGCCCTGAGGCTGTGTAACTCATGGCGTGCAAATTTTCAAGACTATTTTCATCCAATATTCGAGAATAACAGCACTTAGGGACTTCCAACAAACTCTACACATAATTTCAAACCGTTTTGAAACTACTTCTGGCTAACACCCCCACAAAATGCTGCTCATGATATAAATCTTGAGAATGAGGCATGTTGTTGTTGTTGTGGTCTTCAGTCCAGAGACTGGTTTGATGCAGCTCTCTGTGCTACTCTATCCTGTGCAAGCTTCTTCATCTCCCAGTACCTACTACATCCTTCTGAATGTATTTAGTGTATTCATCTCTTGGTCTCCCTCTACGATTTTTCCCCTCCACGCTGCCCCCCAATACTAAATTGGTGATTCCTTGATGCCTCAGAATATGTCGTACCAACCGATCCCTTCTTCTACTCAAGATGTGCCACAAATTTGTCTTCTCTTCAATTCTATTCAATACCCATCTAATCTTCAGCATTCTTCCGTAGCACCACATTTCGAAAGCTTCTATTCTCTTCTTGTCTAAACTGTTTATCGTTCAAATGGTTCAAATGGCTCTGAGCACTATGCGACTTAACTTCTGAGGTCATCAGTCGCCTAGAACGTAGAACTAATTAAATCTAACTAACCTAAGGACATAACACACATCCATGCCCGAGGCAGGATTCGAACCTGCGACCGTAGCGGTCGCTCGGCTCCAGACTGTAGCGCCTAGAACCGCACGGCCACTCCGGCCGGCCTATTTATCGTCCACGTTTCACTTTCATACGTGGCTACACTCCACACAAATACTTTCAGAAACGACTTCCTGACACTTAAATCTATACTCGAAGTTAACGAATTTCTCTTCTTCAGAAACGCTTTCCTTGTCATTGCCCATTACATTTTATATCCTCTCTACTTCGACCATCGTCAGTTATTTTGCTCCCCGCTACTTTAAGCGCCTCATTTCCTAATCTAATTCCCGCAGCATCACCCGATTTAATTCGACTACATTCCATTATCTTCGTTTTGTTTTTGTTGATGTTCATCTTATATCATCCTTTCAAGACACTGTCCATTCCGTTCAGCAGCTCTTCCAATTACAATGTCAACTGCGAACCTCAAAGTTTTTATTTCTTCTCCATGGATTGTAATTCCTGCTCCGAATGTTTCTTTTGTTTCCTTTACTGCTTGCTCAATATACAGGCATAACATGTTGATTTATTACCTCTTTACCACTGTTTCTGTTGACAACAGATTTTGCAAACTGTATCCACATATACTACTGAATTTACCTGCAAAATTATGTCGTTAAACGACACATCTTCAGGAGATATGACGCCATAAACACTGAGATGCGTGAAAAACTAGCTTTTCTTAAAACAGAGGGTTGTTTTGGTTTTGACTTTTCGTTAGACTATGGGTGAATAATCCATAACTAATACAAATAAATATTAATACAGTAACTGTTTGTAAAGTAATCAGACATTTGAAGGTTTTTTTGTATACGGGAGTTCGATTCTTGAAAGAATCGGTAATGGAGCAGCTACTGGTTATTCACTAAAAGGCATATGGTTGTTGGGTTGGAGATCGTTGTGGGTTCCACCAGGAATGGAACAGTGCTGGCGTACAGTCCTACGCGATCGGACTTGCGGGTGTGGGTCGCGGGCCTGTGTTCTAGCATTTCAGCATTTCATATATGTTGAGTATGTTGGTTGGCGATTTATACAGGGTTATTACAAATGATTGAAGCGATTTCACAGCTCTACAATAACTTTATTATTTGAGATATTTTCACAATGCTTTGCACACACATACAAAAACTCAAAAAGTTTTTTTAGGCATTCACAAATGTTCGATATGTGCACCTTTAGTGATTCGGCAGACATCAAGCCGATAATCAAGTTCCTCCCACACTCGGCGCAGCATGTCCCCATCAATGAGTTCGAAAGCATCGTTGATGCGAGCTCGCAGTTCTGGCACGTTTCTTGGTAGAGGAGGTTTAAACACTGAATCTTTCACATAACCCCACAGAAAGAAATCGCATGGGGTTAAGTCGGGAGAGCGTGGAGACCATGACATGAATTGTTGATCATGATCTCCACCACGACCTATCCATCGGTTTTCCAATCTCCTGTTTAAGAAATGCCGAACATCATGATGGAAGTGCGGTGGGGCACCATCCTGTTGAAAGATGAAGTCGGCGCTGTCGGTCTCCAGTTGTGGCATGAGCCAATTTTCTGCGGGCCACGCGTGAAACTTGCCCGCACGCGTTCAACCGTTTCTTCGCTCACTGCAGGCCGACCCGTTGATTTCCCCTTACAGAAGCATCCAGAAGCTTTAAACTGCGCATACCATCGCCAAATGGAGTTAGCAGTTGGTGGATCTTTGTTGAACTTCGTCCTGAAGTGTCGTTGCTCTGTTATAATTGACTGATGTGAGTGCATTTCAAGCACGACATACGCTTTCTCGGCTCCTGTCGCCATTTTGTCTCACCGCGCTCTCGAGCGCTCTGACGGCAGAAACCTGAAGTGCGGCTTCAGCCGAACAAAACTTTATGAGTTTTTCTACGTATATGAAGTGTGTCGTGACCATATGTCAATGAATAGAGCTACAGTGAATTTATGAAATCGCTTCAATCATTTGTAATAGCCCTGTATTTATCGTTTTTTGTTATATACTTAATAATTTTTGGTTTAGAACATGTAGTATTCTAAGTAGCTAATTTTTTGAATTTATTCTCTTCTGTGCAGGTAATTTGAAAATTATAAAAGGCTGTCAGCATGCTACACTCTAGAAATTCCAGTTGCATGTAAGTAGAAACTCAGTTTTAACAGATAACTTTTGGTAACAATGATTTTATCTTGGAACTCTTCCATTTGGTCCGTGTTTGCATAGAAAAACAGTAATATCAGAAATTGAGTCCGCCTTGATGTAAAACCCCTTGTTATTCGTTTACTTCATTATTATCCCAAACTAGTTTCGGAGACAAATATCACCATCGTCAGTGGGTTTTTTAAAACCAGAACATGCAGAAAATAGCGTGGTTATACAAACACAGTAAAACATTCTTAGATTTTTACTATTCATCTTTTGAAATATAGTTTTCTATTGATACTTTCATACAACCTTATTTATTGTATGTTACAGCATTTTTAAGCAATTATTGGCGCTGTTTGCGACATATTTTCTGTGCTCTTTTTTTGCCGTTTTTTTTTTTTTTTTACGTAGCGAACATCATGTCATCTGCAACCATGTGAACGGCTGTTAGTAAACAAATACTAAAAGGTGAACTTCGTATGTCAGCAGTATATACTTGGGGTTGTGATAGTGTTGTGGAAACCAGTTATTTGGTGTGTACTGAGCTGTTACTTGGCTGTTCGTGTACTCACGTTCGTTGGATGGTATGTGGCTGCTTTTATCAGAAACAAAGTGCGAAAGTTTTGTTTTTCTGTGTATAAAAGCAGCCACATACCATCCAACGAACGTGAGTACACGAATAGCCAAGTAACAGCTCAGTACATACGAAATAACAGGTTTCCACAACACTACCACAACCCCAAGCATATATTGCTGACATACGAAGTTCGCCTTTTAGTATTTATTTACTAACAGCCGCTCACATGGTTGCAAATGACATGATGTTCGCTAAGTAAAAAAACAGCAAAAAAAAGAGCACAGAAAATATATCGCAAACAGCGCCAATAATTGCTTAAAACATGCTGTAACATACAATAAATAAGGTTGTATGAAAGTATCAATAAAAAACTATATTTCAAAAGACGAATAGTAAAAATGTAAGAATGTTTTACTGTGTTTGTATAACCACGCTATTTTCTGCATGTTTCAGATTAAAAAAAGCCCTCTGATGATGGTGATATTTGTCACCGAAATTAGTTTGGGATAATAAAGAAATAAACGAATAACAAGGGGTTTTGCACCAAGGCGGACTGAATTTCTGATATTATAACTTTTGGTAATATGGGATATATACAAATCGTTCTCGTGCAGTGATACTGGCTTGTCAGCTCTTGATGGTTGAGTATTTTTTCTTATCACATTTCTGAGGCAACTGTCACAAATTTAAAGAAGCATTTGTTAGTTTCCTTTCAACTGGAGCTCTTTAAAAAAATTTTGTGCTGTCCATTACTTCCATATCTTACTGCTTGAATATTACTGAGAAGATAGAAGGTTTACATATCTGGAGATGCGCTGTAGCAATGCTTCAGCGTAAAGTTACTGGAGTGTCTGCTCCAGCAGTGCATACAACCACTCGTCCAGTCTCTCTCTAGGCAACGACATTTTTACAGAGGTAGCACTCGGCTGCAGCAGAAGTTGAAAATTTAAAGCCGTATGCCACTGTTTCCATTGGGATCCCAAGAGTAGACGCCTAATGAGAAAGGTTCTCTCTCTTATCGCACAATGGCAGCTTCTAATTATGAAGCGTCGATGTTATGTCGTACGTGTATGTGTTGAATAAATGATTGCAAAGAGTGTATGTAGACATAAACTGAATTTTTATGTTGTTAGCGACAATGAGACGGAAGGACATGTGTCGCCACATAGCCTGATCATATCCACTGATACTTAAACTATGCCGGCCCGTGTGGCCGAGCGGTTCTAGGCGCTTCAGTCTGGTACCCCGCGACGGCTACGGTCGCAGGTTCGAATCCTGCCTCGGGTATGGATGTGTGTGATGTCCTTAGGTTAGTTAGGTTTAAGTAGTTCTAAGTTCTAGGGGGCTGATGACCTCAGATGTTAAGTCCCAGAGCCATTTGAACCATTTAAACTTAAACTATAACTTCCATACCGGACAAACGATTCATCATTATCAACGTCACCTGCTTTCATACCATGACTCACTGCGAAGAAGTTTCGTTTTAACCTAAGACGTTTACCCAGTGTTGATTTCCACGAACTTTTTTTCTCTTGCCGATAATGTATTGATCGAGAATCATTTTCTAGCCTGCAATATTCTAATTACTGTTGTGTCCAATGAGGTTGAGTAGGAATACTGTTCTAACACTGCACACGTATTTGCAATTCTTGCCCAGTGAGGTACAAATTCTTGTCCAGCCATTCTCATTCAGGGTTCACATAGCTCCCATTGCAAAAAAATGGTTGAAATGGCTCTGAGCACGATGGGACTCAACTGCTGTGGTCATAGGTCCCCTAGGAAAATGGTCCAAATGGCTCTGAGCACTATGCGACTTAACTTCTGAGGTCATCAGTCGCCTAGAACTTAGAACTAAGTAAACCTAACTAACCTAAGGACATCACACACATCCATGCCCGAGGCAGGATTAGAACCTGCGACCGTAGCGGTCGCTCGGCTCCAGACTGTAGCGCCCAGAACCGCACGGCTACTTCGGCCGGCTAAGTCCCCTAGAACTTAGAACTACTTAAACCTAACTAACCTAAGGACATCACACACATTCATGCCCGAGGCAGGATTCGAACCTGCGACCATAGCGGTCGCGCGGTTCCAGACTGAAGTGCCTAGAACCTCTCGGCCACACTGGCCGGCGACTTTTGTCACCTCAGTATACTTTCTTCTGCGTCGTGCTGTTCCTCTCTGTATCCTATCATCAGTTTCCTCATTCGCCTACAGGTCGTGTGAGCAGGACAAAAGAAGTGAAAAATCAGAACGAAGTTCTCACCCCAAAAAGACAATCTTCTCCCCACTGTGCGACACCGTGTATAACGAGTGATTATTCCCTGCTAATTGTGAAGCTGTCTACTTGCAGTGCTACTGCCTTTCCAATTTTCGACAACAGACGTGGAGCTTTCGTCAGTGAGGAACGTGGATCAAGGGTGGCACACAATTTTTCCTGTCCGCCGCTCGTGGTCTCGCGGTAGCGTTCTCGCTTCCCGAGCACGGGGTCCCGGGTTCGATTCCCGGCGGGGTCAGGGATTTTCACCTGCCTCGAGATGACTGGGTGTTTGTGTTGTCCTCATCATTTCATCATCATCCAGGAAAGTGGCGAAATTGGACTGAGCAAAGGTTGGGAAATTGTACGGACGCTGATAACCACGCAGTTGAGCGCCCCACAAACCAAACATCATCATCATCAACACAATTTTTCCCCAACTTTTGGATTCCGCTATACTAAAAGCGTGAAACAAAGCGACTTGGACCGTGCTGTTAGCGGCAGAGAACCACTCAGCTAACGCATACTGCGCAAGTGAGTCTTCATCTAAACTGTTAACAGCTGCAGGTGGTGCTAATGGACGATGTTAAGAGAAAGGGCGACAGAGCGTGTTATTTTCTCGAGCGAGGCGCCCGAGCGAATCCTCTGCGAAGGAGAGGGCGTAATTGGCGCAGGGATTCAGGCGCGGCCCCATTAGGCCACCTGGCGGACAAATCGGACCGCATCGACCTCCGCGCCAGCCAATCAGCGCCCGACTAGGCTGCGGTGCGGCTGTGGCGGCAGCTGACCGCAGATTACCGTCTCGCCTCGCGGGACCCTGCCGCGCTGGGACGTCGCTGCGACGCGAACAAGAAGAGAACGAGCCCCCGGTTCCAGCTCCTCGGCAGATCGGAACTTGAACGTGAACTGCACTGCTCGCGCAGCTCACGTGACAGCTCGAGAAATCTCTGGTTCTGTCCTGTCTTTCGCTCGCCCCGCGATCTAGCGATTTCTGTTGATACTATCTCCAAACGTTTTTAATTTCCTATATTTTTAGTAATAAAAGTAATTATAAAACACACATTGAAATACCTTCTAGGGTGTAGGTCATATGTAACAAAAGCATCTAATAAATAAATAAGAAAGAATTAAATTTTCCTTGGGATTTGTGAGTCTCAGCTTTATCTTCAGTAATGATAGAAGCTGAAGAAATGATTTAAAATTTGTGCCACTGCTGGGACTTGAACCTGGATCTTCTGTTTACTAGACAGATGTGTTGGCTACACTGCTGTAGTGGCGTAATGGCTAGTACACCTTTCTAGTAAGCAGGAGACGGCACTTCATGTCCCAGCTGTGGTACTAATTTTAATTCATTCCTTCAGCTTCTATAATTATCGAAAATAAATAAGAGATCGCATTCACGATTCAGTCCAATTTTTGAGCTTCCTCTCATCACACAATCTAGTGATGACTGTTGCTACTAACTCCACATTGTCTCGCCGCTGTAATTTATTCATGTAGTTTGAAGAAGGGAACGAATCCAAAACCTTATTTTGTGGGGAAATATAAAAAATGTCCTCCTCTTTTTTTAATTTTATCTTAACCAAAGATTTATAGGAGATTTTTTACAGTACCTTGAAAAGATGAAACGGATTGTCCTGAATGAAGCATTTCAATATTAAAAACCTAGGATTTGTTCCCTTGTTCAAACTGATCATGAATTAGACATTGAAACTTCAGAAATATATATTCACAAAATGTTCATAATAGAACAGATACAGGGAATGTCTATAATACTAGCAGGTTTTGAAAACATTACGTACGAAATTTACCCTGGAAATCGCTACTGTGCTCCGTTTTTATCGCCTATGCAGTAGCTGTTGATCTCATCAACTTCTCCTCATAAAATGGTCTGTACTCATACGGAATCTATGTAACTATCTTGCATGCATCCTTGATCTTCGTCTTTTACTGGAATTTTTCCATTGTATGTCATTTTGTTGGAATGGGAACACTCTTTTTCTTCTGCAGGAAGAAAGGGTTCTTCATCACACCATCAATGCCATCAGATGCGGCTAAATGACTTTTAGGTAAGGAGTATTTTGCAGTTAAATGACCGTTAGGTAAGAAGTACTGTAACTGTCTATATTTGAAAACATAAAATGAGAACACTTCCAGGATCTTCGTTGTTGCCAAACTGACACGCTTTTAAACCATCTAGAATAGTTACTACATGAATAACTAATATCCATTGATTTTTAATGAAGAATATCTAAATTCAGACGTCAAACATTAAGCACTAAACAGTATTCTCGCGCACTGCAAACACGCGTTTTTAAGCAACTGAACAGCAGATAAGGAAACCAACCTACAGAGCAACAACAGCGTTGAAGGTGGACGAACTCGAAACTGGAATATGTTCCCTTCTACGAACTAACGAATATTCCCAAGCCCGATTAAGCAGGCACATGAGTGGTTTTTGTTCGCTTTTTATTGCTTACGATTTGCATCTGTATGCTAACACACCTTTCGATTTTTTCGCGCGTGTTCCCTTCTTCGAACTACCGATTCAACTATAGTCAGGGATTTATTTACTTTATTAGGCAATTTAATTGTTAATTAATTATTTGTTTGTTTCATCTGACTGCTACCATCTTGTAAAGATTTGATTTGTAATTTAGTTTTCCAGTATTTTACTATCCACCCTTTTTATTTATAGTTCTACTGATCATATGATGATGACTAGTCGTGATACTAATTGTGTGACACAAGGCCGAAAAATACAATAACAAATAGAAATGATCACATATTGTGTTAGGGTGAAAGTTGAAGAAAATGCGTTCTATTACGCTAATACTCGTTTACTACTTAGCCGTTTTCGGCTTATTACGGTATCAACTTCTAACAGCTTAGTAGCTTCCCCGTAGGGACTAATGTCTCAACTTCTTTGTCTGCGTGGCTATATCACTGTACAGTAACTAATAAACACTAACTGCTGTAAAATGGTTCAAATGGCTCTGAGCACTATAGAACTTAACATCTGAGATCAGCAGTCCCCTAGAACTTAGAACTACTTAAACCTAACTAATCTAATCACACACATCCATGCCTGAGGCAGGATTCGAACCTCCGACCGTAGCGGTCGCGCGGTTCCAGACTGAAGTGCCTAGAACCGCTCGGCTATGTTGTAAAATGTTTGACGCACAACACGAGTGATGAACACTCGGTTAGACATATCCTGTCAAATGTCGTCCACTTAGGGTGGGAATATCTGTAGAGTTTTCATACTCGCGGAACAGAGTCTTTGTCGTCAACACAGATTGCCTCCAAAGTCAGTTGACTTTGTAGTACTTACCTACGAAAAGTCATTGATTGCGAAACAGTAACAATTATTCAGCATCGCTCTTACTAATAAGTTGAAACAGGTCAACTACGTGTAATTTTAAAGTCTTGTGTTAGCCGACTAGTGTAAACAAAAAACGTTTTACTGGAATCAAATGACAATTCCGGTTTGACATAGGCGAAATGCGCAATACGTTATTCTCACTCGTGAGATATTAATGCTCTGTGGTGGTGACCAAAGACTCTTTGAAAACTGCTAGAATGCTACTGTCTTTGTGTCTGAGGTGTTATCAGATGACTACCATGGACGAAAGCAGGACTACAATGACCCGAGCATGCCAGCAGATAAGCGACAGGTAAGCAAGCAATGTGGCCACCACGAAGAGTACTCTACTATTTGGATCCACTTCAGACTGTGTCTACAAGGCGTTTGCCGGCCGTTGTGGCTGAGCGGTTCTAGGCGCTTCAGACCGGAACCGCCCTGCTGCCACTGTCGCAGGTTCGAATCCTGTCTCGGGCATGGATGTGTGTCATATCCTTAGGTTAGTTAGGTTTAAGTAATTCTAAGTTCTAGGCGACTGATGACCTCAGATGTTAAGTCCCATAATGCATTTGAACCATTTTACAAGGCATTTCCTTTGGAGAAAAATGGGTCTGAGCACTATGCGACTTAACTGCTGAGGTCATCATTCGCCTAGAACTTATAACTAATTAAACCTAACTAACCTAAGGACATCACACACATCCATGCCCGAGGCAGGATTCGAACCTGTGACCGTAGCGGTCGCTCGGCTCCAGACTGTAGCGCCTGGAACCGCACGGCCACTCCGGCCGGCTCCTTTGGAGACTGAAAGGGGTTAACTCCTCGTCATCTGCAGAGTATCAGCTTAAGTCGTGGGTTGTTGTTGTTGTTGTTGTGGTCTTCAGTCCTGAGACTGGTTTGATGCAGCTCTCCATGCTACTCTATCCTGTGCAAGCCTCTTCATCTCCCAGTATCTACTGCAACCTACATCCTTCTGAATCTGCTTAGTGTATTCATCTCTTGGTCTCCCTCTACGATTTTTACCCTCCACACTGCCCTCCAATGCTAAATTGGTGATCCCTTGATGTCTCAAAACATGTCCTACCAACCGATCCCTTCTTCTAGTCAAGTTGTGCCACAAACGTCTCTTCTCCCCAATCCTATTCAATACCTCCTCATTAGTTACGTGATCTACCCACCTTATCTTCAGCATTCTTCTGTAGCACCACATTTCGAAAGCTTCTATTCTCTTCTTGTCCAAACTAGTTATCGTCCATGTTTCACTTCCATACATGGCTACACTCCATACAAATACTTTCAGAAACGACTTTCTGACACTTAAATCTATACTCGATGTTAACAAATTCCTCTTCTTGAGAAACGCTTTCCTTGCCACTGCCAGTCTACATTTTATATCCTCTCTACTTCGACCATCATCGGTTATTTTACTCCCTAAATAGCAAAACTCCTTTACTACTTTAAGTGTCTCATTTCCTAATCTAATTCCCTCAACATCACCCGACTTAATTTGACTACATTCCATTATCCTCGTTTTGCTTTTGTTGATGTTCATCGTATATCCTCCTTTCAAGACACTGTCCATTCCGTTCAACTGCTCTTCCAAGTCCTTTGCTGTCTCTGACAGAATTACAATGTCATCGGCGAACCTCAAAGTTTTTACTTCTTCTCCATGAATTTTAATACCTACTCCGAATTTTTCTTTTGTTTCCTTTACTGCTTGCTCAATATACAGATTGAATAACGTCGGGGAGAGGCTACAACCCTGTCTTACTCCTTTCCCAACCACTGCTTCCCTTTCATGCCCTTCGACTCTTATAACTGCCATCTGGTTTCTGTACAAACTGTAAATAGCCTTTCGCTCTCTGTATTTTACCCCTGCCACCTTCAGAATTTGAAAGAGAGTATTCCAGTTAACATTGTCAAAAGCTTTCTCTAAGTCTACAAATGCTAGAAACGTAGGTTTGCCTTTTCTTAATCTTTCTTCTAAGATAAGTCGTAAGGTCAGTATTGCCTCACGTGTTCCAACATTTCTACGGAAGGCAATAAAATGAGAAACAACTACTGCTTTAGATCTAAAAGTAATACTATTCTAAACCATCTAAATTTTACTTTGTACCTCAGAAACAAGTAGATGTAGTCAGGAGGTCTCGAAATATATGCCGATTTATAACAACACCAACTTAAATAAAAGTTTTAATATTCGTCTAGGCGGTTATATATACATATATAGGGTTGTAATCGAATTTATGTTGCAAATTTTAAACGTTAGTTCAGTTACGCATAGTTTTCGAGAATTTAGTGCTTTTTGTCGTTTCGTTGCTGTCGTTCCATGACGGAAGTATGTCGTTTGGGCGCGAGTGTGTATTCTGCGCCACTATGGAATCTGCAGCGAATCCTTTCCCCGTCATGCGGCAGCGTTATCGCAAATGTGTCGAAACGCTTTTATCGGGCGTCTCCTAGACAAACAGTGCCCTAGCTGTAAGCAGTATAGAACCACACCTTGACGTAAACAGGACCCTATTGTCCGTAATATTTACCTAGCAAACTGTCCCTGATCTTTTGCGAGCTTGCACCAGTACCGAGGCGCCAACACATGAGCCACAATAAAAAATGTACCGAAAAAATTGCTTGTGTTTACTTTCTCCTTACTGCTGACTTATAGAGTCAAGCAGTTTACCCCAAGGGCTTTATCATATGAAGAGGCTGATGCTGAAGAATGAGAGGTGACATTGCAGTCATTTTGGAGACGTGACACATTCCGAGAAAAGAATCGGTGTGTAAATACGTCAAGCTCTCCACGTCAGAAATATATACTTGGCGTAGCGCGGGTGGTCTGTGCGACGGATAGGCGGTTAATGTTGTTTGCTCTGTACCGTTTCACAAGTGGCTGCTGACAGATTGAGCGATGCTCCTCCATCTAGATGAACACGTAATGGAAATAGCTTCACACACACACACACGCACACACACTCTCATCAGAAGAAGAATACTAGGAAATCTGTTCCCGTCGCGATGTCTCAGAAACAAAAACAATTAACAAAATTACGAAGCTGTAGATAAAATTGGGAAGGTACAAAGAAAAATGGGATGTCAGAACTTCGACGTCAGTGCATGAATATCCACAAAGAAAAATCTTTAAAAAAAGTGGGAGCGTAATTTGGACATCCGAATCTGTGCGACCGTTGAATTTAAATTATAAAATAACGGGTCGTTACATCAACTCCACAAGGAACTTACCTTCATTTTCGAATTTGCAATAACTGCTACTAGTATAAACCGCACATTTGTTGGTGTGCCTCAGAAAGGAGATATTACTGCAGACTGGATGACTCGGAAAGGCTCATGAGCGCTCACAAAACGCATCTGAAAGCTTGCGATTGATCATTACGGTTATTACTTTATTCCAGTCTATGAATACAAAAACTCTGTTCGACTATTGTACTCAGTCCATAATGGTCATCTTCAGCAATGATTAAACAAACGAAGACTCATTTTTTCCTCGTATGATCAGTCCAAGGTGGCATCGTCAGTAGATATAAACAAAAATAGCTCGACATCGCCGAAGAAATATAATAATATATATATTGGCATCGTGAAAACAGATATGTCGCAACTCGTAAGATCTTCACGTTTTCATCGAAAGACCACTGAAAACGAATCCCGAGGCTAAGAAAGCAGAAGACGAAGGTTTCACATGGCGTCGACAACGAAACCAACAGAGAAGTATCACGAGCTGGGATTGGGTAAAAGTGGGAAATCAGACCTTACGTTTCTCAAAGACCCATTCTAACTGCAGTGAAACCACAGAAGACCTGAATCGTGACAGTCAGACTCTTATTTAAACTCTGTTTCCTCCGAACAGGAATTCAGTGCCTTAATCACTGCAACATTTAGCTAGGTCCTGGGAATAGTGGTCGCCTCAGTAGGACAGGTAATACAATTGCGGTGCAGTTTGTTACTGCTCACAGAATAAATACAGTAGCCCCTTTCGAAGATGCTAACTTATTTATAAGAGACTTTGCAAAACAATACGTGTATTTCATATTTTTAAATAGTTCTCATCCCGTAGCCCCAGAAGTAGATCGGGTTGTCGAATAACGAACTATTGTACAATCAGAGACCTTCCAGCCACGTTCCATGCAAGCTGGAAACGGTGCAAAAGGAGTCCCAATTGGAAATATTTGGGAAAGGGTTTCCAGGTCCACACTCTTCTTCCAACCGAAGGAAACCTTCCCAGTACCTGTTTCAGAACTAATTTTAAATTAATTCTGAGAAAAAATATCCCCGACGAGGAAATTAAAGCCTATTATGTGGAAAAACTTATTAGTATGTGAGTACACAATGTAAAGACGGTGGTTTGCGCTGTATGAGCATCAAAGTACACATCGATTGTAGGCGTCATGAACATGGAACATTTAACTAAAAACATGGAACGTTTAACTGAAAATCCATGACTACAGAATGAGTCATAGCAAAACAATTAATGAACATTTTGCATGAATAATTAACTATGGGAAACTTTGTGCAAGATGGACACATTTATTGAATTCTGCTGGAAAAACAAATACAAAAATTCATTTCTCAGCAATGTGTCAAGCGTTTCACAAAAAATTAAATTAAATTTCAGCTCTGATTTGTTTCTATGGCCAAGGCGTGCGACCGCCGCTTCACGTCTGAGATAGGTGAAAGTGTCATTTACAGGAAACATTAGAAAGAGTGTTTTATGAGGCTTAAATAGAAATTATTCTTACATGTTACCTTGTGAAAGGTTAAACGACTCGTCTTCTTATCCACATGAATGAAAATAAAAAAATCGCGAGAAGAGGCATGCACTAAAAATAATATTAATAAAATTAAATTGAAGAAATGCTTTGTCATAGAGTGGCTTAGTGTTTTGATGTTTGATGCCAGTTGTAGGAACATCTAACCTTTCGCTTGTGTTTGCCCCCCCCCCCCCCCCCCCACACACACACACACACGTGCACTTCTCTTTAACCTATTCTTGGAGCTAAGGATTCAGTAGCTATAGGTGGATGTGATGGGAGTCGCTTTCCGAGCGTGGAAAATATTCACTGTTAGAAAGTTTTGTCAAATCGATTTAAAAGAGGTCTTTTCATTGCCGGATCGAGAAAAAGCTGTTTCGAATAAATAGTGTTAACCTGTTCGCATGCATGAATCTAGGATAATTAACATCATGGTGACCGCACAACAGATTAAAATTTCTCTTCCTGTCTCGCAGCGGAGGTGCCTCTCGTTAATCATGCATTGGACATATGCAATTTGTTTCGAGCGTGAAATTTGTGTTCCTCACTTTTGTTGCTTTGGGCGATCGTTCAGTTTCATTCGCCGTACCATTCAGACGTCAGTTTGTAGCTTGAAATATGTCCAGTAACACCTCACTGAGATTAACATCTTGCACTTGCCGTAGTCGGATAATTACGCTTACATTGAGCGCGGGGTAATTTTCAGCATCGTTACTCCTTCCCCTCACTTGGCTAACTCCGCGTAACGAGTTTTAACATCTGCTGAGCTACAAATCATAACCTCACGGTTACACGCACGTTTTTGCGTACCTTTTTCGAAAATCTAATTTCATAGCTTTCCGGCTACTGTACTTTTAGCTGTGGGAATAAGTTAAAGAGAGAGAATGCCAAACGTATTGAGCTGTCTAGATGTCTTTACAACTGTGATCAATATCCTTTAGGTCACTCGCTGGCGAAGCACTTTTTTCTTTTTATTTATTTCAGTAAGTAATGTAACACTTTTTCTGAAATCAGCTTGGTTTTATTCGGGATTCCAATACACCGTGTTGTTCCCTACTTTTTGGGCTACAAAACCTTTTTTTTTTTTTTAAACGTAATCTACAGTTCAACGTTACGACCTTACGCCGCCTTACTGGGAAGACCTGTATGCCCGCACGGTACCACTCCACTGGCCAACAACGGAGCCAACGGCTTGCTACATCAATAATCACCCCCATCACCCACGCACTGCTTCCCGTGGACTGCACCCTTCATTGGGCCGACCAGTTGGAAATCGGAAGATGTGAGATCCGGGACAGGGAAGAACAGTCCAGTGAGCTGTTCTCGGGTGCGTAGACTTGTATGACGCCATGCGTTGTCATGGCGAAGGAGAAGTTCGTTTGCATGTTGGTGGAGACGAACACACTGATGTCCTACATTATAGGAGTCAAAGCTGTGTGCGGCCGGTCGGCACGCGGGAAATCGGAAGGGTTTGCGCGATCTTGTTGAAATGATGACAGATACCTCGCTCAGTGACTCTCCGTGCTTTTGCTCACTGGCAGGTATCCGTAGACGTTCTACAAACGCCTACGAATATCTGCGATGGTCTGGTTTTTTACGGTAAAAGAAACTCAGTGATAGCTATCTGATTGGAAAGAACTTTCGTTACAGACGCCGTTTTGAAGTCTACGTATAACGCAGGCCGCAACCAATCAGAACGTAATGAAACTATAGAGACTGAAGTGTGAATATTCCACGATGTCCCACAACAACGTTTTCTGCAGCTGAAACTTCAAATGGATAGAAAACTGATGGACGAAATGAGTGACCCACTTCATATCTGAAACACCAATAAAAACTGTGGGTCAGGCCCATAGTTTGTTCTTTTACATAGTCTGCATCTAATAACCCTGTGATTGCAAACTGGAGCAAGAAAAACTTCAACAGCACTACCGTTTCAACGATGTTCAGCAGAAATGAGCGAAGCACCTCCCCAGGAACATCAGCATTACAGAGATACTACGCTGTAGATCTGGTTACAATCCGAAGCTCGTGATGTTTTGTGTGGTATACGCTGGACAGTTAACAAGTAACTATGAGAGGAGACAAGCAGTTCATGTTGCTAAGGTCCTATCTTTTCGAGCCAGATAGCCAGCATTTAAACGGTCAGGAAATTTGTTAACTGTTTGTGGCATCTGTGGGCACAGTATCACGAGGGATCAAATGTTCAAACGTGTGTGAAATCTTATGGGACTTAACTGCTACGGTCATCAGTCCCTAAGCTCACACACTACTTAACCTAAATTATCCTAAGGGCAAATACACACATCCATGTCCGAGGGAGGACTCGAACCTCCGCCGGGACCAGCCGGACAGTCCATGACTGCAGCGCCTAAGACCGCTCGGCTAATCCCACGCGGCCTCACGAGGATTAGTGCTGTCTCTGAGAACAATAACTTGCCTTCGTAGCTGAGGCTACTAATGCAAGCTTCTGCATTGGTGGGAGCCCTCTTTCATCACCAATATTTCGTTGGTACGGGTGGGAAGTAGAAAGGGTGGTGTACTGTTCCTGATGATCAGGCTGTGTGCCTAAGTCCTTGGTAAAATTCCAAACCTTTCTGCATTGTCCCATTACGAAACAGAGCAAGAGTACCATTAGTGAAAACCAGACAATCCAGAAAGAAAGCGCGATCATTGTACACATAGTAGGAAGACAAGGTATGAAGTGCCTTACATACATAACACGCAACAAGAGCGTACTGGCCGTCCGGTGGCTCTAGCATCGTGCGAGCGGTGTGTCTCGTGTGCCATAGCGGTTCTGCCTCTTGCGGTCAGTGGTCGACTGTTGTCGTAGTGGTGAGCTACATCTCGGAGTCGCTATCGACATCTGCTGAATGTGGGGACACTAAAAAGCAATGTGTCATTGTTGATGGTGACCTGTCTGTCAGACGACGACCTCAGGTTCAGCCGACCGGTTCGCGCTGTAAAGCCCCTTTTATACGAGCGAATTTCTGGTCAAAACTGTTAGCATGTAAATCAGCCACCATTCATGTTGAGCCAGTGACAGAAAATACTCTGCCGAAAGTAGTGTTATAAAATCCTTATTATGCAGAAGACGGCACATGCACAAACGCAGGCGTAGTTCCCAACACTGGAAGCTAACCAGTGCTCACCGCACTCATATTGTGGTAATCTATTTGTGCTTTCGTTTCTTCTTGGTCATTATTCTAATCGTAGCGAATGACAATAAAACAAAAAGGATGGTATAAAAGAACGTGATATGTTGCCACCAAAATATCGCTTGATGTCTTTGTATGTATATACACTCCTGGAAATGGAAAAAAGAACACATTGACACCGGTGTGTCAGACCCACCATACTTGCTCCGGACACTGCGAGAGGGCTGTACAAGCAATGATCACACGCACGGCACAGCGGACACACCAGGAACCGCGGTGTTGGCCGTCGAATGGCGCTAGCTGCGCAGCATTTGTGCACCGCCGCCCTCAGTGTCAGCCAGTTTGCCGTGGCATACGGAGCTCCATCGCAGTCTTTAACACTGGTAGCATGCCGCGACAGCGTGGACGTGAACCGTATGTGCAGTTGACGGACTTTGAGCGAGGGCGTATAGTGGGCATGCGGGAGGCCGGGTGGACGTACCGCCGAATTGCTCAACACGTGGGGCGTGAGGTCTCCACAGTACATCGATGTTGTCGCCAGTGGTCGGCGGAAGGTGCACGTGTCTGTCGACCTGGGACCGGACCGCAGCGACGCACGGATGCACGCCAAGACCGTAGGATCCTACGCAGTGCCGTAGGGGACCGCACCGCCACTTCCCAGCAAATTAGGGACACTGTTGCTCCTGGGGTATCGGCGAGGACCATTCGCAACCGTCTCCATGAAGCTGGGCTACGGTCCCGCACACCGTTAGGCCGTCTTCCGCTCACGCCCCAACATCGTGCAGCCCGCCTCCAGTGGTGTCGCGACAGGCGTGAATGGAGGGACGAATGGAGACGTGTCGTCTTCAGCGATGAGAGTCGCTTCTGCCTTGGTGCCAATGATGGTCGTATGCGTGTTTGGCGCCGTGCAGGTGAGCGCCACAATCAGGACTGCATACGACCGAGGCACACAGGGCCAACACCCGGCATCATGGTGTGGGGAGCGATCTCCTACACTGGCCGTACACCACTGGTGATCGTCGAGGGGACACTGAATAGTGCACGGTACATCCAAACCATCATCGAACCCATCGTTCTACCATTCCTAGACCGGCAAGGGAACTTGCTGTTCCAACAGGACAATGCACGTCCGCATGTATCCCGTGCCACCCAACATGCTCTAGAAGGTGTAAGTCAACTACCCTGGCCAGCAAGATCTCCGGATCTGTCCCCCATTGAGCATGTTTGGGACTGGATGAAGCGTCGTCTCACGCGGTCTGCACGTCCAGCACGAACGCTGGTCCAACTGAGGCGCCAGGTGGAAATGGCATGGCAAGCCGTTCCACAGGACTACATCCAGCATCTCTACGATCGTCTCCATGGGAGAATAGCAGCCTGCATTGCTACGAAAGGTGGATATACACTGTACTAGTGCCGACATTGTGCATGCTCTGTTGCCTGTGTCTATGTGCCTGTGGTTCTGTCAGTGTGATCATGTGATGTATCTGACCCCAGGAATGTGTCAATAAAGTTTCCCCTTCCTGAGACAATGAATTCACGGTGTTCTTATTTCAATTTCCAGGAGTGTATTACCTTGTTGTTGTTGTTGTGGTCTTCAGTCCTGAGACTGGTTTGATGCAGCTCTCCATGCTACTCTATCCTGTGCAAGCTTCTTCATTTCCCAGTACCTACTGCAACCTACATCCTTCTGAATCTGCTTAGTGTATTCATCTCTTGGTCTCCCTCTACGATTTTTACCCTCCACGCTGCCCTCCAATACTAAATTGGTGATCCCTTGATGTCTCAGAACATGTCCTACCAGCCGATCCCTTCTTCTGGTCAAGTTGTGCCACAAACTTCTCTTCTCCCCAATACTATTCAATACTTCCTCATTAGTTATGTGATCTACCCATCTAATCTTCAGCATTCTTCTGTAGTACCACATTTCGAAAGCTTCTATTCTCTTCTTGTCCAAACTATTTACCGTCCATGTTTCACTTCCATACATGGCTACACTCCATACAAATACTTTCAGAAGTGACTTCCTGACACTTAAATCAATGCTCGATGTTAACAAATTTCTCTTCTTCAGGAAGGCTTTCCTTGCCATTGCCAGTCTACATTTTATATCCTCTCTACTTCGAACATCATCAGTTATTTTGCTCCCCGAATAGCAAAACTCCTTTACTACTTTAAGTGTCTCATTTCCTAATCTAATACCCTCAACATCACCCGACTTAATTCGACTACATTCCATTATCCTCGTTTTGCTTTTGTTGATGTTCATCTTATATCCTCCTTTCAAGACACTGTGCATTCCGTTAAACTGCTCTTCCAAGTCCTTTGCTGTCTCTGACAGAATTACAATGTCATCGGCGAACATCAAAGTTTTTATTTCTTCTCCATGGATTTTAATACCTACTCCGAATTTTTCTTTTGTTTCCTGTACTGCTTGCTCAATATACAGATTGAATAACATCGGCCGGCAGCGGTGGTCTAGCGGTTCTGGCGCTGCAGTCCGGAACCGCGGGACTGCTACGGTCGCAGGTTCGAATCCTGCCTCGGGCATGGGTGTGTGTGATGTCCTTAGGTTAGTTAGTTTTAAGTAGTTCTAAGTTCTAGGGGACTTATGAAATAAGATGTTGAGTCCCATAGTGCTCAGAGCCATTTGAACCATTTGAATAACATCGGGGAGAGGCTACAACCCTGTCTTACTCCCTTCCCAACCACTGCTTCCCTTTCATGTCCCTCGACTCTTATAACTACCATCTGGTTTCTGTACAAATTGTAAATAGCCTTTCGCTCCCTGTATTTTACCCCTGCAACCTTTAGAATTTGAAAGAGAGTATTCCAGTCAACATTGTCAAAAGCTTTCTCTAAGTCTACAAATGCTAGAAACGTAGGTTTGCCTTTCCTTAATCTTTCTTCTAAGATAAGTCGTAGGGTCAGTATTGCCTCACATGTTCCAACATTTCTACGGAATCCAAACTGATCTTCCTCGAGGTCGGCTTCTATCAGTTTTTCCATTCGTCTGTAAAGAATTCGCGTTAGTATTTTGCAGCTGTGACTTATTAAACAGATAGTTCGGTAATTTTCACATCTGTCAACACCTGCTTTCTTTGGGATTGGGGTTATTATATTCTTCTTGAAGTCTGAGGGTATTTCGCCTGTCTCATACATCTTGCTCACCAGATGATAGAGTTTTGTCAGGACTGGCTCTCCCAAGGCCGTCAGTATTTCCAATGGAATGTTGTCTACTCCGGGGGCCTTGTTTCGACTCAGATCTTTCAGTGCTCTGTCAAACTCTTCACGCAGTATCGTATCTCCCATTTCATCTTCATCTACATCCTCTTCCATTTCCATAATATTGTCCTCAAGTACATCGCCCTTGTATAGACCCTCTATATACTCCTTCCACCTTTCTGCTTTCCCTTCTTTGCTTAGAACTGGGTTTCCATCTGAGCTCTTGATGTTCATAGAAGTGGTTCTCTTATCTCCAAAGGTCTCTTTAATTTTCCTGTAGGCAGTATCTATCTTACCCCTAGTGAGGTAAGCCTCTACATCCTTACATTTGTCCTCTAGCCATTCCTGCTTAGCCATTATGCACTTCGTGTCGATCTCATTTTTGAGACGTTTGTATTCCTTTTTGCCTGCTTCATTTACTGCATTTTTGTATTTTCTCCTTTCATCAATAAAATTCAATATTTCTTCTGTTACCCAAGGATTTCTACTAGCCCTCGTCTTTTTACCTACTTGATCCTCTGCTGCCTTCACTACTTCATCCCTCAAAGCTACCCATTCTTCTTCTACTATATTTCTTTCCCCCATTCCTGTCAATTGTTCCCTTATGCTCTCCCTGAAACTCTGTACAACCTCTGGTTCTTTCAGTTTATCCAGGTCCCATCTCCTTAAATTCCCACCTTTTTGCAGTTTCTTCAGTTTTAATCTACAGGTCATAACCAATAGATTGTGATCAGAGTCCACATCTGCCCCTGGAATTGTCTTACAATTTAAAACCTGGTTCCTAAATCTCCGTCTTACCATTATTTAATCTATCTGATACCTTTTAGTATCTCCAGGGTTCTTCCATGTATACAACCTTCCATCATGATTCTTAAACCAAGTGTTAGCTATGATTAAGTTGTGCTCTGTGCAAAATTCTACCAGGCGGCTTCCTCTTTGATTTCTTAGCCCCAATCCATATTCACCTACTACGTTTCCTTCTCTCCCTTTTCCTACTGACGAATTCCAGTCACCCATGACTATTAAATTTTCGTCTCCCTTCACTATCTGAATAATTTCTTTTATATCATCATACATTTTTTTCAATTTCTTCGTCATCTGCAGAGCTTGTTGGCATATAAACTTGTACTACTGTAGTAGGCGTGCGCTTCGTATCTATTTTGGTCACAATGATGCGTTCACTATGTTGTTTGTAGTAGCTTACCCGCATTCCTATTTTCCTATTCATTATATTACCTATTGGAAATAAATTTTGATATTTTGAAATGTTTAGAAGACATTTTAGTTTTCGTCGATCCGCAGCCGTTTTAAGAATGACTAAAAATGGTTCAAATGGCTCTGAGCACTATGGGACTTAACATCTGAGGTTATCAGTCCCCTAGACTTAGGACTGCTTAAACCTAACTAACCTAAGGACATCACACACATCCATGCCCGAGGCAGGATTCGAACCTGCGACCGTAGCAGTCGCGCGGTTCCGGGCTGAAGCGCCTAGAACCGTTCGGCCACCTCGGCCGGGATGAATTACTCACGCGACCTATGTCAACAATACCCACTATGGATTTCGCTATTGTAATTAATAAATCATATTGTGTTTGCTAGTTCCATAGTGCAGTTACTCTGTGCCGACGTATCAGGAGGACAGCCCTCGTAACGTCGCTTCAACATTCAATATGTATAGGTGACGGAACTAAAAAAGTTTGCAGTTTTGGCGCCGATTTGTAAACAAAAACCACTACTTATGACAGGCGAGTATCGGTACGGGAATAATAGGCCAGGTCCCCGCATTAAACTTACTAGCCAAGAGTAGTTGAGTGGTCCAAGATATTCACTCGTGTAAGAGGGCTTTAGAAAGGAAAAGGCCATGTGCTGGCACCGAGATGATCTCGATCCGTCCTCTCTTGTCGTGATCTATAGCACAAACACACCGTCAGGTGGCTTGCGGAGTATGGATGTAGATGTAGATGTAGAACACGACAATGACACTCCACGAACACTTTTACACTTCCCTGTACTCAGTACAACCGAAAGTGCAACAACCCGTCGAGAAGCCAAAACCTGTTGTTCTGCCGACCTCTGCATCCACGCCTGATCGACGACTTTGCTCTACTGCCGTAAACTTCGTTACACGTAGCTACTACACCATTCCTCCAGGGATTTTATACTGATGTTACAGGTAACATTAATTTTACTGTGCTGTTCGCTCCACAGGTAGTTGTTGTGCTACAAATCGGCTTTGCATGACATATAAATAAATTGCATAAATATGCGACACGCTATCGCCTTATTATACACAACTCTTCCATTGATACATTCGCTATTTTATCACACTTTAGGATAAGTCGCAACGAAATTAATATAACTATGAGTAGTTAAGTTTTATTTCCATCTAATATGTAGTAAACGCTGTTCTTTGCATGTTACCATTTACTGTCAAACGGTTCTCAATAGTAAACATCCGTTATGAATAGCCATTAAGCCATACTTTGTCACTGACAAAACGTCTGTATACCACTTTATTCAAACTACTTGATATTCTGTGCCATCGTAGAAAATATTCTTATTTGGATAAAATATCGAATCTTGTACAGTGGGACCTCGTTTATCCGGCCGTCGTTAATCCGGCTCGTCCGGCCCGTTTCTTTGTGCTTGATACTACTGACGTAGAGGCGGCAACAGTCTACGATGAAAATGCCTACATTTTGAAGCAGCCAAACGCCATACACGAATTCTGGCAATGTGTCAGTTAACAATTTGCCATTGAGCTCTGCAGTACTTTAGCTCCCATGTTTGTTGCGAGTGTGAAATGACATCATAGAGAAACAATGTGTCAGTGTCCACGGCAAAAAATTTAAGTGCAGTGCATACGACGGGTAAAGGAGAATTTTAGAAAAATACTGCTACTGAATATGGAATTGAAGCAGCTACAAATATTCCAAGCTAGAGCAGCGCGGAGTAGCCGCGTGGTCTAGGCGCCTTGTACGGTTCGAACGGCTCCCCCGTCGGAGGTTCGAGTCCTCCCTCGGGCATGCGTGTATGTAGCCTAGGGACCGATGACCTCAGCAGTTTGGTCCCATAGGAATTACCACAAATTTCAAAAAGTATACTGAGATATGGATGTTATAGAGGTGAATAAATAACCAGCTATAAATAAGTGACACTGGCTACTGTACGATGTATGGTAATAAAAGTATACAGAGATAATGAGCTTACATGGAGGCAACAACACAACTGGACAAAATAACGATTATTTAGAACATCGGGCCGAAACAACAACGGCCGAACTATTGCTGTTGTTGTACATGAACGACATATGAGTCTGGCTCAACACAAACTTAACCGACAGTTTTAGTGCAAAAAACTCGCTGTTTTTCCAGTGTGTGGTCAATATTTATGTAAAAATTATCTATTTTTTGTGCCTTTGCGTGTAAGTGAATAAGAGTGTTTATAGCATTTAATCCTTGCCTTTCTCTATTTGTTGCTGACTTTCCGGATTAACTGAAGCCGCGCGAAGTGGCCGCGCGGTTAGAGGAGCCATGTCACTAAGCGGCCGCTCCTGCCGGAGGTTCGAATCCTCCCTTGGGCATGGATGCGTGTGTTGTCCTTAACGTAAGTTAGTTTAAGTAGTGTGTAAGTCTAGGGACCGATGTCCTCAGCAGTTTGGTCCCTTAGGAATTCACACACATTTGAACATTTGATTAACCGGATTTTCGAATATCCGTACGACGCACGGTCCACCTGGTCTGGATAAACGAGATTCCACTGTTATTCCATTTTTTCGAAACAAACCCGGTAATTCTGAACAGAAGTCGGGATTCTCCCGCTGACTGCGGGTTTCTGCCGCCACGGCCGCACTGGTTCACCGACGATATGCCGGAAGATTGTATGCATTGCGCCAGCACTCGCATTTGTAGATGGCGGAAGATATTATTCAGATTTTATGTGCTTTGTTCGGAGCGTTTCGTGTGTTCTCCGGAATGTACCAGGAGGCCGTCAGCGGCGGTAACGCCCATTCGACTAACGGGGGGCCGCTTCCCCCGGCGCTGTGCGATTAAAACCGATGCGGGATACTGCCGCCGAGCCATGCATAATGCATGTTTGGAGCCAGTGCAAATTGAGTTCCGTATCAATCATGGAGCGCCATCAGCCACTATCCCGGTACAACATTTATATTGCTGTTAATGCGCTCCCAGATCACATCGGCAACATAACGTATTAAACTTAATATCCACAAATTTAAGCACATTAATGGCTGGTCGCTGCAAGTGTTCTGTTAATTTTTACTGCTTCCATTAAGATAATAGCATTATGGTCACCTTACACGTGTAGCGCAGGTCATACGTTATCGAATTCAAATGAATCGATACTTTATTTCTGAATGCATAGCATCCCAGCAACATCCAACGTTCTAATTTGCACGACACACATTGGATACGTTACATCTTTTTCGCAGAGGTTAGTAGCATTTGGGAAACATCTCCGTTATTGGTGGTCAACAAAGCACACCTAAGCAAAAGAAAAATGGTTTTATGTGAAACAAGTTATGACTTTGTCACCATCACTGTGGCTACAGAAAGCAGTCGCCAGTGGCTACGACTGTTACTATGTCTCCAATCTTCAATCAAGAATCATTGTATAAATCAATAAATCCACAAGAAATCATTACAGTCGATAAAACAGAATTATGAACGCTAACTCTTCACTCAGGCACCATTCCTCTGCTCACTTGCTCACTGTGGCGTGAAGGGTCAGCAAGCCTAATTTGGGGGGGGGGGGGGTCCTGCTTCAGTAGCTCAATTGATCTCAGCGTGATTGATTAGAGGTTTAGCTGCCCTCTGTAATAAAAAAACTGAGAGAATGGATCAATGATGAACTTGAACGGGTGTCATGGAACGTCCATCCCGAACAAATGCAGTGAACAATAACGAACAAAATGAAATAAAAAAAGGTTGATTAGAGTATTTCCCCACAACAGCGACGTCCGGTCTTCGAGTCTCGGTCCGACGCACAGTTAATGTGCCAGGGAGTTGCAAAACAACGCACACTCCGCTGCAGAGAGAAAAATTCGTTCTGGGCAGTCTGGATAGTGTCTTCATTTCTAGGCGCGCTCATCTCTTAACTTTCACAGTAAATCGGGTATCCGTCGTTAATGTAGTGATATAATTCACTTGTGGAAGGAAACTCATTCAGCTTAAGCTTGGTTATTGATCACTGATAGGAGAAGCTACTTGTCACATTTCAGTTCCCAGCGTAACGATTCATTTTAATCTTCAGCGGTCGCCTCTAACATTTCAGCCACTCGTGCCCGTTGTAATAATAACATAAAGACTGCAACAAAAAATTCTAAGCTTCACTATGATGGAATTAAAATATCCTACATCTCATCTTTTGACTGACGTGGGACAATAATAGTAGAGTTTTATTTTGTAACATCATTGCTCTAATATGTGTTGACATCGGCTTTCTAAACTACAGCTGCAACCCTTACGTGTCTCCTCAGCTGGTCACATTTCCTTCCACGTCACACACATTGTTTCTCCCTGTAACCACATTCTAAAAGAAAAAAAGTAGTGTATGCAGAGCTCGTGTATTTAGTGGAGAAAAACTCCACGCTATCTGTGGTGGACAAGCTTCATGGATCTCTGAGGCAGTGGCACCTTTGGGCAAATATGTACATGAGGAATGCCCCAAAGGCTTCGAAGTACCATTGATACGATGAAGTTTGAAACAAAATTTATTTGCAGCAGAGCATCATTTGTATTTTTATTGTGGCATTTATTAATGCTACTCACCTGTAATCAGTCTTTCTTCGGCAAACAATTGATAAGAGATATGTAGCATCATTACGACTGTCTTGAGCGTTAATGGGGTTGACGTGAATCTCGTCAAATTTCTTGAACGAAGTCGTGTCTGCTTGTAGCTTCCAATGTTTTCCGTAAGTGCTGCTGCATACCAATGTAAGTATTTGTACGATATAAACTAAAGCTACGCCTGATGACGTAAATTACAATGCAATATGTTCCACTTTGGGAAATCAGAAGAAACAACATGCGGAACCACTAACATATCAAACATAATTACTTCACACTAGGCTGCTCGTATGCAGATTGAATTAGATATTAACTAGATGAACGCCAGCTGCTTCGCTCGCGCCTACGTAGTAATTACAACAAAAACTGTTTTGTAGCCATGGACTAGACATACTGAAAAACAATGTATCAAAGAACCATGTATTTTTCTATGCAGTTACGACAAAGCCGATTTGTCGTGGGAGCTGTTAAATAGCCTTCTTTGATTTAATTCACAATTTGCAACACCTACTGAACGTTTCACGCTAGTTGGGGCCATGGAAGCATGATCTTTTCCGAATGTGTGTCTGATCAAAAAATGATTCTGGTTGCTGTAGTCGGCCATTTTTCTTATTTGTGCCTTCTGAGTTTTTGTAGTGAAATTTCCATAGAAATTTTCATCTCCTAACACATATTTCTGACCGGGAAACCAAGCACAAATTTTCATAGATATAGCTTCAGAAATGCTTTCATAATGAAATATTTCCATAGAACTTTCATCCCCTATTTCACCCTTTTAAGGGTCGAAATTACAGAAAAGTAAAGAACGTATTCTTTTATTTCCAAGTGTCAAGTCAAATACCAGTTTTCATACATGCTTCCTTAGAAGTGCTGTAGTAGTTTATTTTCAACAACAGCTTTTACCCACGCTTTCACCCGTTTGGTAGTTGAATTTCCAATATGGCTGGATCACTTTTTTTCTTGATTTCTGACCGACAAACTAAATACTAATTTACAAAGTTCTAGTGTCACAGTTGCCTTAATAGCAACATTTTATCAAAAAAAAAACTTTTATCCCTTATTTCACTCCCTTAGGGTAAGAATTCGAAAAACTCTTCCTTAAGCGATGCCTACAGTATAACATCAACAATCTCTCCCAATTTACTTTTAAAAATGTGTTAATACAACAAATATTTCCATAAAAATTTTCCCCTCCTGTTTCACCCACTTAGGGATTGAATTTCCAAGAAGCGCTGAAGCACGTATTCTTTAATTTCCAGCCGAGCAGCAAAATACATATTTTCACAGATTTAGTTTTGCAAATGCTTTCATAAAGAAATATTCTCATAAAACATTTCATCTTCAATTTACCTCCCCAGGCGTTGAGTTACCAAAAATTCTAAGCCTAAAAACCAAATACCGGGTTTCGTAGTTCTGGTTTCAAAATTGTCTTAATATCGACGTATTTTCAAGAAATATTTCATCCCCTAATTCACCCCCCCCCCTTCTTAGGGGTGGAATTTCGGAAATCCCTTCTTAAACGATATAAGATAAACACTTTCTCAAGTTTCAAGTTTCTATCCTTAGCGATTTGGGCTGGGCGATGGTCAGTCAACCAGTCAGGACATTTTTTTATTTATTGCTTCCTTGATTCGGTGATAGTGAAATGTTAGGTATTATTACCAATATTTATTGTGAAAATATGTATTTTTGACCTTAAATAACAGAAATGAAAATTTAATAGAAGAGTGAATAATAGAATAAGTACTAGAAAGGTAAAATATAATTTAATTTAAAGATGGTTCAAACTAGGGAAACGATCGCGGAAAGACGGGACTGTTTATGGAACTCCATTACACTTCGATGCGCAGTTCATCCTCGACTTCGCTTAGGTGGGTCTGGATTTTGGGCTGGTGTGGGGCTAATAAGGTACGGCGGGTTGCGTTCCTTGTGACGCTGCGATTTTTGTTGCACTCGCGCATTCACTAACACAACACTCGCATTCACATCTTCCACAGAATCAGTTTTACACGCTAGCGCGTCATCGTTCGCGATACTATGATGATGATGTGCAGCACTGGGTGAAATGTGTTAGTCGCACAATAACATATTCGGCTTCTTCATGTCGGGAAATGGCGGTATCTATACTGTCTAGTCGTGTTCGCCATTCGTAATTTCTTGATCGCGTAGGGGTTTTTGTCTCGATATGTTCTCGGATTCTACAAGGAGCAATCAAAAAGTTTCCGTTCGAGGGCGTTGCTGCAGCGTGACATCTATGCGAGTATATGAGCACCGACCGGTAGGCAGCGGATTAGTGTGGCATTCGTGTCCTTCCGACGCACGTGCTGTAAATGCGGAAATGCTGGTAAAGTGATGCTGACCCTGTTATTTGATTACCGGGTCCCATTGCATATTTATTTCAAGGAACCTGATATCTCCATCGCTGGGGAAACGTACTGCGCCACGCTGAAGAAATTACGGCATGGAGTTAAGGCGAAACGTTCGGGAAAAATGCGCAAAGGTGTGCGGCTGGTTCATGATAACGCACATCCCCGTATCACAAATGTCATAACGCAGAAGTTAGGCCAAGTGGGAGACACTCGAGCTCCCATCCTAGAATCCTGATCTCCCCCCAGCTTCCGGTCTCTTAAAACAACCATGAATGGTCGACGACTGCTGTCGGACGAGTATGCGCAGCAGGCAGTTGCGGACTTCTGCAAATAGCGGAACACGGTGTTTTACCAAACGGGTATCTTGAACCTGGTGCGCCGGTGGGATGATTGCCTCGATGCTCACAGTAATTTTGCCTGATCATCTTATTGATTCTGGAGTTTACGGCCTTCGAACGGTAAGATTTTAATCGCCCCTCACAGTATAAGTGTGACAGCTAAAGGTGATGTATTAAGGTGTCCCGTATGACTGAGAAATATCATTGTTTCTTGTGCAACCCGAAGCAGGTAAATTGGATGGCTCGTTTCCCATTACGTAATATACTTATCCTGTCTGGGGTTTATTTGGCGAAGGGCTAGGCGTTCGCAAATGTTCAGGAAAAGCTGGTGGACACTTTGGCCAGTTTTATTGTTGTCTCAGTCATTCTGCCGTGACCTGATTCTCTGGTTCCGAAGTTGCGCCTTCACTGTTCTGTATGTTCTGTGATTTGTTGGGATTCTCTCGGAAGCGCTTTGCGAAAGTAGCAATAGGTCGCACGATATCTTACGGTATTGTCTACTGGATAGATCCCGAGGACCAGTGGTATGGTGTCTCTCTTGGATGTCAAAGTGTCCTGTGAGCCTGAGGAACACACTCCTCTGTGCGCTTCGTAGAATTTTCCTCTTCCGCGAGCGTAGAAATCTGTACGTCAAGAAAATGCCATGGAGGTAGATCCCCGCCGCACGCATGATATCTCTTGCTTCGTTTACGATTTCTGAATGTGTTGTGCAATGCTACGCTTTTCGTCCAGTTGGACTCCGAGGCATTGTGCGATCGTTTGGATGATATTGAACAGTTCGTTTAAAATTAATTTCTGAACATTTTTACGAATCAACCTGCACTGTCCATTCCCTAACTGGAGAATTACTTTGACCATGCGCTGTCTGTCACAGGTCCCCTAAAGACATCAGCAAAATACCAAAAGCACGGGTAATACGCTTGCAACGAAATGTACGCTGACCTGCTTAGCAGACCAAGCTACTAGGTTGGTGCGTGAGTTGGTAGCGCCGCGTGGGATTAGCCGAGCGGTCTAAGGCGCTGCAGTCATGGAATGTGCGGCTGGCCCCGGCGGAGGTTGGAGTCCTCCCTCGGGCATGGGTGTGTGTGTTTGTCCTTAGGATAATTTAGGTTAAATAGTGTGTAAGATTAGAGACTGATGACTTTAGCAGTTAAGTCCCATAAGATTTCACACACATTAGAACATTTTCAGTTGGTAGCGATTTTGTTTTGCATGTTGGTATTCTGATTGTTTTGGATTTATTTATCGATTTTCATTTTCTATTTGTAGTTCACTTCTGGTATTTGTGTTTACATATTGTCATTTTGTTATTTGGAGATACTGCGTGGATCAGCGAATGCTAGAAAATGGAGTGGCAAATGGAGAAATCGGAACATTTCCGACATCACGCTTATATGTGCCTCTGCTTGCTTGTCATCTATTGGCTCGTGAACAACACCGGCCATTCCTATCCCGTATTATTACTGGTGACGAGAAATGATGTCTTTATGGTAACATAAGGGAAAGGAAGTAATGGTTGAGCCCAAGCAAAGCAGCAACTCCTCGTACAAAGTACAGCGCGCATCCATCTTATGGAACAGCGGTTCTGTGGTGTACTACGAATTGCTTCCCTAGGTGTGACCATCCTTGCCACAGTTGTAACACCTGTTCCCGTCAGATCACCGAAGTTAAGCGCTGTCGGGCTGGGTTAGCATTTGGTTGGGTGACAATCCGTCTGCCGAGCGCTGTTGGCAAGCGGGGTGTATTCAGCCCTTGTGAGGCAAACTGAGGAGCTACTTGACTGAGAAGTAGCTTCTCCGGTCTCGTAAACTGACATATGGCCGGAAGTGCGGTGTGCTGACCACATGTCCCTCCAGTGTCCAGTGACACCTGTGGACTGAGGATGACATGGCGGACGGTCGGTACCGTTGGGCTTTCCAAGGCCTAATCGGACGGTCTTCAGTTTAGTAGTTTTTAGTTTAGGTGTATCCATCACTGCTGACATTTAATGTCAACGTCTTGCAGACGCAATCCAAGAACAACTGTGTCAATTGATGCACTCCAAGATAATGTTCCCCGCATTCTGCAAGACTGACAAAAAGCACTATACAGGAATTGGGCTGGGGAAGTCATTCCGCATCCACCTTTTTCACCTGATCTTGCGTCCTCAGATTTTCACCTTTTCCGCTCTCTAGCGAACTACCTTCCAGAAACTTCCTTTCCGCCGGCCGGAGTGGCCGTGCGGTTCTAGGCGCTTCAGCTTGGAACCGCGTGACCGCTACGGTCGCAGGTTCGAATCCTGCCTCGGGCATGGATGTGTGTGATGTCCTTACGTTAGTTAGGTTTAACTAGTTCTAAGTTCTAGGGAACTGAAGACCTCCGATGTTAAGTCCCATAGTGTTCAGAGCCATTTGAACCCTTTTTGAAGCAAACTTCCTTTCCGGAAGAAAATGCGCTCTGAACATGGCTCGACGAGTTCTTCGCCTCAAAACCACGTGATTTGTGCAGCCGCAGAATAGAAAACTTACGCCAGCGTTGTCAGATTGTTGTGAATAATGAAGGAGAATATATTACTGATGACTAAAGTCTGGTTTATGTGTATCCATTGTGTTTATTTTAAGAAAAAAAGCTACGAACTTATGCACCAACCCAATACTACACACTTCGTAAACTGTAGTGAGGAAGTTATGCGACCGAGTGGTCCTCATATCAAGGAAAGATCCCTGGTGATGTAAGTCTGTAGGCTTTCGTGGCCGTTGTCAGTGAAGTTAAAACCTCTAGGATGTTAGGCCGCGTCATGTTCCTCATCAAATTTTGTCGTTATAAAATAGATGTTGCCATCATTCTGCTGGGATCGTTTAGCTAAATGGGGACGCCAGAAGATCCTTAAAAAGTTTCCAGCAGAGGGGTCAAAACATCGATTGTGTGAAAAGAAATCTGAAGAGGGACATGACGAGCGGCAACGACCTGGAAGAATTTACCTCCCACGCCTGGTGGTTTTTAAGAGCCAGCTCGCGTCTTCTTTGCGGCTACCAGAAACATTCGTGGAAGAACCATTTCTGATCGATCATTGTCATAGTTTCCAGTCATTTGAGACATTTTTTTCTGTGCAAAACTTTTCCAGATAAAGCTCGGAGTTCACGTTCTTAATTTGACAGTAAACGCCGTCTTTCCACGAACACGGAACGGGGCTGTGGCGAACCGTGGTCGCACACACAGACTTTGTGCACCAGTTGGTTGGTTGTTTTGGGGAAGGAGACCAGTGTGCACCAGTGGGAGAGTTAAACCGCAGCCTGCTCGCGGCAGTTTCGCAGTTTGTAGATGATTCAGTCGGCGTTGTACTTTCCCGCCCTCATGAACCACATCACGTACGCACACCGCACCTCGTTCTTCACGCGCGGCGCGGCGCGTGAGACGAATTTAAGACCGGGCGTTTATTTTGCGGCCGACAATTCAGCATCGGTAAACGCTGGTTCCTGCGCGGCGCTGGCTGGAGCAAACAATGGGCTGCGGCACGCGGTGCGTGACTCCGGGCGCAGTGCGTGCACCCGCCTGCGCACGCATCGCGCGCATACCTGGCCGCTTCCGCCTCAGCAGCAGTGACAGCGCATTCCGCTCTTCCTGACACGCCTCTGCCCGCGTTCGCACTTCTGCTCTCGCGGTTCAACGCGTTGGCCACACAACACAGACTCCTCGAAGGTACTTGGGAGATTCTTTGTGTGCCTACGTAGCGCTGTACGGCATTAGTTCCCACAATGTTGACAAATACGGGGGGAACGGAAATTCCCCTTACAGACTTCTAGGACTTGTAGAAGGCAGTGAGTACATCGTATTTTGAATAGGAACCCGTGTCCGGAAACGTCATCCAACGAGACTACCGAGTGTCAAAGTTATAGGCGCGGGTGTCTGTAAATGTACGTATACACGGAGTGATTCCGTGATGATGTTACAAGCTTTCTAGGATGATGAAGAACGATAAATGTATTAATTTGAAGTAAGGATCCCTGTTCCGGTAACGAAAGAGTCGAAAGTTACAAAAGAAAACCGTTGTGATACCTCTAACAGTTGAATACGTGTACCGGTTCGTATGTTGCGAAGACTGTAGGGTTGATAACTTTCAGTGGTGGTAGTGTGGACAAAAACAATAAAAAAGTCCAGTAAACGTGGGCTCTAAAGTGCGTAACTGAACAGCTATGAACACGTGCTCGGTGTTTCACATTAACGAAGATGTATGGGTATGCAATTTAAAGCCCACGTTTACTGGACATTTTTTCTCGTTTTTGCCCACACTACCACCACTGAAAGTTACCAGCCCTACACTCTTCGCAACACAACAAACGGTGCATGTATTCAACTGTCAGAGATATCAGAACGGTTTTCGTTTATAACTTTCGACTCGTTCGTTTCCGGTACAGGGATCCTTACTTCAAATTAATACATTTATCGTTCTCCATCATCCTAGAAAGTCTGTAACATCATCACGGAATCACCCCGTGTATACGTACATTTACAGACGCCCTCGCTATAACTTTGACGCTCTGGAGTCTCTTTGGATGACGTTTCCGGACATGCTTCCATCTTTAGCCAGAAAGCCAATTATCAAGCCCTTTTTGAGTCAGATAAATCGCTGTTTCCGCCTTACAACAACGACTGCACTGTTTCCCGCGTCCTCCCTCCACCCCATCCCCCTCCTCCTTTCCGAACGCTTCATATACCCTCCACTAGTCTTCTGTGAGTGGTTATTACAGGTTGTCGTCGGACATACGTCGTGGTCACATCAGTGCGATTGGACCGCGTATATTCACGTACCCACTCCGAAGATAAATTAACACACGCGCTGAAGAAGATCGCTGAAACACGACCGAAACTTTTGCATTTTATCAGTCTAGTATTTCGCAGTATGAGGCGGAATTACACGCAGAAGGATTTTATTGAGATGCTTACGTATTTATTTTACAGCTGTTTCAAATCGTTTTGGTTGTTGTGGTATCGAAAATTCTATTTCTCAAAACCCCTTACTGTGTGTGTGTGGCAGGGTACTTCAGGCAGTTTACTTATTCAGTTGTCCCGTTCCCTGTATCATTCTCGATTAGTGGCGGGAAGACCGAATGACTATAGTGGTAAGACTTCGCAGAAAACTACTCATACAAGTGATGCACTCTATTAGATACTTTATAGATACACTACTGCCCATTAAAATTGGTACACCACGAACGTAACTTGCTACAGACGCGAAATTTAACCGACAGGAAGAAGATGATGTGATATGCAAATGATAAAGTTTTCAGAGCATTCACACAAGGTTGGCGCCGGTGGCGACACCTACAAAGTGCTGACACTAGGTAAGTTTCCAACCGTTTTCTCATACACAAACAGCAGTTGACCGGCGTTGCCTGGTGAAACGTTGTTGTGATGCCTCGTGTAAGGAGGAGAAATGCGACCATCACGTTTCCGACTTTGATAAAGGTCGGATTGTAGCCTATTGCGATTGCGGTTTATCGTATCGCGACATTACTGCTCGCGTTGGTCGAGATCCAGTGTCTGTTAGCAGAATATGGAATCGGTGGGTTCAGGAGGGTAATACGGAACGCCGTGCTGGATCCCAACGGCCTCGTATCACTAGCAGTCGAGATGACAGGCATCTTATCAGCATGGCTGTGACGAACCTGGGTGCAAAACGTCATTTTTTCGGATGAATCCAGGTTCTGTTTACAGCATCATGGTGGTCGCATCCGTGTTTGGCGTCATCGCGGTGAACGCACATTGGAAGCGTGTATTCGTCATCGCCATACTGGCGTATCACCCGGCGTGATGGTAGAGGGTGCCATTGGTTACACGTCTCGGTCACCTCTTGTTCGCATTGACGGCACTTTGAACAGTGAACGTTACATTTCAGATGTGTTACGACCCGTGGTTCTACCCTTCATTCGGTCCCTGCGAGACCCTACATTTCATGTACGACCGCATGTTGCAGTTCCTGTACTGGCCTTTCTGGACACAGAAAATGTTCGACTGCTGCCCTGATCTCTCACCAATTGAAAACGTTTCGTCAATGGTGGCCTAGCAACTTGCTCGTCCAATACGCCTGTCAATACTCTGGATGAACTGTGGTATCGTGTTTAATATATTTGTCCAATGAATACCCGTTTATCATCTGCATTTCTTCTTGGTGTAGCAATTTTAATGGCCAGTAGTGTAAAATACAAGCCGTGAGCATATTCTAAAGAACTTCAAATTGTGAATCGGGGTATACTGGTTCGCAACGATCTCCATTAGCTAGAACTAAGCTGCGCCTGTCACGTTCAACCCAGGCGGCTTAAAAACCAGTGATTTCAGCGCTCGCTGCTTGACTCTTGGCACGAAGACTTTTCTGCAGACGGCTCCGTGGCAAGTCCTTAACGACGGACAGGCGGGCCGGGCCTCGCGTCGTGACGTATTGGCGCCCCCTTAAGTGGAGCAATCCGTCGGCGGCACGGCGCTGGGCGCTGCGAGCTGCGAGCCTCGGCTCGAGGCGGCGCCGGCCGCCTTCCAAACCAAGGACCACCCGCGCGGCTGGCGAGCGCTAAGAGACGCGCTGCAGGCCACACGAGTGCGTCCGCTGATCTCTGCACTAGTAAGTGCGCTATCATCGACCTCCTGCACCGAGGGTTTAAAAATCAGACATATATACCGGAAGGAGATAGCATTGGTCAGAAGTAGAAGACAGTATTGGTCAAAACCAGAAAAAAATTTCTAGAAGTGTATAGGCCGAACCAAGTAGCTCTCATACCTATCTGTCTGTTACTTAGGAGTAGACAATACAGGCACTGCTGCATGTGGGACTACCACGCATTCTGGAGCATTATTCAGCACTTCTTCGCAGTGAATGGATCAAGTATACCTGGCTCCGCTCGGATTGCGTCGCAAGCATTGATCACATGCTCCTGTAACGTCTGTACATTATCGATAGGATGGGTACACAATGTCTTTAAAGGGTCCTGTAGTCAGAAATCTAACTGGTTCAGTCCCTATGAATGGAGAGCCTAGGCTGCCAGTTCTCCTCGACCAATCCATCGCTCTTGACACGTTACGGTTAGGTACCGTGGGACGATCCGTCGAAAATAAGATGGGGCCCTTTCATGCATAAGACACAGGCCTTCTCTTACTGCCGGTAATTCTCCGTGCAGAAATGGGCGATACAGAGCACCTGCCAACCTATTCCGTAAAGTGTACGGCCCTAAGAGCCAGTCGCCGACAGTTCCTGTTTATATGTTGGTAATGAAGCGATCCTGACGCCTCACTTTCATGACTGCTTGAGAAGCTTCATCTGTCCACACGTACGTGTTATGATAAGTTCCTACGCCATCTGTAGAGAACCCTGTTCCACCTGTAAAATACTGCAGATTACTAGTCACGGTACGTGTCTCAACGGATTTTGGTTTCCGGACTTATCATTATAAGAACATTTTTTCTAATTTTGACCAGTACTACCTCTTGTAGAAGTATGTGACACTTTAAAAAAAAACTATATTCCACTGTTTTGGAATAAAGGCGAGCATCCAACAGTGGAGTCTCCAGTTAACAGTTACCGTGGATGTATTTATATACTTATCTTGATTTTTTTCATCAGGGTTGTAAGTCTGTGATTATTCTAAATGGTCGAAAAACAACCAAAACGCCTATTGTTTGTTTATTATCATTCAGCACAGAGAAAACAACACATGACTTTAATCTGGCACGGCGCTCCGGCGTCGCCACCATATTATTTATTAGAATCGTATCATCCGAACTGTTAGTCTTGTCTCAAATTGCTCGCAAATCATGTGCAGAGCACATTAATTAAATCGAGTTGACATGGGGATAGAAAGGCTCAAAACACACAAAAAGTAAATCAAGACAAAAATGTCAAAAACAGATTTTAACAGATTCTAGTTCTTATTTATGAACAACAAGGATTGCACAAAAATATAGAAGCACCGCGAGAAATTCCTTACTTGTACATGATTGCATACGTTAGCCAAGCCTGCAGATTGCGCTGTTATATTTGACCACAAACGGCACGTTTATAATGTCAAATGGTTCAAATGGCTCTGAGCACTATGGGACTCAACTACTGAGGTCATTAGTCCCCTAGAACTTAGAACTAGTTAAACCTAACTAACCTAAGGACATCACAAACATCCATGCCCGAGGCAGGATTCGAACCTGTGACCGTAGCGGTCTTGCGGTTCCAGACTGCAGCGCCTTTAACCGCACGGCCACTTCGGCCGGCGTTTATAATGTCCTCAGTACGTGCAAGTGTCAGAAAAGTGTTCAGTGAAGTTGTCTGTGCATTGCGTCGAAACTAAGTGACTGAACTTCGGTAAATTGTTGGTGCCCGTGTGGAGGCTATTTCCGTAATCAAGATAGCCAAAGTGTTTTACGTTTCAAGAGGCACAGCATCGAAGATTTAAACCGCATACAGGAAAAACGGAAAAACATCATCCGCTAAGTCGCAATGCGGACGAAAGTGTGTGGTGAGTGATCGTGAATGAAGAGGATTGTGATTGTGGTGTGCAGTGGCATATCGGCGTTGTGCAATTTCTCAGCAGGACTACAACAAAACCAATTGCTTATTATTAGCGTAACATTGGGTTTTATTTAATCGTTGTCACTTCCGGCTAAAGATAGTTATTCTGTTAAAGAAGTCTCCTCCTGGGAACGTGTAGCAAGTTGTCTGTCAAGCAGTGTAAATGGCACTAAGTTCATGCACAAGAGTGATCTCATACAATTTACCGCTACTGTTATTCAAGGTGGCAACACTTTTCCTTAAGCAAAATGAACAGTTTTTACATACAATACCATACGCGCACAACACTAATGTATTCTTTCCTGTCAAACATATTTCATAAAACTTCTTACGAAATAATTAGGCTTTATATATTAGCAGCGAACAATTTTTTATCACGGAAGATGCTGCTTGCACTATATTTAAAGATTATTCACAATCTAAGTGAAATTTGTTACCTCTGAGCGGGTTCTGGGCCGCCAATACACAATTATTGTCGCAATAACTGACCATCAAGATTTATGTCTGTTTAAAAAATCAATTTAAAACTGCCGCTGCAATATTTCACTAAGATGGCGGCTAACATAAGACAATCACTTATGGATACGTAATACGGTCTAGGAAGCCCATAGCCATTCAGAACAGCTTCCAAACGTCTCGGAATGGATAAATACAGGTCCTTTATGGTTTTCAAGGGGATATTATATCATTCTTCCTAAAAATCGTGGCAAGTTCGGATAGACGATGGAGACAGATAGCAATCACGCGCCCTTCTCTCCAAAGCAGATCACAGAGGCATGATAACATTCAGACTTGGTGACTGTGTTGGCCAGGGGAGATATTAAAATTCATCCACGCGCTCGCAAAACCAGCGAACTGTCTGAACAGGAGTCTTGGAACACAGCTATGGGGAACAAACATTGCCGCGCGGGATTAGCCGAGCGGTCAAGGGCGCTGCAGTCATGGACTGTGCGGCTGGTCCCGGCGGAGGTTCGAGTCCTCCCTCAGGCATGGGTGTGTGTGTTTGTCCTTAGGATAATTTAGGTTAAGTAGTATGTTAGCTTAGGGACTGATGACCTTAGCAGTTAAGTCCCATAAGATTTCACACACATTTGAACATTTGAAACAAACCAATTACAGATGGACGAATTGAAGAATTTTTTTATGCAGTAAACGAAAATGCCTGTTCCGTTACGTCAGAACGCGGAAGTCAATTGCTGGTCTTCGGGTTATCATTGCAGACTCTCGAGCACGGGGCCCCTGGTTCGACTGCAGGGCCGAGTCGGAGTTTTCTCTGCTCTTGACTTGATTTATGTCCTCATCATGACCGACACGCAAATCTCCGAAGTGGCGTTAAATAAAAAGATTTGCACTATGCAGCCGAACATCCCAAATGGGACTCCCGTCCACTAATGCCATATACACATTTCATTATGCGGTAATTTAGATTTTGATGAGCAAGAGGCTTTCATACTGAAGCAATCTATTAAGTTTATTTACGCAAAGGGATGAGAATTCATTAAAATTCTTTCACAAGTATTCTTTCAGTCAAGTTGTACCATAAATTTCTTTTTTCCCCAATACGATTCAACACATCCTTGTTATTCTTCTGTAGCACCACATTTCAGAAGCCATTATTCGCTTCTTGTCTCAACTGCTTATCTTGCCGTCCCTTTTCCTTACAAGTCTACACTCCATACAAATACCTAATAAAAGGGCTTTCTGACACCTATATTAATGTTAGATGTTAACGAAGTCCTCTTTTTCATAAACAGTTTTCTTGTTATTGCATTTTATATTGGTTGCACATGTTCATAAGGTGCAATTTTTCATTGCTGGAAAGGAAAATCTTGTGCTGCCAAGACCGCTTGGTATTTGTATTTGATTTCACAATGACCAGTTTCCGCAGAATCTTGTTGTCATCACCGGATCCTCGGAAAATTCTTATTGGCATACGTACAGGCCACCAACACAGTGAGAACATTTTCCATTATTTCCATTTCAGCCATCGTGGGTTATTTTGCTGCCCAAATAGGAAAACCCATCTACCACTTTAAGTGCCTCATTTCCTAATATAATTCTCTTAGCGTCAGCCGATTTTATTCGACTGCATTCCATTGTCCCTGTTTTATTAATGTTCATCTTATAATCTCTTTTCGAGGCACTATCGTTTCCTTTCACCTGCTCTTCCAAATCTTTTACCATCTCTGACAGAATTACGTCATCAGCAAATCGCCATGTTTTTATTTCTCCTCCCTAAACTTTAAGTCCTTTTCCAGGTTTCTTTCCTTCACTGCTTGCTCAGTATACAGACTGAATAGCGCTGGGGATAGGCTGCAACTCTCACTTCCTTCTCAACCATCGCTTCCCCTTCGTGTTCCTTGACGCTCACAATTGCAGTCTGATTTCTGAACAAGTTGTAAATAACCTTTTTTTCGCTCTTTGTGTCTTATTCTTGCTACCCTCACAGTTTCAAAGAATATAGTCAACATTGTCAAAAAATCTCCCTAAATTAACAGATGTTATAAATGTAATTTAGTCTTTCGTCATTCTATTTTCTTGACGGCATTCGCCTACATAGTACTTAATATTGTAAAGTCAATCGATCTTCAACTGGAAAGTTCAGATGCTCGAACTGTGTAAGCGTAGTGGCAAGAAAGAGAGAAGTAAAACGGGAGGACGTCATTTATAGCTCATTCCTGAATTATGCTTTCGTACTACTTTAAACTTGTTCTCCCTTTCTTTCTTTCTTTCCCATCATGACCCAAGAAAAAGTTGCTCAATTTATTATCGTTATGTTGATCTTCATATTTCCGTTCAGGCGTCTATTAATTACTTGTAGGAATTGGCTTCCGCAGTAGCAATTAGCAGAACCAGATTGTAAGACTGTGGATTGACGGACATTAAAATTTGCTCAAAACATCGCAGCAGTGTGCATGGAACGTTTATGCCGTGGGAGGAAGGAAGATTAGGGTTTAACGTTTCACCGACATCGTGGTCATTAGAGACAGAGCTCGGAATGTTTCAAGGACGGGGAAGGAAAGCGGCCGTGTCCTTTCAAAGGAACCATCTTGGAATAAACCTGTAGCAGTTTAGGGAAACCGCGGTAAACATACTTATGGGGGGCCGGGCGCCAATTTTAATCGTCGTTTACCCGAGTATGAGTCCAGTGTGCTAACCACTGCACCACCTCGATCGGTAATGATATGGAAAACGAGCTCGGGCATCCACACGATTTTCAGAACAGGCCGCACCATGTCTGCCTACAGTGCTCCCATAGACGGCAATTCTAAGCTGAGAAATTGAGTTTCCCTAGAATGACAGTAGTTGGTCTCGAATAGGACTCCAGTTCTAGGTACATAAATGCGGTTGCTGGAGTGACTGATATGACTTGTTTATCAACCGACATCCTATTACCCCAAGGAAATTCCTTTAAGCGTTAAGACAGTAAAATATAGTGGGAGAGCTCCCTCCAGGAGATAGCATCGAACAGAGGCTACAGTTCGCAGCAGAGACCGGACAGAAACCATGAACATTCCCATGATTGACGCAAAAATCAGTCAAGCTGTAAGCACAGCTCTGAGTGGTTGAATGACTTAAATTGCTGAAGTGGAGAGTTTGCCACAGACCATCTGCGAAGTGAGAGCGGCACATTCTGACGTCCGGGAATTAACATAGTTTTTTGGGGTTTAATCAGATCCTAGAGATGAAAACTGTTGCCATAAAGAGCGGCAAGTTTCCGCGAAACCGCAGTTCCTTCGCTTATCACGGTGTTTCGTCGGCAACCCTGAGTTTCGAAAGCGAATGCTGTAAGTCAGCTTATACGAGTGTGATTATTCGGCGGTTGTTTCGTGCTAGAACGTGGAAATAACTGCACCAGGAACTTTTATGAGTTTTTCAGGACTTAACAAGGATATTAGGTGATAACAATTTGCAGTGTATTGTTTCCTTTCCAGCTGTCGGACCTTCGTACCCCTCTACGATGTAACTGCTGCAGGCTCATAAACGTGTTGTGACGGTTCAACCTCGGCTCCCATATCAAAATGGAGCTGCCAACCTGTATCAATACTCTACCAGTGTCTCACTCCTAGGTAACTGCAACATTTGCTGGAAACAAAGTTCTACGACCCAAAAATGTACAGAATAAAATATGAAAAAGAAATCCTGAGCTGTCAGTTACACTGAAAAACTTCATACTTGTGTCACATAAAGATAAATTCTGAGTACCAATTAATGTAAATAATCATTGAACCGAAAGGAGAACGCTCATGACGAAAAGGTCACAATATCTACCAGTGAATATCTTTACAGATAGCTGAACATACCAGCTAATGGATACCAATCCAAAGAAGATGAACTGGGCGGTTCAGCACTAGTAAATTCAGACCACACCACATAAAGCGGTTCAGATCCATACGCAGGTTCCCATTGCCTCCTCAGTTGACAAAAACCAGTCGTAGTCTACCAGTAGCTCATAACAAGCAGATAAATGTTGATGTAACTGTCCTCTGTGTAGATGATTACCACATGTCGTCTGTACTTGTTGCACACGTATAACATTTTTATAAATTTATTTGAAAAAACGATATACATTTATTTTGCGAAGAAAACTAATTTGCTACCATAGGGCATGCATGTCCAATAGTAAACATAAAACTGTGGATCACGTTCGTCGTTAGACTGAAATCATATGGGCACATAAGTTACGTTTAGTGGTGCGACAAACGCTTGCGTGAATAGGTAGTCAGGAATTTCTGTTCTTTCCTTCCAATCTAAAAGAAAGAATCTTTGAGCGTTTGAATACTGTGATGATATGTCAATAAATGAAAGAATTCAATTGCATCAGCGTATATTTGAAAAGTGCCGCAATGATTGGCGTATTTCTTTTTTATACAAATTTTTGACAGCCTTTTTCAGTACAATCATTTCTTTATGGATGGTTCAGGATAGTAGTTAGTCATTCCATTGTGTAAGGGACCGCTGTGGAAATTACTGTTGTGATCTAGACTGTCAACAAATCTGGTATAAAGTTGCAGAAAGTGATAATTGCTTTTTCCATTAGACATTAGGTAAACCTTTATGAAGTTCCGTGGTTCTGTTGAACTTAACATAAATTGTGTGGACTTCAGAGCAATCTGTACAACACAGTTCTCTTTGTTAAAATACTCTCTAAGACAGACCATAAAGGAATTATAGGAGTGGGACATAAAGCGGTAGATGTTATGTAAATGTACAGACAAATATTTGATTACAATTTCAGAAAAACTGAATGATTTATTCAAGAAAAAGAGCAAATCAGCAACGCATTGGTCCACCTCTGACACTTATCCGAGTAGTTGGTTGGTTGGTTGGTTTGGGGGAAGGGACCAAACACGGATGTCGTCGATCCCAACGGATTAGGGAAGGATGGGGAAGGAAATCGGCCGTGCCCTTTCAAAGCAACCATCGCGGCATTTGCCTGAAGTGATTTAGGGAAATCATGGAAAACCTAAATCAGGATGGCCGAACGTGTGTTTGAACCGTCATCATCCCGAATGCGAGTCCAATGTGCTAACCACTGGGCAACCTCGCTCGGTTACGAGCAGTTACTCGGCTGATCGTCGGGACACAGTTCGAAGCGGGACTGATCACGGAAGACAGTTCTGATAGAGTCGAGGTGATTCTTGACCGAAGACATTTCTGGTGACGATTCGGACAGTTGTGGGATACCAACCTGACTGCTGCTCGTCGTACGGCCCGACAACCAGGAGTGATCGACTGGGGCGCCATCTCATTTCGTAGAAACACCCCTTTGGTTGTCATCCGCGGCACCCTTACAGCACAGCGGTTCGTGGACGATATTCTACGCCCCGTTTTGTTGCCCTTCACGGTAAGCCATCCTGGGCATACATTTCAGCAAGATAATGCCCGCCCGCACACAACGAGAGTTTCTAGTACTTGTCTTCATACTTGTCGAACCTTATCTTGGCTAGCAAGATCACCAATTCTTTCCGCAATTGAGAACGTTAGGAGCATTGTATCAGTTTAATAAGCCACGGCTGCAAAATACTAACACGAATTCCTTACAGACGAATGGAAAAACTGGTAGAAGCCGAACTCGGGGAAGCTCAGTTTGGATTCCGTAGAAATACTGGAACACGTGAAGCAATACTGACCCTACGACTTATCTTAGAAGATAGATTAAGGAAAGACAAACCTACGTTTCTAGCATTTGTAGACTTAGAGAAAGCTTTTGACAATGTTGACTGGAGTACTCTCTTTCAAATTCTGAAGGTGGCAGGGGTAAAATACAGGGAGCGAAAGGCTATTTACAATTTGTACAGAAACCAGATGGCAGTTATAAGAGTCGAGGGACATGAAAGGGAAGCAGTGGTTGGGAAGGGAGTGAGACGGGGTTGTAGCTTCTCCCCGATGTAATTCAATCTGTATATTGAGCAAGCAGTAAAGGAAACAAAAGAAAAATTCGGAGTAGGTATTAAAATCCATGGAGAAGAAATAAGAGCTTTAAGGTTTGCCGATGACATTGTAATTCTGTCATAGATAGCAAAGCACTTGGAAGAGTAGTTGAACGGAATGGACAGTGTCTCGAAAGGATGAACATCAACAAAAGCAAGACGAAGATAATGGAATGTAGTCGAATTAAGTCGGGTGATGCTGAGAGAATTAGATTGGGAAATGAGACACTTAAAGTAGTAAAGGAGTTTTGCTATTTGAGGAGCAAAATAACTGATGATGGTCGAGGTAGAGAGGATATAAAATGTAGATTGGCAATGGCAAGGAAAGTGTTTCTGAAGAAGAGAAATTTGTTAACATCGTTAACATCGTTTCTGAAAGTACTCGTATGGAGTGTAGCCATGTATGGAAGTGAAACATGGACGATAACTAGCTTGGACAAGAAAAGAATAGAAGCCTTCGAAATGTGGTGCTACAGAAGAGTGCTGAAGATTGGATGGGTAGATCACATATCTAATGAGGAGGTATCGAATAGAATTGGGGAGGAGTTTGTGGCACAACTTGACCAGAAGATAGGATCGGTTGGTAGAACATGTTCTGAAGCATCAAGGGATCACCAATTTAGTATTGGAGGGCAGCGTCGAGGGTAAAAATCGTAAAGGGAGACCAAAAAATGAATACACTAAGCAAATTCAGAAAGATGTAGATTGCAGTAGGTACTGGGAGATGAAGAAGCTTGCACAGGATAGAGTAGCATGGAGAGCTGCATCAAACCAGTCTCAGGACTGAAGACAACAAGAACAACAACAACAACAACAACAACAAGGAGCATTGTGGGTAGGATCTTCAAACCAGCTCGGGATTTTGACGTTCTAACACGCTAATTGGAGAGAATTTGGCTCTGTATCCTCAGGAGAACTTCCAGCAACTCTTATCAATCAATGCGAGGCTGAATAACGGCTTGCACAATAGCCAGAGGTGGACCAACGCGTTACTGACAAGATCAATTTGTGAAGATTTTTCGCGTTACTGGCAAGATCAATTTGTGAAGATTTTTCTCCAGAATAAATCATCCAATTTTGTTGAAATTGTAATCATTCGTTTGTCAGCGCATGTATATCATATCCAGGAATGTTACAATTACGTCTTCACAAGAAATAATCTCATCACCTGAATTATCTTACCTAATATTGTAGATAATTTCGTAACGACGTTTGTCGAAAGGAAGGAAGACTGGGGTTCAATGTCTCGTCGATGGTGAGAGCATTAGTGACGGAACACAGGCTCGCGTTGGAGGAAACAGGGGAAACGGGCATTTGCACGTAACCATTTCCGACATGCGCCAAAAACTATAAAGGGAAAAACTAAACCTGGATTGTCTTGCGGGAACCTGAACCACAGTCCTCCTAAATAAGAGTCCGGTGTTCTGCATTGCGCCACGTCGCCCGTTTGCCACAAGCATCGAGTACAGCACTCGGCTAGGTCGCCTTATTCCGAGGCTGGCAGGTAACTGTCACTCGCAGCCGCACAGACCACACGCTCTGTTTTTAGCATATATGAGCGTATTTATTCTTTTTCATTGCGAACCCAATCCCGAACCAATTACTGCATTTACGTAAAGCGCAGTAAAATTTTTTAAAAATTGAATTGCAAATTAATTACATGCCTGAAATGAGTCTCGTTAAAATTCCTCGATATTTCGCTTGCACCGCGATTGGCGGCGCATTAAATGAATGCCGAAACGACGGAGTGACGGAGGGAGTAGTCTTCGTGTGTAGGTTTGGATGGAGCCATTTCCTGGAGCACATATCTGTATATCAGAAACGTTGCAGTACCATAACGTAGCAATTTTAGGCGTCTAACAGTAAGATACAAAAAGATATAAATATACACAAAATACAATGAAGGTAAAGTTGTATGACATGTTTGGGTGGGAGACTCAAGGAGTACATTCAGATCCGCTTGTTGGAAAGGTTTTTGTTCCATGCTCTTCGCACAATGACACCTTTCCATAGTCAGTTCTGACAGTTGTTTCTTAGATGTTTCTGTTGACCGAAGGTGTCTTTAATGAGTATGTATAAGCGTGTAGTTTTTGTGTTGTATGGTGTTAAAACAAGGGAGAGGTTGAAACCCAGTACTTGATTAGCGCTAACGGGGCCTCTGAGTTGAACGACTTCAGTCGACAGACGAATCACCATCAATAGTCCCATGTTCCCACACTTCACGAGAAACTGCGGAGAGGTTTGCATTCTAACCCACACCACCACTTCTGCTCCCCCTGTTGGCCAAATAGTACCGATGGAAATTCATTGCACCATCAGGATTTGAACCGAGATTCCCCGACTCGAGTACCACTGCACAGTCGTCGGTTAGCAACGTCGGCTAAAGAGAAGCGTGGGAACGAAGGTTAGAGATTCAGAACACTAGCTTGGATTAGGCGAGAAACGGGGGCTGGGGGGACGGCAGTGTTGTTGTTGAAGTACAAGCCAGCTCGGCACTTAGGAAAACCAGTGATGCCTCATGGTCTTCTCATCCACAATGGTTACAGATTCTGTTGACAGCAGCGAAAATTACAGTCTCCCCGTGCCACTAATAATTATACTTTTTACGTGCTCATTGGTTCCATGTGTTCCCTTCATTCAAGTAACCAGCGGAAAAAAAAACCATTGGTCTAAACTTTAGGTATAAACCTTTACCTTCCCCAAATATCGTAATATCAACCTTCTAAGATGATGATGATGTTTGGTTTGTGGGGCGCTCAACTGCGTGGTTATCAGCGCCCGTACAATTTCCCAATCTTTTGCTCAGTCCAATTTCGCCACTTTCCTGGATGATGATGAAATGATGAGGACAACACAAACACCCAGTCATCTCGAGGCAGGTGAAAATCCCTGACCCCGCCGGGAATCGAACCCGGGACCACGTGCTCGGGAAGCGAGAACGCTACCGCGAGACCACGAGCGGCGGACTCTTCTAAGATGATGAACATAAGGTGATTTGCTCTGTTCGAAGTTGTCACAAAGACCGTGAGTAGATCTGGGACCATACGTGAAAACTGCAATTGTCAAGTGTTACTTGCAGCGACTAGGTGGAAGAAAATTTAATGTCGCTACGTTCTTGCTGTTCTAGATGCTTTTAAAGTAAATTGTTTCAGTACATTATACAAAATATCTTGCAAACTGCAATACGAACAATAGTTCGCGCTAAAGTATAGGGTGCTCCACAATCTTTTGACGATTTCAACTCTGAATAACACACAAACTAAACGCGAAATAACGTTGATCACTTTACACAAGGTGGAAGATTTATTCAAGTTTACTTATGAACAAAATGACGTCGAACAGAATGACGACCATTCGCTATGGCGATTCACCCAGATTTTGAACAGATCTTCCGTAGTTGCGGCAGGAACTAAGTGAATTTCATCGTAAATTCTGTACTAAAAGATGGCGCCACCGTCGCTGTATCTTGTTCTTTAGCGAATGTGAAATCGTTAAAACACTGTAGAACAACCTGTAGCACTTCCCTACCAATCCATAAGCGTGCAACCTCAAATACTATGGAGTCTGGGAGCTTACTGTCTTCTTACAACAAGGTCTTCTTAAGGAAAAAATTCTTTATGTATGATAGATACAGTTGAGAGTACCATACATCCATACATCGACAATGTCAGGTCTGGGAAGAATGTCACATGGGAAGAATACGATGTAATTAATGAAAATGCCGTACTGGGATTTGAACCCGGGTTTTCTGAATTATGATATATGACCACGCATCCAGTCCTGACTCAACTTACTTCGTCACTACTATCAGACAAATAATTCTCTTCAGATGCCTTCTGCCAAACGTAATTTGCCTCTGCTATATTTCCTTTACTTTTCCCATGCTAATGTTATGCGATTTTTTCTGTGTGGGCGTTCCTGATCCTCACTACCCTGTTAAAATCGAACAGGTAGCTCGTGCAATGTAGATACTATCAATTGACTGTATATAACGAAGCTGTATGTCAAAAAACCGATCCGACATCAGTTTGATTTTACATAAATTCGCATTGTGTTTCGTTATTCGTTAGGGTTTTCCATAACATATACGTCGCATTGTTATCGCTCTAGTAGCTTGTTGTTGTTGTGGTCTTCAGTCCTGAGACTGGTTTGTTGCAGCTCTCCATGCTACTCTATCCTGTGCAAGCTTCTTCATCTCCCAGTACCTACTGCAACCTACATCCTTCTGAATCTCTTTAGTGTATTCATCTCTTGGTCTCCCTATACGATTTTTACCCTCCACGCTGCCCTCCAATACTACATTGGTGATGCCTCGATGTCTCAGAACATGTCCGACCAACCGATCTCTTCTTCTAGTCAAGTTGTGCCACATACCTCTCTTCTCCCCAATTCTGTTCAATACCTCCTCATTAGTTATGTGATCAACCCATCTAATCTTCAGCATTCTTCTGTAGCACCACATTTCAAAAGCTTCTATTCTCTTCTTGTCTAAGCTATTTATCGTCCACGTTTCACTTCCATACATGGTACTCTCCATACAAATACTTTGAGAAACGACTTCCTGACACTTAAATCAATACTCGATGTTAACAAATTTCTCTTCTTAAGAAACGCTTTCCTTGCCATTGCCAGTCAACATTTTATATCCTCTCTACTTCGACCATCATCAGTTACTTTGCTCCCCAAATAGCAAAACTCCTTTACTACTTTAAGTGTCTCATTTCCTAATCTAATTCCCTCAGCATCACCTGACTTAATTCGACTACATTCCATTATCCTCGTTTTGCTTTTGTTGATGTTCATCTTATACCCTCCTTTCAAGACACTGTGCATTCCCTTCAACTGTTCTTCCAAGTCCTTTGCAGCCTCTGACAGAATTACAATGTCTCCGAACTTTTCTTTTGTTTCCTTTATTGCTTGCTCAATATACAGATTGAATAAAATCGGGGATAGGCTACAACCATGTCTCACTCCCTTCCCAACCACTGCTTCCCTTGCATACCCCTCGACTCTTATAACTGCCATCTGGTTTCTGTACAAATTGTAAATAGCCTTTCGCTCTCTGTATTTTATCCCTGCCACCTTCAGAATTTGAAAGAGAGTATTCCAATCAACATTGTCAAAAGCTTTCTCTAAGTCTACAAATGCTAGAAACGTAGGTTTGCCTTTCCTTAATCTTTCTTCTAAGATAAGTCGTAGGGTCAGTATTGCCTCACGTGTTCCAACATTTCTACGGAATCCAAACTGATCTTCCTCGAGGTTGGCTTCTATCAGTTTTTCCATTCGTCTGTAAAGAATTCGCGTTAGTATTTTGCAGTTGTGACTTATTAAACTGATAGTTCGGTAATTTTCACATCTGTCAACACCTGCTTGTTTGGGATTGGGATTATTATATTCTTCTTGAAGTCTGAGGGTATTTCGCCTGTCTCATACATCTTGCTCACCAGATGGTAGAGTTTTGTCAGTACTGGCTCTCCCAAGGTTGTCAGTAGTTCTAATGGAATGTTATCTACTCCAGGGGCCTTGTTTCGACTCGGTCTTTCAGTGCTCTGTCAAACTCTCCACGCAATATCATATTTCCCATTTCATCTTCATCTACATCCTCTTCCATTTCAATAATATTGTCCTCAAGTACATCGCCCTTGTATAGGCCCTCTATATACTCCTTCCACCTTTCTGCTTTCCCTTCTTTGCTTAGAACTGGGTTTCCATCAAAGCTCTTGATATTCATGCAAGTGGTTCTCCTTTCTCCAAAAGTCCTGTAGGCAGTTTCTGTCTTACCCCTAGTGATATAAGCCTCTACATCCTTACATTTGTCCTCTAGCCATCCCTGCTAAGCCATTTTTCACTTCCTGTCGATCTCATTTTTGAGATTTTGTATTCCTTTTTGCCTGCTTCATTTACTGCATTTTTATATTTTCTCCTTTCATCAATTAAATTCAATATTTCTTCTGTTACCCAAGGGTTTCTACTAGCCCTCGTCTTTTTACCTATTTGATTCTCTGCTGCCTTCACTACTTCATCCCTCAGAGCTACCCATTCTTCTTCTACTGTATTTCTTTCCCCAATTCCTGTCAATTGTTCTCTTATGCGCTCCCTGAAACTCTGTACAACCTCTGGTTCTTTCAGTTTATCCAGGTCCCATCTCCTTAAATTCCCACCATTTTGCAGTTTCTTCAGTTTTAATCTACAGTTCATAACCAATAGATTGTGGTCAGAGTCCACATCTGCGCCTGGAAATGTCTTACAATTTAAAACCTGGTTCCTAAATCTCTGTCTTACCATTATATCTGATACCTTTTAGTATCTCCAGGGTTCTTCCATGTATACAACCTTCTATCATGATTCTTAAACCAAGTATTAGCTGTGATTAAGTTATGCTCTGTGCAAAATTCTACCAGGCGGCTTCCTCTTTGATTTCTTAGCCGCAATCCATATTCACCTACTATGTTTTCTTCTCTCCCTTTTCCTACTGACGAATTCCAGTCACCCATGACTATTAAATTTTCGTCTCCCTTCACTACCTGAATAATTTCTTTTATCTCATCATACATTTCATCACTTTCTTCGTCATATGCAGAGCTAGTTGGCATATAAACTTGTACTACTGTAGTAGGCGTGGGATTCGTGTCTATCTTGGCCACAATAATGCGTTCACTATGCTGTTTGTAGTAGCTTACCCGTAAACCTATTTTTTTATTCATTATTAAACCTACTCCTGTATTACCCCTATTTGATTTTGTATTTATAGCCCTGTATTCACCTGACCATAAGTCTTGTTCCTCCTGCCACCGAACTTCACCAATTCCCACTATATCTAACTTTAACCTATCCATTTCCGTTTTTAAATTTTCTGAACTACCTGCCCGATTAAGGGATCTGACATTCCATGCTCCGATCCGTAGAACACCAGTTTTCTTTCTCCTGATAATAACGTCCTCTTGAGTAGTCCCCGCCCGCAGATCCGAATGGAGGACTATATCACCTCCGGAATATTTTACCCAAGAGGACGCCATCATCATTTAATCATACAGTGAAGCTGCATGCCCTCGGGAAAAATGACGGCTGTAGTTTCCCCTTGCTTTCAGCCGTTCGCAGTACCAGAACAGCAAGGCCATTTTGGTTAGTGTTACAAGGCCAGATCAGTCAATCATCCAGACTGTTGCCCCTGCAACTACTGAAAAGGCTGCTACCCCTCTTCAGGAACCACTCGTTTGTCTGGCCTCTCAACAGATACCCCTCTGTTGTGGTTGCACCTACGGTACGGCTATCTGTATCGTTGAGGCACGCAAGCCTCCCCACCAACGGCAAGGTCCATGGTTCATGGGGGGGGGGGTCTAGTAGTTTATCCTAATTTAGTCTCTTAAGTGCACGAACACTTTAAGATACGAACTACCCATTCGAAAGTTTCAACTGCTGTTCTGTTTTTCTTAAGTTGAAGGATGACAGTGAGCTACAATATTTCGACAGTCTTCTCGCTGTTCTGCAATATGCGCTGTTTCGATAAAATCGAATTCCGTGTTGACTACGAGCTTCCTGAAACAGCACACAATTCCAATTATGTTGCTCATTTAAGGTTTTCCAGATCGTAAACTGTAGACAACGTTAACACAAAGCTCTCAGTGGTCATATTACGCAATCATTACTGTGTAGTATCATAACACGTAACAATTAGAGCCAAATGTGTTATGATGCTCGCATTGTGTGCGTAAAATAATACTGCGGCAGCTGTAACACAGTGTTTCACGGTCGCATTACAACAGTACATCTGTTTCTAAAACTAGTTCATAAATTTAGAAATTTACTACCGGACATCGTCAAGACGACTTCAGTAAAGCAAGATGAGTCATTTTGTTCAGTGTCTAACAAGATATACAATTCAAAATAGCTGGTCGCGAGTAGTCAAGTAAGTGTTGACTACTGTCCAGATCCGGCTGTTCTGGCAATGTGACAATTTTACGTCGCTAACGATGAGATCGTGATAGCTACTTGTGTTTATTGATCTTCTTCTTTTTGGTTTGCTAGTGCCTTTGTCCCGCATGTTGCGCAGAGTCGGCATGGTTAAGGACAGATTTGGCATGGTTGATTTTAAGGGGTGTCCGGATGATCTTCCTTTCGCCACCCCAAACTCCCCACCCCTGGGACGGAACGTCTAGTGTAAGCCATGGAATAGTGCGCACTTGTTCAAATGTCTGCGAGTCGTGTAACTGAGGCGGGACATGGGAACCAGCCCGGTATTCACCTAGTGAGATGTGGAAAACCGTCTAAAAACCACATCCATGCTGGCTGGCACACCGGTCCTCGTCGTTAATCCACGGGGGGGGGGGGGGGGGGGGGGGGGTGGGGCGGATTCGATCCGGGGCCGGCGAGCCTACCCGCGCCCAGGAAGCAGCGCATTAATGCTCTCGGCCAACCTGGAGGGTACTTGTGTTTATTTGTATGATAAAAAAATTATGAAGGTGCCTGCTGCAGCGCAGAAATAAAAAAAAAAAACAGTATAAAGCCTCTCATATGTAATTATGGAAACCGAACGCTCCACGGTTTCAAAATAGGCGATGATTTTCATACGCAGTGACTAAATGCCAATCGAGCGTACGTAGCGGACTTTCCTTTAAGTGCAATGTTGTGAAAGAGAAGATGAAGGCGATGTTTTTCCACTTAGGCATTCTTTATTTGGACTAGTTCCTTGTTCCGCAACCAGTTTTGGCATTATAAACCATTATCGAATGTTTAGCTGTATATAACAGCACACTACTTTCGCGCCACGGTAACAACTATAACAGGGTTCCACATGCATAAAACTGACAGCGTATTTATTTACTTATTTATTTATTTGTTTATATCATTTATAAACCGTCAGTTTTTTTTAAATTTCAGATTTTTCCATTTTGCTACACCATATTTCTCAATAATTTTATTTTTTAATAGCTTTCCTTTGTCTAAGGACATAAATATAGGTGTACAGATTTCTGAAATTACTAGTCCGTCTTTAGTTTAATTCTTTGGTCAGCGTTACGTCTTTGGACAATTTCCCTGTGTTAAGCGCACCATCCATCTGTCAATTTGTAAACCGAAATAAGAGGAAGACATCATGTGAATACACCGCCATTTCCACACATAAGCAGTTTGTTCTAGGCGTCAAGTTACGTTCCACCAATGTGTATCCGCTTCTCGCCGTTAATGTAGTGTACTATTGTAGACAGCTGAACACTCGATAATGGCTTATAAAGTCGGAATTGTTTGTGGAACGAAGAACAGGCCTAACTGAATACTGTTTAATTGGAACAATGCCGTCATCATTTACTAAACTTGCGACTATGGTGCTGCAATCTCCCCCTCCTTTCTAATTCCAGCTAATGTCCACAATAAGCAAAGCCTTTTATGAAAAATTTAAGAGGAGCGAAGATTACAATACACTTTCTATACTTAGCTTTTCGCGTTGAGTTGGCTCCAGTTCTTCTTGTCTAGGAGACTGATTCTTGAAGCTGAAATTCTCACATTTTAGGTCCTCATGGTTGAATTGATCTAAATAAATTTGAACATTGTCATCGCAAAATTTTTGTTGTTACGTTAATATATTTTGTCACAGTTTAGTGTAGCATACAGTCTTTTGAATTTTCATATTAACAAAACTGAGATAACATATTTCGCCCAAAAAACAAAAATACGTCTGATCACATCAGAGCCATCAGTAATTAAAACTTCCGGGCTAAGAGGCCGTGGTCCAATAGTAGAAATACTTCTCCCTGACGTTTCGTTGCCAGCTGCAGGCAACATCATCTGAGGTGAGGCTGCTAGGCCGTGGTGGTTCTGTTTATATAGAGCGTGTAGAGGGCGCCACCACTCGTCACGTGTTGTCAACAGTAAAACTATCTCTGGCTGGCGTCATTACTCTCGATCGAAGGTAATCGATTGTCACATCTATGGTACAAAGTCGATCGCCATATCTTATCTAACTTCAAGCCTTCTTCTTTCCTGTTAAAATTATTGTGGTGTTTAAAAATCTCTACAGCCTCTCTATACATACGTGCATAATAATGCGATGTCTTAGCTAGCACGCTCGTCTCACTAAATTTTATTTCATGGTCGTCCGTTTCAAAAACATGTTCCGCTACAGCCGATTTGTCCGTGTGTCCCAGTCGACAGTTCCCTTTATGTTCAGTTAGGCGAGTACTCATACTTCTTTTTGTGGTTCCAATGTAAACCTTCCCACAACTACACGGAATCTTATACACACCAGGAGTAGCTAAAGGGTGTCGTGCATCTTTCGCCGATCTTAAGCATTCACTAATCTTCTTGGTGGGTCTGAAGATTGTTTCAACTCTGAACTTGGCCAGCACTTTCCCAATACGGTCCGTAATATTGTGGATGAATGGGAGAAAAACTTTTCCCACCGATGGTTGTTGTTGTTGCACGTTTTCGGACATTTTTCTTCTGGGATGGAGTGCTCGATCTATCTCCTTTCCAGCGTACCCATTTTTCTGGAAAGCGGTTCGCAAGTGATTTAGTTCCTCTTGCAAATAAGCTGGCTCACAGATTTTATTAGCCCTGTCCACCAATGTCTTGATATACCTCTCTTCGGTCTGGGATGATGGTTTGAATCCTTATGAAGATAACGATCGGTATGCGTATCTTTTCTGTAGACTTTGTGACCCAGAGTCCCATCTGCTCGTTTAATCACTGAGACGTCCAAAAAATTAATCTGTCCGTTACTTTCTGTCTCCATAGTGAATTGTATTTTTGAATTGATGCTATTCAAATGTTTCAAAAAACGGTTCAGTTCTTCTTCACCGTGATTCCATATGACAAAAGTGTCGTCCACATACCGATACCACTTCAAAGGCCTTTTTCTGGCTGACTGCAGTGCTTGCTGTTCAAAAAATTCCTTAAAAATATTAGCAACGGCTGGACTTAGAGGGCTACCCATTGTCACTCCATTAATTTGTTCATAGAACTTATTATTGTACTGAAAATAAGTCGTAGAAAGGCAATGTCTAAACAAAGCTACTATATCGGAGCCATGTTTACTACTACATCACTCTGCGGTATTAACCATATTCCAAAGGGTTTACAATTTTCCTTGGCAAATGAATTTCTATTAATTTCGATTATTATTTCATAAGTAATTCCAGAAATAAACATAGTAAACAGTACTAGATTGCGTAATTAATAATAGATATTTTAAGAGTGCCAAATAATTTGTAATTTCTAATGTTCTAAATAAATAATTTTAACAGTATATTCAGAGCTAGTACGTATCGATTGTAACGTAGAAAACAAAGTAATTCCTTTTCATAAATTTTAGTATGAGATATAACATACTGTGTATAAAATTATATGAAAGTTTTCGGAAAAGCAGCTGAGATACGAGTAATATTGACCTGTCAAAAATTTGAAAAGTGATACTGGTATCGATAACTACTGTTGAGGAAAAGTAATGCTAGAGGAGAATGTCCCGTTATAGCGCCCACTATGAACAAATTGTGCAAGAGACTCTTTATGATGACGAATACTGCTCGAGCCCAAAACTTAGTTCACAACTTTGCTAATTACGCTGTGGTTATACACTTAAGATAAACTGAATTAAGCAGACGTACCTTTACGTCGATTAAAACTGCCAATGTCAAAGGGAAATGTCATTTTTGCTGTAACTGAACAAACCGATGTGCATTATCGAACAGTAGGTCCCTGTCTAACAATCCCCTTATCAGAATATCTCCACCATCTGTCTGAAAGGTGTCCTGTTGATAAGTGGAGTGATCGCACCCGTATGAACTTTTCCTTTTCGCGCAATGTTAGTGACCCTTGCGGTCATACTATTTTCTGTCCTCTGTGGCGTGCAGTGAACAAAGGTATAAATAGTGACCCCTTTATCTCCTGTTGCGACACAAGAGAGTCGACGACTATAGCTGCCGTCAACACGTCCGTTCCTTTGTAGTTGACTCTAAGGCAACGGTTTTCTCCAAATCGATGTGTAACCTTCACACGGTGGCCTTTGAAAAGCCCAATGCCATCACGACCTCTGAGATAGAATGTCCGACTCCATACCGGGCCCAACCACTATGTCACTGAAACGTCAATGGCTGGTTGACAAGAACTGGCGGCTATTATCGACAAACTGCAGGTTTTCAAATATAAGTTGAATACTTTTTTTCTGGCAAATTTATACTTCTTTCAGGTTTACTTTGAGTCCACTTAATTAAATTATTGCAATATATCTCACGTACATGAGAATAGTAGACGTTATTCAACTGAGTGTTTCCACGTTTTATCCTTTTGTTGTTACAATTTTAAATTCCATCCTGTTTAAATCTAGTTTGTTTCCTAAATCTTTCTCCTAATAGGCCATGGCTGAAAATTTGACCCGTTGTTTTCCGCTACTAAAACCAATAAAATGAAGTAACTTCTTGTTCTTTATTAAATATTACTCTATTATTAATATAGGGTTAAACAGTCAGTCGGCTGCACATAAACGGTAGGTTTCGGCACATACTAGGGATGTCTTCATCAGAATAAATGTTGCTAAATCATAAAATTACATTGCTACAAAGCAATAGTCAGAATTTGGAACAGCTACGCTACTGTCAAAAGTGAACATCAGTTTGATGTTGTTCCAAGCTGGGCACACGTGGCAAAGGCTACACCGTTATTTTTTACAGGAGCATAGCTGCTCCGAATTCTGACTACTGCTTTGGAGAAATGTAATTTTACGATTTAGCAACATTTATTCTGATGAAGACACCCCTAGTAGATGTCGAAACCTAGGTGAATGCACCTATCGTTTATGTGCAACTGCTTGCCTGTTTAATCCTATGTTGAAACCAGTATACGGGTGCTGAATAATAGCCGTGTTCAAAACTGTAATATTACTCTATATTATTATTATTATTACTATTATTATTATTATTATTGCCGGCGTAATTTCAATTTTGGGAGTGTATAGTTTTATGCATTATTATTCTGTTTAAATTCTTGCTATGTTATAACGAAGTCTACGAAATTGTACCAACAATCATATTTATATTTGAATAAAAACAAAATGAACGTAAAACTTACACTGAAGATAGTCACCCAGGCACTGCACATGACGCTGATACGGATGATAATTAGGGCTAGACATCGATACTGTGTGAATGTAAATCTTGAGGTAATGTACGAATCACTGAACTGGAGCCTGTCAGTGGTTCCGATTCAACTTCATTCCATTGTAGAGTCATAAATTTATTTGGATATTCTTATATAGATAGTCGGTTCGAATTTCATAGTAGAGTAGTTATTAAGTCGCATTTGAAATTTATTTTTTGAACAGAAAACCAATAGTAGAGACCATATGTATTACTTATTTACATTTTCTGCTATCAGTCAGTTTCATTTATGTTTAATTTAACATTCTGCAAGGCGTTTCGAAGACTTTATGCTCATCTTCAGGCGTTTATACAAGCAGAAAACTGTTACTTAAAAGTTAAATGTCTTACTAACAGTTTTCTGTATGTATAAGCTCCTGAAGATAAAGAGACATGCTCGAAACACTTTGCAATATGTGCAATTAAATATAAAACAAATGTAAGTGACTGGTGGCGGAAAATACAAATAAGTGCTTATTCTACACAGTCATGGTTCCTAAATGTAGGCAGTATGGCCACAAGTAACCGCATTTATTAATTATATAGATTAAATGACGTTGTCTTATTGCTAATCAACCTTCGTAACTAATCAATATATTTTCCTCGCCGATGTTTGCCGCTTAAGCGTTCACAATATTAGTCTCCCACAACGGCAAACTACATGCACTAAACGATGTTCTGAAGGGAAACTAATGTTTCGCAGACGTTATCTAATGAAATATTCTTCCTTCTTCCAGTACAGGCCCTCGGATATTTTTAATAACAAATCAGAGATTTCTTGAGCTTTAGTGTTATTTCTTATATTCACTCTCGCGTTCATTGTTAAATGGTTTCGCGCTATATTGCTCCAGCGACAGTAGCTTTTTAAGCCGGCCTTTTAATCCTCCAGCACCGTTCAGCGTGGCTCATCTGCCATGAGTATGGCGATCACGATCAGCGGTTCAACGGTCTGCACGTCCTCAACGATCGAGCGCCCAGCAGCCAGCAGTACGAACTCGTTGCGAATTAAGATGAGCTTCATGATCATCCTCCAACCCTTGAGACAGAATATGCCACATTCCGTAACGGATTCTCGACTACTGAAGAATCTCGATTCTTTCACACAGGGAACTGTTTGAAAACAATTAGCAACGAAACATTAATAAGAAAATATCGGCACCATGTTCCATTATTCAACGCATAAATTCCTATCTCTTATATCCATGAGCATAAACAAAAACTCTGAAATTTGGTTTTTTAACAACCCTGTCAGTCAATCGCGTAAATAGTCAAACGTTCTGATCACATAATATAATGCCCACCAAAACTCCAGATCAAAGAATATAGGAATAATGCGACGTGTAACACTCTTACTAACAGGACGATACATATTTGTACGAACAGAGGAGTTTCGAAAATAGATGTAGTTAGCACATTAGTCAGTGTGTTTAAGAAACTACTCTCTATGGTGTGTTAAATAACCAGTGTCGATGATCGTTGTACTTATAAAAGTTTTGATTACCAACAGTGGTTAATAAATGTAAATTAAACTTTCGCTTTTATTTACTTCAGCTTGAACCAAATCTGTTTCGTCGTGTCATGGGCAGCCTATGTCAAAACAAAGGCTGTTTCGTGAAGTCATACTGAATACTCGACTGTCAGTTTCATCTAAATCCGCCTGGTAGATTTTAAGTGATGCACTAACAAAGACACAGAAAAAGTACTGTGACCTATATTTTTAAGTTATATAGGTCTCTTGAGTTCCATGAACAGTTTTCTTTTACGGAGATTTTGTCGATATAAAACCACAATAAAACCAGAACCCACCCAACAAAAATAATTTATTCACAGTAAGTGAATAGCCGGCTGGAGTGGCCATACGGTTCTAGCCGCTACAGTCTGGAGCCGAGCGAACGCTACTGTCGCAGGTTCGAAACCTGCCTCGGGCATGGATGTGTGTGATGTCCTTAGGTTAGTTAGGTTTAATTAGTTCTAAGTCCTAGGCGACTGATGACCTCAGAAGTTAAGTCGCATAGTGCTCAGAGCCATTTGAACCAGTAAATGAATAATTGTTTACATTTTAAGAGGCAGCAACTCATACGCCCAGCGCTTAGGATTCACACCCTTGTTATGTATACGTCCGCTCTGACGCTGTGCCCCTCCCCCTCCCCTCCCCGCCACCTCCCCCCTCTGCCTCTGCCATTGCAGGAAATAGCAAATTTCGTTTTGAATTCGTTGCTGAATGCAACCAGAGTGCTTGGCTGAGACGTGTATAAAATAAATGTTAAAATTAAAACTGCAAGAGTTGCTTTTATTTTCTTCAGCTTCTCAAGACTGCATTTGTAAAATCACTACAAATCATCAAGTAGCTACTCACCACATACGCCCAAGTGTAATTAAGTGACCATCTCATCTTCCAAGGTCGTTAAATTACATTCGGAAAAATTTACAAATGAGTGCAGCTATTCTACATCCCGGGAGTCACAAAATTGTTATTGGTATAGAGTGAACTGCGCAGGATTTTGAACTTTTTGTCAACTTTAACAAAAGTAACAACTGACAACCAACAGGCAGATTTAAAAAGTGCCATGGTACTAATCAATAACAAATCTACCTTTTTTCTTTCCTTGTTTCTCATTTCGCACTAGTAAATAATAATACAATTTACTCTCAACTTCAGATTCATTTATCAATTACTTGTTTTCTTCCTACTTCAGTCAGTTTGTAGGAAGTTCCATAATTTAGTGAGAACATGTTGTGTGTCATTTTACTGAGGATCGCGTGAGCCTTTTCAGTAAGTAAATGCTTTACCACACACGAAGCTGGTTCGAGCCCCACTGCGCTGTACAAGTGATGATAATCCAATTTTTTTTCTTTAGTGTTGGATCCGACCACGGTGAGTTTTGTCGTTGTATACCTTGCATAAAGTAGCTGCAAATGTAAGACGTAATAAATCTCAGAGAAGTTCTTTAGAAGACATCGCAAGTCGTATCCAAGATACAGATTTATTGTCTAGACCGCCGGAGAACTGAAACATATATTCGCAGTGGGCAACATTAAGTAGCACGTAATCATGTCGAATGTATGTGGAAAACTGTATAAAATTTTGTGGTCGCCGTGTTACAGGATGTTTTCAACTGCCACAATTGAATCAGACTTACTCACTTTTTCTCTTCCAGGAAGCAGTTTCTTAACAAGAACGAGCTTTGTTCAGAAACTTCCTGAGCTACGCCCAGCCATGTCAGTTAAAATACTTATCTGCGACCTGTTAAACAGCCAGCTACTCGGTAAACATAAACATGTTTTCACCACGTTGCTTGGAAACAGCTCTCCTTCCGTACATATCCCATCCACAGTTCAGCAGCCGTGAACCAATGACCGTGGCCTGCGATGAAAAGCAGCGGGGAATCCTTCTTTTGTGAAGATACAGTGCGAACATCTTGTCAGTCTATACACTACGTAACAGACAATAACTTATCGCGCGTAATCTTCTCTTAATACACTCTAAGACAAAAAATAACTATGTACTACGAAGGAATTCCCGAATGGGACGAAATCGGCAGATGTAATCTACATGTGCAGACAAACAAAAGATTACAGTTTCAAAAAACTGGATGAATTATTCAAGAAACGAGTTGCACAAATTGAGCAAGTCAGTAACGCGTTTGTCCACCTCTGGCCCTTATGCAAGAAGTTATTCGCCTTGGCTTTGATTCCTAGAGTTATTGGATGTCCAAGTGAGGAATCTCGTATTAAATTCTGTCCAACTGGCGCCTTAGCTCGTCAAAATTCCTAGATGGTTGGAGGGCCCTGCCCATAATGTTTCAAACGTTCTGAAACGGGAAGAGGTCTGGCCCCGTTTCTGGCCAAGGTCTGTCTGTGGCGCCTCCAGACACGGATTTGCTGGTTATCTGGGCTCATTCGAAGCGGAAGTTGTCACTACACAAGTCAATGAGACGCCCTGGACAGCAGTGGGGTACCAACCTGGCTCTCGTCTGACATTCGGCCCGACAGCCAGGAGTGATTGTCTAAGGTGACATTACTTTTCAGAGCAGGAGCCTTTTGGTTATCATCCGCGCTACCCTTACAGCACTGCGGTACGTCAACAATATTCTACGCCTTGTTTTGTTGCCCTTCATGCAAGCCATCTTGGGCTTAAATTTCAGCAAGATAATGCCAGCCCGAACACGGCGAGAGTTTCTACTGCTAGTCTTCGTGCTTGCCAAACCGTACATTGGACAGCAATGTGACCAGATCTCTCCCCAGTTGACCAATTGAGAATGTTTGGAGTATTATGTGCAGGACACATCAACGAGCTCGAGATTTTGACGATCTAGCGCATCAGTTGCAGAGAATCTGACAAGTACAATATCTGCAGGAGGACATGCAACAGTCAATTCATAGCTGAATGGCTGCTTGCATAAGGGCCCGAAGTGCACCTTATTGACTTGCTCAATTTGCAAAGCTTTTCTCTTGAATAAGTAATTGCCTGTACATGTACATCTTATCTACCGATTTCCGTTGCATTCGGATAAGTCCTTCGTCGTAAGGTTTTTCTTGTATAAAAAAGAAAAAAAGAAAAGGAATGTATGTAGAACTTGTGACAATAAATATATCTATTGTCGCCCTTATTTATGATATAATATCTATGATGACTTAAATACTTCGCATATCATGCATTTCTGACCTCAAATTCTTAATATTGCTGATGGCTGAAAGAAAGAAAACAAAACAGGTTAATGCTGCAAATTTGTGTACATATGTCCACACTTTGGTCGTCGCCTTCGGAGCAGTACCTATTTATGTCCCCTTATTTCTGTAAATGAGAAGTAGCAGAAATGAGGAGAGCGAGAAAGTTAACGTCATAATTGGTGATCACGAAGTAAATGAATTTATGGAATTCTGCTATCTAGGCATCAAAATAACCCTTGACGGAAGTAGCAAGGAGAACGTAAAAAGCAGACTAGCACAGGCAGAAAGGCATTTCTGGCCAAGAGAAGTCCATTGGTATCAAACATGGGTCTTCGGAGTAAAACATCAAATAATTGAGGACGTAGGGTGCAATTGATACTCTTTGGAAAGGTTGGCATAAGAGAGAAATTTGTGGATAGGCCGCATCAAACCAGCCAGAAGACTAATGACTCAATTTCTTGATTTCGCAACTGAAAACAATTCTCCATGTCGTTCTCCTTGAGACTACGCAAAAGCTCAGCTGTTCTTGCATTCCAGAAACGCGCAAACATATATCAATAGTAATTGCTCGTCCTTTGTCACTGAGCTGATCGACTTTGCTGAAGTTCATGACTGAATACGGACAAAGTTTAACACTGACAAGGGAACCTCCCCATCGCACCCCCCTCAGATTTAGTTATAAGTTGGCACAGTGGATAGGCATTGGAAAACTGAATACAGATCAATCGAGAAAACGGGAAGAAGTTGTGTGGAACTATGAAAAAAAAGCAAAATAAACAAATTAAATAGTCCATGCTCAAGATAGGCAACATCAAGGCTAATGTGAGCTCAGGAGCGCCGTGGTCCCGTGGTTAGCGTGGGCAGCTGCGGAACCAGAGGTCCTTGGTTCAAGTCTTCCATCGAGTGGAAAGTTTACTTTCTTTATTTTCGCAAAGTTATGATCTGTCCGTTCGTTCATTGACGTCTCTGTTCACTGTAATAAGTTTAGTGTCTATGTTTTGCGACCGCACCGCAAAACCGTGCGATTAGAAGACGAAAGGACGTGCCTCTCCAATGGGAACCGAAAACATTTGATCGCAAGGTCATAGGTCAACCGATTCCTCTTCAGGAAAACACGTCTGATATATTCTATACGACATTGGTGACGGCATGTGCGTCACATGACAGGAATATGCTGTCGACCCACCTAACTTGTACACTTGGGGAATGGGTAAAAAGATTCTTCTACCTTGCCCGATTTAGGTTTTCTTGTGAATGTGATAATTACTCCCAAAAAAGTGATGAAAACATAAGAGTTTGTCACAAACTGCATCAAATGAATGCAACAGTATCACAGTTTTCCCTGTGCTCTGTCAAAACATGTTTTTAACCTTTTTCAAATTTTTCCATGTGTAGACCGTCAAATCCTGCATATGTCCAAGCAAATCTGAACATGTTCTGGAATTTTGGAGAGAGTAATTGATTATGTGTGAGTGCCTGAACTTCGATAATTGTCTGAAAATAAAAAATTAAACTTTTCACTCGAGGGAAGGCTTGAACCAAGGACCTCTCGTTCTGCAGCTGCTCACGCTAACCACGGGACCACGGCGCCCCTGAGCTTACACTGTCCTTGATGTTACCTATCTTGCGTATGGACTACTCAGTTTGTATATTTTGCTTATTTTTTTCATAGTTCCACACGACTTCTTCCTGTTTTCTCGATTGATCTGTGTTCAGTTTTTCATGGCCTATCCACTGTGCCAACTTATAACTAAATCTGAGGGGGTGCGATGGGGAGGTTCCCTTGTGAGAAGCAATATGCCATGACAAATAGTTCCGTAGTATGCGTGCCGTCTCTTTTTTCGTCTCTATATGCACATAATGGCGTCTTTAGCAACTGCTTAATTTGTCTGCTGCAATATAAATCACTTTTGACACTCGTAAGATATGCGATGCAAGACGACACGGCAAAAAAAAATTGTTAGGTCACTCGAACATCAAATAATCGCCGGCCGGAGTGGCCGCGCGGTTCTAGGCGCTACAGTCTGGAACCGAACGACCGCTACGGTCGCAGGTTCGAATCATGCGTCGGGCATGGATGTGTGTGATGTCCTTAGGTTAGTTAGGTTTAATTAGTTCTAAGTTCTAGGCGACTGATGACCGCAGAATTTAAGTCGCATAGTGCTCAGAGCCATTTGAACCATTTTGAACATCAAATAATCGACAGTAGTTTGTATTTGTACATAAAATAATAAAAAAAGTGGAATCATCTTGGCTAGACTGGTTCCAGTCTCTAAAAGCTGCCGCGGTGTCTCGCTTTACTTGGCCCAGAGACACGAGGAAGTCTAATTCCGAGAGGCTCGGCGTAGCGGACTACGGCGGGACCTCGCGGCTCCTCGAGGAAGCGGAACCCATCCCTCTGCAAGTTGCGAGGCGGCAGGAAGAAAAAGACAAACGTCGCAGGCGGAGACGCCAAAGAGGCGCCGCGCAGGCCGGCTTCAATTTCACGCGTCGCGCCAGACGAGAGGGCTCGCGCGTTGCGCGGCTCGTGAAGGAGGGGGTGGGGGTAGGGACGGGGGGCTGCCTCGCGGGGCGCCGGCTATCAGCCCCGGCTCTGCGCGGACTAACGTCCATCAGCCCCTCCTTCTGCACAACGTGAAGCCGGTGGGACTTTCTTACTACAAGTATACGACCTCAACCAAAAACAGATGAAATCAAAAAGTGAGGACAGCAAGATTAGAGCGAACAACGATGTCATTGACGATGGAGCATAATCTCGGATAGTCTGAGGACGCGGAACGAAACTGGTAGTGTTCCTTACTCACGAACTCTACCGGTGATTGTCTTAATCGATTTACGGAATCGTGAAACCTGGATGGCTGGATGGTGAAGCTCCACTCCTTGTGAGTGCGTGTCCAGTGCGGTAACTGCTGTACCACCCCTAACGCTTAAGTGGTCCCAGGAACAGTGTTAAGAACTTGTAGTTTGGTTTACGTTACGTCCTGAGCACAGGAAAATTGCTTATTCCGGGCCCGACAGTGTCGTGCTCATTGCGAATAGATTTGGCTCATTATAGTATAGCTCCTTTGGCGACCTCACTGAGAACTGGTATGATAGTAGTAGCTTTGTTACTTAGTACAAACTTAAAAAAAAAAAAAAAAGAAACACGTGCCTGGCAATCTTGTGACATTAGGCTGAGAAGAAAGTTTGATAGGGGTCGTCCGCAGCTCGTGGTCGTGCGATAGCGTTCTCGCTTCCCGCGCCCGGGTTCGATTCCCGGCGGGGTCAGGGATTTTCTCTGCCTCGTGATGACTGCGTGTTGTGTGATGTCCTTAGGTTAGTTAGGTTTAAGTAGTTCTAAGTTCTAGGGGACTGATGACCATAGATGTTAAGTCCCATAGTGCTCAGAGCCATTTGAACCATTTGATAGGGGTCGTTTTCGAAGAGCACATTCCATGACCTTTCAAGAAACGGGGACTAGTAACCAGACTGTTGATGAAGTTTGCTTAGCTGCTACATGAACATTCGTTTACAAGCGAAACGTCTTTTCTGTGTTACAGTGACAATATTTACAGTATTATCTCAGGCGAGTTTTATATTTTTTGTGGAAGATATCTCCAGTAGGTGTTACGAAAGTGAGCATAGTGTTGATTCTAACCGTGTTATTTATAGACACTTCACCTCCTCATTTTTTAACAAAATAAGACGTAGTAATGCCTAAACAGTACTTCTTTTGGCCGTAACTTTTGTAGTTTTCCAGGATGGTTTTTCTGAAACTTGCTGTCAACTTCTTTATTTGTCTATGTAACTGTTGTCAACTCTCAGTTTCATATTCTCTCTCTCTCTCTCTCTCTCTCTCTCTCTCTCTCCTCTTTTTTCCTATTCCCCATGAAAAATTCTAATTGAGGAGAGCCTCGGTAGATGTTACAAACAGCCAAACAGCTTCTTTATTAGGTTGCAAAAAACTGGTGGCTACAATAGTGATAACAAGGAACTCACTCTGCCTCTTCAGTGGTTCCAGCTAAACACAGTTCTGAGGTACACGCTCCTACTAACTCCCGGGAGCCGGAATAAAACGGCAGAAACTAACACAACTGTTGCCTACTACGGAGTCTAATTTCTGGGCACGACGCAGCCTTCTCCGATGGCACGTTAACTAGAGCATAAGTGATGGACTGCTTACGGGAACGGTCTGCAGTGGTTGCTGGGTTGGCTTAAATGATCACTGTTCAGGAAAAGATGTGCCCTCGGTCACTCGCGACAGGGTGGAGGCGTAGTTTTGTGTTGCGACCAGTGACCTCTTGCTCATGTCCGGCCGACCGGTGTGGCCGACCGGTTCTAGGCGCTTCAGTCTGGAACCGCGCGACCGCTTCGATCTCAGGTTCGAATACTGCCTCGCGCATGGATGTGTGTGATGTCCATAGGTAAGTTAGGTTTAAGTAGTTCTAAGTTCCAGGGGACTGATGACCTCAGATGTTAAGTCCTAAAGTGCTCAGAGCCATTTTTGAACTGATGCCCGACAAGGCATACGGTGGTCCGTCGTAGTTCTCGGTGCTCCTCCTGGGGGCTGGGTGTACACTTCATGTTCAAATAACTAACGGGAACGCAGCTGTGTGACGTCGTCAACAACCGCCAATACTTTGACAGGAGCACACCCTACCATTTTCAATCTCTCACATTTCATATTCCCGCGTGGCTGCTCAGGGGCGCGCGAGCGTCGCCTGATTTGACCCGCGCATCGTAATTGTTGTGAGGGTTGCGGCTGGTGCCCCTGGTCACCATAGCAGCCCAATCCCTCCCACTTCCCTGTCTAAAAAATGGTTCAAATGGCTCTGAGCACTATGGGACTCAACATCTTAGGTCATAAGTCCCCTAGAACTTAGAACTACTTAAACCTATCTAACCTAAGGACATCACACACACCCATGCCCGAGGCAGGATTCGAACCTGCGACCGTAGCAGTCCCGCGGTTCCGGACTGCAGCGCCAGAACCGCTAGACCACCGCGGCCGGCACTTCCCTGTCTCTCCCCATTTATCTCTCCCCCTACCAGCTTCCTTCTCACCCCTTCATATTCTCCCTCTCCCTACTTTCTATTCCCCCATATTCTCCCTCTCTCTCTCTCTCTCTCCTCCCTCATCCCCTCTTTCATTTCCATCTCTCTCCTCTCTTTCCTGCACTCTCTCTCGCAGTCTTTCTCTCTCGCACCCTTCCTTTTTCACTTCCTGTATGCCCTCTATCTTAAACTTGTCTCTCTCTCTCTCTCTCTATTTCTTTCTTCCTCACCATCTTTATCATCACTTCTCTCTCCTTCACTGCCTCTTCCTAGACACGCCATCTTTTTCCAGTATCCATCCCCCCCCTCTCCCTCCCTCTCTCTCTCTCTCTCTCTCTCTCTCTCTCTCTCTCTCTCTCTCTCTCTCTTTGTCTCTCTCTCTCTCTCTCTCTTTCTCTCTGCTCCAAGTTTGTCAGAAGACAGTTTACATTATTTCAATTGAATACATAAAGTCTGAGTAAGAGTTCACGATCATATTTTTCAATTTTCATTACAGTGTTCCGCTGACATCGCAATTTTAATTTCTTTAGTAACTAGTTTCGGCTATTTCCATCGTCAGATTCTGTCAAAACATGAAATTAAAACATAACATTATAAATTTACAACATAAATTTTAAAAAGCTATAAGATCATACCAAGTGTTTTTTCATTACAATACAGAGCAATGAATATCAAAATAGCTATGTCATATGTTACAATGACGATATTACAACAACCGCGCATTTGTGTTACCCCGCGCATTGTAAGGACAATCATGTCGTCTTACCATCAGCACACTCTAGTAGTGGGAGCTAGTTGCTTTTTGAGATGCGGTTCTGCTATCCGTCACAAAGCACTTGTGCGTGGCATGTGTATCTGACGGGATGCAGCGTATCTGAGCAAACACCTGCAAAGGTCGTAAGTTTTACTGTACATACCCAGTAGTTTTTTAAAGTTATGTAGTTTTTTTGTAATGTTTGGTTTTATTTTATGTTTTAACAGAATGTGATGATGGCAACTGCCTGAAGTAATTATCAAAGAAATTAAAATTATGATGCTGACGGAAGGGGAGTAGAATCTTGGCGGTGGTGGTCATCTCTGGGCAAAAGATGGTCGTCGAAATTGTCATGGCAATGGTGGCATTTTAGTATAGTATTTACAAAACCACAAGATCGTACAACAAAACTTTATGCGCGTTGTTTAGTTTCTATAGAGGTCGGTGGCTGTAGTAGCATTTCTTTTTCACAGACATTGATATAATCTCCGCTAGCAAACGTAAATTCCTTAATATCTGCATAAATCATAATGACGTAATATGAACGACTGTCGCATCAGTTAGTTAAGATGTCAATGGAGGAAGTCGCCGCAAAAGTAACAGTAACACAGCAAGCAATCGACAATCAAATACCCAAATAATGACCGTACACTGAAAAACAGCCACAACGGTTTCGTCATATAGGTGGCAGTACGCTCATTAAATACTGTGTTCTGTGTTCGAAAGCATGATCAATCTGTGTAGTAAAGTAGTGAGGCAGGCAACCATAATTCGACATATTGTAAGGCGGTGTCTTTGTCAAGCACATAACGCGCGTAGAGAGGCCACGGCATTTGTCCAGACCCGTCACCACGACAAAGGATGAGAGAATAATGAAATTACTCCTTTAATTCTAATTGGAGATTCAAACTCCCTATAAAATTCCGAGCAAACTGATAAATTAATTAACGAGTCGTAAATCTTAGTTACTCAATTAATACTGCATTACTAAACAAATTTTCCAGGTCCATAGCCACTACCGAGACATCAGACAATCGGTTAGAGGGGCAGAATAATTTTGGCATTCCCCGTTTCCTTAATATAGAAAACGCGCAAGATTGCGAAATCTACCTTGGTTTCCTGGCCGTTATTTCGAATCGTCGTTGAAGCCACACAATGGCGGAAACGTACAAAGTGTCATGCGCTCCGGGAATACGCGCCAATTCGGGCCACCCGACTTGAAGGCTAGAACTTGGCCGTTCCAATCGGCCAGAACAGCAGGAACAGTCATACCTCGAACTTCTCTTAGGTTGGCTGCAAGAACCTTTTCACATACCGTTGAAATGTACTGTAATTTGTCGACCGAGTCTTTAAGTAGTTCCGAGAACAGTTCTCCAGCCCATTCCGTTGCAGTTACTAAAGGTGTCGACTTCGCAAGATTCATCCTGCAATAGTTACCTTAATTTTGTGGCAGCATGCGTTGTCTTCCATTACCTAGGGAGCAGCCATGTGTCATCCATCCGCACGCTGCAACTATATGGTTTGCTTTTGTTGTATGGTTCTTTTATTGAGTCATCAGTCATGTGATTGGTCTGATGCGGCCCGCCACGAATTCGTCCCCTGTGCCAATCTCTTCACCTCAGAGTAGCACTTGAAACCTACGTCCTCAGTTATTTGCTGTACATATTCCAGTCTCTGTTTGCCTCTACAGTTTTTGCCCTCTACATATCCTTCTAGTACCCTGGAAGTCATTGCCTGATGTGTTAATAGATGCCTATCATCCTGTTCCTTCACCTTGTCAGTGTTTTCCACATATTCCTTTCCCACCGATTCTACATAGAAGTTCCTCATTCTTTTTTCGTTGTCAGTCCACCTAATTTTCAACATTCATATGTAGCACCACATCTCAAATATTTCGATTCTCTTATGTTCCTGTTTTCCTACAGTCCATGTTTCACTACCATACAATGCTGTGCTCCAGACGTACGTTCTCAGAAATTTCTTCCTCAAATTAAGACCTATGTTTGATACTAGTAGATTTCTCTTGGCCAGGAATGCCCTTTCTGCCAGTGCTAGTCTCCTTGCTCCTTCCGTCATTGGTTATTTTGCAGCCTAGGCAGTAGGATTCCATAACTTTATTTACTTCGTGACCATCAATCCCGCTGTTAGGTTTTCACTGTTCTGATTTCTGTTACTTCTCATTACTTGCGTCTTTCTTTCATTTACTCTCAATCCATATTCCGTACTCATTACACTGTTCATTCCATTCAGCAGATCATGTAATTCTTTTTCACTTTCACTCAGGATAGCAATATCATCAGCGAACTGTGTCATTGATATCCATTCACCTTGAATTTTCATCCCACTCCTGAACCTTTCTTTTGTATCCATCATTGTTTCTTCGGTGTACAGATTGAATAGTAGAGATGAAAGACTACATACCTGTCTTACACGCTTTCTTCTGAAGGCGTTATTGTTTGTGTGAACTTTTATTTTGACTTATTCTAAAAGAAGTCCGTTGCTCGTCTAGGGCTACTTTACTATGAGTGACGCATTAGAAAACTTGTGACATTTATGTGTCCATTCTTAACAGATGCATTCCAGACTATATTGACTTTCATTGGTCTGTAGCTTCCCTGCTGGCGCATTTTGTTAAACAGTTTT